>NC_086186.1:19762500-21030000 GCF_023053635.1 Elgaria multicarinata webbii | reverse complement strand
GAGTTCCCTGTCCAGTGAAGGAGATGCAGACATCTTCAATTTGCAGATTACCCCTCACTCTAATCAGGGTATCTTAGATAACAATTGTTCTAGTATCTCCTGGTCCCTAGTCCATGACACCTTCCCCATTCTGATAGCCCTGTGAGTCCATCTGTGAGGCCAGGATGACTTTAAGGAGAACCCTTTGGGAAAATGGTCCAAGTCCACCCTCCTTTTTCTCACAGTAGCCCAGCCAGATGCCTCTGAGAAGTCCACAGTCATAGCATGGCAGGAGAATAACCCTTTCCACTGGTATTCAGAGGATGACCTGAAGAAGGTAGTTCCATGTTGCCATCATAACAACTAGTCATTGAGAGACCAATCCTCCATGAACTTCTCTAATTCCCTTCAAAGCTATCTTTAAGCAATACGAAAGGGTGATTGTATTCATGTCCTGTTTGTGAGTTTCCTAGAATCAGCTGTTTGGCCACTCTGGGAAACAGGAACCTGGGACAGATGGGTAATTGGTCTGATCCCATAGGATTCTTCTTACATATCTTAGGAAGCTGCCTTATATTGAGTTAGGACTTTGGTCCATCCAGCCCAGTATTGTGAACACTGAGAGGCTGTGGCTCTCCAAGATTTCAGACAGGATGTTTTCCTAGCCCTTCCTGGAGATGCTAGGGATTGAGCCCAGGACCTCCTGCAATCAGAACATATGCTCTACCACTGAGCTATGGCAGTGAATTCCATAAATGAATTATGAATCATGTGAAGAAGTAACTTTCTTTTGACTGCCCTGAATCTGCTGCAAATAAGTTTCATTTTACACATATAATATCATGCACTGTATCCACAAAATGAAATCAAGAAGACGCACATGATCTGAGTTTGTCTGGGAATGATCCAGCAGATCTTGGATGGAATTCATCTGGTTGCTTCTGAGCAGCTGGCAAAAGGGAGGGGGGTTAATTAAGGAAGGAAACCTCTTACTGTTATCTTAAGTTGTGAAATTTGAACCTCTCCCCAACAGCCATTTCATCTGAAATTCATCCATGGATAATTGTCTAGTGGAACTAAGTTTCCATTAAGGACCATTTTCATGCCGTCTTTGCATTGGCAGCCCAGTACATCCTGGAAAATGGGGACCATTGCCATCTCCGTGATGAATGCTCTCCTCCATTGAGTTGCAATTACAGGATTTAATCAGTTCATTATTCCACCTAGAATTTGGGTCTTGACAGTTATGCAGTGGAAACTAATTGAATTGGCTTCCCCTCAAGGCATTCCTGTTTCTTTTTAAAGGAACTGATCCTAGCCACTGAGGATGTGGGTTGGGAGACTAATTGACCAACTCACATCTAATTTCCTAACTGCGCCCCTCACCTCCTTTCAACATGCCAGAAGAATGAGGCAAGACGCACCTTCTCATTGCCCAGCAACAAATCCCCAAAGGTTTTCATGTTCCAAAACCAATCCTCAAATTTCTTGAAATTTTTCTGACCATGTGAAAGTGGTTTCTATTTCTCTGCCTCATTCTCAAGGCATTTCTTTAGAATTTCAGTAGATGACGGTTTTGAGTGTCCAGTTTGGCAGTCAAATTGCAGCAACTGTAAATACATCTACCACCCAGTTGCTCTAAACCAACCTTTCCGAACTTGGTGGCCTCTAAATCTTTTGGCATAGAACACCCATTATCCCCAGCCATAGAATCACAGAATACTAGAGTTGGAAGAGGCCTTTAAGGCCATTGAGTCCAACTTCCTGCTCAATGCAGGAATCCACATCAAAGCATACCTGACAGATGGCTGTCCAGTTGCATCTTGAATGCCTCTAGGGTGGGAGAGCCCACAACCTCCTACTTCAATGGTTCCATTGTCGAACTGCTCTAACAGTCAAGTTTTTCCTGATGTTCAGCTGGAAACTGGTTTCCCGTAACTTGAGTCCATCATTCCATGTCCTGCACTCTGGCATGATGAAGAAGATACCCTGGCCCTCCTCTGTGTGTCAACCTTTCAAGTCCTTGAAGAGTGCTAACATTTATTTATTTATTTATTTATTTATTTATTTCATTTTTATACCGCCCAATAGCCGAAGCTCTCTGGGTGGTTCACAAAAAAACATGCCCAGTTCTTTCAGTCTCTCCTCATAGGGCTTTGTTTCCAGACTCCTAATCACCCTTGTTGGCAATGGGACCAAAACACTGGAGTTTGGGGAAAGTTTCTGTAGGGCATAAACTTTCTGAACATAATTGAAGTTAGCAGCTACTTTTCATATCTATCTGCCCCAACATTAATGTTGGATACCATTTATATATGGATACCATTTACAGATGGCAATAGAGAAGCCAACTTCAGCGTCAGTGAAGTCCTATTCAAATGTCAACATACAGCATCTGGAGGTGTACATGCCATAGTTACTGTTATTTTCCCCAAGTAGAAGAAAACAACTACTTTCATGGATTTTCCTTGAGAAGGGGCCCATTGCTCTTTTCTGCGCCACACTGGCTGAAGTTAGATTTCTGAAAAGAGAAATGACAGCAGATAGAGTTCCATACTAAATGTATTTTATCTTAAATAAGTCTCATTGATTTTGATGGAGGGGAAGGGAGGCTACAGGAAAGAGTCAAATGTCATGGCTTGAAAGGGAGACTACTGGATACCTTCCAGCTTCAAAGTATTCTTCCCCATCTTAGTTCTAGCATCAACAGATGGAGGTGACCCCCTGGGGAATGACTCTTTATATATTGGTTATATAAGGGAAACAGTTTGATGATGTGAAAACTGTTTTTCCTTCAAGTAATACTAATGTGTGTGGAGGGAGCTACTTCTCAGGGGTGTGCATGCTTGCCCCTGGCACTGCCCGTAGAACTAAGCTGTTGAAGAACATTGTACTATCATGGGAATATGGTATTGCCCCTTTTGGGGTTTCAGGCAGTGGAGTCTGGTGGTTCTGTTTTCAGTGGTGCTGTGAATCCATTCTGGCTTTCAGTCAGAGCCATCCCCAAAATAGGTTCAATAGCTTGGATAGCTGCTTTAGAGTCCCGTCTCATTCTGACTGAAACCCAGGGCTGGGTGAGAGGGAATAGCACCAATGGAAGTTGGAGAGAAAGGAGTGGTGCTGTGGTTGATATACAATGAATGTTTTATTGTTTCCAAATTTAAAATGGCTATTATTTTGAAACAATAAAACGTTCATTGTATATCAACCACAGCACCAGAGCTTGTCTCTCCTTTCTCTCCAGTCTGACTGAAACCCCAAATGGATTTTACAGCCCCACCAAATTCAGAGCCACCAGCCCCTGCTGGTTTCATTATGCAGTAAGACCAGAAGCTGAGGTCACTGCATTTAAGTGCATTGGGTTATCTAGCACCAGACAGGAATAGACAAGACTCATCTGAGAAAAGTGCAGTGATGCTTTGGAAATCCTCCTCCAACCTTTAAAATACCATCTGCATACACATCTTCCCTGGCCAAGTTACCCTCCACACACCCCGTTGCCACCTTGGTCATGCTATCTCTTTAGCTGAGTGTATCGAGGAACAGCGAAAGCTGGGGAACAACAGGCAACAGCTGGGAGAGGTGACAGCTAGGGATGTTGTGGGCACCTGACGGATTCCAGGAGTCCAACAGACTCCCTTGCGTCTGCCCCACCTAGGCCTAGCATGGTGGATCCTGCCTCATTTGCAGGCCCACTCTTCAAGCACCCCACAAACTGACCAGTGCCTGGCAGTCAACTGCCCTTGTCTGGATCCTCCATTGTTATGCACAATGTAGGCTCTGGAAATGCCGTATTTCCTACCTTGCATAAATGGTGGCCATTCACATTCCTTCCATGCCTTTAATCTTGTGTAAATGGGGCCTTTATCATAGAATCATAGAATAGTAGAGTTGGAAGGGGCCTACAAAGCCATCGAGTCCAACCCCCTGCTCAATGCAGGAATCCACTTTAAAGCATCCCTGACAGATGGTTGTCCAGCTGCCTCTTGAATGCCTCTAGTGTGGGAGAGCCCACAACCTCCCTAAGTAACTGGTTCCATTGTCATACTGCTCTAACAGTTATGGCCACCATTTATGCAATGTGGGGAATACACAATTTCTGGATCCTCAGCTGTGTGCAACAATGGAGGCTCTGGATGAGGGCGGACTGGGTCGTGGCTTTGTCAGGGGCTCAACGCGAGAGGGGGTGGGCGGCAATGGATTGGCGAGCATCCAATGGCGCCAGGCATAGGTGAGTCCATCCATCCCTAGTGACAGCCCAACTCCAGCTACCAGGTACTCCCTCAGCCCAACCAAGAAAAGCCACCATTCCCAGAATGCCTCTGTGCAGCAGTATGGTACATATTGGGGGTGAGGAAGATGGCAGCTGCTGCAGCTGCATTCCCCTGAACTTCTCTTCTCCTTGCCAGTCCCTACAATTTCTTGAAGATAATTAAATGAAGCTTTGCTGCAGTCACCACAGTGGATCTTCCAGGGCCCTAGCACTTATCTGACCATGCCATTGGCTGACACTGGACCTACTTGGATGGCTATCAACTAGGAAATAGGATTCCAGCTAGCTTACAAGTGTTGCAGCAGTGATAACTGATTTTTCAAGTGTTCTTTCCAATGGGCTGTGAAATACACACACACACACACACACACACACACACACACACACACTTCTAATAGTCAAGAGTACAAGCAGGAATATCACCCAGAAAAGGATCTCCCACTCCCTTTTCTTTCAAGATCTTTAGCTTTCAGCATTACCATTTTACCTCTTTTGCCTGGACGTAGATTTCATCAGCTGTATAAATGAGAGAATGGCAGTTGACATTTCTGCATAGAGAAATGAAGGATTCAGTGATCCTTGCTATGCTTAGATGTAACAAAAATAGCCTCCAAAAAAAAGGGAGGGTTGAACCTTTGGGTTCATATTTTAACTGAGATTTGCTTTGCTTCTTGAATGCATCACCCCCTGGGTCAGCTAGGGTGCTCCACAGAGAAAGACGGGGTCAGATTGCTCATATTTGGTATAGGTGGGTACGGTTCTCTTGGGGATGGGGACAAAGATGACGGAAATTCTTATTTGAAAGAAGAAAAAGGAACAGGCCTTCTTATGGGTCCCTCTTCTGTGATTTGAGCCCTTTTAAATGAATCAAAGCATGTCTAAGTTTGGTTTTCCGGCTCTGCGGGAATTTCTCTTTGTCCAAGGAAAAGGGCACGGGAGCATTTGGGGGCAGCATTCCCTACGAGCTTTATACTTAGACGGCTTTCTTCCTTGATGAGGGCAAGACGCATGCACCATGTGGCCGGTGCAGAAGTGGGGCTTTGCTGAGCTCCACCACTTCAGGGTTCAGGTTTCTATTAAAAGAAGAAAGCATCAAGGTTCGATTAAAAAGCATGTACTTCAGGTGCCAGTGGGGAGAAGGGAAAAGGCGTGACACACTGACAAAATTGATTAAAAATACATGCAGCTGTTAACGGAGCCTAATCGGAACACTTTCCCCTCTTAATTCTCTCAGATATTAAGATGTAGGGAGCGTCAGATAGATTGTGTCTTTGAAAAGCAACTGCAGCTCACCTCCATTTACTCTTGATGGTAGTTAGTGGTTTTCTTTTCTTTATTTTTAAACATAGTCAATCTCTTTTTTCCCCCTCTAATGATGAGCATGTTCTCATAATCGCTTGCTCCAGTTTAGTTCTTCTCTATCTGTGTCTGGCTTTGATTCTGTTCTGATTTTTCTTCTGAAACGTTTAAAGGGTGTGTGTGCTCTTTTTAAGCAGCAGGCATTCAATGAGGCTTTCAATTAAATGCGGGTTAAGGAGCCCGTTATAAATGGTAAGGGTGCTTTTGTTCATTTTGTTACACTCCAAAAAGAAATTGGTTTGAACAGGTGATACATTTAGCACCCTGTACCTAGATGGGTGCTCCTGGGATTAAATAAGGAATGTGACTTTGGAAAGCAGTGACACCCCCCCCCCCCAGTTGATCAGTATTGAGGGATGATTGGGTCCCCCCAAAGCTGACCAATATGGAGGAGCATGGACTCCCCCAAAGTTGACATACATTGGGAAGCAGTAGGTCCCGCAAAGCTGGCCAACGTTGGGAGACAGTGAGGGCTCCCCAAAGTTGACCAACTCACCCCATATCCTCTCTCCATCCCCCCTTAACCATGAAACACTCCCCCGCCTGATTACAAAGCATGAAGAGTACCCTAAAAATGCTTCAACAGCACTGCAGGGACAACGTTTCTGTGGGTTAATCCCATTTATTAATTAATGTATTGGTAAAATACTTACGGTGTTTGCAGGAAGCTTTAGAAAAATATTAGGTTACTGGGGAAGGCAATGGCAAACCACCCCTCTACAAAGTCTGCCAAGAAAATGTCAGCAAAAGCAGGCGTCCCTCTAGGAGTCAGCAATGACTCAAGTGCTTGCACGAGAGATTCCTTTCCTTTCCCTACGATATAATACAATAACACCCAAAAGACTACATCAGAATAAAGGACGAAGGGTTGCAAAGCCAGGGAGAACAGATAGAGTTTTGCTGGACACTGACCCAGTCAGGAGCCCGTGACAACCCTCGCACTGTTCTTATTCTGGGTGTAGTTTGGAAGAAAAGCTGTATAAAATGCGGTGCTTAGTATGCCTGAGGTTCAATCCCCCTATCTTTAGTTAAAAGGTCTCTCTGGTAGCAGACTGGCCAAGGTCTTGAGAACTTCTGCCAGCCTGAGTAGGTCATACTCGGCTAGATAGAACAGTGGAGCAATTCTTTATTCTGATCGGAAAGAAACTGCTTTCGCAAAGGAGAAGAACATTTTGGAGAAATTTTTGGAACCAGGTTTCTTGTGCTTACCTTACATAAGACGTGGTATAAGAAGTGTGAGTGAGTGCCCTGTCTTTCATTGTACAATCATCTCTCCATCTACCTGTAGCCTCCTGAACTTCCCACACTTCAATTAAAGCCCAGGGGAAGGCAGCATGAGGGCTTTTTCAGCTCGGGAAATGCAGGCAGCCTAGGAGGCAACACTGGAATCGAGGAATGCATAAGGGGTTAAACAATCCTCGCATAACCCATGGCTTGTTTTAGGGTTAATCGAAGGTTGTTTAATCCTCACCTGCCCAAGGGTCTCTCCTTCCCTTGCTCGGCTTCGTCCATTTTCTTCCGCTGCCCCTTACGCCTGGAACGCTCTTCCAGAACATTTGAGAACTACAAGTTCAATCGCAGCTTTTAAAGCTCAGCTAAAAACTTTTCTTTTTCCTAAAGCTTTTAAAACTTGATTTTGCTCTGACTTTATACGGTTAGTTTTACCCTACCCTGTGCCTGTTTGGTGCATTCTCTTCCCCTCCTTATTATTTTATTATGATTTTATTAGAATGTAAGCCTATGCGGCAGGGTCTACCTATTTACTGTTTTACTCTGTACAGCACCATGTACATTGATGGTGCTATATAAATTAATAATAATAATAATAATAATAATAATAATAATAATAATAATAATATTTATGCCTTCTAGAAAGAACAAACACACACACAGTACCCTCGGTCACCTCATAGTGATTAAGTAAGATCAAACCCACCAGAAAAATAACTGTGTGGATGAGGCAGAACAGTGGAAGCCTCTCTCATGGGGGAAGAAAACTTTCAGGAAATTCGAGGGTGGTTTTTGACACAGCAGTGGCATCACCTCTTCCTAAGGGAGTGACACAGCCCGGCTTCCCCCTCACACCTGCGTTTGGGTAGAATCAAAATGGAGGGGGCAGGTTGCAGACACAGTGGATGCTGTTGCCACTTGCAGTGACAGTATATCCAAATGAAAACAAAACAAAACAAATACTTTGGAAAAAATTAAAGAAGAGGTGCTCCAACCCATCAATGGTGGACTTACTGTTGGGAATTTCTCCTCTCCTTGAAGAAATTCTCTGAAATTTCCCCCACCCCGTTTCTCGGCCCCCAAATAGGCTGGAGAATTTTGAGAGGTCATGTATGCACACAGCTCTATTAGGGATTTATTTCCCACCTTTGTAGGAGTTCATATGCTGGAATCATCATCATCATCATCATCATCATCATCATCATCATCATCATCATAATCATCTTCTTTGGCCGGCGAGGTCACATTACGCCAGTCCTTTTCCAGCTTCATTGGCTGCCAGTCCAGGTCCGGGCCCGATTCAAAGTGCTGGTATTGACATTTAAAGCCCTAAACGGTTTGGGGCCAGGTTATTTGAAGGAACGCCTCCTCCCATATGTACCTGCCCGGATCTTAAGATCATCTGCAGGGGCCCTTCTTCATGAGCCCCTGCCAAAGGAAGTGAGGCAGGTGGCTACTAGGAGGAGGGCTTTCTCCGCTGTGGCACCCCGGTTGTGGAATGAGCTCCCCAGAGAGGTCCGCCTGGGGCCTACACTGTACTCCTTTCGTCGCCAGCTGAAGACCTTTTTATTCTCTCAGTATTTTAACACTTAATTTTAACTTAAATTTCAATTTTACTGTTTTAACTCTGTGTTTTAATCTTACATCAATTTTTGCTGCATTGTTTTATCCTGGTTGTGCTTTTTATACTGTATTTTGTATTTGTGCTTTTAACCTCTTGGTTGTTTTATTATGGTTTTAATTTTTGTGAATCGCCCAGAGAGCTTCGGCTATTGGGCGGTATAAAAATGTAATAAATAAATAAATAAATAAATATTTATTTCTTACTCGCCTCTCCCTCTGGATTGAGGTGGGGAACAACATTAGATATACATAAAACTGATTAAAACATATAAAACTGATACTATATTAAAATAACAGGCAAATATCTTAAAACAGAAAGATTCAAACTTACAATTCACGTCAATGAAAACAAAATGAACAATAGCAGCATAATTTTAAACAGTGACTTAAAAGGCAATCAGTAGAGATAAAGCAGGTTGGATTTAAAATCTTGGGGGAAATGTCTTCATCTGGTGCCCACATGGCATCAGGCTATTCACCAGACAAGCTTTTCTGAAGAGAATACTCAGTACCCAAGGGGGTCACCCCTGAGAAGACCCTTCTCTGGTAGCCACTCAATGCAGCTCAGGTGATGGAGGAACCTGGAGAAGGACCTCTAATGAAGATTTTGGTGTGTGAACTGACACACCAAGTACCCTGAACCAAGCTGTGACGGGGTTTAATGCACAAACTGAGGACATTGATTTGAGCATGGAAACAAACTCAGAGACAAGAAATGCCCACCTCTTGCATGTTTTCGAAAGGCCGCATTGCCAAAATTGAGTGGTATTTCTCTGTTTGAAATAGCAGAACAAGATCAAGACACACACAGAGAAAACACAAGTTATTCCATGTGAAAATGCTGGAAACAGATCTATTGGGTTGTATGCCCCTGTGATTCGAAAACCCAATTGTGCCTGTTTTGCAAAGGAAGGAGAGCTCTCTGCAAGTTTTAAAAACAGCAACCAGACAATCACAGCTCCCCTGATGGGGAAATAAATAAACAAATAAAGCTGTGTTGTTTAAAGAGCATGCAACTGTATCCACCACATCCGGACGCTTTTGACAAGGAATTGCAGAAGGAGCAGATTGGATCAGCAAAACTTCACTCAGCCCTGACAGTTTGATTGCACGGCTGTGGAGGGGATGACAGATGTGGGAACAGCGTGAGCAACTTAAACAAAAATGCATCAAACGCAACCACCAAAAGCTCTGCTCTCGCCCACTTAAAATGATTTGCAAGCACGGGAGGGGTCAGGCTGCAGGGTCCACAGCCTGGACAGGAGAGGGAAAGCAAAGAGGAACTGCAGGAGTGGGGATAAAAAGCACTTCCACATGATAAAGTACCCCATGATATCTGGCAAAGTGCACCAAACCCCAACCCTGCTGTTTGACTTTCATGGACTTATTATTCCGAAATGAATCATCAGTGGTGAACAAGAGCTTCCGTGGCTGGAGGATATAAAAACAGAGACGGAGTGGCAGAACATGCCTTGGTCCACCTGTACGCATGTAGGCAACAGGCAGGTGTGAATTAGCAAAAACTGAGCTTGCCAAAGCTCTCTGAATCCCACCTTGAACCACATTCGGACTGGAGTCTGTGGCCTCAGGTAGAGCTATTGGATCTAGCACGATGGAGGGGTGAGGATCTCACAATGTTTTTATCCATATTTATCCATGCTCTGATAACCTCTCGTTTGGATTACTGCAATGCGTTATACGTGGGGCTGCCTTTGAAAACGGTCCGGAAGCTTCAGCTGGTACAAAACAGGGCAGCCCGTTTACTAACAGAGCTGGTGAGATCACATTACGTTAGTACTTTTACAACTTCATTGGCTGCCAGTCCAGGTCCGGGCCCGATTCAAAGTGCTGGTATTGACATTTAAAGCCCTAAACGGTTTGGGGCCAGGTTATTTGAAGGAACCCCTCCTCCCATATGTACCTGCCCGGACCTTAAGATCATCTACAGGGGCCCTTCTCCGTGAGCCCCTGCCAAAGGAAGTGAGGCAGGTGGCTACCAGGAGGAGGGCTTTCTCCACTGTGGCACCCCGGTTGTGGAACGAGCTCCCCAGAGAGGTCCGCCTGGCGCCTACACTGTACTCCTTTCGTCGCCAGCTGAAGACCTTTTTATTCACTCAGTATTTTAACACTTAATTTTAACTTAAATTTAAATTATACTGTTTTAACTCTGTATTTTAACCTTATATCAATTTTGCTGCGTGGTTTTATCCTGGTTGTGCTTTTTATACTGTATTTTGTATTTGTGTTTTTAACCTGTTGGTTGTTTTATGATGGTTTTAATTTTTGTGAACCGCCCAGAGAGCTTTGGCTATTGGGCGGTATAAAAATATAATAAATAAATAAATAAATAAATAAATTGTGTGATCTCCCCCTCTGTTTACAAGCAATGCGCGACAACCTCAGAGAGGACGTCACACCCACCATTTTGCTCCCCACTTAAAGTAGACGAGCGCACAAGCACTCATGCGCAAAAGGTCAATTTTTTTTTTTTTTAAAAAAAACAATTTTCCCCTCTCACCGCACCCCACCCCCAATGGACACAGAGCTCCCGAGGAGCTCTGCACCCCTTGAGTGGGTCCCGGCTCCTCGCGAGTAACTGAGAGGAGCCGGGACAAGTTGTGACACCCAGCCAAACATTCTGTGGTCTTGGCATCAGGCTGAGACCATAGAAAAAGCAGGCTCAAAGAGTAGGGCAAGATCCGAGGGCAAGGAAGGGATCATCCCTCACTGCTTCTGGGATCTCATGTCATGTGGATGCACAAGGATGATCCCGGGGATCACCCCGGGATATCTCCCCATCTAGCTATGGCTTGTATCTGATTGCAAGCTTTTGTTCTTCTTTTTTCAGAATGAAAGCCTGTTTTCATGTGTATTTTTCTAAATGCATACATTATTATTACTATTATTTTTTTAAAAAAATAAACAAACAACAAAAGACAGACAAAAGGGACATCAGCAGGAGGACAATGAAGAGATTTCCAAACTGTACACACAGAATACTTCTGTAAGGTAGACAAACTTCCCTGTATAAAACTCATACTTCTCAGCCTTCTATGAAAGGGTTACAGTTAGATGGACAGTGTAGTTAAATGTACACATTCATTGGGCACATCCTTCTCCCATTGATTAAAGTTGAAATTGTATGCATTTTTCATGTGTATTTTTCCAAAGTACACGTGCTCCCAAACACTTCTTTTAGTCCTCAAATCACATTGCAAACACAGAAAATTATGGACTTAGAATGTAGGTTGCATCTGAGTCTGTGGCCATAGCTAGACCTAAGGTTTATCCCTGGATCGTCCAGGGGTCAAACCTGTTCATCTAGGTGACACACAGGGGATCCAGTGCTCAGGCAGGGGCGAACCCTGGATGATCCCAGGATAAACCTTAGGTCTAGCTGTGGCCTGTGTTCAGTCTGGAAGGTGCAAATGGGTCGTTCTCAATAAACAACACCAACTGCAACAGAACTCAGACGGATTTCTCATACATCGCTTGGACAAATTCAGGGCAGGTTCACCCACATTCCTTGATAAGTTTCACAGAAATCCAGCAAGCACACTTTCCTCCGTCACTGCATCTCAATGCTAGGGAATGTAGGGACGAGTGAGAATTTCGTTTCCATCTGGTATTGAAAAGACTTTACCAGAATTCACAACGTTCTCCATATTTGAAATGGAAAGAACTTGAGATTTTTCAATACTACTACTACTACTACTACTACTAATAATAATAATAATAATAATAATATTACAAACAAAAATCTGATGTGCAAGGACGCAAGATGACAGATTCGTTCAGCCAGGCCCAATGTGTGGTTGCTTAGCTCTTGGAACTCTGTTTTTTTGAATCTCTGTATCTTTAGTCTCTTAATTAGGGTTAGCACCACTTTTTTCTGACTGGCTGCTTATCTTTACCTGCTATATGGCAAGCATTGTCCTCTACAACAGGGATGCAGAACCTTAGCCCCGGTGGCCAAATCTGCCCCCCTGTGGTTCCAACCTGGCCCTCCAGAGTTCCCAGATTGCCACGCCCCCTCCCCAACCACTAACAGCCTTGCCCAGCTATTACCCATTCAAAAAGGTTGGAGGGCAAGAAGAAGCGAGGGAGACTGGAGCAGGCAGGGACCATCAGAGCCTGCTTCAGTTGGAAACCTGCCCCCCCCCTCCACAGGGCTAACTGCCATCTTCACCCTGTGGGGAAGAAGAAGTGAGGGAGACTGGAGCAGGCAGTCTTTTTATTTTCTCCCTCTTCCCTCCCCATCCACTTTTCCTTGTGTGTCACGTCTTTTTTTAGAATGTAAGCCTGAGGGTAGGGACTGTCTTCTTTATTGATACATTATAAGCCGCTCCGAGAGCCTTTTGGCTGAAGTGTGGGATAAAAATACTCTAAATAAATAAATAAATAAATATTATTGGCATTTCTCTTTTCTTTCCCCCCTTCTATTTCTTCTTTTCTTTTTTTTTACAAATTCCCTTTCCCCCCCCTTGGTTCTGCCTCTTTTGCCTTTAGCCCCAACCATCACTACTAGAACATGGGCCCTGAAAGCTGCTCTGAGATGGAGTGTTGGCCCTTGGGTGGAAAGAGGTTTTGCACCCTGCTCTGCATGCCGGAAATGGTAGCACACCTCTTGCTATTCCTGTCTTAACGCTTAGATTGTTTTCGGACTGAGAATGCCTTCTGCTATTTGGTGTCACTGCTGTACAACTGTTCCTTTAATTTAGGGTAACCATCGGGGTTAGGGTGAGGGAAGCAGGGAAATGACTTTTTTAAAACAACAAAACAACAACACAACCCCTACTTCTGCGCATGAGCGTTTGTGCGCTCCTCTTTGTTTAAAAATTAAAAAATGGTGGGCGCGACGTCTCTCTTCATGAGGTCGTCGCGCCTTAAGTGTAAATGGGGGTGACATTTCACGTTAATTCCAACGTGAGGTCTCCCCTCCTCTGACCCGGACTTTCAGGTAGGTCTAGCTAAGGCCTCAGAGTCTTCTAATGCTCACCTGAAAGGTTTATGCCTTTCCCAGCTCTGAGACGGAGAAGAATTCTCCTCCAACACCCCTGCCTCACACATGCTCCTCACCCACATATGGAAAGCAGGGCAGGGCTTCTGTATTTTTAACAGCTGCATAGAAAAGGGAATTTCGGAAGGTGTCATCTGTAGGCATGCAGCACCTGGTGAAATTCCCTCTTCATCACAACAGGTAAAGCTGCAGGAGTCCTGCCTTCTTGACCAGATACAAAAGAACCCCCAGATTCAGTCAGGCACTCATGACATCCCTAAAGAAAGCCAGGAGTTTATTTGATGTGAAAGGACTTGTGAGCTTGATTCTGGTAACCATCATGACATTCCTGTGCTCAGTATATGATCAGAGACACCCCATTCCTTAATGCATGTCTACTAGGGCTGTGCATGGACCCCCACTCTGCCCTGCTCCCACTCCGCCCCGCCATGATCCGCCTAGGGTCCGCTCCGCTCCGCTGCGGAGCTCTGGCTCCGAATAAGAGCTCCGCAGCTGCGGGGGGTGGTGCCAGGTAAGGCCCCCTCCCTCCTCCCCTTACCTGCTTCTGTCCTGGTCCGCTGCCAGCTTCACTAGAGCCCGCGGCTCAACCAGGAACTGTAGGCCCCGCTTGCGGTCTACACTTCCAGGTTGAGCCGTGGTCTCTAGTGAAGCCGGCGATGGGCCGTGACGGATGCAGGTAAGACCCTCCCTCCTCCTTGCCCCCTTACCTGGCTCTGCTGCCATCACCACACAGGTGGCGGCAGTGGCAGGGCCAAGTAAACCCCCCTTACCTTTTTTGCAGAGTTCCGGATCAAGGCGAAGGACCTGCCTTCACCTGGATCCGCTCTGCGATGCTCTGCTGCTCCCCTAATCCTCTTCGCCTCTGCCTTAAGGGGAGGCGAAGCACCCCAATCCACTTCTGCTTCTCCGGTCTGAGGAGAAGCGGAGCACAGCCCTAAGGACTACCCATTCTTAAATTACATCTGCCCGGCACAGTCACTGTTTTGCACTTGGCTCTGGTTACTGAAAGGTCGGTTCTGCAAGCTTGAAGCCCTCCTCCCTCATATTGATCCTAAGGTCCAGTGATAGCATCTAGGCTGTGCAAAATGCCCATTAATTGTCTCACCCTTTCACCTCCTCTTTCTATTTTCCTCACAAACAGCTTTCCTCAGTCTGGTCCCTGCCAGGTATTAGCACGAGATAACAAAGCAGACCCATTCATCTCGCTCTTGTGATATGATAGCCATCAGCCTGATCTTTCACAATCAGTCTTGTCAGCGAATACAGATCATGAGCCCGAAGCTTTCCACGGCTTCCAGTCCTTTCTCAAACCTGCAGGATTTGCATTCTGTTCTCTGGAAACAGGAGGAGGCTGACCAATGGGGCTCTTTGTTATGGATCAAGTCCTTTCCACACAGCATACTAAGCCAGCAAACATCTGGCTATTGAGTAACACCAGTGCATGCCTGATAACATTCTAGCTGTATTTTCAAGTGGTCAGGTTCTGTCTGGAAAGCCAGGAAGTCAGTAAACTCCATGACTTCCGGTTTCTGATTGCTCTTGGACAAGCGACCATGAATGGGACCCTTCTCTGCCTTCCCACTACCCTTGACACTAGCTGCTCTTGCTTCTCATCTCTTTCTCTTGGATCTGTGGTTTCCCAGTGTCCTTTACTTGCTTGCTTGACAGACAGAAATTCAGGAGTAAGTAAGCAGTAGAACTTGCTGCTCTTTCTCTTCACTACCAATGTGTTCTAGGCCAGAGCAAGAGGCAGGTTAGGAAGAGGAGGAGCAAGTTTAGGGGTGGGACTGCTGGAGTGTGGGTCCTTGGCAGGTGCTTAAATATGCTGATCCTTGACACTGGACCTAAAGTTCTTCCAGGGTTGACCTAGTTGCATTGCAAGACTGATACTCAGGTATATAAGTCTCAGGCCTTAGCTAGACCAGCCTTTATCCCGGGGAGAACCCCAGGATCGTCCCTGTGTATCTAGATGATGCACAGGGGACCCTGGGATCAGGAAGGGATCACCCTTCCCTGGCCCCGGGATACAGCCCTACACTTTGGGCTTGCTTTTTCCACGGTCCCAGGCTGAGCCCTAGTAGACATGCATTAAGGAATGGGGTGTCTCTGATCATATACTGAGCACAAGAATGTCGTGATGGTTACCAGAATCAAGCTCACAAGTCCTTTCACATCAAATAAACTCCTGGCTTTCTTTAGGGATGTCATGAGTGCCTGACTGAATCTGGGGGTTCTTTTGTATCTGGTCAAGAAGGCAGGGCTCCTGCAGCTTTAGCTGTTGTGATGAAGAGGGAATTTCACCAGGTGCTGCATGCCTACAGATGACACCTTCCGAAACTCCCTTTTCTATGCAGCTGTTAAAAATACAGACTCTCTGCCCTGCTTTCCATACGTGGGTGAGAAGCATGTGTGAGGCCCATTGCTGCAACTTGAGCTGGCTCTGTGCGATTACTCACGTAAGGTGTGGCCCATCAGGGTGAGGGTGAGGGTAACTTTCTCTGACCCGGACTTTCAGGTAGGTCTAGCTAAGGCCTCAGAGTCTTCTAATGCTCACCTGAAAGGTTTATGCCTTTCCCAGCTCTGAGACGGAGAAGAATTCTCCTCCAACACCCCCACCTCACACATGCTCCTCACCCACGTATGGTTACGCCCCCCAACCCTCTCATCTGGATTTTCAAGTGGGAATGTCACTCGCAGATAGGGAGAGGGAACCAAAGGAACGGAAGCCTCCCTTGACACCTTGAGCACAATGTTCAGGGAAATACAGATTTCAGAGCACACCTGCATTCTCGTTCACACTTTCATTCCAAGTTTGGTATGTTGGCATCAAATTGGAACAGAACTAAATTCCCACCCATCCCACGTGTGTATGTGCTAGTGATGTCAGAGAAATCCATTTGGGGGTAGTGGTGGAGTTCAACAAGCTTTCTTAGGCATTGTCCTCCCAGACTTCAGTTCAGTTCAATGTGCAGAGAGTCGGGCCAGTTCATGGATTTTTGGGGAATTTTGTGTTGGGGGGAAGGTTCTGCAATTTGTGCAAATTTCTGAGCAATTTAATCTCAAACTGCAATGAGAGACCCAATTCTGTTTACCATACACACACACACATACACACACACACACACACACGGGATGTCAATCACTGGGTAATCTGGTTCTTTTCGGTTTGATGGAGTTGTTCAGCATGTACAACTCGATTTGTGTCTGCGAGCCAAATGTGTGCAAAGTACACACATTTGGGCATTAATTGTGGAATTTGCTCACATTCTGCCACAATTTGCTCAAATTCAGCCCTAATTTGTGCAAATCATGGCCAAATTTCAGCAAATTACAGCCATGTTTGTGTAGTTTGTGCAAATTTGGGCACGATTTGTGCAAATTGCAGAACTTCCCCCTAACAAAATATGCAAAAAAAGTTCCCCGATTTTGAGGGAAAGCTTGCAGCTCAGCTCACAGATGCAAATGGAGTTGTACAGGTCACAGAACTCTGTCAAGCCAAAAAACCCAACAGATTTCCCAACAACCAACATTCTCCAGTGTGTGTGCATGTGTGTATTTGTATGTTAAACAGAATTGGGCCTCTTGCTGCAGTTTGACATTAAATGTAGTTCTTGAGTTTAATCCGAAAGCCTTAGTGATTGAACCCGGTTAATCCATATGAATAATGGACAGAGCTGCCAATGTTCTGGGATGAACCAGAATTGAATTCTGGTTCATTCCAGGTCTGTTTTTTTCTGCTTTTACTCCGGGCTCATGGAGATGACATGATTTCTTACAGCATGGTCAACTTGCAGCCTGAGGGCAGTAAGCCATTTGCAGACTCCTGGAGAGCAGAGGCCAATGCAAGTCCACTTTGATGTACCCTGTCTGCAAAAGCACAGCCAGAAGAGACCAATGTTTGTGACAGGTCAGGCTGAAAACTTGCCCTCATGCTCAAATAAGCATGAGGAGGCCTTAGGCTGTTTGGAGGAGGGTGTTTTGGGGGTTTCTTTGGCTAGTAAATTCTAGTTCACAAGACAGTGCTCTTTTTCTGCAAACTGTGTAACAGTTAAATGCATGCAGAATATTAGCACCAGGAAGAGTTGGCCCCAGCTTTCATCTCAATCAACATTTAAGGCAAATCCTGGCGTCTCTGTTGGAATAAAACTGTAAAGGAGATGAAGCTTACTTTATTTAAGGGATGCCGGAGATATCTGCAAGTGAATCAAATGAGTTCCGATTTCTATAAACCTGACCCATGGATGCTGCAGTGGATTGACTTTTCCCAAGTTCAGGAGACTTTTGGAATGGATTATTATTATTATTATTTTTACTTCCAGGACTTTTATACAAATTTAGCCATAGAAAATATGTCAACACAAACAGCCAAAAATATGTATTTCTTCCATAGGCTAATGCCTGAAAATGTGCATGGGGGGGGGATTTCCACATTTTTGTAAGCATGAATTTGCACAAGAGCAAATTTATGCAAATTTGTGAAATTAAGAAAATCTCTTTATGTCAATGAGTGGGAAGTGCAGGTGGAACTGAGTTTCCCAAAGCTGTACATCCTAACTTCATTTATAATTTGTTATATTTTTGTTTTAAAACATTCTGTTTATGTAGCCGAGAATGGAAATTATGGTGCGTGTTTTTATATTAAGAAGAGAATATAGATCAACCTGCCTAAGTGTGAAGATCAGCATCAGAGACCCTCTTCATCTAAGGCAGCAGTTCTCAACCTGTGGGTCACGACCCCTTTGGGGGTCGAACGACCCTTTCACAGGGGTCGCCTAAGACCATCGGAAAACACATATTTCCGATGGTCTTAGGAACCGAGACACCGCTCCTCTATCCCGTCTCCAGGAGGGTCCGCCCACATGCAGATACGCCCACATATGACATCATCGCGCCAACCGTAGATATTTACATTACGATTCATAACAGTAGCAAAATTACAGTTATGAAGTAGCAACGAAAATAATTTTATGGTTGGGGGTCACCACAACATGAGGAATTGTATTAAAGGGTCGTGGCATTAGGAAGGTTGAGAACCACTGATCTAAGGAAATGTGGATGCACACAGTGCATGGGGGTCTTAAGAACATAAGAAATGCCATTCTGGATCAGACTAAGGGTCCATCTCATCCAGCACTCTGTTCATACTGTGGCCAACCAGCCATTTGCCAGGGATGAACAGGCAGGACATGGTGCAACAGCACCCTCCTACCCATGTTCCCCAGCAAGTGGTGCACCCAGGCTTACTGTCTTCTCTGTGGTGCTGCTTCCAGGCCTTCTACCTTACTGGGCCCTGGCAAAGGTGCTGACAGGTGCTGCATTCTGAATCAGTGCAGGGAGCTATTTCAGTCTCCAACGTTTCCCCTGAGACCATATCAATCCAAGTCATTGCAAGAAATTAAAATGGTGACATGTAGTGCTGATTGGAACACTGGCCAAGGATGACTCTACTGGAGCTCTAAGAGTCCTGTCAGATGCTCATGAACTGGTGTCAGGCCTTCCTCAATTTCAGACCATCCTCTCTAGAGAGATCCGTCAGGCTCCATCTCTCTCATGTTCAGATATACAACTAAGAATTTTCTGTTCCATCAACCTTTTAATTTTCTCTGATGGCTGTGTTGCATTGCGTCAGGGTCCTGTGTTTCATTTAATCATCTACTGTGATGCCACTTCTTACTATTTTAATGCTGTATTTGAATGGCTGTACTTTGATTTGGACACGTTGGTGATAATTTAAAGGAATGTGGAACAGAAGAACCTAAGAAAAGCCACAGTGGATCTGAGCAACACCCTGCCTTAGTCTGACATTCTGTTTCCACAGTGGGCAGCCAGATCCCTATCAAACATGGGAGAGAAGGTCCTTTCAGTTTGTTTCTGATAAGACATACTGAAATGTGCACATAGGATGGAAGATTTTGAGATTTAAAGAACTGAAATTGACATATTCATCAACTAGACCCAGGGCTTTGGATGCTTAGTTCTTAAATATCTGGGTTTGATTCCCTGTCAATTCAACAATAGCAGTATTTAACTTGAATCATAGAATCACAGAATTGTGGAGATGGAAGGGACCACAAGGGTCATCTAGTCCAACACCCTGTAATGTGCAGGACAACCAATTAAACCATCCTTGAGAGGTGGCTTCCTCTCCTCTTCGTACAAACCTCCAGAGATGGAGAACCTCCAACTTCCATAGGTAGACTGTTTCACTGTTGAGCAGATCTTACTGTCACTAAGTTTTTTTCCTTATATTTAATCAAAAGGTAGGTAGCTGTAACTTATAGCCATTACTTTGTGTCCTAATTTCTGTGGCAATGGAAATAGTTTTTGACCACCTTTCCTGTTGCCACCCTTTTAAATATCTGAACATTGAGAACATGTCTCCCCTCAGTCTTCTTTTCTCTAGGCTGAACATCTGAAGTCCTTTCAGCTTGTCCTCAGACTTTTCCGACCTCTTTTTCCACCCTGATAGGCTGCTTATCCGTAACAGCTATGTTGCATGCAGAAACAACATGGTTCTCTTTTTGAGAATAGCTGTACCTCTCCTTGGGGATAGCTGTAGCTATTGACCTTGGCCTGTGCAGATGGGTGAGAATTTTGTTTAGTTCTTGCTTAGAAGTTTTCAATTTTCACAGATTTCTTTATATTTGGAATAAAAAAACTTGGGATCTTCAAAAAAAATCTGAATGCAATAGAAAATGACATTTCCCAGATTCATCCACCCCTACTATAGGAAGGACGTAAGCAGGATAAGAGTACCATTGTACCCTTCTGCTTGTGCCCCCCAGCAACTGATCTTCAGAGGCATACTGCCTCTGTTGCTGGAGGTAATATTTAGCAATCATGACTAGTAATCCATTGATAACTAGGAAATGGAAATATTACAAAATAAATGCATAAATTCAGATTCTACCTAGAAAGGATTTGATGACCTCCAAAAATCTTAACAGACATTTTTGACAAATCACCAGATGGAACATAAAGGAAATAGTTTGGTGGGCTTCTGTGGGCAGAAACGTCCTCGTGGTTAGCATCATTATTGGGAAAAAATGTCCTCTCCAATTTCCTTCTTTGGATGCTCCAGAATCCACATCCTCCTATGTAAGACTAGGGCCTTAGCTAAACCTACCTCATAGTCCACGATGGAAGAGGGAAGATCCCGCAATGTGATTATCACAAGATCCATCCTCCATTTACACGTGAGGTGCGATGACCTCAGGAGGAGAGGTGTTGCGCCCACCATTTTTATTTTTGAAGACACAGGAGTGCACGAATGGTCATGTGCAAAGGTAGGTGCTTTTTAAATTTTAATTATTTTTCCCACTCCCCCACCCTACCCCCGATGGGCGCAGTGGCTCCCATCTCAGCGCAAGTAATCGTGTGGAGCTGGGTCAAACCGCAGCAATAGGCCATGGATTCCGCGGTCTCAGGCTCAGCCTGGGACCATGGAAAAAGCAGGCCCAAAGGGGAGGGTGAGATCCTGGGACAAGGGATGGATCATCCCTCCCGGATCATGTGGACGCACAGGGACGATCCCGGGGTTTGCCCCGGGATTTCGCCCGGTCTAGCTAAGGCCCAGATCTCTTGAAAACCCAGCCAAAATGAACCACCTGAAATTTGGCACAGCGCTGGTGAGAAAGCCTCCTTGTTTTTGGAGATTTTCCATCACCTCTTTTTTGGATCCCTCCTTGAACAATCAAGCTGCCTTATCTTGCCTTTGCAGAAAGAAATGCATCTCCAAATACATGCCTCTTATCCGGTCTCTGGGGGAAATCGAAAATATATTTCTCTACCACCCAGGGCCTGAGAAAGATCCACTTGGCATTTAATGGGCTCCCTTGTGCCTGGCTAGAGAGTGTTTGTCAGGTAAACAGCAACAACAGGAGGAGCATCCAAACAGCTGCACGGAGGAGGAAATAGCGATATAAATACATGTTTAATTGTAGTTTAATTACAATTACCTACTAAACTAAGTTTATTTAAATGCAGTGTAATTAGAGCAAGTCCTTGATTTAATCACAGCCGTATCAGACATGGTTACTACTGATTTCTTCTGCTTCCTCTGCCAACTCCCCTGCCCCCAAATGCAAATGTATCCTCTCACTGCAAAGTTTAAGTTAAGAAGAAGAAGAAAAAGAAGAAAGGCCGCAGAAAGAAATCGGAATAAGTGACTCCATCTTGGGAAGCTTTGGGATTTCCTGAAGGAATCAGCACCACACTTGCTGCTTTACCCATGCCTTCTTTTCTTTTCCCAAAATTACAAAAAACAAACAAAACACTCACCATTTCCACCTGTCTGCTTGTTACGGTCCCTAAGGATAATAACTCCTCTTTTGGTAGGACCAGCAATGGACAGACACACCCCAGTCCACCTTGTGCTTTGCTTGTGGGACTCCTGCCTCCCTTACCCCACATTTGCCACACTACAGGATGATCTGTGAGTGCCCAGTGAATGGCCACCTGTTCCCTCAGTGAGCCACCGTTTCCCCTTAAAACGATGTCTCGTTCTTTTACGTAAAGGGGCTTTTATGCAAATGGTGGCCATAAAACAGCCACTTACATAACCTTTCCAACATTGCTATCTTTTCGGCGCCAGGTCAAGCCTTTTCTCTTCTCCCAAGCATTTAACAGTATATGCTGAGTTTTTTTTAAACTGACCCCAGAAGAGTTGTTTTTAAATGGATATTGTCTGTTTTTGTTTGTGTTTTATGCTTTTTATGTTTTAAATTTTGTATATTTCTTTTTAATGTTCACTGTTTTTAACTTTTGTAAACTGCCCAGAGAGCTTTGGCTATGGGGAAGTATATAACTTTAAATAATAATAATAATAATAATAATAATAATAATAATAATAATAATAATAATAATCTGGTTTATGCCCCCCCCATTTCCTAAAAAGACCCTTGACATAAAAAAACCATCACCCCACTATTTTTAAGCAAAATGGTAGCTCACTCAGGGAATGGGGAGCTTCTTGCCAGCACTACTCATCGGGTTCTCATGGACTGAGTGTCCCCAAATCCTTGTTTCTTTTGTAATCTCACCCTTATAGGAATCTAGGCAACTGCCTTATTCCAGGTCAGACTGTTTGTTAACATGGCCTACTCTTGTGTCTTTTGACTGGTGCTTTTCACTTTGACAAAACCAGAGATGTGAATTTGTTTTTCATTTTAATGCAAATTTACTTAATTTCATACTTTTGAACCAATACCAGAAATCCAAACTCAGCCTTTAAAATTTGCATTCTCCGAATTTTGCAGTGATGTTCTCCAATCAACAATACAAAAAAAAAATGAAGATGGTAGCAAAAGGCTACATACATTAGTGAACATTACATTAAAATGCCATTTATTAGGACAACTGCTTTCCAAGAATGTGCATTTTAGGCAAAATTGCACAGAAAAGCGCATGACTTAGAAAGGCACACAAAAATGCATATGGTTTGAGAATGATCAAAGTTTGGATGAACCAAACACAAAATTGGGGAGTGGGGGGGAGAAGACAAGCAGGGATAAACCAAATTTGACAGATTTGTTGATCCCGGACTTGTGAACATCCCTGGATATCACCTCTTAGCTGTTGGTGCCAGGATATCAGGTCTTCATCACCTAGAATTCTACCGGGAGTCTCCTTCCCAATCCCCCAAACACCCTGCCATAGTCAGAGTCTATGGGCTCATCTACACCAAGCAGGATATTCCACTGTGAAAGTGGTATGAAAGCGGTATATAAAAGGCAGGAGCCACACTAGTGCTTTACAGTGGTATTGAAGTGCACTGAAGGGTCTACACTACTGCTTTATGGTGGTACTGAAGTGCACTGACAGCTGTTGAGGCCAATGGCACATCTACACCAAGCAGGATATAACACTATAAAAGTGGTATATGGTATGTGTCTTATGGGCCCAAGCAGTTGTCAGTTCACATCAATACTGCTGTAAATCAGTCATGTGGCTTTGCCTTTTATATACCACTTCCATACCACTTTCATAGTGGAATATCCTGCTTGGTGTAGATGAGCCCTATGGCCCTTTCTACACCTAAGGAAAATGGAGTGATTGTCCCTGCCTGCTCCTGGGTTCCCCTGTGTGTCATTTGTATGCACAGGGATGATCCCAGGATGATCCCTGGAAAAAAGGCAGGTGTAGAAACAGCCCATGTCTTTGCTCTTTTAATACCCTTAGATCTTCTTTGGTACATCAATTAGTGCACGTTTTTACCCACTCTCCTTCCTATTAGCTGATAGGTTTTAGATGTGGAAGGAAGGGGCAACATATAAGCCTGTAAAACATATTTGAACCCTCTGGTATCTGTGGCCTGTCTGAGTTAATTTCCTCATGCCTAACCTTTCCCGCAAAAGGTGATACATTAATTGGTATTTTCATGAGGCAGACTGTCACAGCTTGAACAACAGACAGAAGATCTCAGAGTCCCAGAATCCCCAGCTATACCAAGTGAGCTGGGAGGTGACTGAGAGATGATGGGGTGAGATAAAGCAATGTCATCGGGAGATACAGTAAACACTTTTGGAAAGATGTACAAGTTAGATAGTGTGGATATATAGATAGCATTAAAGAGATAGATACTGTGAGGAAACCTAAAATGATTCGCTAGACAGGCAAATATTGTGGATAGATGCTCCAGAGAGAAGGGCCCTGCTAGATAGATAGATGCTATGAGAAAACGGATAAAGCTACAGCTTACACTGCAGCTCACAATGCTAAGATAGATACTGTTGATAGATAAATGCTATAAATAAATACTGAAGATAGATTCCTCAGCTCCTTCTGCTATCTATGAATATTTCACACACGTACACATTTCCAAGCACAGTGCCTCATCCAAAATAAAAAGTAACCAAGCAGCCAATAGGCATGTGTTTAATTGTGCTGTTAAACATTTAAGAGATGTTAGCCTGAGCAAGCAAAACAACAATATATCAGCGGGTTCCAAACTCTTCGGGCCTGATGGATGTCTTACTGATGGCACAGCGAGGAATGACATACATTACTTCTCAGGGAAAGGAGAGGCTGTGCTAAGATGCTCAATGCTAAGGATAATTTGCTAAGTATAATGTGTGTGTAGCACACACACCCAAAAAGAAAGAAAAAGAGAAAGATGTTCTCTTGTGAACAGCAGGCTGAATTTTCCAGTTGGCTAGTAGTGCAATGAAAGGAAACCATCTTTTAAATATAAAATCATATCTAAATTTGTAAGAGGAGGTTTGGGTTTGAACTTTAAAAATTCCCTAGAAATGAACACATCTGCTTCCAACTTGGTATGCCTACATCCCTACTTGAGAGCTACCATGGTGTCAAGTTTTACCTCTTTATCTTTAAAACTGACAGAGGTGTAAGCATTTTTGTTACTTTCTATAGACTACAATGGAGCAATTGTTTGAACTTTTAAAAAATCCTAAAACTGAAGACATGAACATATCTGTTTCAAACTTGGAATGGCTAAAGCCCTACTTAAGGGCTCTCACACTGCCATGTTTCATCTTTAAAAATGTCAGAGCTGTAAGCATTTTGGTTAATTTCCATTGACTATAATAGGGTGGTTATCTGAAAATGGAGCAATTCTCTGATGGATAATCTGATGGGGCAGAGCAAGGGAGCTGCTCTTAAAATCGGTGCAGAGAACCCAGTCATTGGAGAAGAGCAGACCTACTCAGCACACGCTAGAGAAAAGGTATAGCAAAAATGACGCTTCAAATAGGGATGGAAAAATCCACCAGTTTTGCTTTCTTCCACATTCTTCTTTTTTATTATTATTTATTATCCTTTCTGTCCTGTGGATGAAGAAATTTGCAAATTTTGGTACATTCTAATCAAACAATGGACTAAACGATGTTCTCACCCATCAGCATCAACCAAATTTTCACCCATGCCTGGCTTGAAAAGATACAGAAGAGGGCAGCTAACATGATGGAGGGACTGAAGCACCTTCTCTACTATATGATAAATCGAAATCATAGTGTGCATTTTCCCAATGGGACATGGCTCAGAGTTAAACACATGTGTTGCATGCAAAAGAGCCCAGGTTCAATCTCTGGCATCTCCAGGTAGGCCAGCCAGTACAGACGAGGGCTGAATGAGAAACTTGTTTCAGTTCATTTTTGATCAGGATTTACCCATTTCACACCTTCTACGCCAAACATGGAATTGGACACAATCTGTGTTCGAAATCTGTTTATTTCCAAGCTTGCAATATGATATGCACCCCCCCCACACACACAATGCATTTGACAGCATGCGTACATTTTTAAAATGCATGTGAGAAATGTGTACTTTTGAAAAATGCATGCAAATACACTTTAATCAATGTGAGAAGAATGCCAACATTTCAGAGATGCACATGAATGAAAAAAAAAAGTATGCATAAAAAAAAAATACTCCTGGATTTTAATGGAAAAAGAAAAACCTCACAATCGGATATGGAGTCGAGTTGGAATGAGCTTTTAGATGGAATTCGGAGGACTTCTGGGAGTTTTGCTGGGAGAAATGCAAAAGGGCTGAGCCAACAACAACAACAACAACAACAACAACCCACCCCAGAATATTGTAGCTCTAATCTTGTATTGTAGCAAAACTGAAGTACTTTGGCCACATAATGAGAAGACAGGATACCCTGGAGAAGAGGCTGATGCTAGGGAAAGTGGAAGGCAAAAGGAAGAGGGGCCGACCAAGGGCAAGATGGATGGATGATATTCTGGAGGAGACAGACTTGACCTTGGGGATGCTAGGGGTGGTGACAGCCAACAGAAAGCTCTGGTGTGGGCTGGTCCATGAAGTCATGAAGAGTCGGAAGCGACTGAACGAATAAACAACAACCATCTTTTACTGTCAGTATCCAAGCCTTAAGAAAGATATTTCAAGCATTTAGAAGGGGTGGGGAAGCTACAGAAAAGAAAAGCAACTGATGGACAGTGAATGATTGAGGGGGAAGGAGTTACATTTGGGATCCCGGCTGGGTCACATTTGGCTGTTGAAATGCTGTGTGGCCGGGGGAAGGGCATGTGGCAAATTATGGAACTTCAGAGGGGCAAAGTTGAGCTCCAGGCCTGAGGTTCCAAATCCCTTGCTCCAGATGTTTTGGACTATAAGTCCCATTAGCCCCAACCCTTGGCCATGGTGACTAGGGTTGAGGGGAGTTGTAGTTCAAACCCTCTGGAGCAAACCACATTGTGAAATGTCAATGTGGCGCTATCTCTTTTGTGGAGAAAGGGACCCCTGTAAAAACCCGAGAGGCCTGTCAAAGACCAATTGGCTGACTAAGAGATGGACTTCTCCAGTTCATTCCATTTCTGTCCTGCACATGCCTTGCATCATGGCATTTCGAAAGATGAAAGGAAAGGCGCATTAACCTTGGCGCTTCTCCTATGGCGACCACTCTTAGCATAATTAAACCTTCAAAGGAGTCTGAAGGCAAGAGGGCTTCCATTTCCCTTCTTCCTTAGAGAGGCATTATCTTAAAGTATATGTTTAATAAATCATTTCATCTGAACAAAATGTTAACAGAGGAACAGCTTTGCACACCCTGATATTCTAGCCCCCTGTCCAGCTGTCTCCAGGGTGCCTAGATTCTGAACAGTTCAGAAGAAATTATGCACATATACATTTAATTGCTTCCAACCGCAAATTAAATGTGGAACTAGCCTTGAACTCTTCCACTTACTTCTGGTAATGATGCTTACTGCTATGGTGGAAGGTTCTAGTTGGTGCCAACTGGCTACCTTGAAAAAGCCTGGAAGCAAGCCCATAGGTGATAGCTAAGCACCACATACCGAACATGTGATTAAATAAACTTCAGGTTAAATAAGAAAGGTCCTTTCCTCCTCCTTCAATTCTGCTGGATTTTTTTAAAGCCTCTACTGTTATAACTAGAAGGTTTCAACCTATCATAAGTGCCTTAAAAACAATCAGATATTTTCCAAGCATTTTAATGAGAGGTTAGCAAATCCTCAATGCAGCTGGCATATTTTTAAAGTATGGTTTTCTTTGGCCATGATCTACAGAACTGGGAGAGTATCAGGAGGCTGTGGTGCAGACAGAGACTGAGTTGGATCCAGATTCATTGATACTTAGAGTAGGCCCATTACAATCAATGGTGCTTATGACTAGTACATATTCCACTCATTTCAATGGGTCTAATCTAAGTATGGTTCAATCTGGACCCAGCTTAATGTGTGTATCACACAAAGTTGGGTGTACTGAGAATGGGTGCCTTTCCATCCATCGGACCCTGCCACAGCTCCAAGACTTGGAAACTTAGACATCTGAAACTTGGCATGCATACAATGAGGATACTGCAGCTGTGCATTTTTTTTTAAGCTTACTAATACATGTTAATTAATTTAAATGTGCCGATCTTGTTGAAGCCTGCAGTAACATTTTCAGCCATGAGGAGCAGTCTTCCTTAACAAGCACATCACTTTGCAGTCTACATCTACAGCCACAAGGGGGCAGACTTAACTTTGCAGTCCATAGAGTTTGAAATCTGGGGAGATTAGTAGTCTAAGGGAAAGAGGTATATACATGTCCCGCCCCACCCTGCTATGGGACTGTGGTAAATATTGAATGCTATGCACATATTGGCAGCTTTTTTAGAGGCTGGGCAGTCCATTGTGCTTCGGGCTGTCCCACAGCATGTGTGGGGAGGCACCAAGTGAGTGACTGCACCAACCAGATGCAGGCGAGTCCATCCATCCATAATTGTCTCCAAATGGGATGGCAAATGTGAGGGGCAGTTTCATCTCAGAATCAATTCGTATATGTCATTGGTCCTCAACAATTGTCCTCCAAGACATGAGTCTCAGCTACTTTTAGGTGACAATAATCCATACTAGGGATGTGCTCCGCTTCTCTTCGGTTCAGAGAAGCAGGAGTGAGGCGGCCTAATTCACCTCTGAAAAAGGTGGAGGCGAAGAGAGTCAGGGGGGCTGCGGATCGAGGCGAAGAGGATCGCCTCATTCCGAAGCTTCGCCTGCAGATAAATGGGGTGGGAGGGGGACTAATCTGGCGCTGCCGGCACCGCCATCCATGTGGAGGCAGCGGCAGCATGAGGTAAGGGAGCAGGGAGGAGGGACATTTGCCTTCCTCCATCGCGGGCTTCAATTGAGGCCCCGGTTGAAGCCAGAAGTGAAGGCCGAGGCCTCTTCCGGCTTCAACTGGAGCCTCAATTGAAGCCCACTACGGAGGAAGGTAAGAGGGTGGGGTGGGTGGGTGGCTTATCTTGCGCCGCCGCCGTCCATATAGTGACGGCGGCGAAGCCAGATCTCGCTCCGCGGAGCGGAGCGGGAGACGGGCGGAGCGGCGCGAAGAGGATCGGGCCCGATCCGGATTTTCCAGATCGGGCCACGAAGCGGATTGGGGGGAGTCCGTGCACACCCCTAATCCATACCCAGCAAGTAAGAACCGTTCTCCTAGACTACTTGCTCAGACTTGGAAGTCTTTATAGAGGTCATGGGAAATCACCTGAAGTGCTCTGGCTGATAGGTTTCCATAGCAGGTGTGGTCATTTCCCTGGAGGCCTTTCCTTAGGGCACACGTGTGTGGTAGCATTTTGTACAGCCTGAATGACTGCCTGAGACTTCTCTGGCTGTCAGTTCAAGTCCCACACAAATCATTTGTGGATCCAGACATGAGATTCCACTGGAGAGAAAGCAATTCAATGCTGTAGGCCTAAGAAAAGTTAGCTGACAGTATTGGTGAAGGCAGAGTATAGCAACAGCCCGCGCCCTGTCAGTGTTTTTCTTCCTTCTTTCCCCATCTCAAAGCACCAGTTCATATAACTTGAGTGTATTACTTTTTCATCTGGACAGATATCTGATCTTAGTGGGGTTTTCTACCTGCTGCTTGGAGAGATGTATGAAGTTTTCAAACAAAGTTTCAGGCTTAAGGTAACATCTAAAATATAGATTTCTCAAATCGCCTTGCCAGTTGTTGCTAGATAGGCTGTTTTGCGAGATAAGCTGATAACCCATCTTGCCTGAGAGATGTTCCTTGCTCCTTGATAACTGAACCAACTGTATTGGACCACCATTAAATCTGACACAGTGTATCTGTGGAGTGACCATGCAGAGAAAGAAAGAAAAAATCCTGCCATAATGGGGGAAGAGTCGGCTGCCATCTGATTTAGTTTCAAAGCTATGGACCTTCTCTACATATCTAATCATTTATTTCCTCATTCAAAAATCACTGATGATTAGTTTCTCTTGACTACATCCATGGGAGACATTAAAATAGTGAGGCATAACTCACATGCCAAAAAACATTAACATGTGTTTAATGCACTTGTCTATGGTGCTGTTCTGTGGAAACATGGAAGAAACAACAAATTCAGCATCTCTCTCTCTCTCTCTCTCTCTCTAATTGCAGATTTCTAGTCCTTATGTTTTGAAATATGTGGCCAATCCCTGCTGAAATCTTCTTAGCAGATATATTTGAATAATAGGATTTCCATTTGTGACAGTGATTATATATGTGTATTCAGAAAGCAAATCTGTTGAGTTCAATGGGACTTACTCTCTGTTAAGCATTCATAGGGTTGTAACCTCAGTGCCCTGCCTAGCTCCTTGCATCTCTTCTGTAGGAAGAAAAAACAGAATGAATTGTGGAAAACAGCAACAATTGCAGTGGAGGGAAATTATTTGAGGAAACGTATGTAAATCAATCCTAGGCTGAGCTTTCAAAAATCAAGGAGGTTCACCCAAATTGGGATGGTGGTGCGGGGAGGAAGTTCCATGATGATGAATCAGAAAAGTGAAATGTTCAGCTTTGGGGGAAGCAGGCAAATAATAATCTTATTAATTAATAAATACCACCACCACCACTACTACCAATGATAACTAATAAGCGCTATGAAGAGGCTGAAACAAATGGGTATGTTTAGCCTGGAGAAGAGAAGATTGAGGGGAGACATGATAGTACTCTTCAAATACTTAAAAGGTTGTCACACAGAGGAGGGCCAGGATCTCTTCTCAATCATCCCAGAGTGCAGGACACAGAATAACGGGCTGAAGTTACAGGAAGCCAGGTTCCGGCTGGACAACAGGAAAAACGTCCCGACTGTTAGAACAGTATGACAACAGAACCAGTTACCTAGGGAGGTTGTGACTAGAGGCCTTCAAGAGGCAGCTGGACAACCATCTGTCAGGGATGCTTTAGGATGGATTCCTGCAATGAGCAAGGGGTTGGACTCAATGGCCTTATAGGCCCCTTTCAACTCTACTATTCTATGATTCTATGAATAAATTGGGGTGGCGGAAGCAACACTAATGAGTGGGTCTTTGGTCTCTCCACACTTCCCAAACTACTGGAATGTGAAAACTGGAATGCTTTTATCCTTCAATTTTCACACTTCTCCAAATTTTGCAAGGTAGTTGTCCATTTTTTTTTTTTAAAAAAATATATTCTCTTTTCTCACTCAGGGCGTTTTTTTTAGATGGACATCCGAGGCAGTAAGCCTGTGTGCACCAGTTGCTGGGGTACACAGGTGGGAGGGTGCTGTTGCACCATGTCCTGCTTTGTGGGTCCCTGGTTGACAGCTGGGGGGAACTATGTGAACAGAGTGCTGGACTTGATGGACCCTGGTCTGATCCAGCAGGGCTCTTCTTATGTCTTTATGACATACAGGCTTTGCCAGGTCATGCTGTCTTTTACTGATTCAGGAATTTCCTGACTGCTTTCCGGATGTTGGCGTGACTGTATTTTGGGAGGCCCAGTTTCTGAAGGTTTTCTGTACAGTTTTTTGATATGATGCTGGTGACTGATGTGACAAATTTGAGCTTTTCCTTTTGCCATAGTTCTTTAACTTCCATAGCCAGTGGTGTATGTTGTTGGTGTTGTTTAAATGTATATTAAGTGAAATTACATTCAAAAATGCATGAAGTAGGGGAAATAGTGTACAAAAGGCATATATTGCTACTTGTGGCCATCAATATTTTCTCAAAGATGCCCCAGAACAATGCTACATCATGGTATGATCAAACATAGGCTAAGGGGAGACATGATAGAGGTGTACAAAATTATGCATGGTGTGGAGAGCGTGGCGAGGGAGACATTTTTCTCCCTCTCTCAAAATACTAGAACCAGGGAACATCCCATGAATTGGTGAGAGATTTAGGACAAATAAAAGGAAGGACTTCTTCAAACAGCACATAGTTAAACGATGAAATTCACTACCACAATCTGGATGGCTTTATAAGGGGGTTGGATATATTCCTGGAGGCAAAGGCTATCAGTGGCTACTAGCCCTGATGGTTGTGTGCTGTCTCCAGTATTCAAAGCAGTAAGCCTGTGTGCACCAGTTGCTGGGGAACATGGGTGGGAGGGTGCTGTTGCACCATGTCCTGCTTGTTCATCCCTGGCCGATGGCTGGTGGGCCACTGTGCGAACAGAGTCCTGGACTAGATGGACCCTTGGTCTGATCCAGCATGGCATTTCTTATGTTCTTATTCCTACTTAGAAGTGTATTGTGAGGTGAAAAACAAGGTAGATTAGGAAAGCTGGTGGAAATTGATTTCAGAAAACTCATGTGGGTTTTTAATTACTGCCTGGGGTTGACATTTCCCCTACCCTTGGCTGAGCTCCCAGTATTTTATGTTTTGACTAATGATGTTCTCCTTTTGAAAATCAAAGCTGCAGTAAGGTTGTAGGGTGGTGGTTCTTCAAGTGGTCACCTGGGATTCATAAAGAGTTGGATTCAGATATAACCTTAGGGATGTGTGATTCCAGAAAACTCGACCTCACCAAAATTCTCCGAATTCCACGTCAAAGCTTGTTCCAACCCAGGTCCGTAACAGATTGTGGACTCTGATTCCCGCCCTCTCCATTTGAACATTTGTGAATTTCCTCCCAAATATATGCATCTATTGTGCAGATTTCTTTTGGAATGTACACATTCTTCTCCCATTGATTAAAGGGTATTTGTTTGCATTTTTCAGATGTATGCATTTTTTCATGGACATTTTTCAAATGTATTCATGCAGTTGAACACGTTGCGGGGTGGGGGTGTCCATGAATCTCATGACAAGTTCAGAGACATATGGATTTCAACTGCAGTTTGCATCTGAATCCGGGTTCCATCCTGAAGGAGCAAACTGGGTAAATCCTGTTAAAAAATAAACTGAAACTATTTTCAACTGGATCAACTGATCTGGTGGAAGTGGACTTCTCCACCCTCTTCTTCCCATGACTACCCTGAAAATGCTTCACAGATAGTTAAGACACCGTGCTTAATGTGATGTGGTGTGTGTAGAGAGGGATCCCCCCCCCTCAAAAAATCCGGTACATTCAATGATTTCTCTGGGATGGCAGATCCTGGATCCAACCCAAACAATGAGAAAATGGAAATTAGTTCTCATAGGTGCTATTAATGAAAAATCTATTGCAGCCATTGCATTTGGGAGCAATTAACCCCTTCTTCAGGCACAATCTTTTACACTTAAATTCTGGGAAAAGGCTAAGCCTGCTGAGTGAGTGTTTGTCTTGCACCATCAGGGGTGCAGTTTTTGCATCCTTTCTGGTCTTGATACCTCCCTTTTGGTTTTTCTTTGTTCCTTCTGGGTTTCATCCAATGTCCTAGCAGACAGCTGTGACCCAAGGAAGGAAGTATAGGAGAACAGCCAAAGGAGCTAGCAGAGCCTCCTTGCATCCAACATCAGTTCACCTGATACTCTTTGACATCTAAGGAAAGCACTGAGTTCAGGCTCCTTCACTAGTCCAAACTATTGGGAGTTCTGCTCTTGCCATCTACAGATCATCTTCAGTGCTGGTTCCAAGTGGCACATCCATTAGGCAGATACCAGCTCATTACCAAGAACATTTGTATGTGAACAAAACACTCTTTCCCTCTTACAGCTACTGTAAAGAACAAAACTGACATAAGGTGTGTGATCAGAGCTTTCAAACTGACAAAGGTTCATTAGCAAGAATCGAGTTCACAGATCTCACTGTTACAAGCAGGCAAATGTTACAGCTTCATTTTAAACATTTTGGCTTTGAAGCTATCTCATATATATCTATATCTATATCTCCATCCCATAGCATTGAGAAGTTGAACTGAGATCCACGCCCCCAACTCCATCCCACCCCCTAGAGCTGTGCAACAAGGGGCAAAGAAGAACTTACCAACCATGGTTTATATAAACTCATTTACATAACCCCAGACTCAAACATAATAGATGATGAATACATGATTCATGAATAACCTACAGAGGACCCATTCAGACAACATGCTAAACCATGCTGCTTAACCACAAAATGGTTAACAGAATGCATTAACATTAACCATTTTGTAGTTAAGCAGCATGGTTTAGTGTGTTGTCTGAACAGGGCCAGTGAATTATGGCTTTGCAAAGCAATCACATCGATTTTCTCTATAAACTCCCATTGCCAAGGAGCATGTCGAAGTTCAGTTTCAACCATCCATACGTTTGTTAAGTCTTTTCCTCTCAAAAGACCATAAGATATCCACTTCCACACTACTCAAGGGTGGGTTTATAGCAGCAGTGGAGAGAAACAATTGTCTTCCAGATGCTGGACTATATTTCACATCACCCTGACCTTGGCCATGCTGGATGGGAGTGAGTAGACTGATGGGAGTTGGTCCAACAGCATCCAGAGCACCACAGGTTCACCAGCCCTGATTTAGGGGAAGAACACAAGCACTCACACTCTCTCTCACACACACACACACACATACTGATGGACATGGATTACTTTTATTATTACTCTCATTTCAGTTGTTACAATTCATAATTTTGTAATTCTTCTGGATTGATTTGCATTTGTTCCCCTCCTGTTTTTGTCATGTTCTATGACAAGAAAATATCAAATTTGATTTCTGAAAATAGAAATGTGCTTTGTTGATCGTATCCTTTACCCCTGCCTGAAAGTTTGGGCCTTGGAGCAAAATCAGGGCATAATTTCACCTCGAAATTTCCACTTGAAGTAAAATCCGTTGGGAGTTCATCGGCCTACCACAAACCCAAACCAAGCCACCAAACTTGGTTGCTTCTGTGCATGTAACAGTCCTCTGATTTACAGGAATTTGAGGATGAAACTTTGCATAGCAAGGATATCAGAATTCTTGCCTGATTATGTCTACTGACGAAGGGCCTTGCTAGACCTGCCGGCTTACGCCGTCAGGGAGGCGAGGCCAAGGCGTGCTACCGTTAGCGCGCCTCCCCCAGGCTTCCACACGTCAGACGCGCAGGGACGTCACGTCCCTGCGGCATCCGCCATTTTTTTTTTTTTTTTTTTTTGCTTAAAGGGGCCGGGTGCGGCCCGAAGACTCTGGAGACGGTGAGTGTTTTTTTGGGGGGGTTGTACGGGGGGGGGCGAAGGATGGCAGGGTGGGTGGCAAGGGGGCAGGGCGGGTGCGATCGCGCCGTGCGCTGCCCGAGCAAGCAGCCGAGCGGCGCTTGCCCGGGCAATGCCTGGCATGGGGCGGCATTGCCCGGGCAAGCACCGCTCGGCTGCTTGCTCGGGCAGCGCGCGGAGCGATCGCACCCGCCCTGCCCCCTTGCCACCCACCCTGCCATCCTTCACCCTCCCCTCTCTTCTCCCCCCCCGGGCCGATGGGCACAGCGCTCGTATGAGCGCTGTGCCAGGCAGGTCCGCGGCTTTTCGCGGCTCCTCGCGAGTAAGCGAGGAGCCGCAAAAAGCCGCAGAAGTCCCTAGATGTTCCCCAGCTCTAACGCGCAAGCCCAGCGCATTCGCTTATGGCGCGTTAGACCAGGCCTCAGCGCGGCCTGCCGCCGGATTCCCCTGTGCGTCATCTGGACGCACAGCAGGGAAACCAGCCCACAAAGCGCGCTAAGGCCTCATCTAATAACGCCCCAAGATGCTATTAAGGTGCAACAGTTGCGAGTTGAGAAGGAAGCTAAGAATAAAGACACAGACAACCAGAACTTGGCATAAACTAGGACCTCTTTATTTGAATAACATGGGTAGTTCGCCCCTCCCTGGATCTGCATGTAAAAGTGAGGGAATCATTGGGTTCTTCCTCAGGCAAGTTGCCTGGCTTTATGAGTCCAAAGCCAGGACTCGGGTAAAATCCCACCCCCTTTCTTATATGGCACTTTGTAACCCCACCCAAAGACTCACAGCTTGGAGTAGGTGAGGCAAGAGGGCCTCCAAAGGCATACCACATCTTGACACATGAGCCTCACAGCACCCTAGGACCAGGTCCTCCAGATAGGCCAATCACCAAAAGGTGCCATTGTCCTCACCGTCCCTGTTTTAATATATGCCAATTTCCTTTAGCAGTCCTCTGATTTACAGGGATTCGAGGATGAAGCTTTGCATAGCAAAGACATCAGAATCCTTGCCTGATAATGTCTACAGACCAAGATGCTATTAAGGTGCAACAGTAAGCCCTGGCAAAAAAAAGAAGAAGAAGTTTTCAACCTTACATCATTCTTATGCCAGAATTTTAAAGGCCTCTGAAGAGCATCTGCTTTCATGTGTTTTGTTATGTTACCCCTGAGCAAGTTTCTTGTTTTAATGTGGTGGGTAGGAGCATTGGGGAAAGCCCAAAAACTCTGGGTTCAATCTTCTGTGCAATCATTAATTTTCTTCCTTAAAGGAAATAATAAAAAAATATATATCCCAGTGTCAGTGTTGTGCTAACGCTGCATCTTTTAACATCTCCCTGATAGCTTTAGGCCACGCAGGCATTAATAAAACAAACTAACTTGAACAGATGCAAGGGAGCCACGAAACAGAGAGACGCGAGCTTCTACAATGTTGTGATCTCCAAAGTTTCCTTGTTTATTTATTTTTATTCTATTTTTATTTAGTGAGGGTTTGGGGGGGCGTGTTTGGTGGTGGTTGTTTTTTGCTCATTCTTGCCATTAGGAGGGCATGGAATTTTTGGCATGAAATGCATAGGAGTGTCTAGAGGGGAAAGAATTATTTCATTTTCAGATGCAATGATGTACTTCTCCCAGATGGCAGCTCTGCAACAGGGATGCACAACTTAAATCACACAGAGGGCCACTTCTTTGTTTGCATTAATTTAAAAGGGTGGCATCGCTATGGCAACCATGAAAAAGCATTTTCCTTACCATTTCAGTTCAGTGTTTTCTGGTTCACCCACTCTTTGACCCCTCTCCCCATTTGTGTGTCTCTCTCAACCCTCAAGGGTAGGCACGGTTGGGCACCGGCTAAGGGCCCATCCCTTCGCAGGGGCCCACTGACTGGCTCCTCTTCACCATTGCAGCCTGCTTGTTCGCCTGCCTCTCTCTCTGACCCAGACAGTGGTGGTGGTGGTGGTGGTGGTGAAGAGGAGGAGGAGGAGGAGGAGGAGGAGGAGGAAGAATAGTTGCCTCTGCCTCCTTGCCAGCTGGCTCTCTGCCCATCAAGCAAGCAAGTGGGAGCAATGGTTAGAAACAGGAAGAGGGGGAGCAATAGCAGCTGGTGGACTCACCAGTAGGTGGACTCACTGAGGAAGGGAGGAGCCCCATGAGTGTGTTTTACTCAAGGGTTCTCAAAAACCCAGTATTTACCCTCTCTTCCTCTTCTGCATTACAGTTGGATCTGCACCCCAATCTCTCAGTTCTTGCACTACCCTAAAGAAATATAAAATCATAGACTCATAGAATAACAGAGTTGGAGGAGACCTACAAGGCCATCGAGTCCAACCCCCTGCTCAATGCAGGAATCCACCCTAAAGCATCCCTGACAGATGGCTGTCCAGCTGCCTCTTGAATGCCTCTAGTGTGGGAGAGCCCACAACCTCCCTAGGTAACTGGCTCCATTGTCATACTGCTCTAACTGTCAGGAAGTTTTTCCTGATGTCCAGCTGGAATCTGGCTTCCTTTAACTTGAGCCCGTTATTCCGTGTCCTGCATATCTCATATCAACATTTTTCCTTGCTGCACCTAATAGATCTCTTCTCTTCTCTTCTCTTCTCTTCTCTTCTCTTCTCTTCTCTTCTCTTCTCTTCTCTTCTCTTCTCTTCTCTTTTCTCTCTCTGTGCACAAACTTTCCTCTTTCTCATTTTGGACCTCCACCTCTCACTTATACCATCCACTTTACACTTTTAACTCTCTGCTACTGTCTACTTGACCCACAAAACTCCCTAAGCCCAATTCAATTTGGGACCAGGCTTCCTGAAAGATTACTTTCTCCTGTATGAGTCTGCCAGGGTTTAAAGATCTTCATGGGGGACGCCCTACAACCATCACAGGGACACAGGGCCTCAGTCTTGCAGCCATTGCAAGAACACTGGGGCCTAATCTACACCAAGCAAGATATTGCACTATGAATGAAAATGGTATATAAAAGACCTCAGCCACACTACTGTTTTATAGCATTATTGAATTGCACTGACACCTGTTGGGGCCCATTGACACATACCGTATAAAGGTTTCATAACACTTTCATAGTGCTATAGTCTGCTTGGTGTGGCTCCTGCCTCTTATATACTGCTTTCATAGTGCTATAATCTGCTTGGTGTAGATCTGGCCCAAATATGTAACTAAGCATTTGGGCTTGGAACCACCTTTGACCTGTGCTCAGTTTGCTGTCTGTGAAAAGGGTGCTTGGGCACAGAACTGTCAGAAATTGCAGAGTATCCAATTGAGAGGAGCTGGAGTGCAGAGATGATCTTTGACTCCACTCTCTAGCCAACCTGTATTTCTGCTAGATGGGTGATTTTGCCCATCTAGCAGGGGCACTTCAGACTGGGAAAGAAAGAGGCTGGGGCTGTCATAGGAAAGTTGTATGGGCGATGCCACAGCCTCCTCTCATCCCTGCCCCAGGGATGTCTCTGTGCTCCATTTACCAAGCAGAGAAAGAGGTAGCCAACACAGTGTCTCTGTGATAGCTACAAGTAGGGGCCAGGGCTCCGACCTCATAGCTAGGAAAACAAACAGTTCTATCCCCTCCCCCCAACACCGTCTAGGAGCCATAGAGTTGCTCTCTTTTAGTCTTACCAGTTTGCCTTTTTGGAAAAGAGTGTTTTGTGACCAGCCAGGCCAAACATGGCAACCATTTTCTGCATGGGCAAGCTCTCTTGTGTGGCAGCCATTTGGTGAGAGTGCCCATGAAACTCTCTCGAAAACCCATTGGGAACCCCTGATTGAGATGGCTTGGGGCTGACATATCTAAAGGACCATATTTTCCTACATGGTTAAGACCTTAATCAGGGATCTCAATCTCAGTGGTCACTCCCATCTCTGGAAGTGAGACAATTGGGGAGGGGGGTCCTTCCCAGCCATGCCACCCCATTTGTTGACCCCCCCTCCCCATACCAATCTGCCAGGTACTCACTTTGTTAGCTTTTAGGTGCTAGGTGAAAACCTGGTCACATACCTGATGACGGTTCTCTGATACATGGTGGTTGTCCTTCTCCACACCCCATCTTCCTTATTTGGCATGGGGTGTGGGTTCATTTTTACCCTCTTTTTGATTCTTTGAGTTTGTATTATATTTCCATTTTATGGTAACATTCTCTCTAAATAACATGTTTAAGCTACCTTGAAGTCTTCTAGTTGAAAGGTGGGGTGGGATTAAAAAGCATTTTAGAGGAATAAATAAATGGTGAGCTAGAAGGACATAAATGGTGAGCTAGAAGGAATTTTCCCTGGGAAAATTCTGGAGCAGATTATAAAGAAGTCAATCTGTAAACACCTTGAAATCAATGCGGTGATCACTAGAAGCCAACATGGATTTGTCCAGAACAAGTCCTGTCAGACAAATTTGATCTCATTTTTTGATAAGGTAACCTCCCTTGTGGACCGTGGCAATGCTGTGGACGTCATATATCTTGATTTCAGCAAAGCTTTTGACAAAGTGCCCCATGAAATTCTGATTAACAAACTAGCTAAAAGTGGGCTAGATGGAACAACTATTAGGTGGATTCACAGTTGGCTACAGAATCGGACTCAAAGAGTACTTATCAATGGAACCTTCTCAAACTGGGGAGAGGCAATGAGTGGGGTACCGCAGGGCTCAGTCCTGGGCCCAGTGCTCTTCAACATTTTTATTAATGATTTGGATGAGGAGGTGCAGGGAATGCTTATCAAATTTGCAGATGACACAACATTGGGTGGGATAGCTAATACCCTGGAAGACAGAAACAAACTTCAAAGTGATCTTGATAGGCTGGAGTGCTGGTCTGAAAACAACAGGATGAAATTTAATAGGGATAAATGCCAAGTTCTACATTTAGGAAATAGAAACCAAATGCACAGTTACAAGATGGGGGATACTTGGCTCAGCAATACTACAAATGAGAAGGATCTTGGAATTGTTGTAGACGGCAAGCTGAATATGAGCCAACAGTGCGATATGGCTGCAAGAAAGGCAAATGCTATTTTGGGCTGCATTAATAGAAGTATAGCTTCAAAATCACATGAGGTACTGGTTCCTCTCTATTCGGCCCTAGTTAGGCCTCATCTAGAGTACTGCGTCCAGTTCTGGGCTCCACAATTCAAGAAGGACGCAGACAAGCTGGAGCATGTTCAGAGGAGGGCAGCCAGGATGATCAGAGGTCTGGAAACAAAGCCCTATGAAGAGAGACTGAAACAACTGGGCATGTTTAGGCTGGAGAAGAGAAGATTGAGGGGAGACATGAGAGCACTCTTCAAATACTTAAAAGGTTGTCAAACAGAGGAGGGCCAGGATCTCTTCTCAATCCTCCCAGAGTGCAGGACACGGAATAATGGGCTAAAGTTAAAGGAAGCCAGATTCCAGCTGGACATCAGGAAAAACATCCTGACTGTTAGAGCAGTACGACAATGGAATCAGTTACCTAGGGAGGTTGTGGGCTCTCCCACACTAGAGGCCTTCAAGAGGCAGCTGGGCAGCCATCTGTTAGGGATGCTTTAGGGTGGATTCCTGCATTGAGTAGGGGGTTGGACTTGATGGCCTTGTAGGCCCCTTCCAACTCTGCTATTCTATGATTCTATGATTCTATGACATCTACTATGGGCTCACAGCCCTCCCTTCCTGCCTGGCATGTTTTCCCCTCCCTTCAACATGACAAAGTTCCACCGGCCTCCATCAGGCATCCATTTTTAATCTGGCTAAATCAATTACAAACGTTACAGGCTGCAATTACCTTGGGAAGTTCTGAAAAACTAATTAGTACAAGTCCTAACGATGAATTATACCTTCCCTTTGACTTTTATGGAGAAAGTGGTGGTTGTGGCCACGGGGAGGTGGGGGAGGGGAATATGAAGTTAAGAAGAGACTTCCCATTGGATAGTCTTAGCAAACAGAATCTCGGGACTGTTTGTAATTGATGTTCTGTTAAAAACAGTGTCACATGGGACAGCAAACTAGGCCATTGCTTTACACTGAACTGGGGATTTATATCAGCTGTCTGATAAATGCCCTGCTTTGGAGAGATGTGTTACCACAGATTGGATGCTGTGATTTCATGGGGTGTTTAGTAGCAGTGTGTGTCACCTCAGGCCGAAACCCCAAATCCGAGTCAACCCGATTTGGCCCACCTTGGCCTGAATACGAGGCAGTACTGGGTGGGCCCAAGGCACCCTGAGGCAAAATGGATTGGGTCCAAAGTGCCAACCATGTATCCATTCAGGGGGGGCTGAACCTCGGGGGCATTTCAGAAGTTCCAAAATGGCCTCTGAGGTATGTCAGGGGGGCTATGCCCAGCTCGAAAGTTTATGTACCTCAGGGGTGGGGAACCTTTTGCTCTCCAAATTCAGCCAAACTCCAGTTTGGGGAAGGACGTGTAGGTGTAGCCCAACAGCAGTGTGGTTATCATGGCCAAAGGAAGTGTAGGTAGGGCCGAAATGTGGCTATTACTGATTAAGCCTACTTAGGAGTAAAACAGGACAAGATTCTGTCTCCTCAAAAGCAAGCGGGACTGAATAAGGTAGTAGCACACTCAGATAACATCCCCAATACCAAGCCTCAGCATATCTACTCAGAAGGAAGCAGGAAAAACCTCTGCTTGTATACTCAGAAGTAAGCTCCTCCCAAGCCTTTCTCCTTTTGTGCCATGTATTTTCATTGCACACCTGAAGACAACCGCTTTCTTATTACTGATCTTTGTAAACTGCTTGGGTGGGTCTGTTTTGGGGGTGGGTGGGATGAAAAGCGGGTTAAAAAAAAAAAACTCCCTTCAGCTAAAATAAAATAAATTACAAAGCTGTGGTCATAGATTGACCCATTTACTGTTTTAATTCTTCATTCTGAAGGTGTGCCAAAATGCACTTACTGCACCTATGTGATTTTCATGATTCCTGAATCACTATTGTGACTCACTCTTACTCATGAGTAAGTGCACCAAGCCCCGGGTTCATCTCTGACTTGGTGCTTTGATCAATGGCGTGATTCCACTTGGACCAATTTGGAAACTACCCACTTCAACTCGGGTATGGGAATTGAGTTGAGAGTTGGGAACCAGATCCTTCATGCCTCCCATTATTTTAACTTTTTATTATTATTTCTGTTGTTTTCAGAATTGGATGAAATGTGCAGCTGTAGTAGCCCCTTAGAAAGGGATTAAGTCTGAAAATTTCAGGGGCGGAAATAGGTGTTGTGTTGTGTGTGTGTTTGTGCGTTGTGTTACGTGCCTTTATATTTTGATTTTTTAAACCTTTACAGCCACCATTGATGCAGTGCGGTGAAGTGCACAATTTCTGGAGGCTCCAGAAATTGCACACTTCATCTTGCTGCATTAATGGTGGCTGCCATTAACACATGGGTGGGGAACTGCACAGTTTTGGCAGCCAGGGAGGGTGACTGCTGAGCACTCACCAGGCCAAGCTGAGCCTCAGAAAAGGTAGGTTATAGCAGTGGCAAAGAGTGATGGATGGCTGAGGCAGGCACAGGCAATTTCGGCCGCCCCTAAGTGGCTCCAATTTCAGTGGCTTCAGTCAGAATTAAGGAGCTATCCAAGGTGCTGAACATATTTGGGGAATAGGGTTCAGCACGTTGGATAGTTCTTTCAGCGTTCTGGCTGGTTCTGACTGAAACCCAGACTGGATTCATAGCTCCACTGGAATTGGGGCCACCAGCACCCACCACTTCTCAGGGATCACAGCCATGGGAGCTTTGTTAGCATATCCAGCTACACTCACTTGCAAATCCTTTCCAGATCTTCGCACATAAGAATCTCTAAGGCACCAAGGCAAAAGGCTTTTTCAGTGGTGCCCCCCCAAATTATGGAATGATCTCCCCAATGAGATTTGCCTGGCACCAACATTATTATCTTTTTGGTGCCAGATCAAGACTTTTTTCTTCTCCCAGACAGTTACGTTGTATATTGTATGTATGTATGTATTTATTTATTTATTTATTTATTTATTTATTTATTACATTTCTATACCGCCCAATAGCTGGAGCTCTCTGGGCGGTTCACAATTGTATATTGTATGTAACCTGTTTTTCTGCGTTTTATGGTTTTAAATTTTGTCCTTTTGTTTTTAATGTTCCATGTTTTAATCTTTGTAAACCTCCCAGAGAGCTTTGGCTCTGGGGCAGTATATTCATGTAATAAATAATAATAAATAATAATAAAGTATACGGGCATCTGGGGATATTTGAGACACTTCTATGCACTGCTATATCCCCTCTCTAGTTTAGGGCTACCCATGTTACAAGTGAATGCGTGCCTAGGCCTATTATGAATGGAAAAAGTGCACTTGGAATCACTGCCCCTCATCCAGAAACACACGCCAAGTGTCTGGACATCGTTTGGGGCTATTGCTCTTTCATCCAAAGGCTTTCGGAATAGTGTACATTTGAAAAAGCATAAAAGGTAACATTAAAAATTTAAGAAGAGCAGCACCAGCACAATACAGTGAAAACACATAAAACTCCAGCCTGAAAACCCAGCCTGAGAAATTGTTCATTTGAAAGTGCAGAGTAGGCATTTATGAATCATTCTTGCACAGAACTAATGTCATTCTGAGCTACAGTTGCACAATTGGTTTCACTGCCCAACATCATACATATAGGATTGCCGCTTTTAAGAGAGAGAGAGAGAGAGAGAGAATTGTGGTCAACGAGGGAGGGCAATACATAAGAAGTACAAAGCTGGATCTGAGCAAGGATCCATCTAGTCCAGCACAGTGTTCACACAGTGGCCAACCACCTGTTGACCAGGGACCAACAAAGCAGGACATGGTGCAACATCATCCTCCCACCCATGTTCCCCAGCAACTGGTGCACACAGGCTTACTGTCTCAGATACTAGAGGTAGCACATAGTCATCAGAACTAGTAGCCGTTGATAGCCTACTCCTAAAGGAATTTATCCAACCCCCTTTTAACGCCATCCAAATTGGTGGCCACCACTACATCTTGCAGTAGCAAATTCCATACTTTAACTGTGCACAGTGTAAAGAGGGATGTCCTTTTACCTGTCCTGAATCTTCCACCCTACCTTACCGGAGGATGACATAACCAGCACCATGCAAGTTGTGTGGGTATTTCCTTTCTCTCTCCCCACCCCTGAGATGAGCATAATTTCGTATAAATCTCTTAACTACGCCTTAGGGGAGGCATTTCAAACATAAGTGGGGAGACCATCAAATGACTGCCAATCAGGGGAAATGAGTCCCAGGGGAAGGAGTCTGGTCTACATGGAACCCCAGTGGGCCACATTGGGATTTCAGGTTGGGCCTGAGGTTCACTCCAGATTGTAAGTCATGGACTGGAATTCCCCTCCCTCATTGATTCCACTCTTGCAGCACCTGCCAGAACTTTCAACTAGCCCACCACCTCAACAGCCACCACTGAGCAACAATAGAGGCTGATGGCTCTGAGAGCCTTGGAGCCACAAATCCACTCCGGATTCCAGTCAGAACCAGTCAGAACTCTAAAGGAGCTCTCAAAGGTGTGGAGCAGCAGTTTGAGTGCCCCAAGGTCCCCAGAGCCACCGGCCTCTATTGCTGAGGAAATTTGCAATTTCACTCTGGGAGGGGGAAAAAATGGCTATATTTGCAATATCCCCCATGCAATTCAAAAGGACCACTAACTTCAGAGGGTTGGCATGCATCCTCAGTGTAGTGTTGATATCAGCATTTAACATACCAGAGGAAAACAGTTTTGTGAAAGAGAGAAAGAGAGAGAGAGAGAGAGAGAGAGAGAGAGAGTTTGACAGAAGAATAAATAGCAACCCCAATGGGCTTGTCTTTTCTCTTGTTTTAGTTATGTCAGCAGGAACATGGCATTCCTACTCATTCAAAGCAGGCTTTCAAGAACACAAGCAAATAAACAAACAAATACATACACACACACACACACACACACACACACACACACACACACACCAGAACTAATTAAGATCAAGTCATCTCTCAATAAATATGCAAATTAAAAATCAAAACAAAGGAATTCTATTTATCACATCATAAAGTTGCAAATTGCTGCTGAGACTCCCATAGACCTCGCTAGATGGGGGTTATGGGATGCTAGGCTTTAAATGTGCAGGCCAATCAACCTCTATGTACGTATGTGCATTGAATGAATATAGTTTCATTGTTTGATGAGCGAGTGTTTCCCAGCCATATATTCAGCAACCCGAATTTCCCCCAAAACATATCGGAGACCTGGGTTAATAATAATGGAAAGGATGTTAAGTCTGGCCAACAGCTTTGGTGTGTTCTTCTGAAGTTGCCAGTAGTGGATTCGTGCATGCTCTGAATTCCCGGTAGTGGTTTCGTGCATGCTCTGAATTGCCACCCAATTTCTCCTGCCACACATTTACAGTATGAATTTTAGAGTTTTCAACTTGGGTAAAACTTCCAAGGCATTTTGAGGGAAGCAATGCTAAGAAAATGTCTTAGGGAAGTCAGGCAAAGGATCTGCCAGCTTCCACAGCCTTGGTCTTAAGCCAGCTTTGGAGGCTGCTGTTTGACTTCACCATCCAAAGAATCTTTAGGGAAACAATGGGTGTGTCAATAGGAAAATCTCAGGAGGCAGAACTCTAGTGGAATTTCCCAGGTGTGGTAGTGGTTCTACACTTCATCCCCTGGGACTTTCAAAAAGTATTCTTGCGAAAATGGCTTCTTGAAATTCTCACTCTATTCATGGGCAGAAAAAATGGGAGCTCTTATTTTCCCCCCAGGGGGGTGGTGTATTTTTTTCAACAATTTCTGGGTGTGGGGATGGCTCACCATTTGGAGGGGCAGTAACACACCTTTCTTTTTTCTAGGGGTTTGTGAAGGCAACAGCAATTGTGTTGGCAATTGTGTTGGCAATCTGGCCACCATTTTGCACCTTCTACCCTGCCATGGGCTTAGTGTTGTTCTGGGACACTGTGGTGTGTGTGTGTGTGTGTGTGTGTGTGTGTGTGTGTGTGTGTGTGTATGATCAAATTAAATCTCAGAACTGTTCTCAGAAAAAAAAATCTAGAAGCAACTCAGAGAGACTGATCATTTGTTCAGTATTACATAGGGATCGATACATCTACTTCCAGGGCAGGTCACTGCTGCATGTCTTGTAACTCTATTTCATCTAGTTTCATATTATTATTATTATTATTATTATTATTATTATTATTATTATTATTATTATTATTTTAAAAAATCTGCATTAATAAATCTGCATTTAAAATATATACCTTTACATATATTTTCCTCTAAAAATATTTTTGTTCTGAATACACTGTGAGGTGTGGAGATCAGGTCAGCTTGTACTGCAATTCAAATTCTGCAAAGATCAAATAGAACATAAGAACCCGTATGAAGAGAGACTGAAAGAACTGGGCATGTTTAGCCTGGAGAAGAGAAGATTGAGGGGAGACATGACAGCACTCTTCAAATACTTGAAAAGTTGTCACACAGAGGAGGGTCAGGATCTCTTCTCGATCATCCTAGAGTTCAGGACATGGAATAATGGGCTTAAGTTACAGGAAGCCAGATTCTGGCTGGACATCAGGAAAAAACCTTCCTGACTGTTAGAGCAGTATGACAATGGAACCAGTCACCTAGGGAGGTTGTGTGCTCTCCCACAGTAGAGGCATTCAAGAAGCAGCTGGACAACCATCTATCAGGGATGCTTTAGGGTGGATTCCTGCATTGAGCAGGGGGTTGGACTCGATGGCCTTATAGGCCCTTTCCAATTCCACTATTCTATGATTCTATGATTCTAAGACCCATGCTAGATTCCACATTCTGTCCACACAGTGGCCAATCAACTTTCCTCAGAGAAGGAACAATTATATCATGAGTGCAATAGTATCCACCTACCCATGTTCCACAGCAAACAGAGGGATACTGCTTCTGATACTCTGGGTAACAGTAAGCTATTGTGAGGAGTAGCCATTGATAGCCTTAGTGTCTTATCTTCCATGAATTTGTCTAACCCTCTTTTAAAGCCATCCACATGGATGCCCATCACTATATCCTGTGGTAGCCTTCCTCATACTTTAACTATGTGCTGTGTGAAGTAGAACTTCCCTAAAATCACATGGTGTCATTACAGATAGAGAAGAACATGGATGTATCATTTCCCTGCACAACTGTGATGAGCTTCTCCATCCAAGTTTCATATTCAAAGAACATCATAGTCAAAGATTTCAGAAACATACCCCTTCATTTACACATACACACACACACACACACCATTGACATCCTCAGAAATAAGTTGCTAGTCCTTAGGGTTGCAGTAAACTAAAATAAATACTTTAAAATGTACAACTTCTGCCATTGGTTGGTATCCACTTTCTGCCTTGTCCAGTCACCCTGGAATATACAATCATGTGCTCGGATGCCATACTAGGCTCCATGACACCATGTCTCCATTCATCTCTCTCTCTCTCTCTCTCTCTCTCTCTCTTTCTGTGATCTTCTGGCAGAAGAGGCAGCAACTGCAGCCTGGAGACGGATGACGAACTTCCCTGTGGAGATGAAGTGGATTATAACACTGACAGTTGCTCTGACCAGGAAGGAGACTTCTCAGAGCTGGACAAAGAAATCCAGGAGCATCCCCACTCCTAAAGTTGAAAATGGGAAAGAAGCAGCAGAGGTCAACCCAGGGCAGATGTGTTCCCCCTCGCTCTGTGGAGGACTTGTACATCTCCAGTCAGTGAGCAGCCGGTACCAAGTGTGTCCCACTGCTGTCAACACAGCTTGGGGTCTTCAGTGGAATGGGGAGCAGGACGGAGCTTTCAATTCCCAAGCACTAAGCCAATGGGTCACTGCTTGCATCAGCTTCTTTGCTGGTGACAGTTTCGGTCCCAAACGTCTTGCACCAGTTGCGTTCCAAAACAGAGTTTTCTTTTTCCTTTCTTTCTTTTTTTCTTTTTTGGTGTTTTATGTTATTATCTAGGTCACATGAGAAAAGGGAAAGTTTATTTTGCAATTGTTTTTCAGAGCTGTGCACGAACGGCCTTTCGAAATTCTCCACCCTAATTGTTGACAGAGGAACTGGCGGACAATTTCACCTCATTTCTCCAGGAGGGGAGAAATTCTTCATCAGTTTCCTGTGGATGAGGGTCACCATTAGCAGTGGCAATAGCACAGTTCCTTTTTTGGGGTGGGGAGGTTGATGCAGCTCAAAGTGGCAACAGCAGCAAGTGTGTTGCAAACTGGCTGCCATTTTGCATCTTCCACAGTACCCAGAGTTATCGTTATTGGAAGTGGACAGAAAGAAATGCTGGAGAATCTTGGGGGGAACTTCTAAAAAAAAATTGCAGAAAAATGTATTCTGAGGAAGTTTGGCTCAGCTCTAGTATGGGCTGGAGAACCAGTTAGTTTTGAATCCTCCTACATTCTTGAGAAATTAGTGAGATGCTCATACTCAGTCACTCTGATTTTAGGTTTTGACCCTTTTTATTATTATTTTGGCTTGTCCAAGTGGAAAACATGTAGATTTTGAATGGGGAGAGTGAGCATGTCTTTGTGTATTTTTTCAAATGTGTGCACAGCCCCTACTGTTGATTGAAGTGTAAAATTTATTATTATTATTATTATTATTATTATTATTATTATTATTATAAAGAGAAAATCATATTTCAATGCACACATTTAAAATCAACTGCAATCACAAATTCAGAAGTTTGCAAATATTTCTCAAAAAAAAAACCTCTTCATGCTCACATTCACATTCAGGATTGTGAACAAGACGTGTTTTCATGGTTTGAGAACACAAATGAAATGTTCATTGGTGTTTTAGATGTAATATCAATCTCTCTGTATGGGGAGGCGTGAACAATAATTAACTAGCACTGGCCAAGATTTTCCAGGTGGGACACGTAGTACAGATCTTCTGCTAAATTGCTGTTGGTATTATTGTCTACTTCCACACAGCCATGGTTTTATTGATCGGTACGATCATTTGTTCTTGGAATGATTCTTATATATAATTTATTTATGATATTTACATGCTGCTTAATATAATAAAATCCCTACTCATTTAACAGTTAAAATGAACATACCATACATTGTAACAACAAACAGGTACAAGTCACAAGAGAAAGAGAAATAACAAAGGTGAGCAGCGTTGTGATCGGTTACAAGCCAAGGAGAGGTTGTGTAAAGAAATAAGTGCCTTTTCAAAAGTGGTATAAAACTCACCATATATTCTGTCTCCCCAATTGGGGAGGGCAGAAGGTGGGTGCTACTACTGAGAAGATTCACTTTCAGGATGTTACATGAAAACATTCTGTTGGTCATGACGTGGCTGACCTAATCCTCTCGTAGAGGATAATGATGAACGTTGCAGGTCCAGTGAACTGCCCCATGCCTGCCCCCATGCCTGCCCTCCCCTGATCCAGCTTTATGAGCCATGGCATGTTCACTGCCCCACTCTTTGAGTTCCCGATGGCCCAGCAGCTGTCCACCCTCGTCCCAAGCCTCCATTGTGCACAACAATGGCAGCTCCGGAAATTGTGGATTTCCCAAGTTGCATAAATGGCCGTTGCAAAAGGCTCCATGTACGGAAGATTGAAAGCATGAATGAAAAATGGGTTGGGAGAGAAGGCCTGGAATGGACTCTCCTGGGAATAGGCATGGTTGACTGGCTGGAATTAAGAGCAAGAAGCATTCCACACTGCAACATTTTGTTGTAGGTCCCACTTGCTTTTCTGAGTTGCTATTGTATTTTGGTTCACAATGAAACACCAACATTGTTTTTCGAGGGCGGATGAATGGATGAGTGCTGCTCAAGATTCTAGCCGATTCCCTTTTGCGATCCCTGTGAACAGGAGCAGCGGTTGAACAGGAGCGTTGTGCAGTTTTCAGCCATAGACGAAAGCGGCGCTGATTCCGTCTCCAGAGGAAATTTGCGCAAATTGGGAAATCGGCACAAATCAAGAGATGTGAGCCTGTTTGAGAATTTGCAAATATTTTCAGCAGACACATGCTTGCACTCGGGGTCGCGTTTGGAGCTTCAAACAGGGCATGCCCGCATGTTTTGCGAACAGAACTGAATTTCTCATACACCCCTAATTCTGCTTGGCATAAGTCTCGGCTGTGATCTGGTCTTAACAATTGCCAGTTCTATTCTTCTCCTGTCTATAAAAGAACGTGACTTCTGGAGACCAACACCCACCCACCCACCCTGGGTTGAAGTGAACCCCGGCCAAGCAAGAGGCTTCCTTCTAGGACAGTGGTTCTCAACCTTCCTAATGCCACGACCCTTTAATACAGTTCCTCATGTTGTGGTGACCCCCAACCATAAAATTATTTTCGTTCTTCTCTACACGATCCATTGTCATGGGATGGTTTGCTAATGAAAATAATACATAACAATAGCTTTAATAATACAAAAGATGATACATGACATAGTTCAGTCAATACAGTTTCCTAAGACCATCGGAAATATGTGTTTTCCAATGGTCTTAGGCGACCCGTGTGAAAGGGTCGTTCGACCCCCAAAGGGGTCCCGACCCACAGGTTGAGAACCGCTGTTCTAGGAGACGCTAAGGAAAGCATCAACCCCCAAACATCAGCTGCTTAGTGCACATCTCTCTTGCTGGCTGCTGCAGAGCATTAGAATTCACCGAGGAGGATTCGTCTCCCCTCCAGGGTTAGTAGCAAATGGGATTGACTTTCACCCCCGTGCGTGTCATGGAAATGTTTAAAATGTCATAAAATAATAATAAAGAGACAAGAGAAATTTGTGACAGTACAAGAGCACCACAGGCCACTGCTCCACCATTCTTGGCCTTTCTAATGCTTTCCAGGTCAAAGGCAGAGCTCTGAGCCCTGTGTGGCGTATAGAGTGGGGAAGTGGGGTGTGTGTGTGTGCGTGTGTGTGTTTTAAAGAAGCGTCATTTATTATATTATCTTTACTGTCAGGCAGCTTCCATGAGCTGCAGGGAAATGGGACAGATGTTAAGTGTCAGAGGGGGACTATTCATTGCTATGCAGTCCGTTCGCTATATCTGGCCACATTTATGCTGAGGCAGTGCACAATCATTGACGAGTGAAGGAAGGTAATCTGACACCATTTAGTATTTTGGGTGTATAGGTGGGGGGTGTTTTCAGCAGCCTCCCTTTCTCAAGTCCCTTTGCTTGGGACTTGTGATGTGCGTACAAGCAAAGCCTGAGTTCGCTGAACTCCTCCAAATCCCACTGCAAAGCTTGTTCAGTCTCGTGCCCATTATCAGACTGTAAACTTTGGGGTGAGTGGGTGGGTTTCTTTCTCTTTGCATGAAAATGCACGTGCATTTTATTTATTTATTTATTTATTTATTTATTTCATTTCTATACCGCCCAATAGCCGAAGCTCTCTGGGCGGTTCACAAAAATTAAAACCATAGTAAGACAACCAACAGGTTAAAAGCACAAATACACAATACAATATAAAAAGCACAACCAGAATAAAAACCACGCAGAAATATTGATATAAAATTAAAATACAGAGTTAAAACAGTAAAATTTAAATTTAAGTTAAAATTAAGTGTTAAAATACTGAGAGAATAAAAACGTTTTCAGCTGGCGATGAAAGGAGTACAGTGTAGGTGCCAGGCAGACCTCTCTGGGGAGGTCATTCCACAACTGGGGTGCCACAGCGGAGAAAGCCCTCCTCCTAGTAGCCACCTGCCTCACTTCCTTTGGCAGCGGTTCATGGAGAAAGGCCCCTGTAGATGATCTTAAAGTCCAGGCAGGTACATATGGGAGGAGGCATCCCTTCAAATAACCTGGCCCCAAACCGTTTAGGGCTTTAAATGTCAGTACCAGCACTTTGAATCGGGCCCAGACCTGGACCGGCAGCCAATGAAGTTGTAAAAGGACTGGCATAATGTGATCTCACCGACCAGTCCCTGTTAGTAAACGGGCTGCCCTGTTTTGTACCAGCTGAGGTTTCCGGACCATTTTCAAAGGCAGCCCCACATATAACGCATTGCAGTAATCCAAGCGAGAGGTTATCAGAGCATGGATAACTATAGCTAGGCTATCTCTGTCCAGATAATTTCTTGCATATTTTTTCCAAATATACTTATATATCCCATTGATTAAACAGTATTTGTGTGCATTTTTCAAAGGTATGCATTTTTTCCTTGCACATTTTTAAAATGCGTGCATACTCCTGAATGCATGTGTGTGTGTGTGTGCGCATGCGCGCGTTTGTCCGCAAATCTCCTACCTGAGACAAGATTTTCCTCTTCATTTATGTTGGCCCTTCCCGCTCTCATTGTAATTCATTTGCTCTCAGTAATGTAAAATCATTTAAGAAAATCCATATGTCCTTAGTGTTCCATCTCTCTCGTTTTCTTTCTGTCTGATCCCTCCCTCCATCTCTTCATCTGTTCCCCTCTGCCCAAATTTTACATTGCAAGTCATCTATACAATACTGTTGGACACTGGGTTCAACTGTATGCCGGCAGATACTGCCTGCTTCTGCACATTAACTCTCTGGTCCTGTCAAATCTTAACTACCACCGTAGGTTACAGGTGTCAAATATTGACCAAAAACAACTAAAAGTTGTATTTTTGCTTCTTCAAACACTGAGTGCTACTGCAGACCAGCTGTCAGGTACTGTAAATGTTGCTCCACTGAAAAGCTTTCGAAGTCAAACAACGCTACTGAATGTTCAATATTCAGAGAATATCTGCTGAATAGTTGCTCTTTCAGAAAATCGATGGGAAACATTCACAGAGTTTTGAAGTAAGAATATTTTGAATGAATGTCTTGGAGCAAATCCATGGAACCATAGAATCATAGAATAGTACAGTTGGAAGGGGCCTATAAGGCCATCGAGTCCAACCCCCTGCTCAGTGTAGGAATCATAGAATCATAGAATCATAGAATCATAGAATAGCAGAGTTGGAAGGGGCCTACAAGGCCATCGAGTCCAACCCCCTGCTCAATGCAGGAATCCACCCTAAAGCATCCCTGACAGATGGTTGTCCAGCTGCCTCTTGAATGCCTCTAGTGTGGGAGAGCCCACAACCTCCCTAGGTAGCTGATTCCACTGTCGCACTGCTCTAACAGTCAGGAAGTTTTTCCTGATGTCCAGCCGGAATCTGGCTTCCTTTAACTTGAGCCCGTTATTCCGTGTCCTGCACTCTGGGAGGATCGAGAAGAGATCCTGGCCCTCCTCTGTGTGACAACCTTTTAAGTATTTGAAGAGTGCTATCATGTCTCCCCTCAATCTTCTCTTCTCCAGGCTAAACATGCCCAGTTCTTTCAGTCTCTCTTCATAGGGCTTTGTTTCTAGACCTCTGATCATCCTCGTTGCCCTCCACCCTAAAGCATCCTTGACAGATAGTTGTACAGCTGCCTCTTGAAGGCCTCTAGTGTGGGAGAGCCCACAACCTCCCTAGGTCATGGGTTCCATTGTCGTCCTCCCTAGGTAACTGGTTCCATTTCAGCTGTGCTTGAAACCTTCTACCAGACGTCACTCTACAGAACAGGGTGGTGATTTGACAGCTGTCCAGACAATTTGACAGCTGTTCAGTCACATCTAAGACCACGTCAAACATGACAACAAGTGGAGAGGGTCCAGGAAGTGCAACTGACTCAGTTTTGCAACTGACTTCTTTGTTAAGTGTTTTCTGGGACAATATACAAGTAGTAGTGCAGGAGCACCATGAAGTTCAACCCCCAAAGAGTAACACTTTTGTGAACATCCAGCTAGAAGCACCGACTCCTGCCACCTCTTGTTTTCCTGCTAGGGGATGATGAGATTTGTAGTCCCATTCCCAGCACCAAAAACATGTTTCCCTGGAACTTCCAGAGTGCCTGCTGCTGCTTGTCCCCCCCACCTTCCCCAAGTAACTGGATCCATTGGGTAGGAAGGGGTGAAAAAATTCCTTTGCTTCATCATGTTTGATAAGAATTCCCCCCAATTTACCCAAATCAGCTCATTCTCAATACAAATTTACTACAATTTCTTCATATTCAGAACAAAAAGGACTCGAGGTTTGTTTTAGTGTTGTTGTTTTTCAAATAATAAATGCAGGAGAAAGCAAAACTGACAGATTCATGGGACACAATGAGCGCACACAGATGCAGGGCCTTCACTTTTCAAGCAGCCTTAACTTGAATGCTCATGACCTCCTTGTACACATGCTCCCAATGTGTGTGTGTGTAAGAGAGAGCGAGAGAGAGAACATAAGCATCTCCCCTCATAAGGAATTGTTCCTCCTGAGATATGATGAAGCAGCATGGCTCTCTAACGTGCCAGTTGGAAGAGGTAACACAAAGCCACATGCCAGATTTGTTCTCTTCTACACAACTATCAAATGTGAAGGAGCCTTGCCCTTTTCTTGCATCTGGTCACCTTACAAGTGAGGAATCACAGGAAATTGCACCCGAAGGACCCTTGGAAACCCTAACTTCTCACTTATGCACAGCACCATCCTTTTGGCTTGAACGTTGATCATCCCTCCTTCTTCACCCATCTGGCCTCTAGAGGTCAGACAAGGCCCTTCATTCCTGCTCCTGCCTAGGTTCTTCTGCAATTAGCATTCTCCCTGAGTCATGGTAATTAAGCAGAACTAGGCTCTGCACAGAGGAACGGAAATGCACTGACTTTAATAAAACAGAGTGTAAAACAATTTGAGATTAACTCCAGGCTTGTTTATCTGTTTGCATTTTTAATTCTCCTTTGGTGCTTTCCTGCAGAATGGGAGCTTTTCCCTGGGCACCAGGGTTGCCATCCACCCCACCAGATGGAGCTCTCTTGCTTGCCATCATTATGGTATCAGGGGAATTCTAGGAGGCATTGCTTCATTGTCATGGTGATAGGAGGAGCCACATCTTATGATCTACTCCTCTCTGGAGAGCTATCAAGTGCATGGCTGGTACTTTCTCCATGTGGTCTCAGGACATGGCTCAAAGGCACAAGGTGGTAGAAGCATCTGGCTCAGGGATGGACAACCTGCAGCCTAATTTCAAAAGCCCTCTGCAAGAGTGATCTGTTCCTCCTACAGCAATCTGCTAGGCCGGATCTACACTGTTATAAAACTGTTATAAAGCACTTTAAAGCAGTAGTGTAGATCTGGCCCTGGTCAGGGAGAGGGAGAGGGAGAGAGAAAGAGAGAAGGAGAGAGAGGTGGTGGTGTTTTCAAAGAGAGGGAAAGAGAGGAAGAAAAGGTGGCAGAAAGAGAGAAAAGAAAGTAGTCCCTCCTATTTTTGGCTTTGGCTCCACCCACTGTGGGCCTGCAACTCCCAGATTATAGTTTCCAAATGATGAAGCCCTCACACACACACACACACACACAGAGAGAGAGAGAGAGAGAGAGAGAGAGAGAGAGAGATGCATCCATGAATTAGCTGAAGCTAAGCAGGTCAGTGTCTGGTCAGTGCTTGGAAGGGAGATCATATGCCTTGAGTTCCATCATGGTAGAATGTGGAAAATAAATGGAATTAATAAATCAATAGACCTGGGAACACAAACAGCTGGTTCACACAAGCAGCATCAATGCTTGATTGAAGATGCAGTGGGCCATAAAGTCTGTAAGGTGGGAGACAGAAAGTCCATATCCCTTCAGATCGTCACAAATGCAGTGCCTTTCCTTGATAATAATCAGGTGCAGAAAAGCTGAGTGATGTTCATGAAAGGTATTGACAACAAGGGCCAAGCCCAGCACTCCCAGGGCTTGGCTTCCTTTGGACAAGAGGTCACTGGGAAGACTTTTGTTTTTGTTTACAAACATGGAAATAGAGCATCACTGAAGGTGAGCTACTAGGCATGAGTCCCATTGACTCACATTAAACCCCCAAGAAGGACAGAGAACTTGCACCTCGTGGTCTCTGTCTAGATCTCATGGGCTCTTGCCTCCCGTTGGAAGATGCAGAAGAACCTGAAGATGAACTCAGAAAGATGGATGGCCATAAAGATGCCAACCCATTGGAACAACCCTTGGGGTTTTCTAGCATAACTTTAAATCAGGGATGTTGAACCTCTTTCAGTTTAAGGGCTGAATTCTATTTTGGAGACGCTCTTGAAGTCCCCATTCCAGGAAGTGTGGGTGGGGTCAATAAAACAAAACATACTGGTATACTCTAACTTAAAGTCCTTAATACCAGGCAGTAACAAAGTCTAAGGAGATGCATTTCAACCTTTTACAATGGAGAAAACACTGTGGGAAACACACACACATGATTGGTGGTTAAGAAAAAGTGGGTGTGGCCAAGGGAAGTGGGTGTGGCTATCTGGGAAACACCCCAAGGGACAGATTGGGACTCTAGGAGGACTTTATTTGGCCCTTGAGGGTGGGGTTCTGTGCCCCTGTTTAAATTAAAGAAGGACCATCTTCATTGCTTCTACATCAGTAGAGGGCAAGCTACTGTCGAGTAAATGTATAGAGCAAGCAGCAGATAGAGTGTATCCTAAAGGTTTAGTAGTAGTTAGTAGTTATGTGCCTTCAGGTTGACTTTGACTTATGGTGACCCTATGAATCCTAAAGTTTACCCTTGCGTTAATAGGGTCTTTAAGGCCCCCATTAGTGCATGTGTGTGGGGGGAAAGCATGATTTCCGGAGCCTTGCATGAAATTACTTGATTTCTGGAGCCTCCATTGTTGCACACAATAGAGGCTCTCGGGAAGGGTGGCTGCTGGATGTTCATTGGCCCCAGGTGGGCAGACATGGGCCCCGCAACTTCCCTAAGAAGAAATCGAAACAAAAAGCAAAGCTCACAATCTAATACAGACTTGAGTTGTACAAGCATCAGGATGGAATTCAGAAAACTTCAGTGGTGCTTGGATTTTGCTGATCCACAGATCACTAGATTTATGAGATCATGCCTCACCCATCTGTTAAGGAAATCCTTAAAGGTAATAATGCTTTCTTGCCTGTACTCTCCCTTACAACAGTAATCTAGCCTAAGCTTCCCTCATGCCAATATGGCACAACAATATCCAAGAGTTACAGCATCAACTATTATCTTCTTCACTTTGTAGCTTTGCCCTCCCCCCCTACACATATTAGCAAAATTGCAACTGTCTAGTTCATTGGCAACCAATGACCTTTTCACAGCTTGAAGCTGTTTCCTTTGATGCCTACTGAGCTTTGGGTGAATTTGCCTTTTTAAAACTCTCTGAGGTCAGAGCTCAAAACAAATAATTAACTTAGAGAGAGAGAGAGAGAGAGGGGGGGAGAGAGGGAGGGAGGGAGAAGAGAATCAGATCAGAGCTGTTACACCGAGGCCTGCATTTGCAAGCTGGCCTTATTCAGTCTTGATGAGAAAATAAATCAGGCTTACTCCATTCCAGGAGATTTTTTTGATAAATTAGTAATGGAGGTTAGTGGTTTCGATTGCAGTGGGGCTTTGAGTCCACTCCGGGTTTCAGTCAGAACCCACCAGAACTCTAAAAGAGCTATCCAAAGTGCTGAGCACGACCCCCTAAATGGGTTCAGCAACTTGGATACCTCTTTCAGTGGCTGGTTCTGACTGAACCCCAAAGCAGATTGAACCCCTCGTACACTGGTTGCATTACCTCCTTGTCATTTCTGTGTCACAGGTTTTTACAGGCATCAGAATGGCCATGGCGGGCGGCAAGGTCCTAAAGACAATGAACTGAAACACACACGTTTGATCAGAACATAAGACGAGCCCTGCTGGATCAGAACAAGGCTCCATCTAGTCCAGCACAGTGTTCACACAGTGGCCCAACCCAGCTGTCAACCAGGACCCCAAAAGCAGGACACGGGTGCAACAGCGTTCATGTTCCACAGCAACTGGTGTATTCAGGGTATACCCTTCACTCCCAGAATGCATCCAACCCCCTTTTAAAGCCATCCAAATTGGTGACCATCACAACTCCTTGCGGTAGTGAATTCCGTAGTTTAACTGTGCACTGTGTTCTTAATTGTTTCTCAGTCACTACAATGCTAAACACATCTCTTTGAATATATGACCCACTAATTGTGGTAGTGTATATTTCCCTAGTAAATCTGCTTAGGATAGGTGTGTGTGTGTGTGTGTGTGTGTGTGAGAGAGAGAGAGAGAGAGAGTGAGAGAGCTCACAGTGCATTAATTAGAAGTGACAAATAGAGAACTGCTGCTATCATCTCTTCCCACCACCTGGCTGCCAAAAAGAACTGCAGACACAGAGTTGTCCAAGTAGTATATGTGCCTGAGTCCTTCCTTCCTCTGCTGTTTGGTTCTCTCCACCTGGCGCATGTGGGATACTCCTCATTTCACGGGTGTAAATTGATGCTTTCAGCATTTCAGATGAAAGGTGCGGGAGAAGGGGTAAATTACTCTTTGACACGAGGCGCTGCCGAGCTGTTCCATTTTAAATATATATATATATATATATATATATATATATATATATATGGGTCACTCATCAATTTAACGGTGTATATTGACTATGTTAAGTATCCGTGAGATGGTTTTGTGCTTCAGCTTAATAGCCAAGTATAATTTTTTAAATGTCGTTCTTCCCATGCCAATCACTTATCGACCTGGGGTGTTTTTTTAGGGAGGTGGGTTGTGGGGGGGAAAATAGGACAGGTCTTCACTTCGGCAGGTAATTGAGTTAAAGAGAAAGAAGGGTGGAATGTGGCAATAAATGGCAGATAGCTGTCTTGTTTCAACCTTGGAGTTGAAATAGTCATGCCACCAGCAGGAAGAGCAAAATCTAACGCCAAGGGAATGGACATTTTCCATCAACATCCCCCCCCCCATAGCCTTCATCAGGCACCCTCCCCTGGGAAAAGCAAGGCTCTGCAGTTCACCCAGCTCCTTCCTTCCAGGTCTAAAACATGGTGCTACCTGGCTCTGGTTGCTAGCTAGCACACACCCAGTGTGATGATGTGTGAATCAGCAGAACTCAAGTTCATCAAGGGATGTTGGATGTTTCTGTTTGGGAGTGGATCTTGGCAGGTTTTTGCCAGCTCAGCCCCCTGGACTCTGGCTTGATCATCTGGTCTGACTTGGTGCACCTCATAAACAAAGGATTCTTCATGAGCTGGGCTGACTGTATGATGAGGACTTCTTCCAGATGTCTTTGGTGTTCTGCAACTGAGTCCTGGGTGGAGATCTGGAAGTTCCTTCTTAGAAGACTCAGTCCTCAGCAGAAAAGGTAGTTGGAACAATATAGAATCATAGAATCATAGAATAGCAGAGTTGGAAGGGGCCTACAAGGCCATCGAGTCCAACCCCCTGCTCAATGCAGGAATCCACCCTAAAGCATCCCTGACAGATGGTTGTCCAGCTTTATACTAGAATCATAGACTCATAGAATATTATAGTTGGAAGGGGCCTATAAGGCCATCGAGTCCAACTCCCTGCTCAGTGCAGGAATCCACATCAAAGTGTACCTGGCAGATGGCTGTCCAGCTGCATCTTGAAGGCCTCTAGAGTGGGAAAGCCCATGACCTCTCTAGGTCATTAGTTCCATTTTGTACTGCTCTAACAGTAAGTAAGTTTTTCTTGAAGTTCAGCTGGAATCTGGCTGCCTGCAACTTGAGGCCATTATTCTGTGTCCTAGCTCTGGTCTTCTTGCCTTCCTAGCCCACTCTCTGCTGGACCCCCTGTGGGTAAGGATATGCAAATCAGCAAAAAACACCCAACTTCTCCAAATGCCATCTGAAAGCTTGTTAAAACTTGAGCCTGTATCATTTTGCAAACTGTGTGTGTGTGTGTGTGTGTGTGTGTGTGTGTTTTCACATTTCCAACTGTGTACATCAATTATGCACAGATTTGAAATATACACATTTTCCATCAGTGAAAGCATGTCTGTGTGCATTTACCACCATCCCTAAAGTATATATTTTCCCATGCATATTTTTTTTTCAAATTTATGCATGCTGTCCAACATTTTTGTTTGGCCCACAGAGCATGTTACATGATCAGAAATGTACCGACTTCAACTGGAGCTTGCATCTGAGTCCATGTTCAGTCTGGAAGGTGTGAACAGGCTAAATCCAGATCAAAAATGAACTGAAACAAATTTCTGAATCAAATTCGATCTGAATGGCCTTGATATGTGCATTTGGAGTTCCCCTTACCCTGTAATGTACTCTTCATTTGAACCATGCTGGCCAGCACTTCTGACTGCTGAATGGCAATGTAGTACATTTAGCCCTACCCCTTTCGTTTGACAGACACAATTATAGGTGGAATCGATCCGCTGATTTGAGGTTTCACACATTATATTTACAGTAGTCTTTTCCCCATAATCCGTGAAAAGGCTTTGACGAAGATTGCAGTGCATGTGTCTGATTTGTATAGACAATAAAACCATGCTTCACTTTACTTACAAACTATATTTAGATAATTTTAGTTGGTAAGTCTCCCCCCACCACCATGACAATTTGCCACAGTTCCATGTACCAAGATTGCACTGTTAGAAGTTCTATAGGTGTCCCCCCTCCCACAACAGCCTTGTAACTATTGCCCGGTGAGATGCCATCAGCGTGAACCAGACCACATTTGACTTTTTGCTACAACCTATTCCAGCCCTGACTGATGGTCATGGGCTACCTGGACAGTAATGCCTCCAAGATTCTTCTTCTGCAATATACATGTCATTGAAAAACCCAAAATAATGCCTATTCTTTCTTAGTTATTTTCAATCCATGCAGTTGTGTGCAGAGCTAATTATTATTTTTATTATTATTTATTTATATAGCACCAACAATGTACTTGGTGCTGTACAAAATATACAAATAAAACAGCGATACCCTGCCTAGAGGCTTACAACCTAAAATCACATTAAAACGTATGAAGGGGGGAAGGGGTTCACAAAACAGGAATAAGAGAATAATCATAGTAATAAGAACAGTAAATCAAGCTAAAATACCAAAAGCTGTTGAAAACAAATGAGTTTTCAAACACGTTTTATTTATTTATTTATTTATTTATTTATTTATTTATTTATTGCACTTATATACCACTCCCATAGCCAGAGCTCTCTGGGCGGTTTACAGAAATTCTAAAATTGAGGTAAAAACAAGTATACAAAATTTAAAACTCTAAAACACAGAGCATACACACATAAAGTATTAAAAACCGATTAAAAACTAAACATGTGGGTAATTAGGATGTGCCGCCATATGCCCAGGCAAAGAGGAAAGTCTTAACCTGGCGCCGGAAAGATAGCAGCGTTGGCTCCAGGCGAGCCTCTTCAGGGAGATCATTCCACAGTCTGGGGGCCACCCCTCGTTGCCACACTCTGAGCCTCTCTTGGAGTAGGCACCTGGAGGAGGACCTTAGATGTTGAACGTAGTGACCGGGTATATTCATGTCGGGAGAGGCGTTCCGTCAGGTATTGTGGTCCCAAGCCGTGTAAGGCTTTATAGGTCAAAACCAGCACCTTGAATTGGGCTCGGAAACATACAGGCAGCCAGTGCAAGCGGATCAGAGCAGGGGTTATATGGTCAAACCTTCTGGTTCCCGAAATCAATCTGGCCGCTGCATTTTGCACGAGCTGCAGCTTCCGAACTGTATAATCTACAATGGAACTCGTGGTACGTAGTTGCTCTGGAAGAGCATTCCAAGTAAACAGGGCAGCCAGAGAGAATGGGCGAAGCCGGGCAAGAGATACTCTTGGGCAGGAGAGCAACATAACATTTGAAGAATGGAGGGGGACGGCAGAGTGACATGAGAGAGGAAAGATAAGAAGGTGCAAGACCATGACACACTTTGAATGTCAATTAAGCAATTGACTAATCAGTTAAACCTTGCGGGATTAATCCTGCAATTCATCATTCCTATTTTGAAACCATAGGGGCTAGTAACTTACATTTTAAAAAAGAGAGGAAATATACATAATGGAAGGCAGGATTCAGCATCCTTGAGAATATCAAAGGCCACATTTCCTTGGCTCCTGCTACATCACAGCATGTGCACAGCACAGTGTATAATTTCATTTTCTTCCAAGCTTGTTGCTCTTCCTACAGAAGCCTTTTGACCTTCACTTGGGAGCGTAAAGATTGAGAGGTATGGTTGGAGCCGGAGCCAAAACCGATGCTCTCCAGGAGATGGGAGCAAACCAATGCCCTTGGTGCCAGCTGGCTGCCTCACCCTGCCGTTTGTGATGGGAGCTGCTTTGTGCTGCCTGGATTCACTGATGTGAAGAGAACATTTTGAACTCCTGGAACCTTCGAACCTGGCTGGCACATGGGCAGCAGCGCACTGCAGCTCATAGCAGCAAGTGGGTTAAGAACAGAGGTTTTCTTAAAAAGGCAAATTTTAATGTTAAGCTGCTTGGCTCAGCAGGATAAAGAAAAAAGGTGCCTTGTTTCTAAAGCTGATTGAGTCATAACAGAGGCATAATGGCACTGCTTATTCATGTTCTATTGTTGATTTGATTTATTTGCCACCTATCTCAAGTCATGCTTCAGATTCTCAAGCCGTGTCTCTTAAGGGACGTTGTACAGCTCATGGGCTTTCTATCATGGGGATGCTGCTCAGACAGGGCATCATCTCCACATATTTCCCTCCTCCTTCACCCCATTTGCAACATTCCATCCAGGTTCTGAAAACCCACAAATCCTCCCTACAGGGACGGGTAAGGAATTAGTGTCAGTTCTGTCTTGATTGTTATTGCTATGCTTTAACAATCGGGCATCAGAAATCCTGAATGATCGATGGCGAATCACCCAGACATCTCTCAGTAATCAAAGCCCCAGCACAGTTGCTGCTCCTGCTCCTTCCAGCAGCAAGTCAAAACAAGAACGATGTTGGGGAAAGAAGAATGGGCTGTGCTCATGTTGAGTCTCACCATGAGAAATTATTGGAGATTTTCTACTCTCCGTGGGGGCGGGTGGGGGCAGGTAGTGAAATAATTTCTGGGATTCACAAATAGGATGCAGAGGTTTGGGAGGCAATTTGTGTACAGTCCTAATACTTAGTCGGGAGTGGGAGCCTGTGGCCATCCAGACATGTCCACCTTCCGGACCTGTATTCCTATTGTATTCCTTTCCTTGTCAGTTTTATCCTCTCCACACACTACTTCATGTAGCTCAGAAGCACCACATTCTGTGCTTCTCAAAGAACATGTCAATTTCTTCTTCCACTTTGGCACTGTGGTGAGGATAAACTGGAGGAGAAGAATTATGTATACCACCTCAGGTTCCTTCTGGCCCAAGCAATGCTAGTAGTTGGGAGAAGGAGCAGTAGATGCCATTGCCTACTGAGAACCATAGTGCGAGCCCCTGCCAAAGGAAGTGAGGCAGGTGGATACCAGGAGGAGGGCCTTCTCTGCTGTGGCACCCGGCTGTGGAATGAGCTCCCTAAGGAGGTTCGCTTGGCACCTACATTATATGCTTTTAGACGCCAAGTGAAGACCTTTTTATTCTCTCTGCATTTTAACAGTCAATAAATAAATTTTTACTTGGTGTTTTAAATTCGTAATGTTGCATTGCTGCTGTTTTTACCTGGTTGAGCTTTTATTGTGTCATGTCTTTTAGATTGTAATCCTGTGGGCAGGGACTGTCAAGAAATACTTTTGTAAGCCGCCGTGAGAGCCTTTTTTGGCTGAATGGCGGCATAAAAATCCTTAAATAAATAAATAAATAAATAATTATATTATGGTTTTATACTGTTGTTTTATACTTTGAATGTTTTTAATTTTTGTAAACTGCCCAGAGAGCTCTGGCTATTGGGTGGTATAGAAATGTAATAAATAAATAAATAAATAAATAGCATCATAGAGTTGGAAGGGGCCTACAAGGCCATCGAGTCCAACCCCCTGCTCAGTGCAGGAATCCACCCTAAAGCATCCCTGACAGAGGGTGTCCAGCTGCCTCTTGAAGGACTCTAGTGTGGGAATACTTCTTAACTGGCTTCCTGCCTGTGAAGGAAGGAAATGAGAAGTGGCTGAGGAGCAATAGCAGCTACAGACAATGGTGGTGAGAAGATAGACTCACTGAGGAAGGAGGCCACTTGAGGGTGTCTTCCTCCCCAAAGGCCCTCAAGAACCTGGAACTGACATGGTTAGGTTGGCTCGCTCACAATTGCTCTTGAGATTCAAAAAAATCATCGAATAATTACATAAATGCCCACATGCCTACTCTCTGTCCAGTGAGCCAGACAGCATCTTATAGAGCTCTAAATACTTAAATCCTTCCACCCGTAGAGAGTGGGAAAGGCAAAACCACCTAATTTAGGCAAATGTCGCAGTACAGTAATTAGAAGCTTCATCCCACATACCTGCTTCTCTCAGATTATACCCATAGCGCTAAGCTTTCGCGGTTGCTGTTGTTGTTGTTGTTTTGCTACCAGGCGACAGCGATCCTTTGCGTACCAGGAAGTGAGTTTAAGGGGGGAAATGTAAAAAAATCATTAAAAAATCAACGGATGACCCAATTCAATTCAAATTTGGTATGCTTAAAGCTCTCCCTAGTATCTATTACTGTGCGAATTTTTGTGTCTTTATCTTTAAAGCTTACGCAGATGTAAGCATTTCTTTAAAATCCTGCTCCTGCGCCCCAGCGGCGGCTCGGAAGATACGCTCAAAAAGTAGGGGCTAAATATGGCAAATCTTTTGGCTTTATGGCACAATTAAGGCAGGATGCATGGGAGTACTTCACAATCGAAGCAGATTATAAGGTGGCAAACTTCTGAGTCCTTTGCATGCAATTTGCAGTGATTGCACAGAATAACGCTGGTGTGATAAAGCTCTAGGAGCTGAAATTGAATTTGATATTGTGTGGTTGTTGTTTTAAGTCCTCTCCAATGGAACAAAACTCAATTCAAGTTACTTTGCTGCCTCTCAGCCGACACAGTTGTCTGTGTCGTCCCCGTTGCCTTGAATCAGTTAACTGGCCACCCTCTTGAGGACTACTAGAGCTGTTGCTTAGCAACCTCACACCATTGTACAGAGAGCTGCAAACAGGCACACATCTCGGAAAAGGGGAAAGATAAAAGACATCACCTGTCCTAGCAACAATGCTGCCCTTGTCCTGGTTATGTTCCATTTGGTTCAGAGTAATGAAGTCCATTGTGCTAAAAGAGAAACACTTGAAGGATCCTGGGTTTCCCCTTTCTAATCTCTGGGATATTTGGAGCTGGATAAAGGGCTTCTGATGTATTTATGTCATGGATCTTGCTTTTAAGCAGAGTGTACGTATTGATGGAATGATGGATAAATCTTCAATGAACTGCAGTTGAGCAAATGACCTGTAGAGCTTAGGGGGGAGGGAGTCTGATGCCATTTGGAACCTAAACTAGGCTTTTTAGAATATGGTTAATTATAATTAATCTAAGAGAAGTAACATTTTCACTGCCTGTTTGTTCCCTAACAACTTGGATCTCCCTGCTTTTAACTCTCCAATATTTTCAATATTTCAGTATTTCACTTTCCTTCCTCTAAAACTGTGTGAAATATAGCACTGAGTTCACTGTTATGGAGTCTGTTCACTCGATATCCAATATTCATTTGTACCTGATTGATTGTCGTTCATCACACTGTGCAGGGGTGGGGTGGGGGGTCAGCTATTGAAGCCCTGACAGGACTTTTAATAAACTTTGACTTCAATTTGTTTGAGTATTTTGCTGCTTAAAGGACTAGCAAATGTGGACTACTTGATAGGAGCAAAGCTGAAATCCATGTGGATGTATGCTGAGTGTTTAAATTAAATGTGAAAATCCATTAATTGGAAAGAAAAAATCTAAATTTAATTTTGAATCATTAACATCTGATTTGTTACAGATTAATTTGGTTTTCTTGGCCCAATGATAGATCAACTATCATTCACTTTGGCATCAGGCAAGCTATAGAAAAGATGTGTATGGGGGAGGGGAGATGTTTTTGCTGAAGTTTGCCTGGTCAGAAACAAGTCAAATTCCTAGACAAAATCAGCACTCCTGGAGTGCTTTCCATCTCTCTCTCTCTCTCTCTCTCTCTCTCTCTCTCACACACACACACACGCACGCACGCACGCACGCACGCATGCACACACACACACACTTTCTCTTTCATTCAATATATCACAGAGGGAGAAAGAAGCTAGCAAGTTGTGTAAAATGTAGGGCTGTGCACGGACCCTCCAATCCACTTCGTGGCCTGATCTGGAAAATCCAGATCAGGCCCAATCCTCTTCGTGCCACTCCGCCCGTCCCCTGCTCCACTCCACGGAGCAAGATCCTGTTTTGCTGCCGTCGCCGCATGGATGGTGCCGGTGCTGCTGCCGCCGCCAGGTAAGCCAACCCTCCACCCCCTCCCTGTGTCCGTCATCGCGGGCTTCAGTTGAGGCACCAGCTTGAAGCCAGAAGAGGTCTTGATCTTCACTTCCAGCTTCAACCAGGGCCTCAATTGAAGCCCGTGATGGATGCAGGTAAGCCCCCCTCCTTCCTGCCCCCTTACCTGCATTCATCATGGGCTTCAATTGAGGCCCTGGCTTGAAGCTGGAAGAGGCCTCAGCCTTCACTTCCGGCTTCAACCGGGGCCTCAATTGAAGCCTGTGATGGACACAGGTAAGCCTCCCTCCTCCCTGCCCCCTTACCTGGTTCCATCACCATCACCAGATGAGTTCCCTTCCCCCCCCCCCCACTTACCTGCGTCAGGAGCTCCGGATTGAGGAGATCCTCTTCGCCTCGATCCACAGCCCCCCCCCACTCTCTTCACCTCTGCCATTTCCAGAGGCGAATCAGGCTGCCTCACTCCTGCTTCTCTGAACTGAAGAGGAGTGGAGCACAGCCCTAGTAAAATGCTCACATAAAAGAAAGACCCCAAATATTTTGAAAATCATATTGTTATGTGTACCACCAGTCTTATGTGTCTCTGACCAGTGAGAATTACAGGGATGCAACATTTATCCATAGTTTGGGCTTCCTGGGAGGTTTATGGCATTCCTGCAATATTTACGCACACATACACATGTTGAGGATAAAATGGAGGTTCATAGTGTTAACACCCTAACAGATAGAGCTCCCACATTTGGTTTCAATGGGCAGTATTCATTGAACCAGGTGCAAACTGGTTCAAAACCTCATGAAAACAAAGTGAAAGAAATTTCTCATACATCCCTAAGAGAAGCTGATGTGAACACCAACAGTCCAGCATTTATTTATTTATTTATTACATTTTTATTAGGGGTGTGCACGGACCCCCCACTCCGCTTCACTTTCAGATCCACCATTTTTGGATCGGGCCGCTCCGCCCCGCCCCCACTCCGCCTGTGCCCACTCCGCTCCGCTCGGAGCTCCGGATTCGGATCGGAGCTCCGTTCCCCCCCATAGGGGGGGGTTACTGGGCCCTGCCGCCATTGCCGCCCATGCGGCGACGGTGGCAGAGCCCGGTAAGGGACCAAGGGAGAGGGGGACCTTACCTGCCTCCGTCCGTGGTCTGTCGCCGTCTTCAATTGAGCCCGCGGTTCCGGCCCAGACTTCCTGCTGGAACCACGGGCTCAATTGAAGACGCTGACGGACCGCGGACGGAGGCAGGTAAGGGAGAGGAGGGCGGGGGGACAGCGGCAGGGCCCGGTAAACCCCACTTACCTTTCCGGCGGAGCTCCGGATCGAGGCGAAGGATCCGCCTTCACCTCGATCCTCTTCGCCATGCTCTGCTGGCCCCCCAATCCTCTTTGCCTCCGCCTTAAGGGCAGGCGAAGCCCCCCGCTCCACTCCTGCTTCTACGGTCCGATTAGAAGCGGAGCACATCCCTAATTTTTATACCGCCCAATAGCTGAAGCTCATGACTAAGAAGCTGCCTTAGTATTTCCAGTGGGTCCCAGGTAGAAATATATAACACTGACCCCATTACAGAAATTTCTCTACGTAGCCTGTTAGCAATGTTACTTCCCTTGAAATATGCATTCACACTAGCCAAAGCAGCTTAGAAACCTTTGATGAATAAGAAGCTTTAACAGGACCTGCTCCTAAGACTGCAGTGTTCTACAACCTTTTCAAAATAGAAATAATTGTCTTCAGTTAAAAGGTAAAAGCACCATTTTTGTTGTTGCCCTTAATAAGGCCTGCAGGGCATGCGCCTTTGAAGCATTTTTCACTTGGCTCATGTATTTCCCACTCACCCATCCTTGATTATCTGCCCTCTTCAGCTGCTTTGAAAAATCTTGTGCATATATATATGTTAGCATAACCACCTCCATTTTTAACAGGAAACTGTAAAATCTCCATTGCACACCAAGCAAAATGTCACGATGCCCTGTATGAGAATGTCTCCTTGTGTGCATCCTTGTATCCTTCTTATCTAATATAAACAAGAATCCTGGCTCCAGTTTTATTCCAAGTGCTGTTGTGTCCAGGTTAACTTTTGTTACTTACTGTCAGGCCAAAGGTATTGTTCACAGGACTGTTTAGCATAATTAGCTATGCCTCGGTGTTATGTTCTGATTGGTTAATGCTGCTGCTGGGCCCTGCCCCTTGCAAGCTCAAATACTGTACTGTATTCCCTATGTCTTTTGTCTGATTGCTCCCTTTGAAGAGACCAGGCCTTGATTACTAATCAATAAAGCGCTTTTGAACCCTCTGTCGCTGGAATGGTGGAGTCGTGCTTAAGGGCTGTTTGGATCTCGTCCTTGGGTGAAAAGAACATTGATCTAACATATATATATTGCACGCGGTGTTGGTGGTCATTTTCTCAAGCCAACATGGCCTGGAGGAGCAGCCCTACCATTGGGCAAAGTGCAGTGGCCGCTACAATCTGTGCTAAAGGCTGAACACATCTTGTGTTCGTTTGTTTCTTTGCTTGCTTCCTTGTTTCCCCAGAACATATCACAAGTATGGAAATGCACAGATTTTTCCTCAGCAAACTGATCTTGGGTCGAAGAGCAGGAACAAAATGGATAAATCCATTTTAAAAAAAAAGCTTCCTTGGAGCAAATTTCTCACACGTCCTTACTCACAAAAGAAAGCAACGTAGGAAGGGAGACAACAGTTTGACAACTCTTGCTTTTAACCCAGGATGCTGTTAGAACAAGACCTTTGCTGAGTGCAGCATAAATTCTCTCCCCTATTTGTGGGCAGAGAAATTGTAAGGACAATGTCACCAAATTTCTCCATCAGGAAGAAAATAATGTTTACTTCATCTAAACTATTTTTGCAGTTTGGACTGATGAAAGTTTGCCGACCTTTTTCCTGGAAGTGCAACAAGTTTCCACATTGTCTTGCAGCACATTGCAACACAAGCTGCAGCTCTGGTAACCTCCAAGTTAGATTACTGCAATGCACTCTACGTAGGGCTGCCTTTGAAGATGGTTCAGAAGCTGCAGCTCGTGCAAAATGCAGCAGCCAGATTGATTTCGGGAACCGGAAGGTTCGACCATATAACACCTGCTCTGGTCCGCTTGCACTGGCTGCCTGTATGTTTCCGAGCCCAATTCAAGGTGCTGGTTTTGACCTATAAAGCCTTACACGGCTTGGGTCCACAATACCTGACGGAACGCCTCTCCCGACGTGAATATACCCGGTCACTACCTTCAACATCTAAGGTCCTCCTCCGGGTGCCTACTCCGAGAGAGGCTCGGAGTGTGGCAATGAGGGACAGGGCCTTTTCGGTGGTGGCCCCCAGACTATGGAACGATCTCCCTGACGAGGCTCGCCTGGCACCAACGCTGCTATCTTTCCGGCGCCAGGTTAAGATTTTCCTCTTTGCCCAGGCATATGGCGGTACATATTAATCATCCACATATTTAGTTTTTTTAATGGTTTTTAATGCTTTATGTGTGTATGTTCTGTGTTTTAGAATTTTAAAATTTGTATACTCGTTTTTATCTTAATTTTAGAATTTCTGTAAACTGCCCAGAGAGCCCCGGCTATGGGAGCGGTATATAAGTGCAATAAATAAATAAATAAATAAATAAATAAATAAATTGTCTTATCAGCTGCAGCTAAATGCAGAAACCCTTCTGCCATTCTCCCCCACTCCCAAAGTTTGATTTCAAACAAACATCACAGGGACAATAGGGATTGTTGCTAGAAATAAGAAGCTGTTTCTAATAAATCACTAACTTCCACACCTGCTATATGCATTTTCGTACAGGACCTTTACACTGTTAAGGAGACTGGGGAGATTTCACTTCTAGTTTATTTGAAAAGACAAATTGCCACATGGGGAGTAATGGGGATAGTTATGCATGAGCTTTGAATGTTTTTTATTTTGCCTGGAATCAGCAGATTCCTTAAAGTTCTATGGGGGAAGTCTAAAATGAAGCAACAGCATTATATTCCATGGACTTGTCAAATTCTGGAATAAAGGCTACCACCTGAATGTAAGGGCCATTTTGCAAACCTGAACACAAGTTTGGAAACTTGAAAACACCTTTGGAGAACAGGCAATTCCAATCACATCTGGGGTTGCAAACGGGGCACTTTTGGGTGAATTGCAAACTGAAATGAATTGCTGATACATCTGCAATGAGGAGCAAAAAGAAACCAAGACAAATGTCACAATCTTTTTGTATGTTGTGGTTCTGCCCATGGTTATTAGTAGAGGAACAGCTTGACATATGGGTACTACTGATGTTGGTCCAGACTGAATACATTGGAATAGGTTGTACACCAGTAGAAGAGCACATGCTTTGCATATGCAAATGTTCCTAGGATGAAAACCTGGCTTCTCCAGGAGTTTGAAACCCTGTGGACTGCTGTCTAGGGCTGTGCTCCACTCCGATTAGGATCACAAATCTGGAGCGGAGTGACCGGATCCACCTCCACCAAAGGCGAATCCGAATCAGGTCAGGGGAGCTGTGGATTGAGGCAAAGCGGTTCACCTCCATCTGGAGCTCTGAATGCAGGTAAGTGGGGAGGGAGGGGGCTTACCTGGCGCTGCTAGCACTGCCGCAGTCCATGTGGCGATGGCGGTGGAGCCAGGTAAGGGGGCAGGGGCTTATTCGGCCCCCATTTTGTCCCCCGTTCCCCACTTACCTGCCTCCGCCACCTGCCACGGAGGCAAGTAAGTAGGGAAGTGGGGCAAAATCTCAATCCGCCCCTCCGGATCTTCAGATCGACCCAAAGCGGTTTGGGCCCAATCCAAAAGTTCCGGGTTGGGCCACGAAGTGGTTCAGGGAATCTGTGCACAGCCCTACTGCTGTCAGTCATTGTACACAATATATCAATGGTTTCACTTGGTATAAAGGGAGCTTCTTACGTTGTGTGCATGTCTGTGTGTATGCATCAAATGGGGTGTAACCACAGCTTAGTAGCAGATTACAAGCTTTATATCTGGGGTGGCGGCGCCAAGCCCCCCCACAAAAAACCTTTAAATAAATAAAAAAAAACATCTAGAGGAGCTACAGAGTACCAAAAGGGTCAAAATTAGATTGTACTGGTGACACAGCACTAAAATGGGTTTTTAAAAGGGATCAAAATTGATGCTCTGGATGGAATTTTGTTTGTTAAAAATATTTTAAACAATATTTTGGAAAGCAATGTGGGGTGGGGAGCAGGGTTCAAGTGCAGCCTACAGGCCACATTTTTGCCACCATTGCTCTATCTGCAGAATGTGTACATGATAGAGGTGTACGGAATTATGCACTGTGTGGAGGCTGTGCATAATAGGGAGACATTTTTCTCCCCCTCCCATAATACTAGAACCCAATTGGGTCATCCCATGAAGCTGATGGATGGGAGATTCAGGACAGATAAAAAGAAGGGCTTCTTCACAGAGCGCATAGTTAAACTGTGAAAGACCATGGCCTGAAACTCAAGGGAACCACTGCTAGTCAGAAGAGAAAGTACTGGAGAAGAGACACATTGTTTGTCCACCAGTATAAGGCACCTTCCTATGTTGCTATGTATACTAGGGAAGTAGGGGTTGTGTAAAACCTTTTCCATCTGTGTTTCACACTTTGTCAGGCACCTTTTGTCTTGGTTTGAGTATTGGTTCAAAAAATGCAAAACTACCTTAAGTTTGCATTAAAAATATGAACTGAACTAATTTCTCTCCCCTCCTTACAATGGAAAGAGCGTTTGAATTTCACTGAGTTGTTTGACCTAACTAGAGTACTTCTTGCCTCCATGCTTCTGGTAAAGTATAAATCACCCCCAGTCTGACATCTTGGTGCAAATGCAAGCAATATTCAACCTCCCTTGACTGGCTCTTGTGAAAGCAGCATGGAATTCGTATTACTATGACAGAGGAAGGAATAGCTTTTACCCTCAATCACAGGCAAAAAGAAATGATTCCCCATGCTCAGGGCAACCTCCTTTCCCGTTCATCACTGGATGTGGTTCAGCTCAGCTCCTAATGGGAAAACCAGCCACCCAGCTGCTCTGTCTGGAGGGCTGAGCGTTAACCGTGGATCTTTAAGGAATTAGCTGTTACCAGAAGTTAACAATCTGTTTATTAGTCAGTGGGTCCCATGTGGAAGCCCAGGCTGGCTGACAAGCTCATGTCAGTGCTGTTCTCAGCTCTATTTAATGGCCCATTTTATTTAGGGGATTTCCTCCCCCAGGGTTCATCCAAAAAGGAATGATTGGGTATGATGGAGTGAGCCGTTAACGCTGACAGATATTGGAGCAGGGTAAAAACAAGCAGCAGTAACAGAAGATAAGCAGACATGAAGATGTGCTTTATCAGGAAGGAGGCTTTCACTGAGTTCTAACACACCCTCTCATCCAGTAGTCCCAGAACATTGAACTCCTTGGCTAGAAAAATGTGTTTGCATGTTGGTTGGGAATCCCATTTATGGCTGACAGGTTTGTTTGGGAAGGGCAAAGGATTCTTCATCTTGATTTCCACAACATTAAAGGTGTGAATAGAGCATCCACCATTTCCACCATTTCCACAACTTTGGAAATATGCAATTTTCAGAGCGATCATTGTTCCGCTGGACTCCTGGATCCAGTTGGGCACCCTAGAGAAACATGCTAGTAAGAACATAAGAAGTAGGGATGTGCTCCGCTTCTCTTTGGTTCAGAGAAGCAGGAGCGAGGCGGCCTAATTCACCTCCGGAAAAAGCGGAGACAAAGAGAGTCAGGGGGGCTGCGGATCGAGGCGAAGAGGATTGCCTCAATCCGGAGCTTCGCCTGAAGGTAGGTTGGGGGGGAGGGGGACTAATCTGGTGCTGCCGGCGCCGCCATCCATGTGGCGGCGGCAGCACCAGGTAAGGGAGCAGGGAGGAGGGACGCTTACCTTCCTCCATCACAGGCTTCAATTGAGGCCCCGGTTGAAGCCGGAAGGGCCTCAATTGAATCCCGTGACGGAGGAAGGTAAGGGTCCGGGGTGGGTGGGTGGTTTCTCTTGCGCTGCCGCCGTCTATACTTCTGGATCAGCTTATAATTGGAATTGCAGCATACTTTTATTTGTGCCTGAAGGTGGTGTTTTATAACAAAGTTTTCACATTTTTAAATCTGTTTATTTATATAATATTGTAAATTTTAGGTTTGTTTTTTAAAGCAAATCTATAAAATAATAATAAACTGTTTTCACTACTGCTTGTTTGTTTTGTATGCTGTTTGGTGTCAATAAAACATGCTCAGACTTCTTAAGACATCTGTGCTTAAGGCCGGACGTGCAGCACATAGATGGTACTGCAGGCTCTATGAAGCCAGTGAAGGGATGACCTGGCTTAGAATAAATATCAGGACATTGTCTTGCCCCTTTTCTGGTCAACAGATCAATGTCTTCTGTCTGCTGCATTAAATAGCAAGCATACATTTCAAAAATGTGCACAAATATACTTAAATCAATGGGAGAAGAATGTGTACGTTTCAGAGATGCGTACAACCGATGCATACATTTGGAAAAAATGTTCACGAATGTTCACACGGATTTTCATGTGAATAGAAGAAAGCAAAACTCACAATCGGATATGGACTTGAGTCAGAACAAATTTTGAGATGGAATTTGGAGAACTTTGGTGAGGTTGAATTTTGCTGATTTGCACATCCCTTGCTACAGGGGTAGCAAGGATGCATGTGGCCTGTGCAACATACATCCCCCACTCCTGGAGTAGATAATCCCAGGTTAAATAGACCAATGCTGTGGCATGGTAGAAGATGGTTGCTATGGGATGAGAAAGTCACCACAAGGATTGTTATGTCTAGCCCTGTCCCACCTCCCTAGTTTGGAAGTAGGTGTTTCAGGTAATCAATCAGAATCAGACTCTGAAGTAGAGGAGTCGGCGCCAGACACGGGCCAGCCTGTTCTAGTTGGGGAGAAAGGTCTCACAAGCTCTTCACCAGCTGGTGGTGAACCCTCTCTAGAGCTTATCTCATCAAGGGCAAATAATACACAGGCGAGAGCATGGACAGGTTAGCCGATCCTAGAGTACACCGCAGGCTAAATTGGGCGGAGCGAAAGAAAGGTGAGAGAAATTCAGCCCGGCTTACATCGCGTCAGACACCACCTCCGAAGTAGTCTCTCTGAAGTTATTGCGGTTTGGGAAAAGGCTTTCCATTAGGGTGACCATATGAAAAGGAGGACAGGGCTCCTGTATCTTTAAAGTTGTATAGAAAACGGAATTTCAGCAAGTGTCATTTGAATGGATGTAGCCCTGGTGAAATTTTATCTTCAAAAGTTAAAGCTGCAGGAGTCCTGCCCTCTTGACCAGATACAAAAGAGAGGAGGGCACCTGCAGCTTTAACTATTGTGATGAAGAGGGAATTTCACCAGATGCTGTATGCATACAAATGACACCTGCTGAAAATCCCTTTTCTCTACAACTGTTACAGGAGCCCTGTCCTCCTTTTCATATAGTCACCCTACTTTTCATTCTTCTTGAATGGACAATTGTCTTGATTAGTTTGTATAGTTTTGCCTAGGGGAAAGTTCTAAGAGATTAGACTCTCTTTAGGTGGGAAGAGATGTTTATTGCTTAAATAAAGCCTTGTGAATTACTTAGCAGGCCTCCTTATTGTCTCTCAAGAAGGCAGGAAGTTTTTGAGAAACAATACAAGGATGCTGATGCCCATAAGGAACATACCATGCACTGTGAGCTTAACATACCTGCCACCAATATTTATTTATTTAGCACTCACCTAGACCCAATGGCAATGTGATCTTGACTGCAATGTCACACCTTGACTTCATCATACCTACAGACGGGGGCTCTCCTCACTTCCTCCAGGAAAATAGTCCATTTCGTTGTCAGACCGAATTGTCTTTTGCTCACATTAATGTTCCCCGCTACCACTGTCTCTCTCATTGCCACAACCTAGCTGCTTATTTCTATCACCTGCTAGTCCTCACACATCATCAGACTATTCCTTTCCTGGCAGATAACACCTTTCAACTATCTGGAGATGTTTATCATCTCCCCACCCTCGAGTCATTTTCCTGCCAAGCTTGGCAGATTTCATTATTTTAATCTTTCATCGTAAATTATATTCAGCACCTGTAACTCGTTTTGGATGCTCTTCTTTGAATGCCTTCCAATGTCTCTGGGCTTAAAACATTTTCCTCTCTCTATTGCCTTAGCTAGACCTAGCATAGAATCATAGAATCATAGAATAGTAGAGTTGGAAGGGGCCTTTAAGGCCATCAAGTCCAACCCCCTGCTCAATGCAGGAATCCACCATAAAGCATCCCTGACAGATGGTTGTCCAGCTGCCTCTTTAATGCCTCTAGTGTGGGAGAGCACACAACCTCCCTAGGCAATGGGTTCCATTGCCATACTGCTCTAACAGTCAGGAAGTTTTTTCCTGATGTCCAGCCGGAATCTGGCTTCCTGTAACTTGAGCCCGTTATTCCGTGTCCTGCACTCTGGGAGAATGGAGAAGAGATCCTGGCCCTCCTCTGTGTGAAAACTTTTTAAGTATTTGAAGAGTGCTCTCATGTCTCCCCTCAATCTTCTCTTCTCCAGGCTAAACATGCCCAGTTGTTTCAGTCTGTCTTCATAGGGCTTTGTTTCCAGACCCCTGATCATGTGAATGCACAGGGACGATCCTGGGGATCACCCCAGGATTTTGCCCCATCTAGCTATGGCCTGTGGGTCTGTATACTTAATAATAATAATAATAATAATAATAATAATAATAATAATAATAATTTTGGTAGAGGGACCTTCCAAAGGAAAAGAAGTCACATCATGGGACTTCTAGAGCACCCTTTCAGAGGTCAAATTAGTTCATACACATTATCTCTCAATAATTCTTGCAACAAGCCTGTCAAGTAGGTCACTATTATTAAACCAGGGAGGCTGCAGACGGCCTGATCAATAATCATACAGTGCAAGACAGGACACTTATACACACACACAACTCATATCTAAATTAAGTTGAAGAACCCCACACTCCACTAACTGATCCTTTAAGCACCACTTATATATGTTCTAATCAGATCTGGTTCTGTTATAAGGATCATCTCCTTATATCTGCATGGATTTTAAACTCATTTTCAGGAGTCCTCATTGAATGAAATGAGGTGGGTAATAAGGACAGGGTCTCTTCTGTTGTGGCACCCCAACTGTTGTGGAATGAGCTTTCTGGAGAGGCTTGCCTAGCACCTGCATTGTGGTCTTTTGGTGCCAGGTGAAACACTTCTCATTTTCCCAGGCATTTTAGTCTTTCTCTCTGGGTTGTTCTTAAATATTCTACTGCTTTTTTTTTATTGTTTGCACTGCTGCTAGGTGTTATTTTGCTTTTTAGTTTGGGATTTGGTTTTCTTCTGTAAATGTTTCTTCTTTTAAATCTTTTAACTTCTATGTTATGCTTTATGGTGTTGTATTTTATGGTTTCCATTGCTGTGAACCATGCAGAGAGCTTTTGCTATTGGATGACATAGAAATGTAATATATATAAATAAATAAGAATTTCATCAAAACTTTCCTTCTGTTTCCCCCCCCCCCAAGTCCAATTTCTTTCCTACCAACCAGATTGAATGAGAATGGTAACCAAAATAAATAAATAAAGCAAAATAAATTTCCAACATAGCACCAGCATTTTCTATCAAAATAGCATATCTAAAGTTACTTTACCAAAATGTATTCATTTCTAAATCTGTTTCACCATTATTTTATTATTATTTATTACATGTATATACCACTCCATAGCTGAATCTCTCTGGGTGGTTTACAACAATTAAAAGCCTGAACATTAAAAATCAATACACAAAATCTAAAAACATAAAAACAGCTAACATTTAAAACAGTCATAAACTATTCATGTTTAAGTGCATCTCGGTCCATTTATTAATTATTATTTATTATTGCATTTATATCTCATCTTTTTTCCTTCAAGGAACCCAAGGCGGCATACATAATCCTCCTCCTCTTCTCCATTTAATCCTCACAACAACAACCCTGTGAGGTAGGTTGGTCTGACAGCCTGTGACTGGCCCAAAGCCACCCAGTGGGTTTCCATGGCTGAGTGGGGACTAGAACTCCGATCCCCTGACTCACAGTCTGACACTTTAGCCACTACACCACACTGGCTCTCACTTTAGCCACTGACACCACACTGCCTCTTATTTCAGCTGGGAGCTGCATTGTAAAATTCAGAACTGAGTGAAATCTGAAGGATAATTGCATTTTCAGCCAAACATTTGCCTAGGAGATGTGGATCGGGTCAGTTGATACCAGAATTGATAAAGATTGATTTCTTCAAGCATCACTAGCGTATTGTCTCATCACAGCCACTTCTGTTCTTTGCTTTTCCAAAACCTAGAGGTGCTTCACCCTCCCTCTCCATTCATTGTCCAGGGGAGATAACCAAACGCATAGCCAACTTCTCTAATTAGACCGTTGCATTCCCCAAGGTCTTTTGCTCTTGCCAGTCATTCTCTCTTCTTATCCAATGCTTGTTGAATTGTTTGCTCTTCCCTCTCCCCCACCTTCTACTTAACCATCTCTTTACGGCACTTATTTATACGCGGTTAACTATAGATAACAGCCTTTTTGTTTCTTAATTGATCATGATGCCTTGGTTGCAGCTTTATGTTCGAAATGCATCTTTTAATTCCCCATTCCATTTAAGCAAAATTGCTTAATTTTATTTAATAACCTTGCTCAGTTTATATTTTTGTTTTGTTTTGTTTTTACAAAAAAGAAAAAAAGAAAAAAAAGAAGAAGAAGAAGAAGAAAAAAGACGCCTCTTGAATATTTAATCTGGCTCCCCTTGGCTTGTTTGGATTGTTGTCCATTCATTTTGCCTTTTAATTAGGAGGAGACACGCTCGGAAAGGGAAATTTAAAAATGGAGATGGGAAAGAGAGTGAATACTTGGCTGCCCTGTGTTTGTTCAGTGGTGGAGAAAGATAAGAGAGAGGGGAATCTCGTCTTCATTCGGGTTTGATCCCCTGCATTATCCCCTGCGCTCGGACGGGCATTAATAAGGAAAAAGGGAGCTGGCACCTGGCGAGGAGGGAGTGCCAACTCTCGCCTGCTCACTTCGTGAACCAGCCTCCGAGGAGATGCTGGCAGGGCCATGCATTCACCGGAGAGGAGGCTTATTATGCAAAATTGTGTCAAATGCTGAGGAGTGGTACAAAGAGATAATCAGAGTCCTCCAGCACTAATTACCTTAGCCCAATTGAAGGCCTAGCTCAATTCACATCATTAAAAGAAAGTAAGAAGCCTCTCTAAGCCATGAATGAAATGACAGGTTTGCAAGAGCCTGGCATGGCACCGGCAATGAAAAAAAAAAAAAAAAGGGAAAGGAGAGAAAAGAAACCAGTGTGGTGTAGAGGCTAAAGCGTTTGACTGGTAGTCAGAAGATCCAGGTTCTAGTCCTCGCTTGGCCATGGAAACCCACTTTGGGCAAGTCACAGACTCTCAGCCCAACCTACCTCGCAGGGTTGTTGTTGTGAGGATAAAAATGGAGAGGAGGAGGAGGGTTATATATACTGCCTTGGGACCCTTGGAAGAAGAAAGGCAGAATATAAGTGCAATAAACCAACAAATAAATGAAAGAAATAGCCTGTATTTAGGTGACTGGCCTGCGCAACTTGTGTCTCACCAAAACAAATGCTGACAGTGGTAGCAATGAGGGGAAAGAAGATGAGGAGTGAGAAGAGCTGGTGGTAGTGAGAAGGTGGAGAAGGAGCCCATTGATGGTCTTTCCCCCTTCTGATACCTAGAACTGGCACTAGGTGAAAGTTCTCTGATTGATACCTATGGATGGATGGACGTTCCATCCATTTTAACCAGGTGCCGAATGAGCTATAACTGCCACTCATCTTTGCCCACGTGGCCATGCAAGGCCCTGGAGGACTTGATGAGTGGTCTGGGAATGTCCCGCCACCACCTGCTCCTAGATGCAAGCACTGCTATGTTTACCGAAGATTGGGGCTTTGACTTCTTTGCATATTTACGTTGTGCAAAATGGCAGCTACAAAAGGGCAATTCCCGCAATATTAGTGATGTGATGGGCCCCACTACTCCTCTAATGTTGTGAAAATTTCCCTTTTAAGGCTGCCATTTTGCATGACATAAATATACAAAAAAAACAGAGCTGTGGTCTTCTGTCAAAATGCTATCTCAAAGGGAGGAATGGGCAGCTTCAGGGCACTCCTGGACCACATGGGGCTTGATGAACACCCACAGTTCAGTTAGTAGGGTCCGGGGTCCAGGTGCAGGGGAGGTTGCTGGACTCCCACACCTGGCCGGACACCCTTGCCATCCCTACTGATACTCTGGAGAGTCACTGCCAGTCAAAGTAAACAATAGTGGGCTAAACGGACCAATAATCTGCTCTGTTATAAGAAAGCTTGCTGTTCCTTTGGGAGTCACCAGAATTAATAGTAGAGTACAGACTCCACAAGCAGAAGGTGCCAGGTTCAGACCACAACTTCTCCAGGTAGGGATGGGAAAGATACTTGTCTGAAGCACTTGAGAGTCAACAGCGGAGAAAATGGATGGTGCTAAGCTACATTGACCAATACTTTGACTCGATCAAAGGAAGCTTCTCTTATGCTCTTCAAGTCATCATGGCTGGTGGACCCTTATGGTGTATCACTAGGGTGACCATATTTGGGAAACCAAAAAAGAGGACACCTAGTGTGTGTGGGGGGAAGCAGCTTTCTGAGTCCTGCAGAAAGTACGTTATTCCCCCGCCACCTTAAAGAACCCGATTGGAGTGGAGGAGGGGAAAGGATTTCGTTCTGTACCACCACCATCCACTCCAATTGGGGCCTTTTCTATAACGTCCACGAATGACCCACTTTCCCCTTTAAGACCTCAATTGGAGCTCAGGGTGGGGGAATGATGTGCCTCAAGAAAGCATGTCATTCCCTCCTGCCATGCTAATGCCAGCCTTAAAGGGGAAGGTGTGTCATTCCAGGACATTATTGAAAATTATAGAAAATTCCCCCTGACACCATGGAAAGAACAAAAACCAGGACAAATCTGGGGAAATTCTGACAGTTGGTGACCCTAGTATCACACATTGTGGAGGCCTCTTCTTAGTGATGATTATTCACACACTTCCTGTTCTGTTCTGTTTTTGCTATTCTCTCTCTCTCTCTCTCTCTTTGGGAAAATTACTGCACTTGGCTAAGCTTAATTCCAAACTGAGCAGAGAGGAGTTTGATTATCATACTGCTATGAGCTCTGACATTTGAAAATGTTGATCATTTCTAATCTATGGGGAAGAGGGGTTTTTTTTTGGGTGGGGGGGAAGACTGTTTTCCTCCTTTAAAATATTCTTTGCTGAGTCAGAGAGATCTGTTTGTCCAATTAGGTGTTTCTATTTGATCCTTTGTGTTGTATCAATTTAAGAAATTGAACGTGACTAAAGCAGATATTGAATGGTTATATTCCTCTCAAGCCAAGCGCTTTCACTCAGCATGGGAAAGGTGATCGTTACATGGTAAATATTTGCAACTTTAAAAAAGAATTTGCATTTGCTAGCAAATCCATTCCCTTCATTCTTGTTGTAGCATAAACTTCTTCCCCCCCCCCTCTCTTCTTGCAAGCCAGAACAAATCCTAGGTTTCAGCATCTGATCAGCATGATAGAAATGACAGGACAGCGAACGGGATTCCAATTTCCCCACAACTTTACCCAAGTGCTTGATTAGCTTTTCTCTATCCCAGTCTTCTGTCTCATTTTTTTTTCTTCTATTTGAGTGAAGTTGTTATTAGCTAGGTTTGTCCATCAAGGGGAAATCTGGCCCTTTGGGGCATGATGGATTCCCTGCATTTGTGAGTCAAGTTCCCCAAACTCGGGAACTTTATCCCAAGCTTCTGACTCGTTTAATAATAATAAAAAATAAACTCAGGAACTGTGTTGTTGTTGTTATTGTAAATTGCATTTTGTGCAAAATTGCAGCTGTAAATAGTGCAATGTGTGCATTTTTTTTTACTGTAAATAATGCAATTTGCACAAAATAGCAGGCGTAAAACTGTCTAATTTGTGATCAGGAAGGGGGGAAGCCTTTGGAATGGCCTTCCAGACTGCTCCAGGTTTGGGGAAATCTGTTATCAACAATATCTTGCTTCGATTTATCAACCCCAGGGTATCCCCTACCTCATTGATCAAGAATCAAGGACTGATTGTTGCTGGCACTGAATTAGGCTACCAGGGGTCACCCATCCTGGTAATTTCTAGGTGGGCCTAGCTTGTTGTGGGGGTAGCAGCTGCCATTAGCCTATATCACAGAAACAATACAGCCATATTTTAGGTCATTTGCAGCTGTAAAGCACTCACTTTTATGCATTTTATATCATTTGCAGCTTCTCTTCCCTTATCACATCTTTTCAAAATCTGGAGAGCAGACCTGTAGAAACTGTTGCAGAAGTGGAGGTGAGTGTGGTCACTCCACTGTGGACCCCAGAAGTCAGGTTCATATGAGTCTGTGGTGGATTTCTCCAGCGTGCCTAGGCCAGAGGCATCGTTTAAAATTAACAGGGTGGCTATATACAGCAGCTTGACACTGCTCAGATGCCAGACAAGGGCCAAAGAAAGTAAGTAGGGTCCACGGCAAACACTGGCAAAGGACCCTCTGAGGGCCCTTGTGGTTACCCAAGAGTGCCAGGTACTGACTTTGGCCATAATGTTCTTAACAGATAACTCTGAAGGAGCTGCCATCCAGGCCTGCCAGCATGCAGCACCGTTCTGTAATAATTGAGGGGGAAAATGTTTGTATCTACAGAGGTGCACCAGAGGTTGACATCATTGGGCACATGATGAGGCCCATACAACCACTGCCACCACACAAAAATAGCTGGCCCACACATGTTCGATGGGCCAAGTGCTCCCTAACCCTGATCTACCTTAATACTGTCTACACAAGCTTTCTCAAACTAGCTCCAAGCATTCTTGACCATTAACCATGCTGGCTAGTGTTGACAGGTGCTGATGTGCAAAATATCTGGTGGGTACCAGGTTAGGGAAGCATGGTCTACACTCACTGCCAAAGGTTCTCCAGGGTTTCTGGTGGGCATCATTTGTCGCCACCCAGAACACGTTCAGAGTTGAACATGGGACCTGCTGCATGTAAAGCATGTACTATTTCCCTAAGGTACAGCAATGGTGGAAGGACCATTGAAAGGATGGAAAGAGATCCCTTCCCATGAAACACACAGATGTGTTTGACAAATAATAGTAGGAGCAACAAATGGCAAATGTGTCATTTCATCTGTACTTTGGATGAAAACTAGCAACAGAGAACATAAATAAGAATCTTGATCTTCATTCATTCTGGCAGCATTTATCTCTTACAAGAACAATGAAAACACTCTTGTGTTTTCTTCTGCTACATCCTTGGCAGCTCCTTTAACATTGTTTGCATTTATTACGATTGCTGTCATGGCTGCTGAACGGTTTTTAGTTACTGTTGCTGAGGGATGCTTATCTCTTGGGAAAGAATTCATACAGGCCTCCAGGGGCAGTCCTAAGAAGCAGTTGCGTGCCACCCCCAAGAGTTCCCATCCGACTGCAGTGAGTTGGGACAATTCACAGATTTCCTGGAAACCCTTTTTTGCACGTTTTATTTTCACAGCTTCAGCAATTTGTGCGGATTTCTGAGCAATGTGCAGCGGTTTCTGAGCAATGTGCAGAAATTATGTTTGAATCTGCTCAGAAATTTGTGCAAATTGCAGAACTTCTGAAAAATGTGCAAAAAGGTTCCTGCCATTCATAGAAATCCCACAGCTTGGCTCACCAATGCAAACTGAGTCATACACGTCCTTGAATTATGTTGAGTTGAAAAAGAACCAGGTTTCCCAGTGACAAACATACTTACTAGGGAATATATCCCATTGAAAGTAAAAAAAAATTGCACAGGATTTAGGGTGACCATATGAAAAGGAGGACGGGGCTCTTGTATCTTTAACAGTTACATAGGAAAGGGAATTTCAGCAGATGTCATTTGTATGCAGGTAGCACCTGGTGAAATCCCCTCTTCATCACAACAGTTAAAGTTACAGGAGCCCTTTCCTCTTTTGTATCTGGTCAATAGGGCAGGGTTCCTGCAGCTTTAACTGTGGTGATGAAGAGAGAATTTCAAAAGGTGCTTCATGTGTACAAATGACCCTTGCTGAAATCCCCCTTTCTACGGAACTGTTAAAGATACAGGAGCCATGTCCTCCTTTTCATATGGTCACCCTAACAGGATTGCACTGTTAATCACTGGACAGGGTAATAAATTGTTTGAGTTTGAAGTAAGGTTGAAGTCCAACCTTCTGATGAAGATCCCTATTGTTGTGGTCAAATCTGGGCAAAATCATCAGGGCTCCGTAGGACCTAAAATGGATGTGAAGACAAATGCTGAGATCCTGCCAGCAAAAGAGACATGTGATTTGTTTTCTGGGCTATTGAGGAGAGCAGAAAAAGGGGAAACTTTCAGTAGAAGGAGAATGGAACTGAAGGCCCATTTCCATGGATGAAATGTGTCTTCCTGCAATGGAAAGTATCTTTTTTTCTGAACATAGAAAAGAACCTTTGGTTGGAAATCATCACCGCCACCATGAGTTTGCATCAATGTGCAACCACTGCAACGTTTGATAGGTTGCAGAACCATTTAAGGATGTTATCTAATTTAAAGCACAATAACCTCCAGGACTTTTACCACAAATCTGCCATCCCTGAATCTCTTTAATCCAGCCAGCAGATCCCATAAAAGGGTATTGGTTGACAGAAGGTTCCGCTATATATATATGAAATACTGTATGCGATACAAAACACATTGAACACCTCAGTTTAATATATGTGGCAAAATCGGAAATGGGGAGAGGTGGAAAGACTCACTCCTTTCTGAAATCTTTCAATGTCAAGCTGTTTTCCTTGCTGTTTAAAATATATGGCGAGCGCTTGTGCGGGTGGCGCACCCCATCTTGGATGCGTTAACGTTAATGCCATGCTCAAAATATATTGCACCAGATCCATCATCCCGAGAAGCGGCAGCACCTTTCATGTTAGCAATGTTAACGAAGAGAGGAAATTGCACTTCCCACATTATCTAGCCAGCATTATCTACTCGGTGGCGTCTAAAACAAACGAACAAATAAACAAGTGTTGCTGGATGCTTGCAGTACCATATTGCAGTGGTTAAGATAATATGGGTGCAGTCCTATCAGAATGCCTTTTCACCTGTCTAGCTGGGTCTTTGAGGAATGGAAGAGGCTGAGCAGGCCATGGGATACTTCATGAGCTGTCTAAGGGGCAATAGAATCATAGAATAGTAGAGTTAGAAGGGGCCTATAAGGCCATCGAGTCCAACCCCCTGCTCAGTTTAGGAATCCACCCTAAAGCATCCTTGACAGATAGTTGTACAGCTGCCTCTTGAATGCCTCCAGTGTGGGAGAGCCCACTATTATTATTATTATTATTATTATTATTATTATTATTATTATTATTATTATTTTATATAGCACCATCAATGTACATGGTGCTGTACAGAGTAAAACAGTAAATAGGAAGACCCTGCCGCATAGGCTTACATTCTAATAAAATCATAATAAAACAATAAGGAGGGGAAGAGAATGCAAACAGGCACAGGGTAGGGTAAACAGGCACTGGGTAGGGTAAAATTAACAGTATAAAGTCAGAACAAAATCAAGTTTTAAAAGCTTTAGGAAAAAGAAAAGTTTCTTTCCCACAACCTCCCTAGGTAACTGGTTCCATTGTCGTACTGCTCTAACAGTCAGGAAGTTTTTCCTGATGTCCAGACAGAATTTGGCTTCCTGCAACTTGAGCCCATTATTCCATGTCCTGCACTCTGGGAGGATCGAGAAGAGTTTCTGGCCCTCCTCTGTGTGACAACCTTTTAAGTATTTGAAGAGTGCTCTCATGTCTCCCCTCAATCTTCTCTTCTCCAGGCTAAACATGCCCAATTGTTTCTGGGGCAGGATCTACACTACTGCTTATAATGGTTTATAATGGTTATGACAACTCTTCAGGCCCAGGACACATTACATACCCAGTTTTCATACCATTTTAAAAGTGTTATAACCTGCTTGGTGTAGATCGGCCGAGTCTCTCTTCATAGGGCTTTGTTTCCAGACCCCTGATCATCTCGGTAGCCCTCCTCTGAACACACTCCAGCTTATCTGCATCATTCTTGAAGTGTGGTGTCCAGAACTGGATGCAATACTCAAGATGAGGCCTAACCAGGGCCGAATGGAGAAGAACCAGTACCTCACGCAATTTGGAAGCTATACTTCTATTAATGCAGCCCAAAATAGCATTTGCTTTTTTTGCAGGCACATCACACTGTTGGCTCATATTCAGCTTGTGATCTACAACAACTCCAAGATCCAATAGGTATGCTCTCTTAGTTTTTTAGCCAGGGAGTCACTGATTAAAATTTGGGTGAGCTTATCCTCTACCTGCCCACACACAGTTTGTGCTATTGTCTGTAGGTCGCAGAAATTTAAATTGTTTACTGAATCCCCTATTTCATTAATAAGGCACCCTGAGGTGAATCAGGTTGGTACCAAAGTCCTCATGTTGCTTCGGGTGAATTTGGGGTGGTGATGGGTCATTCCCCCATCCATTTGCCCATGTGGGAAAGCTGCCATGACTCACTGGACTCACCTCTCCCTCCTTCCCCCCTCTTCTCCTTCCCTGGTTGCCACCCGCCACCTTTGGGACTTCCCTTGTCATGTGCCCTCCTCCCTTAGAGCCATGATTTAAAGATAATATGGGGGATTTTTTAATAGTTCTATGGCTGTAAATTCAGTGGCTATAAAAGGACATTTACCCTAGTTTGTGACCATAGATCTATTGAAAAGAGAGAGCCCCATGAGCTTACCTTTAAATAGAGGCTCTAAGGGAAGAGGATGCAAGGCAAGCTATTTCCTGGCAATGGCTCTGGGTTTGGGCTGGGGGCTGGGGTAGGGTGAGAGGGGAGTCCAATGGACTCCTGGTTGACCTTGTACCTGGCTTTCTGGGTGCTACAATGCCCCTGACACATCGTAAAGCCACAGAAATACACAACAGGGGCATTTTGAACTAACAATGGGGGGGGGAATGCTTGGTTTGGGGAAAGCCAAACACTTTCCCAACTTTTTGGGAAATCACATACGTTATTCCAAGGGAAACATGTTTGAATCTGAGGGAATTCTCCCCATCTAACTATTGTATTATGGTCTGAAGGCACCTTGCTGAAGCTAAGCAGGTCTGGGTCTGGTCAGTGCTTGGAAGAGAGACCATCTGGGAACCAGATGAAGCCACCTTGAGTTCCATGATGGAAGAAAGGTGGGATAGAAATACTACTACTACTACTACTACTACTACTACTAATAATAATAATAATAATAATAATGAGATGGAGAAGGAGAAGGATCATGCTGGAGTTCTATCAGTTGGATATTGGAACCCTTTTTTTTAAATCATCCCCATTCTGAGATTGCAGCTACACCTCCTTACAAAATGAGAACCTGAAATAATTCTTGCAACTAATTTCTTTAATGGAGAAACACAGATAATCCCCAAAATACAAAGGCAAAAACACATTGCTGCAGCTACAACAGGGCAGAGAAAGAAAATTAGTTAATAGGAGAGACGCGTTGAAACTCCATCGGCTTTGCCCCGGTACGTGCTTAATCTTCCTTTCATTAAAGCTCTTACAAGAGGAGGAGGAGGCATTTTGGAGTGCTTATTATTGTGCCGGCATTACAGCTATTAATAAACAAGGCGGGATTCGGAAGGTTGCTTTGCATCGCCAACAAGCCTGAATCCATACCTCCGGCTTGCACAAACATCACACATAGTGGGGAAGGTGAAAAATGTGCTGAGTAGAAATTTCCGCAGCGGAAGGAGGGGAATTCAGTGTCATGTTCTGTTTTCCACATCGACATGGCTATGCAGAGAGACTGGTCTATTCTTACCGCTCTTAAAGCTGCTTCTCCATGATATCTTGTCCTTGCCTATGGCCTTTAATATCTATAGCTTCTGGGTTGACTCATGTTTGCAAAAGCTTGCGAAATGCATGCGTGCGTCTGCAAGTGCATGTGCAACTTTTTAAAATGAAATTAAAAAATGCAGGAAATTTTAAAATAGTGTGACGTTGCCCTTCACGAAAACATGAAGACAGTTGATGACAAAGTCATCACAGGTGCCAAGAGCCTGCAGGGCTGGGCAGCTGCTGGAATCCATATCCATTGTGGATGAGCCCAATCAAAAGCTGGGGTCAACATTGGGCATGGCTAGATGGGGCAATATCCTGGTGATTGCTCCGGGATCATCCCTGTGTGTCCACATGACACACAGGGCATCCCAGGAGCAGGGTGGGATGATCCTTCCCATGGCTTGGGATATCGCCCTACCAATCAATTCCGGTTTTTTTGTAACCATGGAAGAGTAACCACGAGGAGCCGGGAACCAGGCTTGGGACATGGAGCTCCTCAGGAGCTCTGTGTCAATTGGGGGTGGGGTGGGGGGAGGAGAAGGTTGTTTTTTAAAACAACAACAACAACAACACCTTACCTGTTGTTCGAGTGCTTGTGCACTCCTTTTCCTTTTTTAAAAAATAATAATAATCCAAAATGGCAGCCGGGATGTTGCATGCTGAGTGTAGACGAGGGCGATGATCTCACAATCATAAAATCATGAGATCATCGCCCTCCACTCCCCTCGTGTAGCCATGCTCATTGTTTCTTTCCTGTTATATAAGGCTGAGCCAGGTCTATGACAAGACATGCTGTGTCTGACCTGGCCTTCCCAGGCCTCATGTAAAGTGAGAGTCCATCTCTGAAGCCTTGCCATTGGCAGTGTGGTGTAGTGGCTAAAGTGTTGGACTGGGAGTGGGGAGATCCAGGTTCTAGTCCCCACTCGACCATGGAAACCCTCTGGGTGACTTTGGGCCAGTCACAGTCTCTCAGCCCATCCTACCTCACAGCGTTGTTGTTGTGAGGATAAAATGGAGAGGAGGATTATGTACATTGTCTTGGGTCCCTTGGATAAAATAAGGTGGGATATAAATGCAGTAGTAGAAGTAGAAGTAACAACAACAACAAGAAGAAGAACAAGACCATGGGCTGATCATCTTTTGCTCAGTCTAAGCTATCTCACAGGGTTGTTGTGAGGGTAAAAACATGTGTGTGTGTGTGTGTGTGTGTGTGTGTACACCATGAATGCCACCCTGAGCTTCTCAGAAGAAGGGCAAGATAAAAGAAAGTGTAATAAATAGTATTAAACATACGAGTATTGAGCAAATGTTTAGATATTTAGGGAATGTCTGGCAAATGTTCCACATCTAAATTTGTAGAAGAGAAATTATTAGAGCAAGCAAATTCACTTCAGTTCTAATCCTACTGCCTTTTCTTTCCTGGAGGTAAAAGCAAACACACACCAGGAGATCACACTGGGGAAAAGAAGAAGAAGAAGAAGGGGGAAAAAAAAGGAGCCATATAAGATGACCAGCCAAGTAGTAATAACAGCAGTAATATTACCACAGAGATTTCCTGGCAGATAGGACAGCAATACTCCAGAGGTGACAAATTAAAGTATTTTAATCCAATTTATCCAGAAACCATCTGCTAATACCAAAGCCGGCAAGGTCGCATCTGTTCATATCATCTTCATCAACATCTGACCTGTAGCTGACCCACAAGTTTACAGGCAAAATGAGAGAGTGAGCAAGCAGGAGAGAGAGAGAGAGAGAGAGAGAGAGAGAGAGAGAGAGAGAGAGAGAGAGAACTCTTTCAATGATTGGAAACAGCTCCTTGCTAGTAGACAAAAAAAAGGTAAGTGTAGAAGGTTTTCAGCTTAGGTCCAATTATTGAAGAGCCATAATAGAATTTTTATCAGCTGTCAGTTCAGAACAAGTGCAGTAAATACTCATGCTCTCCATGGTGTAATGGGGAGAAGTGCTGGTATATATTTCTTTAATCATTCTGTCTGCTCTCTCATGCTTTGAACTCCTACTGAGGAGTGAAGCAGGACACCATGTCCTGTTTCGTTGGTCCCAGGTCGACAGCCGGCTGGCTGCTGTGTGAACAGAGTGCTGGACTAGATGGACCCTCAGTCTGATTCAGCATGGCTCTTTTTATGTTCTTAATCCCCCCTCCCTAAGGACAGAGAGAGAGAGAGAGAGAGAGAGAGAGAGAGAGAGAGAGAGAGAGAGAGAGAGAGAGAGAGAGAGATGCAGTAATTAATGCCCAGTGTACAAATTCAGTGGCAGATTAGAACTATGAATGCACAGACGTCCACCAATCCTAAACAGATTTACTAGGGAAATATATACTACCACAATTAGTGGGTCATATATTCAAAGTGATGTGTTTAGCATTGTAGTGACTGAGAAACAATTGAGAACCCAGTGCATAAACGATGGAACTCACTACCGCAAGAAGTTGTGATGGTCACCAATTTGGATGGCTTTAAAAGGGGGTTGGATACATTCTGGAGGAGAAGGGTATCAATAGCTACTAGCCCTGATGATTCTGTGCAAGGTCCAGTATCCGAGGCAGTCAGCCTGTGTGTACCAGTTGCTGTGGAACCTGGACAGAAGGGTGCTCTTGCACCCATGTCCTACTTTTGGGTTCCTGGTTGACAGCTGGTTGGGTGTGTATGCAAGGGGGAAAAAGCACCAAGTAGCGTGGGCACAAAAGAGACAAGCTCTGATGCTTATATAATTTGTATAGAAATTTTATTTGTATCCAAAGGTGCTCAATGTTTTGGACTGTGAGTCCTTCGTCAGGAGCTATAACAATTTAAAATGAATGAATTAAGATAGTGAACAGGAACAACTTCCAGAAAATAAGTTACATTTTTAGAGTTTGTTTTGTAAATCACAACATCTCTTATATACAACATTTCTTATTACCAGAGAGATACATGGAGGGTTTCCAGCCTTTGTACCTTGTCAATCCTACAAGGTAGGTATTTATATCTTGTTATTCATAATGAACAGATATTTCAGTTTAAAAGTCAGCTGGTTGGCCACTGTGTGAACGGAATGCTGGACTAGATGGACCCTTGGTCTGATCCAGCAGGGCACTTCTGATGTTCTTATGATGGTACAGTTGTAAGGATCCAGCGTGGCTCTTCTGATGTTCTTAATCCCCCTTCCCTGAGTGGGTGGGGGCAGAGAGAGAGAGAGAGAGAGAGAGAGAGATGCAGTAAACAGAGCCCAGTGCACAAATTCAAGAAAGGAACAGTGGTGGATTAGAACTATGCATTGAAGGATCAGTTTATATCTTATTATTTATTTATTTATTTATTTATTTATTTATTTATTTATTTATTTATTTATTTATATAGCACCATCAATGTACATGGTGCTGTACAGAGTAAAACAGTAAATAGCAAGACTCTGCCGCATAGGCTTACAATCTAATAAAATCATAGTAAAACAATAAGGAGGGGAAGAGAATGCAAACAGGCACAGGGTAGGGTAAGCAGGCACAGGGTAGGGTAAAACTAACAGTATAAAGTCTGCACAACATCAAGTTTTATCTGGACTGTGACAGTTCCACAATCGTTCATTCTGTTCCATCCCAATTCTGCAATTGCCATTTTTAAAGAAATGAACATTTGTATTTTATCCTACACACACACACACATTTTTTTATGTATAGCAGAGATTGGAGGAAGAGAGGGGACCTGTCCCTGTCACCGTGGCAGAGGTGGCTGCAGTGATGGGGCCGGGCCGGTTGTTTTACGTAAGTCTCTGACACTTACATGAAGTGACCAGCCTGACCCTTCTGCCACTACTGCTGCCACAGCGAGGATGGGAGGAGGAGAGGGGAGATGCTCTGTTCCCCCTCCCATACCTACTCCTGTGGCTGCAGTGGGGGTGATAACAGCAGGGAGGAGCTGGTAGTTTTATGTAAGTCTCTAGGGGATGTATGAGGGATTGGATCCTTTCTTCGGTCCCATTTATGTCGTCTGGGGTACAGTAGGGTATAATTGGTCTTGCAATTGTTCTTGAAATGTACAACACTTATTTATTAATTTATTTATTAATTACATTTTCATACTGCCCAATAGCCGAGGATCTCTCTCTGGGAAGTTTGCAATTAAAACCATAAAATACAACAGATCAAAAACATAAAGAAGTTTAAAATTAAAAACAAATGAACAAAACAAAATAAAACCAAAATAATCTGAGCAGCAGTTACAGCCCAGGGAAAGCCTGTGTGAAACAAACAAAAAACAAATGTGTTTTCAGGAGGCGTTTAAGGATGTTACATTTTCTGCCACCTGAACTGCCTGAGAGGGGTTTCTCCAGAGGGTGGGTGCCGCTACAGAAAAGGCCCCTGCCACGACACAGGCTCTGAACACCAGGCCCGGCCACGGCTACTCCCTGCTCAAGCCAAGCACCACCGCTTGATACGCCTGAGGCAAGGGATAAAAACCGCCTTCCTCCAAACTATGTGGAGAAAGGGGTTTAAATGGAGAAGGATTTCAATATATAAAATAAAACACTGTGAGTTATATGTGCTGAGGTGAATGATTGTCAGAGTGGGTGCTAAATGTGTAAACTTCAGATGATAAATGCCAAACAGACACATGGGATTTTTGTGGTAGTTAAAAACAAAATAATTAAAATTTATTTTTAAAAGTTCACAAGCTTTGTTTCAGATGAAACATTTAAAAACCTTTTTTTGAAACTTTTCATCCAATCCTTTCACTCATTCCCATACACGCTTCCCTTTCCCTCACACAATCACTCTTGAGCTTTCTTTATTATCAGTATTGATTAATATACATCAACTACGTGCACACCACACTCCAAAGACACCACTCTCTACCCTGAACCTCAAATTTCCCAGAACTTAAGTACTCTAAACACAGAGAGCACTAAAGACTCTAAGGCCACAGCTAGACCTAAGGCTTATCCTGGGATCATCCAGGGTTCGCCCCTGCCTGAGCACTGGATCCCCCGTGTGTCACCTAGATGAACAGGTTTGACCCCTGGACGATCCAGGGATAAACCTTAGGTCTAGCTGTGGCCTTAGAGTCTTTAGTGCTCTCTGTGTTTAGAGTACTTAAGTTCTGGGAAAATTGAGGTTCAGGGTAGAGAGTGGTGTCTTTGGAGTGTGGTGTGCACGTAGTTGATGTATATTGATGTATATGATGTATATGGCCTAAGAGTACCTAAAAAGTCCCTCCCAATCCCCTCAGTCCTTCCCTTATATATCACTCCTCCCCCTCCCAAGACATTCTAACTCCGCCCACTCCGGCCAACATTCTAAACTCACCACAGACTTACAAACTGCAGACATACATTTGGGAACTGACTTGTGGGGTGTAACGCCACAGCCCACCATCGAAATTCTTCATGGCGACATTCTTTTTCCTGACCTTTGTGTCAATAGTTTGTTTTTTGTGATGAAATGATGATTTCTGTTATTCTTTATATGTGGATATTTCAGTGTGTAGTTCAGGTTTGGATTTGCTGTGGCCAATTCTTTTATTTTCAGGAAATGGTAAGTAAGTGGGAAGGAGCAGTTAGAAGGAAGGAGTTGGTTATGGAGGGTGAGAGGAGTCAGTCAGGGTTTTGTGGAGTCAGGGTTGAGAAGTTAGAAGTTAGTGAGGGTAGGAGTGAGTGAGATTTAGCAGAATAATTCTTAAAGTGTCATTTAAAATCTGTTTCTATATGACAACAACAAATTTATTTTATTTGTGTAGCAAAAGCAAAAGATAGAAGACTTTCTTTAGAAAACAGTTACTTTTCAACCAGTGCAGGCAGAACCAGGAAGGTAGACTCTTAGGCCACAGCTAGACCTAAGGTTTATCCTGGGGTCATCCAGGGTTCGCCCCTGCCTGAGCACTGGATCCTCTGTGTGTCACCTAGATGAACAGGTTTGACCCCTGGATGATCTAGGGATAAACCTTAGGTCTAGCAATGGCCTCAGTCACCAAAGGCTTTGTTAAAAAGCCAGGTCTTAACTTGGCACCAGAATAAAATCAGTGTTGGTGCCAGTTGGGCCTCCAAGGGGAGGGCATTCCACAGCTGGGGTGCCACAACAGAGAATGCCCTCTCCCATGTCCCACCGTAGTGTATGTCTTGTGTTGGTGGGACGTGAAGGAGGGCTCCTCCAACAGAACTCAAGTCTCAGGCAGGCATATGGGAGAGGCTCTCTCTCAAGTATTGAGGTCCCAAGTGATCATTGTGTGTCCAATGGGGTATAAATGGGCAATACAGATACAGTGTTACCATGATGGGATCGTAATGATTTGGCACAAGGTGTAGATCTGGCACAAGAATGATCAGATTGGAAGGTAAAAGGAACAAGGTCTTTTGCACTGGTGACCCTATGCTTGTGGAATTCCCTTCCACTAGATATCCACTCAACCCCCTCTCTTGCAACCCTGAAGCAGACTTTTAAGACGTGACTATTCTGCCAAGTTATTGCTCTTACTGATATTTTATTTTTATGTATTTATTGTCATTTTCATCATAAGCTACCTTGCAAGTACTTGTCTCAAAAGGCTGGGTAGAAATACTGAGTACTGTCTACTGATTTTTACGAAGCGGGATTATAGGCTGGGGCCAAACTCTCACCCTAATAGTTTGTTAAATGTATCATTGGAATGATATGCACAATTTCTTTTAGAGATATTGAATGACTAGAACTTCCCTTCCCTTGAAATTATTCCATTGTTTTGCCCTAGGGAGAACTCTTGAGTTTTATTTGAGCCAAAGTCATTCATTTCATTTATCACATTTTTTATGCTGCCCCATAGCCGAAGCTCTGTGGGCGGTTTACAAAAATTGAAAACTATTAAAATTGGTTATAGAAAATACAGAAAGAAAGACACTTGCATAAAACCACAGACAACATACATCTAAAAAGAATCTGTTAAACTAGTGGTTCTCAACCTTACTAATGCCGCGACCCTTTAATACAGTTCCTCATGTTGTGGTGACCCCCAACCATAAAATTATTTTCGTTCTTCTCTACACGATCCATTGTCATGGGATGGTTTGCTAATGAAAATAATACATAAAAATAGCTTTAATAATACAAAAGATGATACATGACATAGTTCAGTCAATACAGTTTCCTAAGACCATCGGAAATATGTGTTTTCCGATGGTCTTAGGCGACCCCTGTGAAAGGGTCATTCGACCCCCAAAGGGGTCCCGACCCACAGGTTGAGAACCGCTGTGTTAAACCATCAGCCAAGATGATCCAAGACCTAATTCAGTGGCAACTTTGGGAGAAGCTCTTCTCAAGAGTAGGTACCCATGATGACAACTTTCCCTTAAAAATACTAACAGCACCAGCTTCAAGGTTTTTAGGGTCTCGTGACTCACAGCCTCCCTAGGTCCACCAAGCAGGATATAACACTATAAAAGTGGCATGAAAGAGATATATGGTCTGTGTCAATGGGCCCCAACAGTTGTCAGTGCACTTTAATACTGCTATAAAGCAGTAGTGTGGCTCCTGCCTTTTATATACCGCTTTCATACATGTTTCATAGTTAGGGTGACCATATTTGGGAAACCAAAAAAGAGGACACCTAGTGTGTGTGGGGGGGAAGCAGCTTTCTGAGTCCTGCAGAAAGTACATTATTCCCCCGCCACCTTAAAGAACCCGATTGGAGTGGAGGAGGGGAAAAGTTTTCATTCTGCTTCACCACCATCCACTCCAATTGGGGCCTTTTCTATAATGTCCACGGATGACCCACTTTCCCCTTTAAGACCTCAATTGGAGCTCGGGGTGGGGGAATGATGTGCCTCAAGAAAGCATGTCATTCCCTCCTGCCATGCTAATGGCAGCCTTAAAGAGGAAGGTGTATCATTCCAGGACATTATTGAAAATTATAGAAAATCCCCCCTGACACCATGGAAAGAACAAAAACCAGGACAAATCCGGGGAAATCCTGACAGTTGGTCACCCTATTCATAGTGGAATATTCTGCTTGGTGTAGATGAGCCCAGAGAGCCAGTGAGCAAATGTCCGGGATGTGCACTACTGGGAATTCCATTCTGTTGAAGCCCTACGGGATTTCAGAACATTTTTGTCCCAGTAAGCAGTAGTGGACTGTATCTTTTTCCGGAAATATTTTGCACATTTTTGGAGGTGTTCATCACTTCCCCCCTCCCGCAAATGTGCAATTTTCTGCCGTTAATAAACAAACAAATAATAAATGGAATCTATGCATTGACTGTCTACAGATCAGTGGGAGAAAACAGATCAAAATCTGCAGGGCCGACTGGAAAAACTAGTTGAATTTTCACACACACACATCCCAAATGGAGTCCTTATACATCCCTAGCAAGCAGGCAGTGACGTCTACGGCTCCTCTTTTTCACTACCGCATTGACTGGGTCAGAGCGAGAGACATGCAAAAAAGATTGTTGCAATGAGGAGGAGGAGGAACAACTCCAGGAATATCATATGAGTGGGCCTCTTTATTATTATTATTATTTATTTATATAGCACCATCAATGTACATGGTGCTGTACAGAGTAAAACAGCACTGTTATTGTTGTCTAATTATGGTTTAAATAGATACAACAGAACTCTGAAAAGGGAAAGTATCTTGCTCTCAGGGAGATCATTAGTGGAAAAGCGTAGTACAGTTCGCTACTGCTGCTGCCTCCATGTTTGAAACTAAGTCGGCTAATCCCTCTTTCTTGAAGAGAACCACAGGGTGCACTTCTAATAGTGCGCAGGTTGCTTTGGGGGGTTAGTGCAAAACTGATTTGATAATAATTAGCTCTCTAAATTGTCTTATTTCCATTTCTAATCCCCCTTCTCTCCCTGCTCCACTAGTCTCATGCGGTCAGGGATGTATTTTTTTTCATAGGTAATAATTTCCTGTCGACTTCCTCATTATCAGCCCCGGTATCAAAACAGATATCATTCACACCACTCTCCACGGAGTTTCCCTTGCATTTGCTGTCACTCTTCAAATAGGATCACAGAGGCCTTCCTGGTCACGGTTCTGGAGGTGGTGCTGAAGCACACTGAGGGCCTGCAAGAGGTGTGAAAATCCCAAGCCCCACCCCCACCCCCCACACAGCCAGTCACATTTTTTTTCATGCCTACTTATTCAAAGCCCTGATATGCTATTTCATCACCATTCTTGACTTTGTAATCTCGGCCAGTCGGGGATGAAACAACAAATAGGATGCTGTTGTGGAACCATGGAGCCAGACAAATCTGAATGTGAGATGATGTTGCAAAGGACAAATGAAGTGCTCCTATCATCCTATGTATGGATTGGTTGAGGGGGTAGGGACATAGCATCATAAGATGTTCCCTTATCCTGAGTCAGACCATTGGTCCATCTAGTCCAGTATTGTTGACACTAAATCCCCTTCCCCAATCAGCTCTCCGTGGGCTAGATGACTTCAATGGGTGTTGCCATGCCATATCCCACCCGCTCACAGACAAAGGAACACAGCCAGTGCCAGCCAAGTCTCTGGTTTCATGAAGCATATGTCACCTCTATAGGTGTTCTGTGCAACAAAAATAAAAAAATAAAAATGGCCACTCCTCCCAGTACCAGTCATAGGAGCAAGGCTTGAAGGCCAAGCCTTACTCCCTGGAGGAACCCAAGGAATATGTGGGCTGGATATGGAACCTTCATGGACTGGATTAGACCCATAGACTGGAAGGTCCACATCTCTGATTCATGGGTATATATGCCCCCCTCCCCAGTTTGTCTCACAATGTTTCTATGAGGTACTCAGGCTGAGAGATTCAACTCTATGGTGTAAGTTCAATTGAGAGATAGCAACAGGTCCAAGCTTCATGGATGAACAAGAATTTGAACCTACATCTGCCCATTCTAAGAACTTAAGAACATAAGAAGAGCCCTGCTGGATCAGACTGAGGGTCCATGCAGTCCAGCAATCTGTTCACACAGTGGCCAACCAGCTGTCGACCAGGGAACCACAAGCAGCTCTAAGTCCAACACCACTGCACCTTACTGACCCTCATCATGGATAATATCATTGTCCATCAGTGATGTATGACAAGACTTTCACCGTAATCCATATCTTGTTATGCTTTCTCTTCTCTCTCTCTCTCTCTTATTAGTTTATATCCTACCTTTTTGTCCTAATGGTGACTCAAGGAGAGTGAAACCAACATAACATTACAACCACAAATGATCCCCAGTCATCAATGTGTAAGCCCAGTAATTTTCAGGGATCTAGCTTTAAAAACAAAGAAGTTATAGGCAGTTATTCAACCAATGGGGAAAAACATTCCAAAATGGTGGGTGGAGCGGAACACTCCGCAAATTAGAGAACCACTTTGCAACGCTCCGCTGGCCACCTGACCCAATTCAAATTCACCTTGGGCGGAGGCAAAGCAGGCCGCTCCGCTACCTCTTCTATGACCTGAAACGGAGCGGAGCACAGCCCTACTGGATAGCCAATTCAAGGAGAGAACTCCTTCCAATAGAGGACTGTCCTGTAAACTTGGACACATGGCCTCCTTGGGATTGCTCCTATGTTTTTGCTATTGTTGTTGTTGATCATCATCATCATCATCATCGTCGTCATCTTGTTTTTGTACCTCACTCCTGTAGGTAGAATGAATCATCATAGCCTAACAGGGGAGAAGATTAAGACGTGCCTTCAGCACTAGGGAAAAATGGATGTGCCAGGGAATTGTTGAAAAAAAATGAAGTTGCACATTTTTGCAAGTACCTGGTGCTCATTTGAGAGATCCCTGGGGGTGGGGTGGGCCCAGGATTTTGCTCCCAAGGTACAGATTTAGCTGTCCACCTGAATGCTCAGTTCAGGACTGTCATGCTTCTTCCTTGAACCATACTCCCTTTTGGATCAACAGCTTGCTTGGCTCTCTTGTACCATGGCATGTTTTTCTTGGGAACACACATCTTAATCCTCTCTGTATTATATCCATTCATTCACTAGATAGGTTAATGTAACCAAATAACTCATAATTGTCTCACTTTCATCACATATCCTTCTGTTAATATCTGAATAACGTTTGTGTTGATCTGCTTAACATATAAATGCAATGAATTGTTCCTACATGCATACACACACGCACACCCCTTTCATTTCTACCTCCCTCTCTAACACTCTCTCTCTCTCTCTCTCTCTCTCTCTCACACACACACACACACTTTGACAAGCAGTCTGATCTTATGATCATGGTTCTAAGAAAAAATATTGTTCTTTCGCCTTCCCCTTTCCCTTTAATTGTTATGTTCACACTTCAAATGAAGTGTGTGAGTTGATGGTTTAATTTAGATTTAATAGGATAATTATTGCATGACAAATTAATGCCAAATAACTATTAACAACATTTCAACGGGTTTTTAAAGGGAATTTCTAACAGGATATCTATCAGAGAGTTGGTGGTTTTTACCTTGAAAAATATGTGGCAGGTAATTGCAGACATTATATTTTCACATCCATCTCAATCCCACTTCTGGTGTTTTATTATCAGTGAATTTAGTTCCTGGGGTTCCAAGACTTCTAGGACCAAGTGATGTGTGGTGTGGAAATTACATTATATTGTCTGCAAAGAACCATCCACCAGGAGCAAAAATATTTTTTGACTTCCATGCCTTTCATTTGGTTCACATTTTTAAGAGAACCAAACTAATTCACACTTCCCAAATTAATATGCAAATCAGACCCTAGTTAACTTACTGACGTGCACATTTCTCCTAATTTTGCAATGCAATTCTTGGCTCCAAAACGGAATATAAACATGTGTATATTAGGGGAAATAGTGTATAGAAACAAATGCACATTGTTTTGCTGCTTTAAAATAAAATAAAAGCACAGACTGATGCATCAGACGGAATACATATGATACTGAAATGGACTAGAGATACACTGGATAATCCACCCGAGTTCAGAGTCAAGGGTAGGCAATGTTGCCTAGGGTCCACACTCCAGCAAGGTCTCATGGAGACCTAGGTTCTAGTCTCCTCTCTGCCATGAAGCTCACTGAGTAACTTTGGGTTAGTCACTGGTTCTCCAACTAGCCCACCTCTCAGGGTTGTTGTGAGGATAAAATACAGCAGAGGAAGGTCATGTGTGCCTCATTGCATTCCTAGGAGGAAAAGTGGAATATGAATGTAATAAATAAATACATCACATACGTATTTTTGCAACCTTTTAAAAAATCAGAGAGGTGTGAATGTTGAAGAATTAAAGAGTTTCAGTGCCAAATCAAGAAAATTTGCACTAAGAACTCAACAAATCCCCCCCCATCCTTTTGTGTATATGTATGTATGAACATGCACAAGGGAATTGATATACTGCTACTTTAGCCTTAGCTAGACCCACCACATCTAGCGTGATGGAGGGGTGATGATCCCGTGATATTTTTATCTTGCGATTTCCCCCTCTGTTTACACGCAGCACACAATGACCTCGGAGGGAGAGGACGTCACACCCACCATTTTTTTTTTGTTGTTAAAGGAGAAGAGCGCATGAATGCTTGTGCACTCAAAGGTAAGTTTTTATTTTAAATAATTTCCCCGCTCCCCCCACCCCTGATGGGTGCAGAGCTCCTGAGGAGCTCTGTGCCCCATGCATGGGTCTTGGCTCCTCACGAGTAACCACGAAGCACCAGGACAAACTGCGATCCCCACACAAATGTTCCATGGTCTTGGGATCACCCCAAAACCGTGGAAAAAACAGGGTCAAAGTGTAGGGCGAGATCCCGGGGAAAGGGAGGGACCATCCCTCCCTGCTCCCGGGATCCCCTGTGTGTCATGTGGATGCTCAGGGATGATCCCGGGGATTGCCCCAGGATATCACCCCATCCAGCTATGGCCTTTGTGTCCAAGTGCATGCATATGCATTACAGACATTCTGTCAGTACCCTCTTCTTTATTATTTACTTTGCAGATTTGTGGTTGTATGTCAGGAGATTAGAGGAATACATGAAAGTACCTTACAGTGAGGCAAACCATTATCCCAGTATAGTTGACTGGTCGTGGCTCTCTAAGCTCAAGGGAAAAAAAAAAGTCTTCTCAGCCCTGCTTTTGAATGGAGATGCCAGGGACTGAATCTGGTCTCTTATGTATGCAAAGGATGTGCTCTGCTACTGAGCTATGACCTGGCACATTACAGAGCAGGCAAATGAATTAGCTCCCAGTGAAAAGGAATGTGAGCCTCTGTGTGGAAATGCGTCCCTTTATTTTTACAGTTATATCAGTCTTTCACACATTGGCATTGCATGTTCAAGATATTTATCCACAAATCAAATCTGCGATTTTCAAAAAGCATATCCTAATTATTACTAGATGTCACAGCCATTCATTCATTCATTCATTCATTCTTTCAGCTGTATTTCTATATCACTTTTCCAATTTAAAGCAGCTTACAATTAAAAACAATTAGTTTAACAGTCCAAACCATAACATCAATATCAGCCACTATTAGAATAGCAAGTGGACTTTTAAAAAAGTAAAAGAAGAAGTATGTTTTCATCCATTTCTGGAAGGCAAATGAGTTGCCAATTGTTTTGTCAATAGACTGAGAGCAGAGCTAGATGGGGTGATATCCCAGGGATTGTCCCGGGATCATCCCTGTGCATCCACGTGATGCACAGGGGATCATGGGAGCAGGGAGGGATGATCCCTCCCTTAGCCTAGGATATCACCCTACCCTTTTTCCGCAGTTTTTTCACAGTCATGGGATGATCCCGAGACTGTAGAAAGTGTGGCCTACCATCGCGGTTTGTCCCAGCTCCTTGCGAGTAACTGTGAGAATCCGGGAGCCAGGCATAGGGCACAGAGCTCCTCAGGAATGGGGTGAGGGGAGTGGGGATTTTTTAAAAACAACAACAACAACTTAACATTTTGCAGATGAGCGCTCATGCACTCCCTCTCCGATGAAAACAAAATCAAAATGGTGGGCCTCCTTCATTTTGACGAGCAAGTCGCATGTAAACGAGGGTGAAGATCTCGCGATCATACAATCGTGTGATCATCACCCTTTCACTCCCTCATCTAGCCACAGCTAATGCTCTTTTTGGATCTCCAGAGGCAATGGGCAGACCAATGTGTGAAGGAACAAAGTCGATTTAGCTAAAAAGGATGAATAAAGGAAGAAAAAAGGAAGACAATACATCCAAAGCATAAAGCACGTGTTCGTTTAGTCACCAAGAACTCCATACATTTTTTTCCCCTTAAGATCAGCAAATCAGAGAAGGTCAGTGACAAATGTGACTCCACAACAGCCTGGCCCACAGCAGCTGTACTGGATTGGCCCACAGCAAGGTTCTGAGGCTCAAACCTCCCTCAAAGCTCTGTATACACCCAGAATTCTCTTTCTTCTTTCTTTCTCATCTGGGAGGAAATAATGATCCTCTGTCACTGGCAGACAGCCAAGCCAGATGGTACAATAGTAGCAAGCTATGGCCAAACTCGGGACTCTTTGCTACAGATAAGCAAGAAGATAAGAGAATGCATACAATTACAGAGGCATTGCAAGGAAGGCTGACTAGGGCCTTAGCTAGACCTACCTGTTAGCCCACGACGGAGGAAGAAAGATCTCGTGTTGTGTTTATCGCGAGATCCCTCCTCTGTTTACATGCGACGCGTGATGACCTCAGAAGGAGAGGCATCCCGCCCACCATTTTTTTTATCAAAGGGCCAGCAGCGCACCAACGCTCGTTCGCAAAAGGTTAGTAATTTTTAAAATTTAAATGATTTTCCCCGCTCCCCACCCCCACCCCCAATGGGCGCAGCACTCCTTAGGAGTGCTCCGCCCCGTGCGCGGCTCCCGGCTCCACGTGAGGAATCGCACGGAGCCGGGTCAACCTGCGGTGCCCGGCCACATGGAAAAAACAGGGCTAAAGGGGAGGGCGAGATCCCAGGGCAAGGGAGGGATCATCCCTCCCTGATCCCGGGATCCCCTGTGTGTCATGTGGGTGCACAGGGACGATCCTGGTGATCACCCCAGGATTTTGCCCCATCTAGCTACGGCCTAGGTCTGGGAGAGAAATCCAGGCATAAACATGAGCTAGGCTCTCAATAGGGATGTTGTGGGTGCCCAACTGCATCCAGGAATCCAACGGACTGCCCCACAGCCACCCTCTGGATCCAGTTGGGTGCCTGCTGTGCATCCCGTAGACCCATGGGTTGAGTGCCCACATAGCCAACAAGTGCCTGACAGCTGTCCGCCTCCTTCTGGAGCCTCCATGGTGTGCTTCCTTGTACATTCAACTTTTAAAGAAAAATCTCAAGATCTTTCCATTCTGAATTTGAAGAAATGCACAAATTTTGATACTTATTTATCAAAAATACACTGAAACAAAATCTTCGCCCATCCTTATACTCATGGCACCATGAGTTCTTCATGCATGGTTTCTCTAGAACCAGATCCAAAGTCCAACAAGCTGGAATTGCTTCTATGCCTCTTCATTGTTCCAGAATTATTATTATTATTTTTGCAACATAGTGGAACCTGAAGGGATACTTCCTTTTTCTGGACATCATAGATAATCAATTCAACTCCACTTGGCCTGAGAAGGCAAACAGCATCAAAGATGCCATATGCATTCTGTTTTGAACTGAAACACTTTAACATCCAGCAAATTTTATTCTCTCTGTCTCTCTCTCTGTCTCTCTCTCTCTCTCTCTCTCTCTGTGTATGGACAAATCTGTCAATTGTGGTTTTGCTCAGTTTTCATTTCTCCAGTCTTAAATCCAGTTTGTCTTGAACTTTTAGGGTTTTTTTTAAAAAAAGTTTGCATAAAAATTCATAAGAATTTCTGTGCACCTTTCTCTTAAGCCATGCATTTTGGCTAATATACACATATCATGCAAGCAACTTTCCTAATATAAATCAGTTTTCACAATATTTTCTCCTAATGTACACAGATTTGTATGCATTTTTAAATAATAATAATAATAATAATAATAATAATAATAATAATAATAATAATAGAGGAACACCATTGCAACATTCAGAGATGTGTGAATTTCAAAGTATAACTAGGTTTCAGTTTGCACAGTGCTTTGATGGTGTTAAATTAGGTGAATTTGCATTACAGTGCAAACAGAATGAGTCTCTGAACAAACTCCCCATCCTTGCCTCCAACCCAGCCTCCCTGCCTCTCCCTCCTTCTGTACCTCAGATCTTTCTTCTGACCTCAGCATGTTACCAGCAACATCCAGAGCAAGCTAGAACACTATCCAGCCTGGGTTGAATTTGGCTCTTTGCAGATTAATCTTCCCCAATCAGGGTTATTTTCAAAGCTCGTTATTTATGAAATAAAATTGTTTTCTCTCCCCAACACACACACCTCCTGTTCCACACACAACACACACACACACACACACACACACACACACACACACACACACCTCCTCCAATTACTCCCTCCATGTCTTTAGTTTTACTGGGTTGCCATCTCATTTAATTTAATTTAACCCACAGCAATTAATGTCCTTGACTGGCAATGTTTAAACGGCAAAGAATTTCATCCTGTAAGTGGAAGCCTGCCTCCAGGAATGAGAAGAGTCCTTCAGCGATGACATCAGACTGTATTTCGCTGTGACAGCCATCTAGATCAGGCAACTGTTTTTCTTCTGGATGCTACAGGTTGCAAATCTCTCCCTTGGCAGAGGTTTCCACACACACACAAATCCCCCCCCCTTATCACTAAATGTCTGTCAATGATTATACTTTCATAGATTCCTGCCAGGGAATCTAGATACCTTCAAACTGGTGCTCAGAGTTCTTTCCCCCCCCTCCCTCTTGCTCTAAATGACATTTGAATGAATTATCTGCTATTACTACTACTACTATTATTATTATTATTATTATTATTATTATTATTATTTATGGCTGCTGGGTATCGCAAGATGGTATTTTCACAGAAATATCCCCAGTGGAATACAATGAACAGGGCTACTGTGGTTGTTGTTCTTGTATTTCTTTCTTTCTTTCTTTTTATAAACCAACGACCTTGAAGTGTTGGGTTATTTCATAGGTAGTTCCTTTGAGGACTCTTGTTTTTTTGCTGCAGTTGTCATGGGAGGCAGGGCGGAAAATGGAGACTGCAGCAGCAAATGGGTTGCCATTTTTGTTCATCAACCTTGCTCCTGGGCTTTTAACAACAGCTTGATCTGCACGTATTGAGTCTATTCCAAACTTCTCCTCCAGATGTTTACGACTATGCACAAGTGCTGTGTACACATGCTTATGCAAAGTTTAGACATAATGACCACTAAACTCTTGTTTGTCAGGCTTGGTGTGTGTGAGTGTGTGTGTGTGTGTGTGTGTGTGTGTGTGTGTGTGTGAGAGAGAGAGAGAGAGAGAGAGAGAGAGAGAGAGAGAGAGAGAGAGAGAGAGAGAGAGAGAGAGAGAGAGAGATTCTGCTGGGAAACAGTGGTACACTCTGCATCCTGTTTCCCAGAAATATCACTGGGAGTCAGAGGTGTTGCACTGGGGACCCATGCAAAACTCCCCATGGGGAGCGTTGTGGTTCCCATCCATAATTTAGGCCTTAAAGAAGGCTCCTGCCATGACCTGTTTCTTCATAGAATTTCTCTCTCTCCCAGCCTGCCAAAGAAATGTTTGGCAGACTGGGTAGCAGGAACACAATTCTGTTGAGAAAAAAGGTGTTCCCTTCATGCCGTGTCCCAGAAGGAAATGCAGAAGAACAGCTGTTGCGTCTGTGGTAAGGGAGGGATACAGTGCTCCAAGGGTTTATGGGAGGGAGCGTTCCAGTGAAATCCCCTACTCATAGGAAGTTCCAAGGGCAAAGATTTCTGGGACTATTTAGTGGTCCTGTTCTTCTGTGTCCTAAACAAGGGTCCAGACGTCATGTCAGAGGGAAGCATAATGGCCTTTTTGAGGCCCGAGGGTCACCCTCCCCTTCATGCTCCCTCCTCAGTTGCCGTTGCTGGAAGGTGCATGGTACACTTTTGGGAAAGGGCATGGCAAGTTTAGCAGGGGGCAGCTCAGACTGTCATCAACTCAACCACAAGTTGAAGGTAATTTTGGCTCTGGCTCAGAGGGCCAAAGACACATGCTTTGACATGTTAAGATTTTGTTGCTGTTCACTTCCGCTCCTTCTTCTCTGAAACTTGGCAACATCAGTAAAGCAAAATTGCATTTCTAGTAGAAAACTTCTTCTTTTGCCTCCTTTATTTCTCTTCCTCCCCACCCCCCAAATGCCGTTGTCTTCTGAGACCTGATTCTATGAAAATGGAAACTTCCAAAATGCTAGCACAGGCAGGTTGGCTGTAGTGAACACCAAAGAGCGGCGTCTTTGTTAGCCCTATTAACATTTAATATTTTCCTACATCAGTTTTTAAAATATAGGCTCATTTATTATTCAGCATTTTCCCATCTGGTATTTCACCTGCTGTCAATCCTCGGAAGCCTGCCATGGTCTCCTGGGGGTCTTTTTTCATGAAAGCAGATGATACCAACACCGCTGAAGACAAATAAGAAGACAGATGAGTAACCTTTCCTTCTTCCAGACTGGTGAGTTTCTGGACAAGATTACAATGTGGCTTTCTAAAGGAAGATGGATCTTCATCCGTTGTCCCATCGTTCCTTCAAAAAATGACTATGAAATCTAATCTTCAGTGCCACCTTAAATGTGTTTAACATGTTGTGCTGGTTGGCTTTATACTAGGACACTAGCATAAGTGCCTGTCATTACGAAGCCTGGGTTGCATGAGGAAAGGGGTTGTATATTGCATTTCTCCATAGGATCACTGTTGGAGGAGAATGATAGCTTTACTGTGAGGGATGGTGGCTTGGTGGCCTGCACATTTTGGGGGAATTTTTGCATTTGCACACAAGCAAATTTATGCAAATTTGTATTTGTGCAAATTTGGAAACCGAAAAACAATATGATTCTGTTGCTGGTCAGAAGATGTAACAAAAGGCGCCTGTCAATCTGTGAAACACAGATGGAACAGATTTTGCCTAATCTGTACATCCCTACTTGTAAGTGCCTTTGAGTTCAACTGGAGTTCAATGGGAGAGCAAATGGATCGTGATCAAAGCCCATGGTTGGATCGTGCCCGTTGTTTGTTTGCTTGTTGTAAAAGGAAGAATTTCGAGAGCCTTGGTGGATTCCTTCTGGCACCCTTCTTCTTTTAAATAACAATGTACATCAGTGTGCAATATAATTTAAATATTGCCAACTTTATAGTACTTTCAGGTGTTCTGGAAATTCCCACAGCATATAGCATATGGCAAAAAATATATATCCGTGGCAACTACAATATTTTCCCCCCAGGGCGGAACGTGACCAGTAAGTTGCAGGAATGTGCACGAGACCATCTGTTTCATTTCAAATTGCCATCTTGAATGTCTATCATGTATTGAATTTGTTACAAACAAAATCTCTCCTCAAAGCCACATGAACAAGACTTAGTCTACAAGGTACAAATTGCTGATTTGATGTAGATGGTTCATTAAAAAAGACATTGTCATTTTCCTGATTGTGTAACTACTACTGCTTCTTCTTCTTCTTCTTCTTCTTCTTCTTCTTCTTCTTCTTCTTCTTCTTCTTGTTCCTCCTCCTCCTCCTCCTCCTCCTCCTCCTCCTCCTCCTCCTCCTCTTCTTCTTCTTCTTCTTCTTCTTCTTCTTCTTCTTCTTCTTCTTCTTCTTCTTCTTCTTCTTCTTCTTCCTCTGATTCTTCTTCTGAATCTTATTCTTCCTCTTCCTCTTCCTCTTCCTGTTCTTCTTCCTCCTCCAAATTCAGAGAAAACTTCCACACTCACCTTAAATTACCCTGCCTCTGAATGTGGCTGTGGAATTTTAGGGTCATTTTTGTTGATCCTAAATCTCCTGGAATGTGTGTGAGCTGCAACCTCCATTTGCTGAGATCCGGTTTTGGGAGTTGAAGGTCCTGCTCTATTGAACAGGGAACAGCACCACTCACAGAAAGGGAAAACAGAAGAATCTGTTTGGGTGGGTGGGTGTAGCTCGATGAGCTTTCATTGGCTCAGAACCCCCACCCCACCCCCACCATGTCTTTATTCCATTTTCCACTAATTTGTCTTGGTGGACTTTCCTTTCCTTTTTTAGTTTGCACAAATTATGCTCACAATTTTGTGTAATTTGCACACATCATGCAAATTTGTATACATTATGCAAATGTGTACACATTTTGGATACAATTACACACAATTACATACACAGAAGCCACAAAAGCTCCCCAGAGTTTGAAGACCAAATGCAAGCCCAAGTGGAGCAGGCAGTGGAAAGATGTTAAGCCCCCAAAGAGCTGGATTTCCAAGCAACAAACATCCCTTCTCCCAACTTCTACCTAGTCAGGTTGTGAATATTCCTACCCCCACATTTGGTGTGGGAAGGGAGATGTTGTGAAGAGTGTTTCCAGGAATAGAAAAGGGGAGCCAATGGGAGCTGGTGAAAGAACAAGCTTAAAGTCTTTCTCAGAGCTTGCAACCATTTCTCTGTGCCACAACCCGCCAGTCCCTCACGGTATGAAGGAGAGCATGAGACTTGATAGTTGTTAGTTTTGTGGTGTGAGTAGGAGCTTTTTGATACTCTCAGAAATGATACTTTGAGGACCACATTTTGGTTTTTCAACTTTTCCATGCCCCCCACCTATTCCACCTATTAAGAAAGAGTCTTAATAGCAAGGTGCTCATGTTACAATGGATACTGACCTCTGACTATAGTTGCCTCCCTGCAGACATCTTCATTTACAAGTAATCCACATCATAGAACATATTATATTAGTTGCTCGTACATCAGGATGCTGAGTAATGGCCTTCCCTATGTAAAAACATAAGAACATAAGAAGAGCCACACTGGATGAGAACAATGGTCCATCTAGTTCAGACAAAGGCCAACTAGCTGCCACTAGAACATGACAGCAACAGCACACTCCTGCCCATGTTTCCCAGAAGCTGCTAAACATAGGCATACTGCCTCAGATACTGGAGGTAGCATATAGGCATCAGGACTGGTAGGCCACTGATAGCCTTCTCTTCCATGAATCTGTCCAATCCCTTTTTAAATCCGTCCAAATTGGTGACCTTCACTACATCTTTTGTTAGCGAATTCCATGGTTTGCATATGTGCTGTATGAAGAAGACCTTCCTTTTACCTGTCTTGTTGGATGGACTTTCTACCAAAAAGTTCATTAACTGATGCAGAAACAGGACAAAATGAATGTGTGCTTCAAAATGTTATGAAATTTTAGAAACTGAAACTGAAAGATTCATTCATCTCTAGTTGGAAGCATCCCAGGTGCTGATGTACTGAGAAGGAGGAGGGGGAGAATGAGAATGAGAATGAGAAGAAGAAGAAGAAGAAGAAGAAGAAGAAGAAGAAGAAGAAGAAGAAGAAGAAGAAGAAGAAGAAGAAGAAGAAACCTTCAGTGACACATGAAGCTTCACACCAAAACAGTGCAGAATTATACTGTCCCCAATGTTGAGTTTTAGGCTGAAATCCTGTGTGTACTTGTATGGGAGCAAGTCCCATTGAACTCAATTGGGTTTACATCTGAGTAGACATGTAATCATTAGTTTTACAAAATTTTAATTCATATTTTGCTGTTGGTGTGTGAAAGAACATACAAGGAGGAGGAGGAGGGAAAGGCACAAAAAATGCCCCGAATCTGATCTAATGAAGGTTGACACTGACTGAAATAATTATGAGCAGAAGAACCCAGCTTATGTGTGCATCCCCCTCTCTGTTTTATACATACATAACTGAGAGCTTTTTAAAGGTATATAAGACTGTGGCTGTACATTGCTGAAGTCAATTCTGCAAAGTTCATATTGCCTTGCGAATGACTCCCTAGTGCGTTCTTTAAATATTAATTCACTTCAGGTTGTTAATCAGCTGGAAAGCAGAAGACTTAATATATATGTTGCACAGAAGAGTGAAGTATATCTTCATCTCCCCATACGGAGAGAAGGCAGGTGCTGTTAAGAATGTGTGAAACACCCCTGAGAAATGCCGCTTGTCTTGTTGAGAAACTCTTTCAGTTTCCTTCAAAATTTCCAGGGACATTTTGACCCAGCAAAAATCTCCAAATGTGTCTCAGATTTAGCTTCAGGTAAAATTTGATGGCAGCTCGTGTGCTACTGTAGAAAGATAGGAAGAGCTTCCCTTGTGCTAGTGCTGAGCCAAACAAAGGAGGAGGGAGTTAAAAAATGGATGAAAATCTATACTCCATTCCACCTATCAGCATCCCCCTGCCCCCAGAAATCATTAAAAACTGAGACACTGCTCATATCGTAGAGAGTGGTCCCTGATTGGCTATGATCTACTACGAGCAGTCCAGAATCCAAGTTCCTCAAACACATTAGTTTCATTTGTCCTTACTGAGGTCAGAATGTCTGATTGGCTACATACTACTTTGACCACTTTAGGAGGAATGAAACCAAAACAAACAAAAATGGCTCCTGTAGCAGAAGCAGAGAGAAAAAACATGAAAAAGGGGTGGGGGGAGAAATAGCTCCAAGTAGTTGCACACATCTATGAGAAAACATAGGATCTAAGGAAGCATTCCCCATGGAAGCATGTCCCATGAAGAAATAATAAGAAAATGGTAAGGGCAAAAGATGTTTAAGTGCACATGCTGGCCTTTGAATCTTTTTTCTCCCATCAATGAACCCAGAAAATGAAGAGTGTTTCTGAAGAGGGACTTTGGAAACCCCACCCACTCCCTAAGATATTTTGCTGCTCTTCTTGAAACTCTTTTGACTTCCTTTAGTATTCCTCATATACATCACCTGGGGAGGATCCTCAAAACCCCTACTGGAATAATAATATTAGTAACAGCAGCAACAAACAGTAGATTGTGAGACAGATCTGCTTTCAAGGCAATTTTAACAGGCCCCTGACAAATGTTAATCAAATTATGGAAAATGTTTGCTCACAGTTAAGCTGGTATTAAAGGCAAAACTGAAGTACTTTGGCCACATAATGAGAAGACAGGATACCCTGGAGAAGAGGCTGATGCTAGGGAAAGTGGAAGGCGAAAGGAAGAGGGGCCGACCAAGGGCAAGATGGATGGATGATATTCTGGAGGTGACAGACTTGACCTTGGGGGAGCTAGGGGTGGCGACAGCCGACAGAAAGCTCTGGCGTGGGCTGGTCCATGAAGTCACGAAGAGTCAGAAGTGACTGAACGAATAAACAACAAAACAAGCTGGTAAAGGGGGTGGGGATAATAATGTTTTTAGCATAAAATAAACAGAGGCTTGCTACACAAATTGCATGCAATATATGTAACTGTGCTCCATAATATGAAGTCCATACTGCCAGATGACACAATTATGGAGCTCTGAGGTTTCTGGACCATGGGCCTTTGGTAAGACTACAGAGCTCCATGAGATGAAATGGTCAATCCTGTTGCCAGCCAGCCAGATGCTTGTGGAAATCTCACAAGCAGGGCAGAAAGATGTGCCAGCCATTCCCTAAAGTTTGTCCTTAGCATCTAGGATTCAGAGCTATGATGAACTACAGCGTTGGTGTAGAATAGTAGCTAAAGAGACAGAGGCCTTAGCTACACCTAAGTTTTATCCAGGGATTGTCCTGGGTTCACTCCTGCCTGCTCCCGGGATATCCTGTGTGTCATTTACATGAACAGGGATGACCCCGGGACAATCCCGGGATAAACCTTAGGTCTAGCTAAAGCCAGAGTTACAAATCAGGAAGCCCATGGTTCAAATTTTACCACCTCTACTATTATATCTCAATAAAAGTATAACCCTGAAAAATGGCCTAGAATCATCAGCAGAACACATCATGCAACGTGCTGGGCTTGACGAATCCAAGGCTGGAGTTAAAATTGCATGAAGAAACATTAACAATCTCAGATATGCAGATGACACCACTTTGATGGCTGAAAGCGAGGAGGAGCTGAGGAGCCTTATGACAAAGGTGAAAGAAGAAAGTGCAAAAGCCGGGTTGCAGTTAAACCTCAAAAAAACCAAGATTATGGCAACTAGCTTGATTGATAACTGGCAAATAGAGGGAGAAAACGTGGAGGCAGTGACAGACTTTGTATTTCTGGGCGCAAAGATTACTGCAGACGCTGACTGCAGCCAGGAAATCAGAAGACGTTTACTTCTTGGGAGGAGAGCAATGACAAATCTTGATAAAATAGTTAAGAGCAGAGACACCACACTGACAACAAAGGTCCGCATAGTTAAAGCAATGGTATTCCCCGTAGTAACCTATGGCTGCGAGAGCTGGACCATAAGGAAAGCTGAGCAAAGGAAGATAGATGTTTTTGAACTGTGGTGTTGGAGGAAAATTCTGAGAGTGCCGTGGACTGCAAGAAGATCAAACCAGTCCATACTCCAGGAAATAAAGCCAGACTGCTCACTTGAGGGAATGGTATTAAAGGCAAAACTGAAGTACTTTGGCCACCTAATGAGAAGACAGGATACCCTGGAGAAGAGGCTGATGCTAGGGAAAGTGGAAGGCAAAAGGAAGAGGGGCCGACCAAGGGCAAGATGGATGGATGATATTCTGGAGGGGACAGACTTGACCTTGGGGGAGCTAGGGGTGGCGACAGCCGACAGAAAGCTCTGGCGTGGGCTGGTCCATGAAGTCACGAAGAGTCGGAAACGACTGAAAGAATAAACAACAACAACATCATCAACATCATCATCTGTGCCACTCTCAGAGACATGATCTGAATGTGGATAAAATAAACTGCTTTATCTAAAGCCTACTGGGCTCACATCGACAGAATGAGAGAAGTAGCGCTTGAAACCAACGAGAGGGAATTAGCTGTTGCCAACAACTGGGTTGGCATAGATCTTCCACTGGTTTGGGGTCATTGCCTGTGGACCAGGAGCTTGTAGACCCATCCCATAGCTCCTCCCAACATCAAAGATAAACCATCCCCAGAGGTTTCAAGCAGCAGGGTGGCTTGCAAGGTGGGATCACCCCCTCCGAAGGTGGCTCACTCTGCCCTTGGATGGGGAGATCCTCCCAAGGGTCTCTACTTCCCTTGCTCAGCTTCGTCCATTTTCTTCTGCTGCCCCTTACGCCTGGAACGCTCTTCCAGAACATCTGAGATCCACAAGTTCAATCGCAGCTTTTAAAGCTCAGCTAAAAACTTTTCTTTTTCCTAAAGCTTTTAAAACTTGATGCTGTTTGGACTTTATACTTTTAGTTTTACCCTACCCTGTGCCTTTTTACCCTACCCAGTGCCTGTTTGCATTCTCTTCCCCTCCTTATCGCTTTACTATGATTTTAATAGAATGTAAGCCTATGCGGCAGGGTCTTGCTATTTACTGTTTTACTCTGTACAGCACCATGTACCTAGATGGTGCTATATAAATAAATAAATAAATAAATAAATAAATAAATAAATAAATAATAACCACAGGACTGCATACTAAGGCCATAGCTTGACCTAAGGTTTATCCCAGGATTGTCCTGGGGTCAAACCTGTCCATCTAAGTGCCACACAGGGCATCCAGTGCTCAGGCAAGGACGAACTCGGGATGATCCTGTAATAAATCTTAGGTCTAGCTACGGTGTCTAGTGTCCTTAGGCAAGCCACTCTTCATGAGCCTCAGTCCCTATACTCTATCTGCAAGGTGTGTGTGTGTGTGTGTGTGTGTGTGTGTGTGTGTGTGTGTGTAATATAACTTGCCTTAGGCGGGGTCTGGTAAAGATTACAATTATTATTATTATTATTATTTATTTATTTATTTATTTATTTATTTATATAGCACCATCAATGTACATGGTGCTGTACAGAGTAAAACAGTAAATAGCAAGGCCCTGCCGCATAGGCTTACATTCTAATAAAATCATAATAAAACAATAAGGAGGGGAAGAGAATGCACCAAACAGGCACAGGGTAGAGTAAAACTAGCAGTGCACATCACATGCACTGGAACACACTGAAAGTTTGACAGTGCGTACGGTGCATACAGACATTAAGGCCCATGTTCCCATGGCATGTGTGTGGATTCTATCCTTCATGATAGAAGAACTATCCATAAAAAGAAGAACTATCCATCTCTACCTCCTGTGGCAGTGAATGCCATGAGTTAATCCTGCATATGTGTGAATGCCTCTCCTCACCACCACATACAGACGCTATCCACCTCTCTTCTCTAAATGGACCTTAACGCTCTTTCTCCCCCTCCAGTCGTATTTCCCCCCTCCCCTCTGGTTGCTGCTGTTAATTTACAAGACCAGGAGCCTTGTCAGAGGGTGTCTGCATTACTATCAGATTCCAAGCACAGCATTCCTCGAACTCTTAAAGATTAAAAATGCAGCAAAGTATAAATATTTGAAATCCCCTGGAGCTGGCATATGTACTGTCTTTAAGCAAAACCTTTTGATCTGGTATCTGTTTTCCCTAGAACAGCAACACATCTCGTACATGATTCTTCTTCTCTCTCTTTTTTTAATGTTTTTCTTTCTCTCCCTCTAGCAGCAGAAGGCTCTCCATAGCCCTGGTAAGACTCAAAGGTGCCTGCCAAACTCTACTGCCCTTTTCTTCTGATGGGAAGTGTTGATACGAGTTCTCATTCTTCACTCCCCTTCATCCTTCCGTTATCATGTTCTGATTTGATTTCATTGGGGCACGTGTCTACTGGGCCACGTGAATGCAATTTCTGAGCAGGGAGGTCACATATCGTATATCTGGGCTGTAATCATAGAATCATAGAATAGCAGAGTTGGAAGGGGCCTACAAGGCCATCAAGTCCAACCCCCTGCTCAATGCAGGAATCCACCCTAAAGCATCCCTGACAAATACTTGTCAGATGCTATGATAAGAATGACCATTGTCCACTGATTTCAAAAAGGAGACATCATATGGGACCAAGGGCAAGGATGGCTGGGCACCGGCTGAGGACCAACATACTCTGGGGTCATTCTTCCTTCCTCTTCCCCATTGCAACCTGGAGATGGAATTTGAACCAATTCAGCCAGCTCAAATTTGGCTGATTCATTCACACATCCTAGGCCTGACTAGAACAGGAACCAAAAGACCTGTGAGTTGTTGTCCTGTATGGTGAGACTTCAAAGCTACAGATCGAATGTTTCTCTGAGAAGGTTAAGGAGCTGCTGCTGTTGCTATCATTGCTGGAGCCCCTTCCCAAGAAAAAAAAATGGTGTAATGAGGATGGTGGTACACCCCCCCCCCCCAATTTAAGCTAAATATTCCTATGAAGAACTTTTTGGGTCTTCCTTTTTCCTAGCCACTGGAGCAGCCTTCTTCAACATGGTACCCTCAAGTTGTTTTAGACTACAGCCCCCAACACTCATGGTCACTGACCATGCTGGTTTGGTCTGATGGGCATTGAAGTCCAAAGCATCTGGTCAGCATCAGATTGGGAATGGCTTTTCTGGACTAACTCCTTTTACCAAGGATTGCCACTGTATTTCCCTGACCTGGGATGAATAGGTGTCTTTTCCTAATTTAAAATAAAGAGGAAAGGGAGATGTTGATATGTACACCCATCAACCAGAATAGCTTTTGCCTTCTTACCACAATGCAATCAAGATCCACCTCTGACTCAGTTTTGATTTGAAGCTTCAACCCCAATGTTAGCACCATGTCATTCAACGTTTACCCCATCCTTTAAGGGTCTGAATCTTGCCAGATGTTTCTTTGGCCTTTCATAATCTGAAAATTGAAGAGCAATCTGAACTCATTGCTTCACTCAGTCAAGTTATTTGAGAATATAGCTGGCTGAATGATGGGGTCAGAAATGCAGAAAATTCCTCCAAGACTACTTTGATGTCCAAGCTAACAAACTGGAGTGTATCTCTGGGCAAGAAAGGCAGGCTGAATGTCTTTTTCATGGATTTATTATGTGTCTGATAAAATGTATTGCTCCTGTGTTGACTATATTGCTGTCAAACATTAATAACGTCTCACTAGACTATATACTGGGAACAAGTTCTCCAGATGTATTGGCAAGTCGTCAACCACATCCAGTTTATTGCCCCAATATGGTGTTTTCTGCCAATGCTACAATTAACTCATGGTGTTCAACAAAAGTATGGTGTTTCATGCTCATGTAGGTCAGCCTATTTATTTTATATTATTTATTGGTTCCAACTCTTAGGAAACTGCTTAAATCAAATCCATAACTGGTCCACACATGGCATTGTTTGCTGTCTCTCAAATTCCTCCACTGGTTTTCTCTAGCCAGACTATATTGAGGCTTGAAGCCAGACTATAAGAGGCTTGAAGCATGTGCTTACCTCTGTCCTCACACTTACTTATTTACAAGATTTATATACTGCTCTGTATCCAATAAAGTGTCAGAGTGGTGGACAATAAGGAGAGGAGATATCGTCGTCATCATCATCATTTTCTTCATCATGATCAAATAGGCAATCAGTTCAGTTCCCTTGGTAAAAACATTAACTGCTGAAAAGGGGCAGCCCCTGATAACTTCTGAAAGATGGACTCCAACATGCTTTAATCAATGGGAGAAAAATGTGTATATGTCAAAGATGTGCACAATTGATGCCTGCATTTGTAAAAAGCATGCACAAAATATGCACAAACTTCCATGTGAGAACAAAACAATGGAGCTTGTATTCTGATACAAAGGTGAGTTGGCACAAGCTTTCAGATGGAATTCAGACAACTTTAGTGAGCTCAGGTTTTGCTGATTCACCTCCCCCCTAGCTGAGTTATAGATCAAAACATCTGAAAGGCCACAAGTTATCCACCCATGATAGACATTGCACTATAGATGCATGCTGCTTGTCTACACATTAGGATGTTATACACATGTTCTTTGTCATTTGCACTTATTAAAACTTTTCTTGTCTCACTCATTAAAGTGTATTCCTCCTCGCTGGATCATCACCTTGAAGTGGTGAGTGGGCTTGCATGTTCCAATGAGCCCTGTGAGCGATGCCGTCAGGAGTCATGTACTCCTGGTAGGGTCACCCATGGCGGCAAGGTCAAGGAGGAGGAACCAGCCAAAGAAGAATCCAAGAAAAGAAAAGTCCTCAAGGGCAGAACAGGTGGAGGATAACAATGTGTCATGTTACAGATGAAGGCTGCAGCAGACAACAGACTTCCAATCATCGTGGTACCCATGCCATTGGATTAAAGCCTTTTTCTGCCATAGTTTGTGTGCATCATTGTGGACCAATCTCCCCACATAAAACAATTTCACACAGAGAGAACTTCCAATTTCTTTTGAGAAGATCTAGCCCAGGAGCGTCTCAACTGGAGGTCGGCCATCACCAAAGGTGCTATGGATTTTGAAGAAGCGCGAAGACAGGGTGACAGGGATAAATGAGCTAAGTGGAAAATATGTCAAGAAAACCCTCATTATGCCTGGCTTCCATCTGTGAACCTGTGTTCTCACTGTGGGACGCTGTGTGGAGCCAGGAATGGCGCCCACAGTCATCTGCAGACCAAAACAAGAAATGAAACTAAATAAAACCAAACCCCCCCCACAAAAATAGTATTAAAAACAACAAAAGTAATAGCAGCAAAATGGCTTAAAAACAAACAACCCCAATAACAATAATAAGAGAACATCACCAGCATAGATCAGAGTCATGATGCATAAGATCCAGCAAGAAATTATTGATAAGGTCAAGTTTCCATTGAAAAGCTTGAAGAAATATTAGTTTGTTTAAGGTGGAGCTAAAAGCCATGAGGAAAGTAGGTGTGAAAAAGGACAGGGGATAGTATTCCACAACCAAAAAGATTTTTCTAAAGTTGGGGCCTCTGAGCTGGTTCTTGAGTGAACCGCCCAGAGAGCTTCGGCTATTGGTTGGTATAAAAATGTAATAAATAAATAAATAAATAAATAAATAAATCTTAATATTTGGACAGGTTGATATGGGAGTAAACCAGCCTTCCCCAACCCTCCAGGTGTTTTAGACTTCAACATCAGTCAGCTCCAGCCAACATGGCCAGTGGCCAGTGAAGATGAGAACTGTAGGCCTTAGCTAGATTGGGCAAAATCCCAGGGTGAACCCCGGGATCATCCCTGTGTGTCCACATGATGGACAGGGGTTCCCTTGGTCAGGGAGGGAAGATTCCTCCCTTGACCCAGGATCTCACCCTCCACTTTGGGCCAGCTTTTTCCACGGTCCTGGGCTGAGCCCGAGACCACGGAACGTGTCACGGCTTGACTCAGCTCCGCGCGATTACTCGAGGAGAGCCAAGCACTGCACCCATCGGGGGTGGGGTGGGGAGTGGGGAAATTAAGTTACAATTAATAAAACAACCCTTACCTTTGCGCACAACCATTCGTGCGCTCCGTCTTCTTTAAAAAATAAAAAATGGCGGGCGCGATGCCTCTCCTCCTGAGGTCATCGTGCCTTACATGTAAACAAAGGAGGGATCTCCCGTTAATCACAACGTGAGATCTTCCCTTCTCCATCGTGGGATAGAAGGTAGGTCTAGCTAGGGCCTAAAACATCTGGAGGGCACCAAGCTGGGGAAGGCTGGAGTGAATGCTCCATCTTATAAAAAACAATGAAAACAAAAACACCTCCCAACTTGTAGGACACAATGACATCTAGGAGGGTGCTACTACATTAAACTTCTCCCCTTCTCAGTAAAACAGGTGTGCTAATTTACTATAGGCAAGGAGCATTTTTTTCCTGGTTGGATTAATCATACAAGATATATTATTTTCCCCACCTGCAATTTAAAGCAGTCCAATCCAGAATCCATCCACCTCATTCTCTGGCTCTCGCTTCACTCAGCATCATGCCTATTTTGATGTATTGAGTCATCACATATTTCTGTGCATGCTTTTTAATCCTTTTAATGCTTTTGATTACTGGATGTCGAGAGAGAGAGAAGGCAAATAAATAACTGGAGGATAGACTGGATATGCATGCTACAAGCTTTCCTCCAACTGGAGCCAAAGAGGCCGAGCTGTTGGGTGGGATTGGCTCACAAAATTCACTTCATCATCTTTCCACTTCAGCTGCAAGTGCAGGGAGTCAAACTGGTCTTAAATCTGCTGTCTTCTTTGGACCTGTTCAGACACCACGCTAAGCCATGGTTAGGGTGCTAATCCTTTGGCAGCAAATGATTAGTGAGCCTCTTTAAATCATTGCTACGTAGCAACCATGGTTAGGAATGGTTCACATGACATGCTAAGCCAAAAATATTTAGCTCAAAATGTCTCCCCGCCCCAAGTTTCCCAGTTTTATTATTTTCTACAAAGGAAAAGATTGTCCTGCGCAAAGATTACTGCAGACGCTGACTGCAGCCAGGAAATCAGAAGACGTTTACTTCTTGGGAGGAGAGCAATGACAAATCTTGATAAAATAGTTAAGAGCAGAGACACCACACTGACAACAAAGGTCCGCATAGTTAAAGCAATGGTATTCCCTGTAGTAACCTATGGCTGCGAGAGCTGGACCATAAGGAAGGCTGAGCGAAGGAAGATAGATGCTTTTGAACTGTGGTGTTGGAGGAAAACTCTGAGAGTGCCTTGGACTGCAAGAAGATCAAACCAGTCCATACTCCAGGAAATAAAGCCAGACTGCTCACTTGAGGGAATGGTATTAAAGGCAAAACTGAAGTACTTTGGCCACATAATGAGAAGACAGGATACCCTGGAGAAGAGGCTGATGCTAGGGAAAGTGGAAGGCAAAAGGAAGAGGGGCCGACCAAGGGCAAGATGGATGGATGATATTCTGGAGGGGACAGACTTGACCTTGGGGGAGCTAGGGGTGGCGACAGCCAACAGAAAGCTCTGGCGTGGGCTGGTCCATGAAGTCAAGAAGAGTCAGAAGCGACTGAACGAATAAACAACAACAAACAAAGGAAGAAAAAAAGAGAAAAAAGAAAGGAAACAGAGCAGAACATCACACAATTAACTAACAATACAATACAACTAGTGAAAACACATATACAAAACATATAAGGCCAAAATGGAACAAATTCCATTTAAGGCATTCTTTATGGCAGACATATGGGCAATCCGTTACTTCCCTTTAGCCACCCCAGTGTCGTGTATTAAGACCAGAGATTATATGTAAAAACCACAGACATATAAATCAATATTTTGCAATTCTTGCATATATTCTCTCAGAGGTTTCAGTCCGATACAAACGAGGTTGTTGATTTTTCTCTTACTAGTGCCGTAAGTTTAGCCATCTCTGTCAACTCCAAAACCTTCAGCAGCCATTCCTCCATTGGTGGTACTTGCATTTTTTTTCCAGTGTTGCGCATAGAGTAGTCTGACGGCAGTTGACATGTACAAAAACAGCGCTCCTCCTTTTACTTTAAGTTGATCGTCCAAAAGTCCCAACAAGTATGTTTCTGGTTCCGTTTGTAGATTTGTCTTTAATAGTCTTTGCATTAACAAATGGATCTGAGTCCAAAAAGATTTTGCTTTCTTATAGGACCACCACATACCGTAGAAAAATCCTTCTTGTTCTTCACATTTCCAACAGTCTCCCAAGACACCCCTATACATTTCTGCTAATTTTGAGGGAGACATATACCATGTAAACATCATCTTGCAAAAGTTCTCCTTAAGTCTGGCTTAGAGTATCATCTGAGTAGCGTCTTTGTGTTTATCGTGATGGTGTGGTTTGACCATTTTGATTGAAGCCACCTACACTGATACAATTTCGGTGGGCTTGCAATTCCACTTTGGGTTTTAATCAGAACCAGAATTCTCAAGGAACTACCCAAGTTGCTGAAGGGTGACAATGTGGCCCTCTACTTCAGCAGAGCCAAGTGGCAGGGCTGGTTGGGTAGGAATTGACAAGTACAAAATTTCCATTTATGCAAATGGAGGGATGCAGAAAACAACGCACAAAAGGTTTTCTGAATTAGGGGGGGGAAATCAGTAAGCCCTTTGTTGCTTACTGGAACGGAATTACTGCAGAATCCCATCAGGTTAAACCAGAATGGAATTCCCAGCATTCCACATCCCACACACATGTGTATTCCTCTGTCACCTCAAAAGTAAGTGTGGAAGAAATTTTTGGCATAGCATTAAAAAATAAAATAAAAAAGCATTGACGAATGTGGGAAACGAGGCAAAACGAGGTTCAAGGTGATGTTCAGAGAGTCTAGGTGATTGTGAAAATTGCTTGTTCCATTTGCTTATGGGTGTTTTATTATTTTGCAGCCATCACAAAGAAAGCCATGGCTGGAAAATTATGAATAGATTTTATCATTAGAAGTTCAGCCTGAGGACTTGAGAAAAGCTCGTGCTTCCCTTACCCTCATTAGCCAAATTCTTAGAAAGGCGATGGGTGAAAAATTGCCACCGCTGCCTTCTTTGAGGGCGCCTGCTGATCAGCAAGATCTATTGATGCTGTTGGGAATGTGAAGTCCAAGCTTATTCAAACAAACAAGCCCCCCCTCCAAACCCCACATAGATTGATAATGAAATATTGATTGATGGAGCGTGAGTTGCGTAGATGTTTGCCTCCCATTCTCATTCTTTTAATGGATCCCTGAGGTTTGGAGGCATCCTTGTTTACATGCCGTAGGGGCCGTTAACATTGACTTCCTATGTTCAAGCTCTTTTAACTGTGTGTGATGATGATCGAGGCACGTTTTTGAATGTGTGAATGTTTCTAATTTTCTTGTTTGCCTGGGGCCCCTCTCTTTATTATTATTTCAAAATGAGAAGGCAAATCTTGAAAAACAACAAGGAAAAAAAATACCCTTTGCAATCAATATATCAACTCATGCAAGTCCATTGCTTTGTAACTTAGGAGTGTCTCCCATGGCTCATTCACTCCTTATGTTCAAAACGTCTTTACCCGGTTCTCCTTCCTTTCCTCCTCATCCCCCCCTCCACCAGCACACACACACACACACACACACACACACACACACACATCCCTGAGCATGACGACAATCAAAGGGATACTTTGTAATGCTACTAGGATTGATTTGATCTTTCTTCTTCTTTATTTCTGAAAGCAAGTTGAATGGGGATGGATTAGCAGCCCTGAAGGCTGAAGAGTTCTGATAATCTGCAATCTATATGTATCGTCCCTTGTTTATGATCAGATCTGGAGCTGCACGGGGTTGTTCAGAATCCAAATGATTCCTATTGTATAGAGTCCACTTTATAGGTCCTGTCTCTTCATCCCACTGAAGCCTGACCAAGAGGTGGTGCTGCTTGGCTGACAAGGAGTTTGTGGCACGCAGATAAGGTGCGTGCACATTTCCAGTGGCTTTATGGGATGAAGTGAAGAGGCTGCATTACAGTATCCAGCTGGTTCATGGGACATCTGTCCCATGACCCCTAGTGATGGGGGATACAGCAGTAAGCATATATGCACCAGTTGCTGGGGGACATGGATGGGAGGGAGCGGTTCCACCATGTCCTGCTTGTGGGTCCCTGGTTGACAGCTAGTTGGCCACTGTGTGAATAGGGTGCTGGACTAGATGGACCCTTGGTCTGATCCAGCATGGCACTTATTAGAGATGTGCACGGCCCCCCTGATCCTCTTCGCGCCCTATCCGCAAATCGCGGATCGGGCCTGCTCCGCCCCGCCTCAATCCGTCTAGGGTCCGCTGCGGAGCTCTTGCTCTGAATCGGAGCTCCGCAGCGATGGGGAGTGGCGCCAGGTAAGGCGTCCCTCCCTCCTCCCCCTTACCTTTGTCCGTCCCGGCCCATCCCAGCTTCACTAGAGTCCGCGGCAAAACCAGGAACTGTAGGCCCCGATTGCGGCCTACACTTCCTGGTTGAGCCATGGGCTCTAGTGAAGGTAGCAACAGGCCGCAATGGACGCAGGTAAGACCCCCCTCCCCCTTACCTGGCTCTGCCACCGTCGCCGCACAGGCAGTGGCAGCTGCAGGGCCAGGTAAACCCCCATCCCTCCTCCCCCTTACCTGTGTCCATCCGCGGTCCCGTGGCTGCTTCAACTGAGCCCGAGGACTCAAACAGAAAGACCAGGCCTAGTCTTCCTGTTTGAGTCCTCGGGCTTAGTTGAAGCAGCCGCGGGACTGCGGACGGATGCAGATAAGACCCCCCTCCCCCTTAACTGGCTGTGCTGCCGTCATCGCATCAGTGGCAGCGACAGCGACAGCGGCAGGGCCAAGTAAACCCCCCTTACCTCTTTTGCGGAGCTCTGGATCGAGGCGAAAGATCCACCTTCACCTTGATCTGCTCCGCAATGCTCCGCTGCTCCCCCGATCCTCTTCGCCTCCGCCTTAAGGGGAGGCAAAGCCCCCCCAATCCGCTTCTGCTTCTCCGGTCCAAGGAGAAGCGGAGCACGTCCCTACTTCTTATGTCCTTATATATGAACCACTCTCAGCTCCTATCAGTCCTACCACCTGAAAATCTGAATCCCCAGTGTCTGCTACTTTCCATCTGTTGATACACACACTCTGAAAAACCCCATCCCCCCAGTGAGGTTTAATCTATACGGTTTGATACCTTGTTTGGTTTGTTTGTTTGTTTGATTTAGTTGATTTTTAATTTGCTTTTCGACTAAAGCCCTCAAAGCAGCCCATAAAATTAATAAAGTGCAATGAAGACATTAAAAGCCATGCACTTATACCAAAACAAAGCAAACTCAGTCCAGCTGGAGTGAACAGACATCTGCTGTTTTCTTTGCCTGCTCCTCCATCCATCTCTCTCTCTCTCTCTCTCTCTCTCTCTCTCTCTCTCTCTCTCTCTCTGTTATTATTATTATTATTATTATTATTATTATTATTATTATTATTATTATATTTATATAGCGCCATCAATGTACATGGTGCTGTACAGAGTAAATCCAGAGAACTGTTGGTGGCTGATGTCCAGTAGTGACCAAGAAGACAGTTACATCAGTACCACCTGTATACGTCAACCATGTATTTTGGGTAGATATAATGGTGCTCCTCCACACACATCATTGTCAGCCACCAGGAGGGGTTGACATGGATGTGGAAGATAACTGTATCACCTGCCCATCCCACATGATTTCAAAATACATTACCAGGCTACCTTGAAGAACAACCTCTCAGACATGATAACTACACTCCAGAATAAGATATTAATTGGCCACTGATGCATTGCCAAAAAGAGGGAATGCATCATTCGTACATTTAGGTATAGCTGCAAATTTGAAAGGCATGGCTATAATTTAAGTAGAAATACAATAGATTTCACCATGGTGGGAAGACCCTGACCAGCTGGGCCAGATCTACACCAAACAGGATATAACACTTTGAAAACAGTTTGAAAACGGTATATGGAGTGTGTCCTGGGCCCAAACAATTGTCAATACTGTTACAAACCGTTATAAAGCAGTAGTGCAGATCCTGCCCTTTGTGTTTCGTCTGTCCAGTATCTAGTTGCTAAATGTTGTTCAGCAACTTCAAGGCCGCCTGCCTGCTCTACCTTCGTATGGGTCCCCCCCCTTTATCTTTATCTTAATTTTTGAAAACTGCCCAGAGAGTTTTGGCTATTGGGCAGTAGAAAAATGCAATAAATAATTAAATAAATAAATATTTAAACTGGACTTGGACTGGAGAGCCCTTCAAATAGAGGACAACCTTAAATAGAGGACTGTCCTGTGACAGCCCTTCAAATGGAATAGAATCATAGAATAGTAGAGTTAGAAGGGGCCTATAAGGCCATCGAATTCAACCCCCCGCTCAGTGTAGGAATCCACCTTAAAGCATTCCTGACAGATGGCTGTCCAGCTGCCTCTTGAATGCCTCTAGTGTGGGAGAGCCCACAACCTCCCTAGGTAACTGGTTCTATTGTCATACAGGTCTAACAGTCAGGAAGTTTTTCCTGTTGTCCAGCCGGAATCTGGCTTCCTGTAATTTGAGCTCATTATTCCATGTCCTGCACTCAGGGATGACCAAGAAGAGATCCCAACCATCCTCTGTTTGACAACCTTTCAAGTATTTGAAGAGTACGATCATGTCTCCCCCTCAGCCTTCTCTTCTCCAGGCTAAACATGCCCAGTTGTTTCAGTCTCTCCTCCTACAGCTTTGTTTCCAGACCCCTGATCTTCCTCATTGCCCTCTTCTGAACACACTCCAGCTTGTCTGCATACTTCTTGAAGTGTGGTGCCCAGAACTGGATGCAAATAGAAGAATACCTTCTGAAAAATAGGACTATGGCCACCCTAATTGGTCCTCATATTTGAGAGGTGTGTGGAAGCCATTAGATTACCCATCCCCCCATCAATGATCAGGATGTCCCAAAGATTAACAAAGAAATCCATTTGCATAGAAAACCATGTCTCAGAACAACACAAAATCAAGGGATGTGGTGTTTTCATGTGGGTAGCTGACCTACAGCAGTATTTATATGGTTTAACAGGTGATCTGTCAACCCACTTGTGGTTCTTTCATGGGCATTTTCCTAAATTGTCTGACTTCGAGATTGCCTATGTCTTTCAAGAAAAAAGCCCATTCTGTCCATCTTTGTAAGATGTTCAGGATATAAGAACTGCACCAACATGGAGATTGGCTTTGGATATGGATCCGGAGTGAGATCCAGACGTCAGAAGCAAGTTGGATGTTGTGGGTTCCTGCGTGCTAGGCTAACTGGGTGTCCATCGGACCCCCCACTCACCCCCTTCAGGTTTGCCCGGCCAAAACTGGCGAGCTGCTTCTTTGTACCTGAGGCTGTGCACAGCCCTACAATCTAGGAACAGATGATGTCTGTAAACAAAGGGTGTTCCTTAGGCAAGCTTTGCATGGGCAATATTTGTCCATTTCACATAGGGAATATTGAGCTGGGATTAATCGACCAGCTCTTATTTTTATTTAGCAGACACATCTCAGCAGGACTCTCTCTCTTCCCTCCCCTTTCTCCTCTGTGGCCGTGCATCCCACGTACTGATGCTGGCTTTCTCTCCCTTTACACCTCCTAAATACAAAACGCATGTTCAGACCCCGAAGTATCTTCCTGTACAGAAAGGAGGACTTGGCAACTTCTGCAGGGCTAATTGAACATCAGAGAGTAAATGTTTAATGCCTCATTTTTAACAAGTGGCAAATGACAAAAGCAGATAAATAATAACACCTTTGATGATAGCAAGCGTCATTTATACCCTTTCTGGAAAAGACAAAATAATTACAAATTAATAAGACATGCTCTCAAAAATGCATTCTTTACGGGACCTAGTACTTAACAAGCATGTTTTTGCATCTAATTTAATGCACTCCTTGGGGAGGCGAAGGGGAACCTTGCACTACAAAGAAGACTGTTATATTGCATGTCTCTATTCTTTGCTTTCAAAGCAGACATTCTGTTTTTGTTTTGCTTGATTTTATGACTTCTTTCGGAGTATTTACACAAGGCCAATGATCCAAAGTTCCCAAGTATCCACTCCTCAGGTTGTGATTCTCTGCCAGAAAGCCTCAAGCAAAAGTGCATACGCTCATGCCTCTTGCAAAGTTCCCCAAAGAAGTACCTGGATCAGGAGAGGAGAAAGCGAGCTGAGTAGGGATGACCTTCATTGGGAAATCAGATTCTTTTTGGGTTTGGTGGAGTTCCACAGAGTGTACAATTCACTTTGTGTCTGCAAACCAAGCTGCAGGCCGTTCCGCAAACTCAAGGAACCTTATTGTCCATATTTTGGTATGTGTGTGCAATTTATGGAAATTCCCGAGCAATTTGTGCAAATTACAGCCAAATTTGCAAAAATTGTGCAAATTTGGCTGTGGTTTCTGTAATTTGCACACTGTTGGCCTAAATTTGCCTAAATCACTCCGAAATATGTGCCAGTTTGCAGAACCTCCATCCTCCCAGCACAAAATTCCTGGAAAATCCATGAACTGCCCAACTCACTGCAGATCAAGTGGGCCATCACAGCAGGATCTAAACCTCAGTGGCTGTCCCCAAGTGCATGCCATCTCTCTCCTCACCCAAAGTTCTCAAGGCAGCTCATAATATATTTCAAGAGTTACAAGAGCTGGGAAGAGGTGTACACAATCCCACCCTCCACCCCCACATACATGGCCACTAATGTTTCCACAGGAAGAAGGCCGTCCACTGTGGAATCCACAGAATGGTTTCCTAGAACTCTGAACCAATTTGAATTGATTGTGGATTTTTCTGAAATCCCTAGCCCCCTGGGTAATTAGCACCGATCCCCACTGAGAGATTGCAACCCTTGACAGGATAAAAAATGGGTTCCCCAGCTGTGGGCTAGAACATACTGCATTGAGGATTCAGCCCTAAGATGCCATGTTTCAATACTTCATGGAAGTGCAATACGGATGACAGAGAAATCCACAATGGAACCAAGTGAATTCTGAGCTATATGAATCAGACCCATAGATTTCCACCACATAAAGGTTTTCCTAAATCACACAGATTTTATGGATTTGTGGACTGGTTTCTATACTTTCCAGGATTTTATGCAAATTTAGTCTTAGAAAATACTACTACTACTACTACTACTACTACTACTACTACTACTACTACTAATCCAGTTGAACATGTCCATTTCCCACATAGTCTGAAGTATGGCAATGTGCACATTTGGGGTGTGGGACTTTTTAGATGTTCGCAATTGCAAATTGGTGCAAATTTGTGAAATTGGAAAAAAAAACTGATTTCATCAATGAGTGGACAGCAGAATAAAAGCCACCTGATAGTCCACAAAATGCAGATAGAAAATAATGGAACATTCCTAAAGTGATCTGTAGGTCTGATGGGTCCAGAGGCAAGACTCATAACTCAGGGCAGGCAAGCAGGCAGGCAGGAGATCTCATCAGCACAAGTGTGAAGAAGCAGGGGGAAATGCTGTCCCTGGCAGGATCTACTCACAGCAAGAGGAGCTGCTCATATTGAAGGTAAGAGCTCCAGAGTCTTTCTGAGGCTTGGTGGAGCTGGATGGCTGAGCTTTGTAATGCAACCTAAATCCCCCCCTTAAACAACACAGCTCAGGTTTTGAGGATTGTGGAAGAAATATGGTCCTGAGGGATGGGGTAGGGAAGAATAAAGGTGTGAGAGCCCAGTACCTTGCTCCCCGTGGAACCATTCATAGCTCTATGATTGCAACTATGGCAGCCCTAAAGAGCCATGTATGACTGTAGATCTATGAAAACAGCAGAGTCCCCATCTTTGTTCAAAATGGCAGCTCTAATTGAGGATGCATGGTTAAGGTAAGTCCTGCTGGTGGGGGGGGAATGGTTCTAGGTTCTGGGGGTGAGTGGAGAGGGGGGAGTCCAATGGACTCCCAGTGGGCCTCATGCCTGGCTTTCCTGGGGACAGAATTATACAATGGCCAAGCCCCTTTGGGGTGTGTGTGTGTCTGAACTCACTTCAGAACCGAATCCAAACTGGGTTGTCCTGGCAACAAGGTGCTCCGAGTCAAATTGGGACTGATATTGAGCTCCAAGATGATTTGGGGGGTGGTCTGTGCACAGCCCTAAATGTGTACTGTGCCCCCTAAGCTACCCTGATGCCCTTGGTAGATAGAGCCATTGTTGAAGTAAACTTCAATTGCCAGTCTGGAAAGGGAAGGGAGCGTCTTCTGTCAGCAAAGGGAAGGGAGCATCTTCTACCTGGAAAGGGAAGGGAGCATCTTCTACCTGGAAAGGGAAGGGAGCACCTTCTACCTGGAAAGGGAAGGGGGCATCTTCTACCTGGAAAGGGAAGGGAGCATCTTCTACCTGGAAAGGGAAGGGAGCATCTTCTACCTGGAAAGGGAAGGGAGCATCTTCTAACTGGAAAGGGAAGGGAGCATCTCCTAACTGGAAAGGGAAGTGAGTGTCTTCTACCTGCAAAGGGAAGGGAGCAACTTCTACCTGGAAAGGGAAGGGAGCAACTTCTAACTGGAAAGGGAAGGGAGTGTCTTCTACCTGGAAAGGGAAGGGAGTGTCTTCTACCTGGAAAGGGAAGGGAACATCTTCTACCTGGAAAGAGAAGGGAGCATCTTCTACCTGCAAAGGGGAAGGAGCATCTTCTACTTGGAAAGGGAGGGGAGCATCTGCACCTTCACCTCAGGCTGTAAAATGTCTTGGGCCAGTCCTGTCATTCAATCACCTTGGATGTCTAACACTCCATTCCCACTTCTTTCTGCACACGCAGAAGATGCCTAAGTATAGAATGATCAAGAACAGAAAAATCAATGGATGTACGTGTCTTTGTCAAATGGACCATACTCAGGCAGGATCAAGGCCAGTGTTTCTCTAGCAACAGAGTAAAAATATCAGGAAAGCGCAGACTCCACAGCCCTTGAATATGTAGTGCCTTGTTGCGTATCCCAACCACGGGAACCTCACCACCACTACATCATCCAGAAATAGGCTCTTCACAACCACCCAGGTCCTAAGAGGATTTAAAATAAAAATAAAAAGAGTGTGTGAGAGAGAACACTTTTGTCTTCTTTCTCTTTAAAAAGTGCTGCTTGAAAATGAATCAGAATCAGCGAACAAAGACGTGGATTTGCCTCTCAAACAGCCTCCTGAGCTTTCCCCTGAGTGATTTTAATGCCGACGAAGAGGGCTAGGAATAACGTTACATCAAATGTTCTTGTGGAAATGAAGGGAAATAATTCCGGTAACAGAATTGTTTTTAAAAGAGAAAGCACCTGTTCAGCGTATGAATGGCAGCATCTCTCTCTCTCCCTCCCTCCCTCCCTCCTCTCTCTCATTGTTCTCTAGGAATTCATTTTCTGGTTGGTTCTCCCAAAGGGACAGCTTTGTCTGTGAGCAATTTGTCTTTTAGCGCCGGTAAATGAGAGATCACGTCCCTCTGTTATCCAAGCTGTGATCCTGTTTCTGTTGCTCAGGGTAGCTTTGTTCTGCTTTCGTCCTGCCTCTTGTTCCTAAGGTTGTAGCAAGATGGAGTTTGCCTTGTGCCTGGAGGATAACAAGGAAGGGACCAGGTGGATCACCCTAGGGAGGGAGTTCAGCAGCCCAAGCCACAGCCACGGAGAAGCCTCTGTGCGGCAAGAGACAGAATGGGGAGGTGTAAAGAATGTGATGTGCAATTAAAATATGGCCATTAACTGTTGCCCTCTAGCTGAAGGTATATTCTAAATGAGACCCTCTGTGCCAATTATCACAGAGACAGTCCTTAGATCGGGGTAGGCATGGGGCGCCCATGGGCACCAGTGCACCTCTAGACACCCAGTTCACCCCTAGACACCCCTAGACACCTTTATCGGTGCCTGCCTACCCCCCGTTTTTTAAAATTAACACATTATCTTACTGGGATTTCTGTAAAATAGATTTCTGATGGGGCTGTAGAGTGTAGGTTCAAAGGAAACATTTTGTGTGTTGGGTCCCAGACCCCATCTCTTTACTTGATCTTTAGGGCAGGTTACTTGTCCCTTGCCACGTCTCCCATGGCAGCCATTTTGTGTTGGTGCCCAGGATAGTTCCTCACATTGCTAAATGTGCCCATGGCCGCAAAAGGTAGCCTCTTCTTGCCTCAAACGCTGGAACCTAATGTAAGTGTCCATTGGACTTCTGGAGTCGAATTTCTGCAAACCTGGGAATGAGAAGCACTATTTTCTTCCTTTCCTTTCCTTTCCTTTTTTAAAAAAGTTGCTGCTGTTCAGCAAAGCTCTCCCCATCAGCTTTGACATAACGCCATATTCTGCCTGTAAAATATAATTAGAGCAGTGAATCAGAAAGGAACTGTCCATTGAGCAGCACAGTATGTTCTCAGCCAAAGAAAAGGATGTGAAATTCATGCAAATGCGGTCTGGCTCCCATGCTTCCTTTTTAGGAAGCTGATGTGTGACACAGTCAGCAGAAGGCGCCTGCATGGCGCCAGGGAGGCTCACATGCTCCTGTGAGTCAGTTGGCACTTCCTAGCTGCACGTGACGACAGCCGAGGTGCTTTATTCACCTCTTTCAGCTTTTGGTCACCGATTAAAAATGTTCTCCTGCGGGTGGTGGCTTGGGAGGCCAAGCCATGACCCACAAGGGGGAGGGGAACCAAAGGCCCAGGTCCAATTCCAGGGAGCAACATTGCCAAGATGTGTGAAAGCCACCTCTCCAGTGGAATGGAACCATCCCTTGTCTTTCCCCAATAATTCATCATTCCAGAAACTCAGCTGCTGGCTTGCTTCACAGACTCAAGGAAAGGAGAAACGGAGTGCTGGGTGATTAGAAGCGAAACAAAAACAAAACAGAACTTTCCTTCTTCTTCTGAAGTGTGTTTTCATCCGAAACAGAATGTGGCAGTATTAACTTACAAAGTTAACTGGAGTTTAAGCACTGGTTTCAGTGCAGCTCACAGAGCCTCTTGCAATGGGGATTAGCTTCAAGCCTTGGTGGCTTCTTTTTCTTAGGGTGCATCAAGATGGAACTACAGGGTGCTGGGAAAAACAGGAAGTGTATGGGGGGAAGGAAGGGGCTGTAACAACAGTTGCTCAACAAATCCTGCTTGTGCTGTATCAAGCGGCATAGCGTTGCAAGGTTGTAGCTGTAACTCAGCGGTAGCACATCTCCTTTGCATGGAGAAGGTCCAGGGTTCAGTCTCTGGCATCTCCAGGTAGGGTAGACCAAGGATGGCCCTCCAGATATTATTGGATGGGAGCTCCCTTCACCCCTAGCCAGAAATGCCAGTGAAGGGGGTTTATGGGAGTTGCACATTGAGATTGGCAGGAGCCAGACACCTGCTCATGTGAGTGTCAACTTGTTCTCTATGTATGACAACACACACACACACACACACACACACACACACACACACACACACGCCACAAACCCCAAATCACAAACCAATTCTTCATGCTGAACTGGAAGGTCTAAACATGAGTAGAAGCTTCAGCAGAATCAGGGATCTTCTTTTTAGACCTTCTCCATCAACACAGGAAGGTCAGGAATTGAGTGGGTGGGGACAAAGACATTGCGATGGGGCTAGCATGCATGTCCTTTCCCCACCTCCTTTTGAGCACTGATGTGAGCACAGGGCTCTCAGCATGGGAATAGTTGGAAAACTGGACATTTTTGGACATCTTTCCCTAAAAACAGGAAGAGGGGGTTAATTGACCTTTACCCTTCACTTGCTAAGATATTTCCACACCACCTAGACAATTTAAATTTTAGTATGGCACATTTTCACCCTTCTAAATATGCTTGAGGAATTCAACCTTCTTCCTTAAACCGTGGACTAATCTGTAAGGTCATCCTCAGGGGTCCTTCTCCACGAGCCCCTGCCAAAGGAAGTGAGGCAGGTGGCTACCAGGAGGAGGGCCTTCTCTGCTGTGGCACCCCGGCTGTGGGATAAGCTCCCTAAGGAGGTTTGCTTGGCACCTACATTATATGCTTTTAGATGCCAGGTGAAGATATTTTTATTCTCCCAGCATTTTTTAACAGTTTATAAATAAAATTTAACTTGGTGTTTTAAATTTGTAATTTTGCATTGCTGCTGTTTTTGTCTGGTTGAACTTTTATATTGTATTTTATATTATGGTGTTATACTGTTGTTTTATACTTTGAATAGTTTTAATTTTGTGAACCGCCCAGAGAGCTCCGGCTATTGGGCAGTATAGAAATGTAAAAAATAAATCTTACTCATCCACCATTTTTGGCACATTCCAAATGTTCTGACCCAGTTCTTAGCTCAAAAAAGCTACCCAAATTTGAAATAAAACACATTGTTAGAAATATCTATTGACTGAAGGGCATATTAAATAAAAATTGTCATGTAGATTCTTTGTTGTTGCTTTACAAAGTGAACAGGTGGGGTGTGATACTGTCCTGCTATATTGTTATTGTGTTATAATGTTTGTAATTATTTATTGTTTTATTCTGTTGTTATAGTTATATTGCATTATTAATGTGAACCAGCTTAGGGATTTTAGTAAATTACAGTATAGAATCATAGAATCATAGAATAGCAAAGTTGGAAGGGGCCTACAAGGCCATCGAGTCCAACCCCCTGCTCAATGCAGGAATCCACCCTAAAGCATCCCTGACAGATGGTTGTCCAGCTGCCTCTTGAAGGCCTCCAGTGTGGGAGAGCCCACAACCTCCCTAGGTAACTGACTCCATTGTCGTACTGCTCTAAAAGTCAGAAAACTTTTCCTGATGTCCAGCTGGAATCTGGCTTCCTTTACCTTGAGCCCATTATTCTGTAACACTCTGGGAGGATCGAGAAGAGATCCTGGCCCTCCTCTGTGTGACAACCTTTCAAGTATCATGTCTCCCCTCAATCTTCTCTTCTCCAGGTTAAACATGCCCAGTTCTTTCAGTCTCTCTTCATAGGGCTTTGTTTCCAGACACCTGATCATCTCGGTTGCCCTCCTCTGAACACGCTCCAGCTTGTCTGCGTCCTTCTTGAATTGTGGAGCCCAGAACTGGACGCAATACTCTAGATGAGGCCTAACCAGGGCTGAATAGAGAGGAACCAGTACCTCACGTGATTTGGAAGCTATACTTCTATTAATGCAGCCCAAAATAGCATTTGGCTTTCTTGCAGCCTTTTCCTACCTAAAAATGCGTAGGATTGTATTTTCAGTCTGGAATCCTGTTCCTTCTTATCAGGGAGTAAGCCCCATTGACCTCATTGGGACTTGCCTTTGAAATGGTCAGTAGACTTATTCAATAAAGGTATTCATTCATTCATTGGGACTTGCCTCTAGATATGCACTGCGAGCAGCATAAAAGTATTATAATTAGTTAATTAATTAATATGAAAACAGTGATACTGATTCACCCATTAGAAGATAAGAATGTGCTACGCTGGATCATGAGTGCAACATCACCCTACCATCCCCTACCACCATTTCCATCCAGAAATTGGTCTACATAGGCTCACTGCCTCTGATACTTGATGTCACATAGAACCATCAGGACTCATAGCCATTAATAGACTTCTCCTCCCCTATGAATTTGTCTAACCCCCTTTTCAAGCCATCCAACTTGGTGTACATCACTATGTCTTATGGTAGCAAGTGCTATAGTTTGACTATGTCCTTTGTGAAGAAGTCCTTCCTTTTATCTGTCCTGCATCTCCCACCAGTAAGCTTCATGAGATGATCCCCGGTTCTAATATTATGGGAGAGGGAGAAAAATGTCCCCCTATCCACATTCTTCACACCATGTATAATTTTGTACACCTCTATCATGTCTCCCCTTACTTGGCAAGCTAAACAAGCTTTTGGAAGCTCTCCTCATAGGGGACTCTTGATTATTTTCTTGCCATTTTCTGCACTTTTTGGTGCTTTCTGGTATGTTTTTCAATCACACCAGGGAGGAGATGCAACTTTGCTTTCTCCATCAATTGGCTTTGCCCAACTTTCCTCAAGCTCACGAAGGAGAATATGGTGTTGAAATGGATCAGCAGACCAGTAACCCATCTTCTCCATCAGAAAGTTCATCCTGAAGAGAAAGTATCAGATGCGCACTTGCCTCTGTTACAACTGCCTACATAACTCACCATAATTGGAATGGAGTCAAATGTGATTTACAGCGTAAAGCTATCAGAAGAGTGAAGGTGTTTGTCTCTGATATAACTACTTGCATAACTCATCATTGCCACTCCTGATTTTCTGCTCTCCCAAGACAGTTCCTCATCTGTCACTCCATCCATTAGGACTGACTGAGGCAGCTTGCATTTTCTAGTGCAGTTCTGGATCTAAATCGGTGCCTGATATCAGTAATGGACTGGAAGAGGGCAAACAAACTGAAGCTTAATCAAGACAAGACAGAAGTACTTTTGGTCAATCAAAAGGCAGATCAGGGAACAGGGATTCAACCTGTGCTGGATGGGCTTATACTCTCCCTGGGCTCATCAACACCAAGCAGGATATTCTACTATGAAAGCACTATGAAAGTGGTATATACTGTAAAAGGCAGGAACCACACTACTATTTTATAGCGGTATTGAAGTGCACTGACACCTGTTGGGGCCCATTGAAACATGCCATATAACGCTTTCATAGTATTATATCCTGCTTGGTGTAGATGTGTCATGGGCTCCAACAGTTGTGAGTGCACTTCAATACCACTATAAAGAATTAGTGAAGATCTGGAGTGCACTTCAATGCCGCTACAAAGCAGTAGTGTGGCTCCTGCCTTTTATTATCATGATCCTGCATACCCAAAGACATCTCCTGATCCATCTAGTCATTTCAACGGTATATCCAAGTTCAGCTCTCCCCTCTTTGTACACTCTCAAAGGAAGAGATCCAAATGATCGTAGGGTCCCTGAATCACACAGTACTCTACAAAACGTGGACAATAACAGTCACAATTATAATGGAGAATTGTAGGGCCAACAGCACACCTCCCCCCCACCCCCACCCCAAGTCATGGTATATGGGGTATCATCAGATGGGGGAAATCGTGTTTCCTTACCGTCACTCTTGCTGCTCTTCCGCTATAGAGACAAGCAGAATTACACGGGAGAGAAAGGCAAAACAAGCTGCAACCATGTGGCCCATTTAGTGTAGTGGGACAGCGCCCTCTAGTGGGCATTTTATAGCAAAACGCCTCTGCACATAGCAGGAAATGGCGGCCAATTTTGTTATAACTCAGAAGAGTCACATTTTGTTTTGACTATTTTATCGCCAAAAAAAAAAAAAAGGCAGAAGGAGCAGGAAGCCAATGTTAGGCATGTAGGAGGCAGATGGTGTTGTGAGAGGGATCCATGAAAATCTGTGAGTGATGAGTAACAAGCGTGCCATAAAATGCTTATCTGATGATGCTTATAGTATCCAAGGCTACCCAAGTAAATTTAGCATCTGAGGTGCCTGAGGCCACAAGCTTCCTTCCTCTCCTTGGGAGTAAAAATACAACTATAATAAATAAATAACCATTGTTTGCTCTTTCCTGACACCCATGATCAGCTGCCTGAGGCAGCCCTCTCCCTCTGCCTCATAGTAGGGCCGGCCCTGGAGAATTCCGAATGCATCAGTACCACTTTGGATAGGAGAACTTTCAGGTAAGGTGAAGCTCCAAAAAAAGAAAAAAAAACTTGGATGAGGAGAATTCCAAAAAACATTCCTGCGGCTAGTGGAAACATATGCGCTGTTCACTCCTTTGACCCACTCAATACAGGGTTATAGTTTTAGTGGATTGATGAGGGATGACCTGAGTTGAAGTGTCAGATACCACCACTACAACCACCTCTTACATTACTACTGTACTTTAATCCCCCAGGAAGCTGATCCATAACCTTTCCTATGGTCCGACACAAGGGGAAACCCAAGGGATGCTTGAGAAGAGAATGGAAGTGGAGCCCTGCTTAAAAATCACCACAAAGTTGGATGTGTTTCAGCGAGTCATCCTTAGTGATGTCTGCAGCAACAGGGGATGGGAAAGCAGATGTAGTGTTGAAAGAATAAGGAGATGAAAAATTAGATCCTTCAGGTTGAGATTTTTTTTAAAAAGTGTGTATGTGGGTGGGTGGGGTGGAGGGGGGAATCAAGGGAATTGCATTGGCCACTCAACATGTGCTTCGCTGATAGCTGACAATCTCCAGCTTGCTCTGCCTGTGATATGAAAATGTGGATGGTTGATAATTCCCAACTCCTCTAATCAGATAATCTCATCACTGCAACAAGATCTGACAGGCAGGACGTGAACTAGCAGCCGACATACTTTCAAGAGGCCTATTTGGAAGGTCAGAATGCCAGGTGGGGGTGGGGGGAATTGATGGGACTTGAATTCCAACATTCACACCAGCTTGCTGTGTGGAAATAACCAAGACATAGCTGGCTGGGGAATGGTGGGAATTATAGGACATTTTTTTTCCTGTCTAATCATGCATAGGGTTACACCTCAAATTGTCCTCTTCCACCCTGTGGGTCAGAATTGCAAGTCACAAGAAAGGCAAGGCTACTACCACCTGTGCCAATATCCCTGCCTTTCTCCGTAATGTGTAGTACTACTTATATTGTATTCCAATGGCATTTTTTCTATATGTCTCCCTACTCCTGGTTCATATCATTGGGTGCTGCTGGCAGGAAAGCATTTTGCATAAGGGTGTCTGGAGTTTATTTATTTATTTATTACATTTCTATAATGCCCAATAGCCAGAGCTCTCTGGGCAGTTCACAAAAATTAAAAACATTCAAAGTATAAAACAACAGTATAAAACCATAATATAAAATACAATATAAAAGCTCAACCAGATAAAAACAGCAGCAATGACCTTGTTCAGATGTAATAGGAAACCATGGTTTTCTACTGTGCAAAGGACCACGTTTGACCCTTCCCGTTTGCCACTGCCAGAAGAACATCAGAAGCTTTCATGTTCCCTCTTTGAAACAGACCACAGTTCCCATTATATCCAAACTCAGGGAACTGTGGTTTGCTTAAACTGTGGTTTGTTAGAACAAATCACAATCAAATCATGTTTTCAGATCCTGACTTCTTCTTCTTCTTCTTCTTCTTCTTCTTCTTCTTCTTCTTCTTCTTCTTCTTCTTCTTCTTCTTATTATTATTATTATTATTATTATTATTATTATTACATTATTATTTATTACATTTATATACCACCACACACCCGAATGCAGGCTCATTCATGGAGTAGGAAACCATTGAGTCCTCTTACAGCTAAAGTGGGCCTACAGGTTATGTAGAAGTGGGAGGAAACCTGACACAAGTCTACTGTTTTTAGAGGCAGCCTTGTGTTTCTCATAGGGAACACTCTCCTTTTTTTCAATTTTACAAGTCAAAACATAAAACACTTAGGATAAAAGTGCATGTTATTTCTTACAATTTGGCTGATTAGGGTCAAGATTAGGGATGGAGACAAATGTTGTTCAGTTCTCATTTTAATGCAAAGTTACCTGCTCTCACACTTCTGACTCACTATGTGAACTGAAAGTCACTTCCCTCTCCAAATTCACACTTCTATGAATATTGCAATGGATTTCCCCAATGAAATGAATACATAAACGCATCCACAAATTCATATATTAGAGAAAACAATGAGCATATATACCTGTTTTATTAAGAAAACCTTTTTGGGGAAAATGGATATTTTAGACAAAATGTACATCTTTTAAAATGTATGCTTTTAAACTTAATGTGATCACAAGTTTGGCAACATGCATGGTTTTCTTGGGGGAAAATGTGCTTACATCCGTGTTTTTGTTCAGAGGTGCAGACGGGGCAAATCTGATTCAAAAATGAAACCAAGCAAAATTCTCAGACATCTCTGTTTCTGAAACAGTATATGCCAGGAACAGTTTTCCCTCTACTGTAGTGTTCATCTGGATCACTCCTGAACCTACCTGAATATTGGACCAGAGGGTTACATGCTTTTTTTTTCTTCTCATTGAAGTTTCTGTACTCCTTTAACAGGCAATGGCAGGTGTTCTGGATGTGTCAGGGGTGAAGAAGTTGTGAGGACTTGCAAGCCATCGGCTCACGACACCGCACAGCAGCTGGAGGCAGTGTTTTCGTTCTTATTTCGAAGCAACTTTGAGGTGATGCGTCTCACACCTTATCCATGTGGCACTGACATAATTTTGCAGTATCCCTGATCAGATGCTCATTAATCATCTATTAACGATGACTACAGAGAACCCATGGTGCAACACTGAACAGCATGTTTTAGGAGGGATTAACAATCTTATGTAATCTTATGTAAACTGCCCAGAGAGTTTCCGCTATGCGGCGGTATACATTTGTGGAGGTGAAGGGTGAGAAATGATGAGATGAGATAAAGAAATTGGATTAAATACGGGCCACATTTATTTAAGGATCTGCAGAAGGAGGGAAGGCCTAAGCAGGCATAATCTATTGGCCACTTCACAGGCCACTCTTGGGATCGGGCGAACCAGTCACTGCCTGCCAAGTGGCGCCTGGTGATTTGCCACCTCACGGGCTTCCCCCTCCTGGGGTAGGGAGGCCTTCCCGTGTCAACCTCCTCCCCCCAGGCCGCAGGATTCTGAGTGGTTGAGGAGGGTTGGCCTCAAAGGGAGCCCTTATCCTGCCAACCGATGCCACAAGGCTCCCAGTGGTGGGCCTCAGTCATCATCTCTCACCACAATGGTGCCTGTGAATGCACACCAATTTCAACCTCGCTCCAGATGCTCGCTCCTACCCGCCTACAAATGTGACCAATCTGAATAACCAAATCAACCTAATTATAACACCCTGCCTGGCTTACCGTGTGAAGTAGGTGAAAAAACTCATAACCAAGTTAGATTATGAGCAGAAAATTCCCACTTGGCCTCCGAAAAGACAACCAGCAAGCCCACACTGTCTATAGGGGAGGGAGGGAGGGAGCCATGCAGCAAAAGCAGCTGGGAGGGGTGAGCCAGCTTATATTCCTTCTGTCGCCTCCCAGCTCCTGTGGTGCCAAATGCAGGTCACCAATGGTGAACCTCCACGCTTTGTCACACCACCCTCACCTGCAATTAGTCTTCCCCTGCCCAGGTGTCCCGGGCATGGGTGTAAGGTGTATGTAAATAATAACAACAACAACAACAACAACAAAACTTATTGATCCAGAAATCGATGCCATGGCTTGATCCTCAGAGTATCATAAGCAACAACAACAACAACAACAACAAGACTATGTCCTTGTTTTGATGATGATTGAAGCAACTGGAGCTGAAGCAAGTGTCTGTGCCTATATTTAACTTTTCAGAATTCTGGAAAGAGACTTGAGATACCACTGAAGCTCTTATTTCCTGACCGGGGAATATACATTTTAGGGGCTCATGCACCCTAAATGCTTAAGCAAAGGAAAACTTGCCACTTCCCAAGTATAACCTCATAGGATCTGAGCTAGCAGTGACCAGCCAAGAACGAGAACTTGGGGTTGTGGTGGACAGCTCGAAGAAAATGCCAACCCAGTGTGTGTCTGCTCGGAAAAAAAAGGCAAATTACATGTTCAGCATAATTAGAAAAAGGAACTGAGAACAAAACTGTCAATATCACACTCCCTTTATATAAATTGGAATGCTGTGTACAGTTCTGGTCACCATACTTAAAAATAAATATTGTAGTGCTGGGAAAAAAAGTGTAGAAAAGGGTAACTAAAAGGATTTATTTATTTATTTATTTATTTATCATATTTATACCCCGCTCCTCAGCCAAAAAAGGCTCTCAGAGCGGCTTACACTTAGCAAAAAAGACAGTCCCTGCCTTACAGTCTAATAAAGACATGACACACAAGGAAAAGGAGTTCAGGAGGGAGGGAGGGGGAGGAGAGAGAGAGAGAGAGAGTGCAACAGGAGCAGGCCGTGATGTTTCTTCTGCCTGCTCCTGTCCCCATGCTCTTTCTTCTTCCCCACAGGGCCAAGATGGCAGTTTGCCCTGTGGGGGTAGGGGAAGAGTCCAACAGGAGCAGGCCATGATGTTTCTTCTGCCTGCTCCTGTCCCCTTGTTCTTTCTTCTTCCCCACAAGGCCATGATGACAGTTTGCCCTGTGGGGGTGGGGGAAGAGTCCAACAGGAGCAGGCCGTGATGTTTCTTCTGCCTGCTCCTGTCCCCTTGCTCTTTCTTCTTCCCCACAGGGCCATGATGACAGTTTGCCCTGTGGGGGTGGGGGAAGAGTCAAGGGGCTGGAGGATCTCCCCTTTGATGGAAGGTTACAACAGCTGGGATTGTTTAGCTTGGAATAAAGCAGGGCAAGAGGAGAAATGACAGAGGTGTAGAAAATCCGGCATGGTGTGAAGAATGTGGACAGGGAGACATTTTTCTCCCTCTCCCATAATACTAGAGCCAGGGTCCTCCTATGAAGGTGACTGATGGGAGATTCAGACGAGACAACAGGAAGGGCTTCTTCACACAGCACATAGTTAAACTATGGAATCCACTATCACCAATTTGACCAGTAATTCGGATGGCTTTAAAAGGGGTTAGATAAATAACTGGAAGAGAAGGCTGTGAATGGCTACTAGTCCTGATGGCCATGTGCTACCTCCGGTATGAGAGGCTTTAAGTTTATGTACACCAGTCGCTGAGACCCATGGGTGGGAGGGTGCTGCTGCCCTCGTCACCTGGTTGGCCACTGTGTGAACAAACTGCTGGATTAGATGGACCCTTGGTTTGATCCAGCATGGCTCTTCTTATATTCTTATGAGGTAATCTGTTCCCATCAGATTGCTCTGACCCTTAGGAATTTTCTACTAATATTTATCTGAACTCTGATCCCCTACAGATTGGTTCTAGTCCAATATTATTATATCATGGTTTGTTCTTTTTAAATCTTTGTATCATGTATTTTTCGTTGTCCACCACTCCAGAATCTGTCTAGATGTCAAGTGGTATCTAAATCTAAATAAATAAATAAATATTAAATAGTCCGGCCCTCTGGAACATCAGAGAATAAGTCTGCTCCACCTTTAAGGTGCTAGGTAAATGTTCCACTTTATTTCCTAATCCTCATTTGCATTCCTCCCTAAATTACGTTTTCAAACTGGTGCCTGTATGTGATAATCAAAGGGGGAATGAGGCAGGAGTTCTGAGAAGGAAGAAGAACATGGCAAAAACAACAAGAACCCCCAAACAGCTTCTTCCAACTGTCACACTCACGTTTCAAGTTCCATTTGGTTCCGACGTCTCGCTACGTCTCTGTGCCTGTGTGTATAGCTGCCCTTCCATCTGCTTTGCTTCCTCCGTTCTCTTTGTTTCATGCTGTAAGCTAGAGATCTTGTGAATGTTTGTTCCTTCCACTCCTCCATTCCTCTAGTTTGACTAAGATCTTTAAATTGCAGCCAAAAGGATTTTTTAATATATATATATATATATATATATATATATATATGTAAGTAATGTCTTTTAACTGTCTCTTCATTAAACTCGTAAGAGGAGCTCCTTGTGGGTGAATCAAAGCAAGCAGAGCAATACAGGAGGACAGGCAAACGGTGGTGGTGGTGGGATAGTGAGGGCCAACTGGGATAATTAAAACCTGAAATGAACACTCCAAACAAAAGTCAGACTTATTGTGAAGTCACTGTGTGGTTGAAAACTGTTGCAGTTGAGGTATGGATGGGGAAATTTATCTATTTCCAGTAGGCATGTGCTCCGCTCCGATTAGGAGTGGAGAAGCAGTAGCGAATTGGCCTGCTCCGCCTTACCCAGAGGCGGAGTAGAAGCAGACCGCAGACCCCTAGAAGCAAGGCGAAGAGAAGCGGCCATTTTTCGGAGCTCCTATTTCAGGCGGAGCGCTCCGATCGCCATCTTGAAAACATTTCGCCCATAGGATTGCATTGCGGGAAATAATCGCGGATAACTGGGTTGTTTTTGAAGCTATCATTCTGAAAATTCTTGTGCTCAGAGAGTCGTGGATGGGGGTCATTTTGAGACTACACTCACCTCTCTGCGTGGTGCGGGTTGCGCGCTAGAATTTTTTAAAAATCGGTGGGAAAAATACCTTTTTCAAAGGGCTGAGGGGCAGAGTCAGCTCCCGGTCATGATGATCCCAAAGTTGGAGGAGGGGATAGGCAAAACGGGTAACTTGGGATTCTGGGAAACTTCTCTATCTTAATCTGAACGGACTTTTCCCAGTGTTTTTTAACACAGTAGCCCCACCAAATGCACAAACACAACCTGAAATCATATACTAAGCCAAGAATAAGAGATAGAAACACAGCACTGCTACCCACCCTAACTTTGGGGAACAACTGAAAAGATGTGGTGCAAGGGGATGAGCTCCCCTAGGGCATCTCATCGTGGACGTGCCCCCACTCTCTCCTGTACTGGAAGGCCATCAGAGCCTTCCAAAGAGAGTAACCCGGTGGAGCAATGCCTATCATGAGTTGAAGTGAGCGTTTACTTCTTAGAGGTGGAGCAATGTCTTTCATGAGTTGAACTGACAGTGTTGCTTCTTAAAAGACTGGTCACTAGGACTAGTCAAATTGGCAGCTGCTTCCCCCTCCCCCGGGCACGTCCCCCTATTACTGGTAAAAGACAGATATAGCCTTTTTAAAAAAGTTCTTCTTCTTGTTTATTCAGCAACACTGCTGCTTTTAATTCCACCCCTCCTTTGTTTATTTATTTATTTATTCCATTTTATATGCATTACTGGCTTATTCTTGGCTCACTTCCTTATGCCCCCAGAAATGCCAGCTGCATGCCTGCCTGCCTTCCCTCCCTCCTCCCCTGCCCACCTCACAGGGATGTTGTGTGTTTGTGGCTTTGACTCAGGGGAGAAGTCCTTCCTGCGCTCACTTGGAGTTTTGGAAGTTCCAAATTTTGCAGGTTTAAGCCCTGCCAAAAAACAGGGGATGATGGGACTGCCTTGAGTCTCGGCGTGCGGCGTATGTATCCCTGGATAAGCTGTCATGGTGGTGAGTTTGAGGTTTTTTTTTAATGTGCAAAATTGACGGAGCTATGGAAAGGGGTGTTGGATTTTCATAAATTCCCCAAAAATCAGGGGATGATGGGACTGCTTTGAGTGTGGGCATCCATGTGGACACATGGATAAGCTGTCATGGTGCCGAGTTTGAGGTTTCTAACATGCAAATTGACGGAGCCATCACAAGGGGTGTGAATGGGGTGCCCAATTTTCAAAAATTCCCAAAAAATCAGGGGATGATGGGATTGCCTTGAGTCTGGGTGTCCATGTGGACACATGGATAAGCTTTCATGGTGCCAAGTTTGAGGTTTCTAACATGCAAATTGACGGCGCTATCCCAAGGGGTCTGAATGGGGTGCCCGATTTTCAAAAATTCCCCAAAAATCAGGGGATGATGGGATTGCCTTGAAACTTGGCGTGTGTGTGTATACTTCCATGAGGTGTCATGGTGCCAAACATGAGGTTTCTAACTTGAACAGAAAAAAAGTTGTATAATTTTTTAGCTTTCAATGCAACCCTATGGGGGGAAAAACGGAGCTTCGATCCGGATCTGGAGCTCCGAGCGGAGCGGAGCTCAAGTGGGCGGAGCGGGGGGAGGTCGAAGTGGCCCGCTCCAAAAATCACAGATCTGCAAGTGAAGTGGAGCGGGGGGTCCGTGCACACCCCTAATTTCCAGTCTATGGCCATAGCTAGATGGGGGGAAATCCTGGGATCATCCCTGGGATCATCCCTGTGCATCCACATGATGCACAGGGGATCCTGGGATCAGGGAGGGATGATCCCTTCCTTGCCCCAGGATCTCGCCTTACCCGTTAGGCCCAGATTTCCCACATTTTTTCCGTGGAACATGTGGCTGGGCACCGCAGTTTGTCCTGCCTCCTTACGATTCCTCACGAGGAGCCAGGACCCACGTACGGGGTGCAGAGCTCCTCAGGAGCACTGCATCTATCAGGGGTGGGGTGGGGTAAGTGGGAAAAATAGCCATTTTTAAAAAAAACACTTCCCTTATGCGCATGAGCATTCATGCGCTGCTGACCCTTTAACTGGAAAAAATGGTGGGCACGACGCCTCCCCTTCTGAGGTCATTGCGTGCCATGTGTGAACGGAGGGGGAGATCTTGCGATGAAAAAATTGTGAGATCTTCACCCCTCCATCCTGCTAGACCACTAGGTCTAGCTAAGGCCTATGACAATTTCATATGGGTTCGTTCATTAATCCACTCGGTCCTAGGGTTGAAATTAAGAAATTGTCCAGCCTAGAGCTGGAATAATGGCACAAAGGGGATGTTAACACAAGAAAGGCCTAGGAGGAGCTTTTATACAAGTTGTCAACCACCTCTCCTCCCAGTTCAGCAGTAGCAGCTGGGTCTGCTTCCTCACTGCCTGCCGCTGGGACATTTCCTTGCCCTGTAGACTTCTAGGGCAACATAGTCTTCTAGCAGCCAATCAGGTGCTCCAACAATGACTCTTAATTCCACATATATTTGACTGCAAACACTGTTCTGAAGACTCACAGGTTGAGGGACAGGAGTATGGGACCCAGGCAGAGATCAGAATGTGGTTGATAGATTACCTGCAGTTCCAGGCAAAGCGTTCCTGTTATGGGGCTCCTCAAATTGCTGCACATCAACTTTGTTGTTGTTTATTCATTCAGTCGCTTCCGACTCTTCGTGACTTCATGGACCAGCCCACGCCAGAGCTTTCTGTCAGCCGTTGCCACCCCTAGCTCCCCCAAGGTCAAGTCTGTCACCTCCAGAATATCATCCATCCATCTTGCCCTTGGTCGGCCCCTCTTCCTTTGGCCTTCCACTTTTCCTAACATCAGCCTCTTCTCCAGGGTATCCTGTCTTCTCATTATGTGGCCAAAGTACTTCAGTTTTGCCTTTAATACCATTCCCTCAAGTGAGCAGTCTGGGTTTATTTCCTGGAGTATGGACTGGTTTGATCTCCTTGCAGTCCAAGGCACTCTCAGAATTTTCCTCCAACACCACAGTTCAAAAGCATCTATCTTCCTTCGCTCAGCTTTCCTTATGCTTCAGCTCTCGCAGCCATAGGTTACTACAGGGAATACCATTGCTTTTTTTGAAGGGGAGGGGTAGAATCCCAATTCCCACCCTCTAATGAGGTCTCCCTTTGGCTCAGTTCAGCTGGGAACATCATAAATCTGCATTAAAAAATAAGTAGTGCTCTAAAAAGTAGTGATAGTAGAAGACGCCCATGCATAAATAACCCTGATGAGCCTGTGCTAAAATTCATCTGTTAGTAAATGCAGGAGGAAAGCAAAGAGGATAGAGCTGTAGAGATCTGTCCACCTCTCATAACCCCGTAGAAAGAAAAGGGGGCCACATGCCTTGGCAAATGAAGATGGATTAAATGCATTCCTCTTGGATGCAATGCTTACATTATGAGACCAATAAACTTCTACAGGAGTTAAGTGTTTTTGAAAAGAGGGCAGGAGATTAAAAAAAAGAGGATCTGAATTATTGTCCCTTAGATACTTTTAAACATTAAAAAAGCCCATCCAACTTTATTCCAAATGTCAAAAAATATATGAAGTATTTTGTGAACTTGTGAGATAGCAGGGAATATTCTTGGCATAGATGCTAGGAGGGTAATGAGAAGGTTAGGGAAGGATCATTTCAGATTTCCTACATATATTGGAAAGAGCGAAGATGGGCCATTAAGATAAGAAGAGCTTTGCTGGATCAGACCAAAGGTCTATGAAGTCTATGGCATTATCCAGTGCTGCTGCTCTGCTTTTGCCATTGACGTTGTGGTAGTTCAGATGACCATGAGTAAAGCCCCTTTTCTGGGAGCAAATGCTAGCACACACAGGGCCATAGGGTGCATGGCTAGCATCCTTCTGTGCACTTCTAGTGTGCTGTCTTCCTTTGGGGTTCATCCATGCAACCACCCAGGTGGAGAGCGCAATGCAAGTGAAGGGTGGTGCACCATCTCCTCATTCTTGTCTTTAAGGGTTGGCCCTACCATCAGGCAGAGTGAAGTGGCCACCTCAGGTGGCAGACGCTGGGAAGAGGCAGCAAAGGTGTTGGAGGAGATTGCTGTGGGCTGTGCAGCCTGCCCTCTGCCCCTTAAACTAGCTTGCTTCCTTCGGGTGTGGTGAAGTATGGTGTCCTATTGCTAGTGTCAAATAAAGCTTCAATAGCCAGTCCAATCAGCTTTTATATGTGGAATGGGAGGAGGAACCATGTTGTCCTTCACTTCAAGCAGCAAAAGATTTCAGTCCAGCTCTGAACTGCAAAAGGGGAGAGGAGGGGCAGCAGCAATAGACCATGCACCATGTTTGTACCATGTCCTGCTTGTTCAACCCTGGCCGATGGCTGGTTGGCCACTGTGCAAACAGAGTGCTGGACTAGATGGACCCTTGGTCTGATCCAGCAGGGCACTTCTGATGTTCTTATGTTCACACAGCACATAGTTAAATTATGGAACTCACTACCACAAGATGTAGTGAAGGCCACCAATTTGGATGGCTTTAAAAGGGGGTTTGATAAATTCCTGGAGCAAAGGCTATCAATGCCTACTAGCCCTGATGGTTGTGTGCTATCTCCAGTATTCGAGGCAGTAAGCCTGGGTGCACCAGTTGCTTGGGAAAATGGGTGGGAGGATGCTGTTGCACCATGTCCTGCTTGTTCATACCTGGTCAACAGCTGGTTGGCCACTGTGTGAACAGAGTGCTGGACTGGATTGACCCTTGGTCTGATCCTGCATGGCTCTTCTTATGTTCTTATGCCTGTAATGTTGCTTCCATTTGCATAAAAAGCTCCTTGACATAAAAGAATGAGCTACCATTTTCTGCAAAATGGCAGCTCAGAGAAGGAGTGGGTGGCCACACCCCACTCATTGGGTGACTGAGGACCAGCTAGCATCTTATGTCCCACACCAAATGAGGTCGACAACTCGCGGGGTCTGTGGTCTCTAGTCCAGGTGGCCAAGTGGGTGGATATCCACTGGATTCCACCCCCTCCTTCGATATCTAGGACAACCTTAACAAAGGGAATCTTTTCCCCAGAATTCATCAGCAATCAAGCTGGCTTTCATTGTCAATTAGTTCAGATCATCCCCCCCCTTTTCTCTCTCTGTGTTTTTCCATGTTTGTTGGCATAATCCCAGGGTGAGTCCCTCAATTTAGTATTTTACTTTAAAATTCCTATAAGCTGCTTGGTGCACACAGAACTATTAATTAATCCTATTATAAAAGAGACAACTGCAGACACGCTACTGTTTCATACCTCTTCATATGAATGGAGGAATGTACAATGCATTCTTAATGAAGGAAGAAGCAGGCCTTGTCTGCTTGCAAAGCGTACACAGAGTCTCTGGCACAAACCTAGTTATGTGACCTTGGCTTCTCGGAAGAATTGGTTGAATTACTCTTACAGGAAAAGGATGGCTTTCTTGCTGCACTAGATTCATTTATGCAACTAGTCAGTCTAGTTTGGAGGCTCTCTTGTGGAGAAGACTCTTGAGCAAAGATATCGGAAGATGGCTATCAATGGTGACTAGTCCTGATGGACATGTGCTACCTGCAGTATGCCTATGTATATAAGTTGTTGGGAACATGAGAAAGAGAGTGTTCATGTTCTGCTTGTGGACACTTGGTCTGATCCAGCATGGCTCTTCTGATGTTCTTATGCTCTTACAATATAGCAATCTGCCTTATATTGAGTCAGACTATTAGTTTACCTAGGACAATATTGTCTATACTGGGAGGGGCTGTAGAACATAGATGGTGGTGATGTTGCTGCTGCTATTCTAGATCATCAGACACTTTGGACTTCAACTCTAAGAAGCCCCTGCCAGCCCAATCAATGGTCAGAAATGCTAGAAGTTGAAGTCCAAAACACCTGGAGATCTATGTTCTACCCACTTTGAGTCTACAACAGGGAAGAGGCAACCTGGTACCTTCCAGATGATGTGGACTACGTCTTCTACCAAGCCCAAGGGTCAAAGATTATGGGAGTTGTAATGAAAAATATCTGTAGGTCACCAGATTGCTTACACTGCCTGGTAGTGGCTCATCCATTGTCTCCCTTCATGGGCTGCAAGCTCCTGGTTGTCAGCCACAAGTTCCAGTTTTAGCTACATGACAAATTAGTGGCATGTTCTGGAAATGAAATACTTGGTCTGATCATGGAGTTCAGTTCTTCTGTCCTTACAGTGGAGGGTGTTACTTTCTGCTCCTAGCACTTTCCCTTGTTTCAGAGTTAAAAGATGTGCAGCTATTAAACAGGAACCAGATATCTAGAATAAGGAGTAGTACCAGGGATCAGAGCTGGCTGTGATTTAAACAAAGCATGGACCCAGAACTGAGAGTCAAAGCAACAAGTCAAATCTAAACACTGAAATACACCCCAACAAGGAAGATTATTCTTGCCCAAACAGACGCACTCCAAACAGGAGGCATTCATACCTCTTCCTGCTTAGGAGGGCCCAATAGCCAGACTGGCTGTGCCTCTGGGGCCCGTCCAGAGCCTGGGAATTCTTTACTGCCCTGGAATGTATTCCAAATTGCAGTTCTGTTGACTCAGCACATGGTGGAAGCACATAGAGAGATTAGGGCCCTAGTTGCTCCTGATGTCCTGCTAGAGACTCAACCAAGGAAGAAAAACCCTTCCAACGTATTCTAGCAATATCATCTACCTTTAGGAAGACACGAGCCTCGTGTGGCGCAGAGCGGTAAAGCAGCAGTTTCTGCAGCTGAAACTCTCCCCACGACCTGAGTTCGATCCCAGCGGAAGCTGGTTTCAGGCAGCCGGCTCAGGTCGACTCAGCCTTCCATCCTCCCGAGGTCGGTAAAATGAGTACCCAGTTAGCTGGGGGAAAGGTAATAACGGCCAGGGAAGGCAACGGCAAACCACCCCGCTATAAGGCCTGCCAAGAAAACGTCAGCGAAAGCTGGCGTCCCTCCAAGAGTCAGTAATGACTCAGTGCTTGCACGAGAGGTTCCTTTCCTTCCTTTCCTTAGGAAGACAGGTCAGAAATAATAATGTAAGAAGTTAATTTAAAATCTGAGTCAAATTATCTTTGGATTTTGGCTCGATCAGTAGATACATCCAGACCACTCTGAGCTCCTCAACATTTCTTGTACCTCTTTCCCCCCAAAAGGAAACCTTCCAGTTCCAGCAGCAGGGGTGGTGATGGTGGTGGTGACACTAAGAACATAAGAAGTGTCATGTTGGACCTTAGGAAAAAGCCTAAACTCCTCTGAGATGGAAGGATTCACCTATCTCTAATCCCAACTGGTCTATGAGATGCTTACTGTGGTTCTTGGCCACACCATCTTCAGTGTGTCTCCCATCATTGCCAATGCCAATTCCAAATACATGGGCTTCTGTCCCTCTGAGCTATACAAGTATGTCTCTAATCTAATATGCTGCACATGAGACTGAAGAGCTACAACCAACCATGCCAACTAGCTCAGGTCAATGCTTGTTTCCTTTGATTGCTGTACAAAGTAGATTCAATGAGTAGCAAGATTGATGCCATGGCAAGCACAGTTCAGGTTCTGTGCTGTTTGTTCTCCCAGAGCCCATTAAAGGGGAAGATTTAGGTGCAGCTATGACGATTGGGATGACTGGAGAGTTAATTCTACAAGCAAGGCAATTAGCTGGGAAAAGCTGCTTGCAATATGGACTCTTATCCTCATTTGCCAAATATTATGGATAGTAAACTCTCAGGGAAAGGGGTGTGTGTGTGTGAAAGAAGTACCCAAATCCTTCTGAATTGCTTCCAGTTCCTTTTTAAGCAGAATCCAGACAAAATAGAGGTGCTTGCTGTCAAGGGCTCTGACCTAGGTTTGGAGGTGTGTCAGCCAGTTCTGGATGGGGCTACACTCCCCCTGAAAGACTGTGTTTGCAGTTTGGGGATGCTCCTGGATCCGTTGCTCCAAATGACAGCCCAGATGGATGCGACGGCCAGGAGTGCCTACTATCAGCTTCGGCTGATATGCCAGCTGCGCCCCTTCTTAGAGTGAGAAGACCTAAAGACAGTAGTGCACGCACTGGTAACCTCAAGGCTTGACTTCTGCAATGTGCTCTACACAGGGCTACCATTGTACCTAGTTCAGAAACTTCAACTAGTTCAAAATATGGCAGCCAGGTTGGTCACCTGTACACCTAGGGGTGAGCATATTACCCCAACATTAAAATCACTCCACTGGCTGCCACTTAGTTTCCGGGCAAAGTACAAAGTGTTGGTCATTACCTTTAAAGCCCTAAATGGTTTGGGTCCAAGTTACCTGCGGGATCGCCTTCTCCCATATAGTCCGCCCCGCACACTCAGGTCCTCTGGGGTGAACTTACTTCAGTCAGCTAAAACTAGGCTGACATCAGTTTCCCAGAGGACCTTTTCTTCTGTCGCCCCCAGATTGTGGAACGGCCTGCTGGAGGAGATTCGTAAAATTAACTCTCTGTGTGATTTTAAGGCAGCTTTAAAGCCTAGCCTTTTCCAGCAGGCTTATCCAGATCAATGTTAAATCATGATTTTTTAAGATGTATTAATTCCTGTTCTAATGTTGTTCCCCGCCTCGATCCAAAGGGAGAGGCGGGTAAGAAATAAATTATTATTATTATTATTATTATTATTATTATTATTATTATTATTATTGGTTTGCATCCAAGCCCCCCAATGAAGGGTGGTGGTGGTGAGTTGTAACCATTAGGGAAATTGACCCGTCATGGACACTGGGGATCTCCCCATGAATTTTCAGCCTTCATTTTCAAAAGAGAGATAAAGCTTCTAGTACTATGAACCTATATTCACTTACCTAGGTATAAGTCCCATTGAACACAGTGTGGCTTAGCTCCGAGTAAATATTTATGCATGCATGTACGTATGTATTTGACAGATTTCTATCCCAACATTCAGTATCTGCTGACTACATCATGTGGTTTATAACAACCCCATTAGAACACCAATACATACAATAAATTATAATTTTAAGAACTATCTTCCCCCCCTTACTTTTTTAAAAATGCAGCAGTTGAAAAAAAAGAAATAAGGAATTCAAGCACAACATAAACATCAAACACATCTAATATACATAAGCATTTGTCATATAAAACAACAGGCCATATATATTTCCATGGGAGAGGGGTTCCAGAGGAGATCCAGACTTGTGAGGCCAACAATAAGAAGGCCATGTCTCCGGTAGAGACAGGCAAACTCCCCTGCATCTTGATTGCACTCTGCTCGCCAGACGCCTGCCAGTTTCCTGATCCTGGTGTACATGCAGGATAAGCCACCAGACAGCCCATGGGTGCCCAGTGAGAATGCACATTTTTCTTTTTCTTTTCTTCTTTTCTTCTCCTTTTTTCTTTTTGTCCACAAGCTGTGATTTGCACAAAATCACAGCTGGGAATACTTTCAGAAATCACGGTTTGCACAGAATCGTGGACATGAATAGCACAATTTGAATGTGTGTGTGTGTGTGTGTGTGTGTGTGTGTGTGTAAAGGACTATTTTCACCTACAAATTTACACCTGGACTTCCATTTGGTAATGACAGAAATTCATCCCAAGCTGGAGTAGGGGAAACGGTTGTCTGAATCCACTCTGATATAATCCCTTTGACTCAATGCTCCCAAACAGGGTTAATATGCAGCAGGGACATTCGGTTGCTTAGAAACCAGTTTCTAATGGTGAATTTATTAATGCCTCTCCCCAGTTTGCTCTTATGAACCTTTGCAAAGCTAGTTTTTCTGCCTTCTGTCTTAATTAACAGGCACCTACCAAAAATAAATGTAAGAGCTCCATAAAGGGCAGAGGGCACTTTTGTTCATCCTTACGGTATCTCCACGCTTGCACTCCTGGGAATCCATGGCTTAAATGGCCTCTGCATTTCTGATGGCGTTTCAGCAGCAACCAGAGCCTTTGCTAAGAAAGCCTCGATGATCGAGGCAGGACATCTCTGTGGGGCCAAAGACTACTGGGTGAATCCCATGTAGAGCTGAGCTGAAGTTTCTCAGGAAACTTTATTCCCACCCACCCCCGCTGATGCAGTTTCTGAGATTTTCTGTTTCTCAATCTCCCACGCCCTAGAAAAAAGAAGACCACCTTGTAGACTTTTCTCAGAGGTTTCTTCAACATTTGTTTGATTGCAGCCATCATTTTCTCCCAGAACGATGCTAGATCTAGGCCCCTCCTGTTATGTCTGGGTTGGGATTCAGCTGCATGGCAAATCCATTTTCCAAAGTCAGCCCTGGGATGATCCCATCACCATCCGAGGTAGCAACGCAATATTACCTAGAAGTAGAAGTGTTAAGACCAGAGCACTGTATCAGACAGAGTTGTAGTGGGCAACATCTACAGTGGATCAGAATTTTGAGACTGAACCATGTCAGTTATTTTGACATTGATAACCTGTCATATGACATAGTCGTCGAAGTTATTTCTTGTAGGGATGGACAAATCTGTCAGTTTTGATTTCTCCTTTTTTCTCATTCCTCTAGTCCATCCCAAACTTTTAGACAACAACAACAACAACAACCATAATAATAATTGCAACCAGCAAGGGGTAATCCCACAAGCGGTTACACGGGCACGGCACACCCACGGACCCTAGCCAACCACCACTAGTCAGGGCTAACTACCCTGTTAGTGTGAAAGAATAGTTCCAAAAGGTAGAAGAACAGCCTTGAATGGGCAGCGTCAAGGCCAAGAATGCTGCACAAACCTAATAGTTGGCCAAAATGGAAATAATCAGGGGATAATTAGGAAAAGAATAACTACCCAAACTCCCCCAGATGTGTTTTGCCTGTTCTACAGGCAACCACCAATGTGGGACACCCAAGGCAATGCTTAGATGAAATGAACCGTAATGTTATATGTTGCTATATTACAAAACGACACTATTTGAAACAATGGCATCAAGCTACCAGACGGAACTTCATAGACTATTTCTGGAAATCTATCCCCACCTAATGGACACTGTTACAGAGGAAAGACTAATAGATCAAAAAAGTGTTATAATCAACAACAGAACATGAAATGCAAAAAAGTAAATAAAGAAGAAATAGAACAACAGAATACAAACAGGAAAAGCACAGATGCAGCACCAACAAACACATGGACACCCATAGAAGAAACAGCCATTCTGTACACAAAAAACGGCACCAGATGATTCATAGTCAACAATGTTACCTGAAACATGGAACACAAGAAACATGAACATAGAACAGCAACTGATGGAAGAAATGGAGACAAATCTAACAAAATGGAGAGAAACTGACCCAATGAATAGAAACCCTCTACCTTGACTAAAGCTTAACAAGGACACACAGAAACTCATAAGCATGTTGAATAGTAAACTCATAACATTCACCAAAAATGGTAGCAACCGAGAAGAAGAAATCCATACAGTCATCTATGCAGCAGCCACAGCAGTCCTCATCTGTAACAAACAGTGACTCTTCACAAACAACAACACACACAGAAGATTAGAGACCAAACCAAAACGGCAAATCAGATTTGAAAACAAAATTGAAAGAACTATGAAAGGATATAGGAAGAATGTCACAATACATGAATGGAAATTGTTCGAAAAATATCCTCAAAAATACCCAACGTGTCATAGCAAACAATAAAGAAACACCAATTAGGGTGTTTGTGTGCAGATTTTCAATGAAATCGTGGTGCATTTAGGGGCAGTTTCAAAACCATTGGAAACCTGCAGTGTGGTTAGAAGATCATTCAGAACTTCGAATGGATCTGTAGGTATCCGAAGGTTTTTTTAGGTGATGTGAGGGCTCGTTTCATGTTGATAGGAGGCTAATTGAACACTTCGATATTAGGAAGATGCTGAGGGGTGAGGGAAGGGTGGTTTTGAGATTGACATCTGTGGCTAACCAATAGCCACAGTCTCCTCCCTGTCCCCCCTCCAATCATGTTGCTTAGGGGGAGGGATTGCAAATTATAAAAGAAAGAGCCTGTAGCACTGCTCTTTTGCAATGCAGCTGAGGCTGACTGAATCTCCCAGAAATGGGAAAGTTCCATCAGCTTTTCCTAGCATCCTCCTACCTGCAGGCATTTTGGAGCCCCCTCGGCCTTTGCCCCACTGGTCCAGTGGGGCCAGTGGCCTGCCTTTGGGCATGGGGTGCAGGAGCCTTGCCCACAGCACTGCCACTGCTGCCAGCCTGAGACTGACCACTACCTTGAAGGGGGTGCAGCCTCTTAAGCTCAAGCATACCTGGGATCCTCTGCCATCAAAGAAGAATGATCCCAGGTGCTAGACATGCATTCTGAAGGAGAGGGTGTGGGTGGAGCCTCAAGACCACCCACACCCAACTTCTTCTCCTGAACTTCAGAAGGACCAGCAGCAGCAGAGAAAAGGTGTATGTTGTGTTGGGTGAGACAACACCACCTACAGCGTCGACATAAAACATCAAAAAGTAGCAAAGCACAGGATCAATCACCTCCTGTACCTGGATGACATCACAATCTATGCTTTGACATTGATACAAGTACAAGGCCTCCTGCAAATCACTGAAGAACTGACAACAGATATGAAAATGGAATTTGGGATAGGAAAATGCAAGATGCTACACATATAAAGAGGAAAATGGAAAGAAGAAGAAACAGCAGAAACATGAAGTAATGAAATATTAGATAACATGGAAGAAAATGAAACATACAGATATTTAGGATTCTAACAAAGCACGAACGTCAACCACTCCACAGTAAAATCTCAACTAAGAATGCAATATAAAACCTGCTTATCACAAATTCTAAAATCCAAACTCAACTCTAAAAGCATTTTCAAAGCCACCAACGCCTATGCAATACTCATCCCCACATATATATTCAGAAGCATACACTGGTCACACACTGAACTTGAAGAAATAAACACACTCAATCACACCGAAGTCATGAAACACCACATGCTCCGTCCCAATTCATGCATTGAAAGGATAACCATCAGCAGGAAAGAAGGAGGAAGTGGTCTGCTGGACATGGACACAATTCATGCTAAACAGATAAAATCACTCAGAGAATTCTTTCACACTAAAACAACAACAACATTCCAATCATAATGCGATAGTAAAAGCAGATAAAAATTACTCAACTTAGCAGTACAAACTTTCATCCCCTCACTTCTCCCACCATCTTTTTTCTTTCCTCCTCCTCCTCCTCCTCCTCCTCCTCCTCCTCCTCCTCCTCCTCCTCCTCCTCCTCCTCCTCCTTCCTGATGCCTACCAACACCCCCATTTTCCCAATCTGCCTATGCCCTGTTGGATTCCCACCATCCATCCAACTCATGCCCCACCCTGCCACTTCTTCCACCTACCCTTCCCCCCTGCCGGCCCAATGACCTGCGGTCTGCCATTGCCACTCATGCCACATTCACCTCCCCTCCCTGCTTCTGCTCACCTCAGTAGCAAGGAAGCAGGAAGTCAGGAGATCAGTACGCTAACTTTTGTGCTTCCTGGCTGCAAAGGTAAGTGGAAGCAGAAGAGGAGAACCGGGCGATGGAGAGATTAGGAAGGAAGTGGAGTCCAGTCCAGGAAGCCCTCTCAGGAGTCTTAGTGGGCACTCTGTTGCCGACTCTGGTTGTAGGGCAAGAACATCTGGGGTCCCACAGATGGGTAAGGCTGTCCTAGGTCATCCTGACCTTCCCAGTGATGTTCTGAGTGATACCATATATGAAAGATGCCAGGGGAAGATAAATGTTATTGCATTTCCACCTCTACTATCTCTGATCCTCTGCCAGAGGTTGTAATAAACACATTTGAATTATTCACTGTATGCAGTCGAGGTGTTTTAACAATGCATATGACAAAGGGGGGGGAGTGAGAATGAGGGATGTCTCTGTTTCATACAGATGAGCTCAATGTACCATGACGTGGATGATTACCCAGGACCATTTGTAATTACTCATGATAAAGATCTTCATTCAGTGGCAGAAATGTACTAGGAGAGAGAGAGAGAGAGAGAGAGAGAGAGAGACTACAATCTCCACTTGGCAGGATGCTTGGTAACACCTATGGGAAAGTGTTTCAGGAGGAGGAAAAATAGGACTAAGTGTGGTACCTTGACCAGCCCTTCCAGGGTGTTTGTTCACTTTTCTGGAAAGACCTGTGATTGTCAACGCAAGATTATTAAAAAAATTGGATTCAGACCAGATAGATCCTTGCCACATTCATGCAATTTTATGGGTGTCCATACATCATATTCCACTTGAAACTTTCCCATGTTATCCCTCCTCCTCCTCCTCCTCCTCCTCCTATTCTTTTTCTCCTCCTCCTCCTCCTCCTCTTCCTCCTCCTCCTCCTCTGCTTTTTCTCCTCCTCCTCCTCCTCCTCTTCCTCCTCCTCCTCCTCTGCTTTTTCTCCTCCTCCTCCTCTTTTTCTCCCCTCCCCTCCCTCCCTCCTCCTCCTCCTCCTCCTCCTTTCCTCGAAAGGCCCATTAAGGAAGTAAAGCTGCAAAGTTGTTTTGATAGGTAGAGCTAGGAACCTTCCAACTGGAAACACCACCCATATTATAAATTTTGGAAGCTACACATAACGATGGCTAGAATTTATTTATTTATTTAATTATTTGCACTTATATACCATTCCCATAGCCAGGGCTCTCTGGGCAGGTTACAGAAACTCTAAAATTAAGATAAAAATGAGTATACAAAATTTAAAATTCTAAAACACAGAACATACACACATAAAGCATTAAAAACCGTTTAAAAACTAAACATGTGGGTGATTAAGATGTGCGATTAAGATCTCCTCGGCAAAGAGAGCAGTCTAGAATTGTGAGGGCATTTTGTGAATCTTATCCAAAATCAATTTAACTGCCTATACTCTTCACCTGCTCACAAACAATGTTTCTATACCGTTTCAGTTCAGTTTATTTCATTTGTTCATATGTATATTAATTTATTTATATTGTACTGCAATTTGTGTGTTTGATGTTGTTTGTCTATATTGTTTCTTTGTTTACCTTTATCCTCCTGCTTCCACAGGAAGCTCTTGGAAGTCCGTGAATGCCTAGAGAGTGTGGAATGCTGAGAACATCAGGTTAAAGCTAAGTGATGCAAGGTTAAAATTAGTTTCCCATTAATTTCAGTGAAAATGAAATGCAAACAGGTATTATTCACTGCAGTCGTTAATTACACAAGGAGGAAAGGGTGTATGAGGAGGTATATACTTGCCTAGGTGAGTACACATGCCACTGTGTGTTTCTGGCTATACTTCTACAGAAAAGGTAACTGAGAAAACAGACCTAAAGCAATTTCCAGTGTTTCACAACCATGATGCTCACGCATAATACTCAAGAACTGTCAAAGACATTTCTTTCTGCATCGTGTTGGATTTTATAGGTGTTGGAGGTTAGGAACACATCTTACCAGGGAAAGAATGCTCTCTACTAAAATCCTGCATCACATTTTGTGTTATTACAGAAGTGAAATTCACCTTTCCTGTTCTCTAAGACTTAACATCTGTGTGCATGGCAGGATGATCCCCCCACCCCACCCCATCTTTCTGGCAATACCTTGGTTTCATTTCTTGAACAGACTCCTCATGGAATATTGTTTTTCTCTGCCAACGACTCCATAACATGGATTGAATGGATTTATGCCTTTGCGTAAAATAGCTGGGAACCTGGCTTAGGTACCACAAATGTTATAAGGAATCATAATTGTATTTATAGTTTTATAAGACATTGTTGGGGACATCTCTCATTTCCAGATTGTTGCACATTCTCCTACTGTGCAAGACCGGTTGGGGGTTGAAACACATTCAATTGACTCTCTGGATTTGGGTATATTGTAATATACAATATTAATAGTAGCCACTATTTTTGCAGGGGGGGGAAGTGCACGATTTCCAGAGCCTCCGGATGTGCAGGGTTGTGCATACCAGACCTGCCCTAACATCCCATTCTTGTTCCTCTAAGGGCATAGCTAGACAGGGCAATATCCTGGGGATCACTCCAGGATTGTCCCTGTGCATCCACATGATGCACAGGGCATCCCGGGAGCAAGGAAGGATGATCCCTTCCTTGGCCCTACCCTTCTGCTGCAGTTTTCCCATGAAACCACGGAACGTGTGGCCAGGCATTGCGGGATGTTCCAGCTCCTTGCGAGTACCCATGAGGAGCTGGGACCCAGGCACGGGGCACAGAACTCCTCAGGAGCTCTATTCCCATTGGGTGGGGTGGGTGGGGTGGGAGCGGGGATTTATTTATTTATTTTAAAAAAACCTCTTGTTTTGTGTTTGAGTGCTCCTACTCCTTTTAAAAACAAAAACAAAATGGCAGGTACAACATTCTCTTCCTCCGAGGATGTCCTCACGTTGCACGCCATGGGTAGACAGAGGGGGAGATCTCACGATAACCATGACGCGAGTGTTGAGTCCCGGACTGGACTCTGTTTTTCCTTTTCCATATTTCTGGACGATTCTGCAAATCCTGGATAAAGTGTGGAGTCAGCAAAAGACAATCACTGAAAGGTCAACTTTGCAGATGGGCTTGATTGAATAATTGGACTATGACATAGTGTTAATTTTTCTATTAGTGCCAAATTATTGATTGCATCATTTGTACTGTAAAGTGTATATAAAGAGTGTTTGGAACCACTGTAAGCAGATTAAATCACCACTCTTGTTGCTGTGAACCCTGTTGTAAGCTGTATATCATGTGACCATGTGTGAGTATTGAATTGTACATTGTTTTGCCATAACTAATTATTTTCTGTCAGTAAAGTATTTATTTTTGTACCCTACAAACAAAAATCTCTGCCTTATATTTTTTAGTCTTTGTTGTGTTCATAGTTAAGAGCCGCTGTATACAATGCTATCACTGTGAGTCTGTATTTTACAGCACGCTTAAGTTCAGTGATTACCCCGACAGCGAGATCCTCCCCTCTCCATTGTGCTAGACCCGGTAGTTCTAGCCATGGCCTAAGGCTTTAACCAACCCCATGTTGAGCAAGGAGGTCTGAAGGAGGCTCCTCATCACAGGGGGACTTGCACTAATGCTCAAGTGAATGCAAGTAAAATCCCCCTTCAGAACTTCCTGCTGAACATGGGACTTAAAGGGTGGGTCAACATGCATGAGGATAAGAACATAAGAAGAGCCCTGATCCAGCATGTCCTTCACACAGTAGCCAACCAGCTGCCTGTGGGAAGGCTAGAAGTAGGCCGTGATTTTAGGAACTGGGCCAGTGTGGATGTCCCATGCCTCTTCCACATATTCCTGCACCCTATTGAGGCATAACTCCTGAATGAGGTTTTTCTGAAAACAAAGAAGATATTCCTGCTTTTTAAATCATTATATTTTAAAAGGCACACAGACACGCAGCCTAGCTCCTATTTAAAGAGCATCTATTTTTAATCCAAGTCCTAGATACCAATAGATGTGCAGAGACACAATCATTGTCGTATAATAATCACTAAGATGGGAGTTGATTGATGCTGTCAATCCTTGGGAGAAAGAATCTTTGAAGCCGGGGTGGGTAGAAGGTAGATCTCCAGATGCTTTGGACTTTGACTCCCAGAAGCCCCTGCCAGCATGGCAAATGGTCAAGGATTCTCAAAGTTAAATTCCAAAACATCTGGAGATCTATCTTCTACCCAACCCTGATGTACAGTTCACAAATGTGTCTAAACCATAGTCTAACAAAGGCCCGTAACAACCGTAAATGTACTCAAGATTCTCCTAAAATAGCACACTTAAGTTAGTCATAACTAACTTGTCCCATTGATTTCAATAGCTCTGCTCTAAGCATTGCTAACTATGGATCCTACTTTTCTACAACTCCTCGCCTTCTTGATTTAGACAGAAACGGAAGAAAGGTGACCTTGCTGGAGACAAACTTTGAACTTTGAACCAGGTTGAACTTTGGACCTTGCTATTTCCCTTCCTACTTGCTGCCTTTAGCACTGTATTGGTAGCTATGTTTCCCAGGTCCCAGAGTCCCTGGGAAACAGTTTTCCCATGACACCTGAATCCGTAGTATGGGCACAGGCAGTCTGGAAGCCACTAGCTCCATTAAATAGAAGAGCTGCTGTAGAAATGTGTATTCCAAAGTAATTATGGAGTCTAGAGACATCACATGTTAAGATTAACTAAAGAAAACAACAACAACAGGAGGGCGGAAAAGCAAGCAATATTTCCTTATAAAAGCAGAGGAATCCTGAGTATGAGAGTGCTGCTGCTAAGTTTATGAATCCTATATAAATTGCATGGCCATCAATGATTTTTCACACAAGCTAATCCTATTTGTGTGCTGGTATCTTTTTCCCACCAGCCAAACTCTTTCCATAATTGAACTTACTTTCAACTCCCTTCCCTTCTCCTCCTCCTCCTCCTCCTCCTCCTCCTCCTTCTTTTTCACACACACACACACACACACACACACACACACACACACACACACACCCCTTTGAAAAGTGAAGGGAGTGATATGGAATTTGACATCCATGTAATATGCTGGAATTTGAAACACAGATTTTCTCATTACAAGTGTATTATTAATCATGACAGCAGCAGTGAAGTCAAATGCACTTGGATCTCTTTAAAAATGGCCTTCACACATACACTTTGTGATTGCTGGGTTGACCAGGAAGCTCCTTTGTTATGGCAGTGGCTGTCAGCTGTGTTTGGGGCTATCTTGGGGTTCCTTGGAAGCTTCTCAAAGATGCCTCAATGAGAAGATCAATAACGTTGGACAAGCTACCCTGAAAGACCACTAGCCAACCCATTACTAATATTCCCCTGTAATATATGGTCCCATGTTCCTACAGGACTGGTCATTGGTTTGCACGGACAGAGAGGACAGCCAGACACCTAAGGGGTGGTGATTTATTGATCAGGGAATGGAGCAGGTGGGAAGTGGCACCTGATGGTTCAAGGGAGGAGTTTGTCTCTGTCTGGTGGTAGAAGGTGAGAAGCTGATGAAAACAAAAGCAGAGCTAATTACAAAGTCCTTGTCAGGAATGACTGGTTTTATGTGCAGCTCCATCCTGCATTGAACCACTGAACTGCAGGGAGCAGGTTCTCAGTAAAGTGCCTTCAGGCTCTGGACTGATTCCATCCATCCTGGCTGGTCATTGGCTTTTCTTGCACAGGAAGGAGTATAAGAGGATTTCCTGGTCCAGTTGTGCCTTGGTTGAGTAACAAAGTCTTCCTGGGCACTGGTATATTCTTGTATCCTTGGTTAGTCTTTGGTCTTGGCATCTGGCTCATTACCTCCTGTTTTGTCCTTTGTTTCTGTCTTGCTCCTTGGTGAGTGACAACTGACTTCTCCCACACTGTTACTTGCTCATCCGAGATGGCTGTTCATAGATTAGCTCTGACAAGCATTAAAAAAAGGCTTTTGAAGCATACCTGTTGAAATCTCAAAAATTCCAACAATCACTCCCCTGATACTCTCCTGCCATCCCCAAAGAAAAAGAAAGAAAAAGAAAAAGGGAAGGAAGAAAGAAGAAGAAAAGAGAAGAGGAGAAAGTAAAGGAAAGGAAAATACTTAACATTCCTGTTCATGGCTAGAGCCAGTGTGGCGTAGTGGCTAAAGTGTCAGACTGGGAGTCGGGAGATCTGGGTTCTAGTCCCCACTCAGCCATGGAAGCTCACTGGGTGGCTTTGGGCCAGTCACAGACTCTCAGCCCAACCTTCCTCACAGGGTTGTTGTTGTGAGGATAAAATGGAGAGGAGGAGGAGGATTATGTATGCCGCCTTTGGTTCCTTAGAGGAAACAAGGTAGGATGTAAATGCAAAAATAAATAAATAAAATAAAAATTGTAACTGCTAGCCAAATGGTGGTTGACTGTTCTCCACCCACTCCCCAATCCACGCCATCTTCCTAAAGGCAAAAATAGGAATCCCCCCTCACTTCAGTAGTGCATCCTTTAGTGTAGGCTGGTGCCTCTGCTTTTGGTGAGGTTGTGAATCCACTCTGGGTTTCAGTTAGTACCAGCTGGAAGTCTAGTTATCCATGATGCTGAACCCCAAAATAAGTTCAGCACCTTGGAGAGCTCCTTTAGAGTTCTGGCTGGTTCTGACCAAAACCCAGAATGGATTCACAGCTGCACTGAAATTGGAGACACCAACCTCTACTGGTCCCTCCAATTCATCCAAAAAATCTCCTTTGAGAAACTTAGGCCCAACGCTAGTAACAAGAGAGGAAAGACAGCTTGGAGAACCCCACAAGACCTCTCCTTAAATTAAAATGATGCAGAGAGCATGATCCCCTTCTTAGGATCCTTTGCCATCTAATCCTCTCTTTCCTGTTCCTTAAGGTAGCATTTTTGCTTGTGCAGCTTTTTAAAGTAGTGGAGGAACTGGGGCCTGCTAGGTGGCAGTGGAGAAACAGTGCAAATCCATTTCTGAGTTGGGTCCATCTCAAAGAGGCATAGACGGCTTAGGACATGTTTGCATGTTTGTTTTGTAAGGAAGTTGTATTTTGAGTAGGGGTAGGCGAGAATTTCAGTTCCGTTCATTTTGTATGAGAATTCACCGACATACATGAAACTTCCCAAATCTGGGGAAAAGAGAATGTGAGATTTAAAAATGAATGAATAAATAAATATGATTGGGAGGAAGCGAAACTGAAAAGTTCATCCATCCAAGCCAAGAGATTTGAGAGCTTAGCTTTTAAAAGTCTTGGTTTGAACCCTTGGCTACTCAACCATATGTCTGATGCTGATTATTTATTTATTTATTGCACTTATATACCGCTCCCATAGCAAGGGCTCTCTGGGCGGTTTACAGAAATTCTAAAATTAAGATTAAAATTAGTATACAAAATTTAAAATTCTAAAACACAGAACATACACACATAAAGCATTAAAAACCGTTAAAAAACTAAACATGTGGGTGATTAAGATGTGCCGCCATATGCCTGGGCAAAGAGGAAAGTCTTAACCTGGCACTGGAAAGATAGCAGCGTTGGTGCCAGGTGAGCCTTCTCAGGGAGATCATTCCACAGTCTGGGGGCCACCACCGAAAAGGCCCTGTCCCTCGTTGCCACACTCTGAGCCTCTCTCGGAGTAGGCACCCAGAGGAGGACCTTAGATGTTGAATGTAGTGACCGGGTATATTCACTTCAGGAGAGGCGTTCCATCAGGTATTGTGGTCCCAAGCCGTGTAAGGCTTTATAGGTCAAAACCAGCACCTTGAATTGGGCTCGGAAACATACAGGCAGCCAGTGCAAGCGGACCAGAGAGGTGTTATATGGTCAAACCTTCCGGTTCCTGAAATCAATCTGGCTGCTGCATTTTGCACGAGCTGCAGCTTCCGAACCGTCTTCAAAGGCAGCCCTACGTAGAGTGCATTGCAGTAATCTAACTTGGAGGTTACCAGAGCATGGACAACTGAAGCCAGGTTATCCCTGCCCAGATAGGGGCATAGCTGGGCCATTGCCCATTGATTTTACTCTCAATGGGCAATAGTTGGCCTAGTAGTCTCTCAATAGACAGTAGCTGACTCCCCTCTCCCCTTGAGATTTTAGCATTTTCTCCAGGTCTCTAGGGGAAATGTTTTAAATCCTGAAAGATCAGGCTGAACCATGAGGCTCAGCAACCCTATAAATGGTGTGTGTGCCTGTAGCAATAATAGTGCTCCATGTGCATGGTTGTCTATGGCTTAGATTTAATAAGATTAATACAAAAAGGGTTGCTTTGCTTTGCTTATCATCTTGCTAATACCCCCAAAAGTGTCTATTTTTATCCCAAAGGTCATGCATTTTATAATTCATTTGTTGGTTCAATAAAAGGCATTAGATAAGCTGTTTTCGTACACCATTGGAATCAGCTCCTTCTTGTAATTGAATAAGGGTTGGTTCCAGGAACCTGATGAAATTGGTTTGTTTTATTTTATTTTTGGTTAGATCAAGCCCAAACAACATTGAAGCTAAGTGAGTGAGTAGTGATCTGGAAGAGAACAGCAGGGAATATGCAAATAGCCACCTTTCCAAACACAATTGGCCAATAACATTTTAAATGGTCAGAGTTCCAGGTCACAGTCCAATCTTCAGCCAGTAACACAAGCACTGAAGCACAATCCACTGTACTAAAAAAAAAAGGTTTTTTCTTCCTAAGAACTTTGATTGCACGATTGTTAAATGGATGGTGTACCTAATAACTAGGGGTGTGCACGGACCCCCCGCTCCGCTTCACTTGCAGATCCGCCATTTTTCGGAGCGGGTCGCTCCGCCCCGCCCCCGCTCCGCCCACTTCCGCTCCGCTCCGCTCGGAGCTCCGGATCCGGATCCGGAGCTCCGTTTTTGCCCCCCCATAGGGTTGCATTGAAAGCTAAAAAAGTAAACAACTTTTTTTCCGTTGAAGTTAGAAACCTCACGTTTGGCACCATGACACCTCATGGGCGTATACACACACACGCCAAGTTTCAAGGCAATCCCATCATCCCCTGATTTTTGGCGAATTTTTGAAAATCGGGCACCCCACACACAACATCCCTGCGAGGTGGGCAGGGGAGGAGGGAGGGAAGGCAGGCAGGCATGCAGCTGGCATTTCTGGGGGCATAAGGAAGGGAGCCAAGGATAAGCCAGTAATGCATAGAAAATGGAATAAATCAATCAATAAACAAAGGAGGGGTGGAATTAAAAGCAGCAGTGTTGCTCAATAAACAGCAAGAAGAATTAAAAAAAAAAAGGCTATATCTGTCTTTTACCAGCAATAGGGGGACGTGCCCGGGGGAGGGGGAAGTAGCTGCCAGTTCAAGACAGCCACCAACAGCTCTGAGAAGAAGTAAAACGCTCACTTCAACTCATAACAGGCATTGCTCCACCACTGAAAAGTGACCATTCACTTCAACTCATGATAGGCATTGCTCCACCGTTTTACTCTCTTTGGAAGGCTCTATGGCCTTCCAGTGCAGGAGAGAGTGGGGGCACGTCCACGATGAGATGCCCTAGGGGAGCTCATCCCCTTGCACCACATCGATTCAGTTGTTCACCAAGGTTAGGGTGGGGAGCAGTGCTGTGTTTTCTATCTCTTATTCTTGGCTTAGTATATGATTTCAGGTTGTGTTTGTGCATTTGGTGGGGCTACTGTGTTAAAAAACACGGGGAAAAGCCCGTTCAGATGAAGAAAGAGAAGTTTCCCAGAATCCCAAGTTACCTGTTTTGCCTATGCCCTCCTCCAACTTTGGGATCATCATGACCGGGAGCTGACTCTGCCCCTCAGCCCTTTGAAAAAGGTATTTTTCCCGCCGATTTTTAAAAAACTTCTAGCCCGCGACCCGTACGATGCAGAAAGTTGAGAGTGGTCTCAAAATGACCCCCATCCACGACTCTCTGTGCACAAGAATTTTCAGAACGATAGCTTAAACCCCCCCCCAGTTATCCCCGATTCTTTCCCTCAATGCAATCCTATGGGCGAAAAGCCGAAACGGAGCCCCGCGGTTGACCCTATTTTTAAAAAACTTCTAGCCCGCGACCCGTACGATGCAGAAAGTTGAGAGTGGTCTCAAAATGACCCCCATCCACGACTCTCTGTGCACAAGAATTTTCAGAACGATAGCTTAAACCCCCCCCCAGTTATCCCCGATTCTTTCCCTCAATGCAATCCTATGGGCGAAAAGCCGAAACGCAGTTTGAGCCCCGCGGTTGACCCGATTTTTAAAAAAATATTGCACGTGAACCACAGCACGCAGAGAGGTGAGAGTGGTCTCAAAATGACCCCCATCCACGACTCTCTGTGCACAAGAATTTCCAGAACGATAGCTTCAAAAACAACGTAGTTATGCGCGATTATTTGCCGCAATGCAATCCTATGGCGAAATGTTTTCAAGATGGCGACCGGAGCGCTCCGCCTGAACTCGGAGCTCCGAAAAATGGTCGCTTCTCTTCGCCTTGCTTCTAGGGGGTCCGCGGTCCGCTCCTACTCCGCCTCTGGGTAAGGCGGAGCAGGCCAATCCGCTACTGCTTCTACGCTCCTAATCGGAGCGGAGCACATCCCTACTAATAACTACCCAGGCCACGGTCTCCAGAACTGTGGAAGATGTATTCAGTCATGACCAAGAGCTCATTTTTTCTAGTTACACCTGATTCACCAGCTTTGTCTCTTCCTGGAGAATCAAGGATCTGACCACTTTCTTGCATGCTCCGGTACTTCTCAACTAGACTACTGAAATGCACTGTATGCAGGGTCACCCTAGAAGAAACTTCAGAAACTTCAACTAGTTCAGAGCATGGTAGCACATTGTCTCTCTGCAGCTCGTCATAAGAATGTAAGAAGACTCTTGCTGGATCGAACCAAGGGCTCATCGTGTTCGGCATATGGTTTGCAACAGTGGCCAACTAACATACTTTGGGGGAGCACAACATAGGACACAGACAGCATGAATGCAGCAACTTGTTTTCCTTCTTTGTCCTTTCTTTGGCAGTGCTTGGCACAACTGTGGCAGACATGGAATTGGAGGGAGAGGGAGTTGATCCAACCTACCTAATCACCCTGATTGGACTGGAAGAAAAGTGAAGTGGCCAATGAAATACTTTCGTAGTCCTGGGCAACATTGCATCACTCAAGGGGCACTGATCTGATGCCATACCTGCTTCCTCGCATTTCCCACCCTGATACCTGCTGCCGATGCTGATTTCCTGTAAGAAAAAGGAAGCAGGGAGGTGACTTGGGGAGTAGCAGTGTGGCAGGGGTAGTGTTCCGGGGAAAGGGAGGATGGAGGAAAAACTGAGGCTGAGAATCTTGTCTCTAGTTTGAAGCATGCTTCTGTGAGTCCCTGAAATTTGTTGTATTTTGTTTTATGTTTAAGCCTGGATCAGGAAAATTGCATTGGCCATCTCAAATTTGGACACCTCTCAACTAATCCCAATAGGTCCCATTTAGAGTGGGTTTTCAGAAGGTTGACCTCCCATGTGGTGGTATTTTTATTTATTTATTATTTACTTATTTAGTTATTTATTGCATTTTTATATCACCCAATAGCCGAAGCTCCCTGGGTGGTTCACAAAAATTAAAACCATTCAAAGTATAAAACAAACAGTATAAATAAAAAATGCTCACCAACTTGCATAACACAAGACAGTCAGCACTCTTCCCGATAATTACATGTTTCCATAAGTGGTCATGAGAATAGGCACTTAGTCACCCCATACAGGTAGTAATCCAAAAGTACTACAGAAAGTATGGGTGGAGCCACTCTCCCTAGAGAATGCTGGGAATTGTAGTCTTCTGGGGAATCTAACAGAGAATTCTCACTGAAGTACAATTCTCAGGATTCTTGGCAGAAACCATGACAGGTGTGTGTGTGTGTGTGTGTGTGTGTGTGTGTGTGTGTGTCTGTCTGTCTGTCTGTCTGTCTGTCTCTCTCTCTCTCTCTCTCTCTCACACACACACACACACACACACACACACACACACACACACGGGGTGTAGCTCAATAGTAGAGCACATGTTTTGCATGCAGAAGGTCCCAGGTTCAATTCACGACATGTCCAGGTAGTCTATGTACATTCTTCCAATGACTTGTTTTTCCATTTGCGTATGACCACTACACATTTTGTTACTCTATACATAACATATTTTCCCCATGTGGACAAGTAGAACCAATTTTAGTGGATTTGAATCAGTCATACCCAGTAAGAATTCTCTGTGGATTTCCCCTTAGTTTCCTTATATGTGTAGACAAACCTTCCCCTCACTACTGGAGCTGGAATCCCAGTAGCTGGAGCTCCTGGGAATTGAACCGTTGCCATAATATGTGTGAAAGTATCCAACTTGTTGAAAGCAAGGCTCTTGAAGCACACAACAGGTGTCAGGAAGGATTAGAGATCTGTGCCTCAGCAAAATTGTGAATTCCACCTCAAAGCTTGTTTCACCTCATGCCCATTTCGGTCAAAAGCGGATTGAAACAAATTTCTCATCCATCCCTTGTAACAGTTAATTTACTTCTGATACACTGCTGCTGTTCACCCTCTTGGCTCTGCTAAATGCCCATGAGACCTCTTTGTTTATCCCACTTGAGCTTCGTAAAAGATGCCATGCATCATAGGTAACATGTCTGTCATTTCCATTGTGGCAGGGTTGAAGCAGAAGATTGCAAGGGCTGGAAGGAATCCAGTAGAGATTTAAACATCAATTAAAGCCACCCACATGGTAACAGTGATGAGTGTAAGGAGATCACTGGAAGATTGCAGCCAAGTTAAAGAGATAGATCTGATCCTTCGACCTCCAAAGAGCATTTTAGGAGTAACTAAGCCAAGGTGTATGTTGTTACTGGAATGGAAGAGATGCTTGTCTCATCAAGCATCTTCTTATTTTTCTGTCTGATACAGTGCAGAAAGCCATATTGGAAGAGCTCAGTTGGTATTAACCTTTCTTGATTCTGTAGTGAATTTGAGATGGGAGAAAGGCTAGAAGGCTAGAGGCTGTCCCATGCATAAGTACAAAAGATGGATGGAAGTACTTGGAGTGTATATTCCTCTCCAATCAATGACCCGGTTAAGGCTAATTACTGCATACTCTCACTCTAAATTAAAAAGGACCTTAATAACTGGAAAGACCATTATGATTAACTGGCTCCAGAGATTAACAGGGATAAGGATGACTGGCTGCTTCCAGGTTCCCATCATGGCACCTATTTGTCTCTTTCAGAGTACACTATACAGGCCTAGAAGCTGCATTTTAGAAGGCTGGGAAATGAACTGGGGATAATTTACTGGGAGAGGAAGGGATGGACAAGGAGCTTTTTCATGTACCAACCAGCTTGGGTTATAGAGGCGGAGCCCCCTATCAGACATGGCATTCCCCTATTGGAAATGATTGGAAACAGAAGGAGTAGGGTGACCATATGAAAAGGAGGACAGGGTTCCTGTATCTTTAACAGTTGTATTGAAACATTTTTTTTTAGCAGGTGTCATTTGTATATATGGAGAACCTGGTGAAATTCCCTCTTCATCACCACAGTTAAAGCTGCATGAGCTCTGCCCTCTTTTAAATCTGGTCACGCTAGTATAGCTCCTGCACCTTTAACTGTTGTGATGAAGAGGGAATTTCACCAGGTTCTCCATATATACAAATGACACCTGCTGAAATTCCCTTTTCTGTGCAACTGTTAAAGAAACAGGAGCCCTGTCCTCCTTTTCATATGGTCACCCTAGGAAGGAGACAGAATGACACTACCACAACTGGTTTGAAGACTAACAGTACCGTTTTTATTGATACTATGATTTACACGTTTGTTTGTTTTCTCACTCTTCTTCAAGGAGCTCAAATGAGGGCACATTATGCTCTTCCCACATCCTCCTCACAAGGATCCTGTGGGGTAGGTTAAGCTAAAAGATAGTGTGTGGCAGAGTGGAGATTTCAATCCATATCTCCCCATCCAGTGTCAATCTGTTACTCCCTCTACTACAGAGATTACCGCTCAAACAAATCCTTATTATTTTCTATGCTATTTATTTTAAAGACACAATTTAGCCAAAGTGAAGCACTGTAAATCTGCAATCCTATGCACACCTTTCTGGGTGTAACTCCCATTAAATTGAGTAGTGATTACTTCTAAATAAGCATCCATAATATTGGATTACATAGCCCTTTGGTTTCATTGGGAAAAGGAGTTGTTTAGCTTCAAAGTTCTCATTCCCCTGAAGACAAAAGCTGATCAAGCAGTTGAATCTCTATCACTGTCTTTCTATCTTATTATCTATGAGTGTCATCACACAGGGGGAAATTGTGTTTCCTTACCGTCACTTCTTTGCCCCACTTCTGTCCTTCATTACTTCCTCTTTCCTCCGGGAGCAGAAAGAGGAAGTAAACAAAGAGGATGTGGCCCATTCAGGGGCCATTTTTATCACACCACTTTTCCTGCACACACCAGGAGATAGCGGCACATTACATTTCTTTTTTTAAAAGTCAGATTAAAAGAAGACTATTTTGCAATGGAAAAATGAGTGGGAGGTGCATCGGAGGCAGACGTCGTCGTCTAAAGAACATATGAACATCTGTAAGTGGGCAGTAGCATGCAATAAAACACTAGTCTGATGATGCCCTATATTTATATTCAGATAGCAATGCATGATCACAAATGATGAAAAATCACTAGAAGGTTGATTCATTGGAGTCACTGACATCATGCTAAATTTTGTTGCATGATCCCACTTGTAAAATTCTATTTCTTGCTACTTATTCTATATTGAGCATCATCAGATAGGGGAAATTGTGTTTGCTTACTGTCACTTCTCTGACTGTGTGTTGGTCCCGCGTTACTTCCTCTTTTGAAAAACGAAGTCAAAACCATCCATGTGGCCATTTCCATGTGGCACACAGCAGGAGGAAGCAGCAAATTCCATCTTTAAAAATAAGTTGGACTTACTGGGGTGTTTTGTCATGTGATGAAGACTAGAAGGGGCGGGGCATGTGTGGGAGGCAGACAGCGTCATGAGAGGGACCCACAAAAATCCATGAGTGCCCAGTAAAACACTCATCCAATGGATATCATTATGTTGTTTATACCTGTGTTTTGGATTGTTACTGTTTACAGACGCAAACTGACTTAGAACTGCCGGGTAAAGGAATATTTTAAAAATTCTAAATAAATAAATTATAAAGGAGGGGGGTAATGAGACCAGAAAAGAGTACTCCCCCCCCCCAATGAATTAAAAAGAAATATTGAAAAATGCCCAACCATTCAGAAAGGGGATCAATATGTTTGACTTTTATATATAAACTCTGTCTGTCTGTCTGTCTGTCTGTCTGTCTTCCTTTCTTCCTTCCTTCCTTCCTTGCTTCCTTTAATTCCATTGTTAGTCTCTCTGGCTTTCATACACACGCACACACACACACACACACACACTGTGGAAGGGATCAGAAATGATGGAGCGTGACGTAAATACAAGGAGTAGCAGGAATAAATCCACATTCAGATCAACTCTAGTACTGAATGGCCGAACAGCTGAATTAACAGCAGAAGTGAAAAAGCAGTTCAGCGCTGCAGATGGAGTGTCAAAAGCAGCTATTTATGCACAAATATGTTATTAATCAGGGAAAATGAAATTCAAATACACTCATGACAGTTTAATAGGATTTTGCTGCATCTGATACTCTTTCCAGGTTTTTGGGCATTCTGACAAGAACTTTGAAAAAAAATCCTTTTCATTTTTTAACGGAGGTTAAACAGATTTAAACAAATCTTGGGTGGGATTTATTAAATATTATGTAGATTTCCTTTCTCTCTTTTCAAGCCCATTGGAGACTCAATAACAGTTATTTCAGAGTTAGCAAAGTCTTCCATTGTGCTTGCAAGATTTCTTTGTCGATTACTGGCAGAGACTGGGCTGGCAAACAGCGAAATTTAATATTTAAAGTCTGATTGAATCAACGGCGGCCGCTTTAGTCAATGACATGTTCAAGATTTAACAAACATTGCCTCATCTCAAGAAAACAAATGCTAAGTAAGGATAACACTAATATGGTTCCGTGAGACAAGCACTGTGTTTGCCAATCCTTTATTCATGTAATAAATACATTTATTAAACCAAGTGCCCTGTTTGCTAGAGATGGTATCGAAGTAAGGAATTCATCTCCGGTATGACTTACACAATCTAATTCCTCATTCATTAAATGCTATTTTTTAAAGATTTCCAAAGCTTTGTTTAAGCTTAATGTGCACCTGGGCGATTCATTTATATACTAGGGACACATGGAAGTTATCAAGAAAGAAGGAACAGAAGGCTTAGTTTGGGAAAAGGTCTGATTCTTGTTGATTAAGCACAATCTTTGGTGTCACTCAAGAAACATTATCGGGAGGGGGGGGGAATGAGGCTGCTCTCATTCCACCCCCATTTCAACCAGGGTTGGGATTTTCCCCAGCTGAGTGTTCAGCACTGAGGCTAATTGTCCATCAGCCCATATTCATACCTCCCACTCCTCAATGGAACCAACATTTGCAGGGCATCCTCGCCACAATGTCACATTAGAGCTTGGACCTTTGCATACACATTGTAAGGATGGAGTGGAGGCTGGTGGCTCAGTGAATCTCTTCTGGGTTTCAGTCAAAACCACCCAGAACTCTAAAGGATCCATCCAAGGTGCTAAACATAGTTTGGGGATAGGTTTCAGCACATTAGCTAGCTCCTTTAGAGTTCTGGTTGTTTCTGACTGAACCACAGAATTGATTCACAGCCTCACCAAAATTGGAGTCACCAAGCTCCACTGTAAGGATGGTAGATGGTCATTACTCATTATGCTTAGAGAGACAAGCATCTGGACCTTTAGGAGTGAGTTTCTGGGGTATCAGGAGCCCATTGAGGAGGCTTTTTTGAACACTTCTATAAACCTGGGGGAGATCTACACTTAGCTGGATATACTGCTTATAAACATTTTTTATTGTGTATTGAGTCTTATCTCGGCACATATGCTTGCCTTGTAATGCTGTATTGCTTACCCTTTCTGTCGTTCTATTTTGTGATCTTATCCGTATAAGTCGTATTTTCTCTTATGTGGCTGATTGCATCGTAAGAAACCTTAGCCAATCACCTTCCTCGGGGTGTGTTTCTTGCCTTCCACACCCAAAGTAGCAGCCATTTTCCCCCTTTCTTGCCTCCTGTTCCTCTTTGCAGCCACAACCTCCCTTCTCCCTTCCACGATCTTCACATGTATGGGAATTGTTCTATATGTGTTTACTCAGAAGTAAGACTCTCTCTGTTCAATGGGCTTACCTCAAAGGCAAGCCAGCCTGTGATGTTAGCAGCTGAAATCAATGGGATTTACTTTTGAGTAAGGGAACCAGCACACCTGTAGTTCATGAACTTGAAGATGCAAGCAAGCAGGGAGGGAGACTCCAGGCAGGGTTAGCGGATTTACTTTACTCAAAAGTAAATCCCATTGATTTCAACTGCTAACATGACATGGTGCCCCTTGGTCTGTGCTTAGGAAAAGGGTGCAGAAAGAGGGGAAATCTTTCCAGCCTCCCCCCCAGTTCTTTTCCTTTCTCTCCAGCGATGTTTTAAATCGGTATAACATATTACTTTTACTGACTGACAAAACAAAGTTATATATACCAGTGTGGATCTCCCCTTCCCCACCGAAAAGCTGGAGGCCTTTTGGAAAGGCTTGAAATTAAATAAGCAGGACCCATGATTTTGTAACTACCAGACTTGACTACTGCAATATACTCTACGTGGGGCTGCCCTTGAAAATGACTTGGAAACTTTAGCTGGTTTATCTGCAAGTCTACTACTGACAGCAAGACAGAAGAGGGCCGCATCAAATACACATGTAAGGAAGATCAAAGGTGAAACCTCAAAGCAGTGATGAGAAGAACACTGGAAAGCTTTAATCACAGATATAAACACCCAACATGTTTTAGACTGCAGCTTCTTCAGGGCCACTCAACAATAATAAATCGTAATTCAAATTACCCAAACCAAAATTATTCATGGACACAAATTATGTATAACATCCACAATCAAGGAAATGAATTGAAGCAAAAGCAGGATTGAACTTATAGTGCACAGTATATTACACTACTGTTCGAATGCAGTGTTTTGCATAATTTCAGTCCACAAACAATTTTTGATGCAGCAATTTGAAGGATGACGTATTATTTTGGAGTGCTTCTGAAGAAGGTGCAATTTTGCCCAGTTTCCTCCCCTCTTTACCTGTCTGTTAAGATGCCTGCTTGGAGGATCAGATGGCTAGTACGTGGTTCAGTTGTATACCTTTTTGTGAGGTTTCCTGCAGTGTGTGTGTGTGTAATATATATATATATATATATATATATATATATATATATATATATATATGAGACAAGGATGAATTAGTCTTGCTAGCTGTGTCAGACTTGAGATTTCTGTAATCATATGGAAGTGGAACCTGGGAAGTATTTGAATCAAAAGCCTATTTGAAATTAGGACACATTTGTGCTTGGTGGAAAATACCAGGAGAGATCCAGAAGCATAGAGTGAAATGGTGAGGGGAGACCTGATAGTAGTGTACAAAATTAAGATGGAGAATGTGGATAGGGAAACATTTTTCTCCCTCTCCCATGATACTAGAAAAAATGGGGCCATGCCAGAAAGCTGATTGATGGGAGTTTCAGGACAGATAAAAAGAAGGACTTCTTCACAGGGCGCATATTTAAACTATGGAATTCACAACCACAAAATGTGGCGATGGCCACCAATTTCAAAGGGGGTTGAATGAATTCCTGGTGGAAAAGGCTATCAATGGCTACTTGTCCTGATAGCTATGGGCTATCTCCAGTATCAGAGGTGGTAACCTTATATACACTAGTTGCTGGGGAAAATGGGTGGGAGGACGCTGTTGCACCGTGTCCTCTTTGTAGATCCTTGGTCCACAGCTGGTTGGCTCTGGACTTGATGGACACTTGCTCTGATCCAGTATAGCTCTTTTTATATTCTTATTTGAGTCATATTCTGAGCGAAAGAAAGAAACTGTGCATCCTAAATCAAGAATTCCCACATTTCGATAACCAGCTCAATCATGCAGATCAATACAAATATCGAGAAATGGTGCCACTAAAGACTAGAAATGAATGAATCTCTCCATTGTGGCTTCTCTCAATGCCCCCCACATCTTAGGTTCCATCTATCACATTCCCACATCAATTTTCCATCCAAAAAAGGTTCACGCAACAATCTATACACATGATGGTGTGCGTTTCTCCCAAAACATGGATTTTTCAAGGCATTCTTTGACTCGGAAACTCCATTGCAAAAGTTGGAGAAGTGCGGATTTTGATGGATAACCAAATTTCTGATTGTGCAATGTGCATGCCATATGTTGCATAGCAGAACCTCAGGCCCAGGGGCTGAATACGGCCGACTAGAAGTATCCAAAAGACCACATCATTTCACTGAACACACGCACTTCCCCCAAAACTGTTTCCCCTGCTTTTGAGTAGTTTCTCTGCCATTCTAAAGCATTGAAATGTCTCTCTGAAGGTTGAATTACTGGTTGTGAGAGCTTTCAGGTCAAATACAATAATATATTTGGGGTTTTTGGCCATGGACCTTTTGCCTTTGGTTCTGCTCACCACTAGACTGTGGCCACGGAGAGCATTTTTTCAAAGGGAATTTGTTCCTTGGGCTGAAAAAGGTCCTGAATCCCTGCAGTATAAGTTCAGAAGTGCGAATTTAGGTCCATTTGACTTAAAACGCAATGCCACTTCTTTCCCCATCCCTACTAAGGACGATCCTCAAAGGTAACTGCACAGATAGTGCTGGTCATCCAAACCTCCCTTGTGAGAGTGATTTGCACTTGTGAAAATGAAATGAAATTCTCATTTATTTATTTATTTATTTATTTATTTATTACATTCACATCCCACCATTTTTCTTCCAAGGAAATAATTACCTTCCTCTTCCCCATTTTTTCCTCACAACAACAACCCTGTGAGCTAGAGAGACTGTGACTAGCCCAAAGGCACCCCGTGAGCTTCCATGGCTGAGTGGGGACTAGATCCTGGATCTCCTGACTCCCAGTCCAACACTCTAGCCGCTATACCACACTGGCTCTCATAAGCAAGCAAACAAAAACCCAATTCCATCAGTGACCAGACCTTAGGGGAGAGCATCTGAGTGTAATACTGTGTGCCTCATCTGCTCCACAGCTCAGAGACACAGGAGTGAGCCAAACACACCCAAGTCCTGTGCATGCATCTGTGAGCCCTGGGTCCACTACCCTACTGTAGACCAAGGCCGTAGCTAGACCTAAGGTTTATCCCTGGATTGTCCAGGGGTCAAACTTGTTCATCTAGGTGACACACAGGGGATCCAGTGCTCAGGCAGGGGCAAACCCTGGATGATCCCAGGATAAACCTTAGGTCCAGCTACGGCCCAAGACATCTGGAGGGCACCAGGTTGGAGAAGACAGTCCTAAGTCATGTTTTACAGCCTTTTAGAGGTCAGGACTGGGATGAGTTGGGTGGTAACAGAAACAGGGGCCAGCTGGAGCTCAAATTTAATACAAACCGGCCTACTATTTACCACTTAACTGCTATCGTTTCAAAACAGATCCGCTAAAGAGATTTCCCAGCAGCCAAAACCCCATCCCTCAAAGGAGATAATAATCTTAATTGAAATCAGGAAACCTTCAAGTATCTTTGTGCGCTCAGTAATAGCACGACATTTAGAATCACAGTGGGATTAATAATTGGGAGCGGCATTCGATCATTTCTGTTCCGTTCCATTTTAAAAGGGGTGGGAAAGGGGAGCGGGGGGCCGTCACTGAAATTTCTTTCCCCCTCCCTCCCACCTTGTCCATGAGAAATGGCCCTGGACCTCATCAGCATCCTGGGCTGCTCACGCCCTGGAGATGGGCTATTGGGGCGATGACACCTATTTTGGTAGCGTAATTGAAGGAGTGATCAAAAGATCACACTCCTATCTCTTCCAGCCTGATGGAATCGGAGCTATTTAACATTCTGCCACTTCACAGGGTTGTGGGGGGGGGGGGAGAATAATAAATTAAAAAAGAAAGAAAGAAAGACAGCTGCACTGAGATTCAGCTCACACCATCCTTTGCAGAAACAATTATAAAATGCAAATCACATGGATATCTCTTTAACGGAACAAATCTATTCATTGCCTGCCTCTGTTCTTTTATCAAGCATCTGTTTAAAGCAAGGGGTGGGGTGGAGGGGGAGATTTTAAACCTTTCTCCATTCCCCCCCCCCTCTTTTTTCCTGAGTGATGTTAATGCAAGTTGTCTATCAGATTTCTCATGCCAGGGCCGGCTCAGGTACATCTAAGCCGAGCACAATGCCTGTCTAGCAGCAGCTCACTCCAGCAGTGAGGGCTTCAGAGAGTCGGTGTAGAATAGTGGCTAAGAGCTCCATCAGGTGAGTGTTTTATTGCACTCTCGTTTGTGAGCAGAGAAGGAAGTCCCAGAAATAAACATACGGACACCAGAGCTTGGGATTAAATAGGGCCTCTTTATTTACACATGGAGATTCTCCCCGCCATGGATCTGTGCGTGAACGCGTGGGAATCAAGCTTATTTCCTCAGGCAACTAGCCTGCCCATCCGGAAAAGCCACTCAGCCGAAAACAGGGGTCGGGTGACCCAGCCCCCTTTTTAACTACACTTGCGTGTTTGGTGAAACCACGCACCGCCGAGTAAATGAGACAAGAAGCTCCCCAAAGGCAAACCCTATCCTGGCACAGAAGCTGCAAAGCCCCTGAGGAGCAGGACCTCTGGATTGCCAATCACCATAAAGGTGCCAGAGTGCTCACCGTCCATATCCGGACTTCCCAGAATTCCCGCACAACCCTGCCATTTATAATGAACCTGTTTTATCCTCCACTTCTTTCCCCCCCCTTTTTTAAATTTTTAAACACATAATAAATCATATACATACATAACACAACATTCCTCTTATTTCTTAGCTATACATTCTACTTCTTAATTAACTCACATTAATAAGTGCCCCCACCCCACCCTTGGGATCTTATTCTAGTTTCCAAAATTGCATTGAATCTTCTGGCGGTGTTCCTCTCCCTTTTAACAATACATGTTCTAGGAACAATTTCCATATCTCTTCAAAATCATTGGTTTTTATTATCCCCTTTCTAAATCTAACATTACATGTTAATTGATCATTTATAGCAATATCCCATATTTCTTTATACCAAACTTCTATATCATAATCTCCTTGAACCTTCCAATTTCTGGATATCATTAACCTTGCAGCTGTTAACAGGTTCGTTATTAATTCTTTTTCCATCTGATTACATTTAAGATTTCCATACATTGATAGTAATGCTACACTTGGTGTTTCTTCTAAATCCGTCCTCCACTTCTGCCGATTGGATCCAGTATGGAGTAGGCGAAACCCTGCACATTACTAAATGACAGGGAAAATTCTGACTCACCCTCCTCTGCAAATAGGATGGCTGGTTATTCCCATACTGGTTTATAGGGAGGGATGGAGGGGCTGAAATCGAAAAGAGGTTGATAGCCTTGTAGGGGCAAGTCTTTATATACTTGGCTCCACCCCGGCATCATGAGGCTGTTTGCTTGCTGAGCACATGTAGCGTCTTCCCATTATTTCTTGCTCCCCCGTGCCCGCAAAAAATGTCCTCCGCCCAAGCCGTACCAGCTGGGTGGTTATCGGGCTTCTGGGCACTCAAAGATTTTCACAGGTCCCTCTCACAATGTTGTCTGCCTTCTCTGCATGCCCCACCCATTCCCTCCTTCTTCTTGCCACAAAAACAACCAACCCCCCAAAACCCCCAATAAGTCTGACTTATTTTTAAAGACGGAAGTTGCCACTATCTCCTCCTGCGTGCAGGAGAAGCAGCGGCATAAAAGCAGCCCACTGAATGGGTCACGTGCAGGTTGTTTACTTCCTCTTTCAAAAGCGGAAGTAATGTGGGACAATTGCGCAGCTGGAGAAGCAACGGTAAGCAAACTCCCATGAAACCACATGACCTCACCCCCCCCCTCCAATAGGCCCTCATTTACAAATTATCCCCAAAATGAATGATCATATATCCCTGCCATTTTGTTCACCATTTGCCCGGTTTGGAGAGACGCTTTTGGAGGTTTCCACGATCTGAATTGATGTTCGACATCCAGAATAAAATTTAAAGCCATAAGACTTGCCGAGCTGCTGAGGTTCATCTCTCCAAGACATGGAATTCAGAACTTGGTGGCATCTCTAACAATAATGTTTTGGTATGAAACATGGAGGGAGGTGGCACCCGGACCCTTCCTAAATAGTGCCCCTGTTTTGCGGTTCTGAGTCTACCCGCTAGGTGCCAGTGGTGATGAACATACTCTAGGATGTTACATATTCTGACTTCACGGATTTGCTTCTGTACCACCAGCTGGACTTCATGTATAATTTACCACTGGAAGTTTTGCTATCTTCAGCGGTATTTCCTAAAACAGATCATTCAAAATTAAGGTCACTCCACCCCCTCTCTCTCTTATTAGCATTGGACTGTCTTTATCTTGCGTGTGCATGGAAAATAAAATTTAAATGAGATGCCGTTTTTATTAGGATATTTTGTTTTAAAATGCTGTGCTAGGTTATTTTCCCCCATCTCCTTGGAGCGATCAGTTTAACAGTCTCTATTTAATTCCACTGACAGGCCCAGTGGTGTGAGACCAGGGGTAAGACCAAGGCTTAAGGGCAAAATTTAAAAAGAGAGAAATCAGAAGAAAATTGGATTTTATATTGCCCTTCTCATGCTAAGTATGTTGTAATGCATGTTTATATGTGCCTATAAAAGATGCCGAGCAGGGAAAGGGAAATGCAGAAAATGAAATGCCAAACACTAAGTGTCTTTAAATGAGAATATGAGGATTCAAAGTGATGAAAAGGGCATTCTCAAATTTTAGAAATCAGAGTGGGGAATGAGTTGAACATGGCACAGTATGGTTTGGACAACCTATGTTGATGCCATGCCATGCTTTCAAACTGTTTAGACCATGTATATCTCATAGAACCATAGAATCATAGAATAGTAGAGTTGGAAGGGGCCTATAAGGCCATCGAGTCCAACCCCTGCTCAATGCAGGAATCCACCCTAAAGCATCCCTGACAGATGGTTGCCCAGCTGCCTCTTGAATGCCTCTAGTGTGGGAGAGCCCATAACCTCCCTAGGCAATGGGTTCCATTGCCATACTGCTGTAACAGTCAGGAAGTTTTTCCTGATTTCCAGCCGGAATCTCCCTTCCTGTAACTTGAGCCCGTTATTCCATGTCCTTGCACTCTGGGATGATCGAGAAGAGATCCTGACCCTCCTCTGTGTGACAACCTTTCAAGTATTTGAACAGTGCTATCATGTCTCCCCTCAACCTTTTGCATTTTCACTAGGTTCGTATGATAATTTTGTTTTTACAAGCAAGCATGCCTGTTCAAAGCCCTGAATATGATCGTACGTGTGTCTCCGCTGAAAACGTTCGCCAATGGTTAGCTTTGTTCTTGAGTTTAATTTGCACAAATGCCCCAGTTTGCTTTTGCGCACATGGCCTAATTTGTGCAAATTTCCCCTGCAGTCTGAATCAGCAGAACAAATTTGTGGACATTTGCATGGCTTTGGGAAAACTTGTGCAAATTTCATGTTTGGTTCTGGCTTGATTTGTGCAATATTGCTATTTGTGATGGGTGAGCAGTGATTGTAATTGCAAACAGGAATCAAGCATGAATCAAGTGGAGAATCCTAGCAATCTTGAACATCACCCATTTGTCCATCCCTAAGTTTCATAAGTCCATGGAGGTGTAGCACATATAACCAAGTACAGCTATAACTGCCCATTTGCAAATCCAATGTGGAGGAACATAAGGGAAAGAGAGAAATTAGGATATGCCCTAGGATGGAGGCTAAGGTGAGGAAGCAGGACACAAAGTTTCAAAAAGGGGGTAGTATTAAAGGCCAGTTCTAGAAAGTACTAACTAGCGTCGTTTCCACCTCCTTTGACTTTCACTTCTATGAATGCAATGGTTTTGACTCTGAATTTCACTGCTACTAATGCACATCTTCAACCATCATGATAATGAACCAACAAAGTTCCTTTTATCTGCTCAGTTCTGTTTGTCATTACTTTTTTGCTTTCCATTTCTTGGGCATATGAAAAACTGGCTGGTTGAGGACAAGCTGAATTTCTTCTTACAAGGATCTAACCAGTTTGTGACTCTGGCCATAGATAGATGGGGCGATATCCTGGGAAAATCCCAAGGATCGTCCCTGTGCATCCACATGATGCACAGGGGATCCTGGGAGCAGGGAAGTATTTATTTATTTATTTATTTATTTATTTATTTATTTATTTATTTTATTACATTTATATACCACCCCACAGCCGAAGCTCTCTGGGCGGTTTAAAACAATTAAAAATAGTAAACATTAAAAGTATACAAAAATTTAAAAGACATAAAAACAGTATAAAAACAACAGTATCCATTTAAAAACAACAATTCTGGGGTCCATTAAAAACAAACTTAACGTTGCTAAATGCTGTTAAAATGCCTGGGAGAAGAGAATAGTCTTGACCTGGTGCCGAAAAGATAACAATGTTGGCGCCAGGCGAGCCTCATCGGGAAGATCATTCCAAAGTCGGGGGGCAACCACGGAGAAGGCCCTCTTCCTTGTTGCCATCCTCCGAGCTTCCCTCAGAGTAGGCACTCGGAGGAGGACCTTAGATGTTGAGCGCAGTGTACGGGTAGGTTCATGTCGGGAGAGGCGTTCCATCAGGTATTGATGGATCAGGATCAAGTATGATCCCTCCCTTTCCCCAGAATCTCACCCTAGCCTTTGAACCTGCTTTTTCCACAGTCTCGGGATGATCCCAAGACCGTGGAACGTGTGGGCCGGTGTCGTGTTTGTCCCGGCTCCTCGTGGTTACTCGCAAAGAGCCGGGACCCGCGCATGGGGTGCAGAGCTCCTCAGGAGCTCTGTGCCCATTGGGGTGGGGTGGGGGGAGCAGGGAAAATTCTAAAAAATAAAAAATTTACATTTTGCACATGAGCATTCGTGCGCTCCTCTCCTTTAAGGAAAAAAACACCCCAAAATGGCGGTTGTAACGTCCTCCCCCTCTGAGGTTGTTGCGCACCATGTGTAAACATAGGGGGAGATCTCATGATAAAAATATTGTGAGATCTTCACCCATCCGTCATGCTAGACCAGGTAGGTCTAGCTGAGGCCTCAGAGGGTTGCTCTTTTTGCAGTTAAGGTGGCCAGTGTAAGGAAAATGGAAAAGGAAAAAAAAATCATTAAAGGAGCCATATAACAGCTTTTAAATCATTTGGGGCCTCAACAGAAGCATAAATACTCATTTTATCAAAAGGTATATGTCTTTTTATCTTTTTGAAATATTTTATTGCATCAGTTTTAGACTTTTTAAAAGCTAATATTTTAAGGTTTGCGGTTTGTTTTTAACCCGCGTTTACTGTGTGTGAAATGGTCTGAAGACTTATTCGATAAACTTTGACTTACTTCCAACTGTATGCATCTCTACCATGGCCATAGAACCTCTGCTTGAAGGTATCATCTGTTTGAAGGGCTGATGAACCCCTAAGAAGGGAGAGCAGAGGCCTTGGGGTTGCCCGTCAATAGTTCAGCACTATACTGGACAGCATATTATTATTATTATTATTATTTATATAGCACCATCAATGTACATGGTGCTGTACAGAGTAAAACAGTAAATAGCAAGACCCTGCCGCATAGGCTTACATTCTAATAAAACCATGATAAAACAATAAGGAGGGGAAGAGAAAGCAAACAGGCACAGGGTAGGGTAAACAGGCACTGGGTAGGGTAAAACTAACAGTATAAAGTCAGAACAAAATCAAGTTTTAAAAGCTTTAGGAAAAAGAAAAGTTTTTAGCTGAGCTTTAAAAGCTGCGGTTGAACTTGTAGTTCTCAAATGTTCTGGAAGAGCGTTCCAGGCATAAGGGGCAGCAGAAGAAAATGGACGAAGCCGAGCAAGGGAAGTAGAGACCCTTGGGCAGGCGAGAAACATGGCATCAGAGGAGCGAAGAGCACGAGTGGGGCAATATTGTGAGATGAGAGAGGAGAGATAGGAACTGGCACACAGTTCTCCTAGAAGTCTCGGTCTTCCCTGCCGTGGTGAGCTGTAATGAATTTTTTAAATTTAAATTATACTAATTATGTCCAAATGTGCATCTATACATATATTCCGTCATATGCTGATTTTAGGCAAACCTGTGTCCCTTTTTGTCCTATTTTTGGCAAAGGTATTTCCTCTCTTTTGGCAATCTGTAAGTGCCCCCCCCACACACACCTTATTTCTCCAGCTTCTCCTAGAAGCCATTGATTCTGGGGCAAAGCAAAGGTGTCAGCTGTGGAGTTGGTAGGCAGTGGAGCCCCCACATGTATTTTGTTGTTTGTAGTAAAAGCAAAGCTTAGCGCTTCCTCAGGGTGGTGGTGGAAATGGGGATGCTAGTGCATCCCTAATCAGAATTCAAAATTAACATTAAATGAGACTTAGGTCATGCCTAAACAAGGGGGGTTGGAGGGCGGCGATCTCACGATTTTATGATCGCGACATCATCGGCCTTGTTTACACTTGGCACATGAAATCGCGCCCCACATTTTTTTTTTAAAGGGAACAGAGCGCTCGAGCGGTCAAGTGGAAAAGGTGAGTTTTTAAAATAATAATAATAATAATAATAATAATAATAATAATAATAATAATAATAATTTCCAACTCCCCCACCCTTCCCCCAATGGACACAAAGCTCCTGAGGAGCTCTGTGCCCCATGCTCAGCTTCTCTCAGTTACTCACGAGGAGCCGGGACAATCTGCGATGGCGAGCCACGCTTTCCGCAGTCTCAGAATCATCCCAAAACCACGAAAAAAAAGGGTAGGGTGATATCCCAGGGAAAGGGAGGGATCATCCCTCCCTCTTCCTGGGATCCCCTGTGCATCATGTGGATTCACAGGGATGATCCCAGGATGGTTCCCAGGATGTCACCCCATGTAGCAATGGCCTTAAGGACAACCTGTGATTGTATGGACCATGCTGCATTTGACCAGTCTTGTTCATCTTAAATGTCACTATGGGGAGATTTTGGTGACATCTCTGCCACTGATGGTTGTAGTCATAGCAAAATAAATATTTGCACCCTGAAGGCAGCAACATTCAACACACAACCACACACACACACATCTCTGGTTAGGGAGGGAAATGTAATGTACAAAGAGACCCAAATTCTCTCTCTGTGACTAAGCTACAGATCCAATTATCTTAACCAAAGATACCCTTGATGTCCTCTGATTTCTCAACAAAATTTAATAACCCTGGTTTTGTATTACTAGAATCCATTACTTTTAACACAATATGCCGGAGTGCCTTTATGAGTGTACTAAGTAGGGCCATAAATAATTGAAAGTAAATGACACTTGTTAAAATAAATGATGAACAAAGAGCATTTTGTAGTGCAGTATCTTGGGTTGTGCTAAATGTGTTTGATTGCTCCCTCAATGAAGGGAAGGGAGGCTTCATGTAGCTGGTCTTTCAGCAAAGCTGAGGAAGAGGGCTTCCATCTGATCTCTCTCTCTGCTGCAGCCCATATTGCTGTTTAATCTTGATCTTAGAACCTTAATCAATGGGAGAATGATGAGAACATTTCAAAGATGCACATAATCAATGCGTACACTTGGAATAAATATGCCCAGAGATCTGCATGGATGTTTATCTTGACAGGAAACAGCAAAGCTCGCTATTTGATATGGACTTGAGTTGGAACAAGCTTCAAGGTGGAATTTGGAGAACATTGCTGAGTTTGAGTGTTGCTGATTCACACATCCCTCATAGTTCCAGTGGCGACACTATGCCCACTTACCTGGAAATAAGACACCTTGATGTTAGTTGGATTTACTTCCAACATGCCTAGAATTGTGTTGTTAGAGACTATGCTGCACCAGTTCTCAGGTACAGAATTGGACCGGAAGATGCTCAGCAGAACAGCGGAAAATGATGGCATGTGTGTGTCTTTACATAACCATATGTGTCCCCACCAAACTTAATTTTTAGTTAACTGAGTGAACCTAAAGGAGCTGTAGTAAGGCTACCAACATCTTTAAGAAGGATTTCACACATCCTTAAATTCTCATGATCCTATGGTTGCCCCACCACTATGCCAGGCATGGCTCCTTGGCCATTTAGGAGCATTCTGCTAAGTAGAATTCCACAGGTACAGGATTTACACAATGCAAATGCATTATTGTCGAAAGCATCCCCTGAATTCTCTCTATTAAGAAACCTGTTAAAGGCACTAATAGTTTTTCCCCCCCCCAGGAGAACAGAGCATGGAGTGTGAAATGATCCCTATGTCCTGATTCATAGGATCTATCTGTCTGTCTGTCTATCTAGCTATAAAATTAGTGATGCCACTTCATTTCCAGGGGAGGACTCTGAGAGCACAAAATCAAATAATTTACACCCACAAGATATAATTCAAAGAGCAACCAGAATTCAGATGCTAAGGTCTAATATGATCCCCTAAGCACTCAGCTGCCCAGGCCAAGTTCAGCCAGATCCTCTGTGATGTCAGAGAAGAATAGCCAATGGCATCAATTGAAATTAGACCAGTGGATGGGAGGAACACAGAGGAGGAAAAGACAGATATATGAATGGAGGAGATGAAAAGTGAGATTTGCAAGGCAAGTTGATGCATATTTACTCAGAACTAAGACTCACTGTGTACAATAGGTAAATGTCTAGGTGAGTTACGACTCTTTTCCTCTTATTCTGATGGGGCCTTTACTAGTGCTTCAATTAAAATGTGGGGAAAGAAAGAACCAGGTTCATAGTTTGGTTCCTAGGCCAATTTTGAGAAGAAGAAGAAGAAGAAGAAGAAGAAGAAGAAGAAGAAGAAGAAGAAGAAGAAGAAGAAGAAGAAGAAGAAGAAGGTGGTCATCCAATTCTGTGTTAAGAGGAGGAGGGTTTACTTAGTGCAGTCTACTTATTCAGATGGGAAAGTCTATTGAGGTTAGTGGGTTTAAAAGTGCCAGTGACATCATCATAGTCATTTTTTTCAACTCCCCGCCCATGACTGACATACTTCTGTCTTCTTCTTCTTCTTCTTCTTCTTCTTCTTCTTCTTCTTCTTCTTCTTCTTCTTCTTCTTCTTCTTCAAACAAAACCAATTAACTGGAAACAACAGGAAATGATTAATCACATTAATTAAAAATAATTTTCTTTCCCCACTCCTAAAAGGTCAGATCCTCAGCTGTATGGAAAATTGAGTCTTCATGCAATTTCATTTGATTTCCTGTGCAAAGCCTAATTAGTTAAAATGTGTTGTGAAAGAGCGGCAGCACTCGATAATGCCAACACTTCTGATAATTTCCGCCCTCTCGTTAGCACAAATGATGTTGTGTGTGCTTACGATGGGATGTTTGAAGGGGAGGTTGGATTTTGCTTTTGCATTGGGTATTGTTCTTGTTCTTTGTTTTGTTTTAAATATATGCATGTAAAGCCATTGCTAATTTAAAATTAATGGGCAAGCACTTGACCCACAAGTGCTTTCAAAAAATGCTCATGCACTCAAAACCATGTTAATGACACAGGTGCTTCTCACCCATCCATGAAAAAAGGCACTAATGACTTATGTGGCTGGCCAGTGACCCATTTTAAAGGAGCCATATTCTGAGTGAGAGTTTGGAAGCATAGCTAGCTGTGGAGATGGGGCTAAGATACGGATGTATGAGAACTTTTTTAAAAAATAAAAAATATCAGGACATTGTTCAGGACTTTACTTTGGACCAGACATGGACTTTGGCCCAATCGATAGACAAAGTCCATCCATTTCTAGTCTTCCAGTGTGATTAGTGGACCAGAAAAAAAAGATGTGTTCGATGGTATTTGTACATTTCAGAAATGGGTACATTTGAAACAATACGTAAGGAAACACATGTGGGATTTCATGCGAAAGGAAAACTAACAAACAAAGCTCAGCATCTCATACAGAGTTGGGTCGGAACGAGCTTCGAGATGGAATTTGGAGAACTTCAGCAAACTCAGGTTTTATCCATCCCTAGGAGACATCTTTCTCGATCTGTTGCTCTCCAGATGTTTCAGACGACAATTCCCAGGATCCCCCAAACAGTGGTGACAGCTGGGGAATGCTGGGAATTGTATTCTGACATATCTGGAGGCGGAGGGAAAGCAGTGGTGGTGGTAACTAGGGATGTGCTCCGCTCCGATTAGGAGCGTAGAAGCAGTAGCGGATTGGCCTGCTCCGCCTTACCCAGAGGCGGAGTAGGAGTGGACCGCGGACCCCCTAGAAGCAAGGCGAAGAGAAGCGACCATTTTTCGGAGCTCCGAGTTCAGGCGGAGCGCTCCGGTCGCCATCTTGAAAACATTTCGCCATAGGATTGCATTGCGGCAAATAATCGCGCATAACTACGTTGTTTTTGAAGCTATCATTCTGGAAATTCTTGTGCACAGAGAGTCGTGGATGGGGGTCATTTTGAGACCACTCTCAACTTTCTGCGTTGTCTGGGTCGCGGGCTATATTTTTGTGAAAATCGGGTCAACCGCGCGGCTCAAACTGCGTTTTCGGCTTTTCGCCCATAGGATTGCATTGAGGGAAAGAATCGGGGATAACTGGGGGGTTTTTAAGCTATCGTTCTGGAAATTCTTGTGCACAGAGAGTCGTGGATGGGGGTCATTTTGAGACCACTCTCAACTTTCTGCATCGTACGGGTCGCGGGCTAGAAGTTTTTAAAAAATCGGCGGGAAAAATACCTTTTTCAAAGGGCTGAGGGGCAGAGTCAGCTCCCGGTCATGATGATCCCAAAGTTGGAGGAGGGCATAGGCAAAACAGGTAACTTGGGATTCTGGGAAACTTCTCTTTCTTCATCTGAACGGGCTTTTCCCCGTGTTTTTTAACACTGTAGCCCCACCAAATGCACAAACACAACCTGAAATCATATACTAAGCCAAGAATAAGAGATAGAAACACAGCACTGCTCCCCACCCTAACCTTGGGGAACAACTGAATCGATGTGGTGCAAGGGGATGAGCTCCCCTAGGGCATCTCATCGTGGACGTGCCCCCACTCTCTCCTGCACTGGAAGGCCATTAGAGCCTTCCAAAGAGAGTAAAACGGTGGAGCAATGCCTATCATGAGTTGAAGTGAATGGTCACTTTTCAGTGGTGGAGCAATGCCTGTTCTGAGTCGAAGTGAGCGTTTTACTTCTCAGAGCTGTGGCTGTCAGTGTCTTGAACTGGCAGCTACTTCCCCCTCCCCCGGGCACGTCCCCCTATTGCTGGTAAAAGACAGATATAGCCTTTTAAAAAAAGTTCTTCTTGTTGTTTATTGAGCAACACTGCTGCTTTTAATTCCACCCCTCCTTTGTTTATTGATTGATTTATTCCATTTTATATGCATTACTGGCTTATCCTTGGCTCACTTCCTTATGCCCCCAGAAATGCCAGCTGCATGCCTGCCTGCCTTCCCTCCCTCCTCCCCTGCCCACCTCGCAGGGATGTTGTGTGTGGGGTGCCCGATTTTCAAAAATTCCCCAAAAATCAGGGGATGATGGGATTGCTTTGAAACTTGGCATGCGTGTGTATATCCCCATGAGGTGTCATGGTGCCAAACATGAGGTTTCTAACTTGAACAGAAAAAAAGTTGTATAATTTTTTAGCTTTTAATGCAAGCCTATGGGGGGGGGGAAACGGAGCTCCGGATCCGGATCCGGAGCTCCGGGCGGAGCGGAGCGGAAGTGGGCGGAGCGGGGGCGGGGCGGAGCGGCCCGATCCGGAAAATGGCGGATCTGCAAGTGAAGCGGAGCGGGGGGTCTGTGCACACCCCTAGTGGTAACCCTAGTTTAACACATACATGGCTGAATACACAGGGATTCAAACTCCCAACTTTTAAGAGCTAAGCACTCAGAGATGGATGAACATGTGTGTTCTACTCTCTACCAAATTTATTTTATTTATTTATTTAAAAACATCTTCATCCTGTTTATGGAGAGATCTGGAAATTTTGGTAAGTTCTTCTAAAAAAAATTCCACCTGAATGAATGTTTACCCCTCTATAACCTAGTCCCTATAAAGAATAACAAAAACCAAAACAATGCATCAGGGTCTTCTCCTGCTGGTCACACACCACCTTTTCCAGAGCTGGGTCTGACATATCGATATTATTTATTTATTATTGCATTTATATCCCACCCTTTTTTCCTGCAAGGAACCCAAAGTGGCACACATAGTCCTGCTCCTCTCCATTTCATCCTCACAACAACAACCCCATGAGGTAGGTTGGGTTGAGAGTCTGTGACTGGCCCAAAGTCACCCAGTGGGTTTCCATGGCCGAGTGGGGACTAGAACCCAGATCTCTGGACACCCAGTCCAACACTTTAGCCACTACACCACACTGGCTCTCTTCATCAAACACATGGGGTCTTGCTAGACCTACCTTAAAATCCGGGCATGTGGAGGGGCCAGCCCATGCTAGAAGTAGTGTGGGCTCTTGCTCTTATCCACACATCAACGCGACGGGGTAAAGGAAAGCCCCATCACGTCGGCCATTTTCTTCAATCTTTTAAAGGGGCCATGTGCACAGGAGTGCACCAATGGGAAAGGTAGGTGGTTTTTTTTTAAAAAAGGGTTCCCCATTCCCTGCCCCGATTCCCCCCCCCCCGCGCGCGATGTCCGATCCCCATCCCCCCTGGCTCCTTTTCCCCCCATCTCCCCACCCTCCCTTAATGGCTGCAGCGCTCCTGGGGAGCACTGCATGCCATCCGCCGCTTTTCTCGGCTACTCACAAGTAAATGTGGTAGCCAGGAAAAGTGGCAGAATGGGCTACACACCCACGGTCTCAGGCTCCCGAGACCGCAGGAAAAACCGGGCCACATGCAGTGCTAGTTAGTCTGGGGCCAGGGCGGTTTGAGCCCTGCCTGGGCCCGGGATCCCCTGTGCATCATCTGGATGCACTTTGGCCGGTCCGGGCCTCACACCAGGCTAAACCGTGGTCTAGCAATGGACACTGTTTTCCTTCCCTGTCCAAGTTTAATTAATGCTGATCCTACAAGTAATGTAACGTTAGAATTAATGAACTCCATGTCCTTTTTCATGGGTGTTTCTGGGCATATGGATATGAATTCAGGTTTAATAGATAGTTCATTTGGTACACAACAACAACAACAACAACAACAACGTATATATGTGCTGCAGAAAGAGAGTTTCAGTCCAATTCCCCATGACTTAATAGACCCTGTCAATGCAGAAAGCTCATTCAATAATGCCAGTCAAATGAGAAACCACTTAGTGGAGCAACAGCGTAGGAGATTAAAATGCCTTTTTTTGTTGAACATAAAGGTCATTGAGGCAGTAAACGCCTTAAAGGGGAAGGCAATGCATTTCATGCATGAGGGGCCTTTGCCTGGCAAAAGAGATGCATTGCTTATTTCAGCCGTGGAGATAATGCTAGGGATGTAATGGCACCAAAAAAGGAAACAGCAGCTTTGTGACTAGTTGCAGGAAGCCTGGTTGTTTCAGCTACTTTAAAGGGTGGCAAGGCCGTAACGGTGTAGCTAGTTAATGTGGCTAGTATAATTGCCTTGGCTTGATTTACTTTGATTTTATATTCAGTTATTACAGGTAGGGGTGTCTCAGGGTCCTTTTTAGCCAATCCTCCCTGCCAGAGATAGGCTTATTGAGACCCTCAATGGCTTCACCAAGGCCCTTCCTACATGTAAGGGTGTAGAGGGATGCAGGGGAGACGATCCCAGGATTTCCGGCTTCTGGGATCATCGCCCTATGTCCAGACGGCTGTGTGACATCCCAGAAGTGAAGAGGGACATCACACCCATTGCACCCGCCATTTTTTTTTAAAGTAACAGGAGCCAGAGTGTATTTGCGCTCCAGTAAGGTGTTGTTGTTGTTGTTTTTACAAAAAATAATAAAATAGCCCTGACCCTGCTCCCCACCCCACTCCTGATGTCCTTGGACTGTCCCTGGCCTGGCTCCTTCCCTCTGCTGACCCATGCTACTCACAAGGAGGGAAGAAGCTGGGACAGGTGCTTACACCACCCACAGTCGTCAGGATCATCCTGGGACCGCTGAAAGAATTGGGCTTTCTCAGGGTTTCTTTATCCCTAGGAAAACCCATGACCACCACCCCCTGCCCCAGGGAGTCCCTGTGCATCATTTGGATGCACAGGGAGCACCCAGGGACAACCCCAGGGAAAAAAAGCCAGTGTAGAAACAGCCTAAGGCATAGCTGACACAGAAGAACATAAGAAGAGCCATGCTGGATCAGACCAAGGGTCCATCTAGGGCAGCACAATGGCCAACCAGCTGTTGACCTGGGACCCACAAAGCAGGACACACGTGCTACAGCACCCTCCCACCCAAGTTCCCCAGCAGAATTCCTACTCTTCTCATGCTCAACATTAGGATCTTCGAATATGCCTCCTTTTCCACAGCAATGACCTTCACCCATTATTTGATGTTGTAATAAAATCCGCTCACTTTCCATGGGGAAAAAAAAAGCTCATTGAAATGTTGGGAGGAGGCTATTCCAGAGGGATAGTCCACCGCATTGTTGCAAAAACATACACACAGGAAGCTCATTGCAAAGTGATTAAGAAGACAAAACTGAGTATGTCTTGTGGCATAGATGGCAAATTGGCTGAAAAGGCTCTTGAATTTTTCATCCTGCATTCTTTACATTGAAAGGTCTACCAACGCTCTTCTTTATTATCCTCCTGGAAAGAAAGTGATTGCATATAAAAAGCTGTTTGGGCTCTTTCAAGCTAACAGTCCATTGTTCGTCGCACATTAACAGAACAATTTTTAAATAATGACTTACATCCCCTCCTCTAAATAATTCCTTTTTGGGGTCATCCGAAGCAAGTTTTTTTTAATTATTATTATCATTATGGTTATTGTTATTTTCTGAGCCTGCACTCTTTCTCATTAGCACTAGTTGCATCCAAGTTCTAGGGCTTTATTCCTTCAGCTCAAAATGGAGACATTAACATTTTAAGAGGGTGATACATAAGCCTTTAGAGATAATATTTCCCCTGCCCTCTTCTCTCTTAGAAATTGCAGGAAATTCCAGATTCTGTCTGCCTGCTTGAAAACAACAAATTTATTGTAAACAATTTATCACTTGAGGCATATTTCTCCTTTCCTTAAATACCCCTGTCGTGAATTCTGGCATGCACAAATTTGGCACTCTGGAATACTGAAAGACATTGGTTCATGGGGAATACATAAAGCTTCATTAAGATTATTGGTGCTCCAGCCTATTTTTTATTATTTGATGTACATCCAAATCTTTCTCTTATGCAATGGGAGGAAACTTTTAGGACAACTTCAGAATTTGATGCATTCCTATGAGCAGTTGAGTGAGAAAAGAGAATGGATGTATGAGGGCTCATCGACACCTAAATGTGTAGCACGAGGGAGGGGGAGGATCACAGAGGTACCAGCTTCCGCAGTTGTCCCCCAGCTTCTGTAAGGTTGTGCAATGCCCCCAAAGGGAAGAAGAATGTGGCTTTTCTTTTTCTTTTTAGAAGAGGAGCCCTGTCGCACAGTCCCGATCCGGTGAAAAATATAAGTTTACAAAAACAATAACAACCTCTGGTCAAACCTCCTGCTTCACCATTCCAGAAATCGCAAAATTGCTGCCCCCACCCCTGAAGGGCATGGATCCTCCCTGAACAGCTCCATGCCCATTTTGAAAGCCAGAGGAGGAAGGAAGGAGATGTGACAGGTGTCCACACACCATGGAACTTGGGATCTCCCCAAGACTGCAGGAAAAGTGCTGGCATTGACATTCAAAGCCCTAAACAGTTTGGGGCCAGGTTATTTGAAGGAATGCCTCCTCCCATATGTACTTGCCTGGACCTTAAGATCATCCTCAGGGGCCCTTCTCTGTGAGCCCCTGCCAAAGGAAGTGAGGCAGGTGGCTACTAGGAAGAGGGCTTTCTCCGCAGTGGCACCCCGGCTGTGGAATGAGCTCCCCAGAGAGGTCCGCCTGGTGCCTACACTGTAATCCTTTCATCACCAGCTGAAGACCTTTTTATTCTCTCAGTATTTTAACACTTAATTTTAACTTAAATTTAAATTTTACTGTTCTAACTCTATATTTTAATCTTATATCAATTTTTGCTGCGTTGTTTTATCCTGGTTGTGCTTTTATACTGTATTTTGTATTTGTGTTTTTAAACTGTTGGTTGTTTTATTATGGTTTTAATTTTTGTGAGACGCCCAGACAGTTTTGGCTATTGGGCGGTATAAAAATGTAATAAATAAATAAATAAATAAATAAATAAATTTTCCCGGCGGAAGTCTCTGCCTCTCCCTGGTTGCCTCTGGGATCCCTTGTGCATCCTATGGATGCACAGGGATGCTCCTGAACTGATCCCGGAATAATTGCATGGTGTAGACATGGGCTGAGATTTTTCTTTTCCAGATTGTTTTTGATCAGGATTTTCCTTTCCAGACCGAACATAGAATCAGATACCATCTGCTGTCAAAGTCTGTGCGTTTCCAAGCTTGCAATGAGATTTGTGGACCAACAGAATGTGTTTGACAGCATCCATACCTTTTCAAAACTGTGCATGAAGAAATATGTCCTTTTGAAAAGCTCTGCACAAATATGCTTTAATCAATGGGAGAAGAATGCATGTATTTCAAAGTTGTGCACAGCTGGTGCATACATTTACAGAAATACACATGAAATAATATATGGGCTTTCATGCAGAAAGGAAGAGAGAGAAAAGATAATGTTCATTTGTATAGGAGGGTTCCCAACCCAGGAAGGAGGGAGACCCAAAGAGATATCTCCACTCTGAGAGGCAAGAGCATGAAGAAGAAGGGATTTGGAAGTGAGGTCAACAACCTTAAGTATATCAGTCTAGTGTCAGAAGGAAGGTCAGCACAGATCAGCCTAGAAAGCTTAGATGTCTTCTCTCTATCTATTCTCTTTGTTTCTCTTTGAAGCCAGCTGACATGCACACACACTTCCAACTGCTCACAATCTGTTATGGACTCGAGTCAGAACAACCTTTGAGATGCAATTTTGAGAACCTTGATGAACTCAATTTTTGTTGATTCTCATATCCCTAAACCAATTATATTTAATAGCTTCAGTGCTTGCCTAAAATGTTTTGTTGACTTAAGCAGACCCCCCTCTACACAAACACAGACACACACTCGCTCAGGTTCCTTCATGATACTTCATGGTAGGACCAGTTGATCCCTTCCCGCATCTGAAACTAGAATCTATTCACTGAACTCTATTAAAAGAAATCCACTCTTTGGTGACAATAATGCTCTCCAGTAATTGCAACAGAGGAAAGTATTTGTAAACTGGGAGAATATAGTTCCTCCACCCACCCACCATTTTTAATGTTAACACTAAGCTACTGATGACACATAGGTAGGATTGGGTGGAGCAGGTCTGGGATAGGCACTTTTTGAAAACTCATCTGCAAGGTTGAGTCCTTCAGATGTGGGAATCCTCAAGCCACCTTCTGAATTTCCTTGGCTTTCATCAGTTTTCTGTCAACTCTGACCTTAATAGTATTTGGACATCCCGTGTCAGCAATTAATAGTGACAGAAGAACATTTTATTCTTCACTGGAAAAAAAACCCCCAAACTAAACCCCTGTCATCTATTAAATGGACCAATCTAAATAATTGATATTAATTACATGGCCTTTTCCAGCAATAACCTGAACAAATCAATGCTGAAATGAGAGGATTCAAGACTGGTTGTAATAGACAGCGGTAAGTCTGGTGAAGGCATGCCAAGGTGTAGATGTATAATGAATCTGCAATTCATCTTAAATTTCTACAAACCATTGCTGGTGGGTGGAGTTGTTCCCTGTAACCCTTTCCCTCCCAAGAAGCAGGAGAGGTGAGACAGAGAAGGGTATCTCTCTCTCTTTTGAAGAAGCCTTGTGACTGGGGCCGTAGCTAGACCTAAGGTTTATCCTGGGATCATCCAGGGTTCGCCCCGGCCTGAGCACTGGATCCCCTGTGTGTCACCTAGATGAACAGGTTTGACCCCTGGACAATCCAGAGATAAAACTTAGGTCTAGCTACGGCCTGGGACTAGACTGGCATGCTCCATCTCTGTCTCTCTCTCTTTCTTATACTTGAATTCACACTTCTGGACCACAGGATGTGGGATATTCTCTGCAGGAGTGGCCCAAGACATTTAGCTGCCAGAGATTGATGCACAAGGTGGCATCTCTTTCTCTCCCATGAACAGAAGCTGACCAGACTGACAGTGGCCCTTTTTACACCTAAGGATTATCCCAGGAAAATGGAGGGATCATCTCTGCCTGCTCCTGGGATCCCCTGTGTGTCATTTGGATGCACTGGGATGATCCGGGGATGATCCCAGGAAAAAAGGCAGGTGTAGAAACAGCCAGTGTCTTCCAGGGCACCCGAGGGCAGCAGGCTGCCATAGCAGGAAGGGAAGAGGTCATATGGCCCATGCAGCTGTGTCCTCCAGGATCTTGTTGCTGCTCCCCACCCAACAGCATCCACTATCTAAGGCAGCCACCTCACTCTGCTTAATGGTAAGGCCGGCCCTGGTCCTCAACTTGATTATTGTAACAGGTAAAATCAGGTAGACCTTCACAGCAGCAAAGAATAAAACCATTTCAGCACATAGGGACCAAATGAAATCCAGCAAACGAATAAAGTATGGAAACAATTCTTAGAACTGTTCTTAGAATGCCATGGATAATAAAAGGATTATTATTATTATTAATATTATTATTATTATTATTTATTTATTTATATAGCACCAACTATGTACATGGTGCTGTACAGAGTAAAACAGTAAATAGCAAGACCCTGCCGCATAGGCTGACATTCTAATAAAATCATAATAAAACAATAAGGAGGGAAAGAGAAAGCAAACAGGCACAGGGTAGGGTAAACAGGCACTGGGTAGGGTAAAACTAACAGTATAAAGTCAGAACAAAATCAAGTTTTAAAAGCTTTAGGAAAAAGAAAAGTTTTTAGCTGAGCTTTAAAAGCTGCGGTTGAACTTGTAGTTCTCAAATGTTCTGGAAGAGCGTTCCAGGCGTAAGGGGCAGCGGAAGAGAAGGGACGAAGCCGAGCAAGGGAAGTAGAGACCCTTGGGCAGGCGAGAAACATGGCATCAGAGGAGCGAAGAGCACGAGCGGGGCGATAGTGTGAGATGAGAGAGGAGAGGTAGGAAGGAGCTACACAGTGCAAAGCTCTGTAGGTCAACAGGAGAAGTTTATATTGGATTCTGAAGTGAATTGGAAGCCAATTGGCACCAAAAAGACCATCCCGTAGGAAGCAGATGAGCCTCTCGAAGGAGAGCATTCCTCAAATGGGGTGCCACCACTGAAAAGTTCTTTTCCCTTGTAGCCACTCACATGGCGTCATTTGGCAGGGGCACCTGGAGGAAGGCCACAGATGTCTGGGTATGTAAATATGGGAGAAGACACACCTTCAAGTAACCAGGCCACAAACCCATTTAATTTGGACTGGAAATGGATCTTTTGCACCAGAACGTATTCAGGGCATGCAGTTTAGCTTACCAAGAGGCACACACTCTTGATTCTCTGCAGCGTCCTGGCACCATGGACTTAGGGACCTATACAAGGTGTCATTGTCTTTCCCAGTTCTAGCCTGCTCCCTCCCCCCCCTCCACAAATCTCCAGCCACTTTTCAGTCTTCCTTGGTTGCCTTCCACTGAGGTTCCTTTAAAGCCCCAGCGATGACAGTGAAGCAAGTTTGGATGATTCACAAACTGAAACTAAATCTCTGTACATCCCTGTTCCATTCCCTTGTAAGCTTCCTCTCATGCTAGGGGTTTCTGTTCTTTGCCCTGCCCTGTCTGTTTCTCCAAATATTTCTGAATTCTGGCACACCACAGTGGGAAGGAGGTAGTAGGTAATAGGCCAGGCTAGTGAAGTGAGTCCATCTGTTGCCATAGGGATACATTTATTGGCATATTTTCCCCAGTACTCTCTTTAGAAACATTGATTTTTATGACAAAAATAGTTTATGCTGTTTTGCTGTTTCACAACAGTTCTTGTTGTGTATTTTAGGTTCTTCATCACCCTGTGGTAGTTTATGTCCTCAAGAGAAGGTTTCCCAGCCTGTACTCCATATAAAGGTATGTACATTCGTATTCTTTTCCCCCATTTATAATGCTTCTTTCTTTCTTTCTTTCTTTCTTTCTTTCTTTCTTTCTTTCTTTCTTTCTTTCTGCTTTGATTTCAGTAGGGATCAAAAAAGCTGTCTGTTTTGCTTTCTACAACATTGGAATAATTTTAGTCTCAAATTCTTTCCACTCCTTTGATGAAGAAATGTGTGAATGTTCATATAATGCGAATGTTCATATAATGACAACAGCAATGATGAGGACAACAAGAATGCAATTCTCAGGGGTGGGAGAGTTTTCAGACATGGTTAGATTTTTGCATCAAAAAAAAAAATTCAGACATAGTTAGATTTTTGCATCAAATCCAATGATGTAAGAAGTGATTCTATTTCCTGCCTTTCTCTTATAATTACATCATTGATACGTAGCGCACAAGTCACCCAAGTCAAGAGAAAATCTGAGGAAAACACAGGTGCCATATAATTATGTAGTTACATCTAATGTCAAATGATTTCACTACTGAGCTGCATGCATCCATTTCGAATTAATGTGGTCCAGATTTTTAAGACAGGACTTTTAAATGGGGCTCACTTTCTTTGGATTGCTACAGTCCACGCATACAAAAACAAAAACGAGGGGTTAGGTTTGAGCTCCATCACACCAGCGATTTATCACACACTCACCATTCCTGGTATGTGGTTTTGCATTGTGGGACTCACATGACGTCATCCCTGTTGGGCAAGCATCTTGTTCCTTCTCCCCCTTGTTGTGTTTTATTTTGGTGTGGGGAAAGTGTGGGTTATTTTCCCCTCTTGCTTTTTCCTTTGTTGGGGGCATGTGCTAACAGAGTCTTGCTGATGAAAGGGGAAGGTAGGGTGGTTCTCCTTCTCCAGCTCATCATCATAGGAACTTGTTAGTCGGTTGAATAGAGTTTTTAATGCTCCAATCACCACCACCACCATCGTCCACAGAAACAGAGCCCAGATGAAACCTTAAAAGTAGTTGCAAGATAATGAAGCCAGATTGAGGGGAGGGGAAGAAAGAGCCCACGCCCATCAGAGTACCACAACCAATGAACTGGAGGAGGAAAGCGAACGGGCGGAGTAGAATGGAAGAGTAAACAGGCGAAAACCCACATTAAAGGGACCGTGTGTGAGGGAGCCCTTGACGTGCTGATGAAATGGAGGTAAAAAACACAGAGACAAACCAGAGGAAAAATAAATAGGTGTGATGGAGCCCTTTGACTCAGTTCTAAATGAAATGTGTATGAACCTGTAATGTCCATAGCAGCTATCTCCAATGACTATTTGAGCTATACTCAAGGGTAGAGCATATACACGGCCATTTGTGTGTGTTTTCATGCACATTTCCCCCCAAATGTACAATATGCATCAATTTTGTACATTTTTTGAAATGTACACATTCTTCTCCCATTGATTAAAATGTATTCGTGCACATTTTTCAAAATTATGTTTTTCTCCATGCACATTTTCAATTGTACGCATGCTGTCACATTATTATTATTATTATTATTATTATTATTATTATTATTAAATCCATGAATCCCAATGCAAGCTCAGATATGTGCAATCTTTGACTGCAGTCTGCAAGTTTATGTTCACTCTGGAAAGCATGACTTGGGTAAAATCTCGAAACAGATTTCACATACACCCCTAGTCAGTGTTAACCCTGTGTGTCAGTCTCTGTGTGCTGTTTGGGCTCACATGTCCGTTCTTCTCAATACCTGGCATCCCACTTTTCCTCCTCCCACTTCTTGTTGGTGTGGTTCCCCATGCCTGCACTAGTAACTGATGAGAAACCCTTAATTGTAATTGCAATGTTTGTCTTGAACTATGCTCTTTTAAAAGCTCCATTAGAGCTTTTCGTGGCATCCCAATGCATCCCAAAGTTCATATAAATGTCAAATATATTTTTTTGTCCATAGACACCTGCATTCTACTCTCTCTCTCTCTCTCTCTTTCTCTCTCTCTCTTTCTCTCTCTCTCTCTCACTTTCTCGTCCGCCTCCCAGTGGTGGTGGCCAGATAACCCCAATTCTCCCAGGTTGGTTGTGCATCTCTGGCCCACAATGACTCAGCCACTGCTGCCCTGAGGAGAATGAGAGAGAGAGAGAGAGAGAGAGAGAGAGAGAGAGAGAGAGAGAGAGAGAGAGAGAGAGGGAGACTGCATGGAGGGACATGTGTAAGCCAGATGCCCACCTATAGGGCATAAAAGCTTAGAGTTGTTTAGCAACTTTCAGAAAGACACTGTACTCTGTGATTGGGGCTGTAGCTAGACCTTAGGTTTATCCCAGGATCATCCCGGGTTCATCCCTGCCTGATTGCTGGATGCCCTGTGTGGCACTTAGATGAACAGGTTTGGCCCCAGGACAATCCTGGGATAAACCTTAGGTCTAGCTTAGGCCTGGGTGTCTGTGCTTGTGTATTAACCTGCCTGCTTCTCAGCCTCTCCTGTTCTCCTGGCCATGGCAGTTGGAACACTGTTGCCTGAAGGCACCCAATGAGTTTGAGTGAGCGAGGGCAATCCAGCTACCACCACTAACAGAATGAGTATGAGGGAAAGGAAAGAGGGAAGGAAGGAAGGACATTGGGAGGGAGGGGCCAGCTGGCAGACAGGCAGACATATGTAGGGGCTCAAAGGCTATTCATGGAGTGCAGTAGGTAGCATGGGAGAGTGCTATATTCAACTGACTCCTCTACTGTGCAACACTTTGAAGTCATGGCCAGATAAGTTGGCGATGCCATATTGCAAGTCTCCAGGCTCTCCACTGCAGCCACATAGGATATATTGATGGCCATTGGCAATACACCTACTGGACCAATCAAATGCCATGATTTCCTTCTCTGCATGGTTCAAGTGAGATTTTATTTTGGCCATGTCTGTTGATGCAAGTTGGTGCCCCTCAAGTGACGTTTGATGACAACGTGGTGATTTATTCCTTCTGAGGATGTGGTGATAGCTACCCTCCCTTTCTGGAAGCCATCACTGTTTGTAACTCTAAGAGAATCAGGACATTGCATGACTGCAAATCACTCTAATAGCTTCTATTTCTGGAGCTTCTGCCATCCTGTAATATCTCGAAATACTTTGCAGACAATAAAACCACACTGTTTCGTTCCTAGATGCAACCCACAATATTGTGCAATGAAGGCGATTTCAATAGAGGATGTGCAATAGACCAGTCTTTTGTGAAATAATGTAGTAATGTGTGAAATAGAAAGGAGGTGTTATTTGCTATAGAAAGTATCAGAGGCGGTAAGCATACCAGTTGCTGGGGAACATTAGTGGGAGGGTACTGTTGCACCATGTCCTGCTTCTGGGTTTCTGGTTGATAGCTGGTCCGTCTAGTCCACAGAGTGCTGGACTAGACGGTAGGGTGACCATATTTGGGAAACCAAAAAAGAGGACACCTAGTGTGTGTGTGGGGAAGCAGCTTTCTGAGTCCTGCAGAAAGTACGTTATTCCCCCGCCACCTTAAAGAACCCGATTGGAGTGGAGGAGGGGAAAGGATTTCATTCTGCACCACCACCATCCACTCCAATTGGGACCTTTTCTATAATGTCCACGAATGACCCACCTTCCCCTTTAAGACCTCAATTGGAGCTCGGGGTGGGGAATGATGTGCCTCAAGAAAGCATGTCATTCCCTCCTGCCATGCTAATGGCAGCCTTAAAGGGGAAGGCGTGTCATTCCAGGACATTATTGAAAATTATAGAAAATCCCCCCTGACACCATGGAAAGAACAAAAACCAGGACAAATCCGGGGAAATCCTGACAGTTGGTCACCCTACTAGACGGACCCTTGGTATGATCTCGCATGACTCTTCTTATGTGCTTACTTCCTTAGACAATATCAGCCCCATCAACATTTTGAATGGTAAACAAAGTGCATGCACACATGGACAGTACAGACTATTCAGGTATACTGCCTCTGAGCCTGGAGGATCCATTTAGCAACCATAGTTAAAATCTCCCAATCTATGTATTCCACATGACTGTGACTCATGTTCTTTTAAGACAATTAAATTAATTGGAATAGATGATCCAATGAGTCTGCTCGTTCAATTGCAGTCAGAAACGTCTGCCAGTTTTCAAAACAAAGCGCCTCCTACTCATAAAAATGAAACTCAAGTTCTGCAACTGGGTTTCAGTAGATGCGGTTGTTTAGAGCAAGAGGGGTATCGGGTATCAGCATCCCTGTGCCAAAAACTCTCTTAAACAGGTTTCATTAACTATCTTTTTAATGGCCCCTGGGCTGCTTACAGACAGAGGTACACAATCACTTCCCTCATATATACTTGAAATGGGAGACAGGTGCAAGCTGAGCTGATGGCAGGTGAGCTCAGTGTACCACGACATCATGGTCAAGTGTGCCAAAATCCCTCTTCCATCTCCTTCCATTTTTCTTTTTTCTTTTTATGAGACCCTGATGTGGGTATAAAAGGAACACAGAAGTCTGGGACCATCTTTTTATTGCAGGACTTGGGGAGGAGGAAGTGAGGGACTGGAGAAGAGTGCCTTTGGCACAACAAATCTGAGAACCCCACGTTCGTTCAAACACGTTTTGGCTCCTTGCGAAAACTTAATGCATTTTTTATACAGGGACATAAAAGGCAACATTTTCTCAAGACCCTTCCAATAATTAGCGGCACACACACACACACCCTCCCAATACGCTCGAAGGCTTCGTGCAGTTTCCGCCAAAGCATCCATTATCCTCCTGCCGTGAACTCAATTTCATCCCACACCAGGGAGGACAAAAGGAGAGGTTGGAGCGCTCAGACATTACATGCAATAGCGGCTCATAAAAATCAATGTAAAATTTAATTCAAAAGGTCTGCAGGCACCCAACCATTGAAATCTGGTGATACAGTTAATGTAAAGCAGCTTTGAGGTTCCCCTCCCAACCCGTCCATCCATGTGTGTGAGCGTGTGTGTGTGTGTGTGTGTGTGTGTGTGTTATTTTTAAGCTCTGAAATTTTGTCACTGTTTGAGCCAAAGTATTGAGGAACAGAGTTGTTGCCATCATGCTATTTACAGTGGGGTTCCAGAATTTTGGCAAAAAGGTCATTCCTTGTCTTCAACTGCTTTTATTATTTATTTATTATTGATTATTGCATTTATATCCCACCTTTTTTCCTGCAAGGAACCCAAGGCGGCATACATAATCCTCTTCCTCTCCACTTTATCCTCACAACAACAACCCTGCGAGGAGTTGGGAGTTCTAGTCCCCACTTGGCCATGGAAACCCCCTGAGTGACTTTGGGCCAGTCACAGACTCTCAGCCCAACCCACCTCACAGGGTTGTTATTGTGAGGATAAAATGGAGAGGAGGAGGAGGAGGATTATGTATGCCACCTTGGGTTCCTTGGAGGAAAAAAGGCGGGATATAAATGCAATAATAAATAAATGACTATGCATTTGCTTCTGAACTATTTTATTCACAGACCAGGTTAGCAGACAGTGAGTTGAGCACATAGACAGACAGTGCTAACTTTAAAATAGCACTCCTTCAATTATTTGGGCTTTAATTGCAATGGGACATGGTGCAAAATGTACCTAACACATACTGATGTGTGCCTCTAATACATATATACACACACACACACACACACACACACACACACCCCTGCCAAGTACAACTTCTCTAGAGCTTCCACTGATAATACTCCTTTTATTTTGATTGATTGATTCATTTCTTGCCATTTTAGATCTAGCTGGCATATAGCATTTATATGGGAATGACTAAATTAGTGGTTTAGACAAAATCTGGGGGATGTTTAAAAACTAAATGAAACCAATTTATAATATATAAGCTTTTAAATTGGCTGTTATTTGACAAAAAAAGCTAAAAACAATGCAACACATTAATCATGTTTAAGTTTATTTAGTGTTTTCAAAAACTGTGTTTCTTAATTATGTGACTATTTCAAGTTAGCGAAGTATCTACCAGGAGTTTGTTTTCTCCCCTTTTATGAAAGCACACAGACCCACACATGCAGCCTCTCTTTCTGATCAAGTACATTTTGTTAAATCTGTTCCCTCCTTGTTTTGGTGATTGCCGGGCATTTTTTATTCCATCATCCATTCATTGACGAAACCATATTATGTTAGGAATGTATGAGAATTTCATTCCACATGCACAAATGTGCATTTGTACCAATGCACACTACCACAAATAAGCATGAGTGCAAGTGCAAATTAGCAGATTTACACAACCCCCCATATATATATAGCAAGTCCACAGAATCTACATGGCTCAAAAAAAGGCTGGTTTGCAGTGGGATCTGAATCGAATTGAATCCATTGCAGATTTCTCCAGCATGGCTAGTTCATATCCAGCAGGGGTGGAACACTCTCTGCAAATCTTCTTAAGGCCTCAGTTGACTGCAGTCCTTCACTGGGACAATAGCTCCTTTTGGGAGAATTCTCCAGTTCATGCAATGCGCTCTCCAAGGTCCTGCCTGAATTGATATAGATCCTGCCTTGTCTCTCGTTGTGGATCTTGCCTTGATTTATGTAGATCCTGCCTTGCTTAGCAAGACCCAGAACATACAGTGAATGCTGTAGTGGGGAACATGGGTGGGAGGGTGCTGTTGCACCGTGTCCTGCTTGTGGGTCCCTGGCCGACAGCTGTGTGAAGAGAGTGCTGGACTAGATGGACCCTCGGTCTGATATAGCAGAGCTTTTCTTCTGCTTTTATCTCCTTATGGTGCAGAGTGCACCATAAGGACATAATGCTTATAAATGCTATGATTGGGATTATCTTACTTACAAACAAAACAACAGCTGTAGAATGGAGGGGTGATCTGTTACTCAAGTTAGGGTCATGTTGGTTTGTTTATTGGTTTGTTCTGGTTGGTGTGCTATGAATATCAGCTTTGGGAGGGAGTTGATTTTCAATGGGAAATGGTGAGGGGGCTTCAAGGGGGGAACCCCTCTTCACACTCCTCATCTGGATCAGCCTCTATCACTGCACCTGTTGTGAGTTATTTATAAAAGAGCAGGAGAATCCCAAACATGGGATCCAAAGACAGGGTGGTTAACATCATGTCTCACGGGACCCTAGAAATGAGTATCTTTATTTACATGCAGGTGCAGGGATCAATCTTAATGGCTGAGGTCAGGAGAAGTGATAGACAAATCTGTCAATTTTGCAGGTTTCTCCTAGTTTCTCATCTTTCTACTCTTGAATTGTTTATTTCATCCCGTATCTTCATTACTATTTCTTTCTCTTAGTCGATATGCAACCACCCTTTTTGCATGTGTTTCTCTTAATACATGCATCTTGGTATGCAATTTTGCTTAATATATTGGTTTTTAGAAACTATCTCCTGTGATATAAAGCATCCCTGTTCATTCTCTCTCTCTCTCTCTCTCTCTCTCTCTCTCTCTCTCTCTCTCTCTGTGTGTGTGTGTGTGTGTGTGTATGTGTGTGTGTGCAGTTTCCTCTAATACATATTTTGATTGGAGAATTGCATCTCCAGATTTGGAGAAGTGCAAAAGTAACATAAGTTACTTAACATAAGTCCAAAGAGTAACTAGGTTTTGGCTTGTGTATTGATCCAGAACTTGCAAATTAGGTAGTTTTGCATTAAAATGAAAACCGAACAAATTTCTCCTCCATCCCAAGTCACTAGGGCCAAGGAGCAGATTGATTCCATTGGGTTTCTTTTTATCCCCAAATCATCCCCAATACAATAATTCAAGACAGTTAGAATCCCCCCTCCCTCCCTCCCCCCCCTCTCTCCCCCCCTCTCTCTTTTGCAGTTGTTAGATTGACTAGCTGGAACCTATTCCAATAATTAATAAATGGTGGCATCCAACTTTTTGGGAACGTCTGGATGGAGTTCATCCCCCTCCCACCACAGCAACTTATAACTTGTTATTTTATTCTTCACAATTGTAGTCTAAAACTTCTTTTCCCCTGATCGTACAAGAGACCACATGTACGTTGATCACCAAGCTCTTATTAAGAGATTCCTTGCAGCTATTAATGTGTAGCTTGCCATTGCTACTGACTCTCTAGAGATCTGAACCTTAACATCACCCAGCAGTATAGTTATTGGGGTTAACTTCAACTCATTGCCTGCAATTTATTTGATGCTGTTTATTAACTTCTTCCAATATTCCTTATTTTAAGCTTTTTAACACCAGGATGTAAATCCGTTGTACTTATTTTTGAGATCTGAGCTCTACACAAAGAGCTTTTCCTTTCCTGCTTTTCTGCTATGTAACCTCTAGGTGTTGCTATGGAAGAGTGGAATAATACAATTACACCCCTGGGGAAATGCGTTTTGATTTCACTTTCACAAATAGTACTGCATTTCCCCCGTTCTAACACCCACCCACCCCACTCCATGAGAGTGCTCTTAAAAAACAGAAACAAAACTGGAGGAGTGTGACGCCATCTAAAGAACCCATAAACACTTGTGAGTGAGAAATGATAAGCACAAAATAAATGCCTCATGTGGAAAGGTTTAGGATTACAATTTACAATGCCACCATATATGAGCAAAAATCCCTCTACCATTACATCTCTAGGATGCTGGAAATATCCTAAATAACCTGGCTGGTATATAATACCCCCCTCCCCCCCACACACACATATAAGTTTTCTTTAGAAGTCACATCTAGTACATATCTAAAAAAATTAAAATAAACATACATGATTCCTTTGCTCCTCTGAGATTGTTATGTTAAATTCTCTTTGTTCAATTACCTCTGTTCCACTGTCATCTATCATATTACTGTTTTATATACTTTCGGCAATAATGCTTTCTATATGTTCAAACTCAATATCTTCTCAAAAGAAGTATGCAATCTAGCCATGTCTATTCCCCTAGTTCCTCCTGAATATGATTTCTATTTCGCAAATATTGGAAAATGGGAATGTGCAAGTTAACATTGCTATCTGACAGTTGGGTATATTTCCTTGGGAAATAGAACCTTTACATTTTTCCAAGCTGCTCACAAACTCACAGAGTAATTCACCAGTTCTCTTGCTAACCGAAACTGAAAACTATTAAGTATTGGAACAAGAAATACCTTCTGCCCAAATATTGCTTCCGACCCCCAACTTTTGAGAATTGCATCTCTGTTTATGTGTGTCTGTATCCTCTCATTCTCTTCTTGTGTATACTACATTGTGTAGTGGCTAGAGTGTTGGGCTGGGTGTTGGGAGATCTAGGTTCTAATCCCCACTCGGCCATGGAAGCTCACTGGGTGACTTTGGGCCAGTCACAGACTCTCAGCCCAACCTACCTCACAGAGTTGTTGTTGTGAGGATAAAATGGAGAGGAGGAGGTTTATGTATGCCACCTTGGGTTCCTTGGAGGGAAAAAAACTGGAATATAAAATGCCATCAATCAATGCAACCCATCTATCCATTCTCCTAGGGGTATAGCTATCTCTGCTTTTTCACCAATCCAAGTTGGGGTACCTTAAAATGGTTGGGCCCACTGTACCATAGCTACTAATACAGCTGTTTGCTTATGAGTGCACTCCCCCCATTTCTTCTGTATAAATAAATGTTTATCTTCCATCCACCCCTTTGAGTAATGGCTCAGCTCCCAATGGAAACAAAAATTTCAAAGGGGGTGTCTCTGTAATATGTCTCTGTGCAAAGCTTACAGGCCCACAGTGCTCCCCCTCAAAGGGCATTGAAATAGACAAACCTCCTCCCCCATCCCATTCAAAACAGAATAATGAAATTTTGATGGCAAATAGATACTTCATTTGGAATAGTTTGTTTCCTGTGTATGGGAACTTCTCTGTACCCACTCACATCTTATCTTCCAATGACATTCTAGGGACTGCATTAGACATTTTAAGAATAATTATGACCCTGTACTTGAAGTGGTGTTGTTTAATAAACTTGCACTTTACGGTACACCGAAGGGCAGCTCATTGAAAGATTGCAACTGACAGCTGTCTGTGGTTCTCTCCATCAACCAAGTCCAGGTTCAACTGACAGGAAGTCATGTCCCCATGCCTGTTGGATAAAAGTATTTGTAATGTAATCGTAAAGACCCTGTCAGATAAGTTATAGAACACCAAAGCGAGGGGGGTTGGAGCAGGAGGGAAGGAAAAGGCTGGATTGGTCTAGCTAAACTTCATCATGGCTGGAAGAGAAACTGGTTTGGTTCACATTTCAATGCAAACACAGCTAATTTTCCACTTATGAACCAATCCACGCACAGAAAATCACTTCTGCTTTGTCATTCGCATTTCTCTGAATGTTGTATTGGAGTTCAAAATCTAAATCATTGGAGTCCAATCAAAATATGCACATAAAATGCACATATTTGGGGAAGTGCTCTCAGACGTGTATATATTAGTGAAAACAACGTTCAAGAATGCATTGTTTTCCAAAATGTGCAGATTAGGCAAATCTGCATATAAAAGGATGTATTAGGAAAATGGCATGGGGATAATGCATGCAAATGTTCATGAAAGCGCTTATTGAAACAAATAAATGGAAATTATCAAAGTCTAGGACAAAGTGAGCAAAAGATTTGAAAATGAGGGCCAAACTACATATGACATGAGAAATCTGTGATCAGATATCATAACTAGGGGTGATTGGATTTACTCCAGGCCACCTTGCATGCCACTCGCCAGATTCCAGCTGACTGGCAGCCCCTGCTCATTCCACAGCCTGTGGTCGCCCAATCCCTTACTGAGCCACCATTTTGCGTGGGCAAGAGAAACAGGTTGGAAGATTAGCAGAAGGTCTTTCAATAGTATTTGCCACAGGCCTTCATGCAGCTAAATGGGCATGATTGTTTGTATCAAAGATGTATACTTTGACTTTTAGGGCAAACCCCTCCCAGGACAGCTTCCATCAGAACAATAATATAGAGGTCATTAAAGGAGGAGGAGGAGGAGGAGGAGGAGGAGGAGGAGGAGGAGGAGGAGGAGGAGGCCACACAACTATAAAACATTATAATTGTTATCATCATCATCATCAGTGTGGCATAGTGGCTAAAGTGTTGGATTGGAAGTCGGGAGATCTGGGTTCTAGTCCCCACTCAGCCATGGAAACCCACTGGGTGATTTTGGGCCAGTCACAGACTCTCAGCCCAACCCACCTCACAGGGTTGCTGTGAAGATAAAATAGAGAGAGGGAGGATGGTGTACACCACCTTGGCTTCCTTGGAGGAAAAAAGGCAGGTTATAAATGCAGTACTAAATAAATAAATCATCATCATCATCTAAACATTAAAAAAGCACTTTGAAATTTAAATAATTTAAGTCTGTTTAAAATCTGGTAGCCATACATGTATCCCTGAGAGCAGGGAGGAATTCCAAATGCACGGGGCCACTTCTAAAAAAAAGCCCTGTCTCTCCTGCCCACTGGGCCAAGGCACAGGGCCTCTGGGACCAATTTCAGGGCTCAGACAGGTCCATATGGCTGCAGGCATTCCTTCAAATAACCTGGGCCATAGCTAGATGGAGCTTTATCCCAGGGTGATCCCTGGGATAATCCCTGTGAGTCTACATGCCCCGGGATCTCACCCTCCACTTTGCCTTTGTTTTTTCCATGGTCCGAGACCACGGAACGTATGGCTGGGCACCACAGGCCAACCCGGCTCCTCCCGATTTCTTGTGAGGAGAGCGCTGTGCCTATCGGGGGTAGGGTGGGGGGAGCAGGGAAAGTAATTTAAATTTAAGAAGTACTTACTGTTTGCGCATGAGCATTTGTGCGCTGCTGCCCCTTTAAGTTTTTTTTTTAAGAAATGGCGGGCGTGACACCTCTCCTTCTGAGGTCGTCGCACATCGCATGTAAACAGAGGAGGGATTTTGTGATAAACACAATGCTAGATCTTTCCTTCCCTGTCACGGCCTAACTGGTAGGTCTAGCTAAGGCCCTGGTCTCAAACCCTTTGGGGCTTTAAATGTCATTATTTGCTCTTTAAATGCCTCTCCCCCAACCATTTAAAACCATCCTGGCCATTCATCTGGTTCATCATTGCAGCAAAAATGTGTGTGTGTGTGTGTGGGGGGAGTATATGTACACCAAGCCTGTGATTTTATCCTATGATATATTAGACCAAACACCACTAAATGAGAAACTGATCACTCATGCCTTTGGGTAGAGGATAAGTCAGGAAAATTCGAAAACAACAACAACAGCAAAAAGATGTGTATGATGAAACCTAACAGAGACTCAGAAAATTTGGAGAGACCTAATCAAGAAAAGCCACTGTTGGAAGACAATTTCATTAAGGGCAGAATACTTCCAAGTAGGTTAGGTAGGGTGACCAACTGTCAGGATTTCCCCGGATTTGTCCTGGTTTTTGTTCTTTCCATAGTGTCAGGGGGGATTTTCTATAATTTTCAATAATGTCCTGGAATGACACACCTTCCTCTTTAAGGCTGCCATTAGCATGGCAGGAGGGAATGACATGCTTTCTTGAGGCACATCATTCCCCCAACCCGAGCTCCAATTGAGGTCTTAAAGGGGAAAGTGGGTCATTCGTGGACATTATAGAAAAGGCCCCAATTGGAGTGGATGGTGGTGGTGCAGAATGAAATCCTTTCCCCTCCTCCACGCCAATCAGGTTCGTTAAGGTGTCGGGGGAATAACGTACTTTCTGCAGGACTCAGAAAGCTGCTTCCCCACACACACACTAGGTGTCCTCCTTTTTGGTTTCCCAAATATGGTTACCCTAAGGTTAGGGGAATTTCCTTGAAAGGTCCCAAACATCTCTCTCCCACCTCTTGTCCAGATTTTTGTTGAGGGTTGCCTGCCAGAGATTTGTCCTGTACTTTTAACTCCCCAACCCCTTCAATGACAGATCCTAGTACAGGTAGGCCATGAAGCACTCTGGTGGGTGTTGGGGGGATCGTTTGTCAGTCCAAGGAGGTCAGAGGAAGGTAATATAGGGATTGGCTACATGAGGGGGGCTGGAGGGGTATGATCTCGTGAGTTTATGATCGTGAGATCGTCCGCCTCGTCTAAATGCGGCATGTGACATCCCAGGAGGAAGAAGACGTTGCAGCCACCATTTTGTTTTTAAATCCTGCACAAACTGTACATTTAAAAAAAAAAAAAACTCGTGCTCCCTCACCCCACCCCCGATGGGCACAGAGCTCCTGAGGAGCTCCAGGCCTCAGGCCCAGGTCACAGCTCCTCACGGTTACCTGCGAGGAGTCAGGACAAAACTGTGACAGCAGGCCACACCACTCATGGTCTTGGGATCATCCTGTGGGAAAAGCCAGGATTGAAGGTTAGGGCAATATCCCAGGGAAAAGGAGGAATCATCGCTCTCTGCTCCCGGGATCCCCTGCGCGTCATGTGGATACACAGGGACGATCCAGGGGCGATCCCCAGGATATCACCCCACCTAGCCATGCCCATAGTCTGAGATGAGTCAAGGTCCAGTAGAAACAAGCAGACATCCAAACAAGGGCTGAGCTGCCATCACAGCTGATGCTATTTCCACTTGCAGTGGCTGCAAAAAAGTGTTAGGAAACAAAAACCCTTAGGAAAAGAAAAGAAAGACGATGTTGTACAATCATGGCCCATGGAGAGGCATACCTGTGAGAAGTTGTTGAGGAGTTTCGCCACTCCCTGGAAAAAATTGCTGAAGTCAACCCAATTTCTGTGCCCATGAATAGGGTGGTGAATTTGGAGAGTCCATTAGCACACTGTTCTAATATTTATTTATTTAATATTTACTTATTTATTTCTTATGTTGGTAAACCACTGAAAATAATAGAATCTCTCAGCGGTTCGCATTAAAATACAATATTAAAACCACAGCATTAAAACACAGCATAAAACCCACTTCCAAATACAATAAAGGAGCATTTTATGTGCACTTTATAGGAAAATGCAAATTTCAAAGTGCACTTTTTAAAAGTGTTTTTTTGAATGTGATCACAAATGCTAACATTTCTCTTTTCATTTAATTTCATTTCATTTCTTCCTTCCTTCCTTCCTTCCTTCCTTCCTTCCTTCCTTCCTTCCTTTCTTTTTTTTAAGCTTTCTTGCTCATGTTTGTGTAAAGGACATGTTCACGTGATTTGCAAATACAAAATAAAATCAAATAAATCAATCTCACAGATTCTCAGTTGCTACTGCAAGTAGCAGCAACAACATCTGACTGGTGGGAGATCCAGGACAAATAAAAGGAAGGACTTCTTCACACAGCGCATAGTTAAATTATGGAACTCACTAACACAGGATGTAGTGATGGCCACCAATTTAGATGGCTTTAAAAGGGAGTTGGATAAATTCCTGGAGGTGAAGGCTATCCATGGCTACTAGCCCTGAGGGTTGTGTGCTATCTCCAGTATTTGAGGCAGTAAGCCTATTTGAGGCAGTAATGCTACCTGTATCTATTTGTTGCTGGGGAACATGGGTGGGAGGGTGCTGTTGCACCATGTCCTTCCCGGGTTGACAGCTGGTTGACTTGATGGTCCCTTGGTCTGATCCAACATAGCACTTCTTATATTCTTATGTTCTTATCTGTGTGGGCAGCATTGTCATAATGTTGCATCCTCCACAGTACCTTGGACATTGTGGGCTCTTAGAAGAGAATGACAGCTAGGAGTGAACAAACTCACACTTTTCTGCCTCAGCAGATGCTCACCCAGTCACCACCACCGTCCGCCCCCTCACCGGGCTGTGCCAAAATCATGCATTTCCCCCCCCCCCTGCATTAATGGCAGCCAGCCTTAGTGCAGCGAAGAGAAGTGCACTATATCTGGATCCTCCAGAAATTGTACACTTCTTGCCTCCATTTCCATGGCGGCCGTAAAGCCCCCATTAATGCAGAGGAGGGGAAGGCAGCAATTCCAGCAGCTAGGGCGAGCGGCTACCAAGCACTTGCGGGATCCTTATGAGTGCTTGATGCCACCCCTATGCTTGTGCTCACTGCACCCAACTGGGTCATGGGGGTGCAGACATGGAAGGGAGTCCATAGGACTTCCGGACACAGTTTGGCGCTGGGACATCCCTAATGGAAGCTGTCACAAAGATTGCTGGCATAGATTGGGAGACAATCTGCCTGGTGTTCTTCATTTCCTAGGGGTGTGAAAAGAAGTGTGGGGGAGAAACATGTAAGAAATGCGCTCAGAAAAATAAATAAATTCTGAAAATCCTCAACTCAGCTCTAGTTTTGTAGGTGAACACAGGCTCTGCTCCCAGTGTATCACGAAAGTTAAACCTACACAGCACACCTCCAGGTTGGCGTTCCACTTGATTTCTCTGTGGCATCCTGCCAGTGCTGCTACCTGGAAAACTACTTGGAACAGGAAGGGATATTTCATTATCAAAGGGCAGAAAGATGTCTGAAATTGTCCCTCGTCCTCTCCAATCAACACCAAGTGTATCCGTGGGGGTCACATTTCTTAACCATTGAATGTCAAGTTAAGTGCACGATGGTATGGTATTAACAATATAAAGATCGAGTAAATACAAGATTATCTTCGCCCATTAAGCTTCAGAGCAGATTCCACTGTAATTATTCTCTCCCCACCTTTTTTTTTTTTTTTAAAAAAAAGAAGCCTATGAAGCTAAATTACCGAGAAATCGGCAGGAATAGGTAATGACTATACTTAAGAAGCAGGTAATTTCCTCAGAAAGCCTCTTGCACTGTAGTTACCACTCAGAAAGAAATTGTTTAAAAGCATCCTAGGGGCTGTAGGTGATGCAATAGGGCATTTCAAGGGCAATTTTTTGTCAACACTTGAATGGATTAATATCAGTAATCCTGATTGGAATGAATCAAGTGCGGATTGGGTTCAATCCGTTTCATCTGTGTTTTGCGGATTCCTAGGCATCTTTCAGGCTGTGTTCAGCTCATTGGCAGATTTGTGTTTTACCAGAATTTCAATCCACTTGTGCTAATGTGGATTTGCCCAGATCTTCCCACCCTGGTGAAAAACTGCTCCCAAAGCTCGTGGGATCTGTGCGACTTGCAAAAAGCCGGTCTGTTGCAAATGTCCCCAGGTCAGATTAATGGAAACCAAAACTCATTTGAATCCATCTCCAATTTCTTCAACATCCCTAATAGAAACCCTGTTTATTCCCTTTGAACGTCAATTCTTCACCTGTTCAGCCCTCCCCCACTTCGGTTTATTGAATACCTGTGGGAGAACTCACTCACTCTCGCCCTCACGGCCAAAATTGTGCACTCAGGGATGGGCGGGGGGGGGGGGGCAGTGGGGCCAGTTGGCATGGACCTTAGGGTGACCATATGACCAGATTTGCCCGGACTTGTTTGATGGCAAATCCGGGAGGGGAGGGGAAATCCGGATTTATCTTCAAAGAGTAGCTCTAATGGGAATTAACAAAAATGCTTATAACTCTGTCATTTTTTAAGATAAAGACATGAAATTCAGCACAGTTGTAGCTCTTAGGAAGGGCTTTAGTCATACCAAATTTGAAAAAGTTCTGTTCATCTGTTGGTTTTTTTAGGAATTTTTTTAAAATTGAGGCTTTAAAATTATTATTTTTAAAATTGTCATTTTTAAAGATAAGGAGATGAAACTTTGTACCATGATAGGATTTAGATAGAGCTTTAGCCACACCAAATTTGAAACAGATCTGTTCATCCATTGATTTTTTAGGATTTTTTTAAAAAATGAGGTTTTAAAATTATTATTTTATAAACTGTCATTTTTAAAGATAAAGAGCTGAAAGTTGGCACCATGATAGCTTTTAGGAAGAGCTTTAGCCACACCAAATTTGAAACAGATCTGGGGCCAGTAGCAAACCTTGTTAACAACAACAGCAGCTTGCAATGAGTGAAGATACAGTCAGAAAAGTTATCTGCGGGAAGGGAAGAATGTAATACACAGAGTTTAGCAAAAGCTTCAAAGTACAGCAAAACCTACAAAAGTAGGAGTGAGTGAAGTTAATTTCAGATACATTGAATCTCTCACTTGTTCTTTATTTCAGTGATATTAACATTAAGATGTTATGTAGAACAGATTTGTCTTAAATGTGTGCTGTAAAATCAGACATGTGACCAAGGCTATGTTCGGGTGGGCACGCCCTCTTGGTGCTGGACACGCCCCCTTGTAGGCGACCATGTTGTCCTCCTTTTTGGTTTCCAAAATATGGTCACCCTAATGGACCTATGATTTTGAGGGGGGCTACTACGAGTCCCCCTGGTAGAGGCAAAGGGGGACCCTTTGGTAAAGATTTGTTGCAAAGTAGCTCTCCTGTAAAGCATTTCTGAATGTGAAGAATTGATGTCTTACATACGTCTTGAATAAAAGCGCTTGCCATTACCTTTTTTATAAATCGTTCTAGTTCACATGTATTTAGAACTGATTAAAAAATAGTTAATGAGCAGTTTGAAATGGGGCCTACATTTCCCATCTGGCCTGGGCCTACTACCAGCTTTGCCCGGCCTTTGCCTGGCCCTTTGAACTTCCCCTGCCACTGCTGCATTTCTTCCATTTATATGTTTCAAGAAGCAGCCCTAGAAAGCCACCATTAATGCACCCAAGAACGGCCCCTTGAGGCACATTCGAGGGCCTGCAATTTGTGCCCATCATTGGATGCTCGTTGAACCTCAAAAGAAGTGAGTCCATCCATCCCTCTGTGTGTGTGTGTGTGTGTGTGTGTGTGTGTGTGTGAGAGAGAGAGAGAGAGAGAGAGAGAGAGAGAGAGAGTTAGAGAGAGAAGTTGTTTGATTGTTCATTCCATTTTTCTTTTCTTTTTTTACTTTTGCAAAGTTTTGGCCTCCCCATGCCTCCCGATACCTCACTCATGCATGGATACGAGAGCCCCACACTTGGAAAAATGACTTTGTAATTAGTGTATGGGATGCACACACATACACAGAGAGAGAGGGGGGTGGAGGGGAGAAACTGAGACAGAGGCACAGGCAGCGAGATTCAGACAGACAGGTAGATATGGAAACCATAAGGAAGTGAAGGAGACGTCAACTGAACCAATATCTATTGAAAGAGAAATTGCAGTGAAATACTGAATAAGTATTACACACATAGATAAACTAGGATGGCATTAGTCATATTCATGTGTTCTTTATGCAATTTGCCTGCTTGAGTCATCTTGAGCTTATCTCATAAAATGTAATGCATTCTCTACAGATAATTCAATTATCATTGCTCCTCTTCCCATCCCGGGCTCTGTTTGCAGCACATGCTCCCCGTGTGCTTTTTGTATTCATTATTATAAGTGTTCCCCAATTTAACACCCAGCGTTGCTAGTAGGGAGGGGTAGATTTTGAGACAATAATACTTCTGAATGGCCACATATCATCAGTCCCCTAGAGTGTGTAAGGTTGGGAAGAGGGAGGGCTGTAGAGATGGGTTTCAGTGTAGACCTGTACGCAGGTCTGGTGTCAAGGGTTGGAATGGTCAGGCACCTGCCAAGAGTTAGTGTAGTGTAGTGGCTAGAGCGTTGGACTGGGAGTCTGGAGATCCTGGTTCTAGTCCCCACTCAGCCATGGAAACCCACTGGATGACTTTGGGACAGTCACAGACTCTCAGCCCAACCCACCTGACAGGGTTGTTGTTGTGGGGATAAAATGAAGAGGAGGCGTCCTTGCCGCCGCTGCCACCCACCTCCCCGCCAGCTTCGTCCCAGCCACGGGGGTGGGGGGCGAGACCCCCTCCCGCCACGGACCTGGCTCCTTCTTCCCTGCCCAGGCCAGCCCCAGCCCCAGCACGTCCTCCGGGCTGATCAGGAGACCGGCGGGGAAGTGGGCAGCGGCGGCGGCAGGGACGCCTCCTCCTCCGCCTCTTCCTCCGCCTCTTCCAGGGCAGGATCTACACCCGCGCTTTCGGGTCGCACTGAAGGCGCTTGTGTGCGTCTTCAGTACGCTGTGTAGATCCCCTCTCCGTCAGTGACTGCACAGCTATATGCCTGGCTGCTGCATGTGTAGAGAGCAATCTTATCTTGCACATTTAAAACTTCCTCATTTCATAAATGCGGTACATTAATATTCATTAAGTTGCACGCATTATCATTTTGGAAGGCGATTACTGGGAATTTGCTATTTTCTCTCCATCACAGTTTCCAATTAGGAGCTCCTCTTTTGCAAAAAATAAGCTTCTCCAACTCCCCACCACCCAGACTACTTGCCAGAGGCTTCGCAGCAAAGTTTCCAGCAAGCACTTTGGTGGCTCAGCTTCCATTTTTTTAAAAAAAAAAAAAAAACAAGTAGAATTTAAGGAACAATTACATTTTTAATGACAGGTTAAAGCTGGCTCTACTGAACACAATTCTAAAAAGAGCCAGCCCAGAGATTGGCAATGGACTGGTCTTGAGTTATTCCAGAAGCATCAGCAATAACAAAAGTGACAAAGAAAGTAAAACAGAGCCGGGAAAATCTAGATTTGCTACCTTATTTAAGCCCAGTAACTCAGGCCGTAGCTAGACCTAAGGTTTATCCCAGGATCATCCCGGGTTCGTCCTTGCCTGAGCACTGGATGCCCTGTGTGGCACTTAGATGGACAGGTTTGACCCCAGGACAATCCTGGGATAAACCTTAGGTCTAGCTACGGCCTCAGTCTTCTAAAAAAGCTACATCTGATCGCCTATATTGAGTAAGAATCGTCTTTAGGTGAACGGATGAAGAAGGGAGATTTGCAAAAAAAAAAGTTGGTCCTTTAGATGCACAGGGCACTGCTCTCTTTTGTTGGCCACTGGATGGTTGACAGTTGTTTGGCCACTGTGTGAAGAGAGTGCTGGATTAAATGAACCCTTGGTCTGATCCAGCAGGGCCCTTCTGATGTTCTTACATATGTGACAAAGAAATCTGAAAAGCCCACCTGAAGCCCCGTATTCCAATGTGAATAAAAGTACAAAAGCATGCTCACTTCGGGTCATGGCCCCCGCCTTTGTATCTCCTCATGGAGAATAATAAAGTGCCTAGTCTTCACTTGAGGCCTAAACCCTTTGCCCCACACCCACTAGCAGAACAGATCAGAGAAAGAAGGCCTTGAGGCCAGAAGCAAGTTTCCATATTCCCCTGACATAGAGGCATCCAAACCATTGAAAGCCCTCTGACCAGGGAATTCTGAAGGATCAGGCTTCCTATCTCTCCTTGTGGCGCTTATCAAGGAACAGAATGCAACTTTTTGTACCGGTCATAGGCTGCCAAAATATGGCATTGTTTATGTAAGAATGGGTTTCTGTTTATGGAACATGTATGGGACTTGTGATCTGTTAAAGGAGGGAGGAGGGAAAATTATGACTTCGGCCACAGCTAGACCTAAGGTTTATCCTGGGATCATCCAGGGTTCGCCCCTGCTTGAGCACTGGATCCCCCGTGTGTCACCTAGATGAACAGGTTTGACCCCTGGGTGATCCAGGGATAAACCTTAGGTCTAGCTATGACCTTCATTAGAGCAACTTGGATGAAGTATAAATGTATGCTGATGTGGCTGATGGTTAGAGAGTCTCTGCCGTCGGTTTGTACAAGGGATGGGGCTTTTCTCCTGTGTACCCAGTAAATAAAGAGTCTCTGTTTCTGGACCGGTTGTGAAGTCGTTCCTTCCCTACCAGGTTTGGGGAATTTACCTAACATATGTACCTAAACATCTGGAAAAATAGTAATGAGACTTGACTGGAAAAGTGGAAGCATCTCTCCCCTAATCAACTGATCCCAGAACTGTGGGAGCAGCGCAGGTCCTTCCAATCCATGACTTGACTTGGCATCAGTTCATCTGTCAAATGAACAGTGGAGGCTGGTGGCTCCGATGTCATGTCACAGTGAATCTTCTCTGGGTTTCAGTCACTGCCAGTCGGAACTTTGTAGTAGTAACAATAACTCATTCCTATTTTCTAGTCCGTCTGAAACATCTGGCAATAGAGTTATCACAAGAATCTGAGAAGGGTGTAGAGCAGTGCTTCTCAAACTTTTTCAGGTCACCGCCCCCTTGGTTCCACAAACTCATGCCCAGTGCCCCCTACCCTACACTATAAAAATCATTATTCAGAACAGCGGTTTTCAACAACCCACTAAGGAAAATAATAACAATAAAATTCAAAACAATAACAATTAATTGAATATTTATTCAAAATCCAAAGCACCCGCCGCAGGCTTGCTGAGGGAGGGAGGGAAAAGAGAGCGGACGCCTCTGTTTTGCAGCCGGCGTAGCGGGGCACACCAAGCAAGGTATGTCCCTTCATTAGCGTTTTGGTGCTTTTGAAACATTTCAATTCACCGTTAAAAGGACTGTTCTTAAATGGTATTAATACATGTGTGGATTCTTCCCCTATATGGCTTGGGACCAAACTACCTTCTCCCATAAAAATGTTCCTGGGTGATAAGACCTTCTGGAGAGGCGCTTCTCGGAAAATACCACCTCGAGTGCCCCCTTGCTGCCCGTTTGCCTCTTAACGCCCCCCCCCCTATGCAATCCCACCGCCCCCAAGGGGGCAGTACCGCCCACTTTGGGAACCACTGGTGTAGAGTCTGGCAGACTCTCCCACCCCTGCTTGCGCCCCACTTCGTGGACCCACTTGCCAAGCCTCTGTGCTCATCTCGACCGACTTGCTGACCAGCTGCATGGGGTGTGGCAGCCGCCCGTCCCTGTAGAAAGCTGCCATTTTGCATAAAAATGGTGGTTTGGGGATTTCTGGAAATCTAATGTTGCAAACATGGTGGCTGTAAAGGGGCTATTCACGCAACATTACGGGTGAGAAACAGTTCCTGCCTCTGCCGCCTGTCAAGGCATAACAGCCCCCTTCCTTGCAATGTTGCGTAAATGTCTCCTTTACAGTTCAAGCTATATTGCTGTCCCTAGAGAGAAATTAAGATTGCTAGCCTCACTCTCTGCACAACTTATTCTACATAAGGTGTAGGTGGGATTTTCCCTCCTCAAGATTCCTTCTTCGCCATTCCATTCTTTTGCCATGTTTCTGCACAAACACCAAGAATCAGTCAGTGTTCCATGCATGCTGAGCATATCCAGGGCCTTGCTAGACGAGGCCTTAGCGCGCCTTGAGAGCCAGTTTCCCTGCTGTGCGTCCACATGACGGACAGGGGAATCCGGCCCCAGGCCGCACTGAAGCCTTCTCTAACGCGCCATAAGCGAAGTCACTTATGGTGTGCCTTTTCGGTAGCTCCGGCCTGAGGCCGGGGCTGCAGAACGTTTAGAGACTTCGGTGGCTTTTTGCGGCTACTCGCTTACTCACGAGTAGCCGCAAAAAGCCACGGACTTGGCACAGCACTCATATGAGCGCTGTGCCCATTGGCCCGGGGGGGGGAAAGAGAGGGGCAGGGGGAAGGCCGGACCCGGCAGGAGGGGGGGAGAGCAGGCATTGGGGATGGCAAGGGGGGAGGGTGGGTAAGAGAGAGAGCGCCTGGTGCCACCGCCCGAGCAAGCAGGCAAGCGGCGCTGCCAGGGCAAGGCCGGGGACAGGGAGGGGGGCTTCATTTTTTTAAAAAAACGGACTTACCTGGTCCGGAGTCTTCGGGCTGCACGTGGCCCCTTTAAACTTAAAAAAAATGGCGGACACTGCAGGGATCCCGACGTCCCTGCACGTCCCGCATGTGGAAGCCGGGGCGGCGTGCACTAACGTCATTGCGCTGTCGCCCCGCCTCCAGGCCGGCTTATCTGGCCGGGTCTAGCAAGGCCCCCAGTCATCATTGAGCTGCTTTTTTGCCCTTCTAAGATAATTATCTAAAGACGGTTTACACGTCTGCAAATTTCAGTCTTCCGCTGAGCATATCTCCCTTTTGTGTGTTGATGATGATATGTGGGCTACATAAAGACAAGCAGTCAAAGAATTAAGGGGCTGGACCACCTCCCCTAAGAGGGAAGGTTACAAGAACTGGGATTGTTTAGCTTGGAAAAAAGGAGGTTAAGTGGAGACATGATAGAGGTGTACAAAACGACGCATGGTATGGAGAATGTGGACAGGGAGACATTTTTCTCCCTCTCAAAATACTCGAACCCAATGGAGTCATCCCATGAAGCTGACTGGTGGGAGATTCAGGAGAAATAAAATGAAGTACTTCTTCACACAGCGCATATTTAAATTATGGTGCTCACTACCATAAGATGTTGTAATCACCACCAACTTGGATGGCTTTAAAAGGGGGTTGGATAAATTCCTGGAAGAGAAGGCTATCAGTGGCTACTTGCCCTAAAGGTTGTGTACTACCTCCAGTATTTGAGGCAGAAGCCTTTGTGCCCCAGTTGCTGGGGAACATGGGTGGGAGGGTGCTGTTGCATGATGTCCTGCTTTATTGGTCCCTGGTTGACAGCTGGTTGGCCATTGTGTGAACACAGTGCTGGGCTAGATGGACCCTTGGTCTGATCCAGCAGAGCACTTCCTATGTCCTTATGTTCTTAATTCAAAAACAAAAACAGTGTGAATTTTTGTGTGCATGTTTCCACATTTATGCATCAATAATGTGCATAATTGAAACATATGTATTCTTCTCCTGCTGATTAAAGCACATTTCTGCACATTTCATCCCCAAACTATGATTTCTTCATGTGCAGTTTGCCAATGTACAAATGCTGTTGAATTCATATTGTGGGGAGGGAAGCCCCATGACTCACATCACAAACTTGGGAACTGTACAGCCTTTGACCACAGATTATCTCCAAGTCTGTGTTCAATCTGGAAGGTGAGAACTCAGTAAATAATAATAATAATTAATAATAATAATAATAATAATAATAATAATAATAATAATAATAATAATAAATCATCATCATCATCATCATCATCATCATCATCATCATCATCATCTGAAATGAAGTTCTTATACATCCCTAATAGCAAACTTCTCCAAGCTAGTGTCCTCCAGATTTCTTAGACTTCAACTCCCATCAGCCCCATGAGGGCACCAGGTAGATGAACACTGGAGAGCGTTGGCTATTGGGTAAAATAGAAATCTAATAAACAAATAAATATGGTAACAAAATATTGGGGGGCACCTGCTTCAGCCTCTGTTGTCTGAAGTTTTTGGGGTGGGGGCAAATGTATTCCTCCCCTACAAAGATCTGGCCTAGGGTCTCTTTAAATCTGGATTCTCCAGGCCGTTTCCTGCACTGCCTATATTCTTGGGCCAATCCTCGGTGCATCCCTCGTTGATTTCAATTAAGTATTCCTTCCAATTCCTACTTCTCGTCTCTAGATGCCATTAAAAATCAACAAAAATAAAATCTAAATCCACTCTCCTCCTGCTTGTGAACACAGCAATTCCCGGCACGCCCATGAATGCGCTGGTAAAACAGCGCTTTAAAGTTGTGCTTGTTGTCAGTTACAAGTGCAGCATTTAACATTTAACGGTTCCTCTTTGCTCAGAGTTGTTACTTTTCATTGTTTGCAAGATTTGCTTCTGAGGTTTCCTTGGCTGCGTGCCGTGCACTTGCTCGCGAGGCTCACTTGAAATCGAGTTTGGGGTCGAAGCAATCCCCCACCCCCACCCCGCTTTCTACATCTTCCTTTGAAGTGCTCTCTCCTCCCTGCCAGATGACATATTGTAAAATCGTTTTCTGTTTCCCTGTCTACTTGGTTCCATAGCTCCTCGATACACCGACCCTGATGTCTATCTGGAGAGCTTCAGATTTCATTTCTGTGCCCTTTAATAAAATAGATCCAAGGGAAGAATTGAATTCGACCATGCAATAGAAGAACAAGATAAACCATTTGCACTGCACTGCACTGGCCTTGTCTCTAATGGCTATGTCTGCTCTGCAGGACAGACCCCAACAGCTGGCATTCTTGGCCAGCTGTGGAAAAAGAGGGGGGAAAGCACCACGAAAGGGGGTATGAGAAAAAGAGGAGACTTGCTCCGGCGCTATGCAATGTCAAAAGAGATTTCTTTATTTTTCTTATCCAAAATGCAAAAAAAAAACTTTCAATCAAACTTGTACAAACGCTCAACGTTTCGCATCTGGAGATGCCTCATCAGGAGCTGCACAACGGAACTTTTCGAACAGTTTGACTGCCGATGGAGACAGAAGGAATACGACTGCGGTCTTGTAAAAAATACCGAAAAGGTTTCAAATGGATAATTACCTCAAAAAGGAATTCAATTCATTGTACAGCTCCTGACAAAGGATCGCCAGATCTGAAACGGTGAGCGTTTGTACAAGTTTAGTTGAAAGTTTTTTGAACACTTTTTGCATTTCGGATAAGAAAAATAAAGAAAAAACCCTCTTTTGACACTTCATAGCACCAGAACTAATCTCCTCTTTTTGTCATATTCTTAGGCAGCTGCCAAGGACCTTCCACCCCATCAGGGGCTGCCACCAACATTTGCCCTGAGCCTGCCTCCTTCCTTCCTTCCTTCCTTCCTTCCTTCCTTCCTTCCTTCCTTTCTTTCTCAGCCTGGCACTCCAAACAGAAGTCACCTGGCGATCCAAGCAGGGGCCAGACGGCTTCATCTAGCTACCACTTCATTTTCCCAGAATGCACCATTTAAATTTCCTAGAATGCAGCATTTCGGTTTCCCAGAATGCACCTTTGGGTGAAATTGAAATGGTAGTCCTGGTGTACTGGCCAGGTATCCTACTTCACAGAGGACAGCCCTCTATTTGAAGTCTAGTTGGTATAAAGATAAAGAAACCTAAGAACAGAGAGCATGACCTTGGCATTTCCCATCAAGAGTTAGCACCTGGGCAACAGAGTGAGCAAAGGCACACAGGTCACCTTGTTCCAGTCTTCTCCACTACTGCGAGATGTATTGTGTTTCCATTTCAATTATAGCTATTGTTTTGAAATCTGCATATTTATTTATTTTTATTTATTTATTTAAGGATTTTTATGCCGCCATTCAGCCAAAAAAGGCTCTCACGGCGGCTTACAAAAGTATTTCTTGACAGTTCCTGCCCACAGGCTTACAATCTAAAAGACATGACACAAAAGGAAAGGGGGTTGGGAGGGAGGAGGAGGAGGGGGAAAAGGAAAGCAAATTCAGGCACTACAATCTTAGTTGTAAAGTTCAGCAGTTACAGGTGACAGCAGGAGGGAGGGGGCTCTGAGCTGGAGCTGGACCCAGGCACGGTGGAGAGGTGCCTGGCTGCTGCTTCCTCCCTCACTGGTGGCCTCTGCAGAGACAGTTGGCAGCAGGAGGGAGGGGGCTCTGATCTGGAGCTGGACCCAGGCACGGTGGAGAGGTGCCTGGCTGCTGCTTCCTCCCTCACTGGTGGCCTCTGCAGAGACAGTTGGTAGCAGGAGGGAGGGGTGCCCTCAGCTGGAGCTGGACCCAGGCACGGTGGAGAGGTGCCTGGCTGCTGCTTCCTCCCTCACTGGTGGCCTCTCCAGAGACAGTTGGTAGCAGGAGGGAGGGGGCTCTCAGCTGGAGCTGGACCCAGGCACGGTGCAGAGGTGCCTGGCTGCTGCTTCTTCCCTCACTGGTGGCCTCTGTAGAGACAGTTGGTAGCAGGAGGGAGGGGGCTCTCAGCTGGAGCTGGACCCAGGCACGGTGGAGAGGTGCCTGGCTGCTGCTTCCTCCCTCACTGGTGGCCTCTGCAGAGACAGTTGGCCGCAGGAGGGAGGGGGCTCTCAGCTGGAGCTGGAGCCAGGCCCGATGGAGAGGTGCCTGGCTGCTGCTTCCTCCCTCACTGGTGGCCTCTGTAGAGACCATATACAGCCTATGCAAATGTTATGCAAATTGGTGGCCTCTTTTCTCCCCTTTTCTCTTTTCTCCCCTTTTCTGACCCTCTCATGCAGCAGGGGGATGCACCCTGTTTTACACAGCACCCTATGGATAGGGGATGGAAGAAGTTAGGAATTTCTGTCTGAAGAGTGCAGCACGCCTTTTTAAAGTGTTGGGCTCCCTGGTGGGTGAGCACTGGGGAAAGAGGTGCAATCAGAGAGCCCTTCAATCCTGAAGCCAGCCCTACTCCTTGGGGAGGACTAAAAAAAAAAAAAAGATTGGTAAACTGAAGGTTCTGGATTCAAGTCCTACCATTGCATGCTTTTGATGAAATTTGAAATGCAGCACCCATATCTCCCCCAGGCAGAAGCAATAGAGTTAGTGTGTGTGTGTGTGTGTGTGTGTGTGTGAGTCACCCAGTTAATAGTTGAGCAGAAGAGGACCGTTTAGTGAGTAAAACTTGTCATGCCATAGTAGGGATATATGAGAAATCCGTTTTACATTATTTTTGAGCAGAATTTCCTCCGTTTGCCTCTTCCAGACCAAATATGGACTAGAATGCAACGTGCAGTTGAAGTCCCAACATTTCTGAGCTTGCTGTGTAATTCACTCCCCCAAATGTGTCCAACAGCATTCGTACGTTTGAAAAATGTGGGGTTTTTAATTAAAAAATGTGCATAAACATGCTTTAATCAATGGAAGACAAATGTCTACATTTTAAAATTTGAAATTTGAAAGCATGAACCATTGCTGTGTATATTTGGGGGGAAATGAATTTTCATATGAAAAGAAGTTTCGAGATGGAATTTGGATAACTCCAGCGAGCTCAAGTTTTTCTGATTTGCAAATCCGCATTGTTTCAGGAGAAAAGTGGCACAGTTGAAATCCCCTCAAATATTTGGAATGACACAGAAGCCTTGTGTTCAGTCAATTTCATCTGGCCACTCTATTTTCTCATGCCTATTTTGGGGGACAGCCAAGGCAAGAGTCCCCAAGCTTTTGGGGATGGTGGGCACATTTGGAATTCTGAGAGGCCTATGGGAACTCTTACAAAATGGCTGCCATGGGAGGAGTTGCCCATTCCTAAAATGTCCGCCATGGTGGACATGATCAGTCAGAAAATGCTCATTTCCCAGAAGGCAAACAGCAGATCTACACCAAGCAGGATATAGCACTATGAAAGCAGTATGAAAATGGTATAAAAGCAGTATATGGTAGGGGTGTGCACGGACCCCCCGCTCCGCTTCACTTGCAGATCCGCCATTTTTCGGAGCGGGTCGCTCCGCCCCGCCCCCGCTCCGCCCACTTCCGCTCCGCTCCGCCCGGAGCTCCGGATCGGATCCGGAGCTCCGTTTTTGCCCCCCCATAGGCTTGCATTGAAAGCTAAAAAAGTAAACAACTTTTTTTCCGTTGAAGTTAGAAACCTCACGTTTGGCACCATGACACCTCATGGGCGTATACACACACACGCCAAGTTTCAAGGCAATCCCATCATCCCCTGATTTTTGGCGAATTTTTGAAAATCGGGCACCCCATTCACACCCCTTGGGATAGCTCCGTCAATTTGCATGTTACAAACCTCAAACTCGGCACCAGGGCAGCTTATCCATGTGTCCACATGCACGCCAAGTTGCAAGCAAATCCCATCATCCCCTGATTTTTGGCGCGGCTCTACCCTCTAACGCACCTCCCATAACCCTAATTCACACCCCTTTAGATAGCTCCGTCAATTTGCACGTTAGAAACCTCAAACTCAGCACCATGATAGCTTATCCACGTGTCCACATGCACGCCAAGTTTCAAGGCAATCCCATCATCCCCTGATTTTTGGGGAATTTATGAAAATCGGGCACCCCATTCACACCCCTTGGGATAGCTCCGTCAATTTGCATGTTAGAAACCTCAAACTCGGCACCAGGAGAGCTTATCCATGTGTCCACATGCACGCCAAGTTGCAAGCAAATCCCATCATCCCCTGATTTTTGGCATGGCTTAACTCACCCCAAATTGTCCCATTCTACAACTACGTCAATTTGCACGTTAGAAACCTCAAACTCAGCACCATGATAGCTTATCCACGTGTCCACATGCACGCCAAGTTTCAAGGCAATCCCATCATCCCCTGATTTTTGGGGAATTTATGAAAATCGGGCACCCCATTCACACCCCTTGGGATAGCTCCGTCAATTTGCATGTTAGAAACCTCAAACTCGGCACCAGGAGAGCTTATCCATGTGTCCACATGCACGCCAAGTTGCAAGCAAATCCCATCATCCCCTGATTTTTGGCGCGGCTTAAACTTTTTAACTCACCCCAAATCAAGTCCCATTCTACAACTACGTCAATTTGCACGTTAGAAACCTATCCTTTGGTCCCATGACAGCTTACCCATGTGTCCCCATGGACACCAAGTTTCAAGGCAATCCCATCATCCCCTGATGTTAGGGGAACTTTTGAAATTTGAACACTCCAGTATGTCAGGGATTTAAAGTTGCAATTGCAGACAGCTCAATGGGGCCAGTTCCAAGGCAATCCCAACATGCCACGAGATAACCCTAAATCTTCTGGCACATTTGAAAAAGGGATTATTGAATTTGATAAAGTCTAAGTGAGCGCAGGAAGGACTTCTCCCCTTAGTCAAAGCAAGACACATACACCATCGCTGCAAGGCGGGAAGGGGAGAATTATTATTATTATTATTATTTATTTATATAGCACCATCAATGGAAAGCAGGCAGGCAGCATGCATTGTAGTGCCGCAAGGATGGCTTGAGCACTAACGCATAGCAAACCAACCCATAAGTGGGCGCAAAGTGAGGCAAAGATGGCTGGTTGTTTCTTTCTAAGCCAGCAGTTACGCCTTGAGGGGCACAGAGGAGGACGATTGGGAGCAAACCAGGCACCAGGCGGGCAGAGAGGCAGGCAGAGTAGGCGAGGAGTCAGTCCTGGCAGATGCCCCACCACAGCAGCACCCCGGGGGAGGCGGGCAGGCAGGCAGGCAGGCTGCGGGCATTTCTGGGGGCACAAGGAAGTGATGGCTGGTTTCTAAGCCAGCATTGCAGTTAGTCACGCATTGCAAACGCAAACCATCCCAGCGAGTCGGTCACCGAGGAGGACAGGCTAGCAGAGGGGCAGGCAGAGTGACATGTCATAGATCTAGTATTGGGGAGGAGTCAGTCCCGGCAGATGCCCCAACACAGTAGCACCCTGGGTGGGCATTGGAAAACGCCATCTTGTGGGTCAATACTTCCCCCACCCCATGTCCTGCAGGGTTGCCTGCCTAACCCTTGTGGGGATGGGAGATGGAGAGCTTAGAGTGGCAGTGCCAGCAGCAGCCTTCGGCTTTCCCCTGGAACCAGTCGCCTTGCCCGCCTCTTTCCCCAGCAAGATCGCCTGGTGCTGCCTATGAAGATGCATCTTCATGCTGCTGGTTCCATAATGCCCTGTCGATGAACCCCTGCTTAGGCTGAGTTTGCAGTGGCGACAGACAGCAAAGCGGGGATCCGCTCCCAACTCAAAGTGGTCCCACACGATGCTTGTCTTTCGTTTCTGTGGTGACACCACCAATTGCCCGCCTGAGCTCTCTGGTGTTGCCACAGAAACAGGGGTGTGGGATGAGACTGGGGAGAGAGCCTCGGCCTGCTGCTGCTCCTCCTCAGCCCCCACATCCTGGAGGCCCACCGCCTCCTCCTCCTCCCCCCCCTCCACTGTGCTGAGGACCTCGTCTAGGTCCATCAGCGGGCTCGTGGGCTGAAAGGAGAATGAAGGAGTTGGGGATACTCCTCCTCCTCTAATGGCACTGCTGCCACGTGCCTCTTGCAAACGGGCACTTTTCCCATTCCCACCCTCAAAAAGAGAACGCCGGGCACAAGTTGCAGAAGAGAGTGGCTCTGCCTGCTGCTTGTCCTGCTTCTGTTTTGGAGCAGTCAGCCAAGGAGTTGCCCGTTTGAGTTTCACAGGAGGAGAGGAAGCCCTGCTGGCAGACTGAGCCTTGCTGCTTTCAGCACGCCTGCTTTCTCTTTTCATGATGACTAACAAAATATTAATACTACTAATACTATGTATAAGGTACTACTAAGAATATGTATAAGAAGAATATAATATGTTTAAATGTAGGGAAATGGGACAAGAACAATAAAATATACTACTACTAATATGTATGAGAATATACTACTAAGAATATCTACAAGAATATAATAATATGTTTTAGAATATTACTAATAAATGTAGGGAAATGGGACAAGAAATGGGACAACCACTACTATAAGAAGAACAAAATATGAATACTACTACTAATATGTATGAGAATGTATACTAATAGACTACTAAGACTATGTCAAAGAATATAATAATAATATGTTTAAGAATAGGGAAATGGTGTGCGTATGCTTTCCCCAAAATGCTCAATCTGTGGCTGCCTGTTGAACTTGACAAAAGCAGCCCACTCCGTCGAAGTTACACAGAGAAGAAAAAGAGAATCCAATTTTTTTGGTATATTTGGTATATAGAAGATAGAAGGAAACACAATCAGGATTTAAGAGAGGGGAGGGGGAAAAAGAACCAACCACTACTATAAGAAGAACAAAATATGAATACTAATATAATATGTATGAGAATATATACTAATGGACTATGTGAAAGAATATAATAAAATATGTTTAAGAATATAAATGTAGGGAAATGGGACAAAAAGTGTGTGTATGCTTTCAAAAGAAAGCTTTCACAAAAGCAGAACAGTCAGGCTTTAATACAGGGAAGGGGGGGGCAACCAACCCAACCACACACTCCAAAATTCAAAAATAAAGTTTATATTAAATCAAAGTAAGGGGAAAACACAGGGCAAACTAAGCTACAAGTCAGAAAGAAGCAAACAAACACACACACGCGCCAAACTAAACCTATATTAAATTAATCTATCTCCAAAGCAGGAGCACTAGCTAAGTAAGTGTTCCCTCCACGAACGCCAACCCACAAAGAGACACAAAACAGAAAGTTCTCAGGGTGGGTCTGCCTTAGTCCCCCCTCCAACGCTGGGATTGGAGGAGGATGCTTTCTGAGGAGATGAATTCTCATCAGGATTGGGAGTTGAATGTGCCTGTCATCGCTTCCAAAAAAATAATAATAATAAAAAAAAAAAACCCAAACCCCGATTTTTAAAAAAATATTGCACGTGAACCACAGCACGCAGAAAGTTGAGAGTGGTCTCAAAATGACCCCCATCCACGACTCTCTGTGCACAAGAATTTTCAGAACGATAGCTTAAACCCCCCCCCAGTTATCCCCGATTCTTTCCCTCAATGCAATCCTATGGGCGAAAAGCCGAAACGCCGTTTGAGCCCTGCGGTTGACCCGATTTTTAAAAAAATATTGCACGTGAACCACAGCACGCAGAAAGTTGAGAGTGGTCTCAAAATGACCCCCATCCACGACTCTCTGTGCACAAGAATTTTCAGAACGATAGCTTAAACCCCCCCCCAGTTATCCCCGATTCTTTCCCTCAATGCAATCCTATGGGCGAAAAGCCGAAACGCAGTTTGAGCCCCGCGGTTGACCCGATTTTTAAAAAAATATTGCACGTGAACCACAGCACGCAGAGAGGTGAGAGTGGTCTCAAAATGACCCCCATCCACGACTCTCTGTGCACAAGAATTTCCAGAACGATAGCTTCAAAAACAACGTAGTTATGCGCGATTATTTGCCGCAATGCAATCCTATGGCGAAATGTTTTCAAGATGGCGACCGGAGCGCTCCGACTGAACTCGGAGCTCCGAAAAATGGTCGCTTCTCTTCGCCTTGCTTCTAGGGGGTCCGCGGTCCGCTCCTACTCCGCCTCTGGGTAAGGCGGAGCAGGCCAATCCGCTACTGCTTCTACGCTCCTAATCGGAGCGGAGCACATCCCTAGTATATGGTATGTGTCAATGGGCCCCAACACTTGTCAGTGCATTTCAATATTGCTATAAAGTAGGGTGACCATGTGAAAAGGAGGACAGGGCTCCTGTATCTTTAACAGTTGTATTGAAAAGGGAATTTCAGCAGGTGTCATTTGTAGGCATGCAGCACCTGGTGAAATGCCCTCTTCATCACAACAGTTAAAGCTGCAGGCACCCTGCCCTCTTGACCAAATACAAAAGAGGGCAGGGATCCTGCAGCTTTAACTGCAGTGATGAAGAGGGAATTTCAGCAGGTGCTGCATGTGCGCAAATGACACCTGCTGAAATTCCCTTTTTCTATACAACTGTTAAAGACACAGGAGCCCTGTCCTCCTTTTCACATGGTCACCCTATAAGCAGTAGTGTGGCTCCTGCCTTTTATATACTGTTTACATACCTGCTTGGTTTAGATTAAGCCTATTTTTAAAAACACACACACACACACACAACAACAACAACAACGGTAACTTGCCCAAGAAGTTGCCCTTGGTCTCTTCTTATGTTCTTGAGAACCTAAGTGCAAGACAGAGGTGGGGTGGGAGCAACCAAACAGAAAACCACACTTTTGAACCCAAAGAAATATGTCACTGGAGGGCAGCACTTCAAGCTGAAATAAACAAATACTCAGAGGAATTAAATAAAAAATCAGGAGGTACAGAGAGCCTGGTAGGCACACAGAGAAATATATGCAGGCACATTACTGTCCACCATGTTGGAGACTTCAGGCCAAAGGGGAACGCACTGCAATTAGAGGAAGATATGTCAATTCACTGTTCAGTCTATTTCTGGTCTTTGTCACTTTCCAATGTTTTCACCCATAAGTCTGTTTTCTCAGGGCTATCAATCTGCATCTCTCTCTCTCTCTCTCTCTCTCTCTCTCTCTCTCTCTCTCTCTTTCTCCCTCTCTCTCAAACAACACCAATGAAAAATGCCTTTAAATAGCATTTAAATATGCATTTCCAAATGCATTTCCTCTGACAATAAACATTTTCTAATTAATTTCTATCTCTCCCCCCCTTTTGGAGTAAAAAAAAAATGCAGTGAGACATCTGGCACATGTGAAAGGCAGCAGATAACAAAGTTCCATTCCACACATTAGTCGGGGAAGTATAGATCAGGCCCATTCATAATAAAATTCACATAGATCAAATTCCTCCCTCCTAGACTTGGACAGGTGTAACTTTGGCTTTATTTATTTCCCCCCCCCCCCATTAGTGCGAGTTTAATTATTTCCGAGCAAAACACGTCTCTCGTTTAACAGTTCATTTGGAAATCAATCCAGAAATATCGGTTAATCTAGTTGCTATTTGTAACATTTACCAACTCACTGACCTCTAGGCGTTTAAATTGCAGGCTGCTGATGCTATTACATGTTTGCCGGCTTGTTTGGAGTGGTTCTAATTAATTATTTGTAATTGCACTGGCAAACCTTCCTCGCGCTTTCCCACCTTCATTTCTTGCTTCTCTTCCAGCCTTGGTAACAAGATCTTTAATCTCTGGAGTTTACACTAGCCGGGGAGGGAGGGGGGGGGGAACCCAATTAATAAATAATTAATTTCCAGCAGTGTTTTTGAGTCACATCTTTGACATCACATGGTTTTAGTCTCCATGGCGACTTGGCGGCGTGAACTGAAATGATCTTTTTGGGACCAGGAAGAGGCACAGGAGGAGGAGGGAAGGAGGGAAGCTTTGCAACATATTAATATATTCTCTCTTATATTATATTAATGAGCTCTGTTTTAGGGGAGGGGAAAGGATTATGTAGCACCAATTTACATCAGTATGAACAGCTGTAAAATCTGAGCCCACCTCTCTACTCCTAGGAGAATGGTCAGAAAGACACACAAACACACACACACACACACATACACACACACACAGAGAGAGAGAGAGAGAGAGAGAGAGAGAAAGAGAGAGAGAGAGAGAGAGGATCCATGTTTTAAGTATATTAATTGCATCAAAGATCCAACTGTGTTAGTTCCAGTGCTTGCAATATGGACAATACACCACACCTGTTATACAAATGGCCATCTCTGAGATTTTTGAGGGTGCTGTGCGGTCTTTATTTCACATAAAACAGAGATGGGGAGCCTGTGCCCCCCCCCCATGTTATTGGATTGCTGTTCCCAATGTCCCTCACCATTGCTTATGCTGGGTAGGGATGATGGGAAATGTAGTCAGGGTGGGAACCGGAAACCATATTGTTGATTCCGTGCCAACCTGCAGTTGGTATCAGAAAGGAGTCTGAGCAATGAACGGCTGTGTCAAATCTGCAACAGAATCCAATTTCCCTACCTGTGAGATGTGTGGCAGTAAATAGTCAATTGTGACTAAAAATGCAATTACTAGAAGGATGTAGGGTGAGTGGGTAGGATCGCTTTCCTGTGTGCATAGCAGAATCACACACAGAAAATATGTTTTCCGCCATGGCCGTGAAGGCCCAAAAGCTGTTCTTGCAACTGCTAATAATTGCTTTCACCCATTATGCAACTGCCAGATGAGAGGCATTTCCAACCCCCCACCCAACTCAACCAGAATGGGTCTCCAGTCCTAGGCAATTATCTTCTTGGATGTTAGAGAAATAAGATATCGAGGCTGGGGATATTTAACTTGGAACATTTTGAAAATGCCACGCTATTTACTTTTCATAATATTATTCCCATTTGCAGTGCCTGATGCAGAAACTTGCAAAATAGATTTTTAAAAAAAGCTTTGCAAAATCAAGTATTGCTTCTCCCATTGAAGGTTTTCTCGCTGCATTGTGGATCTTACTGGAGAGTGTGGTGCTTGTATTGTCGAAGATTCATTGTGGTATGCAAGCTGTCCATCACAGAAGCTCCTAGATAATCTTTCATAATTGACAGACACCAGGTATCACAAAACCCCACAGTTCAGCAGAATGCAGTTTTAGATCTTTTTGATTAAGGGATTGTTCAATTTCTCCCAATGCATTGGGGGTATTCTTGGGTCCAAGCTCAGATTCTGCAAAGTCCTTCAAATAGAGGATTCCTCAAAGAGAGGACTGTCCTCTGACATCTCTTCAAAAGGAGGGCTCCCTTCTATAAAGTAGGACACATGGCCACCCTAGATGGGGGAGAGGGTGCAGCAATTGGACACACAGTGATGGGATGGGCTCTGTAGATAGGAGCTTAGGGCTTCCATCAGCCTTGAATTATTGAATTACCTTATCCTTCACGGCATGCACACACTTTGGGGAATACTGTTCTCAATTAACATCCCCAGAAGTCTTTCTTCTCCCAAGGCCACCCTAATAGGCATGGCTGCCTCTTTTATCCTGACACTGAGCCTGAAAACATTCGTGCAAGAAACAAGTTGCTTCTAAGACAATATTTTATCTGGAAAGTACTGTAGATCCCAGGGAGAAGGGGGTTGCTCCGGCCACGTTAGTCATCCTGGATCTGCCATCTTTTAAAATGCTTCTTTCGTCTGCCTGTAACCGAGGGCTTTAATATTAAAATGTTCATAAGCACCAGCTTTATTAAAATTAGGGCTTGGGGAAATGGCTTGGAATAGGAGAATATTATCCAAGCATTTAAAAAGATGCTAATTAATGAACTTCTGAAGCCCACGGAGGCCGTCTGACTGTGCAAAGATTCCGCTACCAGACAGAAATTGTAGCTTGTGGGGAAGCGAAGAGCACAAGGCGGTGGGTAGAATGAAATGCGAGTGATGCCGCCGCTCCACGTCCAATGGGAACTCCAGAGTTCAGCTCTATGCTGCAGTCTTCAGTTGTTTGCCTACAAGCTCTATGCATTCAGATTTCCGAGCCCAGCAGACAATAAACTGTGCCGTTCTCTCTGTATGGAAACATCTTTTCTTGCTGCTAAGAAATTGTTTGACATTCATGGTTTTGTTTTCAACTTGAAGATCATCTGTTACTTAGCCTGTTGGCTGTTGATGTTGATTCACCATATCAGAGTGGGGATAATCTAACATCAGTGCACTGGTAGCCTCTAGGTTAGATTACTACACCAGGTTGCACATTGGGTTGTCTTTGAAGATGGTTCGAAAGTGTGGCTAATGCAGAATTCGGTGGCCACTTGTTGAGTGGCACTAGGCAAGCCCTCCCCAACTGGATGCTCTCCAGATGTTTTGGACTACAGAATCCCTGGCCATTAGCCATTATAAACCAAATTAATCCAACAGCAGAATTGAATATTAAAAGTAGTAAAAACAAAACAAAAATCCAGTTCTTAAAATGCCTGGGAGAATAAAAAGGCCTTCACCCAATGCTAGAAAGACCATAACATAGATGTCAGGCACGTCTCTTTGGGGAGAAAATTCCACAAATGCATCAGTGTTATCAGAGCGCTGATGCTAGCTTATCCCTGTCATGGGCTGAGCCCATGGTCCCTTTAAGGGAACATCTTTTGCTTCATCCCAGGGAGAGGGAGAGGGGTGTTTTTGTGTCCAAAAAGGGAGTAGCAAGTGAAATGCCAAGGCCGTGCTGGGCGAGAAGAGGCTGGCATCTGTTAACACCTCACCGGGGGAAGGTAATAAGTTGCAGCTGTGCAATGTTTGGGAGCATTCCCCCTCCCTTCGGGAGGGGTGTGGGTTGCTATGGGGTTTCTATTGGTCAGGGTGGGTCTGGGTGACAAGGGGGTCCCAGAAAGGGATGAAAGGTTTAGGCACCTACGGGTCTGGCCTCTTTCCTGAGGGTGTTAGGAGGCCAGTGTGTGTGTGGTGAGTCAGAGCGTCCAGGCCGGACTGGCTGGATGGCAGAGGCCCCATGCAGCCACTGAGGGAAGGAGTTTAGCTCTAGTGGTGTAAAACCAAGTCGGGGTGAGCAACAAGAGGTTGAGTCGCAGTTTTGTTTTAGAATAGGTTTGGGTACAATTTGGGCAAGGGACCTTGCCGGAGTTATGGCTAGTGGGGGTGGTTAAGTGGGGAGTGAGTGTTAATTCTCTTAGGCTTGAGCGTGTGAAAGGGAACGGTGAGGTATTAGTCCCTGCTGTCCTATGTGTGTCATTCCTTTGTCCGTGTTTTCCCCCCAAACCTCTTAAGTGTTAACCTTAATGTGTGGACCCTTATAAAAGTGTGTAGTGTCAAGAATAAAAGCGTTTGGTCCCTACTTCTGGAGTGTGACATGGTTTCCTTGAGAACCTAGACTGTAAAGGTTAACAAGCAGCAGTAAAGGGGCGTGTGTCTGGGCCGGCTGAGTCACACACACCCTTCTCCAGTTGGGGAATTGCTAAGCCAAATGGAGCAATTACATCACAATCCCCACTCAAATATGGGGCATGACTAGATGGGGCAATCTCCCGGGGATCACCCTGGGATCGTCCCTGTGCATCCACATGATGCACAGGGATTCCTGGGAGCAGGGAGGGATGATTCCTCCCTTTCCCTGGGATATGGCCCTACCCTTCCATCCCATTTTTTCCCCATGGTCTTGGGATGGTCCCGAGACCTTGGGATGTGTGGTCCGCCATCACGGGTTTGTTCTGGTTCCTCGCAAGTAAATGTGAGGAGCTGGGACGTGGGCACAGAGCTCTGCACAGAGCTCTCCATGGCCATTGGGGGGAGCATGGATAAGAAAAAAAACCTAACCTTTCTGCTGTTGCTCTCCACCTCCTGCGACTTTAAAAAAAATGGTGACCATGACGTCCTCTTCTCCCTGGGACATCATGCGCCGTGTGTAGACGAGGGGGATGATCTCACAATCATAAAATAACGAGATCATACCCCTCCATCCCCTTCGTATAGACATGCCCATGGTCAATCAAATAGGGTGCTACCACTGAAAAGGCCCTCTTGCCTGTAGTCACCTGCCATGCTACATTTGCTGGGGCACATGGAGGAGGACCTCAGACAATTATCTTAATATTTGGTAGGGCATCAGACTATAAGAACATAAGAAGTTTCAGTCAGTCAATCAAGTTTATTGCTTTTGGCCAATGGCCTTTGCATAAAACAAACAACACAACAGTACAATCAGCAACAAATATGGAAAGACAAAGAATTTACAGAAGTTAAACATATGCATATAGACATGATTCACATAACACTTGATATACAAAATTTAAAAATATAAAATAGTATAAAATAGTGTGTCATCATTGATCCATAAGTGATATGAATGTAAATCAGATATGGTCAAATGCAATCATCTCCTTTACAGTTGACGGCTATCTCTGCTATGTATTCCTTTCTGATCTTTTTGGCGGCTGTGGCAAACAGAGCTCCTTGCCAAGTTGCATATTTATCCATATCCACTAGGAGGTAAAAAAATCACATCCAGTGGGCTCTGGGAAGGACAATTTTCAATCAAGGGTGTCACAAATCGTTCCCTTGGGTCATTGTATAGTGGACAATGCAAAACATAATGGACAAGGTCCTCTGGCTCAGGGCGACCACAAATGCAAGTATGTTCATTTATTGGGATGCCCCTTTTTCTCCCCTCTCTATAGGCAGTATCCATCATATTTCGCCTTAACTCTGTGAAAGATTTCTGAAGTTGTACAAATGTTAAATTATTAAAGTAATCTGCACATTCGCACACCTCTTTGAGTTTAAAATATAATGGTGCGCATATAAGAAGTGTCACACTGGATAAGACCAAGGTTCCAACCAGGGACCAACAAAGCAGGACATGGTGCAACAGCACTTTCCCACCCATGTGCTCTAGCAACTGGTGCACACAGGTTTACTGCCTTGAATACTAGAGGTAGCACATAAATATCAGGGCTAGTAGCCATTGATCGCCTCCTCCTCCAGGAATCATAGAATCATAGAATAGCAGAGTTGGAAGGGGCCTACAAGGCCATCGAGTCCAACCCCCTGCTCAATGCAGGAATCCACCCTAAAGCATCCCTGACAGATGGTCGTCCAGCTGCCTCTTGAAGGCCTCTAGTGTGGGAGAGCCCACAACCTCCCTAGGTAGCTGATTCCATTGTCGCACTGCTCTAACAGTCAGGAAGTTTTTCCTGATGTCCAGCCGGAATCTGGCTTCCTTTAACTTGAGCCTGTTATTCCGTGTCCTGCACTCTGGGAGGATCAAGAAGAGATCCTGGCCCTCCTCTGTGTGACAACCTTTTAAGTATTTGAAGAGTGCTATCATGTCTCCCCTCAATCTTCTCTTCTCCAGGCTAAACATGCCCAGTTCTTTCAGTCTCTCTTCATAGGGCTTTGTTTCTAGACCTCTGATCATCCTGGTTGCCCTCTTCTGAACACGCTCCAGCTTGTCTGCATCCTTCTTGAATTGTGGAGCCCAGAACTGGACGCAATACTCTAGATGAGGCCTAACCAGGGCCGAACCAACCCCCTTTTAAAGCCATCCAAATTGGTGGCCATCACTACACCTTGTAGTAGTGGATTCCATAATTTAACTATGTGCTTTGTGAAGAAGCCCTTTTATTTGTTTTGAATCTCCCACCAATCGGCTTCATGGGATGACCCCGGGTTCTAGTATTTTGAGAGAGAGAGAGAGAAATAGAGAGAGAGAGAGAGAGAGAGAGAGAGATGTCTCCCTATCCACATTCTCCAAACCATGCATCATTTTGTATACCTCTATCATGTCCCCCCTTAGCCTCTTTTCCCCCCAAGCTAAACAATTCTAGTTGTTGTGGGAGGAGATGCTTATAGAAGTCTATTTGCATTCCTGCGTATTCAACCAGGTTAGTGCTGAATTAGGCTTGCGAATTGTGCATCACCGAAAAAGAGGATACAGTTTGCATAAAAGTTGTTTGTACTAATAGATACACTGTCTGCCACCCAGACGTTAATTGTTGGGTAACTTCAGGAGTTTTGCTCTTCCAGCTTCTTACACTGCTTTATCTTTAAACAAGACTTGGGCCTTTTCTATGCCTACCTTTTCCCCCAGGATCATCCTGGGATCATCCCTGTGCATGCAAATGACACACAGGGGATCCCGGGAGCAGGCAGGGACAACCCCTCCATTTTCCTGGGATAATCCTTAGGTGTAGAAAGGGCCTTGGACTAGACAACACTTTAAGGAGAGGATACATTCAAATACAAGATTGTCCTTTGACAGCTCTTCTGATAGAGGACTGTCCTCTGTAAAATTGGACACCTAGTCAACATAGGTCAGGGATTTTTTATTTGGTTAATCCTCCCTCCCATGTATGATATCTCTGTCTACCTGCACACTTTCCTATGTCCCAGCCACAATGACTCCTCTTCTCCTTTACAAAACAATAAGAGGAAAGCAAAGGAAGGAAGGAAGAGCTACATTGAAGTTTTAGTAGCATTTCTAAACATTGCCATGGCGCTCTCCTGTATTAATCTCTCTCTTTCTCTCCAACTCTTCTGCTTTGGCCTAAGGCAATATCTGAACAAAGTCCTCTACGGAGAAACAAAATAGATTATTTATGTCTATGTACACAGATGCATGTGTTACAAGGAGAAAATAATTTCTAGCATCTGATAATAACATACTGAGCCACTAGAGTTTCAATTGTATGACCTGTTTGTTGATTAATGAAAAAGCCTACCAGGGCTTAGCAGTCTTCAATGGGAAAAGGTGGGAAATGCAGAACAATAATTTCAATGTAGGAGGATGTACTGAAATGTAGACAGAGGAGCGAATGGGCAGCAGGATCCAATTTAAAGTTCCCAAAGGCCTATTTTGACTCAAGTGGAGGTAAGATCTAAAGAAACAGAGCTGAATGAACTATTTAGGTGTGTTTGCTATAGAGTAGGAACCCATCCAATTAGAACCCTTGTTGTTATAAGGTAGTGTGGTGGTGAGCAGAAAGTAGATCAGGACCTACTGGGAGATATCTGGGTGGATTGCTGTAGATCAAGAGGAGATTATTTTCAGTTCCTCTCCATTCCTCATTTTTCCAATCTTAAATTGGGTTCATCTCAAACTTCGAGAATTTCTCCTGTCTTAAGTTTGGTCCATCCTGAACTTTGAGAAAATGGATTGATAGATAGATAGAACGTTTGGATTACTGCAATACGTTATAGTGGGACTGCCTTTGAAAACAGTCTGGAAACTTCAGCTGGTACAAAACAGGGCAGCCTGCCTACTGACAGGGACTGGCCAGCGAGACCACATCACGCCAGTCCTTCTACAACTTCATTGGCTGCCAGTCCAGGTCCAGGCCCGATTCAAAGTGCTAGCATTAACATTCAAAGCCCTAAACGGTTTGGGGCCAGATTATTTGAAGGAATGCCTCCTCCCATATGTGCCTGCCTAGACCTTAGGATCATCCACAGACATCCTTCTCTGTGAGCCCCTGCCAAAGGAAGTGAGGCAGGTGGCTACTAGGAGGAGGGCTTTCTCCGCTGTGGCACCCCGGCTGTGGAATGAGCTCCCCAGAGAGGTCCGACTGGCGCCTACAGTGTACTCTTTCCAACGCCAGCTGAAGACCTTTTTATTTTCTCAGTATTTTAACACCTATTAACTTAAATTTAAACTTTGCTGTTTTAATTCCATATTTTAAGCTATATCAATTTTTGCTGTGTGGTTTTATCCTGGTTGTGCTTTTTATATTGTATTTTGTATTTGTGTTTTAGGTTGTTGGTTTTTTATGCTCTTCATGATTTTAATTTTTGTGAACCGCCCAGAGAGCTTCGGCTATTGGGTGGTATAAAAATGTAATAAATAAATAAATAAATAAATAAATTTTACCGTTCCAAACTGCCACTCTTGGTATCCATCCAACATCAAAGCTACTGATAAAGCCAGAAGCTGAAATGTGTAGTACTAAATATATATAATTGCTCTGTTGTTAGTCTAGGAAAATCCATAAGCATTGTTTTGTACATGTCTCCCAATACATGGATTTTGTATGTATTTTTGCTTAACATAGAGGTCTTTGCAAGCTATTTCCCCTAATCTTTCTACACTTTATACGTTGATTAGAGAACTCCGTTGCAAAATTTGGAGAAGTGTGAATTTCAAAGCATAACTGAGTTTTTATTTGTGTGGTGGTTTGAAAGTGGGTAAGTTAATGAATCCCTCCCTCATTCCAAGAATTTCTGACTCCTGATGGTTTAGCAGCAACAACAGCTAAGGATCTTTTCTCTCCTTTCTTGAGTTGCCTAATGTATGGGAGCCTTACTGATCTGGTCCCTAACTAAAACCAGGTTTAATGGTGAGGGAAATGATATAAATCACAAATGAATCAGCTTAAAAGTTTATTGAATATACAAAAGATGATATAGGGAAGTAGAAAGAATAAACAGAGAAAGCCCTCAGGGCCTACGGAATACCTCTCCCCGGGCCGAAGCAGATTTTCCAGGCTGGTTCGCAACTCCTCCTGAAGTGAGACCAACTAAATCCCTCTGTGCTCAAGTTTATATAGATCTTTGAGACATTCTACCCTGGGAACTTAATGAGCTGTCTTTCAGAGAGCCAAACTTTCCCAAGTGAAAGGAAGAAAAGTCCCAGGTTAAGGGATGAGGTAATGCACAGCACCCCGTAGAGGCAACAGATATGGATCTACATCTGCCTAGCACTAATTGGTGTGGTAATGGAAAAGGTCAGAAAGCTTTGCTGTTGAAGAGACCTACTTCGGCTATCTGAAGCCTTCTAAAAGCTACTCGCTACATTGACTATGCTAGCTTTTATCCATGCATAATATGATCATAAATGTATTGAGAATATATAATCGACAGACCTGTGAGAACTCATTCAGCCTCCTCCTCATTTCTTCCAGTCAAAACTACTACACCGTCCAAATTCGGTTGCTGAGATGGAAGAAAACATGGAAGGAAAAACGATGAGTGCAGTTTTGTATGATCTGAGCTCAATTCTGGTAATGGTGCGGGGAGGGACCCTGAGTAAATTTGTGCTCAGAGTAGGGACATATACATTCTGTCTGCATTTTATAGATGATCAGGTGCCTTCCTCCACTCATTGGTGGAATTGGATCCCCCCCCCATTTCCTAAATTCCCACAAATTCACACTTGTGAAAATGGAGAAATCCCCCAATCCTGCAAATTTGCAAATCCATCAATGCTTTAGCCTAGAGAGGGAACCTTTTTTTTTATATATATATATATTTTAAAAAATACATATTTGAATGAACGAATGTTTGTTTATTTTGGTCATAGTCCAGCACAACAGAAAACATCATCACAATAATATTAAAAATAATACACAATAATATTAAGTTTTACAAATCTGTGTAAAATCCTGGAAACATCAAAACAACAAATCTGCTCCACAAGTCCATAGAAGCAATGTGCCTCAAGAAAAGCTGGTCCGCTGTGGGATCCACAGATTGAGATCATAGGAATCTGATCCCATTTGATTGTGTTGTGGATTTCCACAACATCTCTAGCTCAGAGTACACTTGTTCCTTAATTCTAAGAGAATGTCTCCTGCCCTCCCAAGCCACTACTTCGCAACTGGCTTTTTCTGATAGAACTCAGGGTTCTAGAAAAAAATTAAGTAGATTCAGCAAGCCAGAAGACTGCGTATCTCTGCCAAAATGAGCCCAATCTAGAGCTGAGCCAACATTTCTCTGTGTGTGTGTTTTTTTCTGAGAAAATGTCCGAGATGTTTCTTTTCATCAAACCTGTCCCCATGAAAAAGATCCACTATTCTGATTTGTTTTGTGTTAGATGCCATCCTACCCACCCAACCCAACCCATTCCAAAGAATAACCCTACATCTGGGGTATTGTGGAGGATCCATAATAGTGGGCAAGGTGGAAATGTATTTGCTGCTGCTGCTGCTGCCCTGTGCAGCAGCAGCCTTAGGACCAATTTCCAATTTTTTCTTCGCACAAGTAGGTCAGATAATTTTGAGAGGCCTGTCAGTGTGTATATGGGTGCCCAAAAGCAAGCAAACAACATCATCACATATACATGGACTGAGATTTCACGGTAAAAGAGAACTCCTGTCTGTGCCAATATGGAGAGATGCATTACTTTACAAATAAATAACAACTTCACTCAGGGTAGGTTCTCCCTGGATCCTGGATCCTGCATGGTGTCTTCAGAAGAGGCGGGAGGAAGGAAGGATCCAAGGGTGTAGTTCTAGCTATATTTTTATTTCTCATTTGTTCATTCATTTTAAACGTTGCATACACATACCTCACTCTTTAGAATTTGTGAGAAAGAAAGAAAATGCTGCCTCCCACACTCGGCTTACCTGTGCCGGGGTGGCCAATTGCGGGTGGGGGTGAGAGAGACGGGACGCGGAGGCTTGCCATTGGTGGCCTCCATATGGTGCCACTGAGGAAGGAGGAGACTAAGGCGCTTTTTATGCCCTGCTCGCTCCTCCCGGTTATGAGTTTTTTCACCTACTTCATACTGTAAGACAGCAGGGGAGAATTAATTCGGTTAATTTGGCTCATCTAATTTGGTCACATTTGTTCTGGGCTGGTAAGTGCGGGCATCTCGAGTGGGGCTTGCTATTGGTGAACATACACAGGCACTGTTCAGAAGATGGGTATTCCCTTAGCCCCACAACTGGGAGCGTTGCGGCGCCAGCTGATGGGATAAGGGTTACCTTTGAGGCCAACCCTCTGCACACACTCAGAGCCCTGCGGCAGGAGTGTTGTGACACTGGAAGGCCTCCCTACCCCATAAGGGGCAAGTCAGAGGGGTGGCAAAATTCTAGGTGCCACTTCTCTGATTGTGAATGGTTCTCCCGATCCAGGAATGGCCTGTGGATAGGCCAAATAAGGATCCCACTTAGGCCTTTTCCCTTGTTTGCAGGTCTTTAATAAACGTGGCCCTTGTTTAAACCAAGCTATATGTCTCATCTCGTTATTTCTTGCTCTCCGTACGCAAAGAAAAGAAACCAATCCAACAAGTAAAAGATTGGTTTTGCGCTCTCTCTCTCTCTCTCTGTGTATTGGGCGTTCCTTAATAATTGAAGAGGGAGAAATAAAATATGTAGTGAATGTATTTGCTGATTAACCATCCTTCCTTTGTAAGGATTAGCAAAGATTGGTTTCTTTAATCGGTCACAAATGAATCCAGAGCAAAACCTAAGAGAGATGTCTCTTGTTGATGTTGTTGTTGTTAGATTAAATGGTTTGTAAAAGTACTTCGAGTGTAGCTGGTTATATTTAATGAGGTCAGGTACAGACACCAGGGCTCAAGAGCGGCTGAAACATCCTCCATAGCAGGTTCCTTTTGTGAAATAACTGGTGGGAAGGAACATTCCCTTTGGACAACATTGCATTAGCCAAGCCCCCGTGGTTCACAAAGCTGCTTGGCCCCAAGGTGTAGAGATTCAGGTCTGTGTACAGTCCAGTGTAATAACTGTGAATTGTGCTTTACATTTATGGCTAGAGAGGTACTAAAGAGTTTTATTTAACAACATGTGGTGATGAAAGTCAATTGAAATTGGAAGGAGAGTTCTTATGCCTGTTGAGGGTGGCCTTCTACAGTAATTATGTGAAGGGAGGCTTAAGAATCTGTTAGAACCATCTTTCTTGATTGATGTTGTGAATGTAACTGGCACTTGACAACAGCAATCAGGGCTAGGCCTGGGAAACTGTGGCTCTGTGTACCACTTCCATATATAGTGACCCATCATGGCTGCAGGCCAGAGTATATCCATAGGTATTTAAGGATTCCCAGATGTTTCAAAGATTGTTTTTTTGTTGTTGTTGCTCCTGCCTCTGTAATATTGCTTCCAAATGGGTCCTGTTCAATTTCTGACACCATGTTTCAAAGACGGGTTTGTTGCAAATGAGGAATGCAGTGTGGTATAAAACTAAAAACCTTATTGTGCTTTTACCCTCGTGGTTGTTTTATTATGGTTTTAATTTTTGTGAACCACCCAGAGAGCTTTGGCTATTAGGTGGTATAAAAATGTAATAAATAAATAAATAAATTATTGCCTCAAACAAAAACACACAAAAAATACTCTCCTACCTGGTTTCTCTCCAGCCCTGACTGACTCCTGAATGCTGAGTCACCCTGACTGCTGTGTCACTTCCTAATTGGGCGAGTATCCCTTCAATCAAAGTTGAAGTGTCCCTAACTTCCTCTTCCATCTGACTTCCTGTCTGTCTCACTTAGTTCTACCTACAGATACACCAGATCCTGGAGAACATCCACCCACCCACGCAAGCATGCTATTCATTTCCCCTCGTCATTGGAAAGTTCTGTAAAGTCTTCCCATCCAGACTAGGACTTTGTCTTGGCAATGGTAGACTTTCCTAATTCCCAATTCTCCCTCTTCAGCTTGGTCTCTGGTTCTGGCTCCTTGTTCTCAAGCATGACTGCCCCATCCCAGTCAAACCATCTCTGGCTAGGGATGTATGAAAATTTGATTTTGCTCACAAAACATGCAAGTATGCCCCATTTGAAACTCCAGAAGTGGGCATGAGCCTGTGTCCCTTGAGAATATTGATAAATGGTCAAACATGTCCTCACATTCATCTCATTCCCGATCCCCTGTTGGATTTGCACTTTCCTCCCCTAATTTGCACATATTTCCTCAGTAGACCGAATCAGCCCTACGTTTAGGGTGACTATTAGGGGTGTGAACGGACCCCCCGCTCCGCTTCACTTCCAGATCCGCGATTTGCAGATCAGGCCACTCTGCCCCGCTCCGGCTCTGCCTATGTCCACTCCGCTCTGCTCGGAGCTCCGGATCCGGATCGGAGCTCCGTTCCCCCCCATAGGCTTGCATTAAGCTAAAAAAGTATACAACTTTTTTTCTGTTAAAGTTAGAAACCTCAAATTTGGCACCATGACACCTCATGGAGGTATTCACACACATGCCATGACTCAAGGCAATCCTATCATCCCCTGATTTTTGGGGAATTTATGAAAACCGGGCACCCCATTCACACCCTTTTCCATAGCTCCGTCAATTTGCACATTAAAAATCTCAAACTCACCACCATGAAAGCTTATCCAGGGGTGCACACACACGCCAAGACTCAAGGCAGTCCCATCATCCCCTGATTTTTGGGGAATTTATGAAAACCGGGCACCCCATTCACACCCCTTTCCATAGCTCCGTCAATTTGCACGTTAAAAATCTCAAACTCACCACCATGATAGCTTGTCCAAGGATACATACGCACACCGAGACTCAAGGCAGTCCCATCATCCCCTGATTTTGGGGGAATTTATGAAAACCGGGCACCCCTTTCCATAGCTCCATCAATTTGCACTTTAGAAACCTCAAACTCGCCACCATGATAGCTTGTCCAGGGATACATATGCACGCCAAGACTCAAGGCAGTCCCAGCGGCAGAGCCCAGTAAAGGACCAAGGGAGAGGGGGACCTTACCTGCCTCCGCAAGCGGCCCAGGCTTCCTGGTGGAACCGCAGGCTCAATTGAAGACGCCGATGGACCACGGATGGAGGCAGGTAAGGGAGAGGAGGGCGGGGAGGGGGGGTTACCGGGCCCTGCCGCAAGGGCGACGGCAACAGCGGCAGGGCCCGGTAAACCCCACTTACCTTTCCGGCGGAGCTCCGGATCGAGGCGAAGGATCCGCCTTCACCTCAATCCTCTTCGCCACGCTCCGCCGGCCCCCCAATCCTCTTCGCCTCCGCCTTAAGGGCAGGCGAAGCCCCCCGCTCCGCTCCTGCTTCTCCGGTCCGATTAGAAGCGGAGCACATCCCTAGTGACTATATGAAAAGGAGGACAGGGCTCCTGTAACTTTAACAGTTGCATAGAAAATGGAATTTCAGCAGGTGTCATTTGTATATATGGGGAACCTGGTGAAATTCCCTCTTCCTCAAAACAGTTAAAGGTGCAGGAGCTATACTAGAGTGACCAGATTTAAAAGAGGGCAGGGCACCTGCATCTTTAACTGGTGTGATGAAGAGGAAATTTCACCAGGTTCCCCATATATACAAATGACCCCTGCTGAAATTCCCTTTTCAATACAACTGTTAAAGATACAGGAGCCCTGTCCTCCTTTTCATATGGTCACCCTAAATTTGCCCAAATGTGGGGAGATCTGTGCAGTTGTCCCATTTGATCATGACACAATTTGCAAAGTTCCCTGTTCATGCAGGGCAAGCAACAATTGCAAATGCGTACAGGACTCAAGCATGAGACGAGTAGCAAGATGATGTTCAGAGAATCCTGGTGAACTTGAACATTGTTTAATCACCCATCTCTACAAAGAGACGATGGGGCTGTTCAAACATAAAGCTAAGCCACTGGGGTTAGCATTTGGAAGTTTATGGCTTAGCATGTCATATGGGGCAAGAAAAACTGATAACAATGACAAATAAATCACCCCAAGCACAGCGGTGGCCAAAATTGTGGACACTTTTTTGAATTTTTCATGTTTTGCAACTTCGCATGCTTATAGAAAATGGGGTAACGCATTGGCAAATGGCCAGTTAGCCTGGCTGGGGTATAATTTGTATGCAACGCAATCATTCTGTGCATGCAAATGCCGACGCTTTTAATGGCCCAGTTCCATCACCTGTGAAATGAGCAGGAAGTGAAGCAAACTTAATTACAGTTGTAATGCCTGTTGAATAGACAGCCAGAGGAATGTGGTTATTGGCTTCCATTGTGACCAAAAAACAAATGAAAAACCCATAAATGGCACAGAGCAAGGGTGTGTGCCATTATTTAATATGGGGGTGATGGGAGAGCTGAGGATATGTATTAGGCATTTGAAAACAAATAAGAGGAAATACATTTGGAATTAAACATGATGATGATGATGATGATGATGATGAAGTTCTTGCTGCCATTAGAACAAAAAGCAGCAGGACAGAACAAGGGGCCGACAGATTAGGGTTGACAAATTAATGTAAACCTTCCTGAGTGCATGGTCAGTTCTTCAATTAATTCTGGAGGAACTTGAAGAATAGCCCACTTTTTTATGGAGGATCTAGGAAGAGGTATTCCAGGTACAGGGGTTCTACATGATTGTACAAGAAAAAAAATGCATCTACAAACTTCATGTCACGAATTGGATCCTTTTGGCCGTTCCTCCCGAAGGCCTGTCACAAAAGTTGTATGATATATACCGTATATATATTATAAATATATGTTCACAAATCATGTGGACATGCTGCATTCACAACCCTGGTTGTGAGCAGAATAACACGTTCTCTGAAAATGCTCACAAATTCCTAAATTTGTGTTTGTGCTTGAAAAAATGCACTTTAAAATAGGGGTGTGCACGGACCCCCCGCTCCGCTTTACTTGCAGATCCGCCATTTTTTGGATCGGGCCGCTCTGCCCCGCCCCCGCTCCGCCCACTTCCGCGCCGCTCCGCTTGGAGCTCCGGATCCGGATCGGAGCTCCGTTTTTTCCCCCCATAGGCTTGCATTGAAAGCTAAAAAATTATACAACTTTTTTTCTGTTCAAGTTAGAAACCTCACATTTGGCACCATGACACCTCATGGGGGTATACACATGCACACCAAGTTTCAAAGCAATCCCATCATCCCCTGATTTTTGGGGAATTTTTGAAAATCGGGCACCCCATTCACACCCCTTTCCATAGCTCCGTCAATTTGCACGTAAGAAACCTCAAACACGCCACCATGAAAGCTTATCCAGGGATACATACGCACGCCGAGACTCAAGGCAGTCCCATCATCCCCTGATTTTGGGGGAATTTATGAAAATTCAACACCCCTTTCCATAGCTCCGTCAATTTTGCACGTTAAAAAAACCCCTCAAACTCACCACCATGATAGCTTATCCAGGGATACATACGCCGCACGCCGAGACTCAAGGCAGTCACATCATCCCCTGTTTTTTGGCGGGGCTTAAACCTGCAAAATTTGGAACTTCCAAAACTCCAAGTGAGCGCAGGAAGGACTTCTCCCCTGAGTCAAAGCCACACACACACAACATCCCTGCGAGGTGGGCAGGGGAGGAGGGAGGGAAGGCAGGCAGGCATGCAGCTGGCATTTCTGGGGGCATAAGGAAGTGAGCCAAGGATAAGCCAGTAATGCATATAAAATGGAATAAATAAATAAATAAATAAACAAAGGAGGGGTGGAATTAAAAGCAGCAGTGTTGCTGAATAAACAGCAAGAATAATTTTTTAAAAAAGGCTATATCTATCTGTCTTTTACCAGCAATAGGGGGACGTGCCCGGGGGAGGGGGAAGTAGCTGCCAGTTCAACTCAAGACAGCCATTGCTTCACCAACAGCTCTGAGCTTGAGAAGTAAACGCTCACTTCAACTCATAATAGGCATCGCTCCACCACTAAGAAGTAAACGCTCACTTCGACTCATGATAGGCATTGCTCCACCGTTTTACTCTCTTTGGAAGGCTCTAATGGCCTTCCAGTGCAGGAGAGAGTGGGGGCACGTCCACAATGAGATGCCCTAGGGGAGCTCATCCCCTTGCACCACATCTTTTCAGTTGTTCCCCAAAGTTAGGGTGGGTAGCAGTGCTGTGTTTCTATCTCTTATTATTGGCTTAGTATATGATTTCAGGTTGTGTTTGTGCATTTGGTGGGGCTACTGTTTTAAAAAACACTGGGAAAAGCCCGTTCAGATGAAGAAAGAGAAGTTTCCCAGAATCCCAAGTTACCCGTTTTGCCTATGCCCTCCTCTAACTTTGGGATCATGTGATCATGACCGGGAGCTGACTCTGCCCCTCAGCCCTTTGAAAAAGGTATTTTTCCCGCTGATTTTTTAAAAACTTCTAGCGCGTGACCCGCACGACGCAGAGAGGTGAGAGTAGTCTCAAAATGACCCCCATCCACGACTCTCTGTGCACAAGAATTTTCAGAACGATAGCTTAAAAACCAACCCAGTTATGCCCGAGTCTTTCCCGCAATGCAATCCTATGGGCAAAAAGCCGAAAACGCCGTTTGAGCCGCGCGGTTGACCCGATTTTCAAAAAAAAAAAAAATAGCACGCGACCCGCACGACGCAGAGAGCTGAGAGTGGTCTCAAAATGACCCCCATCCACGACTCTCTGAGCACAAGAATTTCCAGAACGATAGCTTCAAAAAGAACATAGTTATCCGCGATTATTTGCCGCAATGCAATCCTATGGCAAAATGTTTTCAAGATGGCGATCGGAGCGCTCCGCGGAAAGAGAAGCGCTCCGAAAATGGCCGCTTCTCTTCGCCTTGCTTCTAGGGGTCCGCGGTCCGCTCCTACTCCGCCTCTGGGTAAGGCGGAGCAGGCCAATCCGCTACTGCTTCTACGCTCCTAATCGGAGCGGATCACACCCCTACTTTAAAACACCCACCCCCCCACACACCCACACACATTTTAACACTTTACTCTATGAGGGACTTTTGAGGCATTTAATTCACTCAAGAAATGATCCATCCAGGGCACCCCTATGCTTGGAGTCCGGCTTCTGGTGATGTGGACTCCCCTTAAATCGTGTCCGACCCACCACCCCAAATGGCTGCCTACTCTGCCTGTACAGTCAAGCTTACAGTCAGTGAAGCAAAGCAATAATGAAGGTCTCCTCTGAAGAAATAGCTGGATATTATTTTAATTAAATGCTGTTCCAAAGAACGCACTGCCTGCAAAATTCAAAGACTGGATAAATCAAGGATCTTCCTCTCCCTAGAACTGTGACAATTCTCCCTAAAGATTTTCCTCAGCTCCTGAAGGATGACTTAAGAGACCATTCTGCCCACTTCTCCGTTATATTCAATCAAAGCCCAATTAACACCATGTATGTCTCATAATATTTCTTCTGAGAATTTGCTTTCGAATAGTCTCATCCTGTGAAGCAATTGTTCGAAGGCATACAGGGATGTCTGGATTTTATGAAATCCATCCTGCCTGGGTTTCATGGACTGTGCAGTGTTGTTCATTCCAGCAGCTGTTCACAGACAGATTTGATATTTTTCCTATTATGCGGAAAAATTCACAAATAATTCCATAAGAAAGTTTGCTACAATTTAAATAATTTATGTAAGTAGGTAACATTTAGTGTATTATTCCCCATCCCATTCGACTTCTCCCACATATATTTTTTCAGTATGGCATATGAGAAACTTGCATATTTTTCTGCGAATGAATTTGCAGACATTTCAGGAAAGTGAAAAACAACAACAACAGATCTCAAAGTCCATAGACTCCATGAGGCCCAAGGAGGCTTGTCCAGAGCAAATTCTGCTTCTCAGATTCTAAGAAATCTGAACTCATTTTAGTCTGTCTTGAATTTCTCTGGGTATATGTGTACCCTAATAGTGGTTGCTGTTGATGGTGCCTCTTGGGCCAAACCACTTTAGGTTCCAGATGTGGCTTGCTGTTAAAGAAAAGATAAATGCTTTAGGCTTCTGGAGAAAGCCCAACCTGTAATTATCACATGACTGGGACTGGGAACATGAAAAAGTTGTGACTTCACCATCAAGTTAGATTTTCTCTCTCCCTATTTCCATTGACTTGACCTGCTTTTTTGTAACAGTCTTCAGAGGAAATTCACGCAAATTACAAAAATATGAGTATAACAGGGAATTTGTGTTTAAATTGAGAAAGTTACACAAATTGAGCAGCAATTGAACATGAAATTTGCGCAACTTTCCCCCCAAAGTTCCTAAATGCAAAGTTTCTAAATGTCGTCCATAGAGTAAAGCTGGGCTGATTCAGTCTCTGAAAGAAATGTGTGCAAATTACAAAATATGCATATATCCAGAAAATTTAGATAAATGTAAGCAAGTGGCATAAATTTAGGAAACTGGCATAATTTTAGGAATATTGTGCAAATCAAGCAGCAATTGAACATGAAATAAATGCAACTTTTTTCCTGTTCATTTTATACAACTTTCCTAAATTTACGCAACGAACCTAAATGTATGCAATTTCCCTAAATTTCCTCCATACGTTCCATACACAGTTTCCAGAGGGAATTTGCACAAATTACAAAATATGCATATATGTAGTCAGTTTGTGTAAATTGAAGTAATTGGCCTAAATTTCAGCGATTGACATGAATTTTAGAAAATTTGCAAATCAAATGCAATGCATGAACATTTTCAATGGCCACATGCACATACAGTCACATTCAAAGTTGTGAACAGGGCGTGTTCACATGTTTTGTGAGCAAAACCAAAATTCTCATACGTCCCTAAATATGAATGTTGGCATTAAAAATGTGGCATGCCCTCCAGCCCCAGACCATAGACCCCAGGCCCCAGCATCCTTCAAACACAATTTATTTTGGTGTTCCAAACAGCACTGAATAGCTAAGTATTAGAGCTGCTATTTCTAGTTTCCATGTCACCCCTGATTCAGCCTCACTCTCTGTCACTGTGGGAAACTAAAATGGCAGCTCCCCAGACCCAGCTACTAAATGCTACTAATGGAGTATCACATCTGTTTACTGCTGCCTCTGGGAATATCTGCTTCGATGGCCCATCAGAGGGTACTTTGACCACCAGATTTGAAGCCCCCCCCCCCCCCCCCCAAGAATTCTATCATCTCATGGCTTGGCCACTTTTTTGTTTTGCAGGCATAGATCCAGCCTACAATTGATTCAGTAGGGATGTTGGAGAATTTAGTTTCAGTTTGTAAATCACTTGGAAATGCCTCATTTTCAACCCTCCGCATGAACAGGAGTGTGCGTTCTCCAAAAGTTTCCATTCACTTTCAAAAACTGTGCACTCTTTTTTTAATGCAGACTTTAAGAAATGCACACTTTTTAAAATAATGCATTTTCACACTTTGAAAAATACACACTTTTTCCACTCCCCCACCCCAAGAAAAGAGATGCAATAACAAGTAACTTCAAAAATATATGCCCTTTTTCTAAGGCATAATAATGTAGAAAGGCATGTCAGAACACAGCACCAAGCTTTGAGGATTGAAACTAAGCAAGTAAAACACAGTAAATTCTTTGCCCATTGCTATGCAAACTCTTTGCCCATTGCTATGTAAGACATTGGTGTATCACAAAGAGCCTCACAGACCCTTTTATAAATGTCAATTTATAAGTCACATGTGGCTTAATTTATGCATATTATCTCATTCAGCTGGGCTTTTTAATCCTCCCTGGAGTCATCCCAAGGTTCGAAATGAAAGACCTTCTCCTTGCAAAATATATACAATCCATATTAATTGCTTTTGATGGAGGTGAGGAGGATGGGCTGATAGCAAAGTGATTAATTCTTAATCATGACATCTCAGCAACAAATTGACCTCCAAATAGCTCAAGTGTGGACAGATACCTCTTCTGTATTCTCATGACCATGTTTACTTTATTTAGTTTTTGGACAAATACACTGTTCACCATATTGGTTGGTGCCACTTTCAGAACCATTGCAGGAGTGGGGATGGAGCAAGCTCAAAAAAAATTCAGCCTGAAGATGGACAATGTGTTTTAAAAGAGTTGAACATAAGAACTTCAGGAGAGCCCTGCTGGATCAGACCAAGGGTCCATCTAGTCCAGGGCTCTGTTCTCACAATGGCCATCCAGCTGTCAGCCAGGAACCAACAAAGCGGGACACAGTGCAAAAGCACCCTCCCGCCCATGTTCCCCCACAACTGGTGCATATAGGCTTACTGTCTCTGATACTGGAGGAAGCACATAGCCATCAGGGCTAGTAGCCATTGATAGCCTTCACCTCCAAGAATTTATATACTATACTAATAGCACAGTCATTCTCCAAGTACTTTTCCTTAGATAGACAAATTGTACAAGACAAAGGCATCAGCAGACTCAAGGAAACCACAAGGTTTGCAAAAGTATCACCACCACCACCCAAAACAGTTTGGGAGCATCTGCAGGGTGGGCAACCAAAACAGCTAACTGAAGACTGGACATGCTCTATGGATATGCTCTATGGATGCTCTTTGGAATTCACTATGTGCTGTGTGAAGACGTCCTTCCTTCTATTTCTCCTGGATCTCCCACCAATCAGAGAGAAGGCCGCACCAGTCCTCATAAGAACATATGGTGTCCCCTTAGATTTGGTTTCTTGGCATCCGGGATTGCTATGTGGTATAAATATGCTGTTTGTGCAGAAGACAGGTCACCCCTCCCTGTAGCCAGTTTTGTGTCCTTGTGTCATTCCTGGGTTTGACCAGTCTGAAAGCACTGTCAACAGACTCCAAAGTCAGCTGTGCAGTGACTGAAGACACCCTCCCCCCAAGAAAGTATCAAATCTATTGCTTTCTCCTAATCACCAGTACCTCATGCATGGAATTAAATTTCCAGAACAGCCAACAAGGAAAGGCTTTGGGAAGAGTATGTTAAGACTTCTCTTCAAATTATGCATTTGTGATTCAAAGGTATTTGTCCACCCGTTAGGTCATTGGGTTAAATGGATCACATTGTAGAATCACACTTTCATCGGTCAGAAAGAGACTTGAAGGTTGCTGTAGTTTGATGGTTTTCAAAATGCAGTTGGCCTTTCTGGGGGCAACTTGCTGTTACCAGGTACGGATATGGGATATATATGCTTCAATGGGTCCCAACAGTTGTCAGTGCACTTCAATACTGCTATAAAGACAGATCTCTTCTTGCAGGCCTACCCAGTTGAATTTTAAAACTTCTTAAAAGATTTTAGGATTTTAATAATGTATTGGTTTTATGCTTTTAATCAGTTTTATGAATTTTATATTTTTGTGTTCAATGTTGTTCCCCACCTGGATCTTCTTCTTCTTCTTCTTCTTCTTCTTCTTCTTCTTCTTCTTCTTCTTCTTCTTCTTCTTCTTCTTCTTCCATGCCACTTTAATAGTGCAATATACTCTCTCTCTCTCTCTCTCTCTCTCTCTCTCTTTTTTGTAGATTAGGCCTAAAGGTCCATCTAGTCCAGCATGCTGTTCACACAGTAGCCAACTGGTAGGAGCCAGAAAAAATGCACAAAAAGTTTACAGAATTGGAAATAATCTCCTAAAGTCTGCCACTGCATACAGGAGCAGAAACACTGCAGGAACCTGATGGTCTTAAACAGAATGGAATTCCCAGCATCACACACCCTTGTTGTGATCATATTCATGCATTAGCCTAGGAATTGTAGATCAGGTTGATTAGCTTAAAGATATGGATTGAGCAAAACCCCATCCATGACTCAATAGGGAAAGAGAAGGTAGCTGCTTCCCCTAGATTCTTCATAGTTGCATCTTCTCCCCAACCAAGAGTTCTCTGGGGAAACACACAAACACAGAGAAACAAAAAACCCAATCTGAATTGAGGTGGGTGGGGTTCACCCATCTCAATGAGCCAGTAGTTGAAAGAATCGAGATGTTGCTGAGTCACTATGAAAGCAAACCTTCATAGCCCCCTCAATTGAATCCTATTGATTTTTAATAAGCTGAATTGATTTTGATCATCTAGGGACTTTCTAGAATATCTCAGTGGGTTTTCCTTCTTCTTCTTCTTCTTCTTCTTCTTCTTCTTCTTCTTCTTCTTCAAACAAGCTTAATGTTGCCTACTTAGAATGTGCCTTGGGGGTTAATCAAAGACTGTGAAAATTTAATGAGAAACAAAAGGGAGGAGGAGGAGGAGGAGGAGGAGGAGGAGGAGATGCCAATGGGAAGAAGGAAATTGGGGGTCCGAGAAACAATCAATCAAACAAACAAAAACAATGATGATGAATAGTGGCAAAGAATGTATTTGACTTCAAACACATTGGAAAGGACAATAATTGTTTTAAATTGAAAGCTGCAGAATTATAATTGGGAGTAATTGGAACTCACCACAATATTGAATAAAACATTAGATATTTTAAATGGTGTTATCTTTACAATTATCTTTGGGGATAATTGGAGCGAAGCCCATGAACTGCTGTGTGCAAGGAAGTCACCCAGGGCCCATTGTCTTCCATAGTTGTAACTTTCAAATGTATAATGGGAAACTATTTATCTCTAAGTGCCGGAGACGATTCATTTGTCATTGATGCAGGAGTTCATGGGTAAACGCAGTGAAGGGGCTTATTTTATTTTCAAAGTATCTGTTTTGTAAATTAGGAAGGGGGAAAAAAGCCCACCTTGGCAAAAGCTGCCCAATGGTGTCCCACATTGAATGCCATATTTCTACAATTATGGCTTGCTTCCTCCATCAACTCCCAGCTGTGCCATTGCTTGGTTTAATGGAGATGAACTAGAGATGTGTTGAATCACCCAAAGAAACTTCTAATGAAAACATTTGGGAAGAATTAATTCCATTATTATTTTGTCCTTCTCCAAAGGAGCAGAATGAATGGTTTCTCCATCTTCTATCCACACAACAACCCTGTGAATTAGTATACCTGCTTGCGGGTGTCTCTGTGGGTGTCCTGTTCATCCAGTAAGCACTGTGGCAGAACACTTTAGGCCAGTGTTTGACTGATATGAGGCTTAGAGGATCTACATTTTTTTTTTTTTTGGTAGAACCCCCAAAGCTTGGTGCAAAAGTCATTAATCTGTATAACGACCAAGTAGCAATGGTAAGAACAGACCACGGAACAACGGACTGGTTTAAGATTGGGAAAGGAGTACGGCAGGGTTGTAGGTAGGGATCACCCTACCTATTCAACTTGTACGCAGAACACATCATGCGACATGCTAGGCTTGACGAATCCAAGGCTGGAGTTAAAATCGTGGGAAGAAACATTAACAATCTCAGATTTGCAGATGATACTACTTTGATGGCTGAAAGCGAGGAGAAGCTGAGGAGCCTTATGACAAAGGTGAAAGAAGAAAGTGCCAAAGCTGGGTTGCAGTTAAACCTCAAAAAAACCAAGACTATGGCAACCAGCTTGATTGATAACTGGCAAATAGAGGGAGAAAACGTGGAGGCAGTGACAGACTTTGTATTTCTGGGCGCAAAGATTACTGCAGACGCTGACTGCAGCCAGGAAATCAGAAGAATTTACTTCTTGGGAGGAGAGCAATGACAAATCTCGATAAAATAGTTAAGAGCAGAGACACCACACTGACAACAAAGGTCCGCATAGTTAAAGCAATGGTATTCCCCGTAGTAACCTATGGCTGAGAGAGCTGGACCATAAGGAAAGCTGGGCGAAGGAAGATAGATGCTTTTGAACTGTGGTGTTGGAGGAAAATTCTGAGAGTGCCTTGGACTGCAAGAAGATCAAACCAGTCCATACTCCAGGAAATAAAGCCAGACTGCTCACTTGAGGGAATGGTATTAAAGGCAAAACTGAAGTACTTTGGCCACATAATGAGAAGACAGGATACCCTGGAGAAGAGGCTGATGCTAGGGAAAGTGGAAGGCAAAAGGAAGAGGGGCCGACCGAAGGCAAGATGGATGGATGATATTCTGGAGGTGACGGACTCGACCTTGGGGAAGCTAGGGGTGGCGACGGCCGACAGAAAGCTCTGGCGTGGGCTGGTCCATGAAATCATGAAGAGTCGGAAGCGACTGAACAAATAAACAACAATAAACATAATTCTAAGGCCAGGAATTTGGCTTGAGTATGATATCCCAGATCAATGGAACTCATGATCCTCACATGCAAATTTCCACTCTTTGTTACCCCAATGCTTCAAATAAGTGGGTGTCAGAAATCCTTGCTGATACACTATAAATCAAGGTACAATCCTATGCATGTTTAGACAGAAAAAAATAGGCATAACAACTCCCAGCATTCCCCAGTCTCATGACTGACTACTCATGCTCATGATTGACTACTCATAGAAGTTTGTGGGTCCATTACACAATGTTGTCGACAGCCAGAATTTCTCCCATGCTATCCCCTGGGAACTCACACATTTTAAAAATCTAGAGATAATGTGTTATTATCCAGGATCTCGCAGCATCTCTTTGCCACTAGATGGCACTGTCTAATGGGACCTTTCTGGGAAATGAAGTTTTCAATTCCAAATCATGTGTTTGTGTGTGAAGGAGCATGTTGCGATCCTGGGAATACTGCGGGGACAAAAGCCACGGTAAAGCAGTGGGGTTCTTCCTGTTTTTCCCCTACCCCTGTGTGAAGAGAAGCTCTAATTCTCATTCATTCTAGTATGACTAGGAGAATTGTACCTCATATCCTTCTCCCTCAGATCGCCTTTCTTCAGTGCCACAGCACAGGAGTGATAGTTTAGAGTTTATTTCTTTTCATAGGTTTTAAAATGTATGTTTTAAATTGGGCAAAAGGCAGGATACAAATAATAATAATAATAATAATAATAATAATAATAATAATAATAATAATAATAATAATAAATACAGTGAAGACAGTTAACACATTTGACGGAGAGCCATTAACACTTGCACATTTCGCACTGCTAGTGCATTGACAGATAATGTGCATGTGTGAAAGAATCACCCCAAGACAGGTGTTTCAAATTATCTAACATAATTTCAAAGACAATACTTTCCAGGGACATCAGCTCAGATGCTGAGCTCTGTTAGGCTACTTGAGGATAAACTTAATTGAACTCAATGGGTCCTATTTCTGAGTAGGTATGTCTAGGATACATCTGTGATGAGTGATCAAGGGATGAGAAAGTGAAACTTGCACAAACCAGTTGAAAGCCTTTTTTTTTTTTTTTTGCAAATGCTGTTTCTGCCAAACCAGGCTCTTTTGTCAGCTGCCCCATCTGTCAAATGACCAAGCCTTGTAAGCCATAATATATATGTTTTTGTTGTTTATTCGTTCAGTCGTTTCCGACTCTTCGTGACTTCATGGACCAGCCCACGCCAGAGCTTTCTGTCGGCCATCGCCACCCCCAGCTCCCCCAAGGTCAAGTCTGTCACCTCCAGAATATTATCCATCCATCTTGCCCTCGGTCGGCCCCTCTTCCTTTTGCCTTCCACTTTCCCTAGCATCAGCCTCTTCTCCAGGGTATCCTGTCTTCTCATTAGGTGGCCAAAGTACTTAATGCAGTAGTTGCTGTTTTAATTGCATTGGAATTGTTTGATAGTTTTCAAGTTATGATTCTTTGCAGCATATTATACAGATAGTTTTACCACTCGGTGCTTCTTTCACACATGCAAGCCATAACCTATAACACAATGATATATTTTCCCTTCCGTTACACTGTGCTAAACAGCTGCAGAGTCCTATGTTGCATGCATGTGTTTCACAAACACACAAACACACAAACACACACACACTATGAGTGGGGGGGTGCTGTTGCACCATGTCCTGCTTATTCATCTCTGGCCGATGGCTGGTTGGCCACTGTGTGAACAGAGTGCTGGACTAGATGGACCCTCAGTCTGATCCAGCAGGGCTCTTCTTATGTTCCTATCTATCTATCTATCTATCTATCTATCTATCTATCTAATCACACATACACACACATATACTCAAGATCTTGTAAAAGAGCAAATTAAGGAAAGCTTCACATATCCATGTCAGGAAGCACAAGCAGACAGAGGCTAACAGGTTCCGCTTGGTTCTTGCCACTTCATCGGGGCTAATTAACGTGTTCTCTCCCTTAAGTCCTTAAAGAGATCAACTATGACAGCAAACAACTACAAATGAGATGCCGATGGTCTGAATTGGGAAAAAAGCAACATGAAAACAGCAGCATGCATCACTGACTCAATGCCTGATATGTCCCATGGAGAATATCCAAAGCAGCCAAAATAAAAGGTCAGGAGAGAAAAAAGAAAGGACACTGTCAAGGCGATTACCATCTCTCTCTCTCTCTCTCTCTCTCTCTCTCTCTCTCTCTCTCTCATTAGGAGCAAGGATTTGTTTGTTTGTCTTTAGGAAAAATAAATGGATGGGAAACTGAGCCACACATTGCAATGTCAAAAGCCAGCAGTTTTTATATTGTTTTGGCAGTAGGTGAACACTGGAATACTGAGGTTTGTTGTGGCCATAGGTTCATTCTTTCTAACCAAGGTGGGGTTCCTCTCCACTACAGCTTCTGGATGCCTTTGCCTCTCTTTTAGCCCGTTTGGTTTCTGAGTTTTGCATCACCTCTCAGTCATCCATTCGGCCTCCCCTTGTTTCCTGCATCCTTCTGGATGACAAGTGGTTTTCAAACAGTGTAATACACCTGATAATTGCTAACCTTTCATATGCAAACCCTTCCTATTTATCAGGGTCAAGTCCCAGTCTCGTGGGATCTCTGTGCAGGGTCAACTGCTGTCCCAATTTTGTCTCTATGGTGGTGTTGTCGCCTTTTGAAGGTGCCTTGTTACAATTCTCTTGCTGTGAATTTCTAGTATTGTTGTTTGTTAAGGGCTGGGTGACTTCCCTGGGGTCTTGAGAAGACAAAGCTCAACCTGGGGCTGAATGCATTTTGGCTCCTCTGTGAGGTGCCTGACAGGTTATAGCCAGTGGAGGCTGTGGGTTCCTATGTTAGGGAGGTGATGGATATCCAAGGTCCTGAATCCATTTTGGGAAAGGGTTCAGCAACTTGGACAGCTCTGTTAGAATTCTGACTAGTTCTAACTGAAACCCAGAGTGGATTCACTGTCCCACTGACATGGGCAGCACCAGCCTCTACTGGTCACAGGTTATAGATTAAAGTATGGATGTCAGAGAAATCCACAATAGATTCAAAGGAGTTTGGATTTCTTTGAATCCAACCAGCAAATACAATAGTGGACCAGCATTTTTCTGAGTCATGCAGATTTTCTAGATTTGTGGATTTGCAGAGTGTTTTATTTTTCTTTCCCACTTTGGGGTGGATTGCACTAATTAACATTAACTAATGAATACTAGCACATTAACTAATGAACATTAGCACATTTGCTCAAGTGTGTAAGTGCAGAATAGTGCTAATGCGCAGTAGCCCAGGTGTCCCTGGTTGCCTAGCAACAGTCACCAACCACTACTGCTATTATAACCACAGTTTATTTATTTATTACATTTCTATACCACCCAATAGCCGGAGCTCTCTGGGCGGTTCACAAAAATTAAAAACATTCAAAGTATAAAACAACAGTATAAAACCATAATATAAAATACAATATAAAAGCTCAACCAGATAAAAACAGCAGCAATGCAAAATTACGAATTTAAAACACCAAGTTAAAATTTATTTATAGACTGTTAAAATGCTGGGAGAATAAAAAGGTCTTCGCCTGGTGTCTAAAAGCATATAATGTTGTATTGTGCTGGTTAAGCAAAAGGAACGGGAATCTGGGTAGGGGGTCTTTAAATGGCTCTAGGACTCTGAGGGAAAATAGTTGGTGGGGCAGAAGCACAGGGTAAGAACCTGAATGCTAGAAGCTCAAGGCAGAGAGAGCTGGAGCAAAGAGGGCCAGGAGGAGTGGCTGGGAAAAGCATCTGAAAAGGAACAAATAACAGAAGGAGAAATGGGGGTAGGAAAAGGGGGAAATACTAGGTGGGTCTTCAGAAGGCCAAAGAGGTGGAGGAGAATAAGAGCTGCTAGGAAAGGTAAGAAAGACTTTCTGGTGTCGTCAGCAACAGTCAGGAAGACACAAGAACAAGTGGACCATACAAAGTCTTGCTCACTTCATTTCATTTCATTTATTGCATTTTTATACCGCCCAATAGCCAAAGCTCTCTGGGCGGTTTACAAAAATTAAAACAATATACAATATTTAACAATATAAAACTACAACATCACAATAATATTTAAAAATATAATAAATACAAGTGTACAGCAAAACAAACCAGATAAGTTGTTTTTTTAAAAAAACTTTGTTAGAACAGCAGCACCTCCCAATGTTCAGCTCCAGCGCTGCTTTTAAAGCCTCCAGGTGGTGGGTGGGGGGGAAGCAGGTGGAATGGCTCACCCTTGATGGTCCATCATTTCTCCCCCAGAAACACCACCTCCCAACCTTCAGCTCCAGTGTTGTTTTTCAAGTCTCCAGGTGAGGGGGGGGAGTGGAGCAGGTGGAATAGCTCATCCTTGATGGTCCAGCATTTCTCACCCAGAAGCAGCCAACTTCCACAGCAAACTCAGGGCTCATCTACACCAAGCAGGATATTCCAGTATGAAAGCGGTATATAAAAAGCAGGAGCCACACGACTGCTTTATAGCGGTATTGAAGAGCACTGAAGGATCTACACGTCTGCTTTATAGTGGTACTGAAGTGCACTGACAACTGTTGGGGCCCATGAGACATCTACACCAAGCAGGATGTAACGCTATGAAAGCGGTATGAAAGCGGTGTATGGTCTGTGTCAATGGGCCCCAACAGTTGTCAGTGCACTTCAATACCTCTATAAAGCATTTGTGTGGCTCCTGCCTTTTATACACCGCTTTCATACTGGAATATCCTGCTTAGTGTAGATGAGCCCTCAGTAACAGATCATCCTGACTTTCCAGTTACTGTGGGTGGCATCACTCCGTAGGCATTCTTTCTGATCTTGCAGCTACTTACGTTTTTCACCCTAGGCCTGACTACTGTCCTAGCCAGTATAGGTGCCTGGCTTCACAGGGGCTAAGTTGTGGCTCAGCATCCCCCCCCCCCACTCCTCCTCACAAGCCAAGGTCTCCGCCTCTCAAGGAGACAGATTTGGAGTCATCTCACCTGAAGGGCCAATACCATGTGTACTCTCAAGTAGCCTATCCCTTGGGGACATCTGGCTCTAGTAATGTTGTGTTCATGCCTGTTCCCTCTGGCATTCACATGTGCTGGCAAGCTGACATGAGACACTCACATCAGTGAGATTCCTTTTATTGAGGAAATCATGCAGTAGACAGGCTTAATGGTTACAGTCTCTCCAAAACACACTTAAAGATGAACGATGGTTAGGAAGCTTTAGGCTCTTTTTTCTGAAACGATCCTTAAGGCAAACACTCAGAGAGGGGAGGGGTGAATAGGGTACAGCAATTACAGCTTTGAGCTTCTCCAGACGCTGCATATGCTGGGTCCTCAAAGGGCTATGGCCAAGCTCCTAAAACGAAGTCCCAAGAAAGGTTGCTCTGAGCCACCAGAGCCAGGCAGAGAGATCTGTCCCACACTTGTCAGTCTCAGACTACCACTACTGAGCTGACCCCATTACCATGACTTCAGGAAAGGTTAAGCCTCAGGCCCAGGAGTTCCATCCTTCTGCTAAGGACTGGGAACTCCTTGCCACCTGAGTCTGGGCATGAACACAGAATCCACAGCATATGCAAGTCCAAGTCTATGAAAAGCCTCACTACTTTTCATGGCACAGTTCTTAGATATCCAAAGTCCAAATAGCAAAGTGTCCATGTGCACAGTGCTTTCAAAGTCCCAAGCAGAGATGGAATCCAAAGCAGGAGGGAGGTCAGGCATTGCGTCAAGAGATGAAACCTAGCAAAGCTTTTTCAGCTTTGCACCAGCCTTTAAGGCCTATACAAAGTCATTTGACAGACAGGTCCTCTGACCTGTAAACCATGCCCACGTGCCAAGAGGGCAGGATGTTACAACCCACTTCAAAGAGTATCCCCCCACCTTTTCCAAAACACTCTGGAGTTCCCAGAGAACCAGCTACTTCAAGGCCGAAGGAAAGGAGTGAACCAGCGACTCCCATGGGAACTGCTTACAGAGATAAGCTTGCAGGGAACATCTGACATTCTCAAAGCATTTCCTGATCAATCTAACCACTAGGTACAAGACCTATACCAGACAAGTAACTCTGGTGAGGAATGACATAGCCTCAGCTTTTGTTGGGCCGCAGAGCAGTAAAGCAGCAGTTTCTGCAGCTGAAACTCTCCCCACGGCCTGAGTTCGATCCCAGCGGAAGCTGGTTTCAGGCAGCTGGCTCGGGTCGACTCAGCCTTCCATCCTCCCGAGGTCGGTAAAATGAGTACCCAGTTAGCTGGGGGAAAGGTAATAACGACCGGGGAAGGCAACGGCAAACCACCCCACTATATAAGGCCTGCCAAGAAAACGTCAGCGAAAGCTGGCGTCCCTCCAAGAGTTAGTAATGACTCAGGGCTTGCACGAGAGGTTCCTTTCCTTTCCTAGGGAGATTCCAGCCATCAAAACTTGGAAGGTGTTTTGACCAAGGTGTTTTGGAAGGTGTTTTGACCTCTTGTAGCTCAAGAGGAAGAGCACACAATTTGGATGCAAAAGGTTCTAGGTTAAATTCTTCGAGGAAAGTTTCCTGTCTGAAACCCTGGAGAGATGCTGACAACCAGTGTAAGCAATACTAAGCCTAATGGACATGGTATACAGCTTCCTACATAATTAAGCATTATTCTTTACCTCTCAAAGCAGCACAGAAGTTGTCCTATCTTGTTATAACAACTCACAGCCCTCTTTTCCCCATTGCCCCCACCCCCAAGCAACCTATGGGAGGATCTATTAAATGTATAATATGTTGTCTTTAAATCTCAGATAGCTTGGTATTTAATATTAAAGTCCCTCTGCCAAAAGAAAAAAAAAGTAGAGGAGAGGGGAAAAAAGGACTTCACAAACGTGATAAATCAATTATGAAACCGAAACCTCGATTACAGCGCTGTCTGCTTAATTATTTGACAAGTTAATTAATCTCCTAAGCAATTGCTATTGTACTGCCATTGCCTTGGTAAAATGGCAGGATATAGCTATGCCAAGTCCCGGAGACCTTGGCAATATAGAATTTAATAAGACACCTGGAAAATGCCTGATAATCGGCGCTAAGTGAGGTCAATCTACCTTCGAAGGAATAGCAAGAGTAAGTTCCTGCTTCCTGCCTGGAGGCGTTCCTGCTGCTAATTATTTCACTACACAACTAATTACAGCGTGCGTTCAATGGCACAAGCTTCCTACTACTACTTTGCACACATATACTTTCCAAGAAGAAGCCCACCCACCCCTGCCACCCGTGCCCTTCCATAAAACCATTGAACTGTGCCACTCCAAAGGGTAGTGCCTATACTTGACTCATTAGAACCATGGTGGTGTCACTCATTCCCCTCCTAGGAGACAACACAATTACATCTGCCACCATAATTGATGCTGATAGTTTTAGTGAGAGAGATGGACACACATTATTAGCCCATCAATCTTGTTCCACCCGGTATCTTGTCTCTGGGTTTTCTATTTCTTCAGAGGCCACAAATTGACTCGAGCAATCAGAGTGGTCTTGTTGAGATCCGGCACGCAGCCAGAGGAAGGAAAGAGAGCACTTGATGAGAGAAGGGGCACAGACAAAATCCAGAAGCTTAAAAAAAGCTTTAAAAAAGTAAAAGAAATCCACCACCACCCCCAATCCCAAAGCACCTTGGTCTCCCTTGGTCCAAAGGGAAAAATGCCGAAGGCAAGGGGTGGAAAATATTTAATGCTTTTGCCAACACATTTCAAACTATTAAAGTCCTTCTTCAGGGCAATTCAAATAAGAGTATGATTCCAATTTTCTCTATGTTTGGTCCCAGTCATATTGTAAGATCAATACTTCCTTTCCAAGGGTATGCATCATGTGTGCACATCTTTGAAATGCCGTCAGTTTTCTACCATGGATTAAAGCATATTGGTGTGCCTTTTTCAAAAGTACACATTGTTGCATGCACAATTTTTTCAAATGTGTTCATGCTGTTGTTTGTTTTTTGGTTTGCAAAAAAAAATAAAAATAAAATGTATAAGAAATTCATGTCAGTTCAATTTTTGATTGGGATTTACCCAGTCTGCATGTTCTAGATGAAAAAGTCTGGAGGGAGTTCTGGGTAACATGGAATGTGAAGAGATGTGATTCCGGGGCTATACTAGAAATGGCACAGGAGGTGGTAACAAGCCTTAACTAAAGATCTCTGCTCCCCATGCCATAAAATAACCCACTATAGGCTTGGGAAGGCCGGTTCTTGAACCAGTGTTGATCTCATTGTGATCTCAGCAAATCTCAATACCTGAGTTACTAAGTAACCAGGAGGAAAGAGCTCAGCCTGGTGAATGGCATCTGGAAAAGATCAAGAGGTCAAAAAGAATAGATGAGAGTTGATGAGGCCCCATCCATCCCCAGCCTGACCTCCAGGTAGAATTGCGAACCATGAAAAAGAGTTTCTCCAAATTCTTCACACAGCCCCACCACTCAGTTGGTTTGCTCTGACTGCTTTCTTATCATATGTCTTCCACCAAGCTCCTTAGAATTAGAACAGCTATGCCAACTTCATAAAGCAGACTTTGTTAAGAATCCAGTTGGCCATGCTGTTTCCATGGATGCCTGCAACTACATTTAATGTGTGTGTGTGTGTGTGTGGTCCTTTGGGGTGAGGCATAACAGATCACCATATTCTGAGGTTACCCACAAAGGAAACAGCAAGTCCTTTGATTTCAAGCCCTTAAGCAAGTCTTGAGGAGTATCCTTAGAAAGATGCCTGGCTGTGACTGGGAAGGGAGAGTTCCCCATGGGTTCTGCATGAGCACAGACAGCAAGAGAATGGGAAGATAGAAATCACTAAGCTCCTCACATTTTTAAAGAAACAATGTTTTGTTCTCCTAACTCCCTCCCTCCAACTCTCCCTTTCTCTTCCTCTCCACCCCCTGTCACTATCTAACTCACTCAAACAACTCTCTCTAATTTGTCCCAATAACTATCCCTAAATGTCAAACTTGTTCTAACTTGCTCTAACTTATCCTAACAACTAAAACTTTCTCTAACTTAGGCCTTAAATAGACCAGCCTTTAACGCGGGGCAAACCCTGGGATCGTCCCTGTGTGTCCAGATGACGTGCAAGGGATCCCGGGATCAGGGAGGGATCATCCTTCCCTGCCCCCCAGGATACAGCCCTACACTTTGGGCCCACTTTTTCCATGGCCCCAGGCTGAGCCCAGGACCGCGGAAGGTGTGGCCCGTTGCCGGGGATTTAGCTGGCTCTGCACAATTACTTACATGGAGCCGGGAGCCATGCACGGGGTGCAGCACCCCTCAGGAGCACAGTGCCTATCCGGGATAGAGTGGGTGGGGAGTAGGGAAATGACGTTTTTTGTATAAAAAAACACCCTACCCCTGCACACGAGCATTCGTGCGCTTCTCTTCGTTTTTTAAAAAATGGCGGGTGCAATGCCTCTCTTCCTGAGGTCATTGTGCCTTACGTGTAAATGGGGGCGATATCTCATGTTAATTCCAATGTAAGGTCTCCCCTCCTCTGCCCTGGACTTTCAGGTAGGTCTAGCTAAGGCCTTACTCTAAGTATTTTAACTTGCTCTACTGTAACTCACCCTAACTCATTCTCACTCTCACTCATTCAAACAACTTGCTCTCACTTTCCCACGCTCTCTCTCCCTAACCTTCTCTCCCTTTTCATACTCTTTTTTTCCAGCAATAGCTGATGGGACACCATCAGGAGGACAGGGAGGAGAGAGGGCAGAGGAACTGTCAATCAAACATCACAATGGATTTTACTCAACTCCACGGTAGCCAACAGTCACACAACAGTGTAGTTAGAACACGTTGTGTGGGGAAAACCTCCTAAAAACTCAACCGTTGATGGAGTTTTCACACTGCGTTGACTAACGAATTTTCTGAACTGAGACCCTCTTTCTCTTAGGAGTGTGTGAATTAGCAAAATGTGAGTTCACTGAAGTTCTCTGAATTCCACCTTTAAGCTTGTTGTGACTCGAATCCTTTTCAGATTGTGAGATTCGTATTTCGTTTTTGCATGAAGATCTGTGCATACTTCATGCCTTATGTTTTCCCTCCAAATGGTGCACATCTTTGAAACATATGCATTCTTCTTCCATTGATTTGTGCACTTTTTTTCTTTCAAAACTACTCATTTTTTCATGCACATTTTCCAAATGCACTCATGCTGTCAAACACATTCCTTGGGTCCACAAATTGCTTTGGAAGCTTCAAAATGTATGACTTTGACCTCAGATTGCATCCAAGTCTGTGATGAAAACAGAAGGTGTGAACTGGGTAAATCATGATAAAAAAACATGAACCAAAACTCATTTCTCATACATCTCTTCGCTTCTCTCTCTCTCTCTGGCCTTAGCTAGTCCAGGCTATATCTGGGGGCAAACCCTGGGATCGTCCCAGTGTGTCCACATGATGCACAGGGGATCCCGGGATCAGGGAGGGATGATCCCTCCCTTGCCCTGGGATTTCACCCTACCCTTCGAGCCTGCTTTTTCTGCGGTCTCAGGCTGAGCCCAAGATGGCAAAACGTGTGGCCCGTTTCTGCAGGTTTACTCGGCTCCGTGTGATTACTTTCACAGAGCCGGGAGCCACGCATGGGGTGCAGCGCTCCTCAGGAGCGCTGCGCCCATCGGGGTTAGGGTGGGGGGAGTGGGGAAATGATTTTTTTTTAAAAAAACTTACCTTTGCGGATGACCGTTCATGCGCTCTTCTCCGTTTAAAAATAAAAAATGGCAGGCGCGATGCCTCTCTTCCTGAGGTCGTCACGCCGTATGTGTAAACGGGATTGAGATCTTGCGTTAATCCCAACATGAGTTTTCCCCTCCTCTCCCCCAGACTTTCAGGTAGGTCTAGCTAAGGCCTCTCTCTCTCTCTCTCTCTCTCTCTCTCTCTCTCTCTCTCTCTCACACACACACACACACACACACATCATCTCCAACTCCTGAGCATCCTGATCTACTTTTTGCTCTCTCCTGATCTAGTGTAGTGTTAATTTCTGACAACAAGACAGAGAGATGGATAAGGATATTTCATTTCATTTTGCTTTCAATAAGAATTTACCAAAATCAACATGTTGCTTCAGGAACAACATGGAAAATGAATATGGGGAAAATCAAAACTGACTGATGAGGAACAACATGGAAAATGCATATGGGGAAAATCAAAACTGACTGATGAGGAACAACATGGAAAATGCATATGGGGAAAATCAAAACTGACTGATGAGTCCATCCTGGGCCAAAGCTTTGAATGTATCGCTCTGTAAAGTTTGGGTTTGAATCTCTATTCAGCCATGTTGGTACTGAATTAGGTTGTTAGCCCACCCCCTCTCATCATCTTTATTGGCTACATGATAGGCAGACACATCGTGGTCCTCCCCATGCTGGGAATACCTGTATTGAATTTGACTGCTGAAATTCAATACAGTTTGTTTCATAAATAAAAGTGATAAGAATGAATATAGGAGCAAGCAAAACTGACAGTTTACCCATGTTTAACTGACAGACAAGGGCTACTAGGAGCAGTGAAACAGGACACAAAGATGGTCAACATTCTCTAATACTTTCAGATATACTTCCTCTGAATATAGAAGCTTCATTTCATTCTCATGGGTTTTAAATTCAGGTAAACCATAACAATCACCTTTGCTGGGTTAGACCATAGGTCCATTAGATCCACCACAATGTATCACACAGGGGTAATTTAAATTGGGCTTAAAGCAGTGAACATTCTACTGGATCAGGCTCACTCAATATATATATGCAATGCAGCTAAAATTCCAGTGTTTGGCATACCGGCATAATTCAGGTGATGAATAAATCTGAAAAGACATTATTGTGGGTGCAACTACCATGCTGCACGGTGAATAAAGTTCATTCGATGGAAAATTGTATTCCAAGGGAACGTAATGTGACAGTACAAATGTATTACTTGGGAATTAATATGTATTTAATTCACAGCCAAATGCCCAAATGGAGTCAGTTTTTACATAGATTTGAATGGCAGGCGATGGAAAGGAAGTACTTGGGTCGAGTTAAATGGAGTGCAAAAGTAGTGGGATGTCTTCTCCCACATGAAGGAGGGAAACCACTGAAACTCCCATCTCAAATCACTATATAAATGTTTGATAGACCAGGTTGCTTAATTGTACTGTTTTATACTGACACCCTCACCCCCACCTCCATTGGTATTAAAAGATAAAAGCCTTTCTTAAGGGATGTATATTTTTAATGACCAATAGTAACAAAAGCAACACACACACACACACATTTGTAGCTATTTAATAGGAAGCATCTCATTAGCCTTGATGCCTCTGGGATGCAGAAACACAGTTACCATTATGCCTGCCTTCCTGCAGATGTGCTTACTCAAGTTTAAAATGCTAACACAATTGGGTCATTAATATACTGGCAATTCACAGTATCCCATCGAAGCTCAGCTCACACAAATAGCACAGCCTAGAGGGACACGTGTCTTCATGTCTGTCCTGCAGGGGGCATCTTCACCAGGGTGGGATCTCACTAGCTCTCTATCACTGACAATGAATATGCACACACAATACTTGCTGTCTAGGACTCCAGTGAAAAAGAAGTGGTCCACAAAGCAAAATCACTTTAATAGCTAGAAATGTCATTCTTAAGCAGATAGTCACAATCACTGTTGTCAGCTAAGAATTGCACAAGTAATTAGGGCTGCAGAAAACATTCTCCATTTAGGATTATTTCTTTATTTTGGTGGTTGTTTTCACCCCAGATCCTGCTTCTTTTATACCCATTACTCCACATTTACCAGTTATTCCTCCTTAATTGCTTGAGTAATTGAAGCTAAACAGCCAGGGATCCTGTAGTGAGCAGGATGGCATGGCAGAACTACATAGCCAATCAGATTTGGCTGTGTGAGAGGATGCCATGGAGGGCAATTGTGCAGGAGGCCAATTTAAAATGTAGATGCCAATTTTCACAAAGGTTGCTGAAAAATCATTTTTAAATGCAGTTTTTTCCCCTTTCAAAACGACTAATGTTCACAAAAATATAGTTTCACAAGAGCCCTGCAAATATAATGTTGGATAGGACTCTGCTTAGCTTTTGCAAAATAATGTTGTATCTTTTCTCTCCACGTGCGGAGATACAGCTGGAGTTCAGATTTCAAACAAATGCTTGTTTCATAATCATACATATTACAATGAATTGTAGTATTTCAAACCAACCCCAAGGCAAAATTGGCATCTTTCCCTCTATTTTGGACGGTCAGGTTGTGAGTGCTGACAATTAGGTAGCCAAAAAATGTCACCGGTTATGCACAAGAAGGAGTTAACAGTAGGAACGTGGGGATCACAAGATTTACAGAAGCACAAAATGTGAGGGGGGGAACCTGAGGGCAATTAAAAGACAACAACCCCCTGTACAAAGAAGACTGAGCATGTTCAAGTGACCACAGAATAGTGACTGACAATTGGGGTGGGTGAAACAGGCAGGAAGAGACTAGGGCCATAGCTAGACCTAAGGTTTATCCCTGGATCGTCCAGGGGTCAAACCTGTTCATCTAGGTGACACACAGGGGATCCAGTGCTCAGGCCGGGGCGGACCCTGGATGATCCCACGATAAACCTTAGGTCTAGCTGTGGCCTGAGAGCTCCATCACACTAGTGTTTTAATGCACTCTCAACAATCCTGTGTCTGGTTTGCAGTGCTCACATGATGTCATACGTACCCGTCCTGCTGTGATCTCAATGTGATCATGCCATTTCCCCCTTCTCTTCCATTTCCCCCTTCTCATTCCAGAAGTACGGGGGAAGTTCAGTTCTTTTTGCTATGTGCAATAACATCACTGTTCCGTTCCCGTGTAATTTCCTTTTTGATGCTTTTTTTCTGTTGGAGTATGTCTGTGGAAGGGCATGTGCGTAGGGCAGTGTCTCTGACAAAAACAGAGGGTGTGGTGGTTCTCGTCCAGGGTGCGATCTCAATTTCCTTTCCTCAACATTCTCCTTGGGAATGCCTGCTGGAGCATTGGTATGGAGTTCGCCATGTCAGTCCATCATACTTTCAGTCCTCCAACTCAGTTTATAAGGATCCTAGGGAAAGCATTGTGTGTCCTTTTTCTATTCCACCCCCGCCCCCAAATTTTACAATGCAACAATACTTTGTTGAAATGAGGATAGGTAAACCAATCTGTGGACATGCAACTGGTTGACTTTCCCTAATTACTTAATCCCTTCAATATACCATTGCATGATTACACCATTTCAGCCTACCAGAATTGCATTCAATTGCATTTGCACAGAGATAAAAGAATAAAACCTGGGAAAATAAGAATTAGGGTGGAGGAAGAAAGGCAAATGCTCTTTTGGGCTGCAGTAATAGAAGTATAGCTTCCAAATCGCGTGAGGTACTGGTTTCTCTCTATTCGGCCCTGGTTAAGCCTCATCTAGAGTATTGTGTCCAGTTCTGGGCTCCACAATTCAAGAAGGACGCAGACAAGCTGGAGTGTGTTCAGAGGAAGGCAACCAGGATGATCAGGGGTCTGGAAACAAAGCCCTATGAAGAGAAACTGAAAGAACTGGGCATGTTTAGCCTGGAGAAGAGAAGATTGAGGGGAGACATGAGAGCACTCTTCAAATCCTTAAAAGGTTGTCACACACAGGAGGGCCAGGATCTCTTCTTGATCCTCCCAGAGTGCAGGACACGGAATAACGGGCTCAAGTTAAAGGAAGCCAGATTCCAGCTGGACATCAGGAAAAACCTCCTTGACTGTTAGAGCAATATGACAATGGAACCAGTTACCTAGGGAGGTGGTGGTCTCTAGCACACTAGAGGCCTTCAAGAGGCAGCTGGACAACCATCTGTCAGGGATGCTTTAGGGTGGATTCCTGCATTGAGCAGGGGGTTGGACTCGATGGCCTCATAGGCGCCTTCCAACTCTACTATTCTGTGATTCTATGGTTCTAAGAAACCTACCTCCCACTTCCATCTCAAAGTCCCTCCCAGCCACCACAACTAATGAACTGCAATGGGAAGGAGAAGGGAGCAGACAGGGTGGTATGTTAAAGGTGCAAGCCCACACAGGTGAAAGGATGCCTGCACTGAAGTAGTGCTGAAATCGCACAAAAATGCACACATGTGAAAGCGATCACCACTTGACGAGCTGTTGAAACGGAGGTGGATAGTGCGGGAACAACCTGGGGAAAATAACGTGGTGTGATGTAGCCCTGAAAAAGAGTGTCTGGGATCTTGAGAGGGGGTCACCACTCACCACACCACAATGTTTTGTTGCAGGTCCAAGTTATTACAATATATTTTGCATCTCTCTCTCCCCTCCCCCCCACAGGTGAATGTCTGTACTGGAGTTGTGAAACATTCTATTGTGACCTGAATATCCAAACTAAATTGAATTCTGATAAGTTAGTGTTTAAGGGGAAATATTGTGTTACAATTAAACAGATCTCCTTTATGTGTGATAGTTCAGTGTGCATATGTAGGATTGCATGGATGAATGCTCCCAGCAACCCACCCAACCCGCCACTCCCTGTATGTAGAAAAATAGCACATCAAGTAGAAGACTACAAGCCTTCTCCTGACATACTACACTTCCTCAGCAGGGATGTTTGATGGAGGGGGACATTTAATCATATAACTTTCCTTCTGATATGCGGACAGGACTAGATCCTTTTTTATGAACAGATAGATTGGCTTTAAATTCTACCTGAGTTCATCTTAAAGGCTCATGAAATTAAAGGGAGAATTGTGGGGAAAATAGTCCCCCTATGCCCACTTCTCAGATGCCCACCCTCCTAAAAACTGTCCCATGTTCAAAGATTCTTTTTGCTTACTAAACTCCAAGACCAGCTTGTTGTTCGATTTGCAGTTCATAAGGAATATCTCATCAGAGAAAAAGAAGGAGGGAAGATTTGCTCTTTCTGGTGACCTTGATGGGCAATAAAGTGTACATAATCCATTGGAAAATTCAATGAATAATGAATATCTAACATATATTCAACACTTTCTCATCCAAAGCTGTCCCAGATTATGCAAGAACAAATGCGCATGGAAGCGTTTTGAACTTCTAAAGGTGGGGAACGAGATGAAAGATGTACTGCACAGCAGCAAAAAAAGATAAAAATAGTAAGAGCTATCCTAAGTCTTATAAAGGTTTTAGCCCTAGAGGTCCTACGTGCCTTGGTCCCATGTACACATGTGAATTCTGGGGAGAGTTTTACTATGTATAGCACCATGTACATTAATGGTGTTATATAAATAAATAAATAAATAAATAAGTGGGCGCTTTTCTTTTTCTTACTACCAGGGGCAGTTGTGTTGGTGAGTTCAAGGGAGAGAGCCTTTTTGGTAGTGCTTCTGCAATTAGCATCACTAATGCTCTTCTTTGTAAGTCTCTTGGAAAGTGATGAAAAAGTATATTTTGGATTGCAGAGGACTGCATTCCCTCTTGTGTGTTATATTGGTGACCACATATTGGCAGTGGGCATAGCTGAATTGAATAGTAGGCATAGCCAAAGTCAAAAGTGGGCAGGACCATCCTCTCTCTCTCTCTCTCTCTCTCTCTCTCTCTCTCTCTCTCTCTCTCTCTTTTTCTCTTTATGACAAACACTTTCCCCCTCTCCCTCCCCACCCAGTGGGCTATCGGGGGAGAATAGATCAAGTGACTTATGAAATTAGGGGCAGATCTACACTTTGTGAGAAATCATTACGAATGTGGAATAGAAGCAGGTTATAACGCTATGAAAGCGGCATATGGAAGGTGGATTGTACCCCAGCAGTTATCAGCTCACTTCAATACTGCTATAAAGCAGTCGTGTAGTGTTTTATCAGATGAGAGTTTTATTGCACACTCGTTGCGGGGCACTCACGGATTTCCACAGGTGCCTCTCAAGATGTGGTCTGCATCCCGTGTGCCTCACACACCCTTTTGGCCTTCCTCGCACCACAAAAAAACACCCAAGCCTTAGCTAGACCTAAGGTTTATCCCGGGATCGTCCCGAGGTGATCCCTGTTCATGTACATGACACACAGGATATCCCGGGAGCAGGCAGGGATGACCCTGGGATGAACCCAGGATAAACTTTAGGTCCAGCTAATGCCCCAGAAAGTCCATTATATTAGGGAAGCATGATTTCACCCCCATCTGATGAAGCTCTAGATGTAGCTTTGGTCAAGGGCCAGATGAAGTTAGGATAAGTCTACAGGTTGCCCACCCCTGCTCTAAAAGATACATTTCCTCTTCTCTCTATCAGCCACCACACCAATCGACCAGCATCTTCGTTTGCAATTGCAGGGCAGAAATGTCTACTCCTGGTGCTGAAACCTCTGGAGAGCCATAGCTGAGTGATGAGACTATGGGTTATATCCAATGTTAGTCTTAGGCCGTAGCTAGACCTAAGGTTTATCCCAGGATTGTCCTGGGGTCAAACCTGTTCATCTAACTGCCACACAGGGCATCCAGAGCTCAGGCAGGGACGAACCCGGGATGATCCTGGGATAAACTTTAGGTCTAGCTACGGCCACAGTAGAGAACCCCTGAAACACAGTTTGGGAACCGCTCATTTAAAATCTCTGAACAACAACTGGGGGCATAAGTGGGGCCAGATAAACACTATTTCTTCTTAGGGTTCCTTGAAAATTCCACAGACCATGGCAGTTTCAGTATTTCCCCCTCGTTGCTCTTTTAAATAACCATTTCTCCCAGAGCCCAGTGACATCCTAATAAGTGTGTATTGGATTTGCGGTGGTCGAAGGGCTTTTGTATATTATTTATGAAGAAGGAGAGATCTCCCTCTCTCTTATGTGAGGATATATATAAAAAAACTATATATATTAGTTTTTTTGCAGTGTTTCGGTGCTTGATGTTTCCTGATATAATCATTTCTTCCCAACAATTTCAATATGTTATTGCCAGGGGGATTATAAAACAAGGAGACATTTTCTTTAATATTGTCTCTGTTTCTTGCCTGAATAAATGAAGTGTGTGCATATGATTTTTCTTCTTCATTGATATATATAAATCTGAGAAAGAAAACATAACATTAACTGGAGCGCAGAGGGCAGGAGAATACTAAATAGTACATCCCAGGTGTAATTCACATCAAATTAATTAGGCCCCACCAGGGATGGATGTAGATTAGGTAACTTGCATTTGGGGTATCTGTACTTCAGATGTGTGTGTTTTTTCCAGCTTTCTTTAATATTACTCTATAAATTCTTTAGGATAATTGACAGAGTGCAGCATAAATCAGGGAGGGGGAACCATTATTATTATTATTATTATTATTATTATTATTATTATTATTTTCACTTGAATGTCCAAATTCCGATCTGGCTACAGTCTCAGTGGCTGCATAAGGAACTGGCTTATTTTTCAATATCTGTAGCCATAGCTCTCTAGGCGGTTTATAACAGTTCGTAAGATAATAAAATGCACCATAAAATACAGCGTAAAATATAAATATGCATAATTTAAAACAATTTAGACAACTCAAAACAGTTTCAATAGAACACTAGACCTGTTAGATGGCTGGTTTAAGTGTCCCAACGTATGCCATTAAATGCCTGGAAGTGGACAGCGTACCACCATTCTCCAAATTCCATCTTCAAGCTCATTCCGACTCAAGTCCACATCAGATTGTGAGTTTTTCTTTCACTTTGGCATGAAAATCTCTGTATATGCCCATGTATATTTTTCCAAATATACCTATCAGTTGTGCACATCTTTGAAATGTACCTGTTGTTATCCCATTGATCGTATTTGGGCAAACACACACACACAAACACACACCAGAATGTGCATGTGCTATTCAGTGCATATTTGGGGGTCATTGGATCATGTTGCAAGCTCAGAAATGTATGGATTTTGGCTGCAGATTTCATCCAAGTCCATGTCTGGCCTGCTAAGTGCAAACTTGGAAAATCTTGATCAAAAATGAACTGAAATGAATTGTCCATACATCCCTGGCTCCATTTAACCAGGGCTAGATCTACACTACTGCTTTATAGCAGTATTGAAGTGCACTGATAACCATTGGGGCACAATCCGCATTCCAGATATCACTTTTGCCTGCTTTTTATTCCACATTCGTAAGGATTTGACACAAGGTATAGATAGAACTGTGGTGTTGGAGGAAAATTCTGAGAGTGCCTTGGACTGCAAGAAGATCAAACCAGTCCATACTCCAGGAAATAAAGCCAGACTGCTCACTTGAGGGAATGGTATTAAAGGCAAAACTGAAGTACTTTGGCCCACATAATGAGAAGACAGGACACCCTGGAGAAGAGGCTGATGCTAGGGAAAGTGGAAGGCAAAAGGAAGAGGGGCCGACCAAGGGCAAGATGGATGGAGGATATTCTGGAGGTGACAGACTTGACCTTGGGGGAGCTAGGGGTGGCGACGGCCGACAGAAAGCTCTGGCGTGGGCTGGTCCATGAAGTCATGAAGAGTCGGAAGCGACTGAACGAATAAACAACAACATCGATATGGCCCAGCCCTGCTTACCCCATTGGTTATCTGCTCAACTCCTTCTACTCAATCCAAAGTGCCTGTTTAAGTCTAGGATCCTGTTTCTCTCTAGTTCTGATACCATCATGAAGGCCATTTCTTTTTCCTCCTTAACTCCCTCGCTCAGCTAATGGTCCTGACAGCCGTAACATCCCACAACCGTGCCATGCTCTGAGGCTGGGCTCCAGAAACAAAAACGAAATTGAACTTAAACCAATTTGCTTCTGACCTCAGGCATCGCTGCCTCCCGCTCTGGCAAACTGTAAATGCCTATCATGTCAGATTTGTTTGTAGATATGTGCATCAATCCCTCGACATCTGCCAAGGGTGTGTGCAAACCCTGTACAGAGGAGGCTGCTGCCTTTTCCTAATGGAGGAAAATGGCCCCCTTTGATGTCATTAAGCCTCTGTCAAGAAGAGTACAAGGATCCTCATTAGCCAGGGAGAAGGCTGATTCACGCATATGCATATTTGTCGCATGCAGGGGCATATGGATTTTGTAAAACTGTAGACATAAGATATGCAGTCACACATCTACGTTGCCATATGCTTCAGTCCATCTCAAGCTGCACCCCATAATTCTCTAAATTGTGAAAGTTCGGAGCTCTTAGAGCAGCATCAAACTTACAGGAAATTATGTGCTACAGACCTTCAGTGACCAGTGCTGGCTCCAGTTTTTTGAAGGACCTTTGGCAAGACATCTTCAATTGGCCCCTGTTCTTATTGAGGCCATAGCTAGACCTAAGGTTTATCCCTGGTTTGTCCAGGGGTCAAACCTGTTCATCTACGTGACACACAGGGGATCCAGTGCTCAGGCAGAGGCGAACCCTGGATGAACCCAGGATAAACCTTAGGTCTAGCTGTGGCCCAAGTCTACAGACTCACCACCATTGTCACCAGCTGCTGTTGCTTCTCATTCTCTTTGTTGCCATTGCAGCTACTGGCTTGTTTGACAGCCCTGGAGCCAGTGTGCATGCTGTCGTTGGCATCTGCTGCTTGTCCCTCTCACTACTATGCTTGTGTGGGCCAGAGTGAGAGGGAGGTGAATAAGCCGGTTGCAATGGTGAAGAGGAGGAGCAAGTCCTTGTCATTTGGCCCCTGTTAGGATGTGGGCCCTCAGCAGGTACCTGATCATGCCTACTTTTGATGTTGGTGCCACGTCAAATTATACGTAAGTCAGAAGCGTCTTTGTTTGTTTTTGAGTGCTAACTTTGGCCCCACGGCATGATCAAAAAGTAAACAGTGCAACAAACCCACTGAAGCTAACCAGGTCTGGATGTCAACTGGGAACACTATACATTCTGCCTTGAGTTCTGGGATGGAAGAAAGGTGAGACCTTATAGTGTCTGGAGATTTTCTAGGGGTTGGGGTGGGGGCAGCATTCAAATATTCAGCTCCCTGTAAGTGCTGAGGTCCTGCTGTCAGGGCTGAGTCATCATAAGCACCAATCGGAGTGAGCCAGGAGTTGGGAACCAAGAGTGTAGGTTGCTCAGTAGTCAAGAGTGGAGGAATAGCATGAGGCAGGACTGGAGAACAAGCCAAAAATCAGGACTAAACAGTGGCTAACAAGAACATGCTCTAGTAACCTACATATTAGATTACTGCAACACACTCTACGTGGGGCTGCCTTTGAAGACTGTTCAGAAGCTTCAGCTTGTGCAAAATGCAGCGGCCATCACTTCTCAGTGATGGCCCCCCAATTATGGAATGATCTCCCTGATGAGGCTCACCTGGAGCCAACACTGTTATCTTTCAGGCGCCAGGTCAAGATGTTTCTCTTCTCCCAGGCATTTAACAGCATTTAACAACACTAAGTTTGTTTTCTAATGGACCCCAGAACTGTTGTTTTTAAATGGATACTGATGTTTTTATACTGTTTTTTTTATGTTTCTGATGGTTTTTTAAATTTTGTTTACTTTTTAATGTTTACTGTTTTAACTTTTGTGAACCACCCAGAGAGCTTCGGCTGTGGGGCGGTATATAAATGTAATAAATAAATAACTGGAACCAGAAGGTTTGAACAGATAAGACCAATTCTGGCCTGCCTGCATTGGCTGCCTATACGTTTCCGAGCCCAATTCAAGGTGTTGGTTTTGACCTATAAAGCCCTACATGGCTTGGGACCACAATACCTGACAGAACGCCTTTCCCAACATGAACCTACCCGCTCACTGTACTCTACATCTAAGGCCCTCTTCGAGTGCCTACTCTGAGGGAAGCTCAGAGGATGGCAACAAGGGAAAGGGCCTTTTTAGTGGTGGCCTCCCAATTATGGAATGATCTCCCCAACGAGGCTCGCCTGGTGCCAACATTGTTATCTTTTTGGTGCCAGGTTAAGACCTTTCTCTTCTTCCAGGCATTTAATTTATTATTTATTTATTTATTTATTACATTTCTATACCACCCAATAGGCCAAGCTCTCTGGGCAGTTCACACAAATTAAAACCATAATAAAACAACCAACAGGTTAAAAGCACAAATACAAAATACAGTATAAAAAGCACAACCAGGATAAAAACCACGCAGCAAAATTGATATAAGGTTAAAATACAGAGTTAGAACAGTAACATTTCAATTTAATTGAAAATTAAGTGTTAAAATACTGAGAGAATAAAAAGGTCTTCAGCTGGCGACGAAAGGAGTACAGTGTAGGCGCCAGGTGGACCTCTCTGGGGAGCTCATTCCACAACCGGGGTGCCACAGCGGAAAAAGCCCTCCTCCTAGTAGCCACCTGCCTCACTTCCTTTGGCAGGGGCTCACGGAGAAGGGCCCCTGTAGATGATCTTTAACAGCATTTAGCAACCTGTGCTGAGTTTGTTTGTGTTTAACAGACCCCAGAATAGCTATTTTTATAAGGATACTGTTGTTTTTATGCTTTTTATGTTTTTAAACTTCGTATATTTGTTTTTAATGTTTATGTTTTTTAACTTTTGTATATCACCCAGAGAGCTTTGGCTATGGGGAGGTATATAAATGCAATAAATAAATAAATAAATAAATAAATAAATAAATAAATAAATAAATAAGAAGACCCATGATGGACTAGGCCAACGCCAGCATTATGTCAACACAAAACCCTGCAAGCGAGACATGAGTGCAACAGCACCCTCCATCTCATGTTCCAGAGCAACAGCCTCTGATCCTGAAGGCGATATACAGTTATCATGATTAGAAGCCATTGGTACTCTTATCCTTAAAGTTTAGAAAAGGAACCAGTGAAACAAGAAAATTTCTTCTAGTCCTTCCTCCCTGGAAGGAGCCAATGGCCAGTCTGGGACAACAGAGCTAGAATCAGCTCTGGAACATTCTCTCCAGAGAAGCTGTAGTTGCATAGCTCTGCACACGAGGCAGAGGTCAGCAGTTTTTGAAAGGGTGACGTTATATATCTTACCATTGGGGACAGAGTTCAGCGTATCTTGAAAAATAAAACCCTGAGAAGATTGTACTGTATGCTTCAGAGGAAAGGATGCAAGTCTCATAAAAGCCCCTGAGAATTTAGTAATCACACTGCATTTAACTTTCAGTCCTCTCTTTTTTTCCCTTACAAGAATACAATTGAACACACTGGAAATCAAGTGGAACTGGTACAATAATGAGACACTCAGTCAGAATGAACACGAATAATTTTACAACAAAGATAGCAGTAGAGAACAGAAAGAAAGTGGTTAAACCAGTGTTTCTCTTGTTTCACATTGAATTATTATTACATTATTATATTATTTCTCTTTCTGTGAATGCATAAAGAGGTGGCAGTCCTATATAGCCCTACTTGGGAGTGAGTCACATTAAAATCAACAAGTCTTACTTCTGGGTAAATACGTACAGGGTTGCACTGTCAGAATATGAACTCAGAATAGTGTCAGGACTGCCACCCACTTCAAGAAAATGTAATGCATGAGTTTTATTCCAACAATCAATTAATCTAATAGGGGTTTGTTTCTGAATGTTTCTGAAGCAAGAAGCAAACATTCATTTCAAGATTATGATCCGGGGGAGAGGAGGGGAGAACTCGTGTTATGACTAATGCGAGATCTCACCCTTATGCACACGTGAGCTGCGACGAGCTCTGGAGGACAGCCGTCGCGGCCGTCATTTTCTTTTAAAGTGGCAGCAGCCAGGAAAGGTAAGTAGGGTTTTTTATTTTTTAAAAAAAGTATTCTTCCCCCCCCCCCGATCTCGTTGCCCTGTCGCCCTTCTCCTTCCCCCCATCCCCGATCTCGTTGCCCTGTCCCCTTCTCCTTCCCCGTCCCCGATCTCATTGCCCTGTCCCCCTTCTCCTTCCCCCGTCCCCGATCTCGTTGCCCTGTCCCCCTTCTCCTTCCCCCCATCCCCGATCTCGTTGCCCTGTCCCCCTTCTCCATCCCCCCACATCCCCGATCTCATCACCCTGTCCCCCTTCTCCTTCCCCATCCCCGATCTCGTTGCCCTGTCCCCTTCTCCTTCCCCCATCCCCGATCTCGTTGCCCTGTCCCCCTTCTCCATCCCCCCACATCCCCGAACTCGTCCCCCTGTCCCCCTTCTCCTTCCCCCATCCCCGATCTCATTGCCCTGTCCCCCTTCTCCTTCCCCGTCCCCGATCTCGTTGCCCTGTCCCCTTCTCCTTCCCCCGTCCCCGATCTCGTTGCCCTGTCCCCCTTCTCCTTCCCCCCATCCCCGATCTCGTTGCCCTGTCCCCCTTCTCCATCCCCCCACATTCCCGATCTCGTTGCCCTGTCCCCCTTCTCCTTCCTCCCATCCCCGATCTCATTGCCCTGTCCCCTTTCTCCTTCCCCCCACATCCCCGATCTCGTCGCCCTGTCCCTCTTCTCCTTCCCCCGTCCCCGATCTCGTTGCCCTGTCCCCCTTCTCCTTCCCACCCCGTCCCCGATCTCGTCGCCCTGTCCCCCTTCTCTTTCCCCCCATCCGCTGCTTTTCCTGGCTACTTGCGCGTAAGTGCGGTAGCCGGGAAAAGCAGCAGTCCACACGTCCGCAGTCCAGGCCTCAGCCCGACCTGAGGCCAGGACCGCAAGAACTGCGCTACAAGCGGTTCCGGTTAGCGCAGTGCCAGGGTGGCTCGAGTCCTGGCTGAGGCCGGGATCCCCTGTGTGTCATCTGGACGCACAGGGACAAGCATGGGCTTCGCACCGTGCTAACCCGTGGACTAGCAATGGCCATAGAGGGCATTACCCAAAAAGAAGTAGTCCTCTTGTGCATGAGTGTAGGAAGAATACCTCTTCTGTTACAGTACATGTCATCTGCAGTTGTGTAAGCAGTGGCATATAAAATAAACATGGCCAATTAATCACGGGCACCATTTTAACTAATTAAAGCTTTAAATTAATCCAAGTGAGTATTGCTTATACGTTGCAGCCTCTCTCTGTGTGTGGCTGGCTGGTATGACTTCTAAAGCATCAAACATCAAACATCACTCCAGGCAAGTTTGTTCTGGATCCCAGAGCAATGGAGTTAATAACCAAAACTGTGTATTTATTACAGTGTCTAGCATAACATAAATATTAAAGTCTATGCAGTGTTTACTTACTGTCGTCAATGCATTCAGTATAGAGGGGAGACAAATGGCATTGCCAAGTCCTGCTCATGAAGCCAGAGTCACAACAGCAAAGACAGAAGATTAATCCAACCAATTTAGCACATGCACTGGAATGCCATAACTGTGCATGCTCTGAAGCTCACGATCTATTCTGAAATTAATAATGCATCCATAAGACCACTATCCAAGATTGCTACAAAAATGAACATTACAAACACACACATTTCAACCCATGAGCTGATGAATTTCTCCGCTGTGGCACCCCGGTTGTGGAATGAGCTCCCCAGACAGGTCCGCCTGGCGCCTACACTGTACTCCTTTCGTCGCCAGCTGAAGACCTTTTTATTTTCTCAGTATTTTAACAATTTTAACTCAAATTTTAAATTTACTGTTTTAACTCTGTATTTTAATTTTATATCAATTTTGCTGCATGATTTTTATCCTGGTTGTGCTTTTTATACTGTATTTTGTATTTGTGCTTTTAACCTTATTATGGTTTTTATTTTTGTGAACCGCCCAGAGAACTTCGGCTATTGGGCGGTATAAAAATGTAATAAATAAATAAATAAATAAAATTATTTAAATAAATAAATAAATAAAATTTAGGGGCATCGCTAACAATAGGTAGACAAATATCCATTGAACCAGTGCAAATGACATTACAAACCAATACTGAAATTACACTCCTGCTCCTCACAAATGTAGGTATTTCCTTGGAATTGTCATGACTACAGTTTTCCAAGAACACAGTTCCTTCCAACAACATATACCTGCCACTAAAGTATACATGCCATGCAGTGATTATAAGAGTTGATATAAGTGGAAACATTTATTGTTTTAAATAACCAGAGTTTATGAGTTCAAATCACATCCAGTCCTTCACTGTTCACACACAATGGATCAGGACTGTGACAGCTGCCCGAACTTTCAGATGAGAAAGAGAGACAGAGGTGGGTGACATCTGCATATTGATGACACTTAAGCCCAAATCCCCAGGTGACCACTATCCAGCTGTGTCTTTGTAGTTGTTAAACAAATGGACAAGATGGAAACCAATGGGATCCTATGAACCAAAGTCCAGACACTGAGGAAAAGAAGCAGTCCCCCAGTTCCACATTTTGGGATCTACTTTCCAAGAATGAGTGGGATCATTACAGAATAGTGTCTCCAAGATCTATTCTTCACAGGTGTTCCAGAAGAATACCATGGCTGATGGTGTATAGGAAGGCATTTTCACATCCAGCAGAAGCAACAGGGATGTTTCCCACCCAGCTCCTGGCCAGTTTGTGACATTGACTGTCCATCATAGTGACCAACATGATCTCAGTTCAAAAATAAAGCTGGAGACCAAACTAAAAAAAGGTACACATAATCAGTGTCATTTATTTATTTATTTATTTATTTATTTATTTATTTATTACATTTATATCCCACCATTTTCCCTTCAAGGAACCCAAGGTGGTGTACATAATCCTCCTCCTCTCTACGTTATCCTCACAACAACAACCATGTGAGATAGGTTGGGCTGAGAGTCTGTGACTGGCCCAAAGTCACCCAGTGGGTTTCCATGGCCAAGTGGGGACTAGAACCCAGATCTCCTGACTCCCAGTCCAACACCTTAGCCACTACACCACACTGGCTCTTAGAAGTCCCTGGAAGTGTCATGTTATCATACACTGTATTGGCTTCCCGAGCATTGATGACTTTGACATTGGATGATAGTTGTTTATCACTGTGGCATCTAATGAAGTTTTCTTCAGTTAAAGGTCTTACAATAGCAGATTTTTAAACTGTTGACACCACAACAGCTCTTAATGAGGCACTTATAACCTCCCTTATTCAGTCAGTCAAATGTCTCCAGCCATTTTAATCAGCCACAAGGGAAGAGGGTCAAAGCAGAATGCAATAGGCCTCACCTCTCCAAGAATCTGATTCGCATAAAAACATGACAGTCTGGTACCTTGGACGCATCTAGAAGAAAATATGAAATGCATGTTGAATCCATGATTCCAGCAAGCCATTGTGCAGCAGGCAATTGTATTTGCAAAGTGTTTTGTTTGAAAAAAAGTGTCTTGCTTACAAACTTGGCTTGGGTTGGTCTATCAGTCAGTCATGGAGTTTATGCTTTGCATACAAAACATCCCAGGTTAAATTGCCAACATCTCCAGTTAAATTATTATTATTATTATTATTATTATTATTATTATTATTATTATTTATATAGCACCATCAGTGTACATGGTGCTGTACAGAGTAAAACAGTAAATAGCACGACTCTGCCGCATAGTCTTACAATCTAATAAAATCCTAGTAAAACAATAAGGAGGGGAAGAGAATGCAAACAGGCACAGGGTAGGGTAAGCAGGCACAGGGTAGGGTAAAACTAACAGTATAAAGTCTGCACAACATCAAGTTTTAAAAGCTTTAGGAAAAAGAAAAGTTTTTAGTTGAACTTTAAAAGCTGCGATTGAACTTGTAGTTCTCAAGTGTTCTGGAAGAGCGTTCCAGGCGTAAGGGGCAGCAGAAGAAAAGGGAATTTCAGCAGGTGTCAATTGAAGAGGGTGAAATTCTCTCTTCATCAACACAGTTAAAGCTGCAGAAGCCCTGCCCTCTTTTGTATCTGGCCACTCTACTATAGCTAGTGTAGCTTTAACTGTTGTGATGAAGAGGGAATTTCATCCTCTTCAATTGACACCTGTAGCAATTCCCTTTTCTACATTACTGTTAAAGATACAGGAGCCCTGTCCTCCTTTTTATATGGTCACCCTATATAAGTGCAGACAGTCCTTCGGATAACCTGATCCTAGACCTGAGTAATCCTCTTACCTCCAAGGAACCTGGTTTTTCAGATCGGTAGGTTGTATGTTTTTCAAACAAGAGGCTGCCTACACCTGGATTTCCCGGCACTAGCACTCTCTAGCAGTAGGTGGTAACTCAGCCTCTTCTTCTAACTCCATGCATGAGGCAGGCTCATCAGTTACCAGAGAAGGCTGAACAGACCATTTTCATGAACACGGATATTCTCCTTGCAGCTCACCTAACTTTGCTTCATTTCATGTATTTGATTTCTCTCTTTTCTTATTCGATTTGAGCGGGAAAGTATACATTTTGAATGAGAACACATGCTTTTTTAAAATAAACACACACACACCCTAAATGTGCAGGTCCTCCCTCCTGCCACAGATTAATGCTCCTCCTCCTCTCCTTCTAATTGCACACATTTTAAAGTGATTTTTATACTGTTGGGTTTTTTATGTTTCTGATGGTTTTAAAATGTTGTATACTTTTTTAATTTTTACTGTTTTAAACTTTTGTAAACCGCCCAGAGAGCTTCGGCTATGGGGCGGTATATAAATGTAATAAATAAAAATAAAAATAAAAATAAAAGTTACAGGAGCCCTGTCCTCCTTTTCATATCGTCACCCTACACTTATATAAACTTGCCAAGACCTCTGCTCTCTGGCACATTATCGCCAACATTCAGATTAGTCAGTACTAGGGACAGGGCTTTGTTGGTGGTGACTCCACATTTGTGGAATTCCCATCTTGGGTGTTTCCTTTAAACCCATTCTCTTCCTGCTTTTAGGTGGAGTTTGAAGGCAGTCTTATTTTGAAAAGAGGGTTATGAGTAGATTTCTGTTAGCTCTATTCCAGATGTGTTCTTAACTTGTTTGATTTTTTTTTAAGATTATTATTATCAATCAACAACAACAACCTTGAGGAAAACACATTTTTAGATGCAAATTACAACCATCACCACCACCACCTTCATCTAAATGAAGTAAGAAATAATCAAGAAGAACATGTTTCCCCATAGCACAAAACCAGGCTTCAGCTATAGCTGCATATCAGAAGGGAAGATGGACTGCCTTGATCAGAAGAAAATGGTTGGGACGTGAACAAAGAGAAGAGAGAGAGGGCGGCAAAGGCCCAGGCCGGCTTGATTTGCTCATCCGTTGCGCCACCCTCTCACAAAGTCTGTAGAGTGTGATGCATGGTCTCTCCACCCCTTTCCTGCTGGTAAATCACCCCCCTGCTCCACACTTAATCATGGGCATTTTAAAACCGCTTTCAAAAGCCCTACAAAGATAATAAGTAAGCAAGCTATAGCCAGCCTGGTGGGCCTGCTGAGATAACCACACAGCTTGAAAGTTGTGAGGAGGGCAACAAGACGGAGATCCGTACTTGGTAGCGGTAAAGGAAAGACTCACATAGCTCAGCAAGTTAGGCTCCTCTGGGGGTGGGGGGAAAGCTCATGCAAGCTTCAGGGGGCAAATAGCCTTATTTCAAGATTGGGTTAAAGGCCTTGGGGTGGGGTCTGTGATGTGCCCATGTTCTGGGACTTTGCATGATGACCCACCTGCCCGATTGCACAGGTTAAAATCTTGCTGAACTAAAAGTCATCATTAGCTGCACCCCAAAGTTAAGGAAGAATTAACTTCAGCCCTGTTGTTTCTTCTCATTTTCTACATCAGGGGTGGACAACTTCACTGAGTCTAGGGGGATATCTTCCCCTAGGGTGACCCTATGAAAAGGAGGACAGGGCTCCTGTATCTTTAACAGTTGTATTGAAAAGGAAATTTCAGAAGGTGTCATTTGTATATATGGGGAACCTGGTGAATTTGCTCTACATCACAACAGTTAAAGGTGCAGGTGCCCTGCCCTCTTATAAATATGGTCACTCTAGAATAGCTCCTGCAGCTTTAACTGTTGTGATGAAGAGAGAATTTCACCAGGTTCTCTCTATATACAAATTACACCTTCTGAAATCCCCTTCTCTATGCAACTGTTAAAGATACAGGAGCCCTGTCCTCCTTTTCATATGGTCACCCTATCTTCCCCAGTACCCATTGGAGGCAACACCTGTCCCTCTGCCAAAGTTGTCTCTGCTTACTGTACCAATGATTTTGCCGCCATAAGAAACACACACACACACACACACACACACTTTTCTTTCAAAGCAAGATGCACGGAGAACACTGACCTTGTTTCCATGCAAAGTCACACTCCCAGGAGACTGCCAGGCAGAAGGGGAAGTAGGGGGCACAAAAACAGCCAGAGGGATGACGTGGACCCGTGCTCTACATAGTGCCTGCTGGGCATGGCAATTCGGTTGTACTACGGTGGTGGTTGTTATTGTTGCCACTGCTGCTCTTTTTTTGATCAATAAACACACAACTTCCTGCTATAGCCAACATCTACGATGTTTATCAGACTTATGGAGGTACATTGAATCTAAGGTCCTATTAGGAGCCATGTCCCACATGATCATGTTTCTGTGCCTAGGCAGAGATAGCTTTCAGTCCAGTGGGGCTAGAGGTAAGTAGCACAGTCCAGGGAGGCAAAGAGCAAGTTCCAAGAGCAGCATTTCCCACCTGCTGTGGACTCTGGGATCTGTCAATTTTGATGCTCCCCTCCCCCTGACAAAGACGGCATCCCCAAGGAGGGGGAAGATGATCTCTGAGTCTGGGCCTCCTGTTTGATAAACTCCTAGGAAGATTCTTCCTTCTTCTTCTTCTTCTTCTTCTTCTTCTTCTTCTTCTTCTTCTTCTTCTTCTTCTTCTTCTTCTTCTTCTTCTTCTTCTTCTTCTTCTCCTCCTCCTCCTCCTTCTCCTTCTCCTCCTCCTCCTCCTCTTCCTCCTCCTCCTCCTCCTCCTCCTCCTCCTCCTCCTCCTCCTCCTCCTCCTCCTCCTCCTCCTCCTTCTTCTTCTTCTTCTTCTTATTATTATTATTATTATTATTATTATTATTATTATTTTATATAGCACCATCAATGTACATGGTGCTGTACAGAGTAAAACAGTAAATAGCAAGACCCTGCCGCATAGGCTTACAATCTAATAAAATTATAGTAGAACAATAAGGAGGGGAAGAGAATGCACCAAACAGGCACAGGGTAGGGTAAAACTAACAGTATAAAGTCAGAACAAAATCAAGATTTAAAAGCTTTAGGAAAAAGAAAAGTTTTTAGCTGAGCTTTAAAAGCTGCGATTGAACTTGTAGTTCTCAAATGTTCTGGAAGAGCGTTCCAGGCGTAAGGGGCAGCAGAAGAAAATGGACGAAGCCGAGCAAGGGAAGTAGAGACCCTTGGGCAGGCGAGAAACATGGCATCAGAGGAGCGAAGAGCACGAGCGGGGCAATAGTGTGAGATTAGAGAGGAGAGATAGGAAGGAGCTAGATAGTGAAAAGGACAGTCTTCGAGAATTTCCTCCTCCACTTCCTGATTTGGCTAGTGGTCTCCTCCTCCTCCTCCTCCTCCTCCTCCTCCTCCTCCTCCTCCTCCTCCTCCTCCAGACTTTGAGACCAATTCAGGATCCTCATCAGGGAAACCAGGCCTGATCCTGATAGATATCAAGGTCCATGGTGTCTAGTCCTGCCAGCTCCTGGAGACAGAATTGGATGAGGCTTTTTGTATCAGAGGAGGATCTCACTATGGTACCCATAATGAGCCAAGGATATGAAGGGACACATAGTACCTGAGAACAATATCCCACTGAGGAAATTTGCAGAACCGGAGGACCCAAATGAATACATCCTTCAACTATGGACCCCTATTGGGCTCAAGAATGGAGATGACAACAAGCCTGGATGAAGGCTCTGTCTCACAGGCACTGTGTTCACATGGCAGCAGGAGCATCCCATGCCAGGAGCCTACTTGGATGGGGGAAACTATGACCATCAGTAGAGTCAAGATCAAGGCCTCAGTAGTATACCAGGAACAGTGAGGCAAGCAGGCTCAGTTCATTTGTTTAGAAGAATTTACCAACATTTACAAAGTTCTTCATATTGGGGAGAGAAAGAACTTGAAATTATTTTATTTTATTTGTGAATGTGGGAGAAAGTGAAACTGACAGATTTGCCCATCTCTAGGTGGGATCCTCAATGCATGACTCTTGCTCTCCCCCAGCACAGATGTTCAGATGAGCATGTGACCTTGACCTAGCAATCCCAGCCATTGCTGTGAACAGCTTCTGCCCTTGGGAACACCATTTGGGGTAAAAGAGCATCTTCTCGCAAGTCCCTGACTGTTTGTATTAGCGGTGATTCCCAGCCCCTGCTGAGTACCCTGCAACAGCCTGAGTAATGCCAAAGGTGAATTTAGATCCTTCTCATCTGTCCCACTCATCAAAGAAACTGCTACATCCCGGTGGAAATCTTTCTGCTTTTATAATCCATCTCATTCTGTTTTCCACTGGGCCCATTTGCCATGTAATGAAAACTCTGTGTCCTGTCATCTAAAATATACTCTGACAATTGCTTCAAAACTTCCCTGGGGGGGGGGGGGGAACAAGGCCATGCAGCCAGCTGCTAAGGAGATTAGTCTGTTGCCACGTGGCAGACTACAAATCTGACTCTGCTGTTGTCGAGACGGATACTTTTCAAACGTGTAGGCAATGCTCGTTTGGAGGAAACATTGATGCTGCTTATTCCCCAATCACTGGCAGCTTTCTCTCTCTCAACCAGATGGATGAGGAGAAAAGAGGAAGTCGTAGCAAGCTTGAATACAGTCCTCCCTATGAAAGCAGAAATTATCCAGAGAGTTCACTGCTTTAAAACAGACATGCGCACGCATTCTCATTCATGGAGACGGTTGAAATTAGGAGTTGTATAAGGAGGGGTTGGAATGTGTAGAGCAAACGTGTTCAAAAGAGGGCAACCAGGATGATCAGAGGTATGGAAACAAAGTCCTATGAAGAGAGACTGAAAGAACTGGGCATGTTTAACCTGGAGAAGAGGAGATTGAGGGGAGACATGATTGCACTCTTCATATACTTAAAAGGTTGTCACACAGAGGAGGGCCAGGATCTCTTCTCGATCCTCCCAGAGTGCAGGACACATAATAACGGGCTCTAGTTACAGGAAGCCAGATTCTGGCTGGACATCAGGAAAAACGTTCAGACTGTTAGAGCAGTACGACAATGGAACCAGTTACCTAGGGTGGTTGTGGGCTCTCCCACCCTAGAGCCATTCAAGAGGCAACTGGACAACCATCTGTCAGGGATGTTTTAGGGAGGATTCCTGCATCGAGCAGGGGGTTGGACTCAATGGCCTTATAGGCCCCTTCCAACTCTACTATTCTTTGATTCTATGATCTACCCAAGTTTGATCGATTCGTAACAGTGTTGCCATAAAATTTCTCAGCAAAACTTCATGTACCCACTTCATGCACGGGCGGCGATGGCGGCAGGGCCCGGTAAACCTCCCGCCCTCCTCTCCCGGCCTTACCTGGCGCCACTCCCCTTCGCTGCGAAGCTCCGATTCGGAGCCGGAGCTCCACAGCGAAGAGGAGCGGAGTATGGGCGGAGCGATGCGGAGCGGCACGGGCCGATCCGAAATTTTCAGATCAGCCCACGGGGCGGAGCAGGGGGTCCGTGCACACCCCTAGATTCCACCTTAGATTTTCCATTTTGGTACTTCCAAATTCCACTCTACTAAATTCTGATATGGAGCCCATTCCAGAAAGATGGAAACATAAAATCTGTGGTGGGATCCAGTTGATTTCTGGAAAAGCATTTCAATTATTTACTTTTTTCTTTTCTTTTCTTTCGGGGTAAGAACTGAATTCCTAAATTTGTGAAAGTATTATCTGTTCTGTTTTCTCAATTTTTTATTAAGGCAACCCAGCATGGGTTTTAGCCAGATACAAGAGTCATGATATAAAACCATTACATTACATTACAGCATTGTATTAAACATCAAATATTGAACTTTTACATATAAAACATCATATATAGTGCTGGGATTCTCCTCACCACCACCACCCACACACAAACAATTTTTTTAAAAATAATAACAATGCAAAATTTGTGCCCTGGTACAATTCCATCACTGTACAATGTTGTAACTAAAATTGGGGTGGGTGTGGGGGGATAAAGCAAGCTGTTCTTTCAAAGGGAGCATTTTGGCTGATAGAACATAGTTTTTAGATTGCACTGGTACCTAATAAAGGGGTTCTTCCACTATGATTTGCTATTGTGTGCAATTATATATATATGTAATAATTGTGTTCCCTGCATGCATGGATTTATTGGTTTTATGCTGTGAGCTGCTTGGGTTTATTTCAATAATGAAAAGACGGATATAAATTCTTAAAATAAAAAATAAATAATAAATAAAACTCTGGTGGCAAGCTGCTCTTTTTTCTTTTCTTTTTATGACTGCTCTTTGGAAGGGGGTCGGAACTTATTCCATCTGACCATGGTTTAAAAGACCAGTTACCCTGTTCTTTGGAAATACAATACCCCTTCCAGCTAATTTAAGATTACCACCCTACCCTATTCTATGCAGAATGTCATGGGAGTCACCTTCACTGAGATCAAGAGGGTTTATTCATGAGTAAAAATGTTTGGGATCAGGATGCAAGAAAGGCGAGAGGATTTGGGGGAGGCAGCGATTCCGTTTTACATCCATGTTGCAGTCTCTCATTAAAACCAAGCTTTACTACTCCATCCTTACTCTCATTACAACAGCCAGAGAGCTTAGCTTCTGGGAACCCAGCTTTAATGAGGGCAAAGTGTACAGCGGGAGAGAGGGGGGGTGGAAATCCAGCTTTTAATAGCTCATTAGTAAAACTGACTGTTGTTCCCTCAGTTTGACTAAAGATATAAGAACTGCCCCCTCCCTGCAGTGATGAATTGGGGGAATCCAGATGAAGCTGCAGTGATTCCCTGTAGATTTTCTCTTCCGTAGTCTTGAAACTGAAACACACAAACAGCAGAGTCATGTTGGGCAGGTTTAGCTGGGCTGAGCCATTTCAGAGAGCAGGTAGGGGATTGAATATCTGAGTGCTTCCATTTATTGAGAGAGAGAGAGAGAGAGAGAGAGAGAGAGAGAGAGAGAGAGAGAGAGAACACCTAACTGGATAAAACTAGGGATGTGCTCCGCTTCTAATCGGACCGGAGAAGCAGGAGCGGAGCGGGGGGCTTCGCCTGCCCTTAAGGCGGAGGCGAAGAGGATTGGGGGGCCGGCAGAGTGTGACGGAGAGGATCGAGGTGAAGGCGGATCCTTCGCCTCGATCCGGAGCTCCGCCGGAAAGGTAAGTGGGGTTTATCGGGCCCTGCCGCTGTCGCTGTCGCCCATGCGGCGACAGCGGCAGGGCCCGGTAACCCCCCCCGCCCTCCTCTCCCTTACCTGCCTCCGTCCGCGGTCCGTCCGCGTCTTCAATTAAGTCCGCGGTTCCACCAGGAAGTCTGGGCCGCTTGCGGCCCAGACTTCCTGGTGGAACCGCGGGCTCAATTGAAGACGGCAACGGACCGCGGATGGAGGCAGGTAAAGTCCCCCTCTCCCTTGGTCCCTTACCGGGCTCTGCCGCCATTGCTGCATGGGCGGCGATGGCGGCAGGGCCCGGTAACCCCCCACTAGCCATGGGGGGGGAACAGGCGGAGTGGGGGCGGGGCGGAGCGGCCCGATCCGAAAATGGCAGATCTGAAAGTGAAGCGGAGTGGGGGGTCCGTGCACACCCCTAGATAAAACTCATATTTGAAAGAGGAATATAATAATTTTGAATGCCTGAGGAGACAGTAGTTTATCCAAGACAGCGTCTGTGATTCAAACCCTCACCTGCAGGTCCCTGAGGTTGGACAGTCCAACCTCAGGGACCTCATGTAGGACTCAATACTCATAGAAGCTGATGGCTGATCACCAATGGAGACAGAATGCTGAGCTAGATGGGTCTTTTCTTGCAGAGTTGGCCCTACCATTAGTCAAAGGAAAGGGGCCACCTCAAGCTAGCAGATTGGGGGCAGGGCAGGGTGCGGTGTTGAGATCTTGAAGAACAGAACTGTGTGTTCACCTTGCCCTTTCCTGCAGCCCTTACATCACTCTCAGTGCTATGGAAGGTGTTCTCCAGCATCAAAGTAAGAGTCAGCTGTGAGTTTGGTCAGCTTCTGTATATGGAATAGGAGGGGGAACCATCTTGCCCTTCATCTCAGACAGCAAAATGTCTTGCGAGGGTGGCCCTGTTTTTCAACAAGGCATCTAAGGTTCTGAGATGAGGATAGACGGATCCATCCCTTTCATTTCCTCTTTTTCTCATTTTCCCAATCTTAAATTTGGTTTGACCTGAACGTTGAGAACTTTTCAGATCATATGTTTGGTTCATCCTGAATCCTGACTTCTTCTTTTTTAAATGACTGCAGGGAAATCCATACATTTGTGGGAGGGTGTGGAAGGGGGATTTCTCCTAACACATGCATCTTTGCATGCAATTTTCTCTAATATACACATTTTTTGCAAGCATTTCCAACATTGTCAACTATGGGGCACCAGGTTAAGACTTCCCTCTACTCAAGGAACATGATAAGGGTTTTAATGGCTCTGTCCAGAGAGAGAGAGAGAGAGAGAGAGAGAGAGAGAGAGAGAGAGAGAGAGAGAGAGAGGCCTTAGCTAGACCTACCAGTCTAGCATGACGGAGGGGTGAAGATCTCGCAATATTTTTATCGCAAGATCTCCCCCTCTGTTTACACGTGGCGCACAACGAGCTTGGAGGGAGAAGTTATTGTGGCCACCATTTTGTTTTTGTTTTTTTCTTAAAAAGGAAGCAGCGCATGAACGCTCATGCATAAAAGGTAAGAGTTTTTAATTTTAAATTTTTTTCCCAGTCACCCCACCCCACCCCTGATGGGTGCAGAGCTCCTGAGGAGCTCTGCGCCCTGTGTGCATGTCCCAGCTCCTCGTAACTGCGAAGAGCTGGGACAAACTGTGACAGTGGGCCACATTTTCCACTGTCTCGGGATCATCCCAAGACCATGGAAAAACCAGGCCTAAAGTTTGGGGCAAGATCCCAGGGCAAGGGAGGGATCATCCCTCCCTGACCCCAGGATCCCCTGTGTGTCATGTGGATGCACAGGGACGATCCCGGGGATCACCCTGGGATAAAGCCCTATCTAGCTATGGCCAGAGTTTGGTATGGAAATGGGTTTTTTTTATGTTTTTATATTGTATTTTTAGGGTTTTAATTTTTGTCAGCCATCCAATGAGCTTTGGCTATTTAGATGTACAAAAATGTAATGACTGAATGAAAAACAAAATAACAACAACATAATGCACATTTTATGTATTGGAGAATTCCACTGCAAAATTCAGAGGAGTGCAATTTTTCTGGTTTGCATGCAGATTCTAAAGTGTGAAATTAGGTAAGTTAGCATTAACTTCTCCCTCCATTCCTACTCCCCAACCTGTGGTTCCTTGTCATTGCCTTTATAATTGCCTTTGGTCTCGTTCTCAATTTCTTTAGCAGACTTAAACCTTTCCTTTTATTTTATTTTTATTTGTTTCGGATCAAGGGCTATGAAGGGCCGAAAGGCGATACCTTGTCCTGTGTCCCTATAGGCAAGCCCCAGGTACATCACCCAGAATTCAATTCAAATGATTTTTTCACTTTGATGTCTTTCTGGCTTACAAGAAACACATCTGGGAAGTGCACTTACATAAATGCTCTCTAACTTTGCACCCAGAGATCTAGTGTATTTGTCCATGTCCTATTAATAAAGACCTACAGGGAGGGGGAAAGTGTTTTTGAAACCGGTTGACTGAGGTTAAGTAATAATTGTAAGAAATTGTTTTGACATTATGTTAATGCATGTCAGTACATTATCCCCAATTTAAAGTTAATCACTAAAATTACCCTTGCGGTTCCAGGGGGGAAAATACCCCTTAATGGAATAAGATTTGTTGAGGTGTGAATAGTATAGCAATTGGAAGCACACACATGAATTGCAAAGTATAGGGTTCAATTTAACTCTTTGTACATCATTCCAGACTTTCGCATGGCAATTCCTACAACCATGCCTAGCAGTCCTTCCGCTTGTGTATGATCAGTGCAGAGCCCTGCTTTGGTCTGACCCTGGATAGCAGTCCTTATTAGAAAGTACTTGTGGTTGTGGAATTGGAATTGGGAAATGGTTTTGAGTCACTTCAACATGGTTATCCTTTTTTGACTTCACTGTCACTGGTTTCCTTTACCCACACCACCATTTTAACCCCTTACCTGGTTTGTCCCACATGATCTTGCTGGTGATGGCATGGCACTAGGGATGTGCAATGCTGGTAATTGTGTTCCAATTCACTTCAGAATCCAATATAAACTTCTCCTGTTGACCTACAAAGCTTTTCACTGTCTAGCTCCTTCCTATCTCTCCTCTCTCATCTCACACTATTGCCCCGCTCGTGCTCTTCGCTCCTCTGATGCCATGTTTCTCGCCTGCCCAAGGGTCTCTACTTCCCTCGCTCAGCTTCATCCATTTTCTTCTGCTGCCCCTTATGCCTGGAACGCTCTTCCAGAACATTTGAGAACTACAAGTTAAATCGCAGCTTTTAAAGCTCAGCTAAAAACTTTTCTTTTTCCTAAAGCTTTTAAAACTTGATTTTGTTCTGACTTTATACTGTTAGTTTTACCCTACCCAGTGCCTGTTTACCCTACCCTGTGCCTGTTTGCATTCTCTTCCCCTCCTTATTGTTTTATTATGATTTTATTAGAATGTAAGCCTATGCGGCAGGGTCTTGCTATTTACTGTTTTACTCTGTACAGCACCATGTACATTGATGGTGCTATACAAATAAATAATAATAATAATAATAATAATAATAATAATAATAATAATAATAATAATTAAGCCTGATGGGATTCTGCAGCATGTCCATTCTGGTAAGTGGCAGCAGACTGTAGCAGATCCCTTTCCCCCTATTCCAGAAATAGTTTGCACATTTTGTTGTGTTCCACCATTTGCACAAATTGCAAATTGTACTCTTTTATGGGGGTATCTTGGACTTTGCATCAATGGCATCAAAAATTTTAGACTACCTTTATTGGCAATCTTGTGCAAATGTGCGTGATTGCAAGTCCACCTGTCTGCTATGTAGCCCTGCAGAGGCATATCCCCCTCTTGTCAAGATCCTGGTCAGTTTCATCCTTTTGGGTTTTTTGCAGCCACATCTCACCATTGGCTCATATTCAGCTTGTGATCTACAATCTGAAAGGGATGAACCTAGAAGAGATGAAGCTCAAACTTTGGCTTTCCTGATTCCTAGCTCCGTCTCGTAGCCCCTAGACTACCTCAGCTGGACTAGAAGTGAATTATCTTGGACGATTTGACAGGCCCCGCCGTTAAGGATACAGTTTTCTCTCTCTTGGTTGTTCAGCTGGTTCCTGAGCTATTTCTTCCTCTTCAGCCCTTACTTTTTCCATATGCAAAACAGTGCACTGACATTTGCATATGGCTTTACCGACTAGGTGTGTGCAAACAGATATTTAATCACCCTGACTACCTCAGCTCCATTCCCGCAGTAATTGCAATCAGTCCTGTGCATAAAACACCTACTTGTCAATGCAAGGAGAAGGCTGAGACGCTGACCTCTGTCCTTCTGCCAACCAGCGACGGGGGACCATGTTGAATATATTTTAGGTTTCAATAACATTTTAATTCCCCAAAACTATTTTCCCTCTACATCTTCATATTCTAATCCCAAATAGCTCCATTGGAGATCTGTAAACCTAGGGTGTGTCCATTCTTGGAATACAATGTATAGTGCTGTCACTGTACTGTGCAATAAAAGATATTGCAGAGCTGGGAATTATTATTATTATTATTATTATTATTATTATTATTATTATATTTATTTGTATCCCGACTTTTGCCCAATGCTGGGCCTCAAGGCGGCCTTACAAAGTTTAAAATATACATGGGGGGGGAGGGAAACAAAACCATAAACAATTAAAAAATACACAACAAAATTATAAAACATTAACATAGATGGAGGGCTGGGTTATTCTCCAAAGGCCTGCTGGAACAAAAAAGTTTTAGCCTGCTTCCGAAAGCCCATCAAGGAGGGAGCCAGCCTAGCTTCCCCGGGAAGAGAGTTCCAAAGCACCGGAGCAGCCACCGAGAAGGCCCTCTCCCATGTTCCCACCAAGCGTGCCTGTGAAGAAGGTGGGACTGAAAGAAGGGCTTCTCCAGAAGATCTCAAAGCATGGGCAGGCTCATAAGGGAGAATACGTTCTTTCAAATAACCTGGACACGAACCATATAGAGCTTTAAAGCTTTATGGGAATAAAGCTACATAAAAAGGGAGCCCAAGAGCTCAAGGGTTAGAAGGATGCTGTGGGGGGATTATAGTGGTCTATAAAATTGTGCATGAATAATGCTATAATATTAGAACTCAGGCTTATCCGATGAAGCTGAGTGGTGTGCTAAAGACAGCTGAACTTAAATATTCCTTAACACAATGTATAGTTAAAGCATCGTACTCCCCAGCAAATGATATAGTGATGACCACCAACATGGGCCTTAGCTAGACCTAAGGATTATCCCAGGCAAATGGAGGGGTCATCCCTGCCTGCTCCTGGGATCCCCTGTGTGTCATTTGGATGCACAGGGATGATCCCAGGACAATCCCAGGATATAGCCCTGGTCTAGCTATGGCCTTGGGCTAGAGATGTTGGAGGAATCCAACTTGGGGTGAAGCTCAGTGGGTTTTCACCAGCTCCCCCATCCCCTCTCGCCTGTTTGTGGATCCCTGAGCTGGCTCGACTCAGCACATGCTGAATCGGGCAAGTTTATTTATTTATTTATTACATTTCTATACCGCCCAATAGCCGGAGCTCTCTGGGCGGTTCACAAAAATTAAAAACATTCAAAGTATAAAACAACAGTATAAAACCATAATATAATTATATAATTTTATATAATATAAAACCATAATATCTCAACCAGATAAAAACAGCAGCAATGCAAAATTACGAATTTAAAACACCAAGTTAAAATTTATTTATAGACTTTTAAAATGCTGGGAGAATAAAAAGGTCTTCACCTGGTGTCTAAAGGCATATATTGTAGGTGCCAAGCAAACCTCCTTAGGGAGCTCATTCCACAGCCGGGGTGCCACAGCAGAGAAGGCCCTCCTCCTGGTGGCCACCTGCCTCACTTCCTTTGGCAGGGGCTCGCGGAGAAGGACCCCTGAGGATGACCTTAGGGTCCGGGCAGGTACATATGGGAGGAGGCGCTCCTTCAGATAACCTGGCCCAAAGCCGTTTAGGGCTTTAAATGTTAATACCAGCACTTTGAATCGGGCCCGGACCTGGACTGGCATCCAATGAAGCTGGAGAAGGATTGGCGTGAGTGGTCTCGCCGGCCAGTCCCTGTTAGTAAACGTGCTGCCCTATTTTGTACATGTTGAAGTTTCCGGACTGTTTTCAAAGGCAGCCCCACGTATAACGCCTTGCAGTAATCCAAACGAGAGGTTATCAGAGCATGGATAACTGTAGCTAGGCTATCTCTGTCCAGATAAGGGCGTAGTTGGTATATCAGCCTAAGCTAATAAAAGGTGCTCTTTGCCACTGAGTTTGTGGTTTCCAGCTTTTTTTATTTGTGCAAATCCCAATTTGTGCAAGGTTGCAGTTGGGAATAGTTACAGAAATCTGGATATGGGCAAAATCATGGCCATAACCACAATTTGGGCAAAATCTCAGGCATAAATGCTCTTTTACACTGCAATTTTATGCAAACTGCACTATTTACAGCCACAATTTACAGCCACAACATTACCATAAATGTTCCACGCTTCAATTTTGCACACATCGTGGCTCATAGACACCCCCACCAAAAAAAATGTGAGCTCTCACTGGGCGTCTGTGGACCATCTAGCAGCTCACCCTGCACACCTGTTGGGGTCGGTCAACTGGAAGGAGTCCAGCAAGTGGAATGGAGTCAGGATGTGGGGGAGTTCACCCATCACCAAGGACAGCTTGAAGGGTTAAACAAACGTGGGATATGAGTATGGCTATGAATAGCTATTAGTCATGATGGATATATATTACCTCCAGTATCAGAGGCACTAACACTCTCAATACCAATTGCTGAGGAACACGGGTAGGAGAGTGGAATTGCACTCATGTCCTGCTTGTGGACCTTTTACGAACATTTTGTTAGAGCGTATGAGAACAGAACACTTGGCTAGAAAGCCCTTTGTCTGATCCAGCGTGGCGCTTCCTATGTTACGTTACATCGGTGTTGCTTTTGCTCTCTATCACATCATGGGTAGATCAGCAGCCTACCAAGGCCTGAATACCTTTGTGCTACAAAAACTATCATTTGTTTCCACTTTGAGTTTATATTTGCAATGTTTTAATTCTTATTTCTTATGTTTAAGCTGTCTTCAGCCCGGACCCTAAGGTTATCCTCAGGGGTCCTTCTCCATGAGCCCCTGCCAAAGGAAGTGAGGCAGGTGGCTTCCAGGGGGAGGGCCTTCTCTGCTGTGGCACCCCGGCTGTGGAATGAGCTCCCTAAGGAGGTTCGCTTGGCACCTACAATATATGCCTTTAGACGCCAGGAGAAAACCTTTTTATTCTCCCAGCATTTTAACAGTCTATAAATAAATTTCAACTTGGTGTTTTAAATTTGTAATTTTGCATTGCTGCTGTTTTTATCTGTTTTTATCTGGTTGAGCTTTTATATTGTATTTTATATTATGGTTTTATACTGTTGTTTTATGCTTTGAATGTTTTTAATTTTTGTGAACCGCCCAGAGAGCTCTGGCTATTGGGCGGTATAGAAATGTAATAAATAAATAAATAAATAAATAAATAAATAAATAAATTCAATGCAGGATAAAATAACAATAAGAATTCTGCACCCAAGCAATCCAAATTCGGTGCCAATAGGAGGGGTTCATTCTGCAACTTGGATAAATCCAGCCAATTGAACAAATGTGTCTCATTCCTCTTTGCATCGTGTATTGTTAACTAACTTGCATAGTTTGTTCTACATAATTTAGTCATGGGGGAAGGTCAGAAGTTTTGCAGGGACTGAAGGCTCTTGCTCAATTATGGGAAACCGTATTCACCAGATTCGCTGGCTTCTGGGATCTCGGTACGTGCTGCACTTTCCAGCATATCCCAGAGCCAGAAAGGCAGCAAAATAAGGATTAGACATGGTATTGCCCACAACAACATTTCAGGCAGAATGAGAATTTTGTAGGGCAAGCTCCTACGTTGACTTCTTCCATGCCTACATTCACTAGGGATGGAAGAAACTGTCAACATTGTTTATTATTATTATTCCTTCCCCTCATTTGTCCATTCCTCCATTCTTAAGTTAGTTTTGTCTCATTTCTGCATCAGCTTGCTATTTGTATTTTGGAAGTCCACATGGCTTATTTTTTTTTAATGCATATTCACTCACATTTCTCCTAATATACACACTTTTGATTACAATTTTGCTTTATATATGCATTTCGTTGCAAGCAATTCTCCCTAACGTAATGCCAATTCTGCATTACTTTCACTAATATATGCATGTTTGTGTGCCCTTTCTCTTAATAGCTGTAGCTTTGTTAGTGGTGGCAGCGAAATTCAAAATTAGTCCATTGGTAGAATTCAATATGTTCACAATACCTATATGTGTACCCAGCCTGGCTGTCTAACAAGTGTTAGTATTTTCATTATTCAAACCAGGGTTGATTATGAGTTGATATCGATGTTCTGCACCTGTGCAGTCTGCATAATGTATCTGAACTCCTCAATTTCTGTGCATGTCATGATATTGCTTAGTTTAACCCTTTCTTTTCTGAAGGAAATGCTCATGGTGGCTCCATATGGCCCTGTAGCCTGATTGGAGCCCACCCAGAGAAAAGCCTTCAATGTTGTGGCCCCATTTCTTTGGAACTTCCTGCCCCTGGAGACAGGCAGATATCAGCACTGTGTTCCTACAAAGGAAGGATTGGCAAGAATTTTAAATTGTCCTAACTACTAGGGCTCTGCAAGGAACCCCCCCCCCGAACCGCTTCGTGGTGCAATCCAGAACTTTTGGATCGGGCCTGAACCACTTTGGGTTGATCTGACCCTCCCCCACTCTGCTCCATGGAGTGTGATCTGGAGCAGCGGATCAATTTTTGCCCCCTTCCCTACTTACTTGCCTCTGCAGCAGGCGGCGGAGGCAGGTAAGTGGGGAAAGGGGGACAAAATGGGGCCCGAATAAGCCCCCCTGCCCCCTTACCTGGCTCCGCTGCCGTCGCCACACGGATTGCGGCAGGGGTGAAGCCGGGTTAAAAAAAACACCCACTTACCTTCCTCCATCGTGGTCCGAAGCAAGCTTCAACTGAGGGCCAGGTCTCAAAGCAGCCTGCTTCTGCTTTGAGGCCTGGCCCTCAGTTGAAGCCTGTGCTGGACCACGATGGACACAGGTAAGCCCCCCTCCCCCTGCCCCCTTACCTGGCTCCGTCGCCGCACAGACTGCAGTGGTGGTGCCTGTGCCAGGTGAGCCCCCCTCCCACCCACTTACCTGTGTTCAGAGCTCCAGATGGAAGCAAACCACTTCACCTCGATCCGCAGCTCCCCCGACCCAATTCGAATCCGCCTTTGGTGCAGGTGGATCGGGTCGCTCCGCCCCGGATTCGCGATCCAAATCGGAGTGGAGCACAGCCCTACTAACTACGGCAGCGGCCTGTACTGAGAAGTGTGCTGTATGTGGTACATACAATGCATTTTTCTATATATGTGTTTTTATTTTGAGGCATGCAAACACGTGGAATTTTCTTTCATTTGCTTTCTGTTAAATCGATCAGTCCAGGAAGATGCTTGAGAATCTGAGGAATGCAATGCAGATGAACCTTTGTTAATAAACGCTATGAAGAGGAATCACATTTTTATTAAATTATTACTCTTGGTTTCTTCTCTGATCCATCTACTATGAAATGTTAATATTTCAGCTAATGTTATTTGCCAGGCCCTCCAATCCAACCATTAACAACATATCCTGAGGATGTTTGCCAATTCTTTGCAAATTCCATTTTTGCTGCTGCAAGCACAAGAGGTATTACTTTTTAATGTAGTATTTGCTGCAAAAAGATCACTGCCTGAAACCCCCAGAGAGTTGCTGCCGGTCAGGGTTAACAATACTATGGCTAGATGGACCAATGATCTCACCTCTTATGAGACAGCAAAGACTCCTACATTGGCTGGTCTGTGTCCAGCTGCTCTTTGGCTCTTCCCTCCACCAGAATTCTCTCCTGCAGTGTTCTGAATGTGTTCATTTTCATCTTCCATACAATACCTCTTGCACCTAATTTAAGGTTGCTCGGCTATGTATAGGCGAAGGTGGTCTGCTAGGTATCCTGGTCCCAAGTTGTTTAGGGCATTATATGGCAATCCAAAGAAGAGAGAAACAGGTCCTCTGGATGCAAAAAGATTTATTTGTATTAAGTCCGACACTTTTTGGCCTGTGTCCTATTAAAGGCCTTCTTCAGCGGGTTGTAAGAAGATGGCTGCAGATTTCTCTCTAGCAATGAACCGCCTCCTCAGTCAGTCACCAACAATTATTAGAGGAGGCGGTTTGTTGCTAGAGGTAAATCTGCAAACATCTTCTAACAACCCCTGAAGAAGGCCTTTAACAGGACACAGGCCGAAACGCATCGGGCTTCATACAGATAAATCCTTTTGCATCCTGAGGACCTGTTTCTCTCTTCTTTGGAATTGACGTGGGCCATGGCTAGACCTATGGGTCTAGCGCGACGGACGGGTGAGGATCTCGCGATATGGTAATCGTGAGATCTCTCCCCCTCTGTCTTCACGTGGCGCACAGCATCCGGGAAGAAAGAGGACGTCACGCCCGCCATTTTGTTTTGTTTTGTTAAAAAAAAAGAGAGAAGGAGCACATGAGCACTCGACCACAAAACTGTAAGTTTTTTAAAATAAATAAATTCCCCCCTCCCCCCACCCCAGGTGGGCACAGAGCCAGGGTCCCAGCTCCTTGCGGTTACTCACGAGAAGCCAGGAGAAACTGCAACGCATGTTCTGCAGTCTCAGGATTATTTTGACACTGCAGAAAAACCATGAAAAAGGGGTAGGGCGATATCCCGGGGAAAGGGTGGGATCCCCTGTCCCTGCTCCTGGGATCCCCTGTGTGTCATGTGGTTGCACAGGGGCAATCCCGGGGCAATCACCGGGATATCGCCCCATCTAGCTAGAGCCTTGGATGCTTTCCTCCTTATGCTTTTCATTATAGGGCAATGACATAACCTTGTACATGGCTTGGTAGCTAACTGGAAGCCAGTGAAGTTCTTTTAACACAAGTGTTATATGAGCATGTTTCGGTATCCCAGTTATCACCCTAGCTGCTGCATTCTGCACTAGCTGCAGCTTCTGAATTTTTGTCCCTTCTAGCAGTTGACCCTACTGGCTGAGGAAAAGTCAGGCTCTACATGAAGCAGCCTCCCAAAGAGCTCAGAGATCCATTGTCTTGGATGGCGGAAAAGCCTGGGCGCTTGACCAGCATGGTTGGGTCTGGCTTTCAATTGCCTTTGGCCGTGTTTTCACAGCATTGGGGGGCATTTGAAATCACAGCTGTGCAAAAATGTCAAACTGCTTCCCACCCTTCCTTTTTTTAAAATGGTTTTTCATTATGCGCTGAAGCTATACAGGCAGCAAGGGAAATCAGCGGTAGCAGCTCGCAGACTTAAGAAAAATTGCTCTGGATTCAATATATAGCATGCATGGAAATAACAACAGCTGTGTGCTAAAGGGAAACAAACAGAGTAATTATTTCTCTTCTCTTAAACAAAACAAACAAACAAACGAAAACACCTACGGTGTGTTACTGCTGTTTGAAAGTCAGTGTTGGCCTAAAATTATGGCAGAACATAAACCGGTGGCCATTTCAGGCCGTGGAGAGTTTGTTCATGTATTGTTTGGCTCCCCAACCTTCCATGCCAAAAGATATTGTGCAGTTTCTTGGATCGTTGTCCAAATCATGTACCTTAATAGAAACAGTGTGAATGGTTTTAAATACTATACAGTTCCATCTCGGTGTGTATAGGTGCTGAGCTTACCATCTTGTGGCTAGAAGGGAATATCTGGGGTGTTTGGTTGTTCATGGCTATGTCGCCCTCTTTGTTGTTGTTTATTTGTTCAGTCGCTTCCGACTCTTCGTGACTTCATGGACCAGCCCACGCCAGAGCTTTCTGTCGGCTGTCGCCACCCCCAGGTCCCCCAAGGTCAAGTCCGTCACCTCCAGAATATCATCCCTCCATCTTGCCCTTGGTCGGCCCCTCTTCCTTTTGCCTTCCACTTTCCCTAGCATCAGCCTCTTCTCCAGGGTATCCTGTCTTCTCATTATGTGGCCAAAGTACTTCAGTTTTGCCTTTAATACCATTCCCTCAAGTGAGCAGTCTGGGTTTATTTCCTGGAGTATGGACTGGTTTGATCTTCTTGCAGTCCAAGGCACTCTCAGAATTTTCCTCCAACACCACAGTTCAAAAGCATCTATCTTCCTTCACTCAGCCTTCCTTATGGTCCAGCTCTCTCAGCCATAGGTTACTACAGGGAATACTATTGCTTTAACTATGCAGGCCTTTGTTGTCAGTGTGGTGTCTCTGCTCTTAACTATTTTATCAAGATTTGTCATTGCTCTCCTCCCAAGAAGTAAACGTCTTCTGATTTCCTGGCTGCAGTCAGCATCTGCAGTAATCTTTGAGCCCAGAAATACAAAGTCTGTCACTGCCTCCACGTTTTCCCCCTCTATTTGTCAGTTATCAATCAAACTGGTTGCCATAATCTTGGTTTTTTTGAGGTTTAACTGCAACCCAGCTTTTGCACTTTCTTCTTTCACCTTCGTCATAAGGCTTCTCAGTTCCTCCTTGCTTTCAGCTATCAAAGTGGTGTCATCTGCATATCTGAGATTGTTAATGTATGGGAAATCCAAAGGTTGTGTCGTACTATGAGCAGGATGTATAGCTGATTAAGGCCATAGCTAGACCTAAAGTTTATCCCTGGATCATCCAGGGGTCAAACCTGTTCATCTAGGTGACACACAGGGGATCCAGTGCTCAGGCATGGGTGAACCCTGGATGATCCCAGGATAAACCTTAGGTCTAGCTGTGGCCTAAGACTGCAACATTTAGATTTCAATACTGTGGGGCATTACTTACTTGCATGTAAGCCCACTGAGCTTAGTGGAACTAAATTCTGGCCATATGGACTGCACATCGTATAATGGATTGATTGATTGAATGAATGGGTTTATTAAAATGCCGATGCCTTCCAGTGGAAGGACAACAAAATTAGGGGTGTGATGCGCTCCGATTAGGAGCGTAGAAGCAGTAGCGGATTGGCCTGCTCCGCCTTACCCAGAGGCGGAGTAGGAGCGGACCGCGGACCCCCTAGAAGCAAGGCGAAGAGAAGCGCCCATTTTTCGGAGCTCCTAGTTCAGGTGGAGCGCTCCGGTCGCCATCTTGAAAACATTTCGCCATAGGATTGCATTGCGGCAAATAATCGCGCATAACTAGGTTGTTTTTGAAGCTATCGTTCTAGAAATTCTTGTGCTCAGAGAGTCGTGGATGGGGGTCATTTTGAGACCACTCTCACCTCTCTGCGTTGTCTGGATCGCGTGCTATATTTTTTTGAAAATCGGGTCAACCGCGCGGCTCAAACGGCGTTTTCGGCTTTTCGCCCATAGGATTGCATTGAGGGAAAGAATCGGGGATAACTGGGGGGGGGGTTTAAGCTATCGTTCTGAAAATTATTGTGCACAGAGAGTCGTGGATGGGGGTCATTTTGAGACCACTCTCACCTCTCTGCGTTGTCTGGGTCGCGTGCTATATTTTTGTGAAAATCGGGTCAACCGCGCGGCTCAAACGGCGTTTTCGGCTTTTCGCCCATAGGATTGCATTGAGGGAAAGAATCGGGGATAACTGGGGGGGGGTTTAAGCTATCATTCTGAAAATTCTTGTGCACAGAGAGTCGTGGATGGGGGTCATTTTGAGACTACTCTCAACTTTCTGCGTCGTACGGGTCGCGCGCTAGAAGTTTTTTAAAAATCGGCGGGAAAAATACCTTTTTCAATGGGCTGAGGGGCAGAATCAGCTCCCGGTCATGATGATCCCAAAGTTGGAGGAGGGCATAGGCAAAACAGGTAACTTGGGATTCTGGGAAACTTCTCTTTCTTCATCTGAACGGGCTTTTCCCCGTGTTTTTTAACACAGTAGCCCCACCAAATGCACAAACACAACCTGAAATCATATACTAAGCCAAGAATAAGAGATAGAAACACAGCACTGCTCCCCACCCTAACCTTGGGGAACAACTGAAAAGATGTGGTGCAAGGGGATGAGCTCCCCTAGGGCATCTCATCGTGGACGTGCCCCCACTCTCTCCTGCACTGGAAGGCCATTAGAGCCTTCCAAAGAGAGTAAAACGGTGGAGCAATGCCTATCATGAGTTGAAGTGAATGGTCACTTTTCAGTGGTGGAGCAATGCCTGTTATGAGTTGAAGTGAGCATTTTACTTCTTCTCAGAGCTGTTGGTGGCTGTCTTGAACTGGCAGCTACTTCCCCCTCCCCCGGGCACGTCCCCCTATTGCTGGTAAAAGACAGATATAGCCTTTTTTAAAAAATTCTTCTTGCTGTTTATTGAGCAACACTGCTGCTTTTAATTCCACCCCTCCTTTGTTTATTTATTGATTTATTCCATTTTATATGCATTACTGGCTTATCCTTGGCTCACTTCCTTATGCCCCCAGAAATGCCAGCTGCATGCCTGCCTGCCTTCCCTCCCTCCTCCCCTGCCCACCTCGCAGGGATGTTGTGTGTGGGGTGCCCGATTTTCAAAAATTCGCCAAAAATCAGGGGATGATGGGATTGCTTTGAAACTTGGCGTGCGTGTGTATATCCCCATGAGGTGTCATGGTGCCAAACATGAGGTTTCTAACTTGAACAGAAAAAAAGTTGTATAATTTTTTAGCTTTCAATGCAAGCCTGTGGGGGGGGGGGGGAAACGGAGCTCCGGATCCGGATCCGGAGCTCCGAGCGGAGCGGAGCGGAAGTGGGCGGAGCGGGGGCGGGGTGGAGCGGCCCGATCCGGAAAATGGCGGATCTGCAAGTGAAGCGGAGCGGGGGGTCCGTGCACACCCCTAAACAAAATGATTGAAAAGGTGCCTTGATTAATGGAGCAGCCACTTTTTTTTTTATGGGGGGTTTGTGCTTTCCCCCCTCACAAATGCTTACAAAAACAATGGGAGGAAGCTGGCATCAGAAGGTGATCCTCCTTCTTCACACACAGGAGGGCTTCACTTCACAGGAGCCTTATGAAGAGAGACTGAAAGAACTGGGCATGTTTAGCCTGGAGAAGAGAAGATTGAGGGGAGACATGATAGCACTCTTCAAATACTTAAAAGGTTGTCACATAAAGGAGGGTCAGGATCTCTTCTCGATCCTCCCAGAGTGCAGGACACGGAATAACAGGCTCAAGTTAAAGGAAGCCAGATTCCAGCTGGACATCAGAAAAAACGTCCTGACTGTTAGAGCAGTACAACAATGGAATCAGTTACCCAGGGAGGTTGTGAGCTCTCCCACACTAGAGGCATTCAAGAGGCAGCTGGACAACCAACTGTCAGGGATGCTTTAGGGTGGATTCCTGCATTGAGCATGGGGTTGGACTCCATGGCCTTGTAGGCCCCTTCCAACTCTGCTATTCTATGATTCTATGAATGCCTCTTCTAAATAGGAATGGGTGAGAAATTAATTTGGTTCACATTTGGTTCTACCTTAGCAGATTCACACTTCCTAAACCAAAACACAAACTGGAACACCGCCCCCCCCATTAAATAAATAAATAAATAAATACCAATGCAGAGGAAATCAACGTATTCTCCATTACAGCATTGCCAAATTGGAGTGGCAAATTCAGCAGGTGGTGGGGCTTGCAACATTTTGTGTGTGTGGGGGGGCAGGCTTCAGTAAGCAGAGAGATGTGTGACTCGACTCAAGTTGGCCAAAGTTCTCTGAATTCCATCTTGAGACTTGTTCTAACTCAAGACTGTATTATTAATATTAGAAAATCCAAGAGAATTTACATGTGTTTTCTTCCCCTCAAATGTATGCAAAGAATGTGCTCATTTTTGAAGTGCACTCATTTTCAAAACGTACTATTTTGTTCTCCCATTGACTAAACCACATTAGTGCAGAATGATAGAAATGTACACGCTACTTTTCTTTTCTTTTGGTCCACAAATTACAATATAAGCTTGGAAAAGTATGGACTTTGAATGCAGATTGCATCTGAGTCCATGTTTGGTCCAAAAGGGGCAAACTGGGTAAAATCTTGATTAAAAAACTAACTGAAACAAATTTTCCATATATCTTTAAGCTGTTTTAACCTTTTACTTTTTTTTCCCAATGTTGTGCTTTATTAAGGATAATTTAATTGCTGTTTATTGTTTTAAATTTTTATGCACTATCTTGATGGTTTCTGACTGAACAATGACTCATCATCATCATCATCATCATCATGAAATTTTTTCAATGAGGAGCGGTATATAAATATTCTAAATAAATTCTAAATAAATAAATAAATAAATCATCACCCACATGTCGATTCAATTCTGGAACAGAACATAGCAATTTTGGTGGGATAGAAAGCTCATCCAAAAACACTTCAAATGCAAATACACACCTGAATTTGCAGCTATAGTTTCTACTGACTGTTTTCAGCACTATCCACTCCCCCTGTGGAATGTTGCTTCTTTTCCCTTTCAAATTGCTGAAATGGGTGGACCTAATTAACAAGGAATACACTGATACCACAGCATTATGAAGTCAATCCATTTTGACTGTGACACTGTCACATAGTCAAATATGATGGGCTGTGTAGTTAGTGTTGTGGAATTCTATTCCACTTAAGGCAAGTTGAAACTAGATTAAATTAGAAAGGACATGCGTTCACAAGGAGGGGCAAAAAATAATTTGCCATTCCACAACGTCTTTTCAATAAGTGTTTGTCTAACTTGCATAATTGCTGGAGATGCAATACACCTAACGCTTCTTTAACTCATATGTTTTGGCAATGGCCAGTAGTTGCCCCCTTTTGGGAGGAGGTTATAATAAGGATGAACTTTGTACTGAAACAATCTATAATATGGAAGAATGTGCATCTCCTCCTAAATTACCTACCTGTTGGATCCTGGAATGGATCTTGGTTATGTTTTCCATTGCTTTGTTAATTGCTGAGGATCTGGAAGAACAGAGGACTCCGCAGAAACTTAAAGGTCAACTCTACACCTGGACATTGAGTGTCATAATTGAATAATTGTCTAACTGATTGTCTTCAATTAAGGGTTGCAAGGAGTTGCATCATTGTACAGGTTGTCTATAAAAGTAAATGTGTTTTCATGTTCACTCTACTTCCATGTCCCTTACCCAACTTGATGTGAGCTGTATTGACTGACCGTTTGTAAGTATTTGTATCTGTACTGCCATAACTAAATTATATATTTATTTGCCAGTAAAAGGTTTGTTTTAACCTACAAAAATCTCTGTCTTAATTCACGTCTTTGCTGACTTGGCTGAGAACTGCTGCAATCTCTGCTAGTCTCTGGAAGGCCCAGACAGAGACTTAACACAAAAGGTTTTGTACCAGAAACCCAGTCTGTGCCATAACTAATCAGGTTTTAAAGCCATAACTCAACACTACCGGCTTCTTCGAAGTTAACACATGGTCAGTGCAGATGGATCTTCAGAGCCCTTATGACAGCCAAAAGACTTATACTATCATATTGGAAGGACAAATCCACACCTCCCATAATGCAATGGATTGAGGACCTAATAACATTATCAACTTTTGAATGAGTGTCATATAGACACAATTTGCAGGAGGATAAATATACGGATATTTGGTCTGTTTTTCTTGAAAACTTTGTATAACTCTCTCCCTCCACCCCCCCACCCCCCAGTTTATATGATGGAAAAGATGATAATTTTATATACACAATCTGTGGTCCCCCCCCCCATTTTCACGATGTATTTCTGTTTTGTTTGTTGATATTCACAATTTTTTTTAACAAAAAAAAGGAACAAAAGAAAAAAAAAGAAAAATAATTAAAACCATCACCCAAATGGGATGTGATTTAAGCCACTGCCAACAGCATTTGCAAAAAGCTGCGTGTGGTTTTGGCTCCGTCCTGAGAATAGTGTTAATAGTCTTTGCCATACATGTAACTAGTAACAAAGTTATTGTTTCTACATTTGATTTGTATTCAATCAGTTGTGTGCCCTGAATTCCTTCTCTCCTCTTCCACTATGATCTCTCGCCACTGAGTACGACACGTCTTGGAAGGTTGGTGTTAATGGCTCGTATTCAAGTCACAGAAGATGCTGTAATTAGACAATTTCTTTGTAGCATAATGTAAGTGTCAAGATGACCTCAGAGGCCATTTTTCTATTGCAGGAACATATTGGATCTGTTCCTCAGCAGCTGTGGAGCAGCATTTGTTATTTAATGGACCTTTTATCTTGCCATTACTTTTGTCCCATTTATTTAGCCTCTCTTAGCTGGTGGTTGCAGGGAGGGAGATACACGTTTCTTTTAATGTGCTGCCAAAGGTCACTGACAACAGATTGGGTGACAATAACATGATGACAACAGATTGGGGGACAATAACTGTCATAAGTTACGGTTTTGTGTAGCAACAGTTCCATCATTATTTCACTGTCATTGCTCTGAGTGACTCTTATCTATGAAAACAAATTTTAGCCTGCTTACTGTTGTCAGAACACATGCCCTTGTACATATCCAAAGATGGAAGAAGAATCAGCTGTATGCATATAGTGTTTGGGACCAGCCCATCTGATGGCCAAATTATCCCATATGAGCCAGCCCGGCTTTTTAGATTACCAGGAGGCCCTTTTCTGTGTCATACCACTATCAAAAATACATTTGGCAGAAATGCAAGAGAGGGCCTTCTTGGTGGCTGCTCCCTGGCTCTGAAACTATGCCTTAATGCATGCCTTAATGCAGAGATTCATCACATTTTTGACTGAGTGGGCAAAGTTGGAATTTCGAACAAGTGTCATGGACACTCTGACAAAATGACTGCCATGGGTTGGGGCTTGCCCATTCAATAAATGCTGCCATGTTGGGCATAGATGGTTACCAAACACTCATTTCTTAGGACTTACCTAGATGGGGCGAAATCCCAGGGTGATCCCCGGAATCGTCCCTTTGTGTCCACATGATGCACAGGGGATTCCGGGATCAGGGAGGGATGATCCCTCTCTTGCCCGGGGAACTTGCCCTACACTTTAGGCCTGCTTTTTCCGCAGTATCAGGCTGAGCCCAAGACCATGGAACATGTGTGCAGGAATCGTGGCTTGTCCCGGCTCCTTGTGGTTCCTTGAGAGGAGCCTGGAGCCGCGCACGGGGCGCAGAGCCCATCAGGGGGTGGAAGCGGGGACTTTTTTAAAAACAACAACTTACCTTTTGTGCACGAGCACTCATGCACATCTTCTGTTTCTTTTTAAAAACAAACAAAATGGTGGGCGGACATCCTCTCCTTGCGAGGACATCGCGTGCCACGTGTAACTAGAAGGGGGATCTCGCAGTAAAAACATCACGAGATCTTCACCCCTCCGTTGTGCAATAACAGGTTGGTCTAGCTAAGGCCTTAGAAAGGGAACTGATGATATTAAATGAAATGCAGCTTGCCTCTGAACAAGGCAATGTTGGGTTTTGAGCCCGTAAATGCAAAACCACTGTTTTCAAAACAAATAAAGATGGCACTAGAAGGCAGAACTTTGGTTTGCAGTGTGCCATTCTCACCATTGAAAGTATATATATATATTAGGGGTGTGCACGGATCCCCCGCTCCGCCCCGCGGGCCGATCCAAAAATTTCGGATCAGCCCGCTCAGCGCTGCTCCGCCCATAGTCCGCTCCTCTTCGCCACGGAACTCCGGCTCCGAATCAGAGCTCCGCAGTGGAGGGGAGTGGCGCCAGGTAAGGCCCACCTCCCTCCTCTCCCTTACCTGCAGAGACCAAGGGGGAGGGGGGCCTTACCTGCGTCCGTCTGCGGTCCCTCGGCTTCTTCAATTGAGCCCGTGGCTCAACCAGGAAGTCTGGGCCGTGCGGCCCAGACTTCCTGGTTGAGCCACAGGCTCAATTGAAGAAGCCAAGGGACCGCGGACGGACGCAGGTAAGGGAGAGGAGGGAGGGGGGTTACCAGGCCCTGCCGCTGTCGCCGCATGGGCGACAGTGACAGCGGCAGGGCCCGGTAAACCCCACTTACCTTACTTGCGGAGCTCCGGATCGAGGCGAAGGATATATATAGTTAGACAGGTGCTAAGTGAGGTGTTGGCAGGTACATTGGTGCTCATGGGCTCCATGTTGCAGACACCAATTTTAATGTATTATTTCTGCATGTTTTGTTGTTGTTGTTGTTTTAAAAAAACAACCAAATACATTTCTGGATGCACACATCCATCTACTAAAGCATGTTTCTGCACATTTTGGAAATGTAAACATTTTTATTTGTGCATTTCCCCCAAATATCCCCATGTTGTCAAACACATGTTTTGATTTGTTTTGCTGAATGCATCTCAAGGTCATAAATATATGGATTTTTGACTGCCAATTCTGTTCACATCAGCATTTGAGTCTGGGAGGTGTGAATTGGGTAAATCCATTTAAAACAACAACAACCTTTCAGCAAAGCACATTTCTCATGCACCCCTAATTCTGAGTTTGCAGAGGAATGAATGAGGATGTGACTGAAACCCAATCTAAATAGGAAACTGTAGCAGTTCAATTTCATTGGGAATTCAGGATTTCAGGCAAACATTGATGTGCCTTTCTGCCAAATCCTACACTTCCCTGTAAAATGTGAAACAGGTGAAAATAAGCCTCCTGCTTGGTTGTGAGAGGAAGACATAAAATGTAAAGGCTGTATCAGTTCAGTGGATTGATTAGGATGCATCAAATCACGGCAGTTAATAACCTGCTTCTCGTCATATTGTTACATTCATTCCAAAGCATTATAATGATTACAAATGATACCCTAGACATATCTGCTCCAGTCTGTCTTGATGAACAATATGTCATTGAGGTTAGCCATGCCCTCACACCTCATATGATAGAGATGTAATAACATTTTGAATACTGTAAGAGTGCATGGAGACAGAGACAGAGAGAGAGCAAGAGAGAGAGGTTTTTCTACCCCTCCCATCCAATAGACTAGCCATCCTTGGAACCATATTGAAGAATTGGGGGATAAATCCCCAAATAATAAGAAATAAAACCCGGTGTCCACCAGCCAACAGTTTGGGTGGGAAGCCGTTTGTAGCAAGGGGGCAGAGTAGAAGGAAGGCACCCCTTGTGGTGTTCATCTGACCACATGAGGCAGGGGCAGGGCTTTGACTATAAAAGGCAGCCTTGCTCAAGGCATTGGCATCTTTCAATTTCAGTTCCCATCCTCTCACCCTTCTTCTGGTATTGGATTAGCCAGTTGCTCCCTTTGGAGGGGGGCTGAGTAGGATTTTTTTCCCCCATCCTTGATGGTTTTGCCAACTACATACTGGAAGTCATGTGAGAGGATAAGTAATTAGGTTCATTCGTGGCAGGGATGTGCAGAACTGGATATATTAGATAGGGACAGTGAGCACTCTGGCAACTTTTCGTGATTGGCATAGCTGGTGGACCTGGTCCTCAGGGGGGCTATGAGGCTCCCGTGCCAGGATATGATATGCCTTTAGAGACCCTTCTAGCATCACCTACTCGCTGTCATTATGGCAGTGGGCAGGGGTGTTGTAGGGCTGTCTCCCCACACTTACAAAGTGTTACATAAGCAAGAAGCTGGATTTATCTGACTCCTTGCTTTGGAGAGTGGCCCGCCCATAAGCCAGGCAAGTGGCCTGAGATAAAGACTTAATTCCCACAATTCCACATGCAGATCCAGGGAGGGATGAATCTACCTAATTTTAGATAAAGAGGCCCTAGTTTAATCCAAGCTCTTGTGTCCGTGTCTTTATTCTATGCTTCCGCTTCCTCCCGCAACATTAAACCAGTACCCAGAACTGTGCCAAATTATTTTCCCCCAACCATTCTCATCCAATTTGATAGAAAAGAAATAACCTTTCAGGAGAGAAATTCAAATAATTTGTTGTTGTTGTTGTTGGAGAAATTCTCCTGGGTTTTATTCAAGGTGTTACCTTACTTATGAGGTGGCTGAGAAGTATGTGTGAGTGTGCTGTTTTTCATTGTATAATCATATCTCTGACAACCTTTAGCCTCTCCAACGGCTTGCTTGTCTTTTAATTTGAATGGGAAAAGCGTGCATTTCTGTGCACAGTGTTCAAAAGTGCACACCTCCACCCACCCCCCCATTGACTAAAGCATAAAAATGTGTGGGACTTGAGTGGGTGTTTTTCTTTTTAATGTGCATTTTGTAGTGCACAGTATTTTCACACAAAGATGCAAGTTTTCGAACATGATTGCAAGTTCTGGAATGTACAAGCTTTCTTCCTGTTCACATTTGTGTTCACGGTTTCAAATAGGGCAAGTTCAGATGATTTGCGAACTGAACTGAAATTCTTGTATATTCCAACACTCAACGTAATGATGATGATGAAGAAGAAGAAGAAGAAGAAGAAGAAGAAGAAGAAGAAGAAGAAGAAGAAGAAGAAGAAGAAGAAGAAGAAGAAGAAGAAGAAGAAGAAGAATTTATTTAGCAGGACCAACTTGATTTTTCAAAGGGATTTTCTTCTATTGTTCTTTTGGTTGTGAATCTGTGCTTGAAAGTGTATCAGCGATGCCTGCAGTCATCTCAGAAGGCTGAGTGAGATTTCCAGTGATTGGGGAGGGCACTTGAGTGCCCTGCAGAGCTCTTTGCCCTTCCCCTTGCCTCGCAAAATGTGAACCAATGATGCAAAAATAATTACAAAATGGCAGAATCAATGATGCCAAATGAAAATTTGAAGTGGCATAATAAGGCCAGGCATGACGGAGGTTCATCAAATCATGCGTGGTGTGGAGAAAGTGGATGGAGAGAACCCCCGCCCTGATCATGACGGAGAGGGTGCTCTTGCACTCATGTCCTGCTTGTGGGCTTCCTGCAGGAAGCTGGTTGACCACTGTGTGAACATAATGCTGGACTAGATGGACCTTGAATCCATAATGACTCTTCTTATGTTCTTAGGTTGACAGTACTAGAATGCTGTGGTTACCCAATGAAATTTATTGGGAGGGGATTCCTAGGGATTCAAACTAATTGGGCAAGGCACTTCTGATAAAGATCTTAGTGCTTTCTTATACATCTCATGCCTTGTCCGTGCTCCTCATCCATCATCAATGTGATGTGTTGTGTTGAATTAGAATTGCCTTTTGTATTGGTTTTTAAATGCTGTGAATTACTCTGAGATCCCCCCCTTTTTTTTTAAGCAGAAAAGCAGGATAAAAATATAGTAATTCAGGTCAAACAGTCCTACATTTCCTAGTTAGCCATTTGAGAATTTCCATATGGGATCCTGCCGCTCTGAGTCACTGAGGTATTATTAATGAGATGGATGATGAATATATTTTTATAAAAAAAAAAATGGGAGGGGAGAGCGTTGTGTATAGCTGCAGGCCTGGAATATTTTTGCAAAGTCTTGGTATGGGTGGAATAAGAGGCTTCCCAGCTAATTTCCTTCTCTATATTGGAAAGACTTAGTTGGGAGGGGAAACACATATGGGGTAAAACACAATGGAAGGGTATTACAGGGGGGAAAAAAACCCAGAGAGATCTGTTTCTGCATTCTCACTTGTTTCCTGTTCCCTTCCGATAGCCTTGTAAACCTGGAATGGGGGACATATTCATGCTGTAAACTTGCAATTAAACTGGGTTACCCAAGGGCAAAAAAAGCTTCCCATGCAGCAATCAACAGAACTTTGTTTTAAGCTGTAAGATCTTTGCTGGGAGTAGGGTGACCATATGAAAAAGAGGGCAGGGCACCTGCAGCTTTAACTGTTGTGATGAAGAGGAAATTTCACCAGGTTCTCCATATATACAAATGACACCTGCTGAAACTCCCTTTTCAATACAACTGTTAAAGATACAGGAGCCCTGTCCTCCTTTCCATATGGTCATCCTAGCTGGGAGCAGTTTAGTATTGGTAGTGTAGAAACTCCCTGCAACCGAGACGCGACAGTTAGGTGACCATCTTGTTTACTCCTAGAAGGGCCAGCATCAAGGATAGGCGTGGTGGGACATCTGAACATATCCCTCCACTTCATCCACTCTCCTCTCTCATCTCACACTATTGCCCCGCTCGTGCTCTTCGCTCCTCTGATGCCATGTTTCTCACCTGCCCAAGGGTCTCTACTTCCCTTGCTCGGCTTCGTCCATTTTCTTCGGCTGCCCCTTACGCCTGGAACGCACTTCCAGAACATTTGAGAACTACAAGTTCAACCGCAGCTTTTAAAGCTCAGCTAAAAACTTTTCTTTTTCCTAAAGCTTTTAAAACTTGATTTTGTTCTGACTTTATACTGTTAGTTTTACCCTACCCAGTGCCTGTTTACCCTACCCTGTGCCTGTTTGCATTCTCTTCCCCTCCTTATTGTTTTATTATGCTTTTATTAGAATGTAAGCCTATGCGGCAGGGTCTTGCTATTTACTGTTTTACTCTGTACAGCACCATGTACATTGATGGTGCTATATAAATAATAATAATAATAATAATAATAATAATAATAATAATAATAATAATCAATGCAATGTGCTTGTTCATCTGCCTCTTGTTCTGGTCCAAGCAACCGTGGTGGTGAGAAAGAGGAGCAGTTGTTTCTCTGCCTGTCAAGCAAACAAATTGTAGCGATGATGAGAAAGAGGATGAGGAGCAATAACAGGTGGAAGTGAGAAGGTGAACTCACTGAGGGAGGGGCCCATAGGGTCCTCCAAAAGATGGAGCCGGTGCTGAATCCTCGGGCGTTTTGAAGGTTATTAACTGTACATGTCCTCTATGAAAAGAGACCTTAGGCATGTCTACACCTATGGGTGTAGAGGGCAAAGAGGGGGTGATCCCGGACTTGCCTACTTCACGGATCGTCGCCCTGTGTCTACACGTGATGCACAACGTCCCAGGAGGAAGATGACATTGCACCCGCCATATTTTTTTATTGAAAAAGAGTGCACAAGCGCTTGAATGCAAATGGTAATTAAGAAAAGAACAACACTCACTGCTGTTCCTCTCACCCCACCTCCGATGGTCATGGAGCTCCACGCCTGGTTCCCAGCTCCTCGTGTTTACTTGTGAGGAGCTGGGCGAAACCAGGATGGCGGCCCACACCTCCCGATCATCCCGAGACCATGGGAAAAACTGGGATTAAAGTGTAGGGCCATATCCTGGGGAAAGAGAGGGATCATGTGGACACACAGGGACAGTCCCAGGATGATCCCCTGGATATTGCCCCATTTAGACATGCCTCTCTTCAGTATGTGGGTCATTCATATATATAAATGAGTGTAACAGAGAAGCATGGTAGCTAATTGGGGTGTGCACAGCGGGCATTCTCTTCCCCAAAATTCAGGGAGGAGCTTCATTGAGGTGATTCTCTGCCCTAATTTCCAGAGTGGGTCTCTCTCTCTGCCCTGTCAAATTACCTGTTGAAGAACCATAGAGTTTTCAAGTAACTGCCACATCATCATCAATGGGAATTAACATAAATGCTTACAGCTCCCTCGGTTTTAAAGATAAACAGCTGGAAATTGGCACTACAACAGCTTTTAAAGAGGGCTTTGGACTTGCCCAGTTTGGAGCAGATCCCTACATGCAGTGATTTATAGGGGATTTTTAAATCTGAACTTAAATGTCCTCTCTCAGGCACCTCTCGTGACTTGATCTGTGTGGCGAGGGAGAGAAGCGAAGCAATGGGATAAGTGCTTAGTGCAATAATAAATAAGTAAATATAAATTAATAAAAGCAGCAGCACATGGCTTGCCCACCCTCAAAGAGGACAGGAGGTTTGCAGTACAAGGAGGTGGTGGTACACACACAGCCAAAATTGATGTGCACTGTTGGTCAGGTTCATAAATTTTGGCTGTCAATGATGCAAATTTGTACAAGCCACCCCTTTCCCCCACCATGTATTACTTCACTTGTTCTGGGCATATGGTTCAGCACCTTGGATAGCTCCCTTAGGGTCTCACTGAAATGTGTAATAGATTCACAGGCCCAGCAAAATCAAACCCACCAGCTTCCACTGGTTGTGACCAAATAATTACCCCTTGGGACTTAATCCAACGAGACGAAGTCCATAAACAAGGCCACATCTACCCAGTTGCAAAATAAAGGAAAATCAAAGCTTGTCTAAAGGCCAACCAGGGAATGAGAAATACCCCTCTCCCAATCTCTGCTTGGTCCCAAAGGGCAGCCAGTCAATATTCAACTGCCAGAACGAGGGTTGGAGCTAGGGCTACCCTGGCAGTCTAAGATTCTACTGAGAAAGAAACATGGCTGCCTTCAAAGGGCTGTGGCCACAACACCTCCCATTGCCTGGGTTGAACTAAGGGCATGGCTAGACGGGGCGATATCTCATGGATCATCCCGGGATCGTCCCTGTGTGTCCACGTGATGCACGGGGCATCCCGGGAGCAGGGAGGGATGATTCCTCCCTGGGATATTGCCATGCACATTAATTTTGATTTTTCCGCAGTCTCGGGATGATCCCAAGACTGCATTAGGTGTGGCCCACCATTGCTGGTTTTCCTGGCTCCTCACGAGTAATGCGAAGAGCCGGAACTCAGCATGGGGCACAGAGCTCCTCAGGAGCTCTATTCCTATTGGGGAAAGCGCGAGGTTTTCTTCTTCTTAAAACTTTCAATTTTGGTCGAGCACTTATGCACTCCTTTTCCTTCAATAAATAAATAAATAAATAAATCCAAAATGGCAGCCACACCATTGCATGCCATGTGTAGATGAGGGCAACGATCACGCGATCATAAAATCGCAAGATCGTCACCCTCCACCCCCCTCGTCTAGACATGCCCTAAGTCTGGGGCACTGAAACATGCACACGTGTTTACAGACATAAATTAGCCACTGTTCTGTCTCTATCTTGTAGTGTGAAGTCATTGGTAATCCTGGATTTGGTGTAATATACTGCTTGGAATGGTTCTTAAGTATCAAAAGGGTTCAAAAATGAGATAAAGGGCTAGAAATGAACACTAGAAATGAACACTATGAAACGAACACTATGACGGGCTAGAAATGAACACTATGATGTCCCATTGATTACCATTGGAGAGGCTGAAGAATGGGCTTAACTCCCCTGGTGGAAAATCAGGAGAAGTTCAGCATGCTTAACTTTGGATGAATCATCCACCTAGTTTTTTCTCCCCGGTCACAAAGAAATGGCCATCCAGGAAGGGAGGGGCACCTTGACAAAATTGCAATTTGAAGTTAATTTTCATTAGCAAAGCCACTAGTTCTGGGCAATTGATTCTCAGCTCCAGATGTTCTCATTTTAACTAAATGCTGTAGCAAAATGCTTAATTGATTAGTGTCTTGAACAGTTTTTAAAAATGTTGGTTTGTCCTATGGCAATAAAATTCAAGGCAGCCAAGCTGAAGGGATTTTCTGCAATTTCCAAGATAATTTTATTTTATTGCCTTTTTTAAAAAAATGAAAATGGAAAAAAAAGTGCATTAAGCTGAATTGACTTAAGTATATTGCATATATATATATATATATATATATATATATATATATATATATATATTTTGCACAGGTGTAGTAAAGTACAATGCTATAGTCATCTGTTGAAACAGAAACTGCAACTCCTGTTTGTAAACTCTAAGGACTAACTTAGGGAGACCATGAAAAGATGGGTTTTTTTAAATGGCATTTTTCAGTGGCAGTGGAGAGACGTTTAAACATTTGTGTGCGGGGGGGGGGAGGATTAAAATGACAATGAACTTGCATGCAAGAAGAATTGCCTTGTTGAATTTCTCCCCCAGTCTCCATCTGAATTGGTGACCATAAATAATATTCGGTTCACACCCCTTGTGGCTTCTTTTCTAACTTTTGTGATCTTGGGTGAAATGCTGAAGTGTGTGTGAGTGTGTGTGTGTGTGTGTGTGTGTGTGAAATTAAGTCAACAAAGCATGATCCTCTGGAGGTCTACTCCAAAGTAATTCCTAATGAGTCCAACGGTAATTTTCCCTATCCATATCTATAGGGTGACCATATGAAAAAGAGGACAGGGCTCCTGTATCTTTAACAGTTGTATTGAAAAGGGAGTTTCAGCAAGTGTCATTTGTATATATGGAGAACCTGGTGAAATTTCCTCTTCATCACAACAGTTAAAGCTGCAGGTGCCCTGCCCTCTTTTAAATCTGGTCATTCTAGTATAGCAACTGCAGCTTTAACTGTTGTGATGAAGAGGGAATTTCACCAGGTTCTTCATATATACAAATGACACCTGCAGCAATTCCCTTTTCAATACAACTGTTAAAGATACAGGAGCCCTGTCCTCTTTTTCATATGGTCACCCTATAGATATGGTTAGGGAAAATTACCATTGGACTCATTAGGAATTACTTTGGAGTAGACCTCCAGAGGATCATGCTTTGTTGACTTAATTTCACACACACACACACACACACACACACACACACACACACACACAATTCAGCATTTCACCCAAGATCACAAAAGTTAGAAAAGAAGCCACAAGGGGTGTGAACCGAATATTATTTTCTATCATTTGCCACCACTCTGCCCTACTGAACTGCTGGTAGCTGATCACAATTAATGCCAGGTGAAAGATATAGCCGTTGACCTACAGGAGGGTTAAGAGGTCCAGCAGTGAAAATGGGTGTAACGTTCATGGAAATCTGGTGTCCGCCCAGCCCAAAGGCTTGGGCGGGAAACCGGCTGTTGCGAGGGGGAGAAGCAGAATAAAGGCACCCCTCAGGGCACAATAGATAGGCCATGTTCAGCTCCCACCCTCCCACTAGTATGGGATTAGCAAGTCACTCCCTTTAGAGGGGGCATTGAGTAGAGGTTTTTTTTCCATTCTTGATGGTTTTGCCTATGTCATCCTGAAAGTCTTACATGAGGGGGTAAGTAATTAGGTTGATTCATGGCAGGGGTGTGCGGGAATGGGCTATATCAGATAGGGACGGTGAGCACTCTTGAACCTTTTGGTGATTGGCATAGCTGGAGGACCTGCTCCTCGGGGGCTATGCGGGTCCCGTGCCAGGATATGGTATGCCTTTGGAGACCCTCCTGTCTTCACCTACTCGCTGTCATTATGGCAGTGGGCTGGGGTGTCATAGGGCGGTCTCCCCACACTTACAAAGCGTCCCATGAGTAAGGAACCAGATTTCCCAACTCCTTGCTTTGGAGAATGGCTCGCCCATAAGCCAAGCATGTAACCTGAGATAAGGACTTAATTCCCGAACTTTCACATGCAGATCCAGGGAGGGATGAATCTCATTATTAATAAAGAGGCCCTAGGTTAATCCAAGCTCTTGCGTCCATGTCTTAGGCCATAGCTAGATGTAAGGTTTATCCCAAGATTGTCCTAGGGTCAAATCTGTTCATCTAAGTGCCACACAGGGCATCCAGCGCTCAGGCAGGGGTGAACCCTGGATGATCCCAGGATAAACCTTAGGTCTAGTTGTGGCCTTATTCTATGCTTTCGCTTACTCTCACAACTAGTGTACTCACTAGCCCTATCCAGAAGTTCAGCTCCCTACACAAAATATTAGAATTGCAATAGTGGCGTATCAGAGACAAGTCCATTGCTTCTTCTCCCTCCATCCCATCCCCCATCGCTGTAGTGCAAATATTTTGAGCTGAATGGCTACAGCGAGGAACTGGCCCTTCTTTGGGTATGCTCCCTGAAAAATCCAAGTTTGAAATAGTCTGAGGAGCTAAGGCAAGTAGAGAAATTTCTCCAGTGGAGAAATTACCCCACACCACATGGAGGGTTACAGGAATGGATGAGAAATGAGAAGATACAACATCACTTCTCCCTGAAGGGAGGCTAATCCTGGCAGGTGTGTCGTTCTGTCTGTCATGAGCTGTTTGGGCAATTTTTATGAAGTCACAAAGATACCTTGCCTAGGAGGACACCTCTCTCTCTCTCTCTCATATATCTTAAATTTGTTTCCTCTGAGACTGATAATTTCTCCAGTCTTAAATTTCTTTCATCCCCAACTTTGAGATTTTCTTCAAACACCTTTTCATGCGAACTGAACAAATTGTTCTCCCATCCTTATCCTCACTTTTCCACCAACCAGATGGAACGATGCAGTCAAAATGGCAAAACTGCCCTGGGCCGCTGCTGAAATTTGTTGACCATTCTTGTCAAATTTAAGGGATCAATAGGATTTGACATCAAATGCATCTTTGTATTTTTTTTTTAAGTGTCTTTACACTTTTTGAAAGTACACGTCTGCACTTTTAAATGTGTATTTGAACTTCTAAAAAACTAAGGGCCTTGCTAGACCTACCTGATAATCCGGTGGGGAATAGGGGGCGATGCCACGCTACAGCTAGCGCAGGCCATCGCCCTTTTCTACATGTAACATGTGACGGGGTAAGGGAAAGCCCCGTCACATCCTCCATTTTTTTTTTACTTAAAGGGCCATGTGCGCAGGAGCGCACATACGGAAAAGTAAGTGTTGTTGTTTTTAAAAAATAAAGGGTTCCCCACTCCCCTGCCCCTGATTTCCCCCCCACAATGCCTGATGCCCCCCGTGCCCGCTCGCTCACCATGACCAACCCCCGCTCGCCACACCCATCCCCGCTCGCCATGCCCATCCCCTGCTTGCCATGCCTGTCCCCCACTCGCCATGCCTGTCCCCGCTTGCCATGCCCTGGCCCCGTTCTTCTTCCCCCCCGTCCACCATGTCTGATGCCCACCCAATCACCCGCCTGCCATGTCCGATGCCTCCTTCGCGCCCCCCGTCCGTGATCTCCCCACCCTGGCTCCGCTCTTCCCCCCCAATCTCTCCTGCCGGGTCCACTCTTTCCCCCAGCCCCCAGCCCCCCGTGATTCCCCCCCCAGGCCCGATGGGCACAGTGCTCGGCTTCTCCTGGCTACTCGTGCGTAAGCGAGCAGCCAGGAAAAGCCACGGAAGTAGCTAGACCTTCCGCAGCCCCGGCCTCAGCCCAGGGCTGCGGAAAAGCCGGGCCATAAGTGGATCCAGTTATCCCGGGTCAAGGGAGGACTTAGCCAAGCCGGACCTGGGAATCCCCTGTGCGTCATCTGGATGCACAGCAGGGAGCCCGGGCCTCACACCGGGCTAAGTCCTCGTCTAGCAACGGCCTGAATTGCTACTCATGGGCAGGGGGGCACTGATGATCCCAGCAAGCAGATAGGAGTAGTTTAACTCTTTCTTCTTTTGTGGCAGGTGTAATGAAAGTTGTTGTTCAAAATCTGCTATTTGCATTTCGACGAAAGCTCCCTTGAGCCCGGATGGGGAATTTTCTTCTGATGCAAATAGAAGCTTCAGAAAAAAGGTTTTCCTGAGGATCACAGAAGGAAAGGGTTAAACTATCCCTCCAACCTCCTGCAGTCTTGATAATTATCACACACATACTCTCCCACACACCATCAAGCTGTTGCTTGATTTATCATCATCGTCATCATCATCTTAAAGTCCATGGTAAATGCAAAGATGAATTATTATTATTATTATTATTATTATTATTATTATTATTATTATTATTTACTTGCCTCTCCCTCCATTATTCTAGCATGGGCCTAAAACTTTTTAGCCATCGGATAATTGATTTGTGGCAGAATGTTTCTTCCAGTTCAGAGGGGGAAGAAAATGAAATCCAGTCCATACTTCTGTGGGAAGGGGTGGGGTGGTGAATTGGAAACAAATGCTGTGATTAGAACAGGCATCTTCCACATAAGAATTCATCCACGTAAACGAGACACTTCAGTGAACGCACGGAACGGCAAATTTTGTGGAGTAGGAGAGACGAGAGATAGCCAGGGACTGAATTAACATTCCACCCCTGGCTGCTTCTCATAGCTGGCTGCAGCTGAAGTCCCAAAGGATTGCTATCTTATGCACAACAGCAACTGCCTGATTTCATTTTGCTCCGATTAGTACAGATCATCCACCTGTCTGCCAATTCGTTCAATCCTTCAACTGCTAATAATACCACACAGCCCTAAATAATGTATTTCTTTTGCAAGGGAAGAGTGGGATTGTGTGTGTGTGTGTGTGTGTGTGTGTGTGTGTGTGTGGAATGGATGAGAATTTCAGTTCAGTTCATTTGTGATAAGAATTCCCCCCCACACCCACCCACACACATACACTTTTTCATATTTGGGATGGAAAGAAGTTGAGGGTTTTTTGTTTGTTTGTGGATCATAACAAACTGTGGCAAGTTCTTGGTGGTATGGGGATACCAAGTCATCTTGTCTGCCTCCTGAGGAATCTGTATAACGAACAAGTAGCAACGGTAAGAACAGACCCTGGAACAACGGACTGGTTTAAGATTGGGAAAGGAGTACGGCAGGGTTGTAGACTCTCACCTTACCTATTCAACTTGTATGCAGAACACATCATGTGACGTGCTGGGCTTGACGAATCCAAGGCTGGAGTTAAAATCGCAGGAAGAAACATTAACAATCTCAGATATGCAGATGACACCACTTTGATGGCTGAAAGCGAGGAGGAGCTGAGGAGCCTTATGACAAAGGTGAAAGAAGAAAGTGCAAAAGCTGGGTTGCAGTTAAACCTCAAAAAAAAAACCAAGATTATGGCAACCAGCTTGATTGATAACTGGCAAATAGAGGGAGAAAACGTGGAGGCAGTGACAGACTTTGTATTTCTGGGCGCAAAGATTACTGCAGACGCTGACTGCAGCCAGGAAATCAGAAGACGTTTACTTCTTGGGAGGAGAGCAATGACAAATCTTGATAAAATAGTTAAGAGCAGAGACACCACACTGACAACAAAGGTCCGCATAGTTAAAGCAATGGTATTCCCCGTAGTAACTTATGGCTGCGAGAGCTGGACCATAAGGAAAGTTGAGCGAAGGAAGATAGATGCTTTTGAACTGTGGTGTTGGAGGAAAATTCTGAGAGTGCCTTGGACTGCAAGAAGATCAAACTAGTCCATACTCCAGGAAATAAAGCCAGACTGCTCACTTGAGGGAATGGTATTAAAGGCAAAACTGAAGTACTTTGGCCACATAATGAGAAGACAGGATACCCTGGAGAAGAGGCTGATGCTAGGGAAAGTGGAAGGCAAAAGGAAGAGGGGCCGACCAAGGGCAAGATGGATGGATGATATTCTGGAGGTGACAGACTTGACCTTGGGAAAGCTGGGGGTGACAATGGCCGACAGAAAGCTCTGGCGTGGGCTGGTCCATGAAGTCACGAAGAGTCGGAAACGACTGAACGAATAAACAACAACAACAAATGTGGGAGAGAAACCAAAACCGAATGAGTCACCCAACTTGAGGCCCAGCATTGGGCAAAAGGTGGTATACAAACAACCACAACAGCAAGACACAGGTCTTTGGGTGCTTAGTTCTTAAAATCTGAGCTTGAAACCCCTCATATTTAGCCATGTTGTTAGGTTTGCCACCTCTTTTTTTCTTCTCTCTCTCGCTTTTTCTTTCTCTGTCTCTCTCTTTCTTTCAGGTTCCTCATCTTTAACAGCTATATGGAAGGCAGGCAGAATGCAGCACATAGACTATGGAATTCACTACCACAGAATGTAGTGATAGCCACCAATTTGAATGGCTTTAAAGGGCTTGCTGGTGCCAGCAGCCGGAGGAGTTTAAGGGCCATTATTAGCCCATGAGGCACTCCTCTTGACCTCTTTGAAGCACATCTTCCTCCCTCCCTGTATGCAGTGTAGGGGGTTTACTGGTTGAACAGGACTTTTTGACACACAGTCAGCTAGCCTGGGCTGTGAATTTTTTTGTCTGCTTTACACTGTAAGGCTTTAGCTAGATGATGGGTTAGCCCGGGCTGATACCCGGGATCGCCCCTGTGCATCCAGATGATGCACAGGGGATCCTGGGCTCAGGCAAGTGTCAACCCTCCCTTGCCCTGGGGTAATGGGCTCCACTTGTAGCCTGAACAACATAACCCACCCAAACCAGCCTCCGTAGGGGAATGTGACCAATTGCCCAAACAGAAAATGCACTAAATCAAACTAAGATGCTCCCACCTCACTTAGGCCTTTGCTAGACCTACCGTGAAATCCGGGTGTGAGGAGGGGTGATCTCGGGCTGAGCCCGAGACTGCGGGCTTGTGGGCTGTTCCGTGGCTTCTCTTGGCTTCAGCGATTAATCACGATTAAACCCCATCGGGGCCAGGGTGGGGAGAGAGAGCGGGGCTGGGGGGAGAGAGATTGGGGCCCGGGGGGGGGGGGAGAGATCAGGGCTGGGGAGAGAGATCAGGGCTGAGGGGAGATCGGAGAAGTTTTTCTTTTAAAAAAACGAACCATTTGTTGTGTGCTGCTGCCCCTTGGAAAAAGAAAAAAAAATGGCAGGAGTGACGGCTCTCTACTAGAGTCACCTCACCTGACGTCAAGACAAGGGCAGGATCTCGTGTTATTTACAATGCGAGATCACCCCTCCTTACGCCTGGATTTCACGGTAGGTCTAGCAAAAGCCTAAGTGGGGTGGGAGCATCTTAGTTTGATTTAGGGCATTTTCTGTTTGGGCAATTGGTCACATTCCCCTATGGAGGCTGGTTTGGGTGGGTTATGTTGTTCTGGACAGGGCTATCTGAAGTATCCTTGGTGGTGATGGCTGAGGTATTCTTGGTGGTGACAGGTGATGGCTGCGGCCTACCACTGAGTGTATTGTGGCCCCAGTGGGGGGGATATGAATTATCTGTGGGGCAATTTCCCATCACATGCCCAATGTTTTGTGGCCCAGGGAGATGTCACATGGATGTCCCCTTTCCCCAAATGGGGAAATCCTGAGGGATACCAATTCTATAATCAATACCTAGTAGCCAAAGAATGTCTTACCTGATTACATTGACTGGCTAGTGCCAGCATCGTGGAATAGCCTCCCAGGGATCCCCCTATGTACCTCTAATTCAGTACATCCCACACTAGAGGCCTTCAAGAGGCAGCAGGACAACCATCTGTCAAGGATGCTTTAGGATGGATTCCTGCATTAAGCAGGGGGTTGGACTCGATGGCCTTGTAGGCCCCATCCAACTCTACTATTCTATGATTCTATGATTTTCAATTAATACAGCTGTTTCATCTCTTTATGTTCTGGCCTCCTTGACTAGCAACATCTAGCTAGCAAAATTCACAGCAGCATTTATGCACCAGGAGCTTTTTGTGAACCGCCCAGAGAGCTTCGGCTACTGGGCGGTATAAAAACGTAATAAATAAAATAAAGTAATAAATAAATAAAATTCATTGATGACATTTCTGAAGCTGACTTCTCCTACAGGAAGCCATTGGACCCTCCAGATGTTTACTTGAACCAGCAGCGTCCTTCCAGGTTTGAAACCACAGCCCTTTCCCATCACCTGCCCTCCTTAATCCTTTTACTGGGGATTCAGGGACTTGAAGGGAGAGAGAGAGTTGTGAAAGGTTGTTTTAAGCCTTTTCCTGAGTCAGCTGTTAAGCAGCCCTCTTATCAGCTTGAGGCATCCCTGACTTGTTCAGAAGCTCGTTGCCTGGTCTCTGGCTTTTCTTCTCTTTTTAATTGAAACTATTGAACAGCCCATTGTTTCGCCATCTGATGGAAAGCGGTGATTACAAGGTGCTAATGGGGTCTTTAACTCTGACATCTCACTTTCTGAAGGAAGCGGAAGTCTAGTTTTGTGGAAATGGCAGTGTGCTTTCAAGTTGATAGTTTATAGCCTTTTTGTCTCACGAAGGGAAGTTACCAAGACAGAACGCCAGCAAATTTCAATCATCTCAGACTGCAGTTTGTGTTGCCCAAATCCCTCCATGCTTGAGGAAATAGAAAACGCCCATTGCTGTAAACAAAACTGTCCAGAAGACTCAAAATGCTCTGTGCCCATGTCCATGGTAAACATTTTAATCAGCTGTACTCAGGGCAGACTGAACTGGAGGATGAAGAAAGGAATTAAAGTGGTGGTGATCCTCTCCTGCTGTTTTTATATTCCAACAATGCATGTATAATTTCAAAATCACTGAGTAATAATCAAGAATTAAGCACTCGCTCAACTTTTTCACAGTCCCTCATGTTTGCCGGTGTTAACCATTAGGATAATATCTCTTGGAATGACTCATCAATGGAGAGGCGAAGTGCAGAGTCAATTAAAAGGACCTGAGTTTTCCAATCAGTAACTCAAATACCTCTATTAGCGGTTCATAGAACACAATGGGATGACTCAGCGTGGCAGGCCTCCTCGCAGTAATCTTGCTCAAATAGCACCCCTTAGTTAAAAGACTCAAGGAATGGGATTGAACTCATTTCCGTTTCAAAGAAGCCCTACACAGGCAGTCAGCCTGAACAGAGGAGGGCTAAAAATCATAGAATCATAGAATAGCAGAGTTGGAAGAGGCCTACAAGGCCATCGAGTCCAACCCCCTGCTCAATGCAGGAATCCACCCTAAAGCATCCCTGACAGATGGTTGTCCAGCTGCCTCTTGAATGCCTCTCGTGTGGGAGAGCCCAATGTGGGGAAGGCAAGGACATCCAGACAACCCCTGCTGCCAACATCACTGTTGGTCCATCTCCTTCGTAGGCCTTTGCATGCTGAACACAAACAGTGCCAGCTCTGGGGGTTTGAAGGCCTTTGGGCATGGCATTTTTGATGTGCCATGTCTTCTCAGTCTACCTTCTCACCACCATGACCACCAGCCATTACTGCTCCTCATCCTCTTTTTCACCATTGCCACCACTTCCTCCTTTCCAGGCAAAATGAGTCAGTGAGCAAGTCATCATTGTCGTCTGCTGCTCCTCCTCGTGAGGGATGTGCGAATCCACGAAACTTAAGCTTCTCCAATTTTAATGTCAAAGCTCATTTGGACTCATCTGTGCACATCTTTGAAATGTATACATTCTTCTCCCATTGGTTAAAACATATTTTTCAAAGGTACAATTTTTTCATCCACATTTTTCAAATGTACACATTCTGTTGAACACATTTTGGGGGCATTGTTAGATTGGAAATGTATGGAGTTCCACCACAGATTGTGTCCGTACGTATCACTGTTTGATCAAGAAGTTGTGTACTGGGTAAATTCTTATCAAAAATGAACTGAAATGAATTTTTCATACATCCCCACTCCTTACCACCACCATTGTCTGGGCCAGTAGAGACAGATGAACATGCCGGTTGCAATGGTGAAAACATCCAGGGAGAACTTGTCAGTGGGCCCCTGCTGAGAGGTGGGCCTTTGGAAGATGTCCAACCATATCTACATTTAGTTAAAGGGCAAAGCACTGATCATAGTCTATCACAGACCAACCTGTACTAGATACTCCACCAGGATGGGTCTTTAAATCTGCCCTCCTTTCTGAATTACTTTCTATGACAATATAGGGTCAGTACAATGTGGAGCCACCTTTCCTGGTCCAAACAATCCATCCTCCCTATCTGGATTCAGGCCTGAAATATCAAGGTGTGGGTCATGGAGGGTAAGTTGTAAGCAGCACAGTTTATGACATTGCACAATGTTTATTATTGATCATGTAGCACATCTGTGAAGGCATCAGCTTTAGCTTCCAATTTCCTGGCTTTGTGAGACTTGAGACAACATGAAATACTCTTAACTCAGGTCTTAAACTGGTTGTATGTATGTGTGTGCTAGGAGTGTGCAAATCAGCTAAACTGAACTTGCTGAAATTCTCTGAATTCTATCTCAAAGTATGTTGTGATTTGAGATTGTGAGTTTTCCACCCTTTCCCCATGAAAATTCCTGCATACTCTCTTGTGTAATTTTCCAAACGTACACCTTGGCTGTGCAGATTTCTGGCATGTCTGCATTCTCCTCCCATTGATTAAACTGTCTTTGTGCACATTTTTGAAAATTACACTTTCTTTTCATGCGCAAATGTGCACATGTTGTCGAGTGCCATTGTTTTGGTAGGTAAATCACATTGCAAGCTTGGAAATGCAGAGACTATGGCCATAGCCAGACCTAAGGTTTATCCCTGGATCGCCCAGGCTTCAAACCTGTTCATCTAGGTGACACACAGGGGATCCAGTGCTCAGGCAGGGGTGAACCCTGGATGATCCCAGGATAAACCTTAGGTCTAGCTGCGGCCCTTGACTACAGATTATTTCTCAGCCCATGATTGACCCGGAAGCTGTGAACAGGGTAAATCCTGATCAAAAAATGAACTGAAATGAATTTCTCATACAGCCCTAATACATTATGCTTGGCTCAGCTTGGGTGGAGGCTGTTGCTAAGGGAAGGTTAATTTTGTTACTTTCATCTTTTCCTGTTCTTCTGCTGGTTTGATTTGAGCTAGGTATCTTAACATTAGTTCCCTTAATAGGAATTGCTTAATGGATTGCTTAATGTGGATATAATGTAGATGTTATTGGAATTGGATAACTGTTAATTGACATCTTGGTATGTTTTATACCCATTTAAACTTTTGATATGCTTTAAATGAACTCTTAATTGTTGAACTCTGCCTTCTAATGTGCTGGTATTATAATTATAATTAAATATTATGGCTGTTATTGTATTTAAATGGTCTACTTTCTGCAAACTGCTTCGAGCACAAATGCATTTGTGAAAAATCTGTTATACAAATAAACAATTGCTATGAAATTGTCACCCAAATGAGATCAGCAGTGATGATTTTGTGCCAAGAATCTGCATTATTAGATCCACCCAGACAGTTGCACCAGGCCCTTTTGCAAATATTATTTCTAGATTTGAAGTATTTTTATATATTGCTTTCTAGTAAAATATAGAAAACATTTTACAATTAATTAAATCATAAACAGTTGAAGTAGCAGCTCCACCAAGAACACTTGCAAGATCAAAAGAAATCCTGAGGGTGAAAAATAGAACAATAAAACAGTGACCACCATACTTGCATTAAAACCATGATGGGATTAAAAAGTCTTTCTCTGGTTGCCCAAATGATAAGATTTGGGGCTCAACTACACCAAGCAGGATATTCCAGTATGAAAGCAGTATATAAAAGGCAGGAGCCACACTACTGCTTTATAGCGGTATTGAAGTGCACTGCAGGATCTACACTACTGCTTTATAGTGGTATTGAAGTGCACTGACCACTGTTGGGGCCCATGACACATCCACACCAAGCAGGATATAACACTATGAAAGTGGTATGAAAGCGGTATATGGTATGTGTCATGGGCCCCAACAGTTGTCAGTGCACTTCAATACCACTATAAAGCAGTAGTGTGGCACCTGCATTTTATATACCGCTTTCATAGTGGAATATCCTGCTTGGTGTAGATGAGCCCTTGGTGTGCACCAAAGTTGCCTGCAGTGGTATTCCATAACCAGAGTGTCACCACTGAAGAAAACTACACCCAATGATCACCTAGTTGTCCTCTGAAGGTAGAATGGATATTTTTGGTTTGGGCTGGTTCCTATAAGCTATGTATCTTTGGGAACATGAAAAAGACCTTTTTCATTTAATTTGACCCTTTGGGAATCTACACTATTCATTACACCGTTGTTTAAGTGCATTGTTGCGTCCTTCCTTGCTACGTTACGAAATGCAACTTGAGCCCAGTCAACCGAAATACCTTTTCTTCTATCGTTTTACCCTGGCACACTCTTCTTTAGAACGTTCTTCATTATGCTCATTATGCCGTCTCTGAAGTAAACCTCCTTCTTCCTGTGACTCTGAGCTTTGCTAGACCTGCCGAGATAAGCCGGCAGGGAGGCGGGGCGACGCGTAGGGACAAGGGAAGCCCTGCAGCGTCTTAAAGGGGTCACGTGCGCCCCGAAAGATAAGCGTTTTTTTAAAAAAATTAAGCCTCTGTCCCCTCTTTCACCACCCTCCCTCCCCCTCCCCCTCGTCGCGTTGTGCCAGCTCTCCCTCCCCTCGTCTAGCAAAGCCCTCACTTGAAAGACTTTGAAAGACGGCGTTGAAAACAACGAAAGGTTGGGGCACATTGTATTAAAACGATTTTAATGGAAAGTGGAACGGTTTTAAAAGTCAGAAGAAACGTAACAACAACAGCATCACGTGACTGCTGACGTCATCTCTGCCAACTTGTTACGTTTCATCTAGACAAGTGTAGCTTCCCTCCAGGTTTCTGGCTAGGATTAAGCTGGTAAGGGGCAGCATTTTAATATTTGTTCAGTTCTATAATTTAAATATCACTATTTTGTGTTCATTGATGTTATTTAATGTCTTGTTCTCTGCCAGAGACTTCCTGGTGAGATACATTACAGACCTTTTTCTCTTCTAGTATACCTCTTCTTAAGGCATTAGGCTGCAATCCAATGGATTGGGAGTAAGTCCCATTGAAATCAATGGGACTTACTTCAAAACAAAGGTTTATGGGGCAGCGTTCATAGTCTTTTTCTGAATTTTCCCTTGTTCCTCTCATCCCCTTACAGGCTCCCCCCTCTCTTGACCTTATGGGGCCAAAAGAAGGCTGCACTGCAATCAGATGAAGAGATAAGAGGCAGAGGCAAAGGCCTTAGCTAGACCTAAGGATTATCCCAGGCAAATGGAGGGGGTCGTCCCTGCCTGCTCCTGGGATCCCCTGTGTGTCATTTGGATGCACAGGGATGATCCCGGGACAATCCCGGGATATAGGCCTGGTCTAGACATGGCCAAAGTCTGAGATGGAAGGTAAGTTGTAAGCAGCACAAGTTATTTCCTTGCACAATAGTTATTATTGATCATGTAGCACATCTGTGAAGGCATCAGCTTTAGCTTCCAATTTCCTGGCTTTGTGAGACTTGAGGCAACATGAGATGCCAGAGAAATTGCAGCGGATTCAAATGACTTCAGCTTTCAATAAATGTGATCTGTGGAACTGTGGATTCTGCAATGGACTATCTTTTTCTGCATCGTGAGGACTTGCAGACCATTAACAAAATGGGAGGGGATTTGCGCAAATGCTTATTCTGTTAGTGTGAATACACACTCACAGCAATGTGCATTAGTGCAAATGGGATTTTGCACATGAAATTCTCGTAACTTCTTTAAAAATATACTCTTCTGGGCTCATCCCAGAATTTGCATCTGCCTCTTATTACTGGATTCTTCTTCTTCTTCTTCTTCTTCTTCTTCTTCTTCTTCTTCTTCTTCTTCTTCTTCTTCTTCATCTTCATCCTCATCTTCATCTTCTAATCCATTATAAAATACAGAGAGATTTTCAGTTTAGTATTCAGACCAGAAGGTATGTACTGAGTAAATCCTGATCAAAATTGAGCCAAAATAAATGTAGCATATGTCCCTAGTCACCATTAAGAACTAATTAACAAATACTCTTAGAACCTGGTTAAAAAAAACAATAATATATGAAGCAAAAGGGGGGGAAAGCAACTTGGGTGTTTGATTAATCTACACTGAAATAAATGCAATGCATAGTGGAAAGCAAAACTGAACACTCATTTGAAATTCACTATTATTCTTTATCATTATAATTGAATGAATTATGGGCTATAATAAGCATTACACTCAATTATGATTATATTTAAATTTATACCAAATACTAATGATTTAATATGACAATAATAATGTTATTTAGTCAGTCAGTCAGTCATTATTTAATGCACATTAATCAAATTAAATCATTTGTATTTAAATCCCATGCATTTAGTATTTAAATATGATTAAATAATATTATATTTAAATAAGGATTCATTATTTACAATGCATTCCTGCACATTTCTATTCAGAAGGAAGCCCTCTTACTTACTCTTGGAAGTACATTTTTAGACAGTGTTTTTAAGTATCATCAACATTAAGTTGCATTTATTTCAATTGGTCTTAATGCGAAATAAGTGGGTATAGATTTGCAACCAATCACAGGTGCCCTGACCTAGCAGTAGATCCCATTGAACCCATTTATGTATGAGTAGATGTGCATAAAATTGCATTATAAAAGGGGGGAATCATATGTAATGTATTGATAAGGATAATGACTGCATATTAAACATTACAGCCGTGCCATGAGATGAACCCAGAGAAAAGTGGTATACCACTGTGCTATTAACATGATCAAAATGCTACCATAGTACTATCTCCTAAACTTATTGATAAAAATATATATGCTTGTACACAGCAACTGATAACTGCACCTCACCAAACTTTTCCCTCAGTTCTATCTGCAAAACTATTGATCCAAATTTTGGTCCTACCATTTCCACTCTCAAGCCCATTTTTATTTATTTATTTATTTATTTATTACATTTTTATACCGCCCAATAGCTGAAGCTCTCTGGGCGGTTCACAAAAATTAAAACCATAATAAAACAACCAACAGGTTAAAAACACAAATACAAAATACAGTATAAAAAGCACAACCAGGATAAAACTACGCAGTTAAAATAGATATGGTTAAAATACAGAGTTAGAACAGTAAAATTTAAATTTAAGTTAAAACTAAGTGTTAAAATACTGAGAGAATAAAAAGGTCTTCAGCTGGCGACGAAAGGAGTACAGTGTACGTGCAAGGCGGACCTCTCTGGGGAGCTCATTCCACAGCCAGGGTGCCACAGCAGAGGAGGCCCTCCTCCTAGTAGCCACCTGCCTCACTTCCTTTGGCAGGGGTAATAAACAAAACTTCTCATGTGAGAACTTTCCACTCAGACCTAACTGTCAAGCACTTGTGAGTGGAGGGAAAAGCATGGAATAATGATACAGACACAAGAGCTTGGATTAAACTAGGGGCTCTTTATTTATAATCAATAGGTTCATCCCTCCCTGGTTCTACACACGAGAGCGTGGGAATTAAGTCCTTACCTCAGGTCTCTTGCCTGTCTTATGGTCGAGCCACTCTCCAAAGCAAGGAGTTGGAAAGTCCAGTTACTTACTTATGTGACACTTTGGAGGTGTGGGGAGACCGCCCTATGACACCCCCACCCACTGCCATAATGAAAGCGAGTAGGTGAAGACAGGAGGGTCTCCAAAGGCATACCATATCCTGACATGTGAGCCACATAGCCCCTGTGGCACACGCCCTCTGGATATGCCAATCACCCAAAGGGTGCCAGAGTGCTCACCATCCCTATCTAATACAGGTAATTCCTGCACATTCCTGCCACCAATTAACCTATTTACTCACCCTTCCACATAAGACCTCCAGTATGAAGTAGGCAAAAACTATCAGGAAGGAAAAATTCCTACTCAGCTCCCCCTCCAAAAGGAGTGATTGGCTAATCCCATACTAGAAGAAGGGTGGGAAGATGGGAGCTGAAATCAAAAGAGGCTCTGCCCCGCCCAACCTCACGTGACACATGTTTTGAGCCACGTGGGTTGTCTCATTCCACTCCCACCCCATGCAACCGCTGGCTTCCTGCCCAAGCCATTGGGCTGGGCAGACACCAGATTTCTGACCAAAGGAAGGAACTAACGAAAGCCCTGTCAGGAAGCCCTTCTCTTAGCAGTAGGCTGGACTGAATCAGGCCATCTTTTGAGCCCTCATAAAGGCCCACTTGCTAATTTGAGCAGCTAGATGATGATGCTCCTAATAGTTTTGAATAGCCTTATCTTCATAGCCTTATCTTATCTTGTCTTATGGGTAGGTGCAAGTAATTATTTATGGTGATAGACACTCCGTGTGTAAAACCATGGCCAGACGTCAGCCAGAAAGGTACTGCTTCTGAGGAATATGTACTGATGGAGTCTGAAACATGGAACAGAAGGCCTCCTAAGCGGTGGTCCTGATTTGAGCTGAACCGAGGTGTGGTGGCAACTTGGGGAACATACACAAATATTGAAGTGTGGCCAATCCAGCAGACTTCCCATAAATATATTTCCTTCAAGCCAAAGACTTCTGGGAGCAGAATAGTTCACTGACTCTTCAACCTGGGTGGCCAATACTTATAAAAGTTGAGTTTTATCTTCTCTCCAAGATACATTAGGGCTGTCTCTTAAGAAAACAGTGTGTTCCAAATGGAGGGGTGGTCTCTTGCTAGCTTTGGCTGGATTCTGGAAAAAAAATGCCTTTGAACACGGGCCAGTTTGGATGGCAACAATCTCAGCAAATTCACCTTTGTATCATAAATCTTACATTTGCCATACTGTGCGGTTCATAAAACAATCATTGGCCACTGACCGCAGGCAAGCAAGATACTGAGTTTTCCAAGCTTTATAAGTTTAATAGGCCCATTTCTGTACACATTTTTTTTCCTTTTTTCCTCTTTCTTTTGGATCAGAGTACCGCATTGCCAAATTTGCAGATGTGCAAACTTCATTTCAGTATGTGTATGAGTTTGGGAATTGTGAATTAAGATGGAATGTATAAAAATGCAAAACAAAGGAATTTCTTCCTCCTATCCCTACTGTGCCGGGGCCAAATTTATCAGCCAATCATTGCCTGGCTAGACTTGGAAGCCAATGATCCTCAAGGTCAACAACTGCACCTTCGGACATTAAAACAATACTGTTTGATGAACCCACCCTGAAGTGGCTTGCCTCCTGCCACTGCTGTTTCATTTACAGGGCAACTCAGAGTTAAACAAATCTGGAAACTGCCTGATCCATGTAACGTATTCCTTCCCCTTCTCAGCTGCATATCTCTTTGCTGTGCCTCTGCTGCCCGTTTGGTGGATTGCTTCATGTAATCTCGCTTCTTTTTCAAACAGTAAACTTGTTCCTGATGTAATTACCATGATAAAGCTCCATGGCATGACGGATCATCCTTAACTGTGCTGTCGCTGCTAGCTTCAGACAAGAGGATATTTCATCCGATGCCTTCACAGGAGGCAACAGTAAACAATGTCGGGGAAACTGGATGGGGCCATCTTCTCTTATACCTCCTTCGATGGGGTTGCCCTGCACAAGTCAACTGTATTCTTGCTGATCAGCCCACCTTCTGTGGAATATACATTATTCTGAGTTTTCTATGCTTGCTGCTTGGGTGGAAGAACAATACAAAATGCAGATGGTCAAAAAAACAGAATTAGCTTTTGGGGGTATTTCTGGGTGAATGCAACTGACCATTCACCAAAGGTGAATCCAATGATATATTTACCTGGATCATTCCCCTGCTTCTGCCGAAAGTAGGAAGATGACCATGTATCTCTGACACCACTGGCTGACCACATGTCTCTCCAGAGCAACTCTGCATGAATAACGTGTTCATGCATGATATGGTATGGTATCATATATGGATCACTGCTTATTCTATAAGACTGCTTGCAAGAAACAGGGGCTGTACTAGTCACAGCTATAAAAGGGCAGATTTCGCCGCAAAGGCTTTACACTCTGTGAAACATAGCTGATAATTTCCCAGATGGCCATCCTTCTTCAAGGGTTTTGCCATTTTTAATCTCAAGCTGAGTCTTCTTGGCAGAGTGCAGGCAGACCCGAGGAAGAGGCAAAGAACAAATGCATTGAACAAAACACTTCTGCATAATGACACAAGCTTTGCATGGTGTTCAGCTTGCATTAGGGTGAAAGCTAATGTTCCCATGACTTTCATCACCGCATGACCATTCTCCTGTTCTGTTGGCTGGTTCGGCTGGTAGTGACTATTGGCAGGCTTCTGTGGACTCTCTGAGTCCTGCACCTGGGCTAATTCAATGGCCAAAAATTGTGAATCCTGTGAGCCGGCGGCACTGTACAAATTGATTCAACCCTGTTTTCATTGTCTCTCACATCGTATGGTTTATTCTATCTTTTGGGGGCAAGTGTGTCACACCCACTCTGTGTCTAAGCCCAATGGGGGGTCAGAACCACCCCCAAGATGTCTCTGGATCTACAGAGATTTCTGCTGCCAATCCAGAGGCATAAAAGCAAACACTGATGTTCAGGGACTCAAGTTTTACATCATACGAGTGGGCGTGTGCAGAGGCTCACCATTGCCCTAGGGCAGGCTGAGGCAGCCTGAAGTGCTTTGGACAGCATTGCCCTGATCTGGTCCCCATCTGGATTCAGGCTGAATTGGCCAACCTCGGCTAGGATTCAAGGTTTGGGCCCGAAGCAATGCGCAACCCTGATTTTGCGTCTTTATGCTTTAAAATTTAAATGTGTAGATTTAAGAGAGAAATTAAAGTCACAGATTAATCTGAAGCAGAATGGCCTTATGGGTGAACTCCTGCCCAAGTGGCCCAGATGAGCACTTGACCAACTTATTGGATGCTCCATTTCCTTTATATCTAATTTGGTTCCGGCTCTAAAGAAATTGAAGTCTAGTTGAAAACACCTTAAGTGGATCCCTTATGGGATGGGAGATCTTCTGAATGAAAAGGAAGCAAGTAGATGCGGTGTCCAAAGAAGCAGCAGCCATTCTATAAATCCCAAAGCCATGAATAGGAAACGTAACAGGAACAGCTTCACTTAATCTTATCTTTCCCAGACAGTTACTGTGTTCCTGATGTAATTATAGTGATAAAACAATGTGACAAAACCACTGGCTTCTATCACAGTATCATTGTTGTTGACTTAGATGACAGGGTAATCATTTTCTAAGAGACCTTTTATTTTTCCTTCTCTTTCCGAGTCGGTACATGTGTTTAAACTCGGGGCACATCTCCATGATAAATTGCATTATACACATTCTCGAAGTCCTTAAATTTTTATCTGTTTTATGCATGAGCTGTTCTTTGGGTAGAAATTTACATTTTTGGCCATTTAGGAGAGCATGTGTGGGGGAAAAGGGCCTCTCACTGGTTTTAGGAATTTGCTCTTAGAGTACCAGATCCGATCAATAAAGTTGGATATATACAGCAGCCAGTGAAAACTGAATCTCATGCAATTCATATAGCAACAGAGCTGGCAACAGAGATAGGAACGCCACACAGCTGAATTGCTTGCTTCTTGGGCCAAGAGCCTGAGCGCTTCCAGAATTCTCCTCATCAAAATTAGCTCCCTGGCTTTTGGAGTCCCGTGTCCATTTCTGAAAGACAGGATGCGGCCCCTGAGACCTGCTTTGTTGGTCCCTGGTTGACAGCTGGTTGGCCACTGTGTGAACAAAGGGCTGGACTAGATGGACCCTCGGTCTGATCCAGCGTGGCTCTTCTTATGTTCTTCGAAATGGAATGCAGCCCTTGATACACCAATTTTAAAATCCCTTCACTGGCTGCCAATTAGTTTCCAGGCAAAGTATAAAGTGTTGGTTATTACCTTTAAAGCCCTACATGGTTTGGGTCCAGGTTACCTGTGGGATCGCCTTCTCCCATACAATCCGCCCCACACACTCAGGTCCTCTGGGAAGAATTTACTTCAGTCAGCAAACGCTAGGTTGACAACCATTACCCAGAGGTCTTCTGCTGCTGCTCCCAGACTGTGGAATGGCCTGCCGGGAGAGATTCGCCAAGTTAACAGTCTTTCTGAATTTTAAAAAATGCTATAAAGTCTGATCCCTTCCATCAGGCCTAACCAGCCAAATTTTAAGATGCCTGGCTGTTATTTTAATAATGTATTGGTTTTATATGTCTTTATATGATTACTTTTATGTATTTTAAAGTATTTTTGAATTTGATGTTATTCCCCACCTAGTTCCAGAGGGAGAGGCAGGTAAGATATATATGTGTGTGTGTGTGTGTGTGTGTGTGTGTGTGTGTGTGTGTGTATGTATGTGTATATATATATATATATATATATATATATATATATATATATATATATATATGTTGATCTGAAAGAGGTTCAACACCTCCAGTAAAAGGATGAGGGAGAATTTATACTGTTAGTTTTACCCTACCCAGTGCCTGTTTACCCTACCCTGTGCCTGTTTGCATTCTCTTCCCCTCCTTATTGTTTTATTATGATTTTATTAGAATGTAAGCCTATGCGGCAGGGTCTTGCTATTTACTGTTTTACTCTGTACAGCACCATGTACATTGATGGTGCTATATAAATAATAATAATAATAATAATAATAATAATAATAATAATAATAATTCAAAAGCCCTCAGACCACCTTGTATAATACTCCACGTCAGCCTTGCCCAACCTAGTACCTTCTAGGTGTGTTGAACTAGACAGCCAGTGTGGTGTAGTGGCTAAAGTGTTGGACTGGGAGTTGGGAGATCTAGTCTCCACTTTGCCATGGTAGCTCACCAGGTGACTTTGAGCCAGTCACTGGCTCTCAGACTAACCTACCTCACAGGGTTGTTGTTGTTGCGAGGATAAAATGGAGGGGGGGAGGATTATGTATGCTGCCTTGGGTTCCTAAAGGAGGAAGAAAAGGTGGGATAAAAAATGTAATAAAAAAAAATACAGCTCCTATTGTCATGCCAGCTGGGAAATAATGGGAGTTGTAGTCCAACACATCTGGAAGGCATGAGATTGGGAAGGATTCTGTAGGTTGCAATTGTGTGCTGACATTCATCCCACCCCATAATGCCCCAAATTTTCTCCCCCACTTTTCTGGGTGTGCTTGTGTGTGGCGTGTGTAGCTTATTTTCCAGAAACTTTTGTATCTCATACAACTGAATTTGCACACTAAATTTCTGGAAATAATAATAATAATAGTCTGTAAGTCCACGGAATCCATGTGACTTGGAAGATGCTACTCCACTGTTGGGATTAATAAGTCATTTTCATCTTCTTTGGGATATGGATGACATCCCCAACTGTAGGCGGCCACCACTACCCCTTGCTACTGCTGCACTGCTGAAATGCCTGGCAGAGGACAACACCTCCCCTATTTGCTTCTGGAAATCAGTGGCCAACTGATTTTGGCCAACGTAGTGTTCTGTCGCTGAAAATCACTCCGCAGGGTGGCAGTGGCAGCCAGGAGTTCAGGCTAGTGGTGGGGTGGAGGAGCTAAAATGCCCCTCCCCCTGGATCTCTCAAAGTTGCCCATCCCAGGTGTAGATGAAGTGGCCAGCACATGATTCCTCCCCCTGCCACTTAAAAAAAGAAAAGTTAGAATAAGCAGATAGCACTGGAGGGGGGATGAGGATTTGGAGGCAGCTCAAACCATTGTCCTAGGTTCCTTAGTGGCCCTGGTATTAAAATATAGCTACTTCATCGCTACCCTTGGTCTTGCTCAGTGAACTGGGCATGCCCACATTCACTGCCTCTGCAGCTTGCTTCTGATTTGAGGCATATCAGTCTTTGGAGCTCTCTGCTAGATATGAAAAGAAATCTTTGTCCACAGAAAAAGAAGAATTTTATTTCCCCACTAATCTCTCCAACAGAAAGGTAGCTTTTGATTGTGTAGGGTAGCTTGTGTTATGCATGCAGGCGGCATCACACTCCCTGGGCAAGAGAGGCTGCAGGCTCCCACTCTGCTGGACTGTTTGAACCCAGATGAGATAGCATCTTTCATCTTGCAGTGTGCTTGTGGGTTTAGAGTCCTCTCTCAGCCAGTAAAATATTTATATGTTACCTGTGGCCTAGTGGGGGCAGCTGTGGCTTCACTGATGGGTGTTGTTATATTTATTTTCTGATAAAGAGGAGATGAGCCCAAAGAAGGAAAACCTACTTTCTGATAGTCCTTATGGACTAAGGACTGCCCCTATTGTCTGGTCCTTGACTCTTCTAGTCACCGACATGTTCCACATTTTTATCTTGCTAGAAATGCCACTAGTCGGAGTTCCTACTAGAGTTGTCATATCATCATGGATCAATCCCTCCCCAGAGTCTGTAGAAGTTAACCCTCTCTATCTGGGGGAGTGGATGTATCTTGGGTACAAAGCACATGCAGGTGAACTCAGGGATGGTGGCCATGTTGCCCATCAGGAGAGATAAAAGGAAGCTATTGTTCACAGAGCACATATTGAATGTGGAGTTCGCTACCACAAGATGTAGTGGTGGCCACCACCTTGGGCAAATTTAAAAAGGGGATTAGAAAAATGCATGGAGGATAAGGCTATCAGTGGCATCTAGTTATGTTGGTTATATATATTACCTCCAGTACGCCTCTGTAAACTAGCTGCTGGTGTTCTTGCCTTCATTGTCTGCTTGTCGGCTTCCCAGCCGGGTCTGATTAACCACTGCCCAAACAGAATACCGTATTTCTTCGATTCTAAGACACACTTTCCCCCCTAAATAAACAGCTCTAAAAATGGGGGTACGTCTTAGAATCGATGGCGTCTTAGAATCAAAGAAATATGGTAGTTCAGTCCTGAGCACCACACTTCAAGAAGGACAAGCTGAAGTGTGTTCAGAGGAGGGCAACGGGGATGCTCAGGGGTCTGGAAACAAAGCCCTATGAAGAGAGACTGAAAGAACTGGGCATGTTTAGCCTGGAGAAGAGAAGATTGAGGGGAGACATGATAGCAATCTTCAAATACTTAAAAGGTTGTCACATAGAGGAAGGCCAGGATCTCTTCTCAATCCTCCCAGAGTGCAGGACATGGAATAATGTGCTCAAGTTACAGGAAGCCAGATTCCAGCTGGACATCAGGAAAAGCTTCCTAACTGTTGCAGCAGTACGACAATGGAACCAGTTACCTAGGGAGGTTGTGGTCTCTCCCACACTAGAGGCATTCCAGAGGCAGCTGGACAGCTATCAGTCAGATATGATTTAAGGTAGATTTTTGCATTGGAGTCAATGGCCTTACTGACCCCTTCCAACTCTACTATTCTATGATTCTATGAATACCAGGATGATGAAGCCATTGATCTGATTCAGCATGGCTCTTCTAATGTTCTTTTTGACTATGCTGATGGGGGCTGATGGGGGTTGCAGTCCAAAGACATCTGGGGGACCACACGTTCCCCATCTCTGCATGGACCTGAAACATTAGGAACACACTGTGATGAACTTTGGTTGGCGGAGGGCTTGGTGGGAGAGTGTCAGCCCGCTGTCTATTCTCTCTGCCCACCCCTGTTTTAAGAATTACTTGAGAATGAGAGAGGGTGGGGTAGATGAGAGTTCATTTACTGAGGTATGTAAGAAAACTGGTGGCTATTTCCTGCACTGGATACATTGGAGGAGCTTTTCTGCTGGTTATATTACTGACTGTACTGGAACTCATCAGCATCTCTGACTCTGCCATACATATTCACAATACGGATAAATAATCTCACTTGATATTGTGTTTTCGTGACCGGTAGTGCCTATTTTGCAATGAATTTAAAATGTCCTAATGTTCACGCGATAGAAACAAATGGTTTGTTTGGGTTGTTAACACAATGTTTAGAAATGAATTGGTATGGAGCAATTTATTCTTGCAATTATATTGATACCTATTCTGCTTGTGTTCCTGTACTTGCGTTGTGAGCCATTCGGGGAACATTTATAGGGAAAAGTGACATGAAAATTAAGAGTGACAATGAACTCCACGGCACTTTGGAATGCACAGCCTGCCATGTCACGTATTGCAGATGTTGATGTATATTTTGTTATACATGATTTTGATAACATATTAGAGTACAATTATGGCTCCCGACCCCTTTGTAATGTATCTTTGTTCCTTTGGTTAAAAACACCCTCTGTTGATCAGTGCGAGATCAGTGACTGTGAATGATTTAGAACTAAACGAATTATAACAGGGATGTTGAATGTCTTTTGGCCCTTTGGGCCAAATTCTATTTCAGAGAAACTCTCAGGGGGTACAATCCAGGAATGAATGAGGCTGGAGGCAAAGGGAGCCAAGTCGAAAAATACCAGCACATGATATCTGAAAGCTCTTGGTGCTCATAACTAAGAGGCATTTCAGAGAGGCATTTCAAGCTGATAGAGGGAGCTGGGAGGGAATGTGCAAAAGCCATGAAGCAACTAAATGTTTGGTGGTTAAGGAAAAGGGGGTGGTGCTAGGGGAAGAGGGAATGGTCCTCTGGGGAATCCATATTGGTACTTGGGGTGGGTGGGGAGAGATTTGGCCTGTAGACCTGAGCTCAAGAACACTGAATTACAGCTTTCTTTCTTTTTACCACCTGGGGAGAGTGGTACAAGCTGCACATAAAGGGAGATGGGGAGAAACTTCACCCATTTTGGATTTGCCGCTTAAATTGCTGAACTTTACAAGTTGTCCCAGGTTCATTTCCCTTGTTTATAACTTAGAACAAAAGAAAATAAAACAACCATGACAACACACCCACCGAGATGATGACCACAGAGCAGTAGCACAAGGCTCACTGAAGCCTCCCAAATTACTTCAACTAGTTCAAAATATGGTGGCCAGGTTGGTCACTGGTACACCTAGGGGTGACCGCATTACACCAGTCTTAAAATCTCTTCACTGGCTGCTAATTAATTTCTGGGTGAAGTATAAAGTGTTGGTTATCACCTTTAAAGCCCTACATGGTTTGGGTCCAGGCTCCCTGCGGGATCGCCTTCTCCCGTACAATCTGCCCCACACACTCAGGTCCTCTGGGAAGAATTTACTCCAGTCAACAAAAACAAGGCTGACAACTAGTACCCGGAGGACCTTTTCCTCTGCCGCTCCCAGATTATGGAATCTCTCCTGGTAGGAGAGATTCGTCAACTTAACAGTCTTCCAGATTTTAAGAAAACTATAGACTGATCTCTTCCAGCAAGCCTACCCAGTTGAATGTTAGGATGCCTTTTTTAATGGTGTGCTGCTTTTAATGATGCACTGGCTTTAAACATTTGAATTAGTTGTATGTATTTTATGGTGTTTTTACTGGTGTTGTACCCTGCCTCGATCCAGAGAGAGAGGTGGGTAACAAAGAAATATATATTATTATTATTATTATTATTATTATTATTATTATTATTATTATTATTAATACTTCCTAGAAGTGTTTTATCTGTGGACATTGCAGTGTGCAGGTGGGAGGTTGCAGGCAGACTTATGGTGTGGAGGACAGCTGTGAGACATTTATTTGTGTGAAGTTGCAAGACAGACAGAAAGAAAAATACCTTGGCCAAAACACATAGCAAAGCCGTCCTCCCAAAAAATGGGGGAAATGGTCTCCCCTGCAAATAAATTAAGTAAAATAATCCCTTTTTTACATAAGATGAATGGACCTGTGAAAGTGTGTGTGCATGTGTACACCCGCACGGGAATGATTTTGTACAGAGTAGGGATGTATGAGAATTTCATTTTTACTTGCAAAATATATGAGCATATCCCATTTGAAGCTCCGAACGTGTGCCTGCTTATGCAAAAAATATGCATGTGTGCAAACTGTTGAACATGTGTTTGTGTCCATCTCATTCCAGATCCTCAGTTTGATTTGTGCAAATTTTCCAATTTGCACAGATTTTCTCAGTAGACTGAAACAGCCCTCCTTGAGGCTGTGGAGGACATTTGCACAAATCATCCATTCAATCACTGTTCAATTTGTGCAAGTTTCTCATTTGAGCAGAGGAAGCAGAGATCACTAATGCAAACAGGAATCAGGCATGAGTCAAGCAGCAAGATAATGTTCAAAGAATCCTAGCAATCTCAAACTTCTCATTTGCCCATTTCTACACCAAGCGGGGTATAACACTTTGAAAGAGGTTTGGAAACAGTATATAGAGTGTGTCCTGGGCTCCAACAGTTGTCAGTATCATTATAAAACATTTTAAAGCAGGAGTGTAGATCCTGCCCTAGAAAGGCAGGTATGAATGGAGCCTAACTTGACTGCAAATGTTCATTAAAAGTAAGTGCCAGAGTTGCCAGCCAAATCCTTTGTTAGGAAAATGAGAGATGAACCACCCAGCAATCCTAGGAGTTCACATTTTAAAGCACACTAGCTATATGTGTTTGCCCCAAACCTGCACACATACCGGAACTTGGTTATATAGCAAAATTCACGCTTTTCACATTTTGTGCAACACAGTTTGTGAATTTAAAATGTGCAGCAAAACTAGTATAATAGGAAGAAGTTGGAAAGAAGTGAACAAAAATGCATTATAATCATGAGAAAGCGCTTCATGGGGAGATGCACATATTTGGAAACATGCCCAGAAAGATGTGTATAATTCAAAACACACACCTGGGGATATGCATGCCTTTTCTGTAGTCTGTTTTGAGAGGGGAATCACAAACAAGTGTAGAAAGAGAATGACCATCTTGTTGGTAATCTGTGAAAATGAGTGGAAATGATCAAGACAGATTTGTCCATCCGTAGCTATTAGATGATTGAAGAAGATGATTCATTCTCTTATTCCAGCCAGAGGGAGGGTCAAGCTAGGTTTGAGTGAAGTGAAAACTGAAGGTGTTTGGTAGAGTATAGTTATTGTTGAATGGATCAAGGAAAGATGCAGACAGCGTGTGTTGAGTTCTTTAAAATGCCTTGGAGCCCAGGTCCCTCTGGAAATGAGACATATGGTCATGACATTTGTAGTGTTTAAATTGGGTCTCTACCTGTGTGTAACCTGTATATCCATAAATCAACTCAATGATTACAAAATGCCATATGCAACCTTGGAACATTTCACCACTTGTAATAATGTAGTTGGCAGAGTAATCTTCACGTCTATGAAAATGTATTTCCCACTCTTCTAGGTCAACTGTCCACTCCAGGTGGCTGACAATGTCATAAACTAAAATCAGATGAAACAAGATAAAGATCACATAACCCCCAAATGCCTATCAGAACACTGGTTTCCAGTAGGTATGGATGGTCATTTTTTTCTGGTTCATTGATGGATGAGAACTAACCAAAATTTACAAATTTCTTCATAAAAGGATGAAAATAAGTGGAGACTAGGGGGGGAAATAAGGAAAACAAGGGGAAATTGACAGATGTGTCCATCTATGCAGAGGGCTTGGTATATTTTGCTCTTCAAAGTTTAGGTTTGAATCTCTGTGCATCTATGTTCATGATGCTGAATAGGATTGCTGTCTCTTTTCTGTGCAGGCTCCTTATCATAGAATCATCAAACAGTAGAGTTGGAAGGGGCCTATAAGGCCATCGAGTCCAAACCCCTGCTAAGAGCAGGAATCCACAGTAAAGCATCCCTGACAGATGGTTGTCCAGCTGCCTCTTGAATACTTCTAGTGTGGGAGAATCCACAACCTCCCTAGGTAACTGATTCCACTGTCATACTGCCCTAACAGTCAGGAAGTTTTTCCTGATGTCCAGCCAGAATCTGTTTTTCTGTAACTTGAGCACTCTGGGAAGATCAAGAAGAGATCCTGGCCCTGCTCTGTGTGACAACCTTTTAAGTATTTGAAGAGTGCTATCATGACTCCCTTCCATCTTCTCTTCTCCAGGCTAAACATGCCCAGTTGTTTTCAGTCTCTCTTCATAGGGCTTTGTTTCCAGAACCCTGCTCATCTTGAACAGTTCAATGGTAGGCAGGCACTAGAAGTCCTTTGAATGCTCAGAATAGCTGTGCCATTTGTAAATGGCCAGTGAAGTTCAGTGAGAATTCTGAATGGTTTGTTGTTTGAGAAGGATCCACCCTTAAAGGTGGCATTGCAATAATTTTAGTTGGATAGAAAGATAAATAGATAGATAAAGTAAGGCTGTGAGAGGAATCCATCAAGTGGGTGAGATTTGTTGAGCTTTAGTCAGCTTGGAGCCCTGGACTTTGGCTCACATTCCTGCAAGCTGGCCTGACTTGATTTGCATTGATTGAGCCAGCTTGCAGATTTCCATGTAAAAATAAATTAATCTGTGAAGCAGTTTGCATAAATTATAGCTGTAATTTGTGCAGATTATGTAAATTGTGGATGTAATTTACACGGAATACAACTGTAATTTGTGCAAATCACACCAGTAAATTGCACAGATTGCTTTTTATGAGAATAAATAAATAAATCTGAAAATGTCCCCAGATTTCTGGAACAAGTCCCTGGCTTGGCTCACAAATGCAAGCCGAGTCAGAGGCATCACACAAATCCATTGTGCCCCAAAAGGGTTAGCAAGAGATATCCCTAATTGATAGATATTTACAAAACCCGCAGATTCCCAGAGACACACATTCCCTGCCTGCTTTCCCTTTGGGACCTGGAGAAGCAAAGGAAACCAATTCCATGTACACCCCTGAAAAAGAAAGGGATTTCCGCATTTGATCAAACAAAACCCAGGTACAAATCACCTGCAGGGTAAACAATATCAACACTTCCAACCTTTCTGTTCTGGCATGCATCCTGGCTGACGTTTCAACTCTGCAGAGGAGATATAGAAACAAAACATCTAAACTGAGCTTTGGTTGTATTCTAGTGCCTTAGTCCCTGCATTCTTCTTGGCTGTTCGTGGGAGTAGCAGGTCAATTTCAAAGCCAGGTTCTTATCAAAATGCATCTCATGTGCTCTGTGTCCTCCTTTGATCCACCACTGCTGTGAGAACTTCACAAACCCAGTGGGTTGCTGACTTAAAGCAAGAGGTTAAAAAAAAATACAACACTAGTCTTGGGTGTTAGCTGGCATGAACAAGAGGTTGCACCTGTTTCTATCAGGTGGTTTGCTGAGAATTCAAAAGGTGTTTGTGTTTGTCAAGGCCATGATTTGGTTGTAAAGAAAGAGCCAAGAGCCATCTGAGCACAATGCACTTTGGGGAGTACAGCACAGGGCTATTATTCCCTAAATAGCCAGCCAACTAGGAACTAACAGTGTAGCCTGATTCACAAACCAATTATGCAAGCCTTTAGATTACTTTTTAAGCTAATCATGGTTTACTATTCTAGCTACTCAGCATCTGTATGACTTAGCTTCTTTTTTCAGTGGTTACCGCTAGAATATTGCTTATTTGCTTGTATTGTTTATTTTATTTGTGTTTATTCTTAAAACAAAACAAACTATTCATTTCCCACATTTCCATTAGAAAAAGAAACCACCCACAGCAGTTAGAACCAGGGGTGGGCAACTTACAATTGAAGGCAACCTTCCCCCCACCCCAAACATTGGTTTTCATCATCCACCATGTTCCATTCCACCACCACTGTTTTTTTGCCAATGCAGGTAGGTGTGTGTGTGTGTGTAGGTGGGTTATGTGCCAATTTAATCAAGAAACCAAACATGCAGAGGATGCATTGTTTCCAAGCAGTGGTGCACTTGTGGAGGCTTCTCAGAAGCAAGGGTCCTCATTCACTGCATCCTTGCTAAATCGGCACTTCTTTGAGAGGGGGGGACCACAGCAAACTGAGCAGCAAATTCAGCAGTGGTGGTAATAAATTTGGGAGTGGCAAAGGAGGGGAGATTCCCCAGTGGTCAGGGGTCAATATGGCCCTCCATCCCGCATATGTTGCTGACCCCTGATTAAAACACTTCACAGCATGTCCTGGACCGATCTATACTGTCTGGAGCTCACTCAGGAAAGGGCTATTGTCTCAGTAACATGTAGAGGCCATTTGAGACTTTATGACTTCTCACAAGGCCAATCATATAGTTTAAGTATATGGTGGAAGTGATTCTCCAGGCAGTGGAAGGTCAGCAGAGAGAAAAAAAATACCCTTTCTGGGCAGTGAGTAGCAGGGCTTAGTCATGGTCACAGAGAAAGCTCACTTTCCCATATCACAACTAATCTTACTACTGCACAGGAATATAGGACTCTGTCCTGTACTAAGTCAGACCAATGGCCCATTTGATCCAGTATTGTTGAAACTGAATGACAGTGGCTCTCTTGGATCTGTGACAGGATTCTTTTCTAGCCCTACACAGAGGTGCTTAAGATTGAACCTGGGACCTTCTGCATGCCAAGCATGTGATCTGCCAATGAGCTATGATGAGCTATGATGGAAGGACATGCTGAAGACCCTCTCCAATAGATCTTAATAATGTACATTGATTAAAAAGTCTGTAAGAAGTGGTCATGATATGAATATGTGGAAAAAGCAACTCCTGATGCAGAGTTTTACTGATGTGCATGTAGACTTGCGTGCATCAGTCAATCACTGTCCACAAAGAACCTTAGTGCCATAATCTGCAAGATGGCATCAAGGGTGGGATGTCAGACAAATCCACAATGGATTCAGATGAGTTTAGATTTCTATGAATCTGACCTGCAGATTCTGCATTGGACTGGCTGTTTCCAAATCATGCAGATTCCATGAACTTGCAGACTTTTTCTTTAAAAACAACAACAACAACTTTTGGGTAGGAATGGATGGACCACCCTACACCTGCCTCATGTTGAACCCCAGATCTTACCAGTGCCAGTTGAGTGGTGGGTGAGTTGCTGGGCAGTCTGCAGGGTGTTCAGCAGTAGCGCACGAGCTGCCACTTCCTCACCAAGTGCCATTTTCCCCTCAAATGGCTGTTCATTCTTTCCCATAAATGTCCCATTTACACAAATGGAGATCTTAAAGTCCATGTCTTCAACATTACAGGCTTGGCTCTCAAATGCAAATCAAGCTATAAATGTCACGGATCTCTGACAAGCCAAAAAATAACTGCATTTCCCAGCGAAAGTCATCCCTAGACTCAGGTTTGATCCCCAGAATCTCCAGGTAAGGCTGGAAAAATTCCTGCCTGAAATTCTAGAGAGCTGTTGCCAGCCAGTGTTGGCGATACTGGGCTAGATGGACCAACAATCTGCCTACATTCCTTTCAGAATGTGATGTTTTCCGCCCTACAGAAGCTGTGCTTCCAAATTTTCATTACCTCGGTAGACAGATGCACATGTATGTGTGTATATGTAAGAGAGTAGTAGTAGTAGAGGAGTAGGAGGAGCCAAAGAAGGGAAATAGTCCAACATTCTGCCTGCCAACCACCCAGGCCACATTATTATTATTATTATTATTATTATTATTATTATTATTATTAGTATCCTGCGTTTTGCCCAATACTGGGCCTCAAGGCGGTCTTACAAAGTTTAAAACATACATTGTAAAACCGAGGAAAAGAAATGTAAAAGAAAAAGAAAAAAGTTTAAAATACACAACAAAATTATAAGTCATTAACATAGATGAAGGACCAAATTACTCTCAATAGGAAGAAAGAAGTTTTTGCCTGCTTCCGAAAGCCCATCATTGAGGGAGCCAGCCTAGCTTCCCCGGGAAGAGAGTTCAAAAGCACTGGAGTAGGGTGACCATATTTGGGAAACCAAAAAAGAGGACACCTAGTGTGTGTGGGGGGAAGCAGCTTTCTGAGTCCTGCAGAAAGTACGTTATTCCCCCGCCACCTTAAAGAACCCGATTGGAGTGGAGGAGGGGAAAGGATTTCATTCTGCACCACCACCATCCACTCCAATTGGGGCCTTTTCTATAATGTCCACGAATGACCCACTTTCCCCTTTAAGACCTCAATTGGAGCTCAGGGTGGGGAAATGATGTGCCTCAAGAAAGCATGTCACTCCCTCCTGCCATGCTAATGGCAGCCTTAAAGGGGAAGGTGTGTCATTCCAGGACATTATTGAAAATTATTGAAAATCCCCCCTGACACCATGGAAAGAACAAAAACCAGGACAAATCCGGGAAAATCCTGACAGTTGGTCACCCTACACTGGAGCAGCCACCGAGAAGGCCCTCTCCCATGTTCCCACCAAGCACGCCTGTGAAGATGGTGGGACTGAAAGAAGGGCTTCACCAGAAGATCTCAAAGCAGGGGCAGGCTCATAAGGGAGAATACGGTCTTTCAAATAACCTGGACCCGAGCCATTATCCATTTAATATGTGTGCACGACAGGGGAGAATCAAGAGGATGACTATGAATTACAATGTGGAGCATAACGGCATGAAGTCTCCTTTTAGCATGGGCTATAATCCTATTAGAAGGATTAGTCTGTTGTCCTAGGCTATCTGATTGTGGTAAGAACTCATTTAGGTCAGCAGTTAGGAAATTTACACACACGACGGGGCGGGGGGGGGGGGGGGGAAGGGCGGCAAGCGAGGAAAAGAATGTGCTATTTGCCGCATTTCACAGGGATAGACAATCTCCTTTCAGACTGTCTGCAGTTAACGTCCCTGCTCTTTAGTGCTTTTGCATTCATCAAGCTGAACCTTCGCTTCCCTCCCACTGCCAACCCCTTCGAACTGCAGATGTTGAAGAGACAGAGCTGCTGTGCGACCCTCAGTATTTCCGGGCCTTGAAAGGATTAGAATTTTAAATGGCATCAGAAATCCTTGCTTTGACTCTGGGTAGCTGGGAGAGGTGGGAGGAGGAGGGCTGTTATGATGCAATGCAGAGAGGAGAGGGGGGGGGGGGAAAGAATTTTCATCCATGGGAAAGATGATGTGGCAGTTAAAATATAATGGAAGCTAATGCCAGTGTGGCAGAACCCCAATCAGTTTAAATCCCTTGGTCTGTTGATTATCAGCAACGTTATAATTTAATTTGAGGCCTTTCTATTTAGAAGGTCATCAAAGCACTCTGTGAAGTGGATGCATGCAAGGCGAGTCAGCCTACAGAGGTACCAATGGTTCGAGTGGCTACTTCCCAGGGCATTCTAGCAGGGGAGTTTATATAGGGCTGGGCGAAGAAGCAATGCTCACATTTGCCCAGATTCTCAGAACACTGACGTGATGCTCTTCTAACTCCTCATTTTGCCATGTTCATTTGCAATCTGTGCTCGTCATTTTGCATGAAGAGAAAATCGAACAAAACGAACGGGGAAAATGGATAAAAAATGTGCCTTTTTCGTACCTGAATGCATGGTCGAGAATTCCAGAGAATACATTTTCGTAATCAAGTCTGGTCTAGGTTTGAGGTTGCAAACCTGGTGTTTTTGAATACAAACAAAATTCTCATATGTCCCTCTGTTTATTATCCCCCCACTTTAGGTATCAAGAAGTTTAATCTAGATACAGGTAGGAATGGATGTATCAGGTTGTTTCTAGTCTGTGTCAGGTTCACATATGTTCAAGTCAGGGTGAATCCATGTATTTCTGTCCTGTGTCTGTTCTTCATGTGTTTAGTTTTATTTATTTTTATTTAGAATTTATTTAGAATATTTATATGCCTATATAAACTATATTTATGTAGTTATCAGTACATTCTCTCTGTGTGGTAGTGGTGGCAGTTTTGTTTCATTCTTAATTTAAAACATGCCCATAAAATATGTGTCTTGCATGGAACTTCTCCTAAAATATTCATTTTTGTACACTTTCCTCCTAGTGTGTGTGTGTGTGTGTGTGTGCGTGCGTGCCATGAACTGCATCACAAAATTTTGAGAAATGCTCTGTTTTCAACTTTGACATCCTTCTTCTTCTGATTGAAGTCCAAGAAGAAAGATGGTGATATTATGGGGGTGGTGATGAGAGAAGTTTGGAAAGGTTTATTCATAGCTGCTCACATGGGGACTTCATACCACACAGAGCTCCTCTTTGAACTGGGGGTTTCCCCTGAAGTTTCTCGAAAGGACTATAACAATTATTTGCTATAAAAATTATTTATCCATATAGCTTTACGTTTGCCTTCTAGTGGGTCTCCAGGGTCTACAAATGAGCTCCTTCTGACCACCTGACCCTTTTAACAGGAGATACCAGGGAGTTAATGAGCAACCATATACATGCAAAGCATCATTTCATGCTTGCATTGTGACATTTTCTCCCACTTTTTTTATCAACCATTTTCATGCAAAAATTAACTCCATCTAGCCATTCTCCAGACTCTCTCTCTCTCTCTCTCTCTCTCTCTCTCTCTCGTTTTCAGGGGTAGGCAAACTTTTGGGCCAATGAACATAGCTGGAAATTTGAGAAATTGTCCTGGGTACCACCACAAAATGGCTGCCACTGGAAGTACGGCTGGTCACAAAGATCAAGTACCCTGCCCATTATTATTATTATTATTATTATTATTATTATTATTATTTATTTATTTATTTATATAGCACCATCAATGTACATGGTGCTGTACAGAGTAAAACAGTAAATAGCAAGGCCCTGCCGCATAGGCTTACAATCTAATAAAATCATAGTAAAACAATAAGGAGGGGAAGAGAATGCCAACAGGCACAGGGTAGGGTAAGCAGGCACAGGGTAGGGTAAAACTAACAGTATAAAGTCCGCACAACATCAAGTTTTAAAAGCTTTAGGAAAAAGAAAAGTTTTTAGTTGAGCTTTAAAAGCTGCGATTGAACTTGTAGTTCTCAAATGTTCTGGAAGAGCGTTCCAGGCGTAAGGGGCAGCAGAAGAAAATTGACAAAGCCGAGCAAGGGAAGTAGAGACCCTTGGGCAGGCGAGAGACATGGCATCAGAGGAGCAAAGAGCACGAGCAGGGCAATAGTGTGAGATGAGAGAGGAGAGATAGGAAGGAGCTAGACCGTGAAAAGCTTTGAAGGTTAACAGGAGAAGTTTATATTGGATTCTGAAGTGAATTGGAAGCCAATGAAGAGATTTCAGAAGCAGAGTAACAGACTGAGTATAAGTGGGGTCTGAACCCCAGCACATTGAGCAGCCCATTTGAACCCACCGTTTTCAGCATCAGTAGATATCGATTCCACAAGGATCCCATCCGTTGATAAGAAAATGTGTCAATCTAAGAAGAGAAGTGGAAAGGTGTGGAGCATCTTGGTGGCCACTACAAAAAGTTGTCCATGGGTGCATGCTGTCCACAGGCACCATATTGCCCCCTCCTTATCTTTCGAAGGCCCTCAGTGACTGCCATTCAGTCTGTGATGGCTAATATATTCCATGCATCTGTCTTCCTTAAGGAAAGGAAGCTTTTAACAGCCAGATACTGACTCCGTTACACCTTGTGGCGCTCTGGTGACCTCCAGTGACAGTTCTGTTTTGTGTTTTGCATGTATGTGTGTGTGGTGCATGCACACATGCACTCTTGGAAAGCCCAAGGGGCATAGCAGATTGGACATCCGTGGCTGCTGTTTCCCCTGTTGTGTCCTTCTCGTTTGAATTAGAAACCAGGGATATAGGCACCATGTCAGGGGGGTGGTTTGACAGCTGTAATTCACAGATACAGAAAAAAGAACCCTTTGAGGTTGAACTTCTAGGCAGCACAACTTGAAAAGGGGGTGGGGAAGGCCATACACCAAAGGACCTGAGAAACAAGGAACAAATCACTGTTTCCTTCCACAAGGAGGAACTGGGGGATATTGCTCATAAAACAATACATACATTCTGTTTTTCAAAATATACTCACTGCATCCCCCCTCCTGCCCTGAACCCTTATTCCAGGAGAAGCTGAAGAACATATAACTCTCTCTCTCTCTCTCTCTCTCTCTCTCACACACACACACACACACACACACACACAGACAGAGAGAGAGAGAGAGAGAGAGAGAGAGAGAAAGGGAAGGGGTAACAAAAAGGAAAGCTGAAAAGGAAAGCTGCCTCTTATGTTATAGCACTGCTGGTGCAAGCTTCCATTTCTGCTGCAGCCCAGTTGAATGCAACTAAGGGAGGGATCTGGTGCAGCATAGGATAGTTCAGTTTTCTGGCACTGAGATCATAGACGGGGTTCTGACCTCGGAGCCAGGAATCTTCACTACCTGACCCCTCATAGCCAGTGCAGAGGGAACCATGCTGGCTACCAGTCTGTGCTTGAGGGGAAAAAGTGCTTGGAGGCTGGTGTTCCCAGGGGGCAGGGAGGGGAGGGGCGGGGAGCAGCTGTGACACAATATATCCTATGGCTGCCTCAGCCTCCTTCCGTCCTCCTCCAAAGTGCCACCACTAGACTCTTTAGTGGGGATGTAGGGCAGCTGGGGCATGGGGGCAGAGATCCTCTTGCCCTGTGCTAGAAACACAGGTTGCCATTTGTGCAAATCTCTATTCCTGCAAATAATAATAACAATAACAATAACAATAACAATAACAATAACAATAACAATAACAATAATAATAATAATAATAATAATAATAATTTATATACTGCCCCATAGCCAAAGCTCTCTGGGTGGCTTACAAAAGTTAAAAACAGTGAACATTAATTTTATTTATTTATTTATTTATTTATTTATTTATTTATTTATTACATATTTATACTGCCCAATAACTGAAGCTCTCTGGGCAGTTCACAATGTTTTAAATATACAAAATTTAATACCATAAAAAGCATTAAAAAAAACATACAATATCCATTTAAAAACAACTATTCTGGGGTCAATTTTTAAAACAACAACTCAGCATATGCTTTTAAATGCTGTTAAATGCCTGGGAGAAGAGAAAAGTCTTGACCTGGTGCAAAAAGATAACAATGTTGGTGGCAGGAAAGCCTCGTCGGTGAGATCATTCCATAATTGAGGGGCCACCACTGAAAAGGCCCTCTCCCTGGTTGCCATTTAACAACAACAACAACAATAATAATAATATATCAGAAACTGGCTTATCTCAACGTGGATTGATTTGGGCCAGTTCACAGGAAATGCCTGGGAGCCTGGGATGGGTTGAACGACAAGAAGCTCATTGAGATCAACATCCTAAACAAATTCATCCAACATTCCTCTTCCTCACCAACTCAGTACTAAACTCTATTCCTTAATTCCTCTGTCACTCTCCATCCTTACTCTACGGACTCCCCATTCTTTTATCCTCCCCCCGCAAAAAACAAAAACAAAAAAATCCTGCCTCTGATCCTATGACTAACTGTCTTTCCCCCAAATGATGTTAGCAAAGGTAGGAGGGACATTCTGTTTGGCACACTCCCCCCAACCCAAAGGTACACATTTTTGGTACCTTTGAGGGTGGTGGTGGTGGGGATGGAACTGCAGCACAGACTTTGGAAAGTGTAGACTTGTATGTCTATCAGCCTTCCACTTCAGGACAGATAAAAAGAAAATACTTCAAAACACAGTGTATAGTGAAACGATGGAATTCACTACCACAATATGTGGTGATGGCCACCAATTTGGATGGCTTTAAAAAGGGGTTGGATAAACACAGTCCTGGAGGAGAGGGCTATCAATGGCTACAAGTCCTGATGCCTAGGTGCAAACTCCAGTATCAGAGGCAGTCGGCCTGTATGGCCAGTTGCTGGGAAACATGGGTGGGAGGGTGCTGTTGCAATGTGTCCTGCTTGTGAGTCTCTGGTCAAAAGCAGGTTGGCCACTGTGTGAACAGAGTGCTGCATTAGATGGACCCTTGGTCTGATCCAGCAGGGTTCTTCTTATAGTCTTATGTCTGTGGCTATACTCCAAAAAATGTAAAATATATGTTAAGTTTTCATTGAAATGTGAACCATAGAAATTCCTCACCCTTCCCTAGTTCTCACTTTCACCACATCAAACCTTTTAATATCCCAAATCATGTTTAGACAAGGGATTGTGCACAACAGAATATTAATTACTAGTTTTTACTTGTGTTTACATTATTGGAGCTACCTAGTAGGAGCCTTTTTTCCCCTCTTTTGTTACTCTTGTTATATTCTTACTGAAGATTGTTTGGGAGAAAGAGATGAGGGGTGTTATTTTTGGAAGCTTGGCAGCCTTGCACAGCATGCGCACATGGTGAAACAACACCCATTCTCCCCCAGCCCCAACACAGAGCGAACATAAGAGAAGATGATAACCTTTATATAGCATTTAGGGAAACCTGCAATCATCCAGTTGGGGAAAATCAGCAGTCAATGACAGCCCTTCATTTTGACAGCCTGCCAGTCAATCAACATACAATTTGGGGATCAAATCTTGTGAAGTGCAAAATTTAGTAAACCCAGTATTATTATTATTTTTAGGTGCAAAGTCAAATTCTTCCAAGGGGCAATTTTGAGGGGTTGAAAGCAGATGGTATCTCACCAGAAGCAAATAGCTTCCACAGAATCTATGCCAAAATTCATTCTCTTTCTCTCTCTCTCTCTCTGGCCTTACCTAGAATTAATGTTTAGCCTGCAACAGAGGAGGGAAGATCCCGTGATGTGTTTATCACGAGATCCCTCCTCTGTCTACATGTGACAACCTCAGCAGGAGAGGTGTCCCATCTGCCATTTTAAATTTCTTTAAAGAGGGAGCAGAGCACGAACGCTCGTGCACTAAAGGTAAGTGGTGTTTTTTTTTTAATTTAAATTATTTTCCCTGCTCCCCCGACCCTACCCTCGATGGGCGTAGCGCTCCTGAGGAGCACTGCACCCCATGCACAGCTCACAGCTCCATGCAAGGAACCACGTGGAGCTGGGTCAACCAACGGCACCTGGTCACATGTTCCGTGGTCTCGGGCTCAGCCCGGGAAAGCAAAAAAACTGGGGCCAAAGGTGAGGGCTATATCCCGGGGCAAGGGAGGGATGATCCCTCCCTAATCCTGGGATCCCCTTGCATCATGTGGATGCACAGGGACGATCCTGGGGTTCACCCTGGGGTAAAGCCCCATCTAGCCATGGCCTCTCTCTCTCTTTCTATTGCAGGGAGGGTGCATTTTGGATTTCTCAGTGTTTGGCTTTACAAGTGTGAAGTTGTTGTTGTTGTTGCTGTGGAAATCAAGCAGCCAGCATTTCTCCCTAAGAACATAAGAAGAGCCATTCTGGATCAGACCAAAGGTCCATCTAGTCCAGCATGCTGTTTATACAGCGGCCAACCAGCTGTTAACTAGAGACCCCCAAGCAGTACACAGGTGCAACTGCACCCTCCCACCCATGTTCCCCAGCAACTGGGATATATAGGCTTGCTGCCTCTGATACTGGAGATAGCACATTGCCATCAGAACTAGTTGCCATTGATATCCTTCGCATCCAGGAATCTATCCAACCCCTTTTAAAGTCATCCAAATTGGTGGCCATCACTAACATCTTGTGGTAGTAAATTCCATAGTTTAATTATGCACTGTGTGAAGGAGTCCTTCATTTGATCTGTCCTGAATCTCCCAATCAGGAACTATTTCCCCTATTCAGTCATCTCTGGTAAAAAAAAAAGAAGGGGATAATGTGACATCACCATGTTCCATAGACCAGCAATCCCCTGTTTCCTGTGTGAACCCCCCCCCCCAGGAAACTGTGCAACATTCTTTTTCTTATCTTTTTCCCCTACCTTCCAGTGGCTTTTTCTGCTGCCACCACATGGACATATTTTACCCTTCTTGCTGCTTCCACTAAAATAGCTTGAAAACTCCTCCAATCTCAATAATCAATTTTTAGGTAGTGTGCAAGTTGGCTATTAGACATGGGGTGGGTAACCCAACCAAAATAGACCACAAAGTTCCAAACAGCAATGCTGAAAGATTTACTGGGGGTGGGGAGTTAATAGGAGCAAGTTTTCTTCCTGATCCCTCCCCTTTCTCTCTGAATTTACACTTTTCTGCCTTAGGCTTTTATATCTTAAAAACAGCCTCTTCCCCCTCATCTTCAACCAATTAGGAAGCTAGTTTCACTTTTGTCAAAAAATCTTGTCACCAGGCCCTTCTTCTGATCTCTGGCAACCACAGTTATTTTGTTTCCCCTGCATAGACATCATGACTCCTATATCTAAGTACACCCTTTTACATCTGAGTTTCTGATGAACCAGTTCCTTATCTCTTCTTCTTCTGCAGACTCCTTGCCTCCATGAGCCTTCTGCAACCTGACTCTCCTGCTACCCAATTCCATTGGGTTCAAAAACTTGAGAGAGGCTAAGCCATTCCATGCCATACTCTTCATAGTTACATCCATCTGCATTAAACTCTCTGTTAAGCCCAAGGCTCAAGTGGGAGAGTCATGCTCATGAGGATGGTTGCTCAGGGTTAGGATTGTGCCTGTCCCCTGTCTCCATGAATTGAACATAACTTCTGCACAAAGAATCTGCATGCACATATTGATTGATCACCTTCTCTCTCTCTCTCTGTCTCTCTCTCTCTCACTCACTCACTTTCTCTCTTTTTAAATCCAACTTTTCCTCCAAGAAGCTCACATGGTCATACATGACTTGCACTGCTCAAAACCCCTGGTAGCTAGGTTAGGCTCTGAACACCTGTCCTCTATGAAATGGGAAGGGTCCAGATTGCATAGTTTCTGAACATAGCGTTATTTCTTTATTTTGAGGGCTCATATTCTAACTTTCTATCAAATGATCCTCAAGGTAGCTTGCAATAGATTGTGATCACTAGGGATGTGCTCCGCTTCTAATCGGACCGGAGAAGCAGTAGCGGAGCGAGGGGCTTCGCCTGCCCTTAAGGCAGAGGCGAAGAGTATTGGGGGGCCGGCGGAGCGTGGCAAAGAGGATCGAGGTGAAGGTGGATCCTTCGCCTCAATACGGAGCTCCGCCGGAAAGGTAAGTGGGGTTTACCGGGCCCTGCCGCTGTCGCTGTCGCCCATGCGGCGACGGCAGCAGGGCCCGGTAACGCCCCCCGCCCTCCTCTCCCTTACCTGCCTCCGTCCGCGGTCCGTCAGCGTCTCCAATTGAGCCCGTGGTTCCAGCAGGAAGTCTGGGCCGCACTTGCGGCCCAGACTTCCTGGTGGAACCACGGGCTCAATTGAAGACGGCGACGGACCACGGACGGAGGCAGGTAAGGCCCCCCTCCTCCTTACCGGGCTCTGCTGCCGTCGCCACATGGGCGGCGATGGCGGCAGGGCCCGGTAACCCCCCCCATGGGGGGGACCGGAGCTCCGATCCGGATCTGGAGCTCCGAGCGGAGCGGAGTGGGCACAGGCGGAGTTGGGGCGGGGCGGAGCGGGCCGATCTGAAAATGGCGGATCTTAAAGTGAAGCGGAGTGGGGGGTCCGTGCACACCCCTAGTGATCACGCATTGGCATGTTAACACAATCCTCCAAACTGACACCGTCCAATAACCCTTACTCCCTGGCTGGTGGTTGAGGCCAGAGTGAGTTTCCCTGAAGTTCCAAAGTCCCAGGATAACTAGCAGTTGGAGTTGATTTGTTCTCCTGGCAGGAAGGGAGGAGGGAGGCACCCTACAGCTTCTCCTTTCCTGGCCAGTGGATGGGACCAAGCTGACCTCCTTCTTGACATGATGTTATTCCAGGGAGGCAGGAGATGCAACTTCTAGGGGCCCTTGATCCCCTGGCCAATATTAAAGCCCAAAATGTTCATCCCTTCAGCTCTTTAGTACCTGAGCAACGGCTTGGCACTAGGGATGTATGAGAAATTTGTTTCAGTTCACTTTTTTCTTTTTCTTTAAATCAGGATTTACCCTATTCAGACCTTCTGGATCAAATATGGGCCTAATCTACATCAAGCAGGATATTGCACTATGAAAGTGGTGTATAAAAGGCAGGAGCCACACTACTGCTTTATAGCGGTACTGAAGTGCATTGACAACTGTTGGGGCTGAATTGACACATGCCATGTGCCACTTTCAGAGTGCAATATCCTGCTTGGTGTAGATTAGGCCATGGACTCAGATGCAATTTGCAGTGGACGTCCATGCTCTTCTAACTTGCAGTGTGATTTGCAGACCCAAAATATAGAATCATAGAATAGTAGAGTTGGAAGGGGCCTCTAAGGCCATCGAGTCCAACCCCCTGCTCAATGCAGGAATCCACCTGAAAGCATCCCTGACAGATGGTTGTCCAGCTGCCTCTTGAATGCCTCTAATGTGGGAGAGCCCACAACCTCCCTAGGTAACTGATTCCATTGTCGTACTGGCCTAACAGTCAGGAAGTTTTTCCTGATGTCCAGCCTCAATAATATGTATTTGACACTGAGAGCATGTGTACATTTCAAAAACAGGTGTGAAAAAGAGTAATTTTGGAACATGTACACAAACAGGTTTTAACCAACAAGAGAAGAATGCAAACATTTCAAATATGTGTATGACTGATGCGCACACATATAAATGCAGATTTTCATGCAAAATAAGAAAAGCAAAACAAAGCACAACCAAATCTCACAGTCTGTTACAGACTCAAGAAAGAACAAGCTTTGAGATAGAATTTGGAGAATTTCAGCAAGATTGAGTTTTGCTGATTCACACATCCGTATTTGGGAGGTATGCAAGTACACGCCAGGGCAGAAATTATGATCAAAGCATGCAGGCTCTGGGTGAGGACAGCAGAAGTGATCCTGAATGCTCAATGTGCATTTCAAACCAGCCTGTTTGCACAAAGCTAGTCTCATCTCTCTCTCTCCCACACACACTCCCCAAAATACAACACCTGGAAATGTTTACCCTTTCCTGACAGGGGAGCTACCCCACCCCTAGATCATTTTGCTTGGCTTTTGCTGTACCTTTTCTAAGCATGACATCCTTTTGTGTGTGTGTGTGTGTGTGTGTGTGAACTGGGATTCAAACAACAGACAGTACTTAAACATCCCTTTCCTCCTTTGAGCTCATTTCATCTTTCACTCTCTCCGAACTGTGGGTTACTTTTTTTTTTTTTTTGCACTTTGCTGTAGATGCAGATTAATGCAACAGCACTTGATGCTGAGGGAGAAACAGGTTGACTTTCTTCCTGCATTCCCTGATCCCTTCTCATGCATAATATTTACATTTCCAGTGCAGTTTCTCCTTTTTACAGAAACTTAAACCGCTGACTTTTATGTTGGTGAAATACAGTGCGTGTGCCCCCGCGAAGCAAGAAGGAGGAAAACAGCAAAAATAAATAAATAAAATAAAAACCAAAGCCACTGAGATAGAAGTTTTGCTTTGCAGAAGCTTTAAAAGGAAAGCCCTTGATGGGTTTTAAAAAAGTCAAGAAATGGAGCAGGAAATTTACTAAACCAATACAAAAAAACATCCCAGAGATGGTAATTAGTGGAGAAAGAACAGTTCAAACAATATTAATGCTACAGCTGACAATGACACATTGGGCATTGTGGAAGAAAGATGGAAGCAGCTGAAAAGTATTCTCACGGCTTATTTAGTTCAGCGTTGTAAACATATCCCCCAAAGTAACTAGATTGCAATGTCAAGGGTTCAAGTATAGCACAAATCTAAGCTAACTATTTTAGTTGTTCAGCTAGTTTAATAAATCAGCATTAGTTTCCAGCCCACTTCATCAGATGTAGTAAATGGAAGCGGACATATACCCAGGAGGAGACCTCACAAGGTTGGTTTGTTTATTGTAAATGGAAGTGGAGGCTTTCGTGTGAAAAGAACAAAAGATAATCAAGGAATTTGATTGTGTTCCTCCGGGATTCAATAGGGACGGTGGCTTCCAAGCATACTTGAAAGACCCTTAGTGCACCTGGTGGTTCGTAATTTGTTCTACACATAACCTTTGAAAGTGTTATCCGAAGGCTGACACAATTATACTATGATATTATTTGGATTGTCAAGATTAGATCAATAGATCAATTGATAGATGTTAGACCAAAATATCAATTTGGAGATCTAGGCCTTAGCTAGACCTACCGTTTAGCCTGCAACGGAGGAGAGAAGATCCCGCGATGTGTTTATCATGCGATCCCTCCTCTGTCTACATGTGATGCGCAAGGACCTCAGAAGTAGAGGTGTCACGCCCACCTTTTTATTTTTTAAAGAGAAAGCAGGTCACGATCGCTCGTGTGCTAAAGGTAAGTGGGATTTTTTAAATAAATAAATTATTTTCCCAGCTCCCCCCACCCAAACCTCAATGGGCTGGATTAACCTGCGACACCTGGCCAGACGTTCCATGGCCTCGGGCTCAGACCACAGAAAAATCAGGGCCAAAAATGATGGCTATATCCCGGGGCAATGGAGGGATGATCACTCCCTGATCCTAGGATCCCCTGTGCGTCATGTGGACGCACAGGGACGACCCCGAGGTTCACCTCGGGATAAAGCCTCATTTAGTTATGGCCCTAGTTGGGCTGAATTGAGGGGAAAACAAGCTGAAGTCTTGGGGGCGGAGCAGAAGAAAGCTTCGTAAACTCCACCTCCTGGATGGATTCTTCTGACATTTCTGACTGCAGCCTACCAGTGGCTGGATCAATCCTAGGGTGAGAGAATTCTCCCAGCCCCATTTATTTCATTAACATTCTTCCGGTTAGCCCCACAATGACAGCCCATTCTGTGTGTGATAGCTTGAGTTGGAACACTCCACTCTCTAAAAGTGTAGATCTGGTTCTATTTTACTGCCTCCAGATGAACTGCAAAACATCACATCTAATCTATCACTGCTCCTCAGTCTTTTTAAATACCTACCCAGCACGTCTCCATCCGAGATAACCAGCCTCATCTCTTTTACAGAGGGATGCTTATTTGTGGTGGTAAAAGATAGAGAGGGAAGCCTCATAAACGTTTCAGGGCCCACATAAAAAAAGACTCGATGAAAATAAATAAGGCAGAGTAGAATTGCTAAGGGGAAACAATTACATGCTGCTACAGATGTAGAAACCAAGGATTTATTTTAAATTAAGCAAAACACCACCCAAGGGCAGAGAGCATCATAAGGTTAATCTCAGTTTGCTGGAAAGGCCTGCCCTTGCTAAAGAGGGTGAAGTTTTGGCTGCTGTAGTGGAAATGCCCCAGGTCTCAGGAAAGGCTGCATTTAGGAACAAGTTCCAAAAGACATCAATGTTTGTCCTGGGCAGGATCTACTCTACTGATTTATAATGGTTTATAGCAGTTCTGACAACTGTTCAGGCCAAGGACACATTACATATACTGTTTTCAAACCGTTTTCAAAGTGTTATATCCTGCTTGGTGTAGATCTCCTAAATCATTTCAATAGAACTTTACAGTGCAGGATAGAACCTTGCTTCATCATTCATCCAAGGATGTGTGTAGAAGCAAAACCTATCGAAGTTGTCCAAATTTACCTCAAAGCCCGTTCCGTCTCATGCCCGGATCAAATGGCTATCATTATCATCATCATCATCATCATCATCATCATCATCATCATCATCTCTCTGTACATTTTGTATGAAAATTAGAGCATATTTTGTGTGTTTTCTCCAAATGTACACAACATTTAGGTGCATCTTTGAAACATACATATTCTTCTCCCATTGATTAAAATGTGACTGTGTGAGAGTTTTTCAAAAGTATGCTTTTCCAGGCTCCCTTTTCAAATAGACACATGCTTTTGATCTGTGAAATGGACAGGTTTTGACTGCAGATTGTGTTGAAGTCCATGTTTAGTCCAGAAGGTGCAAACTGGGTAAATGAACAAAAATGATTTTTTAAAAATGAACCAAACTGCATTTCTTATACCTCATTTGCATGAACATCTGAGGCTGTCTCATGCCAAGTTGGACCTTTGATTTTTTAAGACTAGTACTAGCTGATGTGGTTCTCCAGGGCCTTGAGCACAGAGAAGACCTCTCTAGACTTGTACCTAAGATCCCCAGAGGAAGATCATGGAGAGCACGACCCTAGTAGATCCTTATACCACCAGTGACCCTAAGGACCTATAGGGCCCAGAATCAAAGAAAGCAAGACTGTTGCACTGATGGCTTGTTCCTTATACAATTTGAGAAAATATTTTTATCAAGAGAAATTAAGGACATAGGAAGAGCCATAGTGGATCAATGGTCCATCTAGTTCAGCATTCTGTTCACACAGTGACCAACCAGCTGTCGACCATAAGTAGGACACAAGTGGAACAGCCATCTCCCAACCATGTTCCCAAGCAACTGGTGTATAAAGGAACACAGCCTCTGATACTAGTAGGACCACATAGCCATTAGGACTACTGGCAATTGATAATGTACATAGATAGATAGATAGATAGTTAGATAGATACACACACTCACACTTGCACCCAGACCAATACATTGATGTACTGCTTTTTAAAAACCCTGTTGTGGTTGCTTATACTTTTTTACCCAGACATTCCATCTGCAGGACTGGAGGTCTCCACATCAGTTAACTGAGTCCCTGGCTAGCTCCCAACCCACCTCCCTTGTTACCCTTAGGGCCGCAGGAACAGAGAAGATGTGAGCTAGCCAGTTGTTTCAAGGCTGCAGGCAAAGGCCTTTTCTACACCTAAGAATTATCCCAGGAAAATGACGGGATCATCCCTGCCTGCTCCCGAGATCCCCTGTGTGGCATTCAGATGCACAGGGATGATCCCGGGATGATCCCAGGATAAATGGCTGGTGTAGACATGACCAAAGTGTCCATTCACTGAACGTGAGTCTACTCAAAAGGAAAGACAACCTCGTGTGAACACCTTCCAGGGTCAAGAGCTGGCTGCAAGACAGGAAGGTGTGGAGCTTCTAGAACTGTTGAGCAGAATTATTGTTGACCAACAGATCCAAACTCCAATCTTTCCTAAACTGTAAAATATGGGTTTCTAGGGAAATATGAAAAGCTGAGCCCCAAAGCCACATTTTTATTAAAGCAACTGTTGTTTTCCCATTGGTCTCATGGTATAAAGAAAAACTCAGGGTGTAAAGTTGTCTCCATATCCTCTTCTATCTGGTTCAGGATCACTTAACAAAGACTGCTAGATCTCCAACATTTGTATTCGTTCAACATTAATGCAACATTGCACCCAAGATCCCCAAACTCATTTAACTTCCTAAGCTTTATTATCTAAGGGACAGATCGTTGAATACTTGGAGTTTGCATTGTACAGTAGAAGGAGAAGAGTGGGAGGTGGGGAAAAATCACATAATCTGTAAAAGGCAGCGTATCTCCAGAATAAATCCCCTATTTGAAATGCATTTCCCAACCGTTTCCCCCCCACACACTTGAAATTCCTTTATGGAATTTCAAGTGTGGAAAAATTGTTGTCCTATGACTGTGTCAACAGACCATTAAGCATTAATTGCTCTACGCATAGGCACTTGGGTTTGTACATTCATTACTATGAAATGGATGAGTGTTTAAGTGTAAGAGAAAATTTACAAATGTAGCACTTGCTGCAGCAGTTAAGAAGAAAGATGATTCTGAGAATCAGCTGCTGCTTTTCGAAGGTGGAGATGTGATATGTTTTGACAAGACTAGTCAATTACAGTACTCAGAAGTAGTAACCTTCAGCAGTTGAGAAATATCAGATGGAGCTTCGGTTTACCTCCAAAACATCCATTAATGTTCCCAACTTGGGTACAGGGAGGGGGAAAGTATAATTCTCAGGCTAAAAGTCTTAGAAAGAGAGATGCATGTGTTACGTAAGGGTGAAAATGAGCACAGAAATGTCTTGGAGCAACTTCACAGAGGAGCGAGTTTCAAAGTCAGATGAGAACACAATCTGTATTATTACATTGTCAATCTCGCCCTTCCTCCAAGCAGCTCAGGGTGCATTTGGATCTCTGACACATGCACACTTCATCCTCCCGACAGCCCTGTAAGATGGGTTAGGCTGTACTGATCGAATTTGGCTGGGGCAGATGGGTGAGAAGGTTTTCATTTAATCTCATTCATTCAGCCGCATTTCCTCTGGCTTCTCCTGAGATTTCAGTTCACATGCTGTGTCACACGTCTGCATCGTCCTCTCTGCTAGAAAGTCAACCTTTTCCCCAATGTCAGGCTCAAATTCTCCATAAATTTAGTTCAGAGCTTACGGCTGTATACAACATATAAAGGCCCCAAGCTGGGTTTGGAAGTGTTCTGGATGGGGTTACAGTCCCCCAGAAAGACTGCGTTCATAGCTTGGGGGTGCTCCTGGGCAGGATCTACACTACTGATTTATAATGGTTTATAGCAGTTTTGACAACTGTTCAGGCCAAGGACACATTACATATACTGTTTTCAAACCGTTTTCAAAGTGTTATAGCCTACTTGGTGTAGATCTGGCCCTGGATCAGTCGCTCAAATAGATGTGATGGCCAGGAGTGCCTACTATCAGCTTCGGCTGATACACCAGCTGCACCCCTGTTTAGAGTCAGAAGATCTAAAGACGGTAGTGCACGCGCTGGTAACTTCAAGGCTCAACTTCTGCAATGCGCTCCACATAGGGCTACCTTTGTGCCTAGTCTGGGGACTTCAGCTAGTTCAAAATATGGTAGCCAGGGTTGGTACACCTAAGGGTGAGCATATTACCCCAACATTGAAATCACTCCACTGGCTGCCAATTAGTTTCCGGGTGATGTATAAAGTGTTGGTTATTACCTTTAAAGCCCTACATGGTTTGGGTCCAGGTTACCTGTGGGATCGCCTTCTCCCATACAATCTACTACACACACTCAGGTCCTCTGGGAAGAATTTACTCCATTCAGCAAAAATTAAGCTGACAACTGTTATGCAGAGGACCTTCTCTTCTGCCACTCCCACACTGTGGAATGGCCTGCCAGGAAAGTTTCGTCAACAGTCTTCTGGAATTTTAAAAATTTGTTGTTTTACCCTGCCTTGATCCAGAGGAAGAGGTGGGTAAGAAAATTATTATTATTATTATTATTATTATTATTATTATTATTATTATTATTATTATTTTCCCCAAATTTACAGAGGAGTGGAAACCTTTTATTGAATATTGGAAAAATAATTATGCTAGAGAAATTAATATATATTCTTGTTGTACTATATAATAAAACATTGCTTCGGAGATGTGTGATATTTTGATCTTATGTACTATCTAATCTATTTAGTTCAGTTTATATTTAATTTCTTTTTGGATGTTTTGTGTGGTGTTATGAAAATTCTATCGATTTGATATTAAATTTACTTAATTTATCCTTAGATGGTAACCGGTGTGTTACACCGGGTGTTGTTGTTGAGTAGCTGAAATAATTGACAGTGTATAATGAATATGTTGTATAATAGTATGTTGTACATTTTTTTATTAAAATAAAGCATTTAATTTTAAATTATTATTTTTATTATTATTATTATTATTATTATTATTATTATTATTATTATTATTATTTCTCTGCTCCCATGGAATTGCAGGCTATGCACAGTCCTGCTTGCACTAGGACTGCCTCCCTTCGGCTTGTCAAAGTCCTCCTCCTTCTTTGGAAATGGCAGCTACTAGGAAGCCAGCGTGCCTTTCCCTCTGTGACTGCCACTAACATATGCCCCTTTTTGCACCTGAGTGAAAAGCTCCACAGCCAACAGCTTCCCCGGCACGGCAGGAAGATGCCAAAGAGAATGAGCGCTGGATGGCAAATGCCTCTCGACGGCGCACCCGCACGCCAGACAGGCTCCGGCAGCCTGGCTGGAATCTCCCTGTTCTTCTGAATTAGGGTCGTTTTGGTACAGACAGGAAATGAGCTCTGCGGAATCGGAATTGGAGCAGCTAATTAAAACGAGGCAGCCGTTCATTCCTCTTTATCAATGCTTTGTTGAAAATCCCCCACCCACCCCTGTAAGTGAGCATTGTTTCCTGAAATGGAAATTTCTTCTGTTTAAACACCACGTCACCTCCAATCGCTTGGCGGCACAGCCCTCCTGCCTGCCCGTTCCTAGGAAATGGATTTGTTTCGTTGGACTCAAGGGGACTAATACGACGATTAGTTAGCATGGGCAAGACTGACTTGTCTTCGCAAGGGGCAAGTGTGTTTGGGAATGTGGGAGTCCCAGTGGGATTTGGCACAGAGTGGGCTATCAATGGCTTCTGGTCCTGATGGCTAAGGGCAACCTCCAGGAGCAGAGGCGGTAAGCCTGTGTACACCAGTTGTATTCAACATGGGTGGGAGGATGCTGTTGAACTCATGCCTTGCTTGTGGATTCCTGGTAGATACTGGTTAGTCATAGTGTGAACAGCGGGCTGGACAAGATGGACCCTCAGTCTGATCCAGCAGGGCTCTTCTCACGTTCCTCTGGATGGAGCCCTGATGCAGAAGTGACCAAATTAGAGTCACAAAATGCAGGCTTCCATAACTGAGTCAAGAAGTCCATTTGAAGGGACTTGGAGTGAGGATGGGAGGCCAGCAACATTGGCTGGTTGGTGAGTCCCAGGCAATAACACACATGCACACAGACACACAGACACACACACACACACACACACACACACACACCACTACTGAAGGACGTAGCTCTCTGGACTCCTTGCTCTTCTTCGTTCTCACTGCGTGCTCCTTCTTTGACAAGTGCAACAGGAGCACTCCCCTGTGCTTCGGTGCAGTGGTGTGAATTCAGAGCAGAGGGAGATGCAAGAAGATGGGCAGTGAGAAACAATGAGGGTCCATTCAGGAAGGAGGAGCAGTGAGGGCATCTTGCTAAAAGGCATCCAAAGGCCAGAGCCAGCCTTGAGGAACACAACAGGGCAAGCTCTGTCTATGGAAACAGGCAAACCAGGAGGGAAGCAGGCAGGCAGCGAGATAGAGGACAAATCAGTAGTCTGAGAGGCAGGGATCCTTGGAATGAAACAGACGTGGCCAGAGTCTAGCTGTTGCCTAAGAAAACTCACTGGGTGTCTCGCATGGAAGAAATTATGATCTGGACAGGGCAGATCAGGAGGAACCAGTGAGTTGCCTGGGAGGCATAGCAATGCCAGTGTTTGGGAAGAGGACTCTTCAGACATCTGATAGAGTAGGTGGCTCACCCCACTAAGAAGACATATGCATTTCATTTTGGTTTGTTGATTTTAAAACTTGAGCTTTATTTATATATATATATATATGAATTTGAGAGCAACCCCAGGGGTGTCCCCAGCAGGGAGATAGGGATGCTTGCACAGCAACCATCTGCTACCCCTGTCACTACCAGCTGTCCTGAGTCACTGTGGGCCAAGTCAGCCTAGTTAACAGATGCCATGTCAGAGTCCTGAGGGCTGAGCTGCCAAAAGCTCACCAAGCTCCGGCCATCCAAATGGATTTCCCGAACGTCCCTAGAAAGGGATGGAGCAACGGAACATTAACAGACCTCGGAAAAAGGAGGCTAAAGGGAGACAGGATAGAGGTGTTCAAAATGATGCATGGTGAGAAGAATGTGGACAGGGAGACATTTTTCTCCCTCTCTCAAAATATTAAAACCCGTGCTCATCCCATGAAGCTGATTGGTGGGAGACTCAGGACAAGTAAAAGGAAGTACTTCTATACACAAGGAATAGTTAAATTATGGAATTCACTACCACAGAATGTAGTGATGGCCACCAGTTTGGATGGCTGAAAAAGGGGGTTGGAGAAATTCCTGGAGGAGAAGGCTATCAATGGTTATGTGCTCCCTCCAGTATCCGAGGCAGTAAGCCTGTGTGCCTCAGTTGCAGGGGAACATGGGTGGGAGGGTACTGTTGCCCTTGTGTCCTGCTTGTGGTCCCTGGCTGATGGCTGGTTGGCCACTGTGTGGACAGAGTGCTGGCCTAGATGGACCCTCGGTTTGATCCAGCATGGAACTTCTTATGTTCTTATGACCCCCATTTCTTCAGTGTCAAATAGCTCTGCATGGGTGGTCGATTCAGTACCCTCCTCTTGATCATCAGTGGACACCAAAATGGTGGAGCTTGTAGGAAAACTACCTGCAGGAGGACTGTAATGCCAAGCGTTCAGGTCTACATTGCTTCACATGCAGCTGGAGCAAGGCTGCCCCATGTTCAGGGACCTGGGCTTGTTTGCATAATAGTTTGATTGAGCTCCATCTTTTGCCCATTGACCTTTTTAGACGTTTTCCTGTTTCTCCTCCTACGGGGGCACTTGAGCGCTTAAGTGGCATCCTCGGCTGAGCAAATTTGGCAATGTGTCAAGCGGACTTATTTGGGGATGTATTTACACTTGTCAAGTCTAGTACTCTCCAGGCAATTGAGCTTACTTCCTGCCTACATAAAAATGATTTCATTAACAGGATCTGTTTGGTTATTATCGCGGGTTGTCAGTTTGCAATTCAAAACCACCAAAGGCCTAGCTGCTATTATATACAAACTAACAGGATTCCTTCCCTCCCCCCCCTCCGGAAGGGTGGGAGGGTTTGATTTCTACAGCATGAACCAGCTTTCCATTGTGAACTTAAAATTTCAACATGCAAATAGGGAGAAGGAGAGCAGAAGGAGATGGTAGGTTGACTGGCTGCTGATGTCACAATGCCCCTAAATTCAGACAGCCGGTTCCTGCTGCAATTCCTAGGAGGATATGGCATTTCATAGAATCATAAAACTGGAGGAGGTATTTTAGGCTTTCTGAAGTAGGCATATGTGAACCACCAAAACCTGAGGTTGGTGAAGTTCTCCGAATTCCATCTTGTGTCAATCTTTACTTACAGTCAAGAGACCACCATTACAACATGTAAGTACACAGACATCATAAAAATACATGATGGTAAAGAAGAAGTGATACAAAATCTGTAAAAATGCTAATCAGTAGGTTTAAAATATTGATCAGACATCCATGAGAATAGCCAGATTCAAAAATTTGGCCACTTGCTCAGTAATAAGCTTATCGGTACCCTGAAGTAAAATAATCATAAGAGACTCAGGGGAGCAACCAGGGAGAAGAGGCTGATGCTAGGGAAAGTGGAAGGCAAAAGGAAGAGGGGCCGACCAAGGGCAAGATGGATGGACGATATCCTGGAGGTGACAGACTTGACCTTGGGGGAGCTAGGGGTGGCAACAGCTGACAGAAAGCTCTGGCGTGGGCTGGTCCATGAAGTCACGAAGAGTCGGAAGCGACTGAACGAATAAACAACAAAAGGGCATATTAGGTCTTTCCTGGCCTCTTGATAATAACTGCAGTAAAATAGTACATGCAGGATGGACTCCACGTTGACGTCATTACAGGAGCAGCATCTAATATTCTTTGGAATTTTCTTGAATCTGCCCTCTAATAGCTTGGAGGGGAGAACATTGAACCTTGCTAAGGAGAATGCCTATATTTAGGGATAGTTAGCCATCCCAGGTATGGCATTCCGGAATTCCATCTTGAGTCCGTATCAGATTGGGAACTTTTATCTTCTCTTCTTTTTTTCCACATGAAAATATGTGAGTATTTCCATGTACATTTCTGCCCAAATATACTCATCAATTGTGCATATTTTTGAAATGTATGCATTCATCTTCCATTTTCCACAAGTACACATTTCTTCATGCACATTTTTTTTTCAAATGTACACATGCTGTCAAACATAAATCTTTTTCGGGGTGTGTGCAAATTGCATTGTGAGCTGGAAACTGTGTGGACCATCTGCAATGTCTAATCAAAAATGAACTGAAACAAATTTCTCATACATTTCTAGCACAACTCAACTGCTTAAATCAGGAAATGCAGAACAAGACCATCCTCAAGAGGTACCTGTCTATCGTCTGCTTAAAGTCCTCTGGCAAAGCAGAGCCTACCAGTATTCTAGGTAGCTGGTTCCTTTGTGAAATTGCTACCATCAAGTCGCTTCCTCAAAAGTTCACATTAAAAGGTCATCAAGGAGTGTGTGTGTGTGTGTGTGTGTGTGTGTGAGAGAGAGAGAGAGAGAGAGAGAGAGAGAGAGAGAATTTCATATTTCCACCTGCTTAACTATAGCCCATGGGACAGCAATGTGAGGTCATTCCTCCCATAGGACTTTTTTCAGATCAGGAAGTGCAGGCAGCCTGGGAAGCTGAAGAGCAATGGAGAGATGTGTAACAGACAAAAATAAAATAAAATAATACAAAAAAAATCACCTCTCAGTGAATAAGTAAGCACAAAATATCACAAAATGAATTATAAAACACTCAAAGCATGATGCAGAAAATTCAAAGTGTTTTTTTCATGGGGGAAAGAAAAGTTTTAGGAAATTGGAGGGCAGATTTTGGCACAGCATGAGCTTCACCTCTTCCTTGGAGCTAGACAAAATATTGCTGCCCCCCCTCGCACCTGTACTGTGGTAGATGCAAAATGAGGAGCAGCCTATCGGCAGAGTTGTCATGCTTGCACACACACAAACACACACACACACACACATACACACACACACACACCCCTTAGGAAAAGAAAAGAAAGAAGCTGTGCTACAAGTCTTGCTAAGGCTGAGTCTGCTCTGTCAGAAACAGTTGAAAATGTATCCTCCCCATGAGAAATTTGGTGAAATCCCCCCCTCTACATTTCTCTAACCACAAATGGGGTGGAGAATTTCAAAAGGCCATTTGTGCATAGTTTGACTTGTGCTGTGTGTGTGTGTGGACACACTTGTGCCCAATCCCAGCTACACTAACTTATTCGATCACCCCTATTTATTTCTGTGGACAGCTTTCTCAACACTATCCCCGTGGGTATTTTTAAATAACTTCTCAATGGGAACCAAAAATTGACCTATCCAGACAATAAGATGGTTCTTTCTCTATATGCATTATCTATGTGTCTCCTCCTCCCTTTCGAGCCACTCCATGCCATTTCCTTCCCATTTGGTTATCATACCCACCACCACCACCACTCACACACAGGCCATAGTTAGACCTAAGGTTTATCCCTGGATCGTCCAGGGGTCAAACCTGTTCATCTAGGTGACACACAGGGGATCCAGTGCTCAGGCAGGGGCGAACCCTGGATGATCCCAGGATAAACCTTAGGTCTAGCTATAGTCACAGTCTCACCAATCATTATTTGTCATTGAGTTCTCAATGGCCTGTTTGGGGATTCTTCTTCCTCTAGTTCCCCCCCCCCCCTCTAAAGTGTTTTTTTCCCCCATATCTGATTATACCTCCCTCTTGTTTGATTATATCTCTCTCTTGTGCATGGGTGGTGTGGATTTAGGTGCAGCTCCACAAGCATGGGGGGAAGGGACCAGAAATCTACATACCCATTACAATGAAGGAATAGGGGAGAGCATGGTCTGAAGACACACAATGCTGCAGCAATACACAAGAGAGAAGTATTACAATCAGACTCAGCATAACCCTGAGGTTTGCAGAATATTATGTGATTCCCAATGAGACAAGACAAGAAGTTGGATTTAAAATAGGGCCACATTTATTTATGGATACCTGCAAAGGAAGATGGAGGCCTTGGTGGGCATCCTATCTCGGCCAACGTCTTGGCTGTAATTGGGATTGGGCGAACCATTCATATCCCGACCGGTGACGCGTGTCTATCGCCACCCATCAGGATTCCACTTTTGGGGTAAGTAGGCCTTCCGATGTCACTCCTCCTCAGGTTGCAAAACTCTGAGTGAGTGAGTAAGGTTGGCCTAAGAGGTAACCCTTATCCCATCATCTGGTGCCACAGGACTCCCAGCTGAGGGCCCCAGGTATTTACCAATCACCACAATGGTGCCTAAGAATGTTCACCAACCTTATCCTTGCTCCTGATGCCCGCACGCCTGCCCCTAGTCAAAATGTGACCAAATTCAACCAATTAGCCTAGTTAATACTCCCCTGCTGTCTTACAGTGTGAAGTAGGGGGGAAAAAACCTCCCAAAAGAATGATTGAGAGCAAAAAAAACCCCACACTTTGTACAGGGAGGGAGGGAGCTGCAAAGGAGGAAGAGAGGGCTGGGGAGGGGGAGAGATCCTTAATAAGGTCTCCATACCCCTCCCCACATCTGTGGCACCAAATGGAGGCAGTGTATAATGAGCCTCCATCTGACTCTCTCACCTCCATGCAATTGCCTCACCATGCCCAGGCAAGTCTGGTGTGGTTGTAAGACCTTTCCAACCAAGGCAACAGGTGGAAGAGTGCCTGTGCAAATGCAGCTTTGACATCTGAAGATAAAGGCAAGATATACATGCCATAAATAATGCCTTCATTATAACAGTGAAAGAGAAAGAGAAAAGTTGGATTTATATTGCTGATTTCCATTAATAATGCATTCTTTGCCACACAGGGACTTTGCTTGAATTGGTGAAGGATGGCTTTCTTAAATGTTCTTGATTTCATTGAATTGCTTTTTCCCACTTATCTTTTTTATCTATTTGTTTTTATTTCATTTTTTTTTACTCTTTTAGTTTTAAGCTTAAACTAAGCAGAGGAAAAACAATTGAATGGGAATAAATGAAATGAATTGAAAGTAACAATATGAAAGCAGTAATGAAATGAGTTTAGAGGAGTCGAACGGTAACAATCAAAGGGGAGTTCTCAAAGGAGCGTGAATGTTTGCAAGGTTTTCATAGTTGCTAATTTTCTTTCCCGGCTGAAACGGACGCACTTGTTTCATGTATAAACCGAGGCTCAAGTGGGACATTACAAATAGCCCTGTGTTTCTTTCCTTCACTGTTCATTTCAGCCAAAATTAGCCTGGTTAAGCTGTGAGACTGGGAAAATATAGGGATGAATCGGAAATTTGTTTTTGAACAAGATTTACCCAGTATATATATGCACAATAATCCAGTATGGATACTGGAGAGCTGAACATTAGAGGTGAAAGTTTTCATAATGTTTTAAAGCTCTTAAATTTTTGCAACTGCCAGTTGCCTTGGTGGCCCTATTTGGGCCAAAAGATGGCTCATACACTTAGAAATGTGTATTTTTGGCTTGTTGTTGTTAAAGAACACACACATACACACACACACACACACACGAAAACCAAGAAAAGAAGAAAAAATGAGAAAAACAGAACTCTGTGAAAACTATATTTTGAGTCATACACTGTGGATTCAGTGTATGAGATATAGCTAACTTAGAAGAAAGAAAAGAACTTGATTTTGCTTTGAGACAAGGAGAGAATATAATTCACATTTGTGATATGTAGAGAGCCGAAAATATAACTTAACCTTTGTGTGTGTATTTTTTTCTTTCCTCTCCCCTTTCCCCCCTTTTTTTCTTTCCCCTTGGATGTAGTGTCATTATGTAACGCTTTTATGTTATGTACGATTGCAAAACAATAAAAAAATGGACGCCAAAAGAAAACTATACTCTGAGTCTCAGATTGAATGTCAAATTCTTCTGTGTCGCCAGAAAGCATTCAAGCCATTAGAGCTGTTGCTGCATCTTAACACTGCTGCATCTTATCACCTCTCAAGGTTGTCCTCCTCCCAATGTTGGCAACTATATTTGCCTGAAGGGGCAAGCGACAGTGATCTAGTGAGACTCTCCACTGTGAACGATGCTAGCAGCTTCACACATAAAGCTTAGAGACTGTGAGAAGCTTGCTGGGAACACTTTGCAGCTCCCGTCTACAGTTGCAAGCGAAGGTTTAGGGGCTTTAACCACTGAACAGTGGACTAAAAAGAACTATTAGGAGACACGTTTCTACCAAGGCCAACAGATCTCAAAGCTTTCATCTGCTTTCTGACTGTTAGGCAGAGGTATAATGTACCAAATCTCTGCCTCTAAAATGGTGGCACTTCTACTTTCTTTAAATGTGAATTCAAGACAACAGAATGTGCTACTTCTTTGCATAGTTAGGTAGGTCCTTTGTTGCTTTTCAAAGCAAAATAAGCCTTAGCTAGACCTAAGGATTATCCCAGGCAAATGGAGGGGTCGTCCCTGCCTGCTCCCGGGATTCCCTGTGTGTCATTTGGATGCACAGAGATGATCCCAGGATGATCCCGGGATAAAGGCCTGGTCTAGCCATGGCCATAGCCTCCACAAAGTTGCAAATACTATTAAACTGATCAAATGCAAAACATAATACAACAACAAAGAAAAGCTATGTAATATCACAGTGCAATAAAAAAGAGTAAAAAAGGCCTTCTGAAAAAGGAAAGTTGTCAGAACACTTATCATGTGTGCAGTCCTGAAAGTGAATGTGAGCAAGAGAAGTTACCAAATTCCCAAATAAGTGATCAAGTTCAAAAACTGTTTCCCTCCCCACCCACCCCACACAAACGAACGCCATGAAATGTGCAAGTGTAAAAAAAGTACATATTTTCATGCACTGAGAAGGACACTTTTCCTATTAGAAATGCAGAATTCCCCCTGAAAAACAGCTAACTGGAGCAAACTAAAATGGGTTTCGAAATGCTTTGGGGAGAATTTAGGGGAAATAAAAAATGGGTGGTTCTCCTAACACTTCCCCCCCCCCCCCCGCTTCAGATAGAGGGGAGAGGGACATAAGTATCCTACACTCCGTTAGCAACAGTTCAAATGGAGAGTTCTCTTTGATCACATGGCAGCCTTAACAACAATGATAATATTAAAAGAAGCAAGATGTGCAACGAAATGCCGCAGCGTGAACACTTCTCTTCACTGTACAGTCAGTCTGCCATGCCCTCTTCCAGGATACATATCCCCTCACACATAAGTTTTCCAGATCCGCTGCCCAACAATCAGTGAGCATTCTGTGGCCTCTGAACATCCCAAGTCCCCATTAAACTCTTTGGAGGTTTCCTCTCCCACTTAGACTTCCCCCTCAAAATTAAACACATGCACACAAACCTGCGAACTTTGAAGATACCTCTAGCCTGAAGAGATCTCCCTCTTTTGCATGGAGCCAGTGTGGTGTAGTGGCTAGAGTGTCAGACTGGAAGTCAGGAGATCCGGGTTCTGGTCACCACTCGGCCATGGAAACCCATTGGGTGACTTTGGGCTGGTCAAAGACTCTCAGCCCAACCTACTTGTGAGGATAAAATGGAGAGGAGGAGGATTATGTACGCCACCTTGGCTTCTTTGCAGGAAAAAGGCAGGATATAAATGCAATAATAAATAATAAAAATGGTAGCATCTGGGCCATAGAAGGATGAGCACTTGCAACATGAGCTTAATAGGATTTCACAACCTATAAGATATTAGAACATAAGAGGAGCCCTGCTGGATCAGACCAAAGGTCGATCTAGTCCAACACTCTGTTCACACAGTGGACAACCAGCTGTCAATCAGGGACCAATGAAGCAGGACATGGTGAAACAGCACTCTCCCACCCATGTTCCCCAGCAACTGGTGCACACAGGCTTACTGCCTCGAATACTGGAGATAGCACAGTGGAAACTGAAACAGAAGAGTTGCCCATTGCAGTGCTCCGCTCTCCTTTTCAGCTATCACGCAGGTCCAATTGAAGAAGTGTTTTTGAGGTACCTGCATTCATTATACATCGCGCACCCTCTGGGCTGGCATTCTACCTACAATGCAATGTATTCTACTGCTACCCAAATATCTATTTTTCTCCCTTCATCTATATTGCATTACAACCTTGAGGTCTATCACTGGGGAGAGGGGAAAGGAGGGGCGTGGGGGGGATACAATTTTCTTCTTGCACAAAGCATTTCATTCCCAGTTGCTGTATTAAATTCATTCCTATTTGAAGTGGTTTCTGCCAGTATGAATCATTTAAGCGCACATGTTTGTTGTCGCCGTTGCCCGGGCAACTGTTTGGCTAATTGAATTCCAAAGCATCTCGCTTGATTTCCAAGCCATGATAAAGGGCATGTATATTCTCGAACAGCAGGCGTTGGGATCGAAAAGAAGGTAGGCACAGAACATTGTGGGGGAGGGACGGACGATGACAGCACAGCTTCAATGTCCTGGGCTACTTCTTAGACATAACCAGTGTCCTCTAGGCACCAGTGTGTTCTTTCAGCTGTCTACACACTCCGTCCCCTCCTGATCTGTACTTTGGGTGCTCACTTTTTCTTCTTCCTTGCTCCATTAACATTCTTCTTCTCCATCAACTGCATCCTCTATTTCTTGTTGGTGGGGAGAGGACTAGAAGAGAAGCCGGTTTACTTGGGTCAACTTCAGGTGTGTTTTGGCTTGCCCTGCCCATCTCCAGACTATATATTTCACTAGAGCTTCCCAGAAGATCTGTGGGGAGAGGCTGCTCTACCTGGGTCATCTTCAGGTGTGTTTTTGGCTTGTCCAGCCCATCTCCAATTGGGTAGAGCTTGCCAGAGGCTCCTCGGGGAGAGAACTAGAAGAGAAGCTGCTTTACCTGAGTCATCTTCATGAGTGTTTTTGCCTTGCCCCACTCATCTCCAGACTACACAATTGCATAGAGCTTGCCAGAGGATCTGTGGGGAGAGGCTGTTCTACCTGGGTTATCTTCAGGTGTGTTTTTGCTTTGTCCTTCCCATTTTCTGTCCTCAGCCTTTCACTGGATGCTATACCTCCTGACACCACACACACACAAACACACCTACATCCATGTTGGCCTGTTATGCTTCCCTGTTCAAACACTCATTAAATCTTGCCTTTTGGGGGGCTTTAACATTTAGCTTCCTCTTAATTTTCTCCTCCCCACCCTTTTCTCCTGCATCTTCAGACTCCTGCATCACCAGCCTGTGGGCAAGGCCTGTTGCTTTTCACCAGTGCATTTCTGGCATTGCTTCGATGTATATACTAGGGGTGTGCAAGGACCCCCCGCTCCGCTTCACTTGCAGATCCGCCATTTTCCGGATCGGGCCGCTCCGCCCCGCCCCCGCTCCGCCCACTTCCGCTCCGCCCGGAGCTCCGGATCCGGATCCGGAGCTCCGTTTCCCCCCCCCATAGGCTTGCATTGAAAGCTAAAAAATTATACAACTTTTTTTCTGTTCAAGTTAGAAACCTCATGTTTGGCACCATGACACCTCATGGGGATATACACACGCATGCCAAGTTTCAAAGCAATCCCATCATCCCCTGATTTTTGGAGAATTTTTGAAAATCGGGCACCCCACACACAACATCCCTGCGAGGTGGGCAGGGGAGGAGGGAGGGAAGGCAGGCAGGCATGCAGCTGGCATTTCTGGGGGCATAAGGAAGTGAGCCAAGGATAAGCCAGTAATGCATATAAAATGGAATAAATCAATCAATAAACAAAGGAGGGGTGGAATTAAAAGCAGCAGTGTTGCTCAATAAACAACAAGAAGAACTTTTTTTAAAAGGCTATATCTGTCTTTTACCAGCAATAGGGGGACGTGCCCGGGGGAGGGGGAAGTAGCTGCCAGTTCAAGACACTGACAGCCACAGCTCTGAGAAGAAGTAAAACGCTCACTTCGACTCAGAACAGGCATTGCTCCACCACTGAAAAGTGACCATTCACTTCAACTCATGAGAGGCATTGCTCCACCGTTTTACTCTCTTTGGAAGGCTCTATGGCCTTCCAGTGCAGGAGAGAGTGGGGGCACGTCCACGATGAGATGCCCTAGGGGAGCTCATCCCCTTGCACCACATCGATTCAGTTGTTCCCCAAGGTTAGGGTGGGGAGCAGTGCTGTGTTTCTATCTCTTATTCTTGGCTTAGTATATGATTTCAGGTTGTGTTTGTGCATTTGGTGGGGCTACTGTGTTAAAAAACACGGGGAAAAGCCCGTTCAGATGAAGAAAGAGAAGTTTCCCAGAATCCCAAGTTACCTGTTTTGCCTATGCCCTCCTCCAACTTTGGGATCATCATGACCGGGAGCTGACTCTGCCCCTCAGCCCTTTGAAAAAGGTATTTTTCCCGCCGATTTTTTAAAAACTTCTAGCCCGCGACCCGTACGATGCAGAAAGTTGAGAGTGGTCTCAAAATGACCCCCATCCACGACTCTCTGTGCACAAGAATTTTCAGAACGATAGCTTAAACCCCCCCCAGTTATCCCCGATTCTTTCCCTCAATGCAATCCTATGGGCGAAAAGCCGAAAACGCAGTTTGAGCCGCGCGGTTGACCCGATTTTCACAAAAACATTGCACGTGAACCACAGCACGCAGAAAGTTGAGAGTAGTCTCAAAATGACCCCCATCCACGACTCTCTGTGCACAAGAATTTTCAGAACGATAGCTTAACCCCCCCCCAGTTATCCCCGATTCTTTCCCTCAATGCAATCCTATGGGCGAAAAGCCGAAACGCAGTTTGAGCCGCGCGGTTGACCCGATTTTCAAAAAAATATAGCACGCGACACGGACAACGCAGAGAGGTGAGAGTGGTCTCAAAATGACCCCCATCCACGACTCTCTGAGCACAAGAATTTCCAGAGCGATAGCTTCAAAAACAACGTAGTTATGCGCGATTATTTGCCGCAATGCAATCCTATGGCGAAATGTTTTCAAGATGGCGACCAGAGCGCTCCGCCTGAACTCGGAGCTCCGAAAAATGGTCGCTTCTCTTCGCCTTGCTTCTAGGGGGTCCACGGTCCGCTCCTACTCCGCCTCTGGGTAAGGCGGAGCAGGCCAATCCGCTACTGCTTCTACGCTCCTAATCGGAGCGGAGCACATCCCTAGTATATACACAGCGTGTTCTGATGGATTTGAACGACGGGAAGGTCAGGGAATGAAGCGATTTTGTGGTAAAGGGCAGTGATGGAAGAAGGGCCCAGTCAGAAAATGGAAGGTGCCATTTTTATTTATAGAGAAGAAGGGACATAAAGAGAGAGGTTGAGTGACTAAATTTTGAAGCAGATTATAAAGAAGTCAATCTGTAAGCACTTTGAAAAAAGAAGGGGAAGCCCTTCTCTCAGTCCCACCACCATCATGGGAACATGGGAGAGGGCCTTCTTGGTGGCTGCTCCAATACTTTGGAACTCTCTTCCCAGGGAAGCTAGACTGGCTCTCTCCTTGATGTACTTTAGGAGGCAGGAAAATACTTTTGTTCCAGCAGAACTTGGCAAATAATCAAGACCTTTGTCTGTCCCAAGGACTTTTAAAACTATAATTTTAAATGCTTTGATATTGGAATAAATTTAATATATTTTTAACTTTGTGTATTTCTATTTATAGGTTTTAAATGTATGTTTTAAATTCTGTAATGCTGCCTTGAGGCCCAACATTGGGAAAAAGCCGGGATATAAATAACTACAGTAAATAATAAGAATAAGAACAACAACAACAATGATATTGTGGGCAATGCATACGCATTGTTGTGTGGAGTGTTGTCATTTTAATGTGGAAAGTGATGTGAAAAGGCAATGAAACAAGCTTAAGATCAGAAAAGTGAGAATCAGAGAGAAACCAAAATTGGCCTCCATTCCTACTAGTGCTGCGCTGGAAATTTATCCTCCATTTCTTCCAACCGTTCCCATTCAATTAGAGAGAAAAGAAATTGCTTTAAGAAAGTAATTTCATGGTGAAGAAGATTTAAGAGAAATTCTCACGGATTGGGTTTGAGTTAATTGTGCTTATATGGCTCGGGTCCAGGTTATCTGAAAGACTGTATTCTCCCTTATGAGCCTGCCCGTGCTTTAAGATCTTCTGGAGAAGCCCTTCTTTCAGTCCCACCATCTTCACAGGCGTATTTGGTGGGAACATGGGAGAGGGCCTTCTCGGTGGCTGCTCCGGTGCGCTGGAACTCTCATCTCAGGGAAGCTAGACTGGCTCCCTCCTTGATGGGCTTCCGGAAGCAGGCTAAATCTTGTTTCTTCCAGCAGGCCTTTGGAGAATAATCTGGTCCTCCATCTATGTTAAGGAGCTTTATTACACCAGTGTTATACCGTGCAATCCCTGCGAATTGCGTGCAAAAGACTCCGAAGTTTTCCAGCTTATAATCTGCCTTTATTGTGAAGTGCTCTGAAGTTTTCCAGTTTATAATCTGCTTTGTGAAGTACTCCCATGCATCCTGCTTTAATTGTGCTATAAAGGGAAAAGCATCGAGCGATTTTGCTAGTAGTTTTCGAGCGAATCCTTTGTTGTTTTCCGAGTGGCCACTGGGGGTGCAGGAGCAGGATTTGATATGTTTAATGAAAATTTAAACAAATCCTTATATCTGCATAAGCTTTAAAGATAAAGACATCAAAATTGGCACAGTAATAGATATTAAGGAGAGCTTTAAGCATACCAAATTTGAATCAGATTGGGTCATCCGTAGTTTTTTAATGATTTTTTTACAATCCCCCCCTTAAACCCTTTGAAAAGGATCTTAGGAGCGCTGCCGCCCGGGATGTGATTTAGCAACAACAGCAACGATGCCATCTTAGCGCTGTAGAGGATAATTCGAGGGAAACAGGTACGTGGGATGAAGCTAAAGGTCTTGTAAAATTGTCGTGTGTTTTAAATGATTAATGTTTTAATATTGTATATATATTGTTTTTTAAAAAAAATATTTTAATTTTTGTACATTTGTTTTCCTGGGTTTAAAATGTATATGTTTTAAATTTTATAAGGCTGCCTTGAGGCCCAGTATTGGGCAAAAGGCAGGATAATAATATTATTATTAATATTAATAATAATAATAATTAATCTTACTTATGAGGTGCCTGAGGAGTGCACATGGGTGTCCTGCGTTTCATTGTACAATCCTCTCTATGGCAGTCTGTGTCCTCCTCACCTTCCCAGTCTTCTATTAAAGTCCAAGGGAAGACATGATGAGGTAATTCCTTCCTCAGATCAGGAGTGCAGGCACCTTGGGAGGCTGTAGAGCAATGGAGAGTTGTGCCATAGACAGCAAACATATGCATAGCATCTCTCAGCCACCATCAAAGGGATTAGGTAAGCTTAACACATCACAAAACTGAATTACGTAACACCCTGAGAATGAGGTAGAATAATGGAAGCCTCGTTCATGGGGGAAGGAAGCTTTCAGTAAATCGAAGGAGAGCTTATGGCTGACCACTAGCTGCACGTCTTCCCTGGGACTGGACACAACACCGCCCTCCTCACATCTGCATTGTGGTGAATGCAAAATGGCGGCCCGGCAGCCCATATGTCTGATGTTGCTGCCACTTGCAGTGAAAGGACAAAAGGGGGGGGGGAACTTACAGAAAACAAGAAAGGAACTGTGCTACGTTGCCTTTCAGTGGTGAGCTGTACCTGTGAGCAACTTTTGAAAATTCATCCTTCCTCATACAAATTCTCAGTGCACAAACAGGATGGATAATTTCAAGAGGCTCTTTGAACACAGCTCACATTCCTACCCTCAGCTTATCCACCTGATAATTCTGTCAGCCAGATGAGCCAAGGTCTGGCACCCTACGAGGCTCCTGCAAGTCAGCTAATCATCTGGTTGAGATCCATGACATTCCTGCAGGTCACCTAGCCACACATAGAGACAACGTACACTATGTCCTTTGAAAGTGAGCTAATGCACTTGGGTCACTTTAATGCCCTACCATTCCATTAAATTCTGAGCTGGATGCTAGTCGTTGAAGTCCCAAATAGGCACACAATGCATTTGATAACCTTTTCAAGGTCCATAAATCTCATCACTGATTACCCTTCAGAAGTCAGCTTTCTCTTCCATCTGTGCGGCAGAGGGACAAGCAGGGGCTGGGCTCCCAAGATCAGAAAGAAAGGTTAGCAGTAGCATCTTACGCACCACTGGTCCCATGAGGACAGAGTGTAAGATGGGACTGAATGCACTTTATCTTAAGGTCAATCTAATGCCACAGAGGTCTGGGAGGAGAGCAAGGTCCACCTCCCCACCACTGCCATTTGCCATCACTGCTAGCCGGTTTCTCAATATCAAGTAACTACTAGATTCATTAATTCTACCTTTGAGCTTTATTAAATGTTTTGCAACGGAAGAGTACCGAGAGATTTTGCTGCACTTCATAATGGCAGCCTAGTTGGTGGTTGGGAAACCCTGGAGAGATACATTGTTGCCTTCCAAAGTTCCCTCTACTCAGAGGAATGGGGTCATGCTGTTGAAATCACTAGGTCCCAGCCCCCACCCCCACCCCCAAGGTAAGGTGCCACACTGCTGCTGAAATCATGGAGTCTCACTTCCCAGAAGAAAGGCTTCTGCTGAAGCCACTAGGCTTCTTGCTTGCCAGAGCAAGGTGCCATTGGTGGCTGCACTTTGCCTCTCCTAGTCAAGGCTCCTTGTATCCCTTCCTCTTCACTGAGACCAGTGAATTGCAGGCTAGTTGCTGTCTACAGGAAAGGGCTTCAGCCCAGGGAAAGGTATATTGCTTTTAGAGGTCCCATCTCCTCTTTGCCCCTTTAGGCTTCTGTTTACTCAGCTAATTCCCCCAACGTAGCTTGTGCATTTGAACCTGTGTAAACATCAATAAATGTGCCATTATTCTCTTCATTGGTGTCTGCACGTCGATCTCTTTGGGCGGGAATTGCCTCCTTAGCCATAGACACTCTATTGCCGATGTCTAAAGATTTTTCATAAGTGGGCGTGAAGGTCTCATTAGAACATGCACAAGTTTGTTCACAAGCCTAACTAGAACTAAACGCATTAAAGCATTTTGTAATTCCCCTCACAAAACAAACATGTAGATTTCCTACCATAAATTGAGACTGGTCATGTCCTATTTCCTCCCAAAATCTTCAAAATCAGTAGCTAAAGGTCTGAGAGAAGGACAAGCGAAGCTAACGTCCACAAACAGTCCTAGTCAGATCCAAAGTAGCCAAAAGAAAAGTTAGGCAGCCTAGACAAAAGGGGCCATGCAGAAAGAGTACTCAAATCCAGGCCAAGTTCACTTTCAGCGACTAAGCAGAAAGCAGACTGCACAAGCAGATAACACAGGCTCTTCTACACCTAAGGATTATCCCAGGAAAATGGAGGGATTGTCACTGCCTGCTCCTGGGATCCCCTGTGTGTCATTTGGATGCACAGGGATGATCCCGGGCGGGGGGGAGACAGGTGTAGAAACGGTCACAGTCAAACACAAATGTTTCCATCAGCTTCTGTAAGCTTCTACTGGGCTTTTTATCCTGAAACTGCCAGAGTCCCACCCAATTCCCATTTACTTTGATTGCAAGGGAGTCCTCCTTGTGAGGAGGTCCCTCTACTCACAAGAAGCCCCTTTTTTCTCCTGAGTAGATACCTTCTGCAGCCTAGCACTTTGTGGGCATTCACAAAGTTGGGGCCTGTCATCTCCTGTGTTGTCTTCTGGGCATCCTCCTCTGTTGGGCCTCTATCTCTTCCTCCTGCTTAGAATCTTCTGTGAAGGGCACGCCAAGGAAGTATAAATGGAGTAGATGCATTTAAAAAACAAAACAAGAACGAAACACCTTGTCATAGCAAATTTCTCACACATCCCTAAAATGGAATATAACAATGGGTAAAAACAAGTGAATGTGGCATTGACTAGGGATGTGTTCCGCTTCTAATCGGACCGGAGAAGCAGTAGCAGAGCGGGGGGCTTCGCCTGCCCTTAAGGCGGAGGCGAAGAGGATTGGGGGGCCGGCGGAGCGTGGCGAAGAGGATCGAGGTGAAGGCGGATCCTTCGCCTCAATCCGGAGCTCCGCCGGAAAGGTAAGTGGGGTTTACCGGGCCCTGCCGCTGTCGCCCATGCGGCGACGGCAGCAGGGCCCGGTAACGCCCCCCGCCCTCCTCTCCCTTACCTGCCTCCATCCGCGGTCCGTCAGCATTTCCAATTGAGCCCGTGGTTCCAGCAGGAAGTCTGGGCCGCACTTGCGGCCCAGACTTCCTGGTGGAACCACAGGCTCAATTGAAGACGGCGACGGACCACGGACGGAGGCAGGTAAGGCCCCCCTCCTCCTTACCGGGCTCTGCCGCCGTCACCGCATGGGCGGCGATGGCGGCAGGGCCCGGTAACCCCCCCTATGGGGGGGGGACCGGAGCTCCGATCCAGATCCGGAGCTCCAAGCGGAGCGGAGTGGGCACAGGCGGAGTGGGGGCGGGGCGGAGCGGGCCAATCCGAAAATGGCGGATCTTAAAGTGAAGCGGAGTGGGGGGTCCGTGCACACCCCTAGCATTGACCAGATATAGACGAATCCATCTATCCCTGGGAACACCCTGCTACTTGAGGCTCTGGAGGATCAGTACCAGACAGTCCTGGGCTTGATGGACTAATTGCCTGACTCAATGTGCATTAGCTTCATATGTCCGAAGGACATCTTACTAAACTCAAAATTTTGGGGTTGTTGTACAAAACAGAGCTTTTGCTAAGACACTATCACGGGCAACTTGTTCACTAGCATAGCCTTCTTTATGAATAGTTCTTTTAACATTAAGCAGCTTTTAGGATATGGACATTGCCAACAGCTGGGGACTGAAAGCTCATAGGGTGTGGAGTGGCACTGGCTACTATTTGTACACCAAAGGCTTCACTTTCATTTCAGCAAATTTCTAGTCCTCATGATTTTTATTTTATTTTTTTAAGCACCAACTCTCTGCAGCACGAATTACTTTTGGCTGCCTGAATCTGAATAACATTTATTTGTTTGTTTGTGGTATTTGCATACTGCTGGATATATTAAAATTCCTCAGTGGTTCACAATATTAAAATAGATTTATAAAATATTAAAACACAATATTGAAAGCACCACATTAAAGCAACTAGAGTAAAAACTGTCTAAGGTGCAGTAAAATGAGTGGCATGATTAGTTTAAAATGTATTATTATTATTAGTAATGCAATAATAATAATAATAATAATAATAATAATAATAATAATAATAATAATAATTCCCTGCATGTACACAGCTAACTTAGTTAATACACCTCCATTTTCTGTTGAGAGCCTCGTGTGGCACAGAGTGGTAAGCGGCAGTTACTGCAGCCGAAACTCTCCCCACGTCCTGAGTTCGATCCCAGCGGAAGCTGGTTCTCAGGCAACCAGCTCAGGTCGACTCAGTCTTCCATCCTTCCGAGGTTGGTAAAATGAGTACCCAGATTAGCTGGGGGAAAGGTAATCACGGCCGGGGAAGGCAACGGCAAACCACCCCGCTATAAGGCCTGCCAAGAAAACGTCAGCGAAAGCAGGCGTCACTCTAGGAGTCAGCAATGACTCAAGTGCTTGTACGAGAGGTTCCTTTCCTTTCCTTCCTTTTTCTGCCAAGTAAGGCTGAACAATACTTCCAGTTCAGTTCACAAATCATCAGAATTTGCCCTGTTTGCAACCTTAAACATGAAGCTGTGTGTGTGTGTGTGTGTGTGTGTGTGTGTAGCTCAAACATTTCTGAACATGTGATTGCATTTGTAAGATGCATATATATATAAATCACATTTTAAAAATGCATTTTAAGAAGAAAAAAACCACTTTAGTCAATGGCAGAACAGTGCACACTTTGGAAAAATGTGCCCCCGAAATGGCCACTTTCCCCATTCAAATGAAAAGAGAACAGGTTGCAAATAAAAATGGGAGCAAGGCCAACCACGTTTGTAACACAGTTTGGAGTCTCTCAATGAGCTCAACCATCCCCAGAGGCTGTTGTCAGTCATCTGACAAGTGGCAAGTGTAGGCTGGTGGGCCGTTTTTCCTTTTTTGCATGCTGACACACATGCGTGTTGTGAAAGTATCCATCAGCCGGTAACGAGGCATGTCCGGATCAGCTCCCTCAGCCGACTCGTCCTACTTGGTGTCTTCGCTGATGTTTATTTCTTCTCACTTCCATGGCCAGCCTCGTTAAACACCTCTTCAGCCACTTCATGACTCTGTGATCATATCATCTCTTGTCGGCAAAGTTAAATATCAGAGGTATGATGCCAGGGAGGAAGCGAGCGGTGGAAAAAGCAATGTCGTCGCATAAAAACGAAGTGAAAAATCTCCATGTTTAAAAGGTTTATCAGTGCAAGCCTACGCATGTGTACTCAGAAGTATTTTCCATTGACTTCAGGTAATTGCATATAGGATTGCTACTTACAAGATTTAAAAGGACTCAGGGAATTTCATTTGGGTTTCACAAACACTTTCAACAGAGCTGTGAAGGCCTCCCTATTAAAACATATTTTCAGCATTCCTCAGCTGGAGGGGGATATTTCTTTATTTGCTTACATTGCTGTCAATTGCCCTCACTTTCATTTGCCCTGATACCATATTATAACCAAAGACGATGGGCTCTGAAGCATCATGAATTCACTCCATGCATCTGCTGATACAGAAGATGATACTGAAATCAATTTGACGGCTTTACAGTGATACAAGAGTCTTTATTGTTTCTGCTAAAAGAGACTGACACAGCTACCCCTCTGAAAGTAGCATCCTAGACACTATAGCTTTGTTCAAACGACTTGTCAGTAAATACATGAGTCAGGACAAGATCATGTCATTTGTCCCTCTGACACACTTCGTGTAATCTTGTGCTCAAAATCCTATAGATACACAAGTTGTATGCAGAGAGGTTTTCAAGAAATGCTTGCAAATTCCCAAATTTGGGATCGTGTTTGAAAAATGAGCGGGTATTTTAAATGTGCATTTTGAAATATGCATTCTCCACCCACGTCAACGAATATCCACTTTCATGCTTCAGTCAAGGAGAGAAAGGTGTGCACTTTCAAAACACACACACAGGAATACGCATTTGCATTCCATTTGAAATTCACACTTTTCTCATTCAAACAAACTGAAAAGCAAGTAAAAAAATGAATTTGAGAGCGAGCATTGAAGAATTCGACATCTTTAGGGTGACATAAGAGTCTTTGTTGGTTTTGTGACAAAGGGACTTATGCAACCACACCTCTGGAAGCTTTGTTAACATGACTATCAGTAAATATCAGCGAGCTTTTGGAGAATTTAGAAGAGTTTTAAAAAATGGCTGTTTCACCCATCCATAGTGTGAACTACGCCTGTCAGTTTCACATGTATTCAATCATATGTTTCTTCTGTCCAGTTTCTGCATTGACTTGATAATTAAAAAGCATGCGCGTGTGCGCCTACACACACACACACGCACACACACACTTCTTTTCATATGCTATTTCCCATTTTGTACACAATCTCCCCTAATACACACATTTTTGTATGAAACTTTCTGCAATCTATGCATTTTATAGACAATTTTATTATTGTTGCGTTTTCTATGCAGACTTATTTTTTTCCTCTTGCAATGAATGATTTTATCCTCACAACAACCCTGTGTGGTAGATCAGGCTGAGTGTCCATGATTGCCCTAAAGTCATGCAGTGAGCTTCACAGCTGAGTGGGGACTACAACCTGGATCTCTCGATTCCCTCTCCAATACTCAAACCACTGACCCACACTGGTTCTCATGTTGAGCCCCCAAAAACTGCAGTACAAAATTTGGACATGTACACGCAAACTGAAGTCCATGATCTAACTTTGTCCTGATTCATATATTAGTCCCCAATGTATGAATTAGATAGGTTTGCTTAAAAATGTGGACCAAACAAAATCCCCCCCATCTGTTGTGTAAGCAGAGTGTCTGTGACCCCTGATTGGTTAGGACCCATAATTGTTCGTAGTCCAAGAAGGAGAAAAAAAACCCCGTTGCTATGGTGAACAGCCAACAATCAGCAGTAATCAGAAGAAACAAAGAACTCAACAGGATCAAACAAGCTGAATATTTATACAAAGCATTTCCCAGGAAATATGTCTACCCTACCCAAACCATATTTTTAAAAATGCAAATCAGAACTGGAGAATACTTGATGTAGCCCCAGCCCTAAATGTTCCTGGCTGCATCACACATGGATGAAGCAGAGTTCAAATGGAAACAAAGTCTAGCCTTGTGCAACACAAATTGAATAATCATCTAGTACGTCAAAGGGCTTCTAGGCCAGACAGATGGAACAAATTAGTTTTTAAACCCTTTGTAGCCCATAAATAGGGATGGGGATAAATTTCTTTCATTCACATTGTAAGGCGAATCTACCTAATTTCCCACTTTTAAACCACTATGTGAAACACTCAGTCATACTTTGAAATTTGCATTTCTCTGAATTGTGCAATGGAGTTCTCCAATCAACATGGTTCCAAGTGCATTACATCAGGAAAATTGCAAAAATGCCTATATATTAGGCATCAGTGCATACAAAAATGCATGTGAATTTTCATGCAACTGTTTGTTTGTTTTTTTAAAAAATCAAACTTCAGGAAAAACTGAACACACGACTGGAGAAATAGGAAACTGAGAAAAGCTGAAAGTGACGGAATCATTCAACCCTACTTGTGGAAACTGTTCTTCTCTTACTTTCTGATCCACGTACAGGGATGCCTGTGGCCAGCCAAATGAATTCACTGGTGCCAATCTGCTTTGCTTTGGCTGTGTGAGGTTGCCTCGATCATTTTATGATCAATAAATATCCGAGCAGACACTGTGAAATTCCAATCCGAAGAATTTATACCATTAAGCTTGATATTATATAGGCAGATATAAATAAAAAAGAATTGTCAGTCAAATCCTTGGCAGCCAGAGTCTGGCGTCAAGAGCAATATTTTAATGTTACTCCACAAATCAACTTTACAGCTTTGCCTGGAAAGTATAACAGCTAACGGTTGCTGTAGATTTTAATGGTAAATAATATGGAACGTCCCTTTGAGTATGGAAAGGAACATCCATAGGGCAAATAGCATCAGTGGAGAAAAGGAATTTGAATAGAATCAGTGAAACTTTGGCTCAACTTATCTCTAGGGATGTCCCGAGTGCCCAAGTGAGTCTGGGAGTCCAATGGACTCCCATTCATCCACCCTCCTGGACCTAATTCAGGTGCCCACGGCATGAGCCTGGACCTGCTTTCAAGCATTTGTGAGCCCTTGGTGAGTGTCCAGCCCCACTGCCAAAACTGTACACTCCCCCCTGCATCAATGGGGCTTTAATCACTGCCATTAATGCAACATGGGGAAATGTGCAATTTATGGAGCCTCCATTGTTTGCACAATGTAGATTCTGGAAATTGTGCACTTGCTCCTGCTACATTAATGGTGGCCGTAACAGCCCCAATTATGCAAGAGGAAAGGTATGAATGAAGCATTCATGCCTTTAACCTTGCGTCAATGGGGCCTTTACAGTTGCCACTGACGTACTGGGAGAAATTGCGCACCCTCCCCCACTGTGTTGATGGAGGCTGTAAAGGCGGGGGATGTGCAATTTTGGCAGCAGGGTGGATGGCTGCAAAGCCTCAGAGGAAAATCATGCAGAGGTGGCAGCAATGGGGCAAGTGACTGATGGGGGCAGAGGCGGGTGAGTTATCCCCATTAGGGTTTTTTTTTGGTTTTGTTTATTTGTTTTGTTTATTTATTTATTTATTTATTTGTTTGTTTAGTGGCTACTTGGCTAAAGTTCTACTACACCATTGATGCTAAATACATGTTAAAAAGCAGCAGTGTAACTTATCTGAAGTACTAGAGCAGCATCTAACCAGTGAAGTATCAATAGTAATGAACAGCAGCAAGGTAGCTGCTAGATTCCAGAAAACCCCAGAATGTGGCAATTTATTCTGGGGTCCAAGTGGGCTCAAAGAACCTGCTGCAGATAGGGATGGGAAACTCACCTATTTCTGCACGGCCTTTTGGAGGCCTACTCTACGAAACACCAGGCAAGTGGAGAGAGGCCTTTTTGCTCACTAGCTGAACTGCCTTTTTACCAAGAACAGTGGCTTGTTCTTTTACATAAAACAGACCTTTCACTCAAAGGTGGTTGGCTCTGCTGATTGTGTGGACTTGCAGCTTGCTTACCTTCCCAAGAAAGTGAGTTCTTTTGTTTCACAGAGGTTTTGTTTCACCAAGTTTTTAATCTCCTGGAGGATGTCAACAGGATCTTGCCTTGATTTGGAGAATTCACGTGATGTGTAGTATGTTCGTCTCTTTTATTTTATTTTATTTATTACATTTCTATACCGCCCAATAGCCGAAGCTCTCTGGGCGGTTCACACAAATTAAAACCATAATAAAACAACCAACAGGTTAAAAGCACAAATACAAAATACAGTATAAAAAGCACAACCAGGATAAAAACTAGGGATGTGCTCCGCTCCGATTAGGAGCGTAGAAGCAGTAGCGGATTGGCCTGCTCCGCCTTACCCAGAGGCGGAGTAGGAGCGGACCGCGGACCCCCTAGAAGCAAGGCGAAGAGAAGCGACCATTTTTCGGAGCTCCGAGTTCAGGCGGAGTGCTCCGGTCGCCATCTTGAAAACATTTCGCCATAGGATTGCATTGCGGCAAATAATCGCGCATAACTACGTTGTTTTTGAAGCTATCATTCTGAAAATTCTTGTGCACAGAGAGTCGTGGATGGGGGTCAGTTTGAGACCACTCTCAACTTTCTGCGTTGTCTGGGTCGCGGGCTATATTTTTGTGAAAATCGGGTCAACCGCGCGGCTCAAACTGCGTTTTCGGCTTTTCGCCCATAGGATTGCATTGAGGGAAAGAATCGGGGATAACTGGGGGGGGTTTAAGCTATCGTTCTGGAAATTCTTGTGCACAGAGAGTCCTGGATGGGGGTCATTTTGAGACCACTCTCAACTTTCTGCATCGTACGGGTCGCGGGCTAGACGTTTTTAAAAAATCGGCGGGAAAAATACCTTTTTCAAAGGGCTGAGGGGCAGAGTCAGCTCCCGGTCATGATGATCCCAAAGTTGGAGGAGGGCATAGGCAAAACAGGTAACTTGGGATTCTGGGAAACTTCTCTTTCTTCATCTGAACGGGCTTTTCCCCGTGTTTTTTAACACAGTAGCCCCACCAAATGCACAAACACAACCTGAAATCATATACTAAGCCAAGAATAAGAGATAGAAACACAGCACTGCTCCCCACCCTAACCTTGGTGAACAACTGAATCGATGTGGTGCAAGGGGATAAGCTCCCCTAGGGCATCTCATCGTGGACGTGCCCCCACTCTCTCCTGCACTGGAAGGCCATTAGAGCCTTCCAAAGAGAGTAAAACGGTGGAGCAATGCCTCTCATGAGTTGAAGTGAATGGTCACTTTTCAGTGGTGGAGCAATGCCTGTTCTGAGTCGAAGTGAGCGTTTTACTTCTTCTCAGAGCTGTGGCTGTCAGTGTCTTGAACTGGCAGCTACTTCCCCCTCCCCCGGGCACGTCCCCCTATTGCTGGTAAAAGACAGATATAGCCTTTTAAAAAAAGTTCTTCTTGTTGTTTATTGAGCAACACTGCTGCTTTTAATTCCACCCCTCCTTTGTTTATTTATTGATTTATTCCATTTTATATGCATTACTGGCTTATCCTTGGCTCACTTCCTTATGCCCCCAGAAATGCCAGCTGCATGCCTGCCTGCCTTCCCTCCCTCCTCCCCTGCCCACCTCGCAGGGATGGTGTGTGTGGGGTGCCCGATTTTCAAAAATTCGCCAAAAATCAGGGGATGATGGGATTGCTTTGAAACTTGGTATGCGTGTGTATATCCCCATGAGGTGTCATGGTGCCAAACATGAGGTTTCTAACTTGAACAGAAAAAAAGTTGTATAATTTTTTAGCTTTCAATGCAAGCCTATGGGGGGGGGGAAAACGGAGCTCCGGATCCGGATCCGGAGCTCCGGGCGGAGCGGAGCGGAAGTGGGCGGAGTGGGGGCGGGGCGGAGCGGCCCGATCCGGAAAATGGCGGATCTGCAAGTGAAGCAGAGCGGGGGGTCTGTGCACACCCCTAATAAAAACCACGCAGCAAAATTGATATAAAATTAAAATACAGAGTTAAAACAGTAAAAATGTAAATTTAAGTTAAAATTAAGTGTTAAAATACTGAGAGAATAAAAAGGTCTTCATCTGGCGACGAAAGGAGGTCTGAAAGAAGCTGCCTTGGTTTTACAAAGAAGGGTGGAATATAAATATTTTCAATACATACACAGTATGAAGAGATCGAGAAATCACACGTAGAGTCAAGGGTGCTCTAGGGTTGGCCGGCATTCCCTTATCACTCATCCTTCTCAAGTTTCATCTCAGGATTTGCCGGTCACTGCTGTAGACCTGGAATCTGTTATTCGTTGTTACCCACACCAGCTGTGCAGCATTTGGAAAAATAATTAGGCACCCAGTAGAATGCTGTGCTGATAATAGGACAAGAGAAAACCCAAACACACCTTAGAGCAGTACAATGTGGAGAGGTAACCTTGTTATTTAAGGTTGAGAGAACTTATCCTGATCAGAGTTAGCGTCAGCACCACACAGGGGGGCAGCTCCTTCCTCTTTGAAGTATTGAAACCCTGAGGAGGTGCAGTAAGAAAGATAATGCTGAAACTTCCCCATGAGTTATCAGATAGTGAGGGCAAGGGGGGATTTCCAATCTTACATCTTACCATTTCTCCGGGGGTGGGTGGGTTGTCTACCTTTGTTTTGCCTCTTTCGTCCCTTTGTGCAGCTCATTGGATTTTGAAGCATGGCAACCCTCTGCTGATTTTAGTAGCAGTTCAGAGATGTTTGGAGAAAAAAAGAAGTGCTCCTCAGCTGTGTTTGTTAGAACAGAAATACATCAAAGATGGCAAGAAGACAATAAGTCTAAGAATATTCATCTCTATCACTGCAACCAAGTGCCCCTCTGGTGGCTGAAGAAGGGACTGCAACTCACCTTTATGAATATAATGTTTGAATGAATGGATAGGTTCAAAACCAAGTAGGGAATTGGGAGCAGAACTTCCCCTACAAATTCCTCCTCCTCTCAAAACCACAGACATTTAAGAATATGTATCTATATGATGACAATATACCATCATGCATTTCCTTGCAACAGTTCTACATCAGTGGTGGGCACATTTCAGATTTGACGGATCTATTTTGACTTGTATTATAACCCTGAGATTCACCAACCAGAGCCTGATAGCAAACTGTAATTGTTTATGTGATAACATGTGTTTGGCTGAAACCCATTTAGGGTAGCCATGAATAAAATTTGGAATTTGAATTAAAGAATCCTGAAGCCAAGAATTTGTGCTTCGGCATCAAATCTAAACTGAGCTTACAGTCCTTCCACATCAAAAGCTACTCATGATGACCACCACCCCAGACACAAACACTTTCTTCATTTCAGCAATATAATTCACAGAAAGTTATGTTGCTGCCCTTTCTAAGCAACTGTATGTCAGAGATCCTTGCTGGTCTGCTCCGAAGCATGCAAAGATCGACCATACATTTTTATCTACCTTCCGCCCAGCCCAGTTCCATGTCATTGTACATAATTATACCACTTTGAAAGGAGGGCCCACAATATGATGATAGAATTACACTGGTAAGTATTCCTACACATTTGGGCTGGAGGGGAAAGACAGGGAAATAAATAAGGTGTACAGCACCTCTCTAAAACATGTTTTTTGTCGTGTTTTGTTTTCAGAGGAGAACTTCATTGCAAAATTTGAGTAAATGTGTTGTCCAAAGGATAACTGCACTCTGTCCTTTGTATTATTCCAGGAAGTGTGAATCAGGCCAGTATGCTCAAAACTGTGGTCCAAACACAATCCTTGAGTGTCCCTAGCTATACGTCATCTCTTATAGCCATGGATTCAGTTGGCTACAATTGTAGGGATGGTTTCTGTGTGTCATCTAATCCAGTCAGCTGTTCCAAGTGAGGAGTGCTGGGAATTGTAGTCTGATACATCTGTAGGATTGCAGTTTGGAATAGGCTGTTCCTATCTAAACACACACACATCCCATACACACATCCCTTGTACCACTATGAAATCTCCTGCCATCTGTATAGGATAGGTGGGTGCACTACAAACCTGTTGTGACACTCTTCTGGCCCACAGCAAGTAGTTTTCTGAGATTTTAGAAGAAGGAAGAAGGGTTGACCACCACCCTCATGCCTCCTCCTCTCTAAGCTTGCTTCTCCTAGGGATATGGGAATTTTCAGAACACAAGCTCAACAAAATGTACATTGATGGTGCTATATAAATAAATTAATAATAATAATAATAATAATAATAATAATAATAATAATAATAATAAAAAAAATTCTATGAATTCTGCTTTGAAGTTTATTCAAAAGGTTATGAATGTTCCTAATATAATGTACTTTTGGATGTCATTTTCACTAAGATGCATATTTTTATATGCATTTTTTAAAAATTGGAAATCTCCATTCAAAATTTGAAAAAAGTACAAATTCTGTATTATAACTGAGTTTTGGTTTGAATATTGGTTCAAAAGTGCAACATGATGTAAGTTTGCATGGAAATTTGAACCAATCAAATTAATCTTCCATCCCAGTGCTGCCTCCCCCTCTTCCTCCTGCTTAATCCCCAATATTCCCCATGGAATTTGTGCCACATACCTTCTTCAACCAGTGCTTGTTCCAGATTTTGCTGCACCCTCAGATGAGATTATCTCAGGCAGCGGGCTCTTTCCCTTTTCAGCACACCCACCTCCTCTTTCTTGCCAACGTCCAATGCTTTGCCTATTCCCCTGGACCCAATTTGTACCATCACTCAGAGTGGGGGCAGAAAATGGGGCAGAGTTTACTGATGCTCCTATTCAGTCAATTACTGAATGCTTGTGAACTGGCAGTAACATTGAGGATAAGGATCAGCAGGGCTTCTGGCCTCAAGGGATTGGTTGTGGGGCCCTTCCTGGTGCCCAATGGTGCCAATTCCAATTGTTGGTGCAATTTCCAATTCCCCTAAGGCCCCTTTTCCTCTCTTTATCTTCCCACAAAGAGAGATAATGGATTGACAGTCAAGGAGGAGAAACATCAAGGAGAATCACGAGAAAGATGCCCTATAACACCAGTGGTTGTTTTTGTACTTTATTTGAGAAGAAGGACCTACATAAACTATGTCAGGAGGATACAGGTCTACACACAGGTTTTATCAATCAATAAATGGCATTGTTAAACATAACACTGAGGATATGATACTATGAGAAGACAGAAGACACATGACATAAGAATTATTTACAGCTCTAACGTACAGTATATTTATACTTGAGAGAGAGATATGTGCATCTGTGATGGTACACATAAACGCAAGAGTCTAATGATGTACATTTTCCCCATGTACACATATATATGTAGAAAAGGCTTCTTTTGAAACAAAAGTCAAGGAATGAGAATGCCTTCCAATGGCAGCAGTCACTTGTTTCAAGGAGGCATTTCCTTTTGATGGCGGTGGTGGCCTTAGACCTTCATCCTCCAAGGTCTGATCTCATAAGGGTCTTCTCCACCATTCTATACAATGCATTTACTTGGTAGTGGGTGATGTGAATAGTAGATCAGGGGGGTGGACGGGGATACAAAGGAGCGTGATATGTCGATGGGAGAAGTGACCTTTGGTGATGCCATTAAATCATCTGTTATACTAAACATAAATTATCAATAGCTTTTAAAAATAACTTTTCTCTCTTGTTCCAAGGTTTGGGGGTGGGTGGGGGATGTTGGACAGGGAGGGAAGGGTAAGAGGAGCAAATATAACTCAGCTTTTAAAATATTTTTAAGCAATTTGGAGTATACTTATTTTGTTTTTTAAAAAAAGACTTCTCTGAGAAAGGCTAACAATATAACTGACTTTCCCCCACCCATATTAACAAAAGGCCTCCATATAAATCAGGACTGCACAACCTGTGGACCATGGTTGCACCTTGTGTGGCACCCAGAGCTTGTTGGACCCACCCACCTTTCCCTGCATCCCAGATGGAAAAAATGTGGTTCCTTGGCATCTGAGATCACTGCTTTCCAACTGCTAGTAGCGGAGAGATGATGATCTCAGTGGCAATTGCTGGGCAATTGGAGAGGATTTCAACCCACTTACCCTCAAGAGATCCCTAGATCTCAGTGGGAAGGTAGAAGAAGTGTGTGTGTGTGTGTGTGTGTGTGGCCTGCAACCTCCCAACCCCAGGCTGAAGAAGGTTGTGGCTGAAGAGGTTGTGCACCCCTGGTCTAAACTGAGGATGAGAGTGCCATCCTCTGCCTTTGGCTGGAATCCCAGGCCATAGCTAGACCTAAGGTTTATCCCAGGATCATCCCAGGTTCGTCCCTGCCTGAGCGCTGGATGCCCTGTGTGGCACTTAGATGAACAGGTTTGACCCCAAGACAATCCTGGGATAAACCTTAGTTCTAGCTATGGCCCCAGTTGAGATGCAATCCACAAAGACACCCATTTACAAAGTGGTAGCTTTGCCATAGCATGCATGTGACTGATTGGGTAAGACAGCCATTTCTAAGTTCAAGGCAAGTGGTGAGATAAGTTAGAGGCATAGGAAGCCACCTTCTACCAAGTCAGGCCATTGATGCCTCGAGCTCAGTTCATCAAGCTCCCTGGGATTTCAGCCATCTCAGCCCTACCTGGGGACACTATGGATTGAACCTGGGACATTTGCATGTGCTGTACCACTGACCATTTCACCACTCTTTTGCATCTGATCTGAAATCTGGGGAAGAAGCCTAGGAGTTGTAAGATTCTCCTCACTGCTTGGCAAGACGATACAGATAGCCAGTGGTTACATACACTGACAAGTTCACCAATTTATGTTAAATAGTTGGCTGCAGTCATCCACTCTTAAATACATTTCAAGCCACAAAGAGACATTTCGAGAAGAAGGAAAAAGGAGCAGGAAGTAAGTTGTGTCATGGTGAAAAGGAAGAAGATGTCCTGTTGTGGAGGAAGACCATGAAGAGCGAGACCAGTTGTGGATTTGAAGGAGAATCAAAATGAAGGTGATTCACATGACTTAAGGCAGAACCATGCAAGGCAGTCTCCCTCTTTGAATGCATGTGTTCTGTTGGATAATAAATGTTGAGATAAACGCTGAAGCTTGTTACACATCTAGCTAATCGCTCCCCCATCCCTGCCTGGGTGCTGGTGTATGCCAGATTTCCCCAAATTATCTCATGCGATGGACCTAGTGGTGTAACATGAAGTGGATGTAAACCAGCCATAACAAAGTGCTCATATCCCATTTCTTTCAAGAGAGATACTTAAGCTCCCTTCTTAATTTTCCCAAGTGGAATCAAAAGGATTTAAAAGTGCTTAATGGTGGCTGGGTTGAATCTACTCTAGCCCCAACACACAGAGAGTTCACTGTGGCTCATCCCTATTGGAATCAATGGGATTTAAGCTGGCTGCAATCAATTTGTCTGCTTGATTTCAGTCGGACTTTGGTGTGAGTCATGTTTTTCTGGATTGGGGCCAGTGCTACATTCCTTGCTTCTGTGATAGGCTGGAGGGATTCCATAGAAAGATCCAGCTATTTGGTCCGCTTCCCTTATTAGGGATATGCATCATTCAGTTAAAGCAATGAGTTTCTTTCTCTGAATCCCCGGCTCCATCAACAAAAACCTCACGTTGTTGTTACTTGAATGCCTATGAATAAGGGAAGAGAAGGTTGGTGCTGTTTTAATTCTCTCTATAGAAGCCAGGCCTCAACATTCTCTCACCCTCTACCATGTCCAAGAAACAGAACTCAGGGCGGGGTATGCAAATGTAGAGGTGGAGCTATGCAAATGTTGAGGTGGAGCTATGCAAATGTTGAGGTAATGCTATTCAGATCAGAGCCGGTGTCATCAGACTAGGGGTTGGCTTTCACTTTTACCCTCTAGGTTTATTTTTTTTCCCCCTTTCCCTCCGTGATATTTGTTAAGGCTGAACCCAAAATGACACCCAGATTTGTCATCCAAATCACAGGCTTTGACTTTGGTGGGCATTTGGGTGTTTTTGTTTGTTTGTTCGATTCTGTTTTCAGAGGAGGAACTTACCTGTGTGGCAGCAGCAGCACAATAATAAAAATGACACACATACACACACACACACACACACACAATTAAAAACACACAACCTTTTTCTATAGGTTATGAAGCAGAAATCTTCTCGCTGCCCCTATCTTTCAGACAATGTTTTGAACGGAGAACGTTCCATTGAGCTCTAGATAAGCAAATGGTTGTCATCTATTTTGTTGAAGGCTGTTAAAGCCCTGCATTTGGAGACAGAGTCACAGCCAGGGTGAAAGGCAGATTCAACCTCAGTGCCCCCGGCAATCGTCGGCCCAGCCATCACTGTTGGTCAACCCATGTAGTGAGTGTTAATTTGCAGACTCCGCAAATGAAGCGGTGCAGGGTTGGTTTTCAATCAAGCCCACATGAAGTCCCATTCCAGTCCTCCGGGCTTCCCTAGATGGACTGCCTCTACCCCTGCCTCTACCCTCCCCCTCAAACACCATTTGTTGATTCCCCAGAATGTATGCAGTTCCCCATAACCTATTCTAAGAGTTTGAAATGGCTCTCCTAAGGCTTGGCAAAGCTGCTAGCATTTTGGCCCAGTCCCATTTTTGCCTCCAGTGCTGAGAGCTGATCCAAAATGGAATCCAGCCTGCAGGCTGAGAAAGATTCAGCGCCTTTACCAGTGGAGGCTGGCAGCTCCTATTTCAGTTCAGCTTTGAATCTGCTGTGAGTTTCAGTCTGAACTCTAAAGGAGCAATCCAAAGAGAGATCCCCAAACTGGGTTCAGCACCTTGAATAGCACCTCTGGAGTTCGGCCTCGTTCTGATGGTGAAATAGGAATCACTGTCCCCTACCCTACCTTACCCCTGAATCTGGTTGGCCCACCCACTAGGGAGAAGGATCTCACAGCAGTATATATGCAATGGGTCTCCTGTGCAAGGAGCTGTAGAAACCCTCCCACCATCTTGACAGACCTTTTGTTAGCATTTGACATAGCTGAATGAAAAGCCCAACCTTGCCTGTGGCTGATTTAGCATCTTCCCTTCTAAGCTCTACTTTTTAGCTGAATTGCCAATACATGCTATCTCAATCCCATTTGATAAGGAACTGAGGTTTCCGATGCTTTGTCTCTGTAGTTCAGTGGTGTTGGGCCTCTTTCAGACCAAGAGCTAAATCCCATGTGAGGAGAAACTCCTGGGGGCCATAAGCCGGGGTGGGATCTGAAATACCAAAAATATCCACATATTTTAGCTTAAAGCTCTTACTATCAATAACTAAGGCCATAGCTTGACTGGGCGATATCCCTGTGTGATCCGCGGGATCATCCCTGTGCATCCACATGATGCACAGGGGATCCCGGGAGCAGGGAGGAATGATCCCTCCCTTGCCCCGGAATCTCACCCTAGCCTTTAAGCCCACTTTTTCTGCAGTCTTGGGCTGATCCTGAGACCGCACAACATGTTTGTGGATGTCATGGTTTGTCTGGCTCCTCCCTGAGGAGCTCTGTGCCCATCAGTGGTGGGGTGGGGGAGCAGGAAAACTTATTTTAAATTTAAAAAAAAAAACCTTACCTTTAGCGCATGAGCGTTCATGCACTCTTCTTCTTATCAAAAACAAAAAACAAAATGGCAGGCGTGATGTCCTCTCCTCCCAAGGTCATCACACACTGTGTGTAAACAGAGCAGGAGATCTCATGATAAAGGTATTGTGAGACCTTCACCCCTCCTTCGTGCTAGTCCATGTAGGTCAAGTTGAGGCCTAAGACTTAGGAGAGCTATGTTGACCTTTTAGAATGGGGATAATGAGGCCAGAGAATCACAGAAAGATGGACTGGCATGCGAGGAGGGCCACATTTGGCCATCGTGGCTCAAGTTCTACACCTCTGCTGTAGATATATGTCTACTTTCTAATGCTGGGCAACCCCACAGTCACAGGCATTGCTAATAAAAAAAGCCACATGCATGAACCTCCTTCTACAGCAATATGACTGTAACACGTAATTACTATAGACATTTCAAAGGGAGGTGAAGACACCACACCTAAATGTCATTCCCAAAATGTCCTGTCATCAACCAGGGAGATGGACAGTCCTGCAACCATTGCCACCTTCTAAGCACAGCAGGAGGAACGATCAATGCTCAGCGAGAACCAAATCAATGTGTGTAATTTATACGGCTAGAAATCCTTCCATTCCCTCCCCAGCTCCAGAAATAAGATATGTAAAATAGCACTTCTACAAGGCCTGCTCATGCAAGAAATTACCTTCACTTTAACAGGAATTTTGAAAAGAGACTTCTCTCAAGGGGGGGGGACCTCAACAACATCACACTTTTGTGATGCTCTGAAGCAAAATTTGCAAAAGAAAATGACTCGCAGACGTGTTGGTGCTAGCGGAAAACACAATGAGCAGATGTGAGGATTGATACGTTCCAACGACTTAGCTTTGTTGGCTAGTTATTTGAAAGGGTAAGCATACCTAGTTATTATTACCTTGGGGTCTTGTGTTAGGTTAACAGAAATCAATAGAAATGTTTAGAAAAGTACATTCCACTAAGGGGCAAACTAAACATCCTTGTAATCATGCATCACACACAGCTGAGCTATGTATCATTGACTTATTTACTCCAGTGTATGTACAGCCAGCCCTGATTCAGCATAGAATGGAAGTGCGTGTATGAATGGAATTTTGGGATAAAACAGGCAAAGTTTAACCCTAATTCCCTTCCCAAGTGCCATGGTCCCACTCCAAATAGGGACCATGTGCACTCACACTGGATAAGTCTATCACACAGAGTTCAATTATGTGTGATTAGCTTGACCGTCTTTCATGCCCCATCTGTAAAATGGGTAAGTCCATCCATTCATTCTAATTTCTTATAAGACATGTTAGAAAAATATACCCATTTTACAAATGCATAATTCCTCGGAAATGTGTTACGTGTATATGCACATTTTTATGTTTTGTGACTTGGAATATAGTGTGTGGATGAGATCACACACTTGCCTTACACACTCTGTGCAAGTTTCTAGTTCTTATTTTGTGCTTATGGTACATTGTACGAATCTGGATAATGGTTGATGGACAGTAGTGGGCTCTACTGGAGGCTGGTGGCTCTGACTTTAGTGGGGCTATGAATCCATTCTGATTTTCAGTTAGAACCAACCAGAACTCTAAAGGAGCTATCCAAGGTACTAAATCTATTTTGGGGACAGCTCCTTTAGAGTTCTGATGGAAAACCAGAATTGATTCACAGCCCCACCAAAACTGGAGTCTCCAGAATCCATGGGGGTGGGTGGGTCATATCATATGTGTGTGTGTGTGTGTGTGTGTGTGTGTGTGTGTGTGTGGACCTTCTTCTGAAGTTAGAACTCCAACATTGTTTGAGACCCTGGAGAGCTGCAGCTAGTCAGACTGGTCAAACCTGGACTATATAAACCAGTAATCTGATCCAGTATAAGGCATCTTTGTAACCCCTGTTTTGTAACCAAGAGTACCCTTGAAGGTAGATACAGCCAATCCTGGCTTCCTATGTATGTGTTTGATAACACATACCCCACATATTACATCATTGGAAAGGAAAGGGACCTCTCGTGCAAGCACTGAGTCATTGCTGACTCTTGGAGGGATGCCAGCTTTCGCTGACGTTTTCATGGCAGGCCTTATAGCGGGGTGGTTTGCCATTGCCTTCCCCGGCTGTTATTACATTTCCCCAGCTAACTGGGTACTCATTTTACCTCAGGAGGATGGAAGGCTGAGTCGACCCAGCTGCCTGAAACCAGCTTCCGCTGGGATCAAACTCAGGCCGTGGGGAGAGTTTCAGCTGCAGAAACTGCTGCTTTACCGCTCTGTGCCACATGAGGCTCATATTACATCATTAGGCATGGGTTTAAAAAAATCCTAGATGTAGATCTTAAAATTCAAGGACCACTTATTCCTATTTCAACTTGCCTGACTGTTAAGGAGTTGGATCCAGATCCATACTTAGAGCAGACCCATCAAAGGAACATGTTAGTCACGACTAACTCATGACTCATTGTTTCAAAGTATGATTAAATCTGGATTCAATCCAAGATCTTCTACTGAATGCCCTTGTCATCAGAGTAAAGGTTAGTGATGACGGAGAAGACATTTTCATCTGTGATGTGCCAATTTTGGAACAGTCTCCCCAAACAACTCACCTAACACCACACCTTTATCTTTCAGGGTAAAGGTTTATCTTTCAGGATAAAGGTTATGACATTTGCATTCTCACACTCTGTGGTTTGATGGGTTTACTGTTCTCTTGGTTTTTGATATCTGTGTTTTGATTGTGTGATTTTTTTAAACTCTAAACTGTATTACAAACCATTATGTGATAAATGCTTGTGAAGGGTGGTATATAAGCTTCTTAAATAAATACATACCTAAAATAAAATAAAATAAAATAAAATAAAATAAAATAAAATAAAATAAAATAAAATAAAATAAAATAATGTTTGGACTGGCTTTCACTACTTGGAGCGACTCCCCTACACCTGAGTAAGGAAGGATGGATCTGTCAGTTTCACCTTCTCTGCATTTTTTTTAAATGTTAAGTTTGTTATTTTCATCCTGTTTATAAAGAAAACTGCAAATAATAATAATAATAATAATAATAATAATAATAATAATAATGCTATGTCCTTATAAAGAAAAACAACAAGAACAGGCCAAATTCAAGAGACACCGCTATTTTCAGCATGGAGAAGACTGATTTACCTGCCTGCCATAAAGCTTTTAAAGATGAGGAGCATGTCTAGAAGGAAGAGAGAGAGAGAGAGAGAAAGAGAGAGATGGCAGCACTAATTCAGCCACCTGGATTCAAAGCCACATTTTGAAGCGCTAAACACTCAAAAGCTATCTGCCTGGATGGGCAAACCTGTCAATTCTCCCACATTCTCACCCCCCCCTTTTTAAAAATCTCAGGTTCTTTCTATTACATCTATGCCATTTTTATCTAAGTTATTATTTTAAAAATGAACCAAACAAATCTCTTGCTCATCTTTACTCCTGAGTAGTTACCAAACAGTCATTTCCTCTCAGCTCTTTACATTACCCTTTCATCCTTCTCTGTTTTCTTGAGGTTCACAAATGCTTAGCTGCCCATTGCTTCAAGTCCTTCTAGCTTGCAATGCCTGAGACGGTACTTACCATAAAAACCACCCCATATTGAAAACATGAGTATTTTCACCTTCTGAACTGTTTAAAACAAACAAAAACCATTGTGCTTTTCAAAGCACAGCAACTCACAGCAATTTGATATTACAATAAACAAAGGGTCAGACAGAATGATTTCCCAACTCCACCATCTCTCAACAGTTACTGATGCTAAAATGTCAGCTCACACTCAGATTTAGAGAAATAGTAAAGAGAATGAAAACACAGGCACTCTGACCTTCCTCTCAATGAAGCAGGTAAAGCTATGCCATACAACTTCAGACTTCCATGTGGGGGCTCACAGCTCAAAAGCAGCACCAAAGAGAATAATAATAAAAAGAAAATATAAAGTAGGGCTGTGCACAGACCACCACCCCTCAATCCACTTTGTGGCCCGATCTGGAACTTCTGGATTAGGCCTGATCTGCTTCAGGCCGATCCGCCAGTCCCCCGCTCCGCGGAGTGAGATGCAGCTCCATCGCCATCGCTGCATGGACGGCCGCCACCAGGTAAGCCAATCCCCCCACCCCCTTACCTGTGTCCTTCATCGCAGGCTTCAATTGAGGCCCTGGCTTGAAGCCAGAAGAGGCCTTGGCCTTCACTTCCAGCTTCAACAGGGGCCTCAATTGAATCCTGCGAAGGACTGCGATGGACGCAGGTAAGCCTCCCTCCTCCCTGCCCCCTTACTTGGCTCTGCCACCACGGCATGGATGGCAGTGCCAGCAGTGCCAGGTAGGCCAAACCCCCCACCCACTTACCTGTGTCCATTGTGGTCTGTCGTGGGCTTCAATTGAGGCCCTGGCTTGAAGCTGGAAGAGGCCTCGGCCTTCACTTCCGGCTTCAACCAGGGCCTCAATTGAATCCTGCAAAGTACTGCGATGGACGCAGGTAAGCCTCCCTCATCCCTGCCCTCTTACCTGGCTCTGTCACCACGGCATGGATGGCAGTGCCAGCAGTGCCAGGTAGGCCAAACCCCCCGCCCCCTTACCTGTGTCTGTTGTGGTCTGTCGTGGGCTTCAATTGAGGCCCTGGCTTGAAGCTGGAAGAGGCCTCGGCCTTAACTTCCGGCTTCAACCAGGGCCTCAATTGAAGCCCGCGATGGACCGCAATTGACACAGGTAAGCCTCCCTCATCCCTGCCCCCTTACCTGGCTCTGCCACCACGGCATGGATGGCAGTGCCAGCAGTGCCAGGTAGGCCAAACCATCCGCCCCCTTACCTGTGTCTGTCGCAGTCTGTCGTGGGCTTCAATTGAGGCCTTGGCTTGAAGCCAGAAGAGGCCTCAGCCTTCACTTCTGGCTTCAACCGGGGCCTCAACTGAAGCCCGCAATGGACTGCAATTGACACAGGTAAGCCTCCATCCTCCCTGCCCCCTTACCTGGTTCCATCACCTTCGCCGCAGGGACTGCAGCGGCAGCAGTAGCGCCGGATGAGTCCCCTCCCCCCCACTTACCTGTGACCGGTGCTCCGGATTGAGGCAATCCTCTTCGCCTCGATCCGCAGCCCTCCCCGCCTGTCTTCGCCTCCACCTTTTCCGGAGGCAAATCAGGCCGCTTCGCTATTGCTTCTCCGACCTGAAGAGAAGTGGTTCACAGCCCTAGTATAAAGTACCCTGAGAAGGAAGCACAACCCAGAAGCCTCTTTGGAGGAGAAGAACATTTTTTGGAGGATTGGAGGATTCTCCAGAAGAAGATCTGTCAGAAGCCAGAGTAGATGTAATGGGTGTTCTATTTCTGAACCCTTCACCTTATCCCTTCTCTCAACTGAATGTTCATTCTGCAAAGCAGGTGATGCAATAGCCTCTGTATGTTCAGGGCATTTTCTAAATACATTTTACGTAATTTTTTTTAAAAAAAGGCTCCACTTTGTCAAATAACAGGAGTAGACTTCTAAAAACAAAACTCGGCTGCCTATTTAAATACCTAAAAGACTGAGGGCAGCCCTGTAGGGCCTCCTACCTAACTTGCTTGCAGCCTCTTTGGAATTTCCCATGAGAACATTCAAGTACTTTACTTCACCCAGGAGGGTGAGAAACTGCTGCTCAAGGCCACCGTCAATGTTTCCAACCCCTGAAATAATTATTTCTGAAATGCCACCCAGTCTTCATCATTTTAACTGCCCAGTTCTTGCTTCATTTAACACTGAAAGTATATTCAGAAGGAGGTGGACACAAGGGAGCATTAGAAATTGTGGGCTATAAGAAGGGCTACCAAAGTTATACAGCAAAGCTACACATTAATTGAAAATAGGGATCAGGCAGAGGTGTTGGGGTGGGGAGAGAGATTTCTGCCATTTTATGTAGTTGAGCAAACTACACTTCATTTGGGTCTGGCTCAAAACTTAGCCTGCGCGTGCCAATATTGGGTTCCCTTGAGCAAGTGATTATATCTCAGTTCCAGCTATACATCTCTAAAATGGGATTCATAGAGACCTGCCTTGATGGGCTGGTGGCACTTTTGCACAAGGGAATGAGAGGAAAGCATCTTATAGATTAAAACGTTGTTAGGATGGATTGGGGTGTGGAGAAGCCCTATCTTCTCTTTCCCCAAATTCCCCCTTCTAACTCTCAGCTTTTCCTTAGGTGTGGCGAGAGTAATCATACTTGCTTAATTACATCTGGGCCCCATTCAGAAATACATAGAGGATAGATTCCAATTGTAAGACCAAAAGGAATTCACAGAGGATCCCTTCTTCCCCACTTTACCCTGGTCTCTCCCCTAACCTCCACCACCAGCCCAGTTCTGGTACTAGATGTGAGTGTGGTTATGTAGCAAGTGTCCAGGACAATGGGCAAGGGAGAAGTAAGGTGTGTGTTTGGTGTGTGTGTGAATAGATACACAGGTTTTGATGTCCCACTCAAGCCCCACCTCCCAATTTTGTCATGAACAGGGGCACATGGACACAGGATGAAACAGATATGGCATGCATAATTTGACCCCAACAAGTTTGCTAACCGTGGGCCTCAGCACAACAGTTTGAACAAAAGCACCTACACCTGTTGATTTATACACTTTCACTAAGAAAGACTAACCAGTTTCCTGCTCTGGCAGGCTTCTCTCAGTCACTGCCTTCTTCCTCTAAACCAACTGTTCCCAACATGCCACCCTCCCAATATTTTGGGCTATAAGTTCTATCAGCTCCCCAATGCCCAGGAATGATGGGAGTTGCAGACAAAAACATTTAGACAGTGCAACACTGGGGAAGGCTGCACTAGCCACTAAATGGATCACTACTTCAGCTGCTATTTATCAGACAGCATAGCGGAACAGGGATCCCCTCAAAGTCCTAAAGCTGATCAGATTTCACCCTTGTTTCCCCCTGGCTCCACAAAAGTGTTATATAAATATGATATTGCAGTAACAACAATAACCTCTTAGATATTGTTCAGAAACTGTTTTGTATTAACCTTCTTTTTAAATATGCATACATCCAAAAGCTATAGCAATTGCTTTGACCACTGATTAAGACACTGTTCAGGAAATGCTAGTATAACCATTTTCATGTACAAACATATATATATTTTTTAATCACTAAGTTAAAATCTACTGTTCAAATCCCCTCGGCTTTCTATTTACAGTGTGATAAAATAAATAACCGAACATCCTCCTTATCTGGCTAGCTTGACCTGGAAAACACTTCTATTCCCCCCCTCTTCATACAGACCAGGTCTCTACTATGTCTAAAAGCATATATTTAGTATATATATAAGCTTATAGGCTTGTTGCCTTCTCAAAAGCAGTTATAAAGTGAAGCAGTCTTATACACCAAATCACCTAAACAATCCATCTAAATGATCCATTCATCATCAACCCAGTATCTTCCAAATCTATTGGAGTACAACTCCCACCACCTTCAGCCAGCATAGCCAATGCCCTTGAGGGCTGTGGATGATGGAAGTTGTAGTCTAGCATGTCTCTGTTGTAGTTGTAGTCTAGCACATCTCTGGGGCACTGGAAAGGGTGACCTAAAGCATACACATCTGGGCAGCCAAGTGGAAATACTTGCAGACAAAATATGGGCCTGTACTGTAGTTTCATGTAATTAACCAGGCGGGCCACTGTCCATGGTGCTGAAAGTGACAGTACCGAATTAAATGGTCTCAGGAACATGCACTTCTTGAAACCTGAGACTGGAATGAAGGATGGATGGACTCACACCAGACTGTCTCACACAACATTTGCTAGATCCTTACCAGCTGCTAGCCCAGGTCAATTTATGTCTTTAATCTTGCCTACATGGCTGCATTATGATTTGTATAAAAGGCTCTTTTCATAAAAGAACGACCTTGCATTTTATACAAAATGGCAGCTTGGCAGTCCAGCGGGAACCACTGTGCTTGCCTGACTCAACCCATATCGACTCGGTCAAGCATGGTGGTCTGCACACTGGAGTACGGGAGGTGAACCAGGGCTGGTGGGCGAAGTCTTCTGGACGTCAGACCCTCCCCCTGACTCCAGCAACACCCCCAGTTGGAACTCACCTGTTTGATAGAGAAACCAATCAGCCATTACCCAGAGACAGTGCATGGCAGACTGTCGCTGGTAATATTTACTTCAATGGCCATTGTTCTTTTTAATTTATTTATTTTAAGATTTCTTATTTTTAAGCAAAGCTGTCCGGAATGGATCTTTCCAAAGATAGAGACTTCCCCATCATGATTACAGAATGCCCCTACAGCTGTGGTTAGCAAGTTGTGAAAATCTAGGTGCAGACAAGTTATCCAAACAAGCTGGTTATTTGGTTTCCCATAAACACCTTCTTTGGTGCCTAGCAGTTTTTGTTTCATATACAGGAACTCTGCAGGTTTTCAAGGTAGTAGCATTCTTAACTGACTGACTCCACCTTCCCCCACCCCATGCAACTACAGTCTCAGAGACACTGTTGGTTCACTCTGATGAAGGAGGAGGGAAGATACTCAGGCAGCACAGAGGATGTAGATGAGTTATTTGTAAAACTATAACCAGCTACTTTGTGGGGTTGTTGCAAAGATCTATCTGAGACAGGCTGTAAAGCATAATGAAGCATAATGCAAAGCCACTAGCTGATATACCAGGGGTGGACAACTTTGGGAGGTCCAGGGGGCATTTTTGGCCCCCAAACACCCTCAAGCCAAATGGACCACATTGAAGGGAGAGAGAGAGAGAGAGAGAGAGAGAGAGAGAGAGAGAGAGAGAGAGAGAGAGAGATGCCATCTGGAGTGGCTACAGAGTGCAAGAGGGGTTTAAAAAAGACATCAACATCATATAGAGCCAGTGTGGTGATTACAACATTGGACTAAGACTAAGGAGATCCAGTCTTAGTCCAATGCTCATCCATGCCCCTTGACCATTAAGCTCAGTGAGGGACTTTGGGCTACTCATTGACTCTCAGCCTAACCTACCTCACAGGGTTGTTATGGGTAAATGGAGGGCAGGATGACCCTGTAAGCTACTGTGGGAAAAAGGTATCAGTGTAATTAATATATGCAATGGTTACTCAAGGTGCCGTTTTGTTCATTGGTTTTAAATCTTCATCCATCCCCATCCTCATCCTCATCCTCATCCTCATCATCCTATTTTTCAGGGGCAGTGGGGGCTGCATGCAGCCCATGGGTGGCACATTTCTCACCCCTGCTTTATACTAATAGTGAACTCATTCCCTGGGTGTGGTTCCTAATGTAGACAAAATGCTACTATCCACGCACAAGTAGGAGGTATCTAAAGGATTGGTGGAACTCCAAGTTTGCAGATTTTTAAGTCTAGTGGGAGAGGGCAAAGCGTGGTGGAAACAGTTCAATGGAGACTGAGCATGTTCAGTGGTCTTGGAGTCCTAAGTAGCATTTGTGGGGAAATCAACAGGGTGGGGGTGGGGGTGGGGGTGGAGTTCCTCGGAAGAGGTATGGCTGGCTAGCTGAGACCCTTAAAGGACTACTGTGCAACACTACTATTACTAATGATTAATTAAAGACACGTTCCTATGCTTGTTTAGACAGATAGAAATCCTACAACTCCCAACATTCCTTGTCTAGCTTAGTTTAGCTGGCTGGGGAATGCTGGGGGTTGTATGATTTCTTTCTGTCTAAACATGCATGGGATTGTGCCCCAAGATGGGTAAAAGGCAATTTGGTTAAGGGGAACACATCTGTGCATGCTCCTTTAATTTATACAACGTGGAGGTCCACAGTGCATTGCAATTATGATCATGCAAACGGATGCAACACAACATTAGTGTGCACATGCAAAACAGAACAAAAAAGGTGTAGCTGGGAAAGAAGGATCCACTCAAATCTACACCTTTGGTCTTTGTTCTTTCTTTTTTTAAATGTAGGAGGAAGCCTTTAAAAAAAGAGAAAAGAATAAACAAATGCTGTGTATACTTGCAAGTCGAAAATGTTTATGTAATTGTTTTGTCCATTACTGCTAATTGATTTTAACGTCTGGAAGTGCTTGTTCAGGCTAGTGTAATGGGTTCTTTGCTCATTCATGGTCCAAAACCAAGGGAGGCTCACTACACTAATTAGCCACATCTTTCACGTGGCATGAAATTTGTTCTTTGCTTGGGCGCTGCAGTCGGCTTTGCGTATTATGCACGGGTGCTCCATTGTATTGGCATGTCTTGGGAGAGGACAGGAACGTATAAACAGCAGCATGTGCATATCATTTATTTAGACATTGAAATGTCCTTCAGATAAAGATGTCAAGGAAACTGAGTGACCATGAAAGGAGAGATAACATCATGGCGTGGAACGAAGAGAGATGTAGGAAGATGGAAAGGATACGGCAGGAACAGTAGGCCTGTTCCTGGCAAGCAAAGAAGCAAGGTGACCCTATGCATAAATACCAGAACTGTAGCTTTAGTCATTATAATTAATAATGGCAAGGGGGAAGGGGAGGATGAATGAGACAGCAGCTCAAATGGAGGGGAAAATATTTAGGTTGGGAGAAATGTGAAAGAGAAGAGAAGATCAGTTTATGGTCACCTAGATCTTAGCATCAATAAAACTGAAAAACAGAAAACAGGGAGGAGAAGTATAAAGCCTGAACACACAGCAAAGGGCTCAGGACAAGCTGGGAAACTCTTGGGTTAACAACGAAATATGCAGATATCTAGGTATAGTGAGGAAATTTATGTCGGTCTTCCAGGAACAACAACTGCTACTACTCCTACTATTACAAAAACAATCAAAAAACACCACCAGCGGCAAAATGGGCTCTTCTGCTAGTCTTTGTTGGCCAAGTAGAATGGGGGGAGCTGGGGGATAGATACAGGCCTCTTTGGGGGCTAACTCCACTCCCCTGCTTGGAAGTGTGAGGCTCGGGGAGAGGGTGACATGGAAAAGCCTGTATAGGTGGGCTCCTAAAGGGCAGAAATCACTTGGATGCCACTCAGCAGGGCTAGGAAAGACTCACTTAATATACCTACAGGCTGGCTGCCTACATTTAGATCATAGATGGCCACAAAGAATTCCCCTTGAAGACCTTTGTTAAATAAACATGCCCCGTGTTTATACCATATGACTGTTTCTCCCCTCTTTATTTCTGCGTTCACTCACAAAATGGCAACCCATCACCCCAGTCTGAGTAAACACACAGTCCACTCTTCCACTTTAGATTTGTACCCCTTCATTCTGGGCACATGTAGACCAGGCTTATCAATGTCTCCCCCTGTCCAGGTTTATTGATCTTACAAACCCCAAAGGAGCTCTAGCGAATACCTGAGAGCCATAGCAAGTCCATTTGTACACCAACATCTGAGCATTTTTATATCTCTTAGTAAGGGCCCCTGAGATTTTTCAGAGGTGAGATTTCCTAGACACTCAGCTGGAGCCAAAAGAAACTGTTTTCGAACCAAACTGCTTAGAACCTGGAGGCAGGTTTTCTTTTCTTTCTTTCCTTCCCCCGCAACCTTCCCCCCCCCCCCCCCGGCCAAGGCATTTCCACTCACAAAGAACACAAAGCCAACTCTGGGCTTCGAAGAATGAGCAAACAACCCCTGTGCAAGGACTCTGGCTCCAAGAGGAGGGCGCATGAGTGTTATGACATTTTGCAGCATCAATAATGCAAGGAAAGAGGAAATCTGATTTGCTGAACATCAGTGCACAAATGTCGAAGGAAAATGCAATACCAATTACCTTTGAAACAAATCTGTTAGCTTGTGACTGGCAAACCAACAGCTTTCCAAAATCCCTAGGATAGTCTGCAAGCATAGAAAGCTTTTATATTTAACATTTGCCTCTTTATGATGTGTTAGGCAGAAATGTAGAAGAAAAGAGCTACCTCGATTCTTACAATGTGCGATGGTCCCTTTAGTACAGTTTCAAAAGACTGCAGTAGGCACATGTTGGTTAAATAGGGGAGGAAAGTCATGGGGGTTGTGGATTTCATTTCAGACCAAGAGTCAAACTCCATTTTGGAGACATTCTTGGAGGATGCATTCCGGTTGTGGATGCAGTCAAAGGACCAAGCACTGGGTCCAAAAATACTAAATAATAATAATAATAATAATAATAATAATAAGAAGAAGAAGAAGAAGAAGAAGAAGAAGAAGAAGAAGAAGAAGAAGAAGCAGCATATCTTAGCTAAAAACATTTACTGCCGCTAAGCTTTTTGAGAGATATTTCAACCATTTAGAATGAGGGGAAATCATAGAATCATAGAATAGTAGAGTTGGAAGGGGCCTCTAAGGCCATCGAGTCCAATCCCCTGCTCAATGCAGGAATCCACCTCAAAGCATCCCTGACAGATGTCTGTCCAGCTGCCTCTTGAAGGCCTCTAGTGTGGGAGAGGCCACAACCTCCCTAGGTCATTGGATCCATTGTTGTACTGCTCTAACAGTCAGTAAGTTTTTTCCTGATGTCCAGCCAGAATCTGGCTTCCTGTAATCTTGGAGGAGAAGGGAAACCCCATTAGGGAGTGAGAAAACAAGCCGAAGGCAGGGGCAGAACCAAGGATAATCTTAAAAAATATTATTTGTATGGAAAAAGATTTATTGAAGATAGCCTACGTCTTAAACAAAAAACATCCTTCCTCAGGGCATTTCAAATGGTTGTTACCGTTGTCTGCTCAAAAAACAATGACAGCAGACAACTGTAACAACCATTTGAGGTTATTCACCCCTACACCTCCCAGTTTCAAGCCCTCATCTTAGATACATTTCATTTGGGACTCTTACACTGGCTTCTTTGTGCACTGAATCTACAGTGGACGGGTGTGTAAAGGGTGAACATTCTCAGTCGGGGCTTGGTGCATGTATATGTCAGAAGCTCACCCTTGAAAACACAACTTTCCTGCCCAAAATCAAAATGAGTGAAGAAGCACATTCCTAACCAGAATGCATCTCTTTTGTGCAATAACGATTTAGACCCGAGTATACTTAAAAAGATCGCTGGAATCAGTTCATTGGAATGGGGAGCATGGTGTGCTCTTAATCCCAGATAACACCATGCATGCAACGAGCAGGGACAATTAAGATCTCTAGGGTAACAATTGCATGTCAGGAGCAGGCAGCAGTCGTACGGGAGAAGAAAGCAGAGATTTCATTGGAAATAAAGAACAGCTTCCCCAGACAACCCTACATCTGATTTACCATCAAGCTTTCGAGTCATTCACAGGCACTGAGAGACTGAGCCCTTTTACAAATGCCCATCTGGGTTCTTTGCCTATGCACAGGGAGAAGCACTTGTCATCAGCAAAGAATAGTCCATCATCTTGACTTAAAACACTATAAGGCAGAATGAAGAAGTGTGGAGCAAAGAAAAGGAACAGGTAAAAGTGTGTTGGGCGTGTGTTTGTGTGTTTGGCAGAGCAAACAGTGTCTTTCAGCCAGACCTTGTTTGGATTAGGTCAGCTTCACATACTCCTGAGGCAACTTGCTATGGCCTTTTCATATTTTTTTGCGGGGGGAGAGAGTATGGGAATCCAGCTGCATTGGGGGGGATATACAAGAGATCATGCCCCCTCCTACAAGCATCAGAACAAGTTTTGCTGTAAAATTCACTGCACAGAGGTTAATCTAGATGTCAACACTGCCAGACAGCGGTGAAATTACTCCAGGGTAGTGCTCCTTCCGAAGTCTTAATATAACAGTCAATTCCATCCTGTCTGCAGGAAATGAAAGTTTTCTGCTTTGTGAGCGGATTCATTCAGCACCAATTTTCTCACAGTTTGAAGTCCAAACTGTTTGTGGTCTTGGGATTCACCTCACATTAAGACTTCCGTTTAGTTTGAAAAGTCCGATCCGAGGGCAACGGAGGTGCCATGGGAACGGACAGCCAAAGAGGAAGCGTGGTAAGTTGTGTGCAGTGGAGAAGAGAAGAAAAACCTTGCTTCAAATAGCCACATTTACTCAAACCTTGTGCAACGCTCGCTTTTTTACGATGTATGAGTAGCAGTGCAAGTGTGTGTGTGGAAGGGTGAGAACGGATTTGACTAAGAGCTAAACACTAGTGATCCTCTAGGGACTTAAAACACCCACATTGTGAGGCATGTACCTAAACAGGAGATCCCAGTGTTGGGTGTAGCCCAGCTGTCCCCAACCTGGTACCCTCCAGATGTGTTGGACTACAATTTCCATCATTCGCAATCATCACAGCCAATGGGAGCTGCCGTCTAACAAATCTGCAGTGCATCAGCTTAGGGAAGAATGATGGGATGCCCGTCTCTGAGAATTCCATATCTCTGTTTGCTTGATGGAGTCCCATGACATGCCTGGCTCATCTTGCATTTGTGGGCCAGTATGCAGTCTTTTGTTTATTCGTTCAGTCGTTTCTGACTCTTCGTGACTTCATGGACCAGCCCACGCCAGAGCTTTCTGTCGGCTGTTGCCACCCCCAGCTCCCCCAAGGTTGAATCCGTCACCTCCAGAATATCATCCATCCATCTTGCCCTTGGTCGGCCCCTCTTCCTTTTGCCTTCCACTTTCCCTAGCATCAGCCTCTTCTCCAGGGTATCCCGTCTTCTCATTATGTGGCCAAAGTACTTCAGTTTTGCCTTTAATACCATTCCCTCAAGTGAGCAGTCTGGCTTTATTTCCTGGAGTATGGACTGGTTTGATCTTCTTGCAGTCCAAGGCACTCTCAGAATTTTCCTCCAACACCACAGTTCAAAAGCATCTATCTTCCTTCGCTCAGCCTTCCTTATGGTCCAGCTCTCGCAGCCATAGGTTACTACTACAAATAGAGATGTATAGAAATGGTGGCTGCAATTTGACTCACTGGAGCTCTTGTGGAAAATAGATTGAATTCCTGGGGCCGAACCAAGGGAATCCCATTGAGTTCCACTCCAACAGATCCCTAGAAAGACGTAGCCTGACAGGATGTAGACTTATCTGGCTCATGCTGTCCCCAGAGCAGTGGCTCCGTTGGGTTAGACTCTGGACTTAAGGTTCTTACGCCCTACTCTCTCTTTAGGTGGTAATGTCTTTCACTTTACTTTCTTCAAAATGTGGTAAGCCAGCCCTGCTGTGTTTCAACGCTTTCCTGTTCCAACATCCTGCCCAGAAAACCTCCCTGTCCCAGGGATCTTCACACCCATAATTCCCCACCACCACCAATAGTTGTTCACATTTTCCAGCTACAAGCAGCAATTTATAGCTGCCATTATCAAGTGTGGAGGCCAAGCTAGAGAAACTGCAACTGGTTTCCTGAATTATCTGGAATGCTGGCCGAGTTGGATGGCACCATCCTCGAGTCACTGAGCAGGGCTTTGGGAGGCAGGCATGGTTAGGGGGTCATGGTTCCAGGGGTCTTGGCTCAGCACGGAGTCCAGGCATATGGAAAGCTGGGTGGTCTGGACACAGAGGTGTGTGGCGTTGTTTCCAGGGTCTTCCCTTTTAACTCCTGGACACCAGGTGCAGGCAATTAGCCCTGTAGCTTCTGAGCTCTGGCCTGCTGATGGTGATCCCTCACTCTCATGAGCCTGTGCTCAGCTGGGGTTGGGGGAGCCTCGTGATCCCCTTCATCATTGTCTGGCTCTGTTAAAGGGGCGTCAGACGGGTCTTGCCTGCCCTCTGAAAGTAAGGGGCCCTGTTTGACTTGAGAGCTACTCCCTTCTCCAGGATCTGTTGGAGCTTGCTCTTCCCCTTCGTCCAGTGATGATGTGGGCTCTAAGGGAGGCATCACCCTGCCCTAGGACATCTTTCCCCCTGTACCTGGTTTGGATGGGTACTGGAGATGGAAGTGGTGAACCAGTTGGAGAACAAGAAACTGGGAGGCATCTTCCCAGGAGTGTTCCTCAGCGCCGTAGCTCTGGAGGTGAGGATGGCGTCTGCGAGAATCCAGGATCTGGGACACCTCAAACTTATCCTCCCCATCAACCTGCACAGGCAGTGGGGGTGGGGTTGCATGCTCAAGGGATGCATCAGGGAGGAGCAGTGATCGGTGGAACATGGGATGAATCCGAAAGGATGCCAGGATCTGCACTTGAAAGGCTACTGGGTTGATCTGGTAGATGTTCAAAAAGGAACCAATGTGCCATACATCCAGCTTTCAGGAGGGCCTTTGGGAGTGTAATAATTTGGTGGAAAGCCATACCCAATCGATGGTGGGCGCTGCTGGTGATGTCGGTCTGTAAAGTGCTTGTATCCTTCTTTAGCCCAATCAAACTGGTCCTTCAGAATTGCCTAGATGGCCTGCAGCTCTTGCACCCTGAGATCTGCAGCAGGTACTGGTGTGGAGGCACACAGCTGAGGGGAAGAACCTGGGGTGAGAGGCATGGCAATAATTTCAGCAGGGTCCACATGCCCCTGACCAAACAAACCATTAGCTATAGGGTGATGCTTTTGTTACACTCTATGTCTATGAGTTCAGCCTGCAGGTGTGTGTTTCACTTCTATAAATCCTTCCCCATTCATAAAGCATTAAACACTCTGTATATAAATGCCAGAGGGAAGGCTAGGCTTAAAGTCTTCATTCTGAAATGCTAGTTCTGCACATGCAATCTAAAGAATTAATTAAATAGTTCTCTCCCCCCCCCCCGACAAGTCTACTTGCAATGATACAGCCCAGCAAATGCTGCACCCCATGACTTCTCTGGTCATGTGCTCTGTCTCTTAGCTATCTAAACACCATGCAGTGACTGCCCAGAGAGCCGAAAACCTGAATGAGAGAGTAACTGTGATCTGAGATCTTTCCACCCTCCTACTGTTCTCATTTCTTTCAGAGGCATTGTAGTTGGCTCCTACTAAGAAGCTAGTAGCTTCGGCAAAGGGGGGAAATTACCCCTTCAGAAGAACTGCTGCTGTTCAAGTTAAAGGTTCACTTTCTATGTTGTCTCTAGCAGATTGGACCCCACAGGGAGATTCTGTATCTGGATGAGAAGCGTCAGATTGGGGCTCCCGTTTCTTTGTCAAAGCTGCTTCGCACCAACCCCACCCAAGAATGCCAAGGTCAGTTGTTTATGCAAAAGTGAGAGGGGCAGGAAAAGAGGTCCGTCTGATGGGTTTGAAGATGGCTATGAAATTGGGGCCAATGGGGCATCGAAGATAGCAGAGATGAGAATGACCTATTAGGTAACCCAGACTGCCTCCTGGGGGCAATGTGAAATTGTTCTCTGCGGCATGTTTTCGTATCCCTGGGTTGGTTGTTGTAAGTTATAAAAGACACAAATGACAAGACGTCTGATACCTGTGATGGGAAAACAGTCCAGAGTTGGATAACGAGTACGGAAAAAGACAAAAAGGGGTAAAGAGCACTTACTGAACCAAGGACATCTTGAATCAATTGTTACATCTTGCCTAGAGTGATGAATACAGAAGTGGTGAAAGGTGCTGCAGGGTTCAGAAAAGAGCTCCTGTGGGTGAGGGACTAATTCCCTATTCACTGCACCTCTGCAGTGAATCTGAAGTGGCGTTCTGGAACAGTTTAAAGAGTAGGACATCATCATTACTGTCCTCATAGCCATGCCTTAAAGGAGGGTCCAACACAGTCACTTGTTGAGCCAGATCAACAAACCAGATCTCATCATACAACCATCCTTTTGGACATTTGTGGTGGCCATTAGAAAAAGAAAACGTTCATCTCCCCAGAAAACCAACAAACAGAAAACCAACGTCTTTCCTTCAGTAGTTGGCTCCTTGCCTAGGGTAAACCAATCCTCAGCAATTGCCTCCACCCGCAGGTTTCAACTTTTGCCATGCTCCTAAAAATCTATCAGGGCTGATTCACATATGCCTGTTCATCACTTGGTGACTTTCAGGTCAATGTTGAACTGTTGCCATGGAGAAGTATGGTGTTTTGAGTTGACGTGGAGTGATACGGACCTTCTGCTTCATTTGCAACGGCTCATTCACATCGGCATGTGGCTACTTGATTCTGCATATGACATATGATGAATATGATTGTGTAAATGGGTCTTTCGTTTGGGGGGTTTGAGCCAGTAGCTGAATGTTGTAGGAAGCAACAGATGCCCACAAGTGATTCATAACAGATTTACAGCCAACCCACACAGGTATCCCACCTCCAACCAGCACTTGTTATGTGGCTACCGTGTGTCCTGTTTTTGTTATTTGAATAGGATGATAGATTCAGAGTTGGTTCTAGGTTTTGGAGGGCCCTCAAGCGAGACACCCTCAATAGGCCCCTATCCCTCATGGTGGATGTTCTCACCAACATTTTTGCTAGCTGCTCTCGCTCCTTATCATGACTACCAGTTGCTTGTTTGGCATTCAGGGAGCCAGGTATGAAGCAAGCAGTGTCATCTCCTGCTCTTCCTTCTCACCATCACTTTTGTCTGGGCCAGAACAAGGAACAGGTGAACAAGCTGGTTGCAATGGGTGAGAGGAGGAGCAAACCCAGGGGGGCTCCCCACTGGTTAATGGGCTCTCGGTAGGTGCCCAATCATGCCTACCCTTGATGCTGGCCCTGCCTACATTCTTCCTGTTAGGATTAGGAAACAAATTCAGAGGCTAGCTCTGAACTCACAACATCTTCCAATAAAAAGCAGATGTCTAGAAAACAACAACAACAACAACAACAACAACAACAACAACAACAACAACAACAAGAACCTGGCATGTATGAAATATTCAATAGAAAACAGAAGGGAGAAGTAGAAAGGCATTAATTCATAGAATCATAGAATCATAGAATCATAGAATAGCAGAGTTGGAAGGGGCCTACAAGGCCATCGAGTCCAACCCCCTGCTCAATGCAGGAATCCACCCTAAAGCATCCCTGACAGATGCTTGTCCAGCTGCCTCTTGAAGGCCTCTAGTGTGGGAGAGCCCACAACCTCCCTAGGTAGCTGATTCCATTGTCGCACTGCTCTAACAGTCAGGAAGGTTTTCCTGATGTCCAGCCGGAATCTGGCTTCCTGTAACTTGAGCCCGTTATTCCGTGTCCTGCACTCTGGGAGGATCGAGAAGAGATCCTGACCCTCCTCTGTGTGACAACCTTTTAAGTATTTGAAGAGTGCTATCATGTCTCCCCTCAATCTTCTCTTCTCCAGGCTAAACATGCCCAGTTCTTTCAGTCTCTCTTCATAGGGCTTTGTTTCTAGACCTCTGATCATCCTGGTTGCCCTCTTCTGAACACGCTCCAGCTTGTCTGCGTCCTTGGAGGGGTGGGGCGAGGTATCCCCTTTTTTGGCATGGCAGGATGCTACACTCAACTCAACTCTGAATGTTTGTATGTATCTGCACAATTCAGTTCACCATGAAGTGTGGGCAGTTGGGTCCCAGGATAAATCAAACCATGCACAACTGAACTCAGAAGAGACTAGCAATGCACTGGGCTAAATCATGTACAGGTAGAGGTACCCAACTAAGCCATAACAAATCTATTATGTCTTCGTAATGGGGTAAAGAGTTAGCAGGAGATATGCTCTGGCATAAACATGATGTATCCATTGCAGAACTCCACAACTTTATACCATAGAGTGGGAGAAAGAAGGTGTGGATGCTTCTTCCATTTTGTTTTTAAGCTTCATGGAAATAGAACACTAGCATGTTATGGGATTCAATTCTAGTTTACTCCCTGACATACTAGTTTTGTATCTTTAAAAAGTGGGGGGGGGGTGATGATTACAGTATTTAGTGGTACTGTCCAGCTACACATTTACACAAATCAGATGATTGTGTTTAAAGCTCTCTGGGATCTACAATGGAAGGAATCATAGTCTTCAGAAGAATGGGATCCTAATATGAAAAAGACAAGTTACCAGAAGAAGACCAGAACCCCCTAGCAATCTGCACGCAGAGAGCCACCAGTGACAGAAACAGGACTGGCCCCATTCCAGCTTTGAGTTAGTGCAGCAATGGAAGTGAAATGCTTCTTTATATATACATTAAAATGTAGCCAGAATAAAGCGACCCAATAAATCCTGAATAGACTATCCCAAGTATAAAGAAATGACAAGTACATCACAATTGACTGACATCCACATTTAAAAATTAATACCGCCTTCACTCTCCTGCCAAGTCTGGAGTTTAGGGTTGCATGTTTCACCATCGGCAATATGACTAAAGCCCAACCACAGAGGCAATGTTTTGGTCACAGCAGGCAGAAGCCTTTAAAAGGAAAAGTGGGAATGGTGGGGGGGGAGAAGGAGAGAGAGGGGGGACAGCTTTTTGCTATGGATCTTTTTCTCTGGCCCTTGAACTGACAACATCACAGAGTTTATTGCTGCTGCTGGTGTTTCCTACCAGAAAAGCCAGCATTTGAGCACTTGACTTCATTGTCCTGTTTCCTCCCCTGGATAAAATCTCCTCCGATTTGATTACATGACTTGGCTTCTCATCTTTCTTCCCCTTCATGTTTGCCCAGGATTACAGCCAGCTTTCCCAGAAACTCCAATGAACACAACTTCAATCCGCCCGTTTCTTGATCATTTTTACTTTGATTTATGCCACTGGTGATGCTCAGATCTCAAGCACTAAGCACACAGGCCATTTTACAAGTGCACAATCCCATGCTGAAGATCCGTCAGCTAACAGACTATCGGATTCTGTGGAAGTCCTGCCACACCAGGGCAATGCCGGATAGGATGTCACCATGACAGATGTGCCAGTGGAACCCCTCAGATATGCTGAGGGCCCCACAGCAAAGCTGTGTCGATGAATGATGGAAATGGGGTGGAGAACTGGGTGGCCATATCTCCATCAACAGCACAGCTTGACATCAGCAGCCCCCAAAATGGGCAAAAGAGTTCTTCTTGGGCTCAAATTACAATCCAAGCAGGACAAAAGTGGGGGCAGAGTATGACCCCTATTTGAAATACAGGTATTAATTACAAGGGTGCCAAATTCATAGTAAAGGTGGTTATGAAATTCACTTTGGCAACATCATCAGGGATTGTAAGAATCTTGGGGTGCACTTGTGTGTGTTTCATATGGATGTGCTTCTGACCATTTAGATTTGGAGATAAATTTTGGAGACAGGGGAGCATCTAGAATAGATGCTAGAAAGTAGGTTCCTCAACCTACTTTCCTCCAGGTGTGTGACATGGCTAGATGTGGGATGCCCGAATATGTAGTCCAACACATCTGGAGGACACAAAATTGGGTGGGTGTGTGCTTAACCCTCTAGAAATTAACATCCCACTCCCTTCTGTTGCAAAGTGATAAGGACTGAGGCCATTGGCATGGGGATAACTTGGAATAGATTAATCCTGCCTATGAAGTCGCCGATTGCAAATCCAAAGTGCAGGTGATGAGAATGGTAAAGGTTGAACAGGTCCCAGCCTGAGAGAAAGAGAAGACAAATGGGGGAAAACTAAAATCTGCATAATGTTGAAATGGGTGATGCCCATGTGATGTGACAGGAGTTACTTACAACTTCAAAACCCCTGCAGCTCCAAAATGCCCAAATAACGATAATCCAGTTAAAGGGGTGAATGACAGAACTTCACCTTACTAAATACTGAATGCATCATGAAAATCCTGAAACACACGAGCCAGATTCTACTTCTTATTACTTTGATTTCCCCACTGATAGCCTTCTCAGATGCACATAAGCTTCACTGCCAATAGAAAATCTGCAGTGGACCAAAAAGGGCTGAACCACTTTTGGTTGAGGAAAAGCTACCTCAGAGAAATCCCAGCAAATGGCTTGATGCTGTTATTTATTTATTATATTTGTATGCCAGCTTTTCTCCTTCATGAAGCCTCGTGTGGCGCAGAGTGGTAAGCAGCAGTTACTGCAGCCAAAACTCTCCCCACGGCCTGAGTTCGATCCCAGCGGAAGCTGGTTCTCAGGCAGTTAGTTCAGGTTGACTCAGCCTTCCATCCTTCCGAGGTCGGTAAAAGGAGTACCCAGCTAGCTGGGGGAAAGGTAACTGCGACTGGGGAAGGCAACGGCAAACTACCCTGCTACAAAGTCTGCCAAGAAAACGTCAGCGAAAGCAGGCGTCCTTCTAGGACTCAGCAATGACTCAAGTGCTTGCACGAGAGGTTCCTTTCCTTTCCTTTTTTCCCCTCAAGGAACTCAAGGTGGCATGTACAATCCTCTCCATTTTATCCTCACAACAACAACCTTGTGAGGTAGATTGGGCTGAGAATCTGTGACTGAGCCAAAGTCACCCAGTGAGCTTCCATGACAGAGTGGGGGTACTAGGACCCAGATCTCCTGACTCCCAGTTCAACACTCTAACCACTACACAACACTATCAACCCACAACAGACCTCTTTCCAATCAATTCGACACCTCAGCTGATTCGAATTAAAATATGAGACAAACATTAATGGTATGGGATCGTACTTTGCCTTGATCTTTACCAAACACTTGCTGAAAGCGAATTTTCATTGTTGAATATTTTCTTGTCGTTGCTAATTGACCCTTCTGCACTTTGTGGTGCTAATTTCTACATTTGGAGTTCCATGTCTTTGGAGCTCCAAGTCTCAAAAACAGACCAAAAACATTCAAACGAACAAACAAACAAACATGTAGCCGCCTCCCATTCTGCTAGGGCCATTTATTCCCAATCCTGCTGCCAATTACCCTTCGAATGCTGCCCTGAGTTCAATTCCTTGCATGGCACTCATTACAACCTTCAGATCCCATGGAGAATTTTAAGAATTTCAGTCCAGTTTGCAATAAAGCCGTTGGAATACAGTGAGAGATGGAGAATACTGAGTGGAGGAATTGAAATATAAAATAGAACAGAGTGGATAATTAGACCCTTGAGGGAAATGTTGGGCTCGGGGGTGGGGGGGCATATATTCCCAGACTCTTAGGCCTTAGCTAGACCAGGCTTTATCATGGGGTGAACCCCGGGATCATCCCTGTGCATCAACATGACGCACAGGGGATCCCAGGATCAGGGAGGGATCATCCCTCCCTTGCCCTGGGAAAGAGCCCTCCACTTTGGGCCCGCTTTATCCACGGTCTCAGGCTGAGCCCAAGACTGCAGAACATGTGGCCCGTTGCTGCGGTTTGAGCTGGGACCGCGCACGGGGTGCAGCGCTCCTCAGGAGTGTTGCGCCCATCAGGGGTAGAGAGAAGGGAGCAGGGAAATTAATTTTTTTTTAAAAAAATAATAATAACACCTACCTTAGTGTGTTCTTAGTGTGTTCATGTGCTGCTTCTCCTTTAAAAATAATTTTTAAAATGGCGGGCAGGACGCCTCTCTTCCTGAGGTCGTTGCGCCTCATGTGTAAATGGAGGAGGGATCTCACATTAATCTCAATGTAAGATCTTCCATCCTCCATCCTGGATTATCAGTTACGTCTAGCTAAGGCCTTAGACGCCCAGGAATCCCTCCCTGTACAAATGTTCCTTTAATGAAATCCACAATGGTTTGTAATGGATGGTTGCCAAACGTACTCCCTAGGGTGATCCAGTCGGCCTGAATTTCACAATCCAAAAGAAAGCCAACAGTGCTGCAAACAGAATTTGGTCACATTCAGTGTTACCATTGTCTCTCCTTTCCTTCTCCTATGGTTCTTTCCTGGACTTCCAGAAATTTAGATCGTAAGGTTCTTGGGGACGTGGACATATCTTTAGTCCCTTGCTTAATAACAGCAGCAGGGACGTTGGAGAAATCTGCTATGGATTCAAATGAGTTTGGATTTCTATGAATCCATCGTGTAGATTCTGCAGCAGACTGGCTTTTCCCAAGGCACATGGATTCTGTGGACTTCCAGAAAAAACACTTTGAAAAAACACTTTCCAAAATTTTATGCAAATTTAGTTACAGAAAAATACTTAAAGAAAAGAAAAAAAGAGATATCAGTGGCTGGAAATGTGAATTTCCCTCCATTTCCGCATATTTGGGAAAGATGTTGCACTTTATTTGCACAAATGCAAATTTGAACAAATTTCGGGGGGGGGGGAGATCCAATACCACCTAAGAGTGGGAAATGGAACAAAAGGCACCTGACAATTTGCAAAACACAGAAAGAACAGATTTTACAAGATCCATACATCCCTAACCAGAGGTAGGTAATGTGCTGAACAAGGGCACTAGTATGCCTCCAGACACAACCCGAATGTTCTCACTATTTCTTTTTTAATTAACACATTTTCTTTCCAGCAGCTGGGATTACTGTAAATTAGGCTTTTGATGGTGCTTAGTGTGTTGGGGGTGGGATAGTCCCAATCTCTGTGTTTTACTCAGTCTTGGGGCAGCTTACTTGTCCCTTGGCATGTCTCCTATGACAGCCATTTTGTGGTGGTGCCCAGGACAATTTCTGAAATTGCCAAGCATGACCCAGGAGTTCTTTCTGAATGCCTAGTGGAGACGGTGAGGTCACACAGTCTCCAATAGGCATTCAAGAAGAACTGCTGGGCTCCTCCAGGTGCCAAGGGTGGTTTGAAAATAAAATAAAATAAAATAAAAATAGAAAGAAGACTGCTCAACAACTGGCTACACTGAAAAAGATATTAGGAAACACTGTCCCCCTCCCCTTTTGCAGGCAGAGAAAATGTTCCTGAAAAGGATGGGGGCTGGGGCATTATTCAGTACAGCACTAATGCTTCTAATACTTCAAGTTCCCTGAATGACCTGTAGTGTGTGTGTGGGAGGCATCAGACAGAGTTTTGGAGGCAGGGCACTCACGCACACTCCTTGGCCACCTCAACATTTCTCCAAAACTTTGAATTCCTGTTCAAAAGCAATTTCTTCTTTATCAAATTGAATGAGGATGGTTGGCGGGTATGGGAAAAATTTTCAGCACCGCAGTAATGAAACAGCCACACCTCAACTGAGGCAGAAACATTGGGTCAACTACTCAGACAGTGTCACAGTCAGTTCCAGGAAGGGGAGTCCTTGGAGTAATGAAGAATCACTGCCACCTAGGCAAACCACCCTACTTAATGTGTGAAGTTGTCATGGCTCTGGTTCCTGCTGGCTTCTCATGCTTTCCTCCTCCTCCTCTACCACCTCCTCCTCCTCCTCCTCCTCTTGTCAATTGCAGCCAATCATACCCTAACTCTCATTGTGATTTGAAAGAAACAAACCAGAAACAGCTGATGCCACAAAGACTGAATGAAGCCAGAATTTAGACCTCTTTCCCTCATGACAGAGAGTGGGATAGTCAGGGAGGCCCCCTTGGATCTCCTCTTCTCTCCGCCAAGGCTCTGTGCTTGTTGAGATGCAAGGTCGGCCGCTATTTGCGGAGCTGCCTTCTCTCTAAGACACCTTCCCTCCGATCTTGCCCCCGCCCTTCCTTCCAAGCTGCCTGTGGAGCTATTCTTCAATTCACAACAGCCCCAAAGCAGATGCATCAATCCTTTCAGGGGGCCACCAACGTGAGAGGAATGTCAACCCGACGGGGAAAAGTGGAAGAGGGAGAGAATGTTTACACATTTCTAGACGTTGCACTTGTGCCCACTCTATTGGGCACAAAGCTATGAGACAACAAACTGAGCCAGAAGGGAGGGAGGGAGGGAAGAAGAACAGGATGAGGATGGGGTGGGTGGGCGAGAAAGGTAGAAAGCTCTGAAGGACAGCCCTCCCCTCCTGCTAGTTGATATTTCAGCCAGAGTCCAAACTGCAGCTGTGTGGAAAACCTATTTCTGACTGCATTGAGGTTGTAAAAGAGAGACAGAATGACACAGCGATGGATCTCAAGACGGGCCAGATGAGAACTGGATTCAACATTGTGCTTCACCAATGAATTCACCATAGAATCATAGAATAGTAGAGTTGGAAGGGGCCTGTAAGGCCATCGAGTCCAACCCCCTGCTCAGTGCATGGGCCTTCATCCATGCGGCCTTCACCCAAGTTAACCAGTTTCCCTATCCCAGACGTCCCCCCGCCCTGCAAGATGGGGACAGACATTACCTATAACACAGGATTGATAGGAGGCTGGACCAGCTAAGGATCGTAAAGTATTCTGTACAAGAAAAAAAAAAAAGTGCAATATAAATTATCATGAACAGCAATAAGAAAAGCGACAAATTTGGCCTGTGTGTGAGTTTCTCTCTGTGTATGTGTATATAGGACTGGGATTATCTTCCTTTTCTCCAGACCACCTCCAATGAAATCATGGCTTCCAAGCCACCCTGTTTGGGACCGACGGCTGTATCGAGGTTACGGTTGTAAATGCTGGATCTGTGTGTGCATATGGAGAATAATTCCAGTGGTCAGATCTGGGGGTTTGTGTCCAAAAGATCTTCCTCATAGCCATTACCCTTTATGGCTCTCGCAGACAGCAGTTCGCCTCCTCGACACCTTTCCCAGGACATTTCTTTTTAGGGGAAAAAAACAACAATAATAAGGTAAATAAGGGATAGAGAATTATCTCTCGGCTATATCCATTCTTGTTTCCTTGCTGTCAGGTGATTGTTTTCTAAGAGCTGTCTGTTGTTTTACCCGTAGGTGATGCAATCCTTTTGAACCATCGGCATCCCAAAACTGGAGAGTTTCCGCATGTGAAAGAGTCAGCAAACTCGGGGTGAGGCAGGTTTGGGGCAGCCTTGGTCCCCAAATGCTGAAAACAGGCGAGGCAGGGAGGAAAGAGTAGGAAGGTGGGTGGGTTGATTAAAAGGAAGGCCCTCTGAAGGGCATCAGGCTTTGCCTCTTCTCTGCCAGGGGATTGATTCCACAAAGTGCAACTGCAGTTCAGGCACAGTCCCTGCAGCTTCTGCTCTTCCCCTTGCAGGATTATCTCCCGGCTTTCCCAAGTGAGTTGAGCTCTGCCCAACAGCTGGGATCAAAAACACACGATCGGATTCACAGTTCCACACCTTGAGTTAGATTCTGGGTTTTGATTTGTCTGTTTGTTTTCCATTTTCTTTTTAACACTGTAGAAGCGCTCTCTCTCTCTCTCTCTCTCCCCCCCTTTCCCTTCCATTCTGTAACAGCAGCTACTGCTACAGCTTTATCTCTCTCTCTTTCTCTGTATATATTCATATATATATTATCTCTAGATATATATAAGCCAAACTGCCATACAGGTTGATTGTTGGGGCCTTCCTGTGTTTTATTTGTCCTCTCTCTCTCTTTCTCTCTTTCTCTCTTTCTCTTTTTCTCTCTCTCTTTCTCTCTTTCTTTCAGTGTTGAATGTGTAGCAGGCACTTGAGTTTATATGAGTATGTTGGCTTGAGGTCAAGGGAGAGGTAGGGAAGGGGGAAAGAAGGACAGAGCAACTATTTCTGAAAAGTGGCCACTGCTAGCCAAGGATGTCCAGGTAGATTGGTGTGGCTTTGCCCAGAGTGTGAAGTATCTTGTAGATTTCCTTGATGTTCAGTCGCTGCTGAGGTTCCCTCTGCCAGCAGCCCAACATGATGTCATAAACTTCCTTGGGGCAGACTCGAGGCCTCTCCAAGACGCGGCCTTGCGTGATGCACTCAATGACCTGCAATGCATAAGAGAGCAGGTGAATCACACACAAGTCCCAAACATCTCTTGTTGATGTTTTAAGTAAGCTGTGCAACTTCAGTAGTTCATTTCTGAACCTTCCCTGGTTGTTTTTAAATGTGGCTTGTGCCACAGGTTGATTGAATGATGTAGGAGAGGGGGCATAGCTTAGTATTGCACATCGTTTGCCCGCAGAAAAAGACAACAACATGGCTCTTAAGCGATACAATTTCTGCTTGTGATCATGGAGAGCTGTTGCCAGGCCATGCAAACAAAATTGAGCTAGATGGACTGATAGCAGTAGGGCAGCATCATTATTATTGCTTATTAATTAATGTTCTACTAACTCAGGGAGGGAAACGATGCCAGGTCCAGGGTCCGTTTCCATCTCTTGGATCATCCTCTCCCACCCGACCAGGTTGCAGTGTGCAGGGAGACACACAAAAATGGGGCACCCTGGGGTGGGTGGGTGGAATGATCAGAATTTTCTCAGGGCCACCACTCACAACAGAATGACCACAGGCATCCGTGGCCTGACTTTATTACCTTGCCTCTGTAGGCCTCAAACCTTCACACTCCTCTTCATTATTATCTCAAACTGCTATCCATTTGCTTAATTCCATAGAACTCAGCGGGAGCCATGAAGAACTATGCCATCTCTATCTGTACATTTAAAAGTCATGCTCTAAGAGGTGCCTACCCTGAGGGAAGCTCGGAGAATGACAACAAGGGAGAGTGCCTTTTCAGTGGAGGCTTCTCCTGGACAGCGATAGCTTGACCATGGTGGTACAGGCATTGGTAACCTCAAGATTGGATTACTGCAACGCGCTCTATGTGGGGCTGCCCTTGAAGCTGCTCCGGAAGCTGGAGTTAGTGCAGAATGCTGCAGCTCGGCTGTTGTCTGGAGCTGCCCCTTTCCAGCATGTAACTCCTCTGCTGAGGGAACTGCACTGGCTGCCTATTCGCTACCGGGCCAGGTTGAAGGTTATTGTACTTGTGTACAAAGCCCTAAACAACTTGGGACCAGGATACCTGAGAGAGTGCCTTCTCCCTTACCAACCTGCCCGTTCACTGAGGTCATCCGAGGGCCTGCTCCTGGTGGTTCCACCTAGATCCATCCTCTGATTGGAATCCACCAGGGGAAGAGCCTTCAGCGTGGTGGCACCCCTCCTGTGGAATTCCCTGCCTCTGGAGGTCAGACAGGCTCCAACCTTGTACTCCTTTCGGCGCCTCCTGAAAACATCTTTATTCCAAGAAGCCTTTCTTTAACATGCAGCCTTGGATTTCTGTTTTTGCTTCTTTTTAAATTTTGTTTTAACTGTTTTATTCTGTTTTTATTTTCATTTTACCTTGTACACCGCTCAGAAATTTTTCAATGGGGAGCGGTATATAAATATTCTAAACAAATAAATAAATAAATAAATGTGGATTGATCTCCCCAACGAGGCTCGCCTGATGCCAACATTGTTATCTTTTTGGCGCCAGGTCAATACTTTTCTCTTCTCCAAGGTATTTAACAGCATTTATCAGTATTTAACAGCATATGCTCAGTTTTTTAACTGACCCCAGAATAGTTGTTTTTAAATGGATATTGTCTGTTTTTGTTTGTATTTTAGGCTTTTTATGGTTTTAAATTTTGTATATTTCTTCTTAATGTTTACTTTTCTTAACTTTTGTAAATCACCCAGAGAGCTTCAGCTATGGGGCAGTATATAAATAATAATAATAATAATAATAATAATAATAATAATAAGAAGAAGAAGAAGAAGAAGAAGAAGAAGAAGAAGAAGAAGAAGAAGAAGAAGAAGAAGAAGACGATGACACGGGGAGAGTTTGGCAGAAATATTTGGAATGGACTGGATAAAATTATAGCAATTGCCTCATGGGCTATATTTGGTCCAAGGCCCACTGGTCCATGAAAATCTGAACACCTTATTTTGTCTTCCCCCACACACACACACAAAAGGGGGGAAAGGAAACTCCACACAACAGTAATGCTAGGAAACTTCCCCCTGTTTAGTCTCTCCAAGGTTAACTGGCCTCATCTAGAGAAACAGAAACAGCAAAAAGAAGACTTCCACTGAAATCAAGCTCACTTTCGGAAGGAAGCATAAAAGGAAAATAAGGAAGAATGAACACCCTAAACCTTGTGACCCATAGCTGTCAACACCTCACTCTAAACCCGCCTGCTGAAGCTAATGAGACAAACACAGAACGGTGGAGCTTTCTGAAGGCACTCCTTCAGAGTGATGCTGGGGAGAAATCATTCCCTTCACCCCCACCCTCCCTGGTTTGAATCCTGATTTGCACAGGAATAGGACGTCAAAGTGGGGAAGAGAGGAGAAGTGATTTGTCAGGCAGCTGTGATTACTGTTTGTCTGGAGCTCATGAGCAGCATCGCAGCAGTGTCCCCATGACCTGACACGTGCCGCTGATAAACGCAGATCTCAAACAGCACGCTGAAGGAAGCGAAACCCAGCCGGGGAAGTGAGGAGCAGAGTTTATCACTTATGAATAGTAATGGGCACCGCCACACAACCAAACAGAGAGTTATCGCGGTGGTGTTCGCATGTAAATATAGTGGAGGGTGGAAAGATTAAGAAGTGTTGCGGTTGCTAAGGGAGAGGAAAGGGCCGGGGATAAAAACGTGTCAGCAAACAAAACTGGTTTGCCACAAAACTAAGAGGGGCGGTGGAGGTAGCAAGAGTTGTTCGTAGAGCCATGGCCAATGTGATGGTTCCAGCCCTGCCATTGGATAAAATATACAAAGCTCCATCTTGCCAAGAAATGGAGCTCAGTGTGTGGAGTACTGCTAAGGAGTGACCATGCGTTGCCCATTCAATTGAGGCACACGGTTGACTCAGATATTGATTTCACCTTCAGTGAAATTGGACGTGAAGAGAGCATGCTGCCTCATAGCAGGAAAGACCATTGCTCCATCGAACGGAGTATTGTCTACACCAGCCAAATCGGCACTCTTCAAATCTCATCAACTCCAGCCAGCATTGGCCATATTGGATGGGGATAATGGGAAATATAGTAAAACACATATGGAGGGGGACAGGTTGGGCAATTTCTCTCCAGGATTTCAAGCATTGTCCCACCACCAGTCTCTAACACCTCTTGTATGCAAAACTCTACCAATGAGAGAGTGGTATTTATCTCTTAGTGTCTCTGGCTGTAGCTAGACCTAAGGTTTATCCCAGGATTGTCCTGGAGTCAAACCTGTTCATCTAAGTGCCACACAGGGCATCCAGCACTCAGGCAGGGATGAACCCGGGATGATCCTGGGATAAACAGGTCTAGCTACAGCCTAACTCTCCCTCTCCCTCTCCCTCTCCCTCTCCCTCTCCCTCTCTCTCTCTGTGTTTCAAGATCCTTCCAAATGGAAATGCCAGGACTTGAACCTGGGGCCATCTGCATGAAAGACATGCCAAGAGCTATAATCCCTCCACTCAATTCAAATTAATGTAAAATGTGTTCATAAGAATATCAACATTTTCCAGATTATTATTTATCCTCCGCACCTTAACAGCACCCAAGATGTATTGTGTTTCTACTGAAGTCAAACAAACCTATGTGTTGTGTTTCTTTACATTGGCTGTGTGTGTATTCATGCTATTTAACAGTGGCACCAAACCACATCGAGTGTATAGCTGTGTATGCATTAGGTACGGAAACATTATTAATCTTTCTCTATCTGCAACACACTTAATTGAAGGTTCTATGTCCAGAAAGCAGAAAGTACACATCTCTCTCTCTCTCTCTCTCTCTCTCTCTCTCTCTCTCTCTCTCTCTCTCTTAAAAAAGGCAAACTTTCTCAAAATCCATTAGACACACAGGAGGATAAATATGAACAAATTTCCCTGCACAAAGCTCAGCCAATTTTGCATCTCATTCTCATCCATTGCACCCCCTGCTAAGCTGTATTATAAACTTTACAAGATGTTTCTGCTGAGGCACCTGGATATAGCTCAATATTTCTCTCTTTGTAGTTTTAGATCATTTCTTAAAGTGGCTGCCCCCACTCCCCCCTTCAGTCCTGACTGGCAATATATTCTTAATGCTGAGACCTAGGGAATTTGTCATGGGTGGAATTGGAGGAGCTTCAGTTCTCTCCTTCTTCAAACAAGTTCTGCTGAAGTCCACAAATACACACACACACACACACACACACACACACACACACACACACACACACACTATTAGTCAGTTTCAGCCAAAAATATTCATAGTTTAGAGGTCAAAATTTCAGCTGGAATTTAGATGTTGGAACGTTTGCTCAGGAAGCCAGGAGATCCTAAAGTTCAATGAAAGGTCAGAAGAAGAAAGGAGAGGGGAAACAGTTTGTAATGCAGGTAGGGCTGGTGTCAGACTATTTTGCGCCCTAGGCAAGGAGAGCTACTTGCACCCCCCCCATTTTTTTTTCCACCTTCAATTCAGCTGTTCAAGACGAGTTTCTGAACTATTATATTTTCCTTTTATTTATTTTTTTTCTTAAAACAGCCAATTTGTATAAAACTGTGAGCTTTAAAGGGAAGTACTGCTGCACCCCTCTGAGGTCTGTGCCCTAGGCGGCTGCCTAGTTGGCCTAATGGTAGTGCCGGCCCTGAATGCAGGCAAACAAAACATAGTTTCCAGACATGAACAAGGTACAACCCAGTTCCCCAGATTGGTTGGGGTTGGAGGGAGAAGAAACTACTTTTAAGAGATAAGAGCCTAAGGCAAAAAGGCAGAGGGGGGGGGGGAGAGAGAGAGAAGCAAAAGGAAGATGAGAGAAAGATAGAAGGAAGGCCAAAGTCCTAGAGGCAGGAAAAAGGCAGAGGTGCTGAAAACTGGATAACTGATTGAGAGGGTGCTGGGTCTATGGTAGTAAGGAGCTGGATAAAATAGGGAGGCAGACTAGTTTGCTGGATGTGTTTATCTTTGGGTATTTTATTATACTGTTGCTCATATGATGTTCTCTCTGTGGATGTATGGGTGTGTGGGTGTCTATTCAGATTTTAAATCTTCTTTTCCTACTGATAGTTTTCTTCAGTAAAAACTAAGCCATGCTATTTGAAATTGTGTGGTCTCTCTTTTGTGTGCTATAGTGGTAGACTGGGAGTCTAGTCCCCACTTGGCCATGGAAGCCCACTGGGTGACTTTGGGCCAGTCACAGACCCTCAGCCCAACCTACCTCACAGGGTTGTTGTTGTGAGGATAAAAATGGAGTGGAGAAACGTTATGTATGCTGGCTTGGATTCCTTGGAGGAAAAAAAAAGGTGGGATATAAATGCAATAAATAAAATAAAATAAATACCCACTCCACATCTAACAGCCCACATCTAACAGTCCCCACGTCACCTCACCACACGTACACAACACTATTTAAAGTAGATACATGAGACCCAGTGAATGGTAAGAATGGTTTCCTTCCCATCACAAAACAGGACATTGGTGGTCAATGACATCTGTGGGGTCATGAGAAAGTTCATAGAAAGACCTTGCACACCCATTCTAATGAAAACATATAAGTTGTGGGTAGAATCTGCATTCATTAGGCTGCCATTGCACCCATTTTGAAACTCTGAGAAGTCTACAGGAATCAAGTGTACTTTTAATGTGTGAACCAGGTTTTAGTACTTAATTTAGCCACGGGGATGGGAGCCATATTAAATATTTTGGTGCTAGATGGAAGAAGTAATTCTGGGGCTTCAAATGCTATAGTTGCTGTGTACAGGGTCATGTTCCATTGGTGCTAGGACTGCTACCTTGTGCCCTAATGTTTGCTAACAACTCAACTTCTCCATATATATGTCTTGCACCTTTTGGTCTCTGCCTTTTACATCTTTTTATCTGGTAGCATGTGACTCTTCCTTCCTTTGCTGTTTCAGTACCCAAACATACGGTGTTCATGTTGCCTTCCTTTGCCACACCAGACTATTGCTTCTGCTTGTCCCTGTATGTTTAATACCTCCGTGTTTGACAGCTGGAACCAAGGCTGTTTCCCATATGTGAAGATCTCCCAAAGGATCACTCCAAAGCTCCAGACGTCACTCTCTGTTGTGAATTTCCGGTACATGATGCTCTCAGGAGGCATCCAACGGATGGGTAGCATGGTGTGTCCTCCCACCTGCATAAAGGAGAACAAGGCACAAGAAAACAGTGGTTAGCAGATGTGTAAGAGGATCTACGATGGCCAAGGGGCACAGGAAATTGGGTCTCAAGTCTCGCTTTAGCCCAAAGCTCAATTGGGTGGTTTTTCAGCTTGCACAAACAGCAGATCATACATTTAAAAGGTTCCTGGATTGTAGCTCTGCTAACTTTAAATTGAGCCAATGGGGGTGCCTAGAGAACTATGAAGTGTGTAAAATCCTTTCTGTCCGTGTTTCACAGATTGTCAAACACCTTTCGTTCCATCATCTGCCCACCTATGGAACCAATTTTTAAAATTTTATTTTCTGTATTTGCACACCTGCAAAAATGCACAAAGTCTGCCCAAATGTGCAAATTCCTGCCAAATGCACATTTTCACAGTTTAGTCTATGGGGAAATGCACATTTTTTGCTCTTTTTCTTAAAAAAAAAATACTTTTTGCATATCTTTTCTAAGTCAAAATTTGTGCAAAATGCTCAAAAGTTGGAAAAATGGTCCACAAGGCCGTGAAATCTTCATGACCGGGGGAAATCCAGTCCTCTGTAGAATCCACAGATCAGATACATAAAAATTTAAACTGTTTTGGTTCAGTTCCAGATTTTGCTAACATTCCAAGGGATGTCACATGGTTGAATGCGCTCTCGCTCTCTCTCTCTGTGCACACACACACACACACACACACACACACTTTTCCAGATATAAGGATCAGATGGTGTATGTGGGGGAAAGAGATGAACCTATGAGAATGCAAATGTAAGTTGAACTCTATTTTCTACACGGAACTGCTTCCAGGGTGGGAACTGTATCATCTTTGATGCAAGTTTTAGGGGATGATTCCATACATGGGTGGGAGGGTGCTGTTGCACCATGTCCTGCTTGTTCATCCCTGGCCGATGGCTTGTTGGCCACTGTGTGAATGGAGTGTTGGACTAGATAGACCCTTGGTCTGATCCAGCATGGCAGTTCTCATGTTCTTAAGAGGTGTCATGCTGGATCAGACCAAAGGTCCATCTAGTCCAGCAATCTGTTCACACAGGGACCAACCAGGTGTCAGCCAGGAACCAACAAAGCGGGACACAGTGCAAAAGCACCCTCCCGCCCATGTTCCCCCACAACTGGTGCATATAGGCTTACTGTCTCTGATACTGGAGGAAGCACATAGCCATCAGGGCTAGTAGCCATTGATAGCCTTCACCTCCAAGAATGTATATACTATACTAATAGCACAGTCATTCTCCAAGTACTTTTCCTTAGATAGACAAATTGTACAAGACAAAGGCATCAGCAGACTCAAGGAAACCACAAGGTTTGCAAAAGTACCACCACCACCACCACCCAAAACAGTTTGGGGGCATCTGCAGGGTGGGCAACCAAAGCAGCTCATTGAAGACTGGACGTGCTCTATGGATATGGATGCTGACTGAATGCTGGGAGGGAAATGGAAAATGGAGAAGTGAAATGTAATGGAGAAACCTAGAAAAGGATGTGGCTGGCTGGTTGCCATTCTGAATAGGAACATCACAACATTTTTATCTCTTCTTCTTCTTCTTCTTCTTCTTCTTCTTCTTCTTCTTCTTCTAACAGTGACATAAATGTACATTGATGTATAGGCAAAAAAAGATGGGTCCCAATCTAAGGAGATTAAATCTTTTAACTAATAAAGGTCTACTATTTCTACACGAACTTGTGCATTAGAGCATAATCAGAAGTAGGGATACAGCACCATGTACATTGATGGTGCTATATAAATAATAATAATAATAATAATAATAATAATAATAATAATAATAATAATATGTGACAAATCCATTCCATCACATTTGGGGCCACAGGGGAGGGATTCTCCCATCCACATCACCCAGAAATAGGAATGGATCACATGCAACTTGTATCCAGAAATATCGGTGTTTCCATACCTGCAAGGTGCTTCATGGAACAAGCAGAAACAAATCCAGGGGGAAAATTCACTTTTGAAAAGTGTGCAAAGATAAATAAGTATGCTTTAAAAAGAAGTAAAAACATGTTGCAATCATTGGGTGTTTTACTCCCCAAAATTGCACACAATGAAAAAAAAAAAAGTGCACAAAAATGTTCATTTTTTTTTTTAAAAAAAAAGGAAAGCAAAAGCAAAACAAAACCCATAACAGATTTTTCCGATACAAAACATACAAATAAAAAGCGTCAGCATGGGACAGTGGGAAAAGAGGGGACCCCATGGAACTGGACTTGATTGATCTGCCCTTCACAAATCACAAGCCTTGTCTGAGTGCCACACCATTGTAGATTAGGTATGTGGCAAATGGGAAAAGAACCTTACCTGTTTGGGCACCGTGTGGTTGGAATTCTCTGTTCAGGACTGCCCACACAATGGCCATCTTAAGTGACGATGGTAAGTTTTTTATTCCCCCATAGTTTTACTGATTAGTACACTGAAGCTGCAAGGGCAAAATCAACTCCCCTTCTCCCAAGTTCATCAAAGGCAAGTTTAGAAAAGCTCACCCATGTGAATCCAAGATTTTTTTTCCGCAGCTACAAGGTCTAGAAACCTGAGCATTTTTCTAATATAGAAGCTCAGATTTTCAGAAACGTAAATATCATATTCTGGGCTCTTTATATGTTTCCACGAGGCCTTGGCACACATACAGCCTGACGAAGAAAGAAAATATCTGAAAGTCTTTTGGATTTCCTGTTTTAAATTATATACTTTTGAGCACAAGCCACTTTTCCTAATGTGGCTATTTTAGAGCTCAGTGGGTTCATTTGCGTTCCGTTTTGTTTTGGCTTGGTCTTTTTAGAAAATCTACAAAATGCCATCAACCCACTTGAAGCCATGGGGCGCGCACACAAGCAACTTGAAGCTGCAGTCTTTTGAAGATGGGTTGGCCCTTACGGACCACCGTACATGGTGATAGGAGTGTAAAAAGAGAGATGAAAGACTTGTTGTGCTTCTGAAGCACTGATGTTTGCATGGCTCTCAAAACATCTGCATTGAGGTTCCATGGTCCCAGGTGATTGAAGGAGAGGAAGAGCATTTTGAGCGGGGGCCGTTTCCTCCTTTCCTTTAGTTTATTTCTGTGCACCACGTGGATGTATAAAATAGGGTGACAATATGAAAAGGAGGACAGGGCTCCTGTTTCTTTAACAGTTGCATAGAAAAGGGAATTTCAGCAGGTGTCATTTGCATATATGGAGAACCTGGTGAAATGTCCTCTTCATCACAACAGTTAAAGCTGCAGGAGCTATACTAGAGTGACCAGCTTTAAAAGAGGGCAGGGCACCTGCAGCTTTAACTGTTGTGATAAAGAAGAAATTTGACCAGGTTCCCCATATATACAAATGACACCTGCTGAAGTTTCCTTTTCAATACAACTGTTAAAGATACAGGAACCCTGTCCTCCTTTTCATATGGTCATAAAAGCAGAGGAAAACAGACTCATTCCATGTGTGCTAACAGAGAAGTGTCTAGGAATGAGGCTGAGTAACTGCTGTGGAATCACAAGGAAGCATCTAAGGTAGCATGGGCTGACCAAAGGAGGTTCATGTCATGACTTCCTCTATTTCCTGGCCAAGAGAAAGAGCATCTGTTTGTCATTTCTTCATCAGGGTTAAGCTGCGGTTGTAGAACTGCTCTGATGAAGTTCTGAGCATTAAACTGAGCTTTACAGTGAACTGATATATAGACTAATTAAGATCACTGATCTATCAGTTGCTATAGACTAAGTGACAATGAAGAAGGGGAATGTCTGACTAAACAGAAAGAAACTGAAACACTAACAGCTGTGCAATACCAAACTGAGCTACAAACTCTGAGTTGCACTCCTAAGCTACAGTATACAATTAATACGACTTAGAAAGTGATTTATATAATGTGCCTTTTAAAGGAAAAGGAGATACACACTGAATATTGAATGCATTTAGCACTTTGGCTGATTAATTTCATAAGAGAACTTGAACAATATTATGTAATCAACATGTTCAGTGCGCAATGCTTTAGCGCATCACTTTTCTGTATAGGCATGGGTCACTGTTAATGTCACAGATTCTTTTTTGTTTTTGTTTTACAGAAGAAACAATAAACACATCAAAATCATTTGAAATGGAATTTAACATTTTGGGCGTCGTCAGACTGGGGGGGGGGGGAATCACATTTCCCTACTCTCTCTATGGCCTTGTGCTGATGCCCCACAATAGTGACAATTTCTTTACATGGGGAAAGAAAGAGGAAGCAGCATCAACCACATGGCCCATTCAGTCGGCGTTTTTATTGCACTGTTTTTCCTGCACGTAGCAGTAAATGCCGGCACGTTTCGCTTTAAAAAAACAAGTCAGATTTACTGGGGTCTATTTTGTTGTGGAAAAAAGGCCAGAAGGAGCGGGAGTTGCACGAGAGGCAGACGTCATTTTCAAAAGGATGCACAAAAACTGAGTGGCCAGTAATGAGAGTGTGATAAAAAAATGCTCATCTGATGAGGTCTTTAAGTAATAAAAGCCATAGGAAGGTGACCTTAATTGTGGGGAGAATCAACACATGGAGAGGGAAGCAGAATTGTACCGCATTGATCAAGTCATCTGCACAGTTTCAAGAAAAGGAGACCAACATGCTTGCTACGTGTAAATGTGAAGACTTCATTGAGGAGCCCGAAGTCCTAGAAGGGTGGGTGGGTGGATAAGTGGAATTCCAGCCCACTCTTTCCCACGTTGGCTGGTATCCCATTCACCGGGCTTCAGAAGTATATAGCACACATTGTCTTTTCTGGTTGGTAAATTAGAAACAGTTTCAAGTGAGAACTGCACTGGAATGCATGCTAGTAATCAAGGTGCAATTCATTATATGCAACTAATTAATCAAGATTATGAGATATCTCCTGGAAGGTATTTGAAATAGCATTAAGAAACCTAGACATGGGTAAGGACCATAGCAAGTATGGATGGAAGCCAATTACCCCATTGGTAATATGGATTAGATATTAACCGATACAGAAGTAAGTCAGAGACATCCACCAAATGAAACTAGCAAGAGATATTTTGGTGGATTGCATGGCTTTAGAGAGTTGGGAATGAATGCTCTCTATGGAACAACTGGATTCAAAGTAGACAATGCAGAATTTCAGAATTACAATTTTTATATGACTTTTCTGTAATTCACTCTGCCCCAAATACAGAAAGAAAGAAAAAAAATGAAAAGAAAATTTAATTTAAACTTTTTTATCAGATAAATTAAGGGACTGTAAGTTCTAATACAAAATGCCATTCTGCCGTGCCCGGCATATCCTGGGCACGGGGAGGCCATTGTGGATGGGCGCGGAACAAGGTGATGTGCTGGCATGTGATTGGACACTTTTCCCGCCTTTGGAGGGAGGCGGGACAAAGCCTATTTAAAGGCTAGCACCCGTCCCTTCTTCCCCTTCGAAAAGTGGCTCTCTCCCTCACTCACTGTATGCAGTGTGGGCTTCGCTGGTTGCCTGTTCAAGGGACCAAGTAGGGATTTTTTGTTCGTAATCTGAATTGGTTATGAGTTTTTTTGCCTACTTCATATTGCAAAAAACAGGCTAGGGAGTAATAAATAGATTAATTTATTTGTATTCGGTCACATTTATAGCAGGTAGGAAGGCATCTATGGATGGATAGGGTCGGTAAGCATTCCATGGCACCATGGGGTGCTGGGTAATGCCTGAGGCTCAGCAGTTCCAAGCCCTGCGGTCCATCCGCTGAGATATGGGTTACCCTTGAGGCCAACCTTTCTCACCCACTCAGAGCTGGGTGGCATGAGGAGGGGTGACACTGGAAAGCCTACCACCCCAAAAGGGGAGCCAGGGGGTGGTGACAAAAAGCCACTGCCACCAGGGCTCGGAATGTCTCACCCTACTATACGACGGCTTCTGTCGTGCAAGAAAGATGCCCGAGTAGGTTTCTCCTCTGCATATACACCAAAATAAACGTTGGCCCTGTTTAAAACCCATATACTTGTGTCACCTCTTTATTTCCGCACTACACCTTCCCGCAATGGTATTTTTCCATTGCAATTAATTGTTAGATAGAACAGTGGGGTGGGGGAAAACCCTAGAATATTGGGATTCTGGAATGTGGGGGAGGGGAAATGTTTCATTAACTGATAACTGACGAGCAGAGGACTCTTGATATTCCAGAAAATAATAATCACATTAGAGCTCTTACATATTAACTACAGAGAAGACATTCAGTATTGGGGGAAAATAAATGTCAGTATATCAACTCAGTGGATTTCAGAACAATCCTAAATTACCGAAGGGAGTAAAGTAGTGAAGCATCTGCCACTTCCAAACCCTGCTAGCTCACACCAGACAGGGTAATCAGTGGGGGGAATCTTTGCCTCCTCTTCCTCCTTGTAGGTTTCTAGTTCCTTATTTTTAAACTATCCCTCCTGTTGATTTCATTGGGTGAGAAACTAATTACATCACATCTAGGATAGGATAGGTGAGAGGTCAAATCCTAAGGCTACCTCCACCTCCAGAACATCTTGATTCAGGGCCCACCACCAGAGGAACACACCACTTGCATTAGAACTACATACATGGAGCTTTTCATGGGTGTAGCAGAGACCATTTAGGGATACCCCCTCCCACTGATGGAGCACTTCTGTGCCAGCAGAGGGTTTTGTCTCTCTAGGGTTTAGCATGTTTCTGCTATGAGCTACCTCCAGTATCAGAGGAAGTAAGCCTGTATTCACCAGTTGCTGGGGAATATGGGCAGGAAGTGCTGTTGCACTTGTGTCTTGCTTGTGAGTTTCTGGTGAACAGTTGGTTGGCCACTGTGTGATCAGAGTGCTGGACTAGAGGGACCCTTGGTCTGATCCAGCATGGCTCTTCTTATGTTCTTATGAGTAAATAGGAAACTATTTCCCCTTCTTTTAATAATTCTTTTTTTATTCCTCATTTTATTTCAGTGTTATACAACTGGGTTGGAATACTGTCGATAATCACATGCAGTTAATCGATCAATGCAAATAGGTTGAATGTTTGTTTGCTTTTAATAGAATGAAATACTTATGAAAGCATGTAAGGAAAAAACCTGAATATCCTTTTTGTTCAGGAGAATTATATCACACACATATTGGAAAATAGCAGATGGGGTCATTTTCATGAAAAGCAATGTCTTTTATTTAAAGAACCTCAGTTTAGGGGTTAATTATATCTTTGAATAAAACAGATCAATAGTGTTATAAAAGGGGGGGTACGTCAAAGAAGGAACCGTGAATGGAATAAACTCACACACATACATTCAATACTGCATGAAATATTATTATATTTTTAGAGCCTTGAATACATTCTAATAGATCTTGCAGCAAGGGAAATTATTTCAGGAGGTGATGTGAATGTGTTCATAGATAATATGTTAGATTGAGCTGGAAGAAATAGAAAATCACAAAGAAACATCTCACCATGTTATTTAAGAAAGGAATGTGATATTCTCAACTTCTATACATATGGAGATACCAGCATTTAGAAGCGGAGAAATTATTATACATTTTCCTCCAATGCAAGGAATACTTATTCCAGAGAAACTTCAAAAACAGCACAAGGCAAGTCATTCTGGAATGGTATTTAGAACTTCTGAGAGTGCAATCTTGTATACGTCTATTGAAAAGTAAATCCTATTGATTTAAGTGGGGCTTAGTCCCATTTAAGAGCCTAGTGTGGCGCAGAGCGGTAAAGCAGCAGTTTCTGCAGCTGAAACTCTCCCCACGGCCTGAGTTTGATCCCAGCGGAAGCTGGTTTCAGGCAGTTGGCTTGGGTCGACTCAGCCTTCCATCCTCCCAAGGTCGGTAAAATGAGTACCCAGTTAGCTGGGGGAAAGGTAATCATGGCCGGGGAAGGCAACGGCAAACCACCCCGCTATAAGGCCTGCCAAGAAAACGTCAGTGAAAGCTGCTGTCCCTCCAAGAGTCAGTAATGACTCAGTGCTTGCACAAGAGGTTCCTTTCCTTTCCTTCCTAGTCCCATTTTAGTTCATATAGATGTGCAGCCTAACCCTTTTTAAAATAAAAATAGATAATACAAATACAAGTCTATCGAAATTTCACATATGCTAAGCAAAAATGTTGCAAATTTAAGTAGTAAGATTTACAACACACTCCTATGCATGTCTACTCAGGTGTAAGTCCCATAGGAATCAATGGATTTTATTCCCAGGTAAGTGGTTATAGGATTGTAGCCTCACATACAGTGTTGTGCTATGCAGATCTCAATATAATTCACATGAATTTGCTGCTATCCAATGTGAAAACATTCACATGGAGAACATTTAAATTAAACAATGCATTATTAAAGAAAAAGAATGAATCTGGAACATAATCCTTTTATGATATTAATATAATGCCGGAAAGTTAACAAATTGGGAAATGAGTAAGGAGTATTCCAGAAGTTATTCAGGTATTCAGTAGCGTATCTGAACAGGGAAGGTTATGAAGAGAGAGTATATTTGAAAAACAGCATAAAGCAAGCTGCTTTGGAACAATACTGCAAATACTAAATCTAATAGAAAAGAAATTGGATAACATAGACCCTTATGAAGTATATAGCAATATGATATACTAGAAGCAAAACTATTTTGAGCCAGGTGACAGGCTAGGGAAATTATTACTCTATAAAGGGGAAAAGAAGCCCAGGAAGTATGTAACTCCGTCAGTTAGAAAAGCTGATATAACAATAGCTAAGAACAAAGAAGCCATACATGAATGTGTTAGATAATATGAAAACAGGGATGTGGAATTTGACAACACTCAAGTTCATCAAAGGTTCCCCAAGTTTCACTTGATGCTTGTTCAAACTCATGTTCACATCATATTGTGAACATTCCTTCCCCCCAGCTCATAAACATTCATGCAGATTTTCTCCAATGTATGCCTCAATTATGAAGCTGATTGGTGGGAAATTTGGGACAGATAAAAGCAAGGGCTTCTTCACACAGCACATAGTTGAACTATGGAACACGCTACCACAAGTCGTGGTGATGGGCACCAATTTGGATGGATTTAAAAGGGGTTGGATGAATAAATTCCTTGAGAAGAAGAATATCAATGGCTATTAGTCCTGAGGCTATCTGCTACCTCCAGGATCAAAGGCCTACATACACCAGTTGCTGGGGAACATAGGTGTGTGGGGGGTGCTATTGCACTGTATTCTGCTTGTGAGTCCCTGATCGACACCTGCTCTGGTCCAACATAGCTCTTTTTATTAGGGATGTGCTCCGCTTCTAATCGGACCGGAGAAGCAGTAGCGGAGAGGGGGGCTTCGCCTGCTCTTAAGGCGGAGGCGAAGAGGATTGGGGGGCCGGCGGAGCGTGGCGAAGAGGATCGAGGTGAAGGCGGATCCTTCGCTTCGATCCGGAGCTCCGCCGGAAAGGTAAGTGGGGTTTACCGGGCCCTGCCCTCCTCTCCCTTACCTGCCTCCGTCCGCGGTCCGTCAGCGTCTCCAATTGAGCCCGTGGTTCCAGCAGGAAGTCTGGGCCGCACTTGCGGCCCAGACTTCCTGGTGGAACCGCGGGCTCAATTGAAGATGGCGACGGACCGCGGACGGAGGCAGGTAAGGCCCCCTCCCCCTTGGTCCCTTACCAGGCTCTGCCGCCGTCGCCGCATGGGCAGCGATGGCGGCAGGGCCCGGTAACCCCCCCTATGGGGGGGACCGGAGCTCCGATCCGGATCCGGAGCTCCGAGCGGAGCGGAGTGGGCACAGGTGGAGTGGGCCGATCCGAAGCAGGCCGATCCGAAAATGGCGGATCTTAAAGTGAAGCGGAGTGGGGGGTCCGTGCACACCCCTACTTTTTATGTTCTTAACTGTGTGCATTTTTTAAATGTAACTTTGATTGAATCATGTTTGTGTGCAATTTATAAAATATAAAATACTATGAGACAGATCCAACCCTTTTTCACAAAAAAGTGAGATATATGTGCGATCATCCATGGAAGGAAAGATGAGATGTTCTTCTATCGTAATCATGTGTGTTCTTGAATAGGGGTCACATTGACAAAACTTTTACTCTATGTATCCACCATCAATGTAAAAGAATAGAATGCAGATCTATCAAAGCCATCAATATAAAGTCCTTATGTGCTGATGATAATGCTTTCTTATGTATCTGGGCAGACATAACTATCTCTGTAAAAGCATTACAGGAGCTTACAAGAATTTAGGATACCGCATCCAGTTATAAGCTTAACTGAGAAAAAGAAAATAAAGTAATGGCATTTAACAAAAAGAGAGATGGGACATGAAAAAGCTCACCCCAGACAGGAATGAAAGACTTGCATAGTGTTTCAGATTCTGCACAATATTCTTCACAAAACCAGAGAGCTGCCATATTAATAGCTTCCTTGATGAATTAAGTATTTGGCAATTAAGTACAGAAGATATTTATTGATTTTATTTTATGTAGTTAAATATTTATAAGCAGCCTTTCTGGACCGATAAAAACTATTTCCAGAGTCAGAGTGATAAAGCATCAGTAAAATGCAGAACTCAAGGATTTGGCCATTATGCAAATAAATACATAAATAATGGCACAAATGATAAAGCCAGTTAAGAGAACAGTCCTGCAGTGCCGAGACAGTGCCCAGACGCAGGACAACCTCTCCAAGGCCTGAGTCAGAGTTCAGAACTCAGAGGGATTTTCTTGGTGTAGATTAGCACTCTTTCAGGGGCCCAGTCTACACCAAGCAGGATATATTATGCTATGAAAGTGGTATGAAAGTGGTATATAAAAGGCAGGAGCCACACGAAGCAGGATATTGCACTATGAAAGTGGTATCTGGTCTGTGTCAATGGGCCTCAACAGTTGGCAGTGCACTTCGATACTGCCATAAAGCAGCAGTGTGGCTCCTGCCTTTTATATGCTTAGGGTAGATTGTTGGCACTCAATATGAGTTGAATGTTAGGTGAATTGTGGGATAGCTCCCATGAAGCAAGATAAATCCTCTTGTCCTGACTGCAATGCATTTGGAGCACTGGAGGATTCTTTCAAAAACGGTATAATCCAGCGGTCCCCAACCTTTTTGGCACCAGGGACCGGTTTTGTGGAAGACAATTTTTCCACGGACTGGGGGGGGGTGTTTGAGGGGATGGTTTTGGGAAGCCACGCCTACCCACCCACCCACTCCAGCATCCTGGCTTCGCTTCGGCTGGGTGGGCGCCCAGATGAAGTGAAGCCAGAACGCTGGGGCGGATGGGCGGCTTCAGAACAGCGTGCCTGGAAGTCTCTCTGCTCCACGCCCAGGTACGCTGGGGTGTGGGTGGGTGGGTGAAAGCAGCTCACCTGTACGGCCCAGTTTGTAATAGGCCATGGATCAGTACAGGTCTGTGGCCCGGGGGTTGGGGACCCCTGGTATAATCCAATGAGCACAAATTTCCTCGCCTGCATGAGGCACCTGGAGTCACCCAGAGAAAATGTGTGTTGCCAAAGGCGCTGGAAGAAAACAATGTGGAGTTAAACAAGCCTCAATATGAAAACAGCCTTTGTTTTCTCCCTCTCTTGTAGAGCCACTTTACATTCCACGTCCTTGGCTCCAGAGAGAATCATTATGTATTTCTGTACATGGAAGCAGCACTAGTCAATCAATCAATCTGGAGTTTGCGGAGAGAGCGAGGGGCTGCAGGTTCTTGCAGAGACAAGGATGGAAGCAAGCAAGGAGTGGGGACCTGAATGCAAAATGATTTGGAAAGGATTCTCCATTTTGAACGGCACGTGCCATACGAAACATCTTTTGCTGGAATTAAAAGACCTTTCAGTTGGTTGCCAGGACAGACACCAGCATATGGACTGGTCAGGCAAATGCTGGGATCAGAGGTTCCGGCAGACCACCAACGCATCTCCCAGCACTGCACAGAACCACTGGGAGGTATACTGGGAGATACAGAACATAGGGTGACCATATTTGGGAAACCAAAAAAGAGGACACCTAATGTGTGTGTGGGGAAGCAGCTTTCTGAGTCCTGCAGAAAGTACGTTATTCTCCCGCCACCTTAAAGAACCCGATTGGAGTGGAGGAGGGGAAAGGATTTCATTCTGCACCACCACCATCCACTCCAATTGGGGCCTTTTCTATAATGTCCACAAATGACCCACTTTCCCCTTTAAGACCTCAATTGGAGCTTGGGGTGGGGGAATGATGTGCCTCAAGAAAGCATGTCATTCCCTCCTACCATGCTAATGGCAGCCTTAAAGGGGAAGGTGTGTCATTCCAGGACATTATTGAAAATTATAGAAAATCCCCCCTGAAACCATGGAAAGAACAAAAACCAGGACAAATCCGGGGAAATCCTGACAGTTGGTCACCCTACAGAACCACTGGGAGAAGCAGAAACAGCCACGGCTATGGGCCCAACCTCTTCCTTCTCTCCAAAGCCTCGGGGCCCCAGCCCTGTTCCGTGGGTGTGTCAGGCATGTGGCCCAGAGTTATTGAAGAAGGGAGAAGATGATATTGACAGCACTGTGCCCAACTAGGCCAGCAAGTAATGGAGAAAGAAAGTGATTCCTCCTGTGCTACACTCAGCAGGTGCTAATAGCAGGAGGAGAACAGAGTAGTGCAGGCCTCTTCCATCACCACTAGCCACCAATGCCTAGTAAGCCCACAATGGGAGAGAGACAGAAGCCCACCGGGTGTAGTGGCAAAAAGACTATTAAGTTCAAGAACATCAGTTTGACTGGGCTCCCCTCTAACTAGAACCCATTCCTGTTTGAGGCACAATGAAAAGTTTCATTCTTAAAAGTTTTTTTTTAACCTATAGAGCTCTAAATGGTCTAGGATCATGATATCTGAAGGACCTTCTCTTTCTGTACATCTGCTCATTTGTTTCAATCATCATCAAAGGCCCAAATCCAGATACCCTTGGCTTTGGAGATCAGGGAGGTGGTGACCAGGGACAGTACCTTCTCTCTGGTGACATCTTTACTGTGCAGCACCCTCCCTGGAAATATTCACTGGGCACCCATTTTTGCTTGCCTGATGGACCATGGGGAAATTCTTCTCCAAAGCCTTTGCTGAGTGATATCATGATCTATTTGTTCCTTTAACCTGCATCGTGTGTTATTCTATTATTAATTGCATTCAGATTTTTTTTTAACCTACTTTGAGTCATGACCCCACCTTGAAGGTCTTGTGTCAGGATGCATGCAGTACAAATAATTAAGCAATGCCTTCCCATGCCGCCTGTTTCCTGTGGAGTCAATAGATGCAGTACTAGCCTCTGGCCATCTGTAGTGGTGTTGCTGCACCCCAGCAGAAATTGTAACAGAAGGTCTTCCCTTGCACAAATTATGGCAAAGGTGCTTAGAGGAAAGACCTTGGGGTTCATTCATCCAAACACCAGTTCAAAGATGCATCACAAGCTGTAAGGAATAGCTTTTATTTAGCCCTTGTTTTTCTTTAACAACTTGGCATTATTATGCGCAAAGTTATGTACCAAACTAATTTCGTTTTAGTCATCAGACATATGCACATTATTAGCTTTGACATAACTTGCAAAATATTAAAAAATACCTATTGAAGAATTCATCCATATCTTCCACCAGGTACAATCTTTGACTAATTTTCTGTGAGCATGTTAGATCACATCCCCCCTCATTTCCCCATGCATAGGTACATCTCCTCTCCCCACTCCTGCTCCTGCTTCCGTCCTTGCCCCATGTTTGAGATTTGTAATACTTCCTTCAGGCAGAGTGTTTAGTTTACGATGTTTAAATGTGATCATACTAATATTCTTTTCATTAACATATTCAGTGGTATCAAGCAAAATCTCTCTCTCTCTCTCTCTCTCTCTCTCTCTCTCTCTCTCTCTCTCTCTCTCTCTCACACACACACACACACACACACACACACACACACACACACACACCTACCTCTGTTGGTGTATGAGTTGGTTATGAATTGTATTTTGTCTTCATGCACAATGTTAGTGAAAAGTGGTTCAACAACCAAGGCTGCCAGGTTGGGTCCTTCTGAGAGTTACTGGATGTTTTCTAGGTCAGTAGTGTGATGCAGGCAACTGGTTGTGAGCACAAATGATAGAATCATAGAATTGTAGAGTTGGAAGGGGCCTCTAAGGCCATCGAGTCCAACCCCCCTGCTCAGTGAAGGAATCCACCTTAAAGCATACCTGACAGATATGTCAGGTATGTTGGGCTGGGAGTCAGGAGATCCGGGTTCTAGTCCCCACTCGGCCATGGAAACCCACTGGGTGACTTTGAGCCAGCCACAGACTCTCAGCCCAACCTACCTCACTGGGTTGTTGTTGTGAGCATAAAACAGAGAGGAGGAGGATAAGGTACATCACCTTGGGTTCCTTGGAGGAAAAAAGGCAGGATATAAATGCAATAGTAAACAATAAAATAAAAATAAAATGGGACTAAAGGAATCCCTTGTTCTTTCCTAGAAATACATTTTTAAAAAACCACACAACCCAACGCTAAGACTAAGGGACAGATTTACTCTTTGGAAGTTTTGTTTCCCTTTTTAAAAGAAAACTCAAGGTTCATTTATCACTGTGCTTGCTTTATGACTGGCAATTCTTGAATTAAGCAGTGTTAATTTTCAAAAGGGGAACCTGTCCCCTCCCCCCTCAACCCCTACTTCCTTCCCCTTGCTTCTGCTCTGTCAGGTTTGTTTTTATCCCACGGTTTTGAGCAATCCTAATGAGCCATTAAGAAGCTGCCAATTACCTATGCAAATGAAGAGGTACAGACTGGCAGGGGTTGTTGCTGGAAGTAAAAGTCTGTTACCTCAAAAGAGGCTGAGATAAATCACTTCAGCTCAGCAAGACGCCTACACCCAAGGGCCCGCTCTTACATGCACTGTTTAGAAATGCCAGCAATAACATGGAGGGTGGTTTATGTGTTCTTCATGCTATTAGCAAAAGGGGAAGGGGAAAAAAGGATAGACTTCTAGCTTCATTTGAAAGGTTTCTTGAGAGTTCTTTGAGCTTGAACACCTGTTGAGATGGACCACTCTAAACAGCCTATGAAATTACATTAAAATGTCGGCCATTTCTTCAGTTTCCCATTCAGGGTTCAATAGATCTGCCTTCTAAATTTTTTCTGAGGCAAAATCCAAAACAAATCCAGAGGTCCCTCGACAGGTGAAACAGGTCTTGCCCAGACTGAGGGAAGTAAGTCAGCCTGGGAGTCTTTATAGCTATGAGATTGGTCCTCATGCATCACCTGACTTTCCAGGCCAAGGTGATTATGGGTTGCCCTGGCCTGAATGGAAAGGCCTGCAATTCTGTCTTCCAACCAAAAACACAAGTAGAACAGGGAGCCTGTCAGTGACTGATCCACAGGACACTTGGTTGGAACCCAATGGTCCCAGACAGCTTCTTGAAAATGGCTTCATGCAAACATGCCCTGTGAATCAATCTAAGCAAGCCATGCCTGTCTGCACCCCACAAGAACACATCAAACCAACCCACACTGAATAGTTGGTATGTTTGCATTTCAACAGTCTTCTGAAATGATGTCTGAAATACACGTCTGTCTGTCGGTCTGCCTTCTCTTGCTAATCTAATTTGCCAATGTGGGTAGCAGAAGTACCATCATAATGCTGAGACGAAAGGCAATAAATGAGGGGTAGACTAGACAGTGGATACATTCAACAAATTAAAAATAACCCCTATTGTGGTTACCATCACAAAATGGCTGCCACCAGAGGCACGGCTGGTCACAAAGGAAAAGTAATCTGCCCTAATGAGTGAGCACAAGACATAGGTAGGGTGACCAACTGTCAGGATTTCCCCGGATTTGTCCTGGTTTTTGTTCTTTCCATGGTGTCAGGGGGGATTTTCTACAATTTTCAATAATGTCCTGGAATGACACACCTTCCCCTTTAAGGCTGCCATTAGCATGGCAGGAGGGAATGACATGCTTTCTTGAGGCACATCATTCCCCCACCCCGAGCTCCAATTGAGGTCTTAAAGGGGAAAGTGGGTCATGCGTGGACATTATAGAAAAGGCCCCAATTGGAGTGGATGGTGGTGGTGCAGAATGAAATCCTTTCCCCTCCTCCACTCCAATCGGGTTCGTTAAGATGGCGGGGGAATAACGTACTTTCTGCAGGACTCAGAAAGCTGCTTCCCCCCACACACACTAGGTGTCCTCTTTTTTGGTTTCCCAAATATGGTCACCCTAGACATAGGTGGACTCTGAATCACAACAAACAAAACAGTTTGAACCTACAGTTTCAGTGACATCAGCAGCCATTACACAATTCCCAGTTTTCATCTCATTCCCATTTGCATGCCTAGCAATCAACACACTTCAGACCTGAGGACAGCGGACAAGGATCAATGACTAAATTGAGCATATAGAGGGGAACAACCACCATTGCAGTAGTGTCTCCATATCCCATTATTTGATGGACTTTTTGCTAATATCTGCATAAAATTCACCTTTATAGAGAGCTTTAAATGTACTTGTTTGACTACACAGCCCCCAGTCTTCTCAACAACCCACTTCTTCCTCCCGGTTTAGCCACTGCAAAATCAACAGCAGCAGTTAGATCCAATACTAAGTGCACATGAAATAAATAAAGCTCCCATTAAAACAGATACACACACACACACACTTCCTGATGCCACATAATCAGTTCTGCTGCTTTGGCATTAATCATAATAATATTCAAAATGCATTAGACTTGATTGTTTGGAAATCTATTTTCCATTAATATCAAATCCATGAAGCATGGCCTTGGCAGTGGAAAACAAAAAGGCAGAGCAACACGACAAGCAATATCCCTGGAAACCTCCTGGCCCATTAACTATTTTTCCCCTTTTTCTCTTCTTCTTCTTTGCATGGCGATGGGTCCTGAAAGCTTTATTCAGGTGACACCTTCTGTGCTGGCGTAGTTAGCACAGCATACTAGACAATGGCATAGTTAGCTAGCAATTGGATGAGCATTAACACATGATGCCAAGAAGATCATAAAGTGCTTCTTTGCTGGATCAGTTCAAGGTTCATTTCGTCCACCATCTTGTTACCAACATCACCTGGCCAGATTTCTTTGGACACTCATAAGCAAAGCACAAGCAGAATGGCTTGTGTGCACAGACCTAAGTGGCTTGGGACCAAGTTACTTGAAGGATATATATCACCTCTTCCAATATATACTTTTGAAATGGTCGGAAGACCTATTCAATAAAGATTCATTCATTCATTCATTCTCAGGATATTTTCAGAGGCCCTTCTCCATGTACCCATACCAAATATACAGGGCAAATATGCAGTGAGGCAGTCACCTCAAGCAGCATATCCTGGGACGTGACAGCTACTTGGAGCAGAGAGACATAGGCCATGTGGCCTGGACTATTCCCCTGAAGATACTTTGCATCCTTCAGGTGTGGTGGAAGATGCCTCCCCATGGCTAGTGAAAAAGATGATTCTATTTCCTACCTAGTTGGCTTTTGTACATGCAATGGGGTTGGGCCCCATCTTGTCCTTTGCCTCAGGCAGCAAACGTCTTGGGTCGGCCCTGCAAATAAGGTTTGGTGGGTGGCTATGAGAGAGAGGGCCTTTTTTAGCTGTGGCACCTCTCTGTGGAATACCTTCCCCAGAAAGGCTCTCCTGGCACTTATGTTGTGGTCCTTTCGGTGCCGGGTTATTTATTAAATAAATGAATAAATAAATCCTAGGCTTTTAAAGATTAACATTTTAATTTCTTTCTTTCTTTTCCCCTGCTTTCAAGATCTCCACTACTGCTGCTGCTTCCTGTTGCTGCTTATTTATCCTGTTGCAGTTTTTATTCTGTTTTACATTGTTGTTGCTGCTGCTGTTATTCATTGCCTTTATCATTTATTGTCTTTTTTCATCTAAACCACCCAGAGAATAACCTGTTATCAGGGAGTATAATGCATGCATTCATATACAAAAATGGTTCTCCAGTTATGTTTGTTCCTTGCATCTGGTACTCAGATCCAAGGCAAGTTCCACTCAGCTGTTCCTTCATACACAGAGATAATTTGCGACTCCAGTTGCAGGGGGATATTTGGGGAAATGATAATTTTGAGAGCATCTCTAAATTGCAACTCTTTACCGTTGGCCATTTTAGCTCAACAAGCATCTTCCACGAGACACCTAGAAAATACTGGCCTGGACGCTGTGCACACTAAAAAGCCTTATACCATTTGTCCTCAATGACTTGTTGCATGCTGTTCTTCAAACTCCACCAGTCCTGTCTCCTTCCTACTGTTCTGACAAGGTGAAAGTCCCTTTATGATGGATAGATGGATTGTCCTCATTAAATCACCCCAGTCTCAACAAACCCTACTCGAGTGGCATTTAGTCAATCTCTCGTGAACCAATATGGGATGGTTCCCCAATTGTACATTTCCAAGGGCTTTGTCCCGTCAACTTCAATATTCTGGCCAACATGCTTCTGCTGCTTCCCTCAGGATGTGTGTTATTTCATTCCTGTATTAGCAATGGCAGGCAGGTTATCACAGCAGAAATGTCAAATGCGCAGAAATGCTGAGTAACTGGAAAGGAAGTCGGTTTCTGTCTTTTAAGAAGAGGATATGAGCTGTTGGAGCACGTAAAGTAGGAAGTTGCCTCATAGTGAGTCAGATCATTACACATCAAGCTCGATATTGTATATGTTGATTAGCAGCATCTCTCTGGAGATGCTACTACTTCTGGCAAGCATGCGCAAATCAAGCCCTGATTGAAGGGGAGATTTGCGTGAATCTCCCCGAATTTGCGCAAACTTCTACCATGGACTAAAGGGGGTGAATTCAGTCTACTGAGCGAATATGCAGAAATTAGGGCACTTATATAAATCGAATTGGGAACGAGGTGAATATGAGCAGGTGTTCAGCAATTTACAAATATATTCAGCAGACACATTCCTGCGCTTACGTTTGGACCAACTAATGGGGCATGCTTGCATGTTCTGTGAGCAAAACCAAAATCCTCATACATCCCTAGTTCTTAACCTGCATGGCAGCTAGGGTAGCCACGGTTCCTATTTTGTAGGGAAATCAATGTTCTAGTGGAAGGTCTGCCAGAGGGCAGTCCTGTATTTGCAGGCACCCCCTATTTGGAGGGATGTCCAGTCCAAGTATGGTTTAATGATAAACAACCCTAATAAGGGAGAGAAACAGAGGTCTTGAAGTTGTCCATCAATACTTAGCACCTGAACACCAAACAGACCCTGCTACCCACAGCTCATTTGCTCTCAGCCTTCTCCACTATGGTGGGATGGACTGTATTTCTGTATTTAAAATTACAGTAGTTATTTCCAAATGTCCAACTGTAGCTATAACGTAGCACCTTCAAATATTATGCAAACCTGAATCCTCTTTTTACCTTTTTGGCTGATGCATTTCCTCAATCTTTCTGCTTTTTCATGATGACTAAGTGGCCACCCTAGTGTCAACTCCTGCAATTGAAAATAGAAGCATCGGCAAGTCTTTCCCAGCCATTTTATAATCAATATGAAGCCTCTAGATGAGCCAGACTAGGTATCAACCAAACAGCATTTGCTGAACATTATTTAAATTACTAAAATGCCACCTTATTATTCATCAGGACGTCCGAGGTGGTTAAATAAGCATATTGAGCAACTATGAAAACAAAGTATAAAGAAAATGGGGGGATATCATGATAGCAGCATGAAAAGAAAGTCTAAGCTGCAGAATCAATAGGCACCAAGTAGCCATTTCAATATTGAATCCCCCATGCTCTGTGAAACAACAAAGACAAACTGCAATGGGACTCAAAATGGGCCTCCCTTGGAAGGGATTTTCACAACCTAGGTGCCACAATCAAGGGGGCCCTGCTTCCTGTAGTCACCTGCTATCCTTCAGATGCAGCTCAACACCCCCATCTCCCACGATTTGCTATTGGTTGCCCGTTTGGTACATGCTTGCTAATCAGTGGTAAAATAATATAGAACAGCCTTCACCAATCTGGCTGTTCTCCAGATGTTTTGGACTTTGACTCCCATTAGCCCCAGCCAGCATGGTCAATGGCTGGGAATCCCAGAAGTTCCCATCTAAAACATCTGGAGTGGAAGGCCACCATAGAATATCTCTGTTAGCAGGATTCCAACAACGAGGTATAGATCACTTTTATGTTTAATTTTGCCATAGGGCACCTTTGACAGAATGTAACATTGAGCTCTTATCCAGCCAATGCTAATTGCCTGTAATGGGGCTTCACTTTAGAGAAATGGAAGGAGGTGAAGAAGGAGAAGGAGAAGATAAATGCCAATTGATGTCTGAGCTGTAAAGTCCATTAGTGTGAGAAAGATTCGAGAAAGCATTTGGGAGCCTGCCCTCTGATATCCCCTTCACCGCCACTTCCTTCTCTTCCTGAAAGCATTTGGAGGTCCTAAGCCATCCAGTTCCCAAAGGAAGCATTTTGCTAAAATCATCCACCAGGTGGGATGGAACTGAAAGCTTTTTGCTGTAAGACTTCATTAGCCCCCCGGTTAGTTGGGTGACTTAACCAGCTAAACTTTCCCAGATGTGTCTGTGGGCACTCTCTCTCTCTCCATTAGGGGTTAGCCACAAATGGAGGCTGAAAGGAGACGGAGAGGGAGTGAAAGAGAGAGAGAGAGACGAGAGAGAGAGAGAGAGAGACACTAATTTTGACTGCGCCTGGTGGAATGAGTGGTGTCATGGCAGTTATGATCAGGAGGCCACAGAAATGGGAGTCATTTCAAGCCAGACAACATCCTTGTAAAGTCATAGATTTACTAAATGACTCAGGGTCAGGACCCCTGCTGGAGCCTTATCTACTTCCATTTCATTTTCTGCCTTTAGTGAAGTTGCTCCATTGTGTGACAGCCAGCGCACTCCCCCTTCGATTTCATATCTAGACCAAGAATGATGTCTGCGCTGCATTTGAACAACGCCACTTAGAGGTGCGTGAAACCTGCCCCTCTGTTTTTGAGGCTATTCCCACCTTCCTCCGTTCTTGGGTGACTTTATCTGGAAATAACAGCAATGCTATTTTTTGCACTGCAAATCAGTGTCCTTGTGTATCATCACATGCACATTATCCATAAGAGACTTGTCGCAATCATGATTCAAAAACACAATCTCCTGAAGCAGGATAATGAAGATTGGAACCGTGGTTGCAAATCACATGTGTGGCTGGCTTAATTGCTCTTCAGTCCCGAGAACAAAATTCACAAACTGCTGCCTGTTCAATCTACAGATGTTGGCGTTCACCACATTGTTATCTGATAATGCACCAACGTTTTCTAAGTACTGTGCAGATAAGATGGGGATGTCGAAATTAGCAAAACCTGAGGTTACAGAGGTTCTCAGAGATCCAACTTGGAGCTCAGTGCAACTCAGGCATTTTTTGAATTCCTGTGAGCATTTTTTTCATTTCTTTTTGCCTAAAAATTGCAAAGTACTTGAGTGCGTACTTGGGTACATTCAAAACTATGTGAGCTTCTCCCATTGATTAAAGTGTCAGTGTGATTTTTTTTAAAAAGAAAGTATACACATTTTCCCATGCACCTTTTTGTAGAATGTGTGTATTTTATGGAATACGTTATTTCCCCTATGTATTGCATAACAATTTTGGGAATGTATGAGCTTTGACCACAAATGGTACTCATGTTCAGGTTCGGGGTGTGTAAATGGGACAAATTCTGAGGGCTATCTAAATGCTCAGGAAGCCCTGGAGTGGCTCCGAATCTGTGCTGCATCGTTCATATGAGTCAACCACTGATTCGGAGACACCCCAGGGCAAAGAGGTGAATATCTGCAGCAGAAAAGTCAGGGGCTTACCCTGAGTTTTCCTGCCTGAGCGAGGTCAGTACGACCCTTCCACCATCTTTCTCTGCTCCGGCGCTGCTCCAAGGGTGTTCCCAGGTGGAAGGCAACCTCCAATTGGTTGCCATAAGCCATGGAAGATAGTGAGCCCAGCAAGCCCAATGTTTGCCTGAAAACCTGCTCTGCCTCCCCCAATGGGGATTATTCACCACCATCCCGCACCAGCAATACTGCCGGGTTTGGTGGTGGAGCAGCACCAACTCTGCACTGTGAAGACAGCCCCTAGTCATAAACTGGAGTGAAATCCTCAGGCATCCCAAAGATAAGACAGTCCTTATCAAGCTCACGAGCTAAGAAATGGAGCAGGAGAAGAAAAGAAAAAAACAAGCAAATTCAGAAAACAGTCAAGAAAAACAACCAAGTCACAAATAATTACAACCTTTTTAGGTCTGCTCTGTATGTTCTATGTGAGGGCAATTCTAAGTGGTGCCCATAATATTTGGGAGCTACTCATTGCATGGATAATCTCCATGACAACATCAGATACTGCCAGACTATTGTAGTTACAAAGCCAATTGTATAAGAGAAGCAGGTCAGTTTTTCTGTGGCGAGGGACCATGCCACATTTTGAACAAAAATCAAGATAACCCGCACTTACAAGAAAACCAGCCACATAAACCCAAATAGCATTATTATGGGACCCAGGTGGTGGCAGCTCTCCCGGCACAGCTGCAAGAAGCAGAAGACAACACTGGGATGCCTCCCGCTTAGTGAGAAATTCAAGACGGACTAAAATGAGTTCAGATTTCTAAAAATCTGACCTGACCGGCCTCCCCAGGCTGCACAGAGTCCACAGACTTCTGGATATATACTTTCTGAAAATTTATGCAAATTATTTCACAGGAAACTACACAAGTTTCTTCAGAGACATGCTGGAAGATATACGCAGAGAAAAGTCAAGTGGAAAGGGGGAACTGAATGTTATGTACTAAACGTTATGTACTAACACAAAGTATGTCAATTATTGGGAACTTTCTTATGGAATTATTGGCGTATTTTTTCCTGCATAATGAAAAAAAAATCGAATCTGTCTGTGAGCAGATACTGGAACGTGTCCCAGAAAAGTTGTTTTAAAGGGATATTGTTGTTTTTATGCTTTTGGTGGTTTTAAATTTTGTATATTTGTTTTTAATGTTTACTGTTTTAACTTTTGTAAACCGTCCAGAGAGCTTTGGCTATGGGGTGGTATATAAATGTTAATAATAATAATAATAATAATAATAATAATAATAATAATAATGAGCAACACTGCACATTCCACAGACAGAACAGTTACTACACAATGTATACATCCCCACTCATGCTAGATTGCAATTCTACTAAATCTGACATTTCCTCCTTTCCTTCTGCAATACTGAACTTAAAGGGTGGGGGGAGGTCAGGTTCGCCCACTCTGTGGCTACTTCCTGAGAGGAAATCAGACCCTCTCCACTTCCTGGGTGGTACAACTCACCTTTCCCAGCCTGGTGCCTTTCCCATACTGTTGGGCTAAAATTCCCATCAGATCCAGTTATGATGCTCATGGTTTATGAAAATGGTAGTCAAACAGATCTGTAGGATCACGTTGGGGAAGGCTGATGAAAAAGCAACTGAGGACCTAGACAGCTAGTAGGAATGTAAGAAGAACCCTGCTGGGTCTCATCAAAGGCCTACGTAGTCAAACAATGTGTTCACACAGAGCCCAAGCAGGTGACCATGGGAAGCCCATATGCAGGACATAAATGCAGTATCTGGTTTTAACCTATAAAGCAGTGGTTCCCAAAGTGGGCGGTACTGCCCCCTTGGGGGTGGTGGGATTGCATAGGGGGGCGTTAAGAGGCAAGAGGGCAGCAGGGGGGCGCTAAGAGGCAAAGGGGTGGCAGGGGGGCGCTCGAGGTGGTCTTTTCCGAGAAGCGCCTCTCCAGAAGGTCTTAAAACCGAGGGACATTTTTATGGGATAAGGTAGTTTGGTCCCAAGTCATATAGGGGAAGAATCCACACATGTATTAATACCGTTTAAGAAGGGTCCTTTTAACGGTGAATTGAAATGTTTAATTGAATAAACTAAAAAAATGTAATAGGATTTTCAATAAATATTCAATTAATTGTTACTGTTTTGAATTTTATTGCTATTATCTTCCTTAGTGGGTCGTTGAAAACCGCTACTCTGAATAATGATTTTTATAGGATAGGGTAGGGGGCACTGGGCATGAGTTTGTGGAACCAAGGGGGCGGTGACCTGAAAAAGTTTGGGAACCACTGCTATAAAGCCTTACACAGCTTGGGACCACAATACCTGATGGAAAGCCTCTCCCGACATGAACCTACCCAAACACTACACTCAACATCTAAAGTCTTCCTCCAGGTGCCTACTCCAAGAGAAGCTCAGAGGGTGGCAACAAGGGAGAGGGCCTTTTCAGTGGTGCCCCTCACCAATTATGGAATGATCTCCCTGACGAGGCTTGCCTGGCACCAACACTGTTATCTTTCCAGTGCCAGGTGAATACTTTTCTCTTCTCCCAGGGCCTTCTCTGCTGTGGCACCCCGGCTATGGAATGAATTCTCTAAGGAGGTTCACCTGGCACCTACACTATATTCTTTTAGATCCCAGGTGAAGACATTTTTATTCTCCCAGTATTTTAACTGTCTATAAATTAATTTTAACTTTGCTGTTTAAAATTTGCATTTTAAATTTGTATTTCTGCACTGCTGCTGATCTTATCCTGGTTGTGCTTTTATATTGTATTTTATATTATGGTTTTATATTGTTGTTTTATACTTTGAATGGTTTTAATTTTTGTGAACCACCCAGAGAGCTTCAGCTATTAGGTGGTATAGAAATGCAATAAATAAATAAATAAATAAATAACTATGTTGAACTTTTAACTGACTCCAGAATAATTTGTTTTAAATGGATATCATTGTTTTTATGCTTTTGATGGTTTCAATTTTTTTATAGATTTGTTTTTAATGTTTGCTGTTTTAAACTGTTGTAAGCTGCCCAGTGAAGCTTTGGCTATGGGGCGGTATATAAATTATAATTATATTGATGATAATGATGATGATGATGATGATGATGATGATGATAAGGATACCTGAGAGAGCGCCTTCTCCCTTACCAACCTGCCCGGTCACTGAGGTCATCCGAGGGCCTGCTCCTGGTGGTTCCACCTAGATCCATCCTCCGATTGGAATCCACCAGGGGAAGAGCCTTCAGCGTGGTGGCACCCCTCCTGTGGAATTCCCTGCCTCTGGAGGTCAGGGAGGTGCCAACCTTGTACTCCTTTCGGCGCCTCCTGAAAACATCTTTATTCCAAGAAGCCTTTCTTTCACATGCAGCCTTGGATTTCTGTGTTGTTGTTTTTTGCTTCTTTTTAAATTTTGTTTTAACTGTTTTATTCTGTTTTTATTTTCATTTTACCTTGTACACCGCTCCGAAATTTTTTCAATGAGGAGCGGCATATAAATATTCTAAATAAATAAATAAATAAAATAATAATAATAATGATAATGATAATAATAGCAGCATCCTCAGCTCATGTTTCCCAGTAACAGGGAGCAGCATGCCTTTGATACTGGTCACCCTCATGACTAGGAGCCATTGATAGCCTTCTCCTCCAGGAGTTTGCCTAATCCCCCTTTTAAGCTGCCCAAGTTGGTGGACATCACTACACCTTCTTCTAGCAAATTCCATCATTTAACTATGTGCTGTGTGAAGAAGTTTGGGCTTTCCTTTTCTTTTTTTCTTTTTGGGTTGGAGGGCAGGAAGTTGTTCCTTTCATGGCTTCCTAACGTGCTGTGTATTACTGCTTATACCCAGGTCATGGCCTTCTATGTAGTAGCACCCACCCTCTGGAATGCTCTCCCAGATGTGGTTTGAGCGGCAAACTGTGGAGAGCTTTAAAAGCCTCTTGAAGAGGTATCTGTGTAAGCAAACTTTTCCTTCTGCTATGGCATAATTGGCGGCATGACTCCTCCCCTGATCTTTATGTATCTTTTTTTCCCCTCTCCTTTCTGCTCAAGCCCTTTCCTGTTTGCTTTCTTCTGGATCCACTATGGGAAACATTTTTTTTAAAAAAAGTGTGTGCTTCTGCTTCTCTGTCATTATGACAACAGGTAGTAATGCGACATTTCAAAAGCCTGTCGGAGGTGAACACGTTATAGAACTCTAATTATATGGTTGCCAGTGACCTTGTAAGTACAGGGTAATCTACCACATCGTTGCAGGGTAAATTAAATGAGTATTTTGTGTCTGCACCACTACAGCCTCATCCGGAAACTGAAATGCAGCCACTGAACTGGCAATTAATCTCTTAACCTGCTTGACTCTGCCTGACTTGGGCATTTTAATAACCTTTGAGGGGCACCCCATCCCCCTGGAGGGTCAAGGAACTGACTTGGTTGCTGCAGTGATCACTAAACCAAGAGGGAAAGATTTTTAAAAAATAACAACTTGGTGAAGCCATCCTTCAAAGGCTTGAGGATGTTGGGAAGAAAGCACAAGTGAGCTGTCTCTTCCTTAGGAGCTGAGAAATAAGTGCCAGTTAAAACTTAGAGCAGTAGATTTATTATTATTATTATTATTATTATTATTATTATTATTATTATTATTATTATTATTATTATTTTAAACTGTGGTTGACAAGGGTAGGGGATGAAATCTCCCTTGACACTGACAACCTGAAGGCACCAATGGAGTAGGGGTGTGTGGATCAGCAAAACTACAGCCTGCTGAAATCCGTCTTGAAGCTCGTTTCAACTCGAGTCTGAATTAGATTGTGAGCTTTGATTTCTCTTTTCTTTTCACGTGAAAATCTATCCATTGTGCTGCCACGCCACAGGCTCTGAACACCAGGCCTGGCCGCGGCTACACCCTGCTCAAGCCAAGCACCACCGCTTGATACGCCTGAGGCAAGGGATAAAAACCACCTTCCTCCAAACTATGTGGAGAAAGGGGTTTAAAATGGAGAATGGATTTTAATATATAAAATAAAACACTGTGAGTTATATGTGCTGAGGTGAATTATTGTCAGAGTGGGTGCTAAATGTGTAAACTTAAGATGATAAATGCCAAACAGACACGTGGGATTTTTTGTGGTAGTTAAAAACAAAACAATCAAAATTTATTTTTAAAAGTTCACAAGCTTTGTTTCAAATAAAACATTTAAAAACCTTTTTGAAACCTTTCATCCAATCCTTCCACTCATTCACATACACGCTTTCCTTTCTGTCACACAATCACTCTTGAACTTTCTTTATTATCAGTATTGATTAATATACATCAACTACGTGCACACCACACTCTAAAGACACCACTCTTTACATTGACTCTCAAATTTCCCAGAACTTAAGTACCCTAAACACAGAGAGCACTAAAGACTCTAAGAGTACCTAAAAAGTCCCTCACAATCCCCTCAGTCCTTCCCTTATATATCACTCCTCCCACCTCCCAAGACATTCTAACTCTGCCCACTCAGGCCAACATTCTAAAACCCACAGACTAACTGCAGACATACATTTGGGAACTGACTTGTGGGGTGTAACGCCACATGTGCCACCCATATTTTCCCCACCCAAAGGTACACAATCAATTGTGCACATCTCTGAAATGTAGGCATTCTTTGCTCATTGATTAAAACATTTGTGGACATGGGTTTCGCCCCCTCAAATGTATGCATGCTGTCAGATGCATTGTTTTTGTTGTTCTGTGAATTGAATTACAAGCTCAGAAATGTATGGATTTGGACCGCAGATTGCATCTGAATCAGTGTTTGGTCCAGAAGGCACACATTGGGAAAATCCTGATCAAAACAACAACAATGAAGGCATGGCATTTCTCCTAGAATCAAGTTTAGATGCAGTAGAATTTTGCTTCGAGAGGTCCAGTTCTCCTGCTGACTTTGCAACATGATTGCTGCTGTGATGCCCAATGGGTGTCCAGGACATTATGTGTGTGAAGCACTTCCCAAACAGAGACATAGCGATCTTGACTGTCAGTGCTGCCACTCCAAACTAGTGGCTCCATTGACAAAAAAAGGGAGACCCTCTTCCATTCTATTCCCCTCTCCCAAATATTTGTTACTGAGAATCTCCCACTCTGTCCCTGTTCTTGATTCAGTGGATGAAGCCACGCATCATATCCATGTTGGATATCAGCAACCGTTTTGCCCACTGACATTTTATCCTTGCTAAAACACTATCAGGAAAATTATCCCAAAACCACAGAGTGCATTTCATGGCTAGATGAAGATTTGAACCCAGGTCCCTCAGCTGCACCCATGACACCACCCTGGTTCTCATCCAGTTACCTCTCATATGGGTCCAGCATTTCTCGCTTACATTATTTGGATGATCACTATATTTTCATGCACATTAAGTCCACTCATTTCGCTCCCTTGGGAGTAGTTATGACTTATAAAGCAATCGCTGCAATGATTTTCAGATTATAGTCTAATAAAATCTGATAATTTGTTTCAAAGCATTCAGGCGGGTATTATATTGCTCTTCTGACATTTAAAAAATAACAGTTCACAGTCCATTTTTCAAGCCTGGGTGCTGTCGTAGGATGGCCACATTCACCACTCCAGCATGCAAACGGGCCCTTAGTCTAAAAACGTATCTCATTTTATACGTATGAGCGCCAAGTTAACAGACCAAATACAGACGATGTGTCCCATTAAAAAAGAGAGAGATTCGAATTTGTTAACTGAGCTCAATATGCATTTCCCCCCACAATTGTCTCCATACAAACTGAGGACATCTCAGCTTTTCCTGGGGGTGGGGGGGTGGGGGGAAGCCCAACAAAAACCTCAATACACACCAGGTTTGTCAACATGATCATCCGACTTGAAAATTACTGCTTCATTGACGGTAGTTCTTTACAGGACAGCAAAGTAATGAATGTTTGATAAAGCATACATTTTATAAATCATCTTAAAAGGAAGAAATAATAAAAGCTGATATGATTATTTATTGACTGGATGATTCATCCTCCCGGTTAGCCAAATCTTTACAGCAAATGTGGAGTAATCAAGTAATGAGACACCCAGCAAAATACCATCCCAGTGAGCCATAGCCAATCCTGAAGTATTAACAAATCTACCTCTGTAATACACATGCTGACAACCTTTTGTGAGCAGAGAAGGAAATCCCAGAAATAAACACACAGACACCAGAGCTTGGGATTAAATAGGGCCTCTTTATTTACACATGGAGATTCTCCCCTCCATGGATCTCTGCATGAACGTGCAGGAATCAAGCTTGTTTCCTCAGGCAACTAGCCTGCCCATCAGGGCGAGCCATTCAGCTGAAAACAGGGGTCAGGTGACCCCTTTTCAACTACACTTGCTTGTTTGGTGAGACCGACCTGCATCATCCCCACTCCGGCTGCACAGCCGAGTAGATGAGACAAAAAGGTCCCCAAAGGCAAACCCTATCCTGGCACGGAAGCTGCAAAGCCCCCGAGGAGCAGGACCTCTGGATTGCCAATCACCATAAAGGTGCCAGAGCGCTCACCATCCCTATCCTGACTTCCCCAAATTCCCGCACAACCCTACCATTTATAATTAACCTATTTATCTTCCACTTCTAAAGATTGGAACCAGGATGGAGTAGGCAAAAACCTGCACATTACTAAATGACAGAGAAAATCCCTACTCAGCCTCTCCTACAAAGGGGACGACTGGTTATTCCCATACTGGTTTTTAGGGAGGGAGGGTGGGGTCAAAATTGAAAGAGGCTGATAGCCTCATGGGGAGAGCCTTTATATGCTTAGCTCTGCCCCCCACCTCAAGAGGCTGTACACGTACAGAGCACACGCTGTGTCTTCTCATTATTCCTGGCTCCCCACTGCCTGCAAAATCCATCCTCCGCCCAAGCCGTACCGGCTGGGTGGTGATCGGACATGTTTGTCACTTTCACATGGTACATCCCTGCTTAGAACTACTTTTTTTTTTAACAAGGGAGGGATGTGTTGTTGTTTTTAGAATCATAGAATCATAGAATCATAGAATAGCAGAGTTGGAAGGGGCCTACAAGGCCATCGAGTCCAACCCCCTGCTCAATGCAGGAATCCACCCTAAAGCATCCCTGACAGATGGTTGTCCAGCTGCCTCTTTTAATTGAGTGCTAGCAGAAGGGATAGCAACATTTGTTCCATCCAACAACATATCCCCTGTATGAGCCCTGGAACATACAAAATGCTCTTTAAATTTTACCTGCCCACTCCAAACAGGGAATCTGGAAATAATTCTCCTCTTAGGTGCTTCCTTTATCCTCCAGCTCAAAGTAACAGGCTAACAGGGGCAATTAACTATGGTACACATGGTGCAAAGCCTTTGTTGTGGTTTCATATGGGGAGGAGAGGTTATACCTAGGGATGGTCAACCTTTCATAGAATCATAGAATAGCAGAATTGGAAGGAGCATATAAGGCCATTGAGTACAATTCCTTGCTGAATGCAGGAATCTACTTTAAAGCACCTGATGGATGGCTGTCCAACTGCATCTTGAAGGCCTCTAGTGTGGGAGAGCCCACAACCTCCCTAGGTAACTGGTTCCACTGTCGTACTGCTCTAACAGTCAGGAAGTTTTTCCTGATGTCCAGCCAGAATCTGGCCTCCTGTAACTTGAGCCCATTATTCCATGTCCTGCACTCTGGGATGATCGAGGAGACATCCTGACCCTCCTCTGTGTGACAACCTTTCAAGTATTTGAAGAATGCTATCATGTCTCCCCCCGCCCCCTGGTCTTCTCTTCTCAATGCTAAAAAGGTCCATTCTTTCAGTCTCTCCTCATGGGGCTTTGCTTCCAGTCTCCTGATCATCCTCTTTCCCATCCTCTGAACCCCTTCCAGCTTGTCTGCATCCTTCTTGAAGTGTGGTGCCCTGAACTGGACACACTACACAAGATGAGGCCTAATCATGGCCAAATAGAGGGGAATCAGTACCTCATGCAATTTTACATCTATTAATGCAACCCAAAATAGCATTTGCTTTTTTTGCAGCCACATCACACTGTTGGCTCATATTCAGCTAGTGATCTACAACAATTCCAAGATATTTCTCACTTGTAGTATTGCTGAGCCAAGTATCCCCCATTTTGTAACTGTGCATTTGGTTTCTTTTTCCCTAGGTGTAGAACTTGGCATTTATCCCTATTAAATTTCATTCTGTTGTTTTCAGCCCAGTGCTCCAGCCTATCAAGATCACATTCGGTTGCTCTTGGTTTCTCATTTTCCCAGTTTAAGTTGGTTCATCTCCAACCTGGAGATTTTGTTTTGAAAGGTTTCATGAAAATTCAGAAGTATTTTTGTGCACCACTTTCCCCCATCTCCATGCCCTATTTTGCTGGTATGGTTCTCCCCTTACTGGCTTTGAGACTGTGGGGTACCCAGTTTCCTGGCTCCAAGCTTGGAACCCTATGAAATTGGAGCCAGAAAGCCAGACAATCGGGGCATGAGATTGCTCCCTAATGTCCTCATGTCTCTAATGTTAAATTCAATTCATCGTCAATTGAAAAGATTAAAAACAAACAAACTATCCACCCCCAAGTAACATTTGCAAGAAAATCCATACGCATTTTAGTGTGCAATTTTGCCTTACAGACACATTTTTGCAAGATATTTTCCGAGCATTGTGCATTTTTAATGTTATTTTCACTAGGGGTGTGCACAGACCCCCCGCTCCGCTTCACTTGCAGATCCGCCATTTTCCGGATCGGGCCGCTCCGCCCCGCCCCCGCTCCGCCCACTTCCGCTCCGCTCCGCCCGGAGCTCCGGATCCGGATCCGGAGCTCCGTTTCCCCCCCCCCATAGGCTTGCATTGAAAGCTAAAAAATTATACAACTTTTTTTCTGTTCAAGTTAGAAACCTCATGTTTGGCACCATGACACCTCATGGGGATATACACACGCATGCCAAGTTTCAAAGCAATCCCATCATCCCCTGATTTTTGGCGATTTTTTGAAAATCGGGCACCCCACACACACCATCCCTGCGAGGTGGGCAGGGGAGGAGGGAGGGAAGGCAGGCAGGCATGCAGCTGGCATTTCTGGGGGCATAAGGAAGTGAGCCAAGGATAAGCCAGTAATGCATATAAAATGGAATCAATCAATCAATAAACAAAGGAGGGGTGGAATTAAAAGCAGCAGTGTTGCTCAATAAACAACAAGAAGAACTTTTTTTAAAAGGCTATATCTGTCTTTTACCAGCAATAGGGGGACGTGCCCGGGGGAGGGGGAAGTAGCTGCCAGTTCAAGACACTGACAGCCACAGCTCTGAGAAGAAGTAAAACGCTCACTTCGACTCAGAACAGGCATTGCTCCACCACTGAAAAGTGACCATTCACTTCAACTCATGATAGGCATTGCTCCACCATTTTACTCTCTTTGGAAGGCTCTAATGGCCTTCCAGTGCAGGAGAGAGTGGGGGCACGTCCACGATGAGATGCCCTAGGGGAGCTCATCCCCTTGCACCACATCGATTCAGTTGTTCCCCAAGGTTAGGGTGGGGAGCAGTGCTGTGTTTCTATCTCTTATTCTTGGCTTAGTATATGATTTCAGGTTGTGTTTGTGCATTTGGTGGGGCTACTGTGTTAAAAAACACGGGGAAAAGCCCGTTCAGATGAAGAAAGAGAAGTTTCCCAGAATCCCAAGTTACCTGTTTTGCCTATGCCCTCCTCCAACTTTGGGATCATCATGACCGGGAGCTGACTCTGCCCCTCAGCCCTTTGAAAAAGGTATTTTTCCCGCCGATTTTTTAAAAACGTCTAGCCCGCGACCCGTACGATGCAGAAAGTTGAGAGTGGTCTCAAAATGACCCCCATCCACGACTCTCTGTGCACAAGAATTTCCAGAACGATAGCTTAAACCCCCCCAGTTATCCCCGATTCTTTCCCTCAATGCAATCCTATGGGCGAAAAGCCGAAAACGCAGTTTGAGCCGCGCGGTTGACCCGATTTTCAAAAAAATATAGCACGCGACACGGACAACGCAGAAAGTTGAGAGTGGTCTCAAAATGACCCCCATCCACGACTCTCTGTGCACAAGAATTTCCAGAACGATAGCTTCAAAAACAACGTAGTTATGCGCGATTATTTGCCGCAATGCAATCCTATGGCGAAATGTTTTCAAGATGGCGACCGGAGCGCTCCGCCTGAACTCGGAGCTCCGAAAAATGGTCGCTTCTCTTCGCCTTGCTTCTAGGGGGTCCGCGGTCCGCTCCTACTCCGCCTCTGGGTAAGGCGGAGCAGGCCAATCCGCTACTGCTTCTACGCTCCTAATCGGAGCGGAGCACATCCCTAATTTTCACTAAGATGTGCTTGCTGTGTGTACTTTCCTTCCATATGCATACTTACATACACATTTTTTTTAATTGGGGACCTCCATTGCAAAATTGAGGGAAGCTTGAACTTCCATGGAGAAGTTTATGTATTGGTTCATAAGTGCGAAATTAGGTAAGTTGGCATTGAAATGCAAACTAAATTTCTGTCTCTCCAATTCCTATGCTGGACTAAATGGGCTAATAGCTAGACAATAAAAGGCAGCTTCTTTTGTTCATAAACCGAGATGCAAAATGGAAGGAGTACAGTCCTTGTGCTAATGACTGTGCTGGGATCCACGTGGGAAAACCACGGTGGGGGAGAGAATTGACCTGTGACTTGCTCAAGCTGAATAGTCCTATCTTGATGTACTGAAGAAAAATATTCCACCAATACACCATATGTAAAATAGTTCTTGCTTCCAAGTGTGTCTGTGGGTGTGTGGGTGTGGGTGGGTTGTTAACACTGGGATCTCTGTGTTTAAGAATGTGTGTGATTTCAGTGATTCACCCAAAAGATAAAGTAGAATGGAGAATGCTCCCTCCCCCATAGAAGTTTCACTCCTTTAATTGCTATCATCCCAGTATGTTAACATTATTTAATTGCTATATTATTAAATAGTACAAGATGTACTAAGGGATTTTTTTTTTAAAAAAAAAAATCAGCATATTTTATAGACTGGGGAAAAATCAGGAAGAATGTTAACATCTAGAAAGCTTCCACTGGGTGAAATGAAACAACTGGAATGCTTATATAATGTAACAGGGGAGGGGTAAATCTGTTGTTGTTGTTGTTAAAGAACATTATCAGACATCTTTTCTACATGAGGCATTTAATGGGTGCTTATCATTCCTCACTCATACTTGTTTATAGATGTGGTTTTTTTAAAAAATGACATCATGATCCTTCTAGCTTTACTCTTGTTTTCAAAAAGCAGTTGCATGGGGTATTTTTTTTAAAGCAAGAGGCACACAGAGTAATATTTGTGAAACTGAAATGACACGTTTCCCCTTCTTTTTTGTGTGTAAACTGCTCAAAGAGCTTCAGCTATTGGGTGGTATAGAGATGTGATAAATAAATAAAACACAAGTTGTTCAATTGTGTTATTCCACTATAGCACAGCACCATCTGGAGGTTACGTAGTGGAAAAGCAGGAAAATAAATGCCCTTTGTAAGTTTGTATAATGCTCGGATCGCAATTCTGTGCAAAAACCGAAGGTAAGTACAGCAAATTTATGTAGAAAAGATCAAAGAAGGAGGCCAGCAAATGAAGAAGCAAATCAGGTAGGGCCAGGCTGGGCGAAGCCAGAAAGTTCAATTAATTAAATTGCAGGAAAAGCTAAAAAATCTGTATAGTCAGAAGGTGGAAGAGGGTAGATTTCGATCAAGTGGTAGATCTCTGGACCATTGGCTATAAATTGGCAAGTATTTCTGACTCCCGATTGTTTAATAAAAACAGCAAAAAATAAAATAAATGACTCCACCTTGCCTGAACTAAATTATGGTGCTGAAATGGAAACATTGGGCTGAGGGCAGTGGAGGCTGATTTTGGTGGAGCTGCGAATCCAATCTCTGTTTTAGTCAGAACCAGCCAGAAGTCTAAAGGAATTCTCCAGAGTGCTGGACCCTATCCCCAAAAAGGGGTCCAGCACTTTAGATAGCTCATTTAGAGTTCTAGCTGGCTCTGACTGACCCCAGAAGGGATTTAAACAAAACCAGGAGCAGATTTTTGTACAGAAGGGCAGGGCTATGAACTCTGTTCTGCTGCTCAAAACCAATTCCCTGGGCTCAGAATTCTTTAATTGTGACTGCATGGCTTTTGCATCGAGCTGCAGTTCATAGAATCATAGAATCATAGAATAGTAGAGTTGGAAGGGGCCTACAAGGCCATCGAGTCCAACCCCCTGCTCAATGCAGGAATCCACCCCAAAGCATCCCTGACAGATGCTTGTCCAGCTGCCTCTAGTGTGGGAGAGCCCACAACCTCACCAGGCAACTGATTCCATTGTTGTACTGCTCTAACAGTCAGGAAGTTTTTCCTGATGTCCATCCGGAATCTGGCTTCCTTTAACTTGAGCCCGTTATTCTGTGCCCTGCACTCTGGGAGGATCGAGAAGAGATCCTGGCCCTCCTCTGTGTGACAACCTTTTAAGTCTTTGAAGAGTGCTCTCATGTCTCCCCTCAATGTTCTCTTCTCCTGGCTAAACATGCCCAGTTCTTTCAGTCTCTCTTCATAGGGCTTTGTTTCCAGACCCCTGATCATCCTGGTGGACTTCTGGTTGCTAATAAAAATGACAACAAAGTACTCACTATAAAATTGAAGCCTGCCCTCCTCTCAAATAAAGAAGCAAAGGGTTGGGTTAGGGGAAAAGGAAGACAGTGTACACCATGTCAGACTGTTTGTTTGCCAAGGCCAGCACTTTCTAATCTGTTATGCAGTGGCTCGCCAGGACCTCAGGCAGAGGTCTGTAACATCTCCTGCTATGTCGTTCTCTTAATGGGAGATGCTAAGGACTGAACCTGGCACTTGCTGCATTCAAAGACGCATGTGCTCGACTTCCTGCAGCCATGTTGGCAATGCTTCTACTAGTGATTATAGCAGTCCAGCAAATGTCACAGGAAGGCAGGGTGTGCCGTACATTCTGTGCGTTGATTGGCTGAGCTGTTCTGATCCCAGAGGAAGGCAGAACAGGCAGATGTCCATAGTGAAAGATGCATGGTCCAGGAAAACAGGAGACAGTGTTTTGAGAAGGCAGCAGGCCAAGGCAAACAAGGAAGCATGGAAAAGGAAGATTGGAAATCTTAGGGATGTGTGATTCGGGGGGGGGAGGGGGATTCTCCAAAATTCTCCAAATTCTATCTTGAAGTTTGTTCCAACTCAAGTCTGTATCTGATTGTGAGCTTCCCCCCACCTTTTCACATGGAAATCCATGCATATTTGCATGCATATTTTCCCCCAAATGTACACCTCAATTGTGCACCTCTTTGAAACGTGTGCATTGCTCTCCCATTGATTAAAGCATACGTGTGCACATTTTTTCAAAACTGCTGATAACGTTGAACAATTTTGGGGGGGAGAGGGGATCCTCTAATGACACTGCAAGCTCAAAAGGTACAGACTTCAACTGCAGATTTTATCCAAGTCCTTGTTGAGTTTGGAAGGTGTGAACTGGGTAAATCCTGATCAAAATTAACTGAAAAAAATTTCCCTAGGGAAAAAAAGAAGTTGTTTAAAGGTACTGGGATGGGGGAAAGCAAAACAGAGATGGAGGAGTCCAAGAGGGGAAAATAAGCTTGGGTAGAGAGGAAAGCCACAGAGATACGGAGCTGCATATGAGTTTGAAGTATAATCCACCGTATCTCTGATTGCAACCTTCTTGTTTGGGAAAAAGACATAGGGGAAGACTGGGAGGAATGTGGGACAAATTAACCGATTGAAGCAGCACTTCTGTGTAGCTATGCCACAGCAGAAATTGCAGTCTGTCCAGAGACTACAGCATGCTTTGTAGGGGTGTCCAGAAATCCGAGGGTCTGACTGAACTTTCGCTGTGGTTAGGGGTCTTTTTTTGAACTGTCGGATACCCACGGTGTGGAGCCAAGTTTGTTCAGAGCTCTGAAGGTATCCGAAGATATCCACTTCATTGTAGTCTATGGCAATTAACAAAAATGCTGCCATCTCTGTCAGTTTTAAAGATAATTAGGTGAAACTTGGCACAATGATACTGCTGAAGGAGGGATATAGACAGGCAGATCCTTTCATCCCTTGATTTTTTAGGTTTAAAGTTTGACAGTAGTCAAAGTTTGACAATATTAGGCACTTCATTATAGCCTATGGGAATTAACAAAAATGCTTACATCTCCATCATTTTTAAAGATAAATAGATGAAATTTGGCAGCATGATAGGTCTTATCTAGGGCTTCAGGTATGCCAAGATTGAAGCAGATTTGTTCATCTCCTGATTTTTAGGATTTTTTTAAAAAAATATCCCCCTCAAACCACCCCCACCTCCACATACCCACATCCAAAACTGTGCAGGACCTTTTATCCTTTACTTTGCTGATGCACAGTTGTGCATCTTCAGTTTATAAAAATAGAGATCTGTGCGTTCCCTGACTGTTTGCTCTAATGGGGGTGAAATGGGACAGTGCTCTCCCTATGAGAGACGTTGCATGTCTATATTCCTCCTTAAGAGCTATCATGGTGCCAAGTTTCATCTCTTTATCTTTAAAAAATGATGGAGGCGTAAGCATTTTTGTTAATCCCCATAGGCTATAACAAAGTGGTTATCCAGAAATGGAACGGAGCTCTGTCGGATAATCCAACGAAGCGTAGCAAAGGAAGCTGCTCTGAAATCAGAGTGGAGAACATGGACAGCAGAGTTCCGCTCTGAATTTCGTAGTGCAGCAGAGCAGCTCTGCACACTCCTAATGCGTAGCATCATTGTTAACCTGGTCCCACCCGCAGTCACCATGTTCTCAGTCAAACAACTGGAGTCGAAATCCACTCACTGTTGAAGCGGCCATTGCTGCTAGTCTCTGCTGTTGCCACGTTGTGCTGAAATAGCCCTTCGGATGCGGCACTTCCTGACAGTGAATGGGTGAAGACAAGGGGAAAGATGGGGGGAAGGAAAACAAAGAGAAGGAAAGTGGGGAGGTGGGACGGGGGATATGTGAAGGAATGAATCAGGGGACAAGAAGGGAAAGGGTGTGTCTTTAACTGCATCAATTGTCTTTGCACTGGCTGCAACATTCCAAAAGATTAATGCACATTTGAGGCTTTGTAAAAAGGTAGTCACCTAGGGCATGTAACAGTTTTCTTCCAGGGCTGGGGAAAACCTTTGCAAATGACAGGAATTGGTTCATATGCAGGTTGGTGAACTAGTAAGCATCTTGTACAGATATTTGTAACACAGATACGATTAACACTCCGGATGGAATCTCACTGGGTTTCCTGTTGGCCCGGCCAATCCGTTGTTGTTTTTCTAACCTCCCAGTCAGATCAGGAAAAGGTATTTGGAAATAGTTCCGTTGTTTGCATATGAAACAGCTTTGGCTCAGACTCTCTTTCTGTATCTCCAAACCAAATAAAGATTAAGTGCGGGTAAATGAATTTGCTCATATATATGCCTCATTACTAGGGATGAGAAAATTTCCTCTGTCCCGTCTCTTTAGTGTTCCATGGATGTATTTGGCTGTGCATCCCAGTCCTCCCAAATTCTAGTTCAACAAGGAGATTTTCTTAAAATTAGTATTGGATCATATACAATTACGGATGTTGGGAGTAATCCATCTGGGGTGGGGTGGGACCAGCTTTACTCAGCTCACCCCCACCCCCAGGACTTCAGTTTGGATCTAGAGCAGCCAGTTCATAGGGTTGTTGTTGTTGTTGTTGTTGTTAAGAACATAAGACCTGCCATGCTGGATCAGATCAAGGGTCCATCTAGTCCAGCACTCTGTTCACAAAGTGACCAACAGCTATCATCCAGGTATCAACAAAGCAGAACACAGTGCAACAGCACCCTCCCACCCATTTCCCCAGCAAATGGTGCACACAGGCTTACTGCCTTGGACAGTGGAGATAACCCATAACCATCAAGGCTAGTAGCCATTGATAGCTTTCTCCTCCAGGAATTTATCTACCCCCCCTTTAAAGTCATCCAAACTGGTGGCCATCACCACATCTTGTGGTAGTGAACTCTATAGTTTAAGTATGCACTTGTGAAGAAGTCCTTCCTTTTATCTGTCCTGAATCTCCCACCAATCAGCTTCATGGGATGACCCCATTGGGTTCTAGCATTTTGAGAGAGGGAGAAAAATGCCTTCCTGTCCACATTCTCCATACCATGCATAATTTTGTAATTGTTGTAAAGCAGTTTGTGCAAATTTTGGCCATAATATGGCCACAATTTGTGCAAACTACACAATTTGTGCCCATAATTTGGGCAAATTCTGGTTGCAATTTGTATCATTCATGCACATTATGGGAAGAATGCACATAATTAGTACGAATTGTGGCTGCAATTCCCTCAGATTGCTTTTTATGCCCCCCCTCCCTCTCAAAGCCTGAAAATGTTCCTGGATTTCAGGAAGAACCCCCTGTCTGCATCATAAATGCAGGCTGAGATAGGGTTGCCACAGGAATCCATCAGGCCCCCAAAGGACTGGGTTTTCCAATGACAGACATCCCTATATACAGTTAGCAACACCTTTCATTGCCTTCTGTTCATCTGCATTTTTTCTTCTCCTCCTCTGTTACTATGTGCATGTGTGCATTGATAAAACACCAAAGAAAAGCCATCCATGAATGCATTAAGGTATTTTTTCCTCCAATGAGTTACTCATTCAAACACATTACTGTGTGTTTGTAAAAAGCACAGAGAGAGAGAGAGAGAGAAAGAGAGAGTGCTTGATGAAATAATGTATACAATCACATCAAAACTGAATTTTTTGAAGTGTTCCCTCCATGCACACATGCCCATTACTGAATAGGGAAAGACACAAAGAAACTGAAAATCAAGGCAAACAGGCCATGAAGACTAGCCTGACCAAAACTGTTAATAACAGTTTAACAACAAAACTGCCCAATACAGGCATTTCTATTCCTATTGTATTTGTATTTGTATTTCTATTCTGGAAATAATCCCAATAACTCAGAACACAAAAATCCAAGAAGAACTTCAACTGAAGAGAATCGATTAGATATCCTTAATTGTTATCCTTCCTGCCTGTCTTCTTCTTGTGCCGCCTCTCTCTATTGCTGAAAAGTAGCTTGTTTGCATGCCCCTTGGGGCAGGGACCTGTCTTGGTTCCTTATTTTGTAAACCCCTGTGTACAATATACTAGTTTGATGACGACCACAAAGAACAACAGTGAGAAGAACAACAATGGCGACCACAGAGACAACCACAGCGAACATACCAGGGGTGCTGCGATGATCATAATTAACAATGTTGAAAACTACTTTAGATGAGAAAAAGTAAGCACATACTGTCTATTTTCAAAAAAGAAAAGGAAAAAACCATAGCTGAAATAATCTTAACAAAGAAGAAGAATTAAGTACATAATCTAGCTAAGGCTAGGACAGTTTTAAGTTCCATTAATTTTGACAGGAGAGTTAAGTACAGGGTTAATTTTCTCACATGGGAATCCTTGGGATGGAAACATACCTGATTTTATCTAGCTGTTTCCCAAATTTGGTAGAGGGGAAAGGTTCCACCTATGAAAAAGGCCAGGTTTCACATCATGGCCATGGGTCCTACTTTAGAGAGGACTGCCCTCTGTTGGGAGCTCTGTATTTGAAGAGTTGCCCAGTTTAAGCCCAGTTTAAGGATAAAGAAACCATAAAAAGGGAGCGCAGAGGCCTCAAAAGCTAGCCATCAGCAGTCAGCACCTGGATAGTAGACCTGAGCAGAGCACCTAGTCACAGTTCCCCCACACCTCCGCTCCACATATAAATTAGCACATACACATTTTATGTAGCCCAGTCTCTTCTGTAGTCCTCTCCTTTGGTTATGCATGAATGGCCACACTGCATCTAGCATGAATGAGTTTGGTAACGGACACATTTCAAAGACAACCCTACACTATTCCGTTTAGAGCAGGGGTCCCCAACCATTTTTGGACCCATGGATCCATTTGGAGATTTGAGAAATGGCTGTGGACACCACCATCACACACTGGTTTCCACAGAGAACGTGGCTGGTCATAGGGGCATGGCTAGTCAAAAGTGAGCTAGAGAGGCGATATGCGGGGTGGTGTAGAGAACTAGTGAGGCCAGAGGCTGAGTGGACGGGGGTAGGGGAGAGAGAGCAAGGCAAGGGAGTACAGAGGAGATAAAGAGCAAGACTGGAGGCTAAGAGTGGGGAGAAATGGCCATGTGTAGAGGCTGGGAGAGAGGGGGAAACAGCAAGGGAAAGAAGTAAGGGGACAGAAAGAGCAAGGCTAATAACTAGGTAGTGGAGGAGGAGGAGGTCGTAGGGAGTGGAGAGCTTTGTGGGTGCTCTTGGAGGTCTACACGGGTACCATGGCACCTGCAGGTGTCATGTTGGGTCCCCCGGCTTTAAGGAAAGGGTTTAAGAACCCCAGAGACATCCTGCTGGATCACAGCAAAGGTTCAGCCACGGTGGCCAGCCAGATCCTTCTGGGAAGTTAAGTCCAGTTTCAGATTTATGGGTGCCCTGAATAAAATGCCCTCTGGTGAGTTTCATCCTCAGTTGATGGCCTTATCTGGCAGCAGCTGTCACCAATGGTCTAGCTCCTATTTAAACCCCCCACAATGCTTTGGTCCGATTCTACGTTGGAGGCATTATGGGGAATTGAAATGGTGGTTATGCCCAGCCACTTGGTGCTGGTTGGTGGGAATGCCAGACCAAAAATAAATGAAATAAAAATAAAAGAAAGGCCCAGACCCACGGCAAGAGTCAGCAGTGGGCACTGCCAAGAAACTGGGGGGCTGGTAGTTGCCCAAGAATGCTAGCCATTTGCTTATGCTGGGGCCTGTGAGAAGGTCCACGCCAGGCAACTGCCATCAGGCATTGGTTTAAGGAGGTCAGGGGCAGTTGGAGGCTGGAGCTTGGGTGGGTGGGTGGAGAGCTTTCTGCTGTTGCTTCAACATTTCCCCTACAATCAAAAGTTTCAGACCGTCTGACATGAGAATCACACAAGCAGTGATGGTGCATTATGCACAAATGAACCCCAAGCAAGAAAAGCAATCAAAAACTGGGATGGGGGATGCAAATATAATAAAGAATAATGCTAATCTCATCTAACATGCCAGGATGAAAGACTGAATTTCCCCCTCCCTGCCCGCAACACACGCGGACACACACAATGCCTGTCCCCATGCAAATGTCTTAGAGAGGGAACAATCCAATGCTGATTTACAGCCCACTTTGAGTAAATATGAAGACTTGGCCACAGCTTCTGACTATATAAAAGTCAATGTTCTCATATATTTTCTTTGCACAAGAAAAGGCAAGAAAAAGAGAAGAGGGGGAAGAAGTGTTGTTGTTTTTGCAGGCTGCTGAAGGATTTTCTTTTTCCTGTTCATTTATTTATGCACAGAATTTCGCCAGTCTCAATTGACTCAGAAATGAACATGGAGGAAAACGCCATCTGTACCTTTCCAAGCCTGTGATAGGATTCGTGGAGTAAAAGAAAAGTACCTTGAGATTGAAAAATGTGCACGTTTAGGGTGGGGTGGGGGAAGTCCATGAAAACATGTATACCTTTGAAAAAATGTGCACAAACTGTTGCTTGGAAGAAAATGTGAACATTTCAAAGATGTGCGCCATTGATGTGCACATTTGGGAACACGTGCATGAACATTTTCATCTGTAAAGGGGGGAGGGGAAGCAAAACTACAAGCTTGCAATCGGATATAGACGTAAGTTCGGAATGAGCTTCGACGTCGAATTGAGAGGATCTCAGCAAACTTGAGATTTGCTCCTTCGCACCTTCCTGGATTGGAGCAAAGCATCCCACACCTCATGGTATGTCACTGCTTAAGACATAATGCTATTTCTTTGTTTTTAATTTTTCAAGCCCACGGCCACCCAAGATCTTAAAAGCAGCCCCTTCTCTTTGCTGGGGTGTTGCATAGCCAAGCTGCCCCCCCCCCAAGCAAGAAAACCAGGGTACTTTATAGGTCCTCCATGAGAGGGAGTTTTTGACCCTCACACATTTATTTATTTATTTACAGTATTTATATATCACTCCACATCCCAAAGATTTCAGATACGATAAAAGAATAAAAACACCATATTAAAAATAACAAGAATAGTATTTTTAAAAGAGCAGAGCTCTGGAAAAAAACCTGAGTTCTGGTAAAACCACAGCCAGTCACTCGAGTTTTCTTGGGGGCAGCCCATCAGAGCAGCCTGTTAGCAACCCTCTCTTTAGTATTAGCTGGGCGTGTGTGTTTTGAAACATGGACAACGTCTCCAGCCTTGATTTTAATATGGCTTAGAGAAGATTGGGGAGATGCTAAGGCTGTGCTCCACTCTGTTTCGGATCCCCAAATCCGAAGTGGAGCTGGCTGATCCGGACCTCCGAAGCCCAGTTCCAGAGCAGATCGGGGGAGGTCCAGATCTGTTCGGAGTGGTTTGGAATGGTCCGAAGCGATTTGGACTGTTCCGAAGCTCAGGACCCAGGTAAGTGGGGGAGGGGGGCTTACCGGCCTCTACCACCACAGTCCATTCGGCGACGGTGGCGGAGCCAGGTAATGGGGGAGGGGGCTTACCTGGCTCTGTTGCAGTCCTGGTGGCAGCTTCAACTAAGGCCCAGGCCTCAGTTGAAGCTGCCACCCAGACTGCGATGGAGCCAGGTAAGTGGGGGGGAGGGGCTTACCTGGCACTGCTGTCCGCCACTGCTGCGGTCCGTGTGGTGGCGGACGGCAGAGCCAGGTAAGGGGGGAGGGGGGCTTATTTGGCTGCTATTTTGTCCCCCCTTCCCCACTTACCTGCCTCCGCCATCTGCCGCAGAGGCAAGTAAGTGGGGAAGGGGGCAAAATGGGGTCCGAATCTCGATCTGGACCTCTGGATCGGGATCCGAAGTGGTACAGGGTGGTGGTGAACAGACCTAATTCTAACTGCTCATGCCTGGGCCTGAATCTAGAAACCATGCTCCGGGTGACCATATTTTGGAAACCAAAAAGGAGGACAACATGGTCACCCCCAAGGGGGCATGTCCAGTACCAAGGGGGCGTGCCCACCCGAACATAGCCTTGGTCACACGTCTGATTTTACAGCACACATTTAAGACAAATCTGTTCTACATAACATCTTAATGTTAAAATCACTGAAATAAAGAACAAGTGAGAGATTCAATGTATCTGAAATTAACTTCACTCACTCCTACTTTTGTAGGTTTTGCTGTACTTTAAAGCTTTTATTATTATTATTATTATTATTTATTTATTTATATATCACCATCAGTGTACATGGTGCTGTACAGAGTAAAACAGTAAATAGCAATACCCTGCCACATAGGCTTACAATCCCCTTCCCTCAAATATCTTTTCATTGCAAGCTGCTGTTGTTGTTAACAGGGTTTACCACTGCCCCCAGATCTGTTTCAAATTTGGTACGGCTAAAGCTCTACCTGAAAGCTTTCATGGTGCCAACTTTCAGCTCTTTATCTTTAAAAATGACAGTTTAAAAAATAATAATTTTAAAACCTCATTTTTAAAAAAAATCCTAAAAAATCAATGGATGAACAGATCTGTTTCAAATTTGGTGTGGCTAAAGCTCTACATAAATCCTATCATGGTACAAAGTTTCATCTCTTTAACTTTAAAAATGACGATTTTAAAAATAGTAATTTTAAAACCTCAATTTTTAAAAAATTCCTAAAAAATCAATGGATGAACGGATCTGTTTCAAATTTGGTACAACTAAAGCCCTTCCTAAGTGCTACCATTGTGCCAAGTTTCATGTCTTTATCTTAAAAAATGACGGAGTTATAAGCATTTTTGCTAATTCCCATTAGAGCTGCTCTTTGGAAAAAAATACCCGGATTTTCCATCCCCCTCCCGGATTTGCCATCAAAAACCCGGACAAATCTGGGCACATCCGGTCATATGGTCACCATATATATATATATATATATATATATATATATATTCACACCACCCCTTCATTGTCTTTAACAACAACAACAAGAAGAACAGGCCCAAATGTTTTGACCTGCCTTCGCAGGGAAATTGTGACCCATGAGTATCCCCCCCCCATTCTATAATTGAAGAGCCACCATTCATTGCTAGGGGAGAAAAGCATGAGCTGCATTTACAGCCATTGCAGTAAGGTCAAAACCTCCTCCTTCTTGCCTTTGGGTTGTCCAGCTTCCATTGTCAGAACCCAAAAGCAGGCAAGCAATGACAGAAGAAAGGATGAAAGGGCATGTATTCGCCCCTCATGGCATTTTGCTCATTTGCTGCTCTCTCTCTCTCTCTCTCTCTCTCTCTCTCTCTCTCTCTCTCTCAAATACAGACCCAGAGAGTAAAAATTCTGACCACGTCCTCACCCAGAGGATTTAAAAAAGAAAAGAAAAGACAACTCCTTCCATGCAAATATCTTAATTACAGGAAGTTGGGAAGGACATTTGTATGTAAATTGGGGTTACTCTGTCTTCTGTATGCCTTTCTGAATGGCCCTTTGCACTAAGGGAAGCCTTCAGGTTTGTAACAATTAAAGAGTTTCTAACACACTCAACAAGTGATGATGTGTGCATGGTGGCATTGCGACGGGGGGGGGGGACCGGACACCCCACAATTACACACAGAGCCATCTGATCATCAAACACGCTGCCTGTTTCATATGCTTCTGGGCTAAACAAACTGGGTTTAACCTTAGGAGAGGCATTTTAATCTTTTGGGACCTTTTGGAAAACACCCAATGATCAGCGGTCAGAGGAAAGGTGCCCAGCCAGGAGACGGGGATGTGAACTTCTGGGGAACCCCGTTAGGGCCAGATTTGCCCCAGACCTATGGATCTGCACTCCTGCTTTGGGTCTAGAATCAATTAATTCCCATCCAACACCCCACCCCAGAGCCGGTGCCAGACTATATTGCGCCCTTGGCAGGCCCGTTCTGAAGCCGCCCCCTCCCCTCCCCGCTCACTCACTCACTCACTCACTCACCGCCCCCTCACTCACCTGCCCACTCCCTCCCACTCCCGGCTTTGAAGCCAGGACGCTGGGGTTGGGGGGCGGGGCAGAGGCTTTCAAGCGTCGCGCCTGGGCCGCAGAGCCGGAGCGCGTCGCGGGCGAGAGCCGGGCTGGGGCAAGGCGAGGCGGGGCGGGGCAGGATGGGAGGCGAGGTGCACCGCCGCCGCCGCGGGGTGAGGCTGCTGCCACCGCGGGCTGGCCCACCGACCCCCTCACAGCCGCCGCCACCGCCTCTGGGACGTGAGGAGCCGCCGCCGCTGCTGTTGAGGGGCCGCCGAGGCCGCCCCCCGCCCGGCTGCCCCTGCTGCTGCTGCTCCCCCCTGCGGGCCAGTCAGCTGGTTAAAAAAAGAAAAAAAATGAAGCGGCGTGCCTGGAAGTACGGAAGCCTCCGCCTCCAACCCCAGCATCCCGGCTACGAAGGAGCCAGGATACTGGGGTTGGGCGGAGGCTGAGGCGGCGGCTTTGGAACAGCACACCCAGAAACCGCTCTAGGAGAGCAGCTTCCGGGTACGCTGTTCAGCGCCCTCATTTGCTTGGCGCTCTAGGCGGCCGCCTGAGTTGCCTCTATGGCAGCACCAGGCCTGCCCACCCCCCCGGCCCGTTTGAATCCTTTGTCACTGTACCATACAGAATAGTTGGCCATCCATCAACAGGCGGGGCCTTTTCTTGGCATGGTGATGCAGTGATAGGGAAAAGCTATATCTGTTGAATGTCTGCCTGTAAAGTTCATAAAAACACTTGTTTGGATTGCGTAAGACCAAGGTTCATCTCATCCAGCCCAGTGACATCAACTTGAACCTCCTTGCCCCTTCTCCTTCTCAGAGCAATATTAGGGCTGGAGAAGACACACCACAACATCCCCAAACACTCTCGTCTTTCCAAAAGGACTCTAACTTCTAAGGGACACTGCTCTGGAATTCCAGATGCACTGTGGAGCATATCAGGGCTGTAAAGAAGGAGTGGGTTGGAGAGAGAGAAAGCCTCTTTCTCCATTCCTCTCTTCTTGCTGCCACTGCCAGCAAAAGTGGGAGAGGTACTCTCCCACGCCTTCTGGATTGGCTCAAAAATGAACTGGATTCTACACCAACCCATAGTTATTGCTCGGCAGGCAAGTACATCATGCTTCCGTCCACGCTTGGAATAGCTGTACCTGTTGAGATTGTCTGGTGTAGAGGGATGAACATTTCAGTTCAGTTCCTTTTTTTCTAAGAATTTACCAGCGTTGGAGAAGTCCTTCATATTGCGGAGATCGTGAGATTTAAAAAGAAAATCAAATGCTGGAGAACCTGAAATTGATGGATTCACCCTTCCTTACGTAATCTCTTTTTGCTAAATTAAAAACGAAACAAACGCTGTAGTTCTCCAATAGAGAGAAGATGTTCCAAGATGATATTTCGATCATTTCTCTTGTCCCTTGCTATAACTCTTCTTGCTCTACGATATCCTTTCTGACTTGGCCAGAACATAAGACAGTGTGTTACAAATGTGGCTACACTGTACATTTATATAAGCCAGATTCCCCTGACCTGGTGCCCTCTACATTCTTTTGACATCAACTCCCACCAGCCTCAGCCAGCGTGGCCAATGGTCAGGAATGCTGGGAGTTGTATTCCAAAACATCTGAAGGACACCTGGCTTGGGAAGGCTAATCTAAAGTGTTATTACAGAACTCCTATTCATAAATTGTAGGAACATATTGCTCAGCCTTGGGGTCTATGAAAAGGTCAGAGGAAATGGATCCTATAAGCTATCATGGTGGTGAAAAGCTCATATTCCAATACTGGGAATACAATCCCCCCCCCCCCAATGCATCAATGACTGGAAGATGTCACTGCCCTCTCTGGATTTCAATGGGGGATGTCTATCATGTGCAAATCCAGCCCTTTGGGGGTCCGACAGATTCTTGCTGCCTGCCCGGTCAGCTTGCATTTGCCATCCAAGCTGTGGGCTTCCCCCAAAATCTGGAATCTTTTATCTCCCACACACCCACAGCATAAATAGAAAGTTGCACAAATGTCTATTTCGGCCACAATCGGCACAGCTTTTATTTACGAAAAATCAGAATAGTCACGAGCTTGCCCGACTTGGTGCAGATCGAGTCAGGCCACCTTATGGGGAAGTGAGCCAAAGTCCAGGGGGTGAGTTTATGAAAGGTTGGCGAGCTTCGCAACCCCACCCCCTCGGCAAGATGGATCTCTCCAACGCCCCTCATTTCAACACACAGCTCAACACCAGCAGCAGTTCACTGTCACTTACTCAGCCATTTGGACTGAGTCCAGCAAGGGTGAGCAAGGTGAGTAATTCCTGGGGGTGGGAGGGCACACCCCTAGCCCTTGCTTCCACCACACTGTCAAATGTGGTGTCGAAATGTGGTAGCCTGACAAACGGTGACAGTCCGCACTTCCCCCACCCCAATTTTGCTTTAAAACAAGGCATGCCTTGTTTAATGCAGAATCACCACTCCTTCCTTCCTTCCTTTTTAGTTTTTGCTGCTGCCATGCTGCTGAATTTCAGCAGAACATCTGGCTGTGCATCAGCAGGGGTGAATGGGGACCACACAAAAGGCCAGGTGTGTGTGTGTGTGCATGTGTGTGTGTGGTCTACGTGGACACATATGCTGAAGGCTTGTGTTGGACAATAGTCAACCCAATGGTAACTGCTTTCCATTTTCCTCCTTACCATGCAACGTCTATTTCCCCAGCTCCCCTTCTTTCCCAGTCCAGCCTGTTGCAAGACATTTGAACTCACCGGCATATAGTCTCTTTGATTTACAGTTGCTTCTAATAGAACAAACAAAAGACACTGACATGCTTGACAAAAGAGGAAACGTCTGGACCGACAGACTCTTAGTCCAATTGCCCTTAATCGGGAGGGCTATTCAGAAGCATTGTAACAGCCACACCTCTGTAACACCTACCTACCCACCCACCCAGAGAGAGAGGGAGAGAGAGAGAGAGAGAGAGAATACAAGACCCAAGGAAGGACACCCTTAACGCAAGTGACTCTTCAGACTCTCAGTCCAAATGGCTTTAATCTGGAGGAGAATCCATGTACATTGTCCTGTAACACAGAGACCATATAAGACCCAAGGAAGACCATCCTTAGGCCGTAGCTAGACCTAAGGTTTATCCCAGGATCATCCCGGGTTCGTCCCTGCCTGAGCACTGGATGCCCTGTGTGGCACTTAGTTGAACAGGTTTGATCCCAGGACAATCCTGGGATAAACCTTAGGTCTAGCTATGGCCTTAGCCTAAGAAACTGTTTAGATCACAGGTGTTGATTCTATCAACACCACCGCCCCTTTCACTAGCCTCCACTCGAGAGGCTCCCACCAGCCTGACAAGAGCTCTTCTCTTTCTCTCTGTCAACATCACTCTCATTACCAATAATAAAAGGAACAGCAGGCACATCCCAAAACATCATCCAGGCAGGTGGAGGGCTGTTGGGGTGGGGGGAGGAGAGTGAAGTGGCACAGGGTGGAGGGGTGGGGAAAGGGAGCCTGAGGATCAGGTGTTGTGGGGTGGTGAAAACAGAGAAATTAGAATAATTACCATTCCTGCGATGGTGCCGTGCAATGTAACACAGCCTAATTGCCCCGGTTAATTCCTGTGCGCTCACCATGCTTTGCCGAGAAGGGCTCTTCACATTTTGAAAAAGGGGTGTGTGTGTCTCTGTGTGTGTCATTATCAGTTGGTTTTTCCTGCTTGGTGTGAACAAAGGGGAGGGGAGGAAGCCAGGAAGGAGAATGCTCCCTTAAAACTCCCAAATTCTACTGTAATAGCTTCTGTTAAAGAGATCAGCATTGGCATTTCCAGAGCTGCATTCTTGCTCCTCAAGATATGTGAAATGCCCTGGGGCATCATCCTACTATTATTTGGGGGATCCTCTCCCCGGTACCCCACCACAACAGGCCAGAACGGCAAAAAAAAAAAAAAAAAATTCACCCTGCAGTGTTGCCTTAAATATAGTGATGGCCCAAACCATCAACTTCTCTTTTTCTCATTTTTTGTGTCCCCTCCCCCATCTTTAGTTAGGTTTGTCTCCAATTTGAGAATGTTTCCAGTCTTAACTTCAGTTCATCCAAAACACTGATTATTTTTTAAAAAAAGTTAGCATGAATATTCATCAGTATTTTTATTCCCATTTCCTCTAATACGTGCACTTTTGCCTGCATTTTGGTGTAACGTATACATATTTTTGCAAGCCATTTTCCAAATATAATGCACTTCTGAATAATTTCCCCCATATACGCATTTTTGTGTGCCATTTTTGTCTCAAAATAAAATAAAATAACTGAAGCTTCGATTCTCATAGTGGTTCAGAAGGATGAAATGGGGAAAGTTCGCATCAAAATGTGAATGAATTTCTCCCCCATCCCTCCTTAAATATCACGTCATTTGGAAAGCTAGAGGAAAATGCTACCGCAGAGAGGCAGAAAACACGTGGTGTGCCAGACACTAAGGCATTTGATGCATGCCCTGGGCTTCTGCTAGGTGTCATAATGATGGTATCAGCGGGATCACAGGCAACTCTTTGACTGACTCTATTTAGCTGGAAATGGCCAGCATTTCACAGGCCATTATTTCTTCAGTTTTAATCAAGGGGAAAAGGCCTAGAAGCTCATTTAATTAGCATCAATCAAATAGGGAGGGATGATAGAACTCCTGAAAGGCAGGTGAAGAATCGATTTCGCCAGTACACTGCAACTAGGTTTCCAGGATGAGTCGCCAAACACTAAATACCCCATGAAATATAGTATCGACTTTTGACGTACCAAAGAAAGAGGTCTGTGCAGTCACGGACCAAGCTGCAGTCCCAAAAATATGGGTCAGGGCATCTTAGTAATGATGTGTGTCTGCTTGACCTCTTGGGACATTTAGATGTGGCATGCTGTTGGATCCACTGCCTACCACATTACTCTGGAGGCCTCTTGGGTGGTAAATGTTCTTGGAGAATATCATTTCTGCAGGGCAAATAGCATGCAATACCCACCCCACATCACAGCAACATGAGACATACTGTTACTACCCCCATTGCAGGAGGAAACACATATAATTTCACTGAAGGGAGCAAATTTACAACAGGGAAAAGCAAATTTTAAACAGGGAAAACCAATGCACCTACAGACATCATTCTTGGCACCTATCAAGGCACCCTATCATTTCCAAGTGACAAAAGAAATGCAGAAAAGGACACATTTTCTCACCAGGATCACTTCTCTCTTGAAAACTGTGGGTTCAAGGGAGTTGTTTAGTGAAGTGCATCACAACCCCCACCTTTGCCTTGTACTCGGTCTTTTTCGCAGGTCACTGATTATTTGCTGTATCTTCCATGGCAGCCATTTTGTGGTGGTGCCCAGGTCAGTTTCTCAATGTAGGCTAACTGTGTCCTCAGGCCCAGAAAGGTTGCCTGCCCCTGATTAGCACACACCTTCTGCTGGGTCTGCTTCAGCCACCCAGATGAATGGGACAGCTCTTACTGTGAAGAGAATACCATCTGAGAACTGGATTTCCTCACACCTAGAAGAAATCATGAGATAGGGGCAGATGCTTCCTTTCCCCCCATATTTAGACGGAATCTTGTAGTTTTGGAATAGGAAACACAACATTCACACTTTAAGGGATGTCATGAACATTCTTTTATTGCTTTGGTTTCTGATGCTAAAATGTCAGATTCTCTATTGCAGATACATGTCCTGAAAAGTCAGGTGGTTTTAAGGGTGTCATCAAAGAAAGAAAACGTGCAAGCTGAACATGTAAGATGATACACAAATAAGTCCATTAGGAGCAGTAATACACCTTGTGGCAATACACAACCAAGTTTCTGGAGTGCATTGCAAAACTGGATAGTGTGGTGTAGTGGCTAGAGTGTTGTTCTGGGATTCGGGAGATCCAGGTTCTAGTCCCCACTCAGCCATGGAAGCTCACTGGGTGACTTTGGGCCAGTCACAGCCTCTCAGCCCAACCTACCTCACAGGGTTGTTGCTGTGAAGATAAAATGGAGCGGAGGAGGGGGATTATGTACACCGCCTTGGGGTCCTTGGAGGAATAAAGGTGGGATATAATGGAAATAAATAATAATAATAAATATGTCTTGAACATGTGATGCTGGAACATGAGAAGGTGAAATTGTGTGCAGAAATAGAAGTTGCCCACACTTCTGCCCCTCAGGAAGGCAGACCAGAGGTGAACCCACGGTGATGTAGGGATTTAAGAATTCTTTGAAGTGATGTAAGAATTCTTCCTTGAAGCTTGTTTTACATAATTTGCATTCCTGAATGCAAACATTTCTTTCTTTCTTTCTTTCTTTCTTTCTTTTTTTAAAGCAAGGGTGTGTGTGTGCATTTTTTGATTGGGAATCATGTGCATTATTTACCAATTGAAATACAACAGCAACAATATTGCTATTTTCAGTGTGTTTTCCCCCCACTGAAAATGCCCATTTTCCTGCATAGGCTAAAGCGTGAAAATGCAGAGTAGGGATTTGCACCTTTGCACAAGTGTGCCTTTTCAAATGTGAAATGCAAGTTTGGGGTGGGTGGGTGGTGGAAATCCCCAAGATCTCTGTCCCTACTTGCAGTCAAGGTTGTGTACAGGACATGTTCACATGATTTGTGAACAGGAACAAAATCCTCCTACATCCCTGGGGTAACGTTTGTAACTCCAAAATTTAAAGATAGCAAATAAGATAGCTTCCTTTGGACTTCGCCCCCTTCTTGAAAACCTATCTCCAAACACTTTTTATTTATTTATTTATATTTAAAAATATAATCTTCCAAAAGCCTAAAACAAAACCCTCCTGTCTTGTCAAAAGCAAGATAAACAACTGAACACATTCCTAAGCGATCCACATTGGAAAGGACGCATCTGTCTTCAGGCAGAACTTGGAGAGACTTATGGGAAGGAGAAGGCCAGCGAGGCGGCTGTTTTTGTTACATAAATGTCTGTTTGTTGTATGCAGACGTGTAGCAGGAAATTAAGCAGTTCACCTTTGCAAACTGCTTTGCATCCCACTTTCGCTGCAGCCAGATGGTGCTTTCCTGCCTTTGTTTTAGAAGATTATAAAAACAAAAAAATCAAAAAATCAAAACAGAAATGAAAGCAAAGAGACAGGAGTTAATCCTGAGCCCAGAATGTATTTATGCATCCCATCGTGTGTTCAGGGAAAATGCAAAATGTGAGCACCTACCCACATGCACGCACAGAGAGCGAGAAAGAGTCACACAGCAACCTAAAGCCTACAGAGAGTTTGAGACCTGCCATGTCAATGTCATCCTTCAGATGGAATCCTCCACCTCCTCCCCACCCCCAGAAAATGATAAATTGCTGCATACGCCATGGGAAACTCAGCACAGACACTTACAATGACATTTCACTGAAATCACCTGAAACTCACGTTTGCTTAGTGTTCTTCTGCTGGGAACTAGAAATCTGAATCAATTACAAGAAGGTGTTCTGCTTGTATGCTGGGCAACGTTTCAATAACTCACTGAAGGGTTCATTGACTAAGGCCAGGGTGGCATCAATTAAGCCTGGGTGGGCAATTTGTGGCCTTCCAGATGTCTTCTGGATTGTTCCTGTGGATGGCTGGGGAGGCCAACTTATGAGGAATCCTCCAGCCTCCACAGCCTCCTTCCATCCCACTCCCCGATGTCTCAGACAGATGGGTATAAACGCCCATCTAGCTGAAATTCAGAGCAGGAATCTGCATCAGATGTCCATAAGCCTCCAAGGTTGGAGGCTCACCGTCATCCCCATAGGACTGCACCCTAAATTACTCTATGCGGGTTTTAGGTATGATGGGTAAACATCCCTCTGTTTTCTTCAAAAACAACCAGGTATTTCTTTAAAAAATCAGAAAAATCAGATTAGACACATAAAATGAGCAAAAATACAAAATGCTCCCACAGCCAATAGGATCATGGTTCCCGGTTTTCCTTTTGCCTGCAATGGCTGTTCTCTGTTCATGAAGAACAGATTGTGTGACTTGTGATTCATGACCAGAATTTTCATTTTTTGCACATCACTCGTATACATTTAAAGAGATTTGGGGGAGGCCGGTCAAAATTGCAGGCTGTGGTTGTCAAATAACATATTTGCCACCAATGATCCTCCTCCGTCCTTGATCTTGAGCCATGCGAACTTATCTGCTATCCTTCTGAACCTTCCCAACGATGGCGCCCAACCATCTACCTCAAACAAATTATTCCCTTGTCTAAATTGCGTCTGGGCTGGATGGAGAGTACCGAGGTCGGGCCTAAATTGCCTATTATTTCCTCTCCCATATTTTATGCACAGTTATCAGTCACTCTTCCAGTCGCCTTTTCCATAAGCTCCGCGTATTAAGTTTCCTTAATCTCCCTCTGCAGGTCACGGCCTCCAATCCTTTAATCATCTTTGTTGCCCTCCATTGGATTCTCTTTAATTTATCAATGCCTTTTCTTTAATGAAAGACACAGAGAAAAGAAAGAAAAAGGAATGTACAGCTTGTACCACAGTGATGCCTGTTTCTGGAGGTGGGGGCAAGAAAAGGAAGAGGTAGGAATGTCAAATGCACGTGTCAGGATGAAGAAAGGACAGGTGCGTGACTGGAGTGAAATGTGGTGTTGGAAATGCGTATGAAATAATTAGAGAAAGAGAAAATAATTGCATGGTGTTTTTTTTTCTAGGGAAGGAGGGCTGATTCCAGCATTCATTCATTCTCTCTCTCTCTCTCTCTCTCTCTCTCTCTCTCTCTCTCTCTCTCTCTTTCAACAAGGGGTGCCTTCTGGAGTCAATTATATGTCTTCACGTGCATTCAAAAGCGTCTCTTGAATGGGAAATACAGGTCAGCTCCTCACTAGACCTGTGAATTGTAACTGCCTAGAAAAGGGTCTGCAGTTCACAGGTGTCTCAATGAGCTAATCATGGGCGTAATTCATCCAGTGTATACAAACTTAGAACGTACATTGATGGAAACCTGAACTTGAAGAGCAACCATAAGGATGAGGACATCTAGAGAAGGAAAATTCTTGTGCCCACAAATACTACTGATGTTGTGTTAGAGGTCACTTACGCTAACACTACGTAATTTAAATTAGCTGTAGTGTCAAATAGGAGACAGCCCGTAATGTCTTCCTGTGGGCTTTAGCTGAAGTGTAGGAAATCAGCGAACTTGCAGACTGCCTGAGAAATGATTATACATTGAAAAATCACACACACACACACACACTTTGGCTACAGCAGAAGTAAGCACACACAAAAAGAAAACCCAAACTCTTTATTCTCCTTTGAACACTTGCTTTCAAAAGAATAAAATCATAGAAACATAGAATAGTAGAGTTGGAAGGGGCCTATAAGGCCATCAAGTCCAACCCCCTGCTCAATGCAGGGATTCAACTTAAAGCATCCCTGACAGATGGCTGCCCAGCTGCCTCTCGAAGGCCTCTAGGGTGGGAGAGCCCACAACCCCCCTGGTAACTGGTTCCATTGCTGTATTGCTCTAACAGTCAAGAAGTATTTCCTGATGTCCAGCCGGAATCTAACTTCCTGTAATAATATTCTGTGTCCTGCACTCTGGGATGATCTAGAAGATCCTGGCCTGCTTCTGTGTGACAAACTATCAAGTCCTTGAAGACTGCTATCATGTCTCCCCCCAGTCTTGACTTCTCAAGGCTAAACATATCCATTTCTATTTGTCTCTCCTCCTGGGAAGAGGGGTGGGGGAAGTAGAATGCATTTTCAGCACAGCACTCATTTACATACACAAAGCAGAATTGAGTGGTAATAATTGGCTGGGACTGTACCACTTCAAACAGCAGATTAGAGTTTGTATGTTTTAAAGCCGAGCCAAAATGACTGAATCTTTGAACTTCTGGCCTGGAATAATGATGCCAGAAATTGGTGTGTGTGTGTGTGTGTGTGTGTGTGTGTGTGTGTGTGTGTGTGTGTGTGTGTGATTTCAGCAAGGGGAGGGAAATTCCAGAAATATTCAGCAGGGCTTAACAAGTGGCATTTAGCAACAGTGCAGCACAATCAACTCTTTAGTGGTAGTGGCAACCGTGCAGGTGTTCATGGTGGCTTCCTGCCAGTAAATGCTATGTTATTTTCTCAGAACCACCTGAATACAAAAACATGCTCTCCCCGCACCGTGCTACCCTTAATAACACTGCATCTCTGCCATTCTGGGAGAAAATTGGAGCTGTCAAGAGAGAGCTTTGTCCACCGCAGCCCCTTGCCAAATTTATACCACACCCATCCAGAAAAACCTTGCCAAATTGGCTGTCTCTCATTTTGTTTCCAATGAATGGGGCAGACATTTCAGCCCAGCGTTAGTATATCCCAATGCCACCCAGTGAAAATGCCCTGTGTGTGTGGGAGGAGGGAGGAATGAAAGAATATGATGAAGAGAAGGCTGGACTGAACCTTTCTCCCTGATATGCTACCTTTTTACATGCAAGTAGATTTTTGGGGATGTGGGAGAATTTGGCTTGGTGTGTCTCAGATATGTGGGCTTGCCTTATGTAAGATTTTGGAAGATGTCTGCACCACCCCCGTGCCAAGAAAGCATCTGAACGACACTGATGTTAACCATCTATCATGGCTCCATTTACTCTCTAAATGGGTCAGTTATTTTAGTGCCGGTGCCAATCACTCTCCAAAATTTAAAATTTAACCTCTTTAGGAAAAATAGATCACCATTCAATCATACCTGCATTATCTCTTGGAGAAACAGTGTGGGAGAACCATGACTGGTGAAGAAGATTAAAAGAAATAAAACCCCAACAACATCAGAGCACTTTTTCTTCCTAGATTGGAGCATCTTGTCCAACTTCCTGTTTCTTACATGGGCCAGCCCCATGCCCCTGTAAGCTCACAAGGAAGGTTTGGGATGCAGGCCCTTCTGCTGTTGTTGGTACCCAGTATATGGCTTTTGGGGGGTATACTACCTCTGAAAAAATGGAAGTTCTTCAGAATTGCCATGGTTGAGAACTCTTGGTAGATCTATCCTCCTTCATATACATGGTATGAATATTCAGAGGGAAAACATGGAGCAAGGGTACAATTCATCCACAACACCATTTCCCCGGCCTCCCCCAGTACCACCCTCTCCACGCTCTGTCCCCAGACCTGCCTTACCCTGTAGTAGTCGGTGCTGTAGACGTCCCTGGACATCCCAAAATCTCCAATCTTCACCAGCAGGTTCGCTCCGACCAAACAGTTCCTTGTCGCCAGGTCTCTGTGTACAAAGTGCTGGGAGGCGAGGTAGACCATGCCGGAAGCAATCTGGCTAGCAATATGAAGCATTTGAGAAAGGCCCAGCTCCCCCTTGGCTTGCCGGGGCTGCCCATCCACAAGGATCAATGCATCGGGGCCGTGCGCCCTGTGGAAGGGAAGGGAAGATGAAAAGAAAACGAAAAAACTTTGTGAATTAAGCAGCAAGTGGAACCATTCTTTTAAGGGCAGGGTTCTTTGAAATGTGTTCCAGCCAGGAAACCAACCTTGAGTTCCTTGGCACATGGGGGGGGGTCTTTTTGGTAAGGCTCTAGGGCACCCTTCCCAAACCTATCACCCTCCAGTTGTTTGTTTGTTTGTTTATTACATTTATATCCCATCTTTTGTCCTCCAAGGAACCCAAGGCAGCATACATAATCCTGCTCCCCTCCATTTTATCCTCACGACAACAACCCAGTGCGATAGGTTGAGCTACTTTATACCGGACAGTCTTCTATTTGAAAGGATGTCAGAGGACAGTCCTTTTTGTTGTAGTGCTGTGCCATATATATATATATATATATATATATATATATATATATATATATATATAATGCTTCTGTCTCCTCAACCCCTGGCAACTTGCAAGGTGAATCAAAGCCATTCTGAATTCCATGTGAATGGCATGTTAGGTAATGAAGTTCTTGCCTTTTTGTCCTTCCTGAATATTGGACAGAGCCATAACAGGTCAACAAAGCCTGCTAATGTTGTGATGGGATTACATTTCTTGCTCTGGATCCCTCCTTGTCATTCACACTCCTTGTCATCCACACTGAAGTCCAGCCAGTAGCGGAGAGCCAGGGGTTAAATGCTAGCCATTACTAACAGACGGTGAAAGAAGAGCAATGTTGTGGTGGCCTCCTGTCTCTTTCACTACATGCAGAAGCACAATTTCCTTTCTTCCCACTTTCTTTGAAATGATTCCTGGTTTTTCACCCTTGTCAGTGGCAGCAACCATCAGAGAGCTAGAAATTGAAAATTGCATGTACAGATGGACACCACTTTCCCAGAATGGAGCTATGTTCCTTGAATAGCAAGCTCTGACTTGCTTGCACCCTGGGTCTCCTCTTTCTGATTTGCTTAAGGTGTGTGTGTGTGTGTGCCTGCCTGCCTGTCTGCCTGCCTGTGGAGTGTCGGGGACTAGGATTGATAGTAAATAATAATAATAATAATAATAATAATAATAATAATAATAATAATAATGATAATATATTTATTACCTGTCCCTAACTCTGAATTGAGGCGGGGAACAACACCAAACACAATACAATACATAAAATTAGTAAAAAGAGCATATAAAACCAATACAATATTAAAATAACAATCACAGCATCTTTAAATTCTTAGGTTTAAAATTCATCTGGGGAGGCCTGCTGGAAGAGACTAGTCTTTACAGCTGTCTTAAACTCAAAGAGAGCTTTAAACTCCACTTTCAGATTTCTAGCCAAAGATTTCAGTTCAGTTGTAGCGATTTTGCATGACCCTTTTCAGATGCTTTCTAAAATGCATTGTCAAGAGACAGGGAAGGCAAAATTGAGGCGTGATCTTCTCTGTTTCACTGGAACCTAAGATCCAACAACATCTGATCAGCTGCTAAGCACGGGAATTTGTTTTGAGAACCAGAACTGAGCTGGGCTTCCATGCACAAAAAAACATGCTTTGTGACCCCAATTTTTCTTCATTTCAGCAGTCTAATTTGGAGGGTGGGGGGGAGTCTGTTTGCTGTTACTATTCTTGCCAATCTACTGCAAATGACAGGGATATGACAAACCAAATGTCCCAAATTATAAAGCAGATATAGGGATTAGGGATGTTTGGATTTTGTAAAATCCATTCCAGCTGTGTTTTGTGAATTGTCAGGCACCTTTTGTTTGATCAAGCACCCACCAAGGGAATCACTTTTTCTCCCCCAGTTTTTAAATTTACACAAATGTGCATTTGCATAAATTTGTAATGGCGCAAATGTGCCAATTCTCTCTAAATGTGCATTTTCACACTTTAATCTATGGGGAAAATGCACGTTTTGGTCAGTTTCTTTTACTTTTTTGTGTATTTTTCTACAAAATCCTCAAAGCTTAGGAAAATGGCCCACAAGTCTGTGGATACCACCTGACACGGGGAAAGTGACTCTGCTACAGAATCCGTGGGTCAGTTTCATACAAATCTGAACTTTTGGATTTTTCTAACAACCCTAATACAGATGATGGAGAAATCAAAGGATTCAAATATGTTCAGATTTCTATTAATCTGATCCATGGATGCCACAGTGGACTCACTTCCTCTGAGTTGCACGAATTCTGTGGACTTGCAGTCCATTCTTTAAAAAATAATAATTGGATGGATAAATATATAGATATCTGGTTTACTTTTCTTGAAACCTTTGTATAACTCTCTCATTTTTTTTTAATGAACAGTATACATGATGGAAATCAATGATAATCCTATATACGTAATGTGTGCCCCCCCTTTTCACTACATATTTTCTATTCTATTTTGTTAATATTCACAATCATAGTAATAAAAAAGAAAATAAAAAATGGGTGAGGGTGTTACGTAAATTTGCACTTCATCTACAGTTCATCAGCACAAGTGCAAAGTAGTTCTAGTGTGCATTAGTCTAAGCAGAACATAATAATATTAATATTAATAATAATAATAATAATAATAATATCCGATTTTGTCAAGGACAGATAATGGAACAAAACGTTTCTGCCAATATGTGAAAAACAAATGGGATAGATTTAACAAAAAACATACATGCCTAGGCAGGGCCCTGTATTTTGCTGTGGGACTACAGTTCCTGCTATCCCTAAGCATTGGTCATGCTGGGAAAGGCTGATGGGAATTGCAGTCCAATAACATCTGCAGGGCAACATGTTCCCCACTTTTCTAATAAGGAGCAGCCCATATTTGAAAAGTCAAGTGTTGAGAATATGGTTGTATGGAATAGCGAGGCTTGAGTTCATTTTATGTGCATTTTGATTCAAACTGTCATGATCTACCTTTACTGGACTAATGCATGGATACGAACCGACGAAACCACTGGCTTTCACATTTCCCAAATGTTTGGATGCAGTTTTTGCCTGAAAATGTATCAAGATCGGTTGAGATGTGCATATGGAAAGAAATGCATATTGAATGCATATTGTGAAAAAAATGCTTTTGAAATACATATTTAAAAGCAAATTATCACGTGGCTTTAAAAATAATATTCACAGGTAACTGTAGAGACAGGGTGAAACAGATTTAGGGATGAAGACACGGAATGTGGCATGGAGTCAAAATGCATTGGTTCATCCATCACTAGTGTGGGACACCCTTGGGAACTTTTGCTGCTCTGTCATACAAAACATGGGTAATTTCTAGGGGTGTGCACGGACCCCCCGCTCCGCCCCGCGGGCCGATCTGAAAATGTTGGGTCGGCCCGCTCCGCTCCGCACCGCTCCGCCCATACTCCGCTCCTCTTCACCGCGGAGCTCCGGCTCCGAATCGGAGCTCCGCAGTGGAGGGGAGTGGTGCCAGGTAAGGCCGGGAGAGGAGGGCGGGAGGTTTACTGACCCCTGCCGCCATCGCTGCCTGTGCGGCGATGGCGGCAGAGCCCGGTAAGGGACCAAGGGGGAGGGGGGCCTTACCTGCCTCTATCCGCGGTCCGTCGGCGTCTTCAATTGAGCCCGCAGTTCAACCAGGAAGTCTGGGCCGCAAGCGGCCCAGACTTCCTAGTTGAACCGCAGGCTCAATTGAAGACGCCGATGGACCATGGACGGAGGCAGGTAAGGGAGAGGAGGGCGGGGGGGTTACCGGGCCCTGCCACTGTCACCGCATAGGTGACAGCGACAGCGGCAGGGCCCGGTAAACCCCACTTACCTTTCCGGCGGAGCTCCGGATCGAGGCAAAGGATCCGCCTTCACCTCGATCCTCTTCACCACGCTCTGCCGGCCACCCAATCCTCTTCGCCTCCGCCTTAAGGGCAGGCGAAGCCCCCCGCTCCGCTTCTAATTCGCCGGTCCGAATAGAAGCGGAGCACATCCCTAGTAATTTCCTTGTTGAAAACAAAGCGAAGAAGAACACGGTGGTGTCCCAAGACAATGTCGGGGTGGGAGGATCAACAAAGCCTGAGCTTGCCACGTTTCTCCTGTTTCCACTCTTAAGTTTGATTTGTCTGATTTCCCATTCCCAAATGCAACGTCGGGTTGTTGTTGTTAAAACAGGGAACGTCTGCCTTTTAAAAGTGTGTGCATTTTTCTATCAAATGCATTTTGCAGATGTGGTTGCAGGCTTGGCAATGTGCAAGGTTTGTCCAAACTAGGCGCTCATGTTTGTGATCGCAAACAAGGCAAGTTCAGATTAGGGATGTATGAGGATTTTTACTCTTGCACGCAAATCATGAGTACATGTCCCATTTGCAATCTTGAACGTGAATGTGAGCAATTCTAGGGACATTTTTGCAAATTTCTGAACTTGTAACTGTGTCCAAAAGTGAGCATCTGCTCAAACACACACTCCAAATGTGTGCACTTGCACAAAACCAGAAATGGGCACTTAGACAAGTCTGCCAACATGTATCACCCTCCCCCACCCCCCAAAAAAACCCTCTGCATTTTCATCTGTTAGCCTATGGGGAGGAATGTGCATATTCCAAATGGGGAAAATGCTTTTTTTTTTCCCAGTTGGGAAAAATACACATTTTTTTTTCATAATTGAAAATAAGAGCCAGGGATGTGAATGAAGTGAATTGATCTTCAAGAAGGAATTCGGAGAATCCTAATGAACCTGGGCATTTTATGTTCTCCCTCCTCTAGTCCTGATGTATAACAAACTGAAACTAATTCTTGTGCATCCATAGCACAAGGTCACACAGGCTAGGTTTACACATGAGGAAAATGAGGGATGAAATTGTGCCTCCTTTCTCCTTTGAAAAGAGCTATCAATACTTCTTCCTGACAGGCTGTTTCAAATGGGAGCTGCCATTTCAACACCGGCCTTTTATCATCCTGGACACTGCAATTCACAGCGGACATTTTTGTATTCTGTGACAGTCCCACCCTCAGGTCTGACATGTCTTAAGCAGCAGAGAGACTCACACAGCTGGCATGAGAATGGCTAGAGCAGAGTGACAGGACCCTAGAAAGTGAGCCCACCCCCTATTGTATGCAATCCTTTGCTTTATTTATTGCATTTCTATACCACCCAGTAGCCGAAGCTCCTGTTCCTAGCAGATGATGTAAATAGAAATGATTCCCCTCACTCCATTGGTCATCTCCACAGCTGACATGTTTTCTCAAGAGCAGTTCAGTGTTGCACAATTTCAAAACCAAACCAAACAAAGTAACAACAAGAAGAAAATTGACATCTCTGGCTGGTCAAGAAAAATCACCAGGAAGGTAAGTGAGCAGCAGTGGGCATTGTTTTTTCTGAGGTCATGAATCCATGGGAGGCCTGGAACAGGCCTCCTCAGATGCTGCCATTAGAATTAATAGCCCAGGGGAGGGGCACCCTTTTTTTTTCCTTTTTGGGGGGGTCATGTTCCCCCAGGGATAATGTTACAGTGGGCGAAGCCAGAATCCAAAATGGTTATGTCCAGATCCAAAAATTAGCATGGCCACCCAACACTCTGTCATGCGCGCACACACACACACACACACACACACACACACAAACTTGTCTGTCCATCTCTCTCTCACACACACACACACACACACACACACACACACACACAGAGAGAGAGAGAGAGAGAGAGAGAGAGAGAGAGAGAGAGAGAGAGAGAGAGTTAAACCCTTTCTACACCTAAGGATTATCCCTGCCTGCTCCCGGGATCCGCCGTGTGTCATTTGCATCCACAGGGATGATGCCGGGATGATCCCTGGAAAAAAGGCACGTGTAGGAATGGAGAGAGAGAGAGAGAGAGAGAGAGAGAGAGCATTTATGCATCAGACATTCATTTCTCTTTCTTACACAGATCCTCTCTTTCTCTGTCACACCCACCCACCCACACCCCTCTGCAATTGGGACTGGGAACATGGCTCCCATGGGAGGTCTCCCCATTGCAAATAGCAGGCACTGTGGGCTGAATCTGGGTCTGAACCTTGGTTTGTGTAGCAGTAGAGGGGCTTTAACGCTTCCTCTGCTGTGTTCCTGATCCAGATTGTGTCCCCCCCCCAACACCTGCAATTTACATTGGAGGGGAGAAAAAAGCCTCTCCTATTGGAGCAATGGTCTCTTTGACCTTGGCTATGTAGGGGGAATATGACAATATCCCTTTGTTAAATCTAGTGGAACAAAGCTTTTGGCTTTTGGCTAGCTTGTCAGAGTGACTTGGAAAATGCATTTAATCTCTCAAAGTCGCCCAGACCCAAAACAGCCCTATAGGGCTTGGGAAATGAAAATAAAGTAGATACATCAAGAGCTCTGACTCTTCAAATCACCGCTAATGCTACCACAGCCTGAAGATTCCAATTTTGCTGGCTTCAGATGTGTCTGTGTTGTGAATAAGCAGAGAGGCCCGTCTTTGGGGCGTTTCCCAACATATCTTCAGTGCCATTTTTCTTGGTAGAAAGGTGGGGTATGTGATCAAATAAATATTTATACTCTGGATGTCAACTGAAATGAATTAAGCTTGGGAAAAGGGATTTAATTCCCTCCTCCCCCCAGTTACACGGCAGCTTCTACAGTGATGTTATTGCCTTGGAATATGGGTCTAAGTTAGACCAATTTAATCCTTTCACTTCCTTTCCTTTGCTTCTCCCGCACCCCATGGGCTCAGTTCAGACAACACAATTCTCTACGCAGTGGGAAGACTCCACTCAACAGTTCAGTTTCTAGGAGCTGCTCTGCACACAACATGTCCTAACTTCACCACTGTGTGACTGTGGGCTACTGTGAAGCTGAGTAAAAAAAAACATTGTGATATTTGATTGATAGCTCCTCTGCCCTCTCTCATCCCTCAGTCCTCCTGATGGTATCCCATCAGCAATGCAACAGACAACCCCACAGAGCCGTCCACACAATACACAGCACAATAGTTCTGCAGGAAGTCTCCTCTGCACCGCATGGGTATTTTGCCAGGAGCGATTTATTTATTTATTTTTTAAAAAACTCCATTGTGGGGTGTTTTTCCTCCAGACAACACATTTCTCAACAGTGGTGTAAAACTTACACTGCGGAGTTCTAAAACCACTGTTGAGAAACGTGTTGTCTGAACTGAGCCTTTATGTAATTATTAAAGGCTAGTTGACAACCCAAAACCTCTCCATTTCCAACCAACCCCCAACCCACCCACCCCACCCTTCAGCAAATGGCAGGGTCACCTGTCAGATCCAAACAATTGTCTTACACAGGCTTCCATACAGACTTAGGATGGGAGTCAGATTTTTTCCCCTAATACATAATTGTTTCATAAAACTGTCCACCCCACCCCTCATGAAACCATATTCAGAAGTGGTTAACAAATATACCCAGTCCTAATAGGAATGGACCAATCTGTCAATTTCAGTTTATCTCAGTTTCTCATTCGTTCCAATTTAAGTTGGGTTCATCTCAACTTTGAAAATTTCTCATGTTAAATTCAATTCATCTAAAGTTTGATCTCTTTTTCTTTCTTTTTCAATTTTTCATAAAAAAATGAAACAGTGTGTGTGGGTGGGTGTGGGTGTATGTCCACATGTCTCCTAATACATGCATTTTTGCCTAATATACACATTGCTGCAAGCAGTTACCCAAATGAATTGCGTATTTGCACATCTTTTCTCTCTCTCTAATATAGGCAGCGTTGTAAGCAGTTTTATTTGGAGAATTCCATGGGGGAGGGGCGGAAATGGAATGGTGTAATTTCAAAGGATAACCGTGTTTTAGTTTGGATAGTAGTTTGAAAGTACAAAATTAGGAAAGTTTGTACTGACATTTTAATTTCTCCACCGCCCCTAACGTCCTATCACGGATGCTTACAGCAATGTTATCATCGCTTTCCCTAAATACTGGATGTTAACTGGAAGAATGTCAGAGGAGCCTATAATCTCCCCTTTTACTTTGGAGTCTCCCTTCCTCCCCTTCTACAACCCCGTGATAGCTTCAAGATTTACCTCAGAAATTTATTCAGGTCCCCATGCTTCATGTACTCAAATACCATGATGAGAGGGTCTCCATCTCCACAGACGCCGTAGAACTTGACAATGTGGTCATGCTGCAAGTTGGTGAGTAGTTCTGCCTCCCTTTGGAAATCCTTCCGGGCAGCCAAAGTTGGGTCCTTCAGAGCCTGAGAGAAAGATGAAGATATACAGACAGGACGGGGACGTCAGCAAAGGCTACTTTCCTCTCCAGCTTAAGTCTCTTAAATCTCATTTTGTTCTGTCAACTCCCTGACTCGTCCCTGTATCATACCCACAATTCAATTGGCTATCAGTGAATACAGATGTTGTGAGAAAATCAATCCTCCAATTCCCTGAAAGTTTTCTTCCCTCATGAAAAAGGCTTCCATTGTTTTATCTTGTTGTTCCATTGTTCTATGTTCACCTAGTTCAAAATATGCCAGCCAGGCTAGTCACCGGTACACTTACGGGTGACCACATTACACCAGCTTTAAAATCTCTTCACTGGCTGCCAATTAGTTTCCGGGCAAAGTATAAAGTGTTGGTTATCACCTTTAAAGCTCTACATGGTTTGGGTCCAGGCTACCAGCGGGATCACCTTCTCCCATACAATCTGCCCTGCACACTCAGGTCCTCTAGGAAGAATTTCCTTCAGCCAGCCAAAACTAGGCTGATGGGTATTACCCAGAGGACCTTTTCTTCTTCTGCTCCCAGACTGTGGAATGGCCTGCTGGAGGAGATTCGTCAACTTAACAGTCTTTTAGCATTTAAGACAGCTATAAAGACTGATCTCTCTTCCGGCAGGCCTATCCAGTGGAATTTTAGGATGTTTTTAGGAAGCATTTTAGGAAGTTTTAACAATGTATAGTATGTTTTTAATCAGTATTTTATGTATTGTATACTTGCTGATGTTCCCTGCCTTGATCAAAATGGAGAGGCAGTTAAGAAATGTATTATTATTATTATTATTATTATTATTATTATTATTATTATTATTTGCTATAATGTATTTTGTGGTGTTTTTAAGCTGATGTCATCACCGCAAGGCTGTCGAGAGTGCTGTGTGTGACTTGCCTTTCTAGACTCTCCATTGCTCTGCAGCCTCCCAGGCTACCTGGACTTCTGGAACTGAAAAAAAGCCCTGTGGGCAGAATTGCCTCCTAATGTCTTCCCCTGGGCCATAACTGAAGTGTGGGAAGCCAAGGATGCTACAGGCAGCTGCGATATGATTGTACAATGAAAGGCAGAACATCCGTTCACACTGCTCACTCACCTCCTAAGTGAGAAACCTGAACCCAACCCATGAGAATTTCTCTGATTTTTTTTCTTCTTCTTTTATTTTATTTTCAAAAGCAATTTCTTTTCTATCAAATTGAATAAGACTAGTAAAAAATGTGGGAGAAATTTTCAGCACAACACTAACATATTGAGAGAGAGAGAGAGAGAGAGAGAGAGAGAGAGAGAGAGGGAGAGAGAGAATGCTCTTTTTTAAAAAAAAAAAAATCAGGATGGAAAGTAGTTGACCTAAAACCCTGGCAACTTCAATGACTGACAGAACCATCAATCCATACATTCCTCAGGCAAAGCATCCTAGACCAAGGGATGTTGAGGGAATTGGTATAGTATTGTTATTTATTTATTTAGTCGGGATTTATTATTATTGTTATTATTATTGTCTCTTTCTCGCTCATGGTGGTTTTTCTAGATGGACATGACGGGCTTTGCCAGGTCATGCTGTCTTTTACAGATTAAGGAATTTCCTGACAATTGAGCATGTTTTAATTATGACTGCTTCCTGGATGTTGGTGTGGATGTATTTTGGTAGACCCAGTTTCTGAAGGTTTTCTGAATAGTTTTCTGATGTGATGCTGGTGACTAATGGAATAATTGTGATATCATCATCATCATCATCATCATCATCATTATTATTATTATCATCATCGTCGTCATCATCATCATCATCATCATCATCTTGTCTAGACCTGGAGTGGGCAACATGTGACCCTGCAGATGTTTTTACCTATAATTCCCATCCTCCCTCACCATAGGTTGTTAGGAGGGCTGATGGACGTTCTTGGCCAAAACATCTGGAGGGCCATAAATTCATCATCCCTGCTGTAGATTGTCCTCATTTTTTTTTATTGTCTAATGTGAAATCTGATTCAAACTTGGATGTCATCTCTCAGGTGGAATCTTAAGGTAAGCCAAAACAAGGTTCAGTAAGTCAAGTAAAATTTCTCAGGTGGGTTTTGTGTATCCATATCTGACAAGACCTAATGGTGGTTACTTGGAGATAGCTCTAAGGAACTGGGTGCCTGAGAGATTTTTAAAGGGAGGCAAGGACATGGGGTTCATTCAGAATTATGAGTGATTCCACCACATATGGAAGTGTTTCTATGGATACCAGCTCACCTTTCATCACAGCAAAATTTCTCCCAGCTCCTTGTCTGAGAGAGCAGCAAATAGCCCTCAAAGGGTAATAACATCCATTTATTTCTAGTCCAGCCAGAATCTAAACCCCATGAACTTAGGGGCAGAAGGCTCCATTTCCCATTATTATGACTCCCGAACCAGTCAACTCTTTTATTTTTGGAAGAGCTGATTTTGCGGCCTTTATTCTGAAGATGGATGCACTCTGCTGTTGAATTTATTTGATTTTGATTTTGTTGTGGATCTTTTCTCTTTTTCTCCCCACCCCCAAAGACAACCAAATTGTGTGTGTGTGTGGGTGTGTGGGTGTGTGGGTGATTTCTCTTTTCATAATTTCCAAATCCCTGTTTCATTTTCCATGGTTTATAATCATTTCTTGTGAGATCAGACTCACATTTGTATCCACATTGAAAATGACATCTTAACCACGCTCTGGTTTGTTATGATGAGGTGATTTTGTGAATCACATGCATAGAATCATTACTGAAGAGAATTACTTTTTTCAGATGTAACTGAAAGCACACTACACCTGCTGTTTCTATGTTTCAAACATAAGAATATAAGAAGTGCCCTGCTGGATCAGACCAAGGGTCCATCTAGTCCAGCACTTTGTACACACAGTGGCCAACAAGCCATTGGCCAGGGATGAACAAGCAAGACATGGTGCAACAGCACCCTCCCACCCATGTTCCCCAGCAACTAGTGCCCACAGGCTTACTGCTTCAAATACTGGAGAAAACACACAACCATCAGGTCTAGTAGCCATTGATAGCCTTCACCTCCAGGAATTTATCCAACCCCTGTTCAAAACCATCCAAATTGGTGCCCATCACTACATCTTGTGGTAGTGAGTTCCATAATTTAATTATGCACTGTGTGAAGAAGGACTTCCTTTTATCTGTCCTGGATCTCCCACCAATCAACTTCATGGGCTGACCCCAGGTTCTAGTATTTTGAGAGAGGGAGAAAAATGTCTCCCTATCCAAATTCTCCACTCCAGGCCTAATTTTGTACACCTCTATAATGTCTCCCCTTAGCCTCCTTTTTTTTCAAACTAAACAATCCCAGTTGATGTAACGGTCTCTCATACGGGAGATGCTCCAGCCCCTTAATCATTTTCGTTGCCCTCATGGAGACCGGGCTTTGAAGTGAAGGTGCAATTAATTTGCTTCCAAAAATTCTTCCTTCTGAATTTTGATGTAAAATATTAAAAATAAAAAAATTGCAATTGACACCAGATGGCACTGATTGTCAAAAGTCATCATAACTGATATCCAGCAGTAATTTGAGAGTAAACAGATAATAGCATTTGACCACTTGATAGCTGACATGCAATGGTACAGAGTATTTGAAAGGTGACATATGTCTGGGATTGCTCCATCACCTCCCAACCTGTGGTGATCGGGGTGACCTCCCCCACACTCACCCCACACACATGGGTGATGAAACAATCCTGATCTGAGTCTGGACAATGCATGTGGCTCCTTCAAAAAGCCACACTGTTGGCTATGTGCTGCCTCCAGTATCCAAGGCAGTAAGCTGATATGCACCTGTTGCTGGGTAGATGAGTAAGAGCGCTGTGTCCTGCTTTGTTGGTCCCTGGTTGACAGTTGGTTGCTCACCGTGTAAACAGAGTGCTGGATTAGATGGACCCTCGGTCTGATCCAGCATGGGTCTTCCTATGTTCTACGTTCATAGAGATTCTATCAAATTTGCATCCACTCAGCTCATTGGATTTCCACAGCTATGTACATCCCCCCTATTTCTATTGCAATTTGTGAATTCACACAAAAATTGCATTTCTCCCCATAGACACATTTTTCATGCACTCCCCCCCCCCAAAAAAAAATCCCTATGCATTTCCCTCCATAGCAAATCATAGTTGTGTGGGCATAGCTAGATGGGATCATCTCTGTGCGTCCACATGACACACAGGGCAGCCCTGGAACAGGGAGGGATGATTCCTCACTTGGCCTGGGATATTGCCCTACTCTATAACCACATTCCACCACCACCCCGCCCGGTCTCTGTATGATCCCGAGACCATGGAACATGTGGCCGAGTGTTGCTGTTTGTCCCAGCTCCTTGTGAGTAACTGCGAGGAGCCGAGAGCCAGGCAGAGGGCACAGAGCTCCTCAGGAGTGGGGTGGGGGAGTGAGGGATTTATTTATTTATTTATTTATTTATTTATTTATTTATTTATTTAAAAAAACAACCTCAAGTTGATGCGCTCTGTCTCCTTTAAAAACAAAAAAACCCAAAATGGCGGGGGTGACGTCCCCTTCCTCCTAGGAGGTCTCGCGCCATGTGTAGACAGAGGGGGAGGATCCCGCAATAACCATATCATGAGATCCTCTCTCCTCCATCGTGCTACTCCAGGTAGGTCTAGCTTTGCCCAGTGTGTCTTTCCCCCTAATGTGTGCAATGCATATGCATCTTTCTCCGTAACATGGAAATTTTAAATAATAATAATAATAATAATAATAATAATAATAATAATAATAATAATAATAAATGAACTTGCCCACAATGTTCAGAAAAGTGCAGATTCCAGGGGTTCAGCTGCATTTGGGTTGATGTAGACGTTTGGGGAGGGTGTGTTATATAATTTCACATCGGTCTGTGAACTGAACATAATTTTCACACCTTTTTCTCCCTTTCTCTTGCTTTTTGGGACCCTGGTGGAGACATTTATAATTTCATAGAGCATGTTGGGGGCTGGCTAGCAGATGATAAGGCTAGTTTGATATTTGTGTACTTTCTCTTACTGATTTATTGTCCACTAAACTCTGGAATGCCATCCCTAAAGAGATTCTCTTGGTGCCTACACTGCAATCTTTTGTTTTTTTGTTTTGTTTTAATTTGTTTTCAAATTTTTCATTGCATTGTTAAGGGATTTACGTGCTATTTTATTGTTTTATTGCATTGTTACGGATTGCATCTCCTGTTTTATTGTTTTATGATACATGGTTTTAGTGAAATACGATATTCGACTGAACACTGCCCTGAAATCCTGATAGGATGAAAGGAGGTATATAAATGTTTCAAATGAATAAATTATGAATCAATGAACAGTTATTCTCAGTGGCTTTAAAAAGATTCAGTTGCACTGTAGTATTTTATGTCAGCTGCCTCAGGCATTCCTTTGGCAAGAGTAGTAATTTAACAAATAGAAATAAAATTAAATAATAGTAATATTCTTTCCCTTCATGGTCAGATTAGATTGACAAAGAGAGAAGGGCAAAGGACAATGCACCTGACCCTCTGACCCATTAAAATAAAAATAAAAAAAGCATTTTATGTGAATACAGCCTGAATGGAACTCTAGAAAGAATACAACATTTTCAGAAAGTGCCATTTCAAATTGAATCCATCTTATTCAATGGGTTTTCTGGCTCTATCAAGTTAGACTATGAAAAAGAAAATCCAATCATGTCAAGTTTTAGTCCTTTGCCAAGGTATGCAGGGTAATTCTGGGGGAAAAAACCCACCTGTATTTAATAGTCGAGCAACTTTCTCTTCAAAAACAAGCCATACATTAAATACATACAAACTGGCACACTCATCTCTGTCTTATTCCTTTACCCTGCACCCACTGCATGCTCTGATAACCTCTTGTTTTGATTACTGCAATGTGTTATACATGGGATTGCTGTTGAAAATGGTACAGAAACTTCAGCTGGTACAAAACAGGGCAGCCCGTTTACTAACAGGGACTGGCTGGCGAGACCACATCACGCCAGTCCTTCTACAACTTCATTGGCTGCCTATCCAGGTCCGGCCCTGATTCAAAGTGCTGGTACTAACATTCAAAACCATAAATGGTTTGGGGCCAGCTTATTTGAAGGAACGCCTCCTCCCATATATGCCTGCCCAGACCTTAAGGTCATCCACAGGGGTCCTTCTGCGTGAGCCCTTGCCAAAGGAAGTGAGGCAGGTGGCTACTAGGAGGAGGGCTTTCTCTCCTCCTAGTACATGATAGCACTCTTCAAATACTTAAAAGGTTGTCACACAGAGGAGGGCCAGGATCTCTTCTCGATCCTCCCAGAGTGCAGGACATGGAATAATGGGCTCAAGTTAAAAGAAGCCAGATTCCAGCTGGACATTAGGAAAAACTTCCTGACTGTTAGAGCATTACGATAATGGAATCAGTTGCCTGGTGAGGTTGTGGGCTCTCCCACACTAGAGGACTTCAAGAGGCAGCTGGACAAGCATCTGTCAGGGATGCTTTAGGGTGGATTCCTGCATTGAGCAGGGGGTTGGACTCGATGGCCTTGTAGGCCCCTTCCAACTCTGCTATTCTATGATTCTATGATTCTATGCTGTGGCACCCCAGCTTTGGAACGAGCTCCCCAGAGAGGTTCGCCTGGCACCTACACTGTACTTTTTCCTTCGCCAGCTGAAGACCTTTTTGTTTTATCAGTATTTTAACACCTAATTTAACTTAAATTTAAACCTTGTTTTGATTGTGTATTTTAACCTATGTCAATTTCTGCTGTGTGGTTTTACCCTGGTTGTGCTTTTTATATTGTCTTTTGTATTTGTGTTTTTAGATTGTTAGTTGTTTATTATGCTCTTCATAATTTTAATTTTTGTGACCCACCCAGAGAGCTTCAGCTATTAGGCGGTATAAAAATATAATAAATGAATGAATAAATAAATGTCATTGCATAATTTCATTTTAATTCTCTTCCCTCAGGGAATAACCTGACCAGCGATATTTAGTTGGATGATAGTACACTGTGCAGATAGGAAAGCATCCATCCTCATCTCGGGCTCTGGATGAGGCATTTCTAGGCATTTAATATCTTCATGATGTTGATATTATGCTTAAAGGGGAATAAAACTCTTCTCTCTCTCTCTCTCTCTCTCTCTCTCTCTCTCATATCTACTTCACCCTCTTCCACTGTTTCCTCTACTAGAGCTAGGGTGAAACAATTTGCCTTTGTTCCTTTTTGTGATTCCTCCTAACTTTGCTCAGTTTTGACATTCATTGTAGACTTATTCACTTGTTGCAAATACATTATTGACTGAGAGACATTTCTCGCCCTCTCCCATAATAACAGAACCCAGGAAGGTATTCCCATAAAGCTGGATGGTTGGAGGTTCAGGGAAGATAAAAGAAAGGACTTCTTCACACCACACAACATTAAAGTATAGAATTGGCTACCACAAGATGAAGTGATGGCCACCAACTTCAATGACTTTAAGAGGGGATTAGACAAATTCATGGACGATAAGGCTGCCAATAGCTGCTAGTCAGGATGGCTACATATGACTTCTACTATCAGAGTAAATATTTCTCTGAACCCAAATTGCTGGGAAACACAATTGGAATGGTGGCATTTGATTCAAGTCCTACTTGTAGACTTTCATAGGCTGCTGGTTGATCATTGTGTGAACTAGATAGGTTTTGGTCTGATTCAGCATATTTGCATTGTTTCAATGCTGTGCACTTGAGCACAATTTGTCTAGTGCTGTGCAGTTGTGCCCTCATTTCTCATGCAGTTTTTGTCCTCGTTGTTTTCAGCTTCATTCACTATCAGCATTTAATCTGATGGGCTCAGATTCCACGCCAAACGTCAGACCAACACATGTCCATATCAGATTGTGAGCTTTCACTTGCTTGTCTTCACGCCCCCCCTTCTGCAAATGGTGTATATTTTCATACATGTTTTTTCTAGATGTACGCATCAATTGTCTGCATTTTTAAACTCCACACATCTCCTCCCATTTAGAAAAGGGTGTTGGAGCACTCCCCCCCCCAAAGGCACACCCTTTTTCTTGTACATTTTCAAATGTATGCATTTAAAATGCATTTTCTCCCAAAAGTTCACATCACAAATTCCGAAATGTCCAGACTTCAAGCATAGATTAATTTGAATCTATGAGGTGCGGACTGGGTAAACTCTGATCTAAAACAAACTGAAACGAATTTCTCATATATATTTGCTTAAAAGATAGTGATCACTAGAGTTGTGCATATTTCTCCCATTACAAAAACAATTTGCGCAAATTGCTATTTACGGACTTTAAAAAAAAAAAAAATCTGCAAACTGGCCCGACTCAATGCAGATTGAATTGGCGCAACTCATAGGAAAATTAGCAGAGGTCCAGTGGACCAAGTTGATGAAAACTTGCAAACTCCAATCCCTGCCGCAGACAGTTTCCTCCGCCATCTGTAACTCATGCACATTTATCAAACACTGCAAACAAAATAAAGTGGTCTTGATGTGATGTGATCATTCACAATGACACCAAGATTTGTTTGGTCCTACCGGAGCACACTGTTAAAACACCCTTGATACAGCCATACGTGCACTCATATCAGAATCACTTTTACAATGTTTCTTCAATTTGCCTGTTCACATCATCAGACTGTGCTTGTGGGTGCATGGGTGGGCTCAGGAGACACAGCAGAGGTGAATCAACTAAAGACACCAAAAGCTTTAGTAAACTGCATTTGAAAATCACTCCATACAAAATTTGGATGTGTAAGAACTCTACTTCCCTCCCTCCACCCAAAATGGTAGATTCCCAGTGCATCAGTTCTACTATGGAAAGAAAACCAGGTAATTCAGAGGTCTGGGAAGAAATCTGGATAGTTCCACCCACCCACCTTTGTGGGACCTTCATTCTCCACTGAGGTGAGAGATTTCTACAACATTCATCAAGGCCTCACAAAAGCCACGTCGCTTTTGGGTGTGTGGGGGAGGGTGCTTACTATTACGCAAGGTGATCAGCTAGTGATTCTTCTTCTCATCCCCTTTTTTAAAAAACAAAAAACCTAATTGCAAAGGCAAAGGCAGAGCTTGGCAAGAGCCCACTTGCCTTTTTCACCCTCAAAAACTCCTGGGACTGGTGGTACATGATGACATCAGTGGTGTAGTTCAGCCAGGGCTTACAGGGTTCAAGTAGCAAGATTTTTTATTAGTAGGAATGATGACCACATCTGCCACCTCGCCTCTGGCTTCCACTTCCCTGTTCCTCCACACTTAGGTGTAATCCTCACAGTAGCTGGGGAACAAATGGATTTCCCCAGCAATGATATAGTGCTGTGAGTTATCCCTGTTGTAGTGCAAAAAATTTCAGGGTGGCTTGGAAGTAAGTCCTTCTGGGCCAAAATATGGGCCTGGTGCCATCCAGATGTTTTGGGCTTCCACTCCCATCAGCTCCAGCTAGAATGGTCAATACCCAGGGATGCTGGAAAATGTAGTTAGTTATGTTAGAAAAATCTGCTGCAGATTCAAATGAGTTCAGATTTCTGTGAATCCAGCCTGTAGATTCCCAGTGGAATTTTCTAAGTTATGTGGATTCGACGGACTTGCAGAACTTTTTTTTTTACTTTGGATAGGGATTTGCACAAATGTGATTTCCTCTAGCACACACTTGCACTAGTTTGCATTAGCACTGATGTGCATATACAAATAGGAACAAAATTCTCCTACAACCCTTAAAAAAATCCATACATCACTAGTTATGGTCTGCAACGTCTGGGTGGCTCTTGGTTGAGGAAGGCTGATGTTGTCTGCAGTGGTGAGTGCAGATGCAAGCCATTACAATCTATATATCCACACCCCCAAGGATTGTCCAAACCATGCAGGCAGTTGTGTTGAACCATGTGTGTGTGTGTGTGTGTGTGTGTGTGTGTGTGTGTGTGTGTGTGTGTGTGTTCCCAGGAAAATCCATTCTCCACCCCCACCCGAGCTACTGTGAGGATTGCAGCTAAGCTCAAAGGAAACAGGGACACACATGCAATATGGGGGGAGGCAGATGATGTCATGGTCCCTGTTAATCAAAAAGTGATGTGTGTTTTTTATCCCATTAGCTCTGGTTCCACTACACCACTCATTGTTTGTGCTTGTCAGGAGACTGGCTACTGAATTTGGCAACTGCAGATTCTTTGAAATTCCCGAGAAAGGGAGCTGCAAGTAGGGTTCTATGAGAATGTCATTTGTGCTTGCAAAATACGTGAGCATGCTCCGTTCAAAACTCTAAAAGGGAGTGTAAGCATGTGCCCAGCCCCAAAAAATCTGCAAACTGTCGAAGTTGCGCTCGCATTCATTTCATTCCTGATTCCCAGTTTGATTTGTGCAAATGTCCAAATTTGAACAAATTTCCCCAGGAGTTCTGAATCAGCCCTGCTTCAATGTATGGAGGAAATATATACCAATTAGGACATTTGTGCAAATTTGGGGAGATTTTGCACAAATCCCCGGGTGATCGCTGCTTGGTTTGTGCAGGTTTTCCATTTGCGCAAAGTGAGCTGTGATTGAAAACATAAACAGGAATCTAGCACAAAATGAGCTGTGAGACTATGGCGTTAGCTAGACAGGGCTTTATCCCAGGGCAATCCCTGGGATCATCCCTGTGCGTCCACATGACGCACAGGGGATCCCAGGATCACCCTCCCCTTTAGGCCCGCTTTTTCAGCAGTCTTGGGCTGAGCCCAAGACCACGGAACATGTGGCTGGGCACCGCAGTTTTTCCCGGCTCCTCGTGATTCCTCGCAAGGAGCCAGGATACTTACCTTTTGCGCATGTGCGTTCATGCGCTGCTGTCCCCTTAAGAAATTTTTTTAAATGGCGGGCGCGATGCCTCTCCCTCTGAGGTCATCGCGCACTGCGTGTGTACTAAGGGGGAGGTCTTGCAATAAAAATATTGCGGGATCTTCACCCCTCCACCCTGTTAGACTGCTAGGTCTAGCTAAGGCCGATGTTAAGAGGATCCTAGTGATCTGAAACATCACTTGTCCATCCATCCCGAGTTGCAAACACATCTTCTCCTTATGCTTGGAATTGTCACGCTCTGCCATTCAGCAGAGATGCCCGTGGGATTTTACCTTCACAGCCACCAGCATCTTGTCCTTGGTGGGGCTGAGATTGTAGCACTCAGCCAGGAACACCTTCCCAAAAGCACCTTCGCCGAGCTCTCGCTTCAGAATGATATCTCTTCTCTTAATATGCTGTACATCTGCAGGCGGCAAGAAGGGACAGGAGGGACAGGACATGCAAATTAATGTTAATACAAAGAAGAGCTAACAAATAATTTCTTCTCCCTCCACATAACAGGCTCCCATTAATTTTCATTTTATACAATGTCCTTAAAAACAATAAAAACAATGAGACAACGGGAACACAAATGGCCTTTTATAAATTCTGAGCTGCTCATCTAGAAATCTCCACCTTTGAAAAGTAAGCAGAGCTTTGCTAACTACCTGTCAAGTACTTCTCCATACCTGAGACCTCCCATCCTGTTAAAATGGCTGGCCTGCCTTCCAGAGCATTGCAATTTGCAAAACAACCTCTTTCTTCACTGGAGGTGGTCTGGGACCATATCGAATTTGCCTCCATTTGATGGATTGTTCTTTGCTTTCAAAATTATGGTCCCATCAAGAAATGGGTAAACTCACCTGCTTCCGACTTGTGGGATTCTCGGCCCGGCTCGCGCATTGCACAAGTTTCTTCGGCAGCTCAGTGAGCGTCCTGTGAGCTCCCAGCAACCATCAGCCCTATTCCGTAGCCTCCATTGTATGTGGAAATGGAGGCTCCAGAAATAACATAATTCCCCCCAGTGCGTAAATGGTAGCTGTAAAGGAAATTATCTCATTCCTCCTGCTGTGTAAACAGGGCCTTTATGGGGAAATTATATCATTTCTGGAGCCTGTCATGCTCAATGGTCAACAGGGCAGACCCTCAGGTCCTTGAACATGTCATGGCTGCCCATCTATGGAATCCATTGGATTCCCTGACCCAGTTGGGCAACCACAACATCCCTAGTCCCATGTTTTCTAGCCAGGGGTAGAGAATTGTGCTCAGGACACCTGCCAATTGCTGAAACTAGTGATATCACTGAAGTTTAGTATTACTTAGCTTGGAACAAGAATTTGTCGAGCTTGTAAGACTTGTCTCCATTATGAAATAAGCTCCTTTCTTCTCCCCTCCCACCACAAAAAAAGTTGTTTCTTTGGAACAGCAACATTGCAAACAGATGGAATGTTCCAAGCCATCCGTCAGGTATGCTTTAGGGTAGATTCCTGCAGTGAGCAAGGGGTTGGACTCGATGGCCTTATAGGCCCTTTCCCACTCTACTATTCTATGTTTCTATGAGATATATACAGATATATCCTTATCACCAGTTTGAATAAAAGCAACTCTTCTTCATTAAGGGGAGGGAGAAAAGAGACAGGGACATGACAATTTATGGAAAGGCAAAGGTTTGGAAACAGAAAATGTCATAATGGCTCTCAAACAATTAAGCCTGCTAATTAGAAGATTAGGGGCTGGCATAAAAGCTACCAAGTCTAGATGTCTCTGCTTGTTTGGGAAGAGTGATGTTGCAAATTTTCATGAACTATGGTCCTCGTAATGAATGGTACTTCCTCAGAGAATTCTCATTCACCTTTTTGATTACTTGTTCAATGGGCATTAAAAAAAAGTATCTCCCTGGCATTAATATTATGAGCAATGTTAAGGCATTATGTGGTAGCCAGGATTAAGTATAGATGAAATCTACTTTACAAATCCTGGTTTCATTTCTGTTCTCATATATTTAATAAATCATCCAAATATCTCTACACATCCACATTTTACTACTGGTTGCCCTGCATCATGGGTTTTGTAGGATTTTTTTTAACGATATCTCAGAGCTCCAGTTCTATTTCATGGGATGACAAGATTGAATTTCATGGAAAATGGCTTTCATTAATCTCTAATTAACTTGATGCTGGGTTTTTTGTGAATGTGTGTGTGTGTGTGTGTGTGTGTGTAGGGGAAACATTCATACACATGGCCCCCAACAATCTGAAGTAATGCTGCCCAGGAACAGTTCTGAGCAAGTGTTCTGCCATTTTGCTACACCTCAGACTCATTGAGAATCTGAGAAGTCTTATTGCACAGTACCATCAGAGATATGACTAGGATAGTTTCGTGACAACTTGGAATCATGCTTATAATTGACAAAGAAACAAGCCAAGATAGATATTTGTCATTGTGTTTCCAGCATGGCTTCCTAATCTCTCTCTCTCTCTCTCTCTCTCTCTCTCTCTCTGTATTTTAATCTGAAATAAACAAATGATGTGGCTCAACGAAAGCAGATTTTGGTGGTGGTGGGTTAATTCACACTTATGCTAATATGCACATATGTGCAACTCTTCCCCTCAGCAAAGTAACACACACACACACACACACACACACACACACACATCCATCTTGTCTGCAAGGCCATGGGATCCACACAACTCAATCCACACAACTGTGGGAGGAGGGCCAGGATTGCTTCTTGATCCTCCCAGAGTGCAGGACACGGAATAACGGGCTCAAGTTAAAGGAAGCCAGATTCCAGCTGGACATCAGGAAAAACTTCCTGACTGTTAGAGCATTACGACAATGGAACCAGTTACCTAGGGAGGTTGTGGGCTCTCCCACACTAGAGGCCTTCAAGAGGCAGCTGGACAACCATCTGTCAGATACGCTTTAGGGTGGATTCCTGCATTGAGCAGGGGGTTGGACTCGATGGCCTTGTAGGCCCCTTCCAACTCTGCTATCTTATGATTCTCCATCTTGCCTAGATCCAGATCCAGCTGACAGCCCCCCTCAGTGTCGCTGCTGAGGCTGTCAGAGGGAAAGGAAGCAGCAGCCAGGCATCCCACCATCATGCCTGGGACTCTATAAGGCTATTAGAGGGAGAGGAAGCAGCAGCCCTTCCAATGGGTCCATGACCTTCTGAACTTCACAACTAAGTATCTAGTGCCTAAATCTGCTTTTTTCCCTCCCTCCCTCCCTCCCTCCCCCTCCCCTTTGTGTCCTGCTTTTGTTAGCTTGTAAGCCTGTGGCCAGGGACTGTTTTAGGAATAATTTTGCTAACCTGCCTTGAGAGCCTGTTTAGGCTAAAGGATGGGATAGAAGTGCTCTAAGAAAGAAAGAAAGAAAGAAAGAAAGAAAGAAAGAAAGAAAGAAAGAAAGAAAGAAAGAAAGTTTGCTTCAGAATCCAGAGGTCAAATTTGTAGAGATCCAAACCAAACCCATTTGAATCCAATGCAGATTTCTCTGGAATTTTTTTTTTAAATTGGCAGGTGCAACATCCCCTTCCTCCCGGGATGTCACATGCCACATGTAGACTGAGGGGGAGGATCTCACAATTGGAAAATCATGAGATCCTCCCCTCTCCCTCCCAGAATGCCAGGAGTTCAAGTCATGCCCTGTGTGAAGCTACCCATTCTGCTAATTACGCAGTTTACATATGCATGATAGATTCCTTATTTTTCTGCAAGTGCATGTGGCCCCAATTCAGTTTTGAGACCATTATGCTCTGGGAGGGAGGTTAAATGTTTCCCCTCCATCCCATTTTTCCTGAAATTCCACAAGGAAAGGGGGTGTTAAAAAGGAAAGTAAAGAAAAATCCATTGATGCCAATGGGAATTTTCAACCCCTCCTTTTGTTATCACCCCCATGGGTGTGTAATTTGGGGGAGAACTGAGTGGGGGAAGTTTAATCCCCACTCCTTGAGTGTCATGGTCCCAATCCAGATAACGACTATGTGCTCTTGCACAGGAGTAAGGGAAACTATTAGGGCTGTGCACCAACACCCGAACCGGTTCGGGTCAATCCGACCCTCCCCCAATCTGCTCCGGAACAGGATCCAGAGTGAGAGCCGGAGGGCCGGATCAAGATTTGGCCCCCATTTTGCCACGCCTTCCCCACTTACTTGCCTCCGTGGCAGACGGCGGAGGCAGGTAAGTGGGAAAGGGGGGACATGGGGGCTGAATAGGTCCCCCTTCCCCACTTACCTGGTGCTGCCATCACCATTGCCGCATGGACAGTGGTGCCGGTGGCACCAGGTAAGTCCCCTCACCCCTGCCCCCTTACCTGGCTCCGTCGCCGTCGCCGCATGGATTGTGGCCCAGGCCTCAGTTGAAGCTGCCTCCTGGACCGCAATGGATGCAGGTAAGCCCCCTCCCCCCTGCCCCCTTACTTGGCTCCACCATCATTGCCACCCAGATGCAGTGGCAGCAGGTAAGCCCCCTCCCCCCACTTACCTGCATCCAAAGCTCCGGATTGAAGCAAACCACTTTGCTTCGATCTGGAGCTCCCTAGACCCAACCTGGATCCGACTTTAGCAGGTCCGGATCGGGTCGCTCCGCTCCGGATATGGGGATCCAAAACAGAGCGGAGCACAGCCCTAGAAACTATCACACAGAGTGTTGCAGAACAAAAAGTTTGTCCCTCTCTCTGCACAGCAAGAGAGAGAAAGGTTTCCCTGGGGACAACCGGCTGCCATTATTCTCTTTGCAGAAAGTGCAAAGGAAGGTGTTATTTCTTGACACAAGATATAGCATATGCCCAGCACATCTCCCAGCACCTTCTTGGAGAATAATAATGCCAGCCAGCTACCTTGGAACTCATTCTCTCTTCTGTTCATTTTTTTAAAAAAAAAAACTGGAAGGGTGGGGAAAGAAAAAGTAATCAAAATCTAAGTGCTGCCCCTGAAATGGTACGTAGCGCTTCTCCATCGGAAAACAAAAACCTGACAAAATCCCCACCCTGTTGTTGTTTTTTACCCCAAGATAGGGTACCAAAATGGAAAGGGCAATTTCAGCTCATCCCTACCTCCAATAGTCACTCAAAGTGACAGCTACAGTATGAACCTACCTTCATGCTATGTTGTTCGTCATCTAAGGCCCTCCTTTAGGTGCCTCCTCCAAGGGAGGATCAGCAGGCAGCAGCAAAGGAAAGGGCTTTCTTAGTGGTGGCCCCCAATTATGGAACAATCTCCCTAAAAAGGCTCTCCTGGCATAATCATGATCATCTTTTCAGAGCCAGGTTTTAAGACTTTCCTCTTCTCTTGGGCATTTGGCAGCATATGGTGAGGTTTTAAGCAGGTCCTGGATTTTTCTTGTTTGTTGTTTAAAATTGTCTAGATATATCTGTGTCTATGCTTTCTGTTTATATGCATATATATATATATATATATATATATATATATATATATATATAATGGCCAGAGAGCTTTGGCTGTTGGGTGGTATAGAAATATAATAAATGGAAGAATTGATGGATGGATCAGTGATGACAACTAGGGATGTGCTCCGCTTCTAATTGGACCGACGAATTAGAAGCAGAGCGGGGGGCTTTGCCTGCCCTTAAGGCAGAGGCGAAGAGGATTGGGGGGCCGGCGGAGCGTGGCGAAGAGGATCGAGGTGAAGGCGGATCCTTCGCCTCGATCCAGAGCTCTGCCGGAAAGGTAAGTGGGGTTTACCGGGCCCTGCCGCTGTCGCTGTTGCCCATGCGGCGATGGCAGCAGGGCCTGGTAAACCCCCCCTCCTCTCCCTTACCTGCCTCCGTCCATGGTCCATCAGCGTCTTCAATTGAGCCCGCGTTCCAGCAGGAAGTCTGGGCTGTGGCCCAGACTTCCTGGTGGAACTGCGGGCTCAATTGAAGACGGCGACGGACCGTGGACGGAGGCAGGTAAGGCCCCCCTCCCCCTTACCGGGCTCTGCCGCCGTCGCCGCATGGGCGGCGATGGTGGCAGGGCCCGGTAACCCCCCCTATGGGGGGAGAACGGACCTCCGATCCGGATCCGGAGCTCCGAGCGGAGCGGAGTGGGCATAGGCAGAGTGGGGGCGGGGTGGAGCGGCCCGATCCGAAAATGGCGGATCTGCAAGTGAAGCGGAGTGGGGGGTCCATGCACACCCCTAATGACAACACACCTACAAATAGCCCAGGGTTCCAAATCACACTCCAAGACAAGCCCCGAAAGTGGTTCTGTATGGCAACACATGAAAATCAAGCAGCACACTCACATGCACACCAAGCTCAAAAACGGGACCACAATATCTGATGGAATGCCTTTCCTGACATGGACCTACCTGTACGCTACGCCCAACATCTAAGGCCCTCCCCTGGCTACCTACACTGAGGGAGGTTTAGAAAATGGCAACAAGGTAGAGGACCTTCTTTGTAGTGGCCCCTCAATTATGACATTATCTCCCCGATGAGGCCAGCCTGCAAGCAACATTGCTGTCTTTGCAATGCCAGGTCAAGACTTATCTCTTTTCCCAGGATTTTAACATTATGCGGTGAGCTTCACTGAACCCGGCTTTGTTTTTAGGTTTGGCTGACAGCTTAACGTTGTTGATAGTTACTTTTAGATGTATTTTTTTCCTGTACACTGCATGTGTTTATAGTTTTAAATTTTGCATATCATTTCAAATTGTTTTAATCTTATGTAAACCACCCAGAGAGTTTCAGTTATAGGGCGGTATAGAAATGTAATGAAGAATACTAATACTAACACGAATAATATGCCATTATCCTAGCTTTCATCGATGCTCGGCTAGTCCATCTTCAATATAACTCAGGAACAATAAGGCTGCCACCCAAGAGATTCTGTTGCAAGGGCACTTGGGAGGCTGATCTGCATGAAGCGATTTACAGCCTCCTGGCACACACCGAATGGTGCCTGATAAACAGCTGTTGTTTGCTGTTCCAAGAAGTTGTCAGGTGTTCTAAGCAGAGTTGTCTGGCTAGGCTGGGCTGCGGTCAGCTTTTCTAACAAGGAATCTGCAAACTGCCACCTTACCCTATGCCTCTTGTCCTCCCCAACTCCTCCACACATCATTAATTGACAGCAACAAGAGCCAGCAGGATCGTTCTAGGAATTTTCTTGGACCACAGACTGCAAGCCCAGCAGGCAGAAAAATAAATACTTTCTCCATTTTAAAGGTAGCCCAATGGCTATCAGGTTAGAATAACAATGGGATAAATCTACCTTCAGTCCTTGGTGATTTCGACTGAGGTGTACTGAGATTTTCTGCAAAATGGAAACTCAGCCCATGCTTCCATGAGCAAATAATAATAATAATAATAATAATAATAATAATAATAATAATAATATATTTATTTATTTGTTACCCGCCTCTCCCTCTGGATCGAGGCGGAGTACAACACAAATAAAAACACCATAAAGCACATAAAACTAATTCAAACATTTAAAACCAGTGCATCATTAAAAGCAACACACCATTAAAAAGGAAAGGAAAGGAAAGGAAAGGAACCTCTCGTGCAAGCACTGAGTCATTACTGACTCTTGGAGGGACGCTAGCTTTCGCTGACGTTTTCTTGGCAGGCCTTATAGCGGGCTGGTTTGCCGTTGCCTTCCCCGGCCATGATTACCTTTCCCCCAGCTAACTGGGTACTCATTTTACCGACCTCGGGAGGATGGAAGGCTGAGTCGACCTGAGCCGTCTGCCTGAAACCAGCTTCTGCTGGGATCGAACTCAGGCTGTGGGGAGAGTTTCGGCTGCAGAAACTGCTGCTTTACCGCTCTGTGCATCTTAAAATTCCGCTGGGTAGGCCTGCCAGAAGAGATCAGGCTTTATGGCTTTCTTAAATTCTGGAAGACTGTTAAGTTGACGAATCTCTCCCGGCAAGCCATTCCACAAACTGGGAGCGGCAGAAGAAAAGGTCCTCTGGGTAATAGTTGTCAGCCTTATTTTTGTTGGCTGGAGTAAATTCTTCCCAGAGGACCTGAGTGTGCGGGGCGGATTGTACAAGAGAAGGCGATCCCGCAGGTAGCCTGGACCCAAACCATGTAGGGCTTTAAAGGTGATAACCAACACTTTATACTTCGCACGGAAACTAATTGGCAACTAATTGGCTCCAGGAGTCCAGTCCAGTCCTAATACATATTTATGATAGAGGGCCCCAAGTAATACTAGTCCTGCCTAGAGGTCTCTAGATCCTAGCACTCAGGTGTCCTTGCCCACATCCTCCCAACAAAAAGAGGAAACATCACTAGAAAAGAGGACAAAAAGGACACAGATGGGCACAAAATGTGTCAAGGCATGCACATATACACTTTCAGAAATAATTACTGTAATTTAAATCAGATGAGCGGGATTGGGGGACCTCCAGATATCGATGAACTCAAACTCCCATTAACTTCAGCCAATGGTCAGGAATCATGGGAATTGTAGTCCAACAACATTGGAAAGCAAGAGGTTTTCCATCCCTAAATAAGAAATGCAATCTTATCACCCCATAGTGGGGCAAGACTGGAACCAGGTCACCTGCATGCCCACCCACTCTGTTATCCGGGTGTTCACTGCTGATGGATAACTTCAAGGCCCTGATCTCTGTTCTTATGGGTCTTTTTATCTTTAAACTAGTTGTGGACCAAGCAGTTGTTCAAATAGTGTATTTTCCTCTGGTAGGCTTACAAATAGAGGATCGCCCTTTGTAAAGTGTGCAGCCCCCCTACTGAGCATGTAGTAATGATGCCAGTACTTCCCAGAAGTATCGCATACAGTTCTGAGCATCGTAGGAATGTCCCCAGTTGTTGCTCATTGTCTACCTGCAGGAATGTTCAAAAGCGTCACCATCCAAGAAATCTGATGTCAAACAGTCCAGTTTTCCACCATCTCAGTTTGTGAAGCTTTGTTTTTGTCAACACATATGTGGCAGAACAAGGTATTATAATTCTGAGATTGGAGAATGGCCTTCAGATTGCATTGGGGGTGGGGGTGGTTCTGAATTCATACTCCCAGAGTGGGGGAATCACCCTATATACTAATAGTGTCATCGGTCTCTGATTGTGGGTTCTTACGTTGCCAGTCTGACACAATCCAGGCTTATCAGTATGATCAGGGATGCCCCAGTGTTTGTCAAAGCACCCAAAACAGCATTTCATTCACCAGAAGATGTTGTTCAGGGGCAAAATACTCTGTGTGTGTGTGTGTGTGTGTGTGAGAGAGAGAGAGAGAGAGAGAGAGAGAGAGAGAGAGAGAGAGAGAGAGAGAGAGAGATGGAATAGCCTAGAAAAGGGTAAGGCTGGCTAGACAGAATCCTGAACAAGAGACATTCCACACATAACATTTTGATACAGGTCCCACTTGTATAGTCTATTTGTGACCACAATTATTTGACTGCTGGCCCTTATGTAGCCAAAATGGCACCATCCACACACAAGGAGAAACCTCAAAGTTTGTAGGAGTGTAAACACAATTTAGGGGTTGGGAAATTAGCAGGGGGTGGGGAGGGAAGAAAAAATAGTCCAGTGAGGACAGGACCTACCTCCCCATCTCAGCATGGGGTTATTGGGCAGAGGGTAGGAAAACCAGGAATGGGAGGGAGGATGTACTATTTGTACTGCAACATTTCATTGCAGTTAGTGGTGTGGTTTTATGTTCTGAAGTGCAGGCGCTAATCATGAGAACCCACACTTCCAAAGAGAGTCCAAAATGGCAGGCAGTTGCATTGATCCATTCCTACAAGCCTGCTCTAGGAGGTTACATCTGTTAATGACAGGACTTTTGTAAAGCAGATGTGCCTTAATGGTCCATTGAAGACTAAGACCTGCCAAAAGTCTTTACATTACAATGAGGAATAATATACTGTTGCTGGGAATATCCATTGCCTTCTGCTCCAGCTCCTGTGAGGATTGCAGAGGGAACAGAGGACTGTGAGGGGGCTGGATGACCTCAACATCTTCCATCATCATCTCTGGAGGTTATTAAGAAGAAGGTGGACAGCAACCTCTCATGGATGTTTTAATTGGTTTCCTGTGCATTGCAGAGGGTTGAACTAGATGATCCTTGTGGTACCTTCCAGCTACACAATTCTATGATCATCATCATCATCATTATCAATGTTGGTGCTTCATCCCTGTGAGCCTTGGGTCCATTACAACGCTGATTGAAGGTCCCCTAACAACAGCATCAGCAACCTGGGATATCAGGGAGAAAGTTTCTATAGCAGCCTGATCTCTGCTGTGTTAGTTTTCTATTTGCAGGGAGATTTTTCTCCAGGAACTAACATTCAAGACTGTGATCACCCCCAGTAATCTATGTTACTGGATGACATGGCTCCTTCTAACACAGCAGGACACTTCCACCTCACACAGCTGTGTGTGTAAACCAGGCCTTGTGGAATGACTCTTGGAAGGGGTGATGGATCATCCTGTAAATTGGAAACACACAAAGACACCTGGAAATCCATGCTGTGGCACTCCATGCAGGCAGTGCCAGCTTAATTCCACTAAAAGAGAAACAGCTGATATCAAATGTGTCTTGCAACATTTATGAAAGATGCACCATTCTCAGCTCATGCCAGATTGTTAAAACAACTCTTTAGACTTTTGCTGTTGTGTTTTTTTTTGTTTTTTTTTTTTTTGCTGCAAGAGACTGAAATGTCTATCCTTCTAGCAAATTGAGAAGTCTTCTGTAGCTACCTTAGAAGAAAATTACATACTCAGCAGAAATGTATGAAATTACCCTTGCTGGGCTGTACCACTTTACAGGTGTAGGTGGGAGAGCGGTCAAATTTAAATGCTTCACCATATAAAAGGTTCCAGCTGATAGAGACCTAGCTATGGGCATTTTTTTATGGTTCATGCCATCCTCTGGCCCTCACAGTCAAGTGCAAGATACCTGAGGATACCAAGAAGGAAGTTGTTCAGAGTTGTAAATTCAACTCTGTTTACTCTCATCCCAAGAGCGCTCTGCTGTGAACATCTTTTGGGGGCTTTCTGCAGGTGGACTATCCTGTCTGTACCCATCACATGAGACATCAGAAGGTGGCTGAGGTGAAGGTCCTCCACCCAACTTCTCCTTGGAGGGGTTTGCCATTTGGGCTTCCAAGTCCTAACCCTTCTCCCCTGCCCTTCTCTCTGCATTCTTCTGCCTCTTTAATGTGGGCTGTCCACCTTTCAGGGCATCAAGTATAGGCATGGTTAGGCACCTTCCAAGGTCCCTAACTCCAGCAAGGATGACCTGCATCATTGTTCACCTGTGTGGTCTCACTTTGGCCCAGTCAATGCTGGTGGTAAGACTGAGGAGTAGGAAATGCCACTGCCTGCTTGCTCCTGGGCTCTCTGCCTGTCAAGCAAGCAAGGGGTAGTGATGACAAGAAAGAGGATGAGTCACAAGAGCATGAGAATAAAAAAGTATTGAGGGAGGGGTCCTATTGAGGGTGATTTGCCCAAGGGCTCTCAGAAACCTGAAGTTTTGGACTGCCATCTTTCCCCCTCTCAGACACTTGTCACCCCACACCTAAGTGGCCCTGTAGCCACTTTAGGGGATGCTTTATCAGTGGTGTAGTGGAGCCAGAACTCACTGGAATGCCGCACAGGCACTGGAATGCCCCCGCCCCCTTAGCTCAGATGCTGATGTCATCTGCTGCCCCACTTGGACTTTTCTGTCCCCCCAATGTTTAGCTGCTATCCTGACAGCAGCTGTGGGGAAGGATGAAACAATATATTTGTTCCTTGTTATAAAGTATTTTGGGGGCTTGGTCTTCAATGGACAATTAAGACCCATTAGCATTACAAAAGCCTTACTCATTCAAGATGAAAGCCCATAGAATCAGTTTGTTGATATGGATCTGGTGGCAATTTTGGAGTCTCCTTGAAGGTGTGGCCATGGGAACAGTCATGATGAGCACCTGTACCTAAAATTTACCACTGTGACTTATGCAATGTGCCTTGGTGACACTTTCCAATGCCATAAAATGGGGAAGGATTGCACCTGGGGTTGTTTGAACAATCCATTTCAGTTCATGTTGTTATTAATGTACCCAGTTTGTAACGTCCACACCAGGCACAGACTCAGATGGAATCTGTGGCTGAAGTCTGCATATTTCAAAGTTTGCAACCCCAAAAAATGCATCCACATGAAAAATTTGTACTTTTGGAAAATGTGCACTAATTTGCTTCAGTCAATAGGAGTAGAATGTGTGCATTTCAACTATGTGTGCAATTGCTGTATACTTTTGAGAAATTCAAAAAGGAAATATGCATAGGTTTTATGCAAAAAATTAAAAAAAAGTTTGCAATCTGATACAGACTTGCATCTGAACAAGCTTCAAGGTGGAATCCGGAAAAAGTTCAGCGAGCACAAATTTTACTGATTCACACACCCTTAACTACACCTCGGTAGTATAGCACTTATTTTGAATGCAAAAGGAGTTCAGTCCTAATTGAGTGATTGATTGCACTTTTATATTACCCAATAATCCAATTTCTCTGTAAAATATACTAAAAGCATAAAATGAAGGCATTGAATAAAAACCGCTAAATAATAAAGCCAAATAAATCTGGCAGTGAAGAGGAGGGAATAGAAACCCAAAACCTACAGCACATAAAATGAAAGTAAAACTAGTAGCAAAATAGAAGAGTGCTAAGATCACCCCCCCACACTTGCACACTATAAAATCACACAAAAGTATTTAACAAAAACTTGAAGATTTATATGGTCTTCATGGAACACCAAAAATACCATAATGTAGGTGCCAGGTGAGCTTCTCTGTCTAGGGCATTCCACAGATGGGAATCCAACCAATGAAAATGACCTCTTTCTTGTATCTAGTCCTTGCTCTTGTAGCCAGACTTTGACATCTTTAAGTAGGACTAGGATAGACTTCTATCTAAAACCCTGGGGAGCCTCTGTAGGTAATAGTGAGCTAGACGTTGCTGAATTGTCTACATTGCTTGGTAGAGACAATACTAAGCTAGATGGATTAGTGGGCTGACCTGGCAGCAGGCGGCTTTACTATATTCTTTTCCTTGCAATACTTTTTTGTGTTGTTTGTTTTTCAATAACACACACACACACACACACACACACACACACACAAACACAGGTTTCATCTCAGCCATTGATTTTCCTGACAGGGACAGTATTGTACAATTGCAAAGGATTGTTTTGTCTAGTGTTCCTTCCTAACCAACATCCTGCCTGGTTTTGAAGCCATTTCTCATGATTCCCAGGGAAGGGGGAAAGAGGGGCAGGAGATCTTCTACTTATGAGTCACCAAAGCCAAAATTGGAGATGATCCACCAGTGAGTCACCAAAGCCAAAAGTTAGCCAGCAGAAAAGAGACCAATGAGCAAAATCTTCCCTTTCCTAATTGACTGCTATCAACCTCAAAATGGACAGTAGCACAAATCATTTTCTCCAGTTAATGGCTTATGTGGGTTAGCCTTCCTGAATTAAAATTGATTTCCATCAGGTTCACACAATCTATTCTCAGTCCCATTCTCCTGTGACTCCCATTTCCTGGCTAGCATGCATCTTGATGAGGGAAAGACACCAGTACATAAATCTAGAGCAAGAAAACAAAGTGTGTGTTTTTGTACCTCTCCCAATACAGATCAATTCTCCCCCACCCCTGTCATGGTTATAACACTCCTCCTACAGGCACCCCTCTCCTGTGTTGAGTTTAACCCAACACTCAGCCTTCTGCCCAAAAAAAACCAAAACCAAAAACAAACAAATAAACAAAAACCACAGGAGGAATGGGAGGAGCTGCTGATCAGAGCAAATGCTTTTCATGCAGAAGGTTCCAGAGTTAATCCTTGGAATATCTAGATAAGGCTGGAAAACTCTGCGTGAAACCCTAGAGAGCACCTGTCAGTCAGTGACAACAATACTGGCCTAGATGGACCAATTCTGACTCAGTATAAGGCAGCTTCCTATGTTCCTATGAATAACCGCCACCAATTCTGATTTCCCAGCCTAAGCAATGGATTTACGAGAAATATCATAGAATCATAGAATCATAGAATAGCAGAGTTGGAAGGGGCCTACAAGGCCATCGAGTCCAACCCCCTGCTCAATGCAGGAATCCACCCTAAAGCATCCCTGACAGATGGTTGTCCAGCTGCCTCTTGAAGGCCTCTAGTGTGGGAGAGCCCACAACCTCCTTAGGAAACTGATTCCACCGTCACACTGCTCTAACAGTCAGGAAGTTTTTCCTGATGTCCAGCCGGAATCTGGCTTCCTTTAACTTGAGCCCGTTATTCCGTGTCCTGCACTCTGGGAGGATTGAGAAGAGATCCTGGCCTTCCTCTGTGTGACAACCTTTTAAGGTTAAAGAGTGCTCTCATGTCTCCCCTCAATCTTCTCTTCTCCAGGCTAAACATGCCCAGTTCTTTCAGTCTCTCTTCATAGGGCTTTGAAGTTGAGTTGAAATGGAGTTGACTTGAAATGTACCCAATTCCTGTGTGCACCAATTGTTTGGTGCAATCTAGGCCTGGAATATTCCCTTGCAGTCACCGTACACCTTGGGTTTTGTAATCTTGAAGCTAACCAATTGTTCTACCGCATGCATGCTTCATCTAGTGTCATGTTGCGCCACAAAACTGGTGAACCCATATCTGTGCAATAGCTGAGTCAGTCTCACATGTATGCATTTGTCAGTACAAATTGGTTTCTATTGTTATCAACTCTCAGTGTCATCTAACACAGTAGATTTTCAGGTGTGTTGGGACTTCAGCTCTCAGAAGCCCCTGCCAAAATGGCCAATGATCAGGAATACTGGGAGTTGAAGTCTGTATAATCTGGAAGTAGTGAAGGCTGGTAGCTCTAATTTTGGTGGGCTTGTGATTTCAATCAGGTTTTTAGTCAAAACCAGCCAGAACTCTAAAGAAGCTATCCAAAGTGCTGAACACTACCCCCAAACTTAGAGCCACCAGCCTCCACTGTACGGCATCTACTTTCTACCCAACCCCCTGTTACACCCCTCATTTAACGCACAGGGTTGTTTGGAGGATACAATGTGTGAAGCAGGGGCAGAGTGAGATAAATTATCATATTATCCTGGGCTACTGGGAGGAAGCACAGAATGCACTACATAAATAAATAGCCTCCTTCATAACAAGCTGGTTTTACATTTATAGCTAGAATTGTAAATTTCAGGAGTCTTTAAAACATTTAAGTACATAAAAAGAGCCCTGCTGGATCAGGCCAAGGGTCCATCTAGTCCAGCTGACAACCAGGAACCCACAAGCAGGACATGGGTGCAACAGCACCCTCCCACCTGAGTACCCCCAGCAACTGGTACACACAGGCTTACTGCCTCTGAGACTGCAGGTAGCACATAGCCATCAGGAGTAGTAACCACTGATAACCTTCTCCTCCAGGAATTTATGCAACCCCCTTTTAAAGCCACCCAAATCGGAGGCCCTCACCACATCTTGTGGTAATGAATACCATCGTTTAGCTATGCACTCTGTGAAGAAGTCCTTCCTTTTATCTGTTTTGAATTTCCCACCAATCAGCTACATGGGATGACCCTGGGTTCTAATATTATGAGAAAGGGAGAGAAAACACACACATCTGCTTATCCACATTCTACATGCCAGGTATGCCGTATTTCTTCGATTCCAAGACACACTTTCCGCCCCATATAAACATCTCTAAAAACGGGGTGCGCCTTAGAATCGCGGGTGCGTTTATTATTTCTTAGAATCAAAGCTTTTTTTTCTGTTCGTGGTACTGAAATTAGTGTGCGTCTTACAATCGATGGCGTCTTAGAATCGAAGAAATACGGTACTTTTGTACACCTCTATCATATCGCCCCTTACCCTCTTTTTCCCCCAGCGAAAAACTCCCACCTATCGTCACCTTCCCTCGTAGGGGAGATGCTCCAGCCCCTTGATCACGTTAGTTGCCCTGCTCACACACCTTCAGTCTGGAATAGTACAGTCCACTAACCTATGTACCCGCAAGGGCTGCTGATTACATAAATTAGCTTTGAGGGCTGCTTTCCACCCATTCTTCCAGCAGGGCTTTTGTTAGCCCTTCCAAACTTTCCCTTTAGAATTGTTTCCTTCTTCCTGTTCTTCTGCTCCCCCTTTAAAGTTCTCTGCTTTCATGTGCTCCCCTACAGCACATTGATCTCCTGAGTCGATCCGAAACTCTTCCTGGCAGGGACGTCCTTTTTTATGTGCTTCTAAAGCCTCACACACATCCTACCGAGCTTTATGAATAATGACAATGGGTGAGCGCATAATGCAAAACAGAATAATTAATTCAAGAGGAGGTGGAGGGGGGGGGTCCCTTTTCGTCTCCTCCCGCTCCCCATCTCCCTGTTCACAAGTTGTCCGTGGAAAGATACAGAAACCGTCTTATTTATTCATTATTCAAAATTATTCACTAATCTCCTCTTTGAATAATTGTAACAATAAATCTAATGTGGATTGAGCACCCTGCAACTATGAACATCAAATGTATAAAACCACAAATCTGTGAGGCAACTTGTGTAATTAAGATACATAACTAAGCGGCACCGAATGGATTTCAGAACGGTACAGATGACTGCAAATTATTAGCAATTCAGACGTTGGCTGCCCGGTTGCTCTGATGAGTGACATGAAACACTTTGGCTGACAAAACTGGGAGGATCACACGGGCCCGTTGAGAAACTCATGCACCTAATACAGAGACTGAACATTCTCTTTGAATGAGGTTTTAAAATCTATGAGCTGGATACAAAACCCATGATGGGAAACATGAAAGTGAGCAATTCCCCCCCCCCCAGGCCAATTTCACTCCCTTGGGCCAATCGCAAGATCTGGTGTTCAAATTAAAACTCGATTAAGTTCAAAATGCCATCGCTTCTTAAAATGTTTGGTATTGTGGTGGTGGGTGGGTGTGTACACATGCATAGCTTTTCAATATTCAGCATCATATGAGACATCTCTCATAAGGGAAGGTATCAATGGTGAGGTGATGTTTGTCCTGTCCTGGACGGTGTTGCACTTTCCCTAAAGGATCGGGTCCGTAGTTTGGGGGTGCTCTTGAATCCAGAACTGCCACTTGAGGCACAGGTGAACTCAGTGGCAAAGAGCACCTTTTATCAGCTTAGGTTGCTATACCAACTATGCCCTTATCTGGACAGAGATAGCCTAGCTACAGTTATCCATGCTCTGATAACCTCTCGTTTGGATTACTGCAATGCGTTATACGTGGGGCTGCCTTTGAAAATGGTCCAGAAGCTTCAGCTGGTACAAAACAGGGCAGCACGGTTACTAACAGGGACTGGCCGACGAGATCACATCACGCCAGTCCTTTTACAACTTCATTGGCTGCCAGTCCACATCCGGGCCCAATTCAAAGTGCTGGTATTGACATTTAAAGCCCTAAACAGTTTGGGGCCAGGTTATTTGAAGGAACGCCTCCTCCCATATGTACCTGCCCGGACCTTAAGATCATCCACAGGGGCCCTTCTCTTTTGCTGTGCGGTTTTTATCCTGGTTTTGCTTTTTATACTGTATTTTGTATTTGTGCTTTTAACCTGTTGGTTGTTTTATTATGGTTTTAATTTGTGTGAACCGCCCAGAGAGCTTCCGCTATTGGGTGGTATAAAAATGTAATAATAAATAAATAAATAAATAAATAAAATGGTGGGCATGCCTGGAGACCTTCCAAGTGTCCATAGGCCAGCGGAAAGCCATTGAGAGAGCCCTGGAGTTGCTCTTCCTCTTCATCACTGCAACTTGCTTGTTCATCTGCCTCCTCTTCTGGCCCAGACAATGGTGGCAGTGAGAAGGAGGAGCAAGTGCCTTACTCCCCTAAACTGTAAATCCTCAGAAGAGGGGGAGAGAGACATTTGGGGTATCTCTCTCAGAAAAGGGGGATTCCCCCCCCCCAAAAAAAAGGTCAGAACAGAAGATAGGGCACTGTCCCTCCCTGTTCTCACTTGGAAATATATATATTTTTTGGGGGAATCCCCCTTTTCTGAGAGAGATACCCCAAATGTCTCTCTCCCCCTCTTCTGAGGATTTACAGTTTAGGGGAGTAAGGCACATATTGCAAGGTAAACAGGACGTTTAACTTACAATGCTAAAAGTGTGTGGGTTTTGGTTTTTTTTGCAGGGAAGGAATAACAGGCAAAGGTGCTTAACCTTTCCCAGCCTACCAATTTGCTCTTGGAAATAACCCAATGGCCCATTTAAAGTCATTTCCCCCAGCCAGGCTCTGAAAGAGGAAATATGGCAGGCTGGGGTGGGTGGGAGGAATAAACAGGGAGAAACACAGATGAGGATTACCAGGTTTGGAAAAGGTTAAGCATCCACCCATCAATTCTCCTACAAAAAAACTCCACCCCAGCTCCCGTGCTCAGGTTACTTTGGCAAACTTTGGGCACCCTGAGGTAGCTGTTCTTACTTGTTTCTCGCATTCTGACTGTGAAGAAGGGGATGGGGAAACATTAGGGCACCCTTTTGTAGCCAGAGGGGGGGGAAGTCTTACATGCACACTACTTCTTTTCCTCTTGAGTTCTAGAGATGCTCAAGGACTACTTGGTCTACATTTTTAAGGGGACCCACCTGATTCTCAATTCCTAAACTAATACACAACTCGGTTATCCTTCTGTTTTCACTCTTCCCTGATTTTTGTGATGTTGTTCTTGGCTGCACATTTTAGGATAAAATGGATACCAATGTGCATTTTATTTCCAAGTAGCACTCACAGACTTGCATGTACACAGGACACAACAGTCTTATAAAGGAGCATCAGACAGCCTGAGATAGACCAGAAACAGAGTGATCCATCCTAGGGTTAGACACATCTGTCCATTTCACTTTCTCCTATCTATCTATCTATCTATCTATCTATCTATCTATCTATCTATCTATCTATCTCTATCTATATAATCTCAAATTCTTTCCGTCTCATTTATGAAGACATCTGTGAAATTTGACAAGTACTTATCAAAAATTAAACTGAACAAAATTTCTTGTCCACCCCTAATTGATTGATACATCAAACTGTCAATTGATCCATCCATCCATCCATCTCACCTCTTCCTAGACAAAGAGCTTTACCCTCCCTATCTTCTCAGTTGTTAATCCAGCTTTCTAGCAATGTTTCCTCCCTTCCTCCATTGCCTTGCTTCTGAGTGGGCCTTTACATCCAAGGAAGTATTGATCATGCAGGTGCTTCCCCTCTTGCTCAAGGGGTGGGGGTGTTCCACTGTCAGCACATCCCTTGAAGTCCCCCCCATTCACCCACCCATCTCCTTCTGCCCTTCCATCATGGGCCACCATGTTCCTCTCCCTGGTTGCCTTGGAAGGTGAGGGTATCATTGAAGCTCCACATTTACTCTCAAACATTCAAACATTCAAACCTTGCAAAGGAGGAGGGAGAGGAAATTGCATATGGCCATATCTTCTCTTCCTCAACACATGTACCAGAAAGCCGTCTACCACATCAGTCAGAAACAGACGTGCATCCAATCTGTTTCCAAGGAACGCAGGCGCAGGAAATCACAAGTGTTCAAAACCTTTACACCTAATGTCTTGCATGGTGCGGGATGCTCATGTTTGGCTGAAACTGACAACGGTGCAGCTGATGTGCTTTCAAATGATGGAGCTGGTGGAGTGGGGGCTGTGGGGGGGGAGGCAAAAGAGGTCATATTCCCAGACAGAAGAAAATAAACACTGGGAGGACTGGGCACAAATCACTTGAGATAAGAGCAGTATAAATCCCATCGTGTCCAAGGGGTTTAACCTTCCGTGAGAATCAAGGGGCCTTAGACCTACTTAACTTTCTTTGGATTGAACCCATGAATCTCTCCCCCTCTCTTTCCTCCACCCCAACACCATCACTGCAGAACCTTGTAAATACAACTGATGTGAAATGGGATATATTTCCCCTCAACCTTGCTGGCATGATCCAAAACCTCTTGGGGGAAAAAGAAAGGGCCCGGTGAAAATGAGGAGTGGGTGGGAAAGAAAGAACTCAATACTTGGCAGAGAGCAGAAGAACAGGGAATCTGAGAGGAGAAGGAGAACTTTCTGGTGAGTATATTTCATTTTCCACCAGCCAGCCCCCTTTCCCCCCCTCCCGCCCAAATCCCATGCTGCCAAAGCACTTCAGCTGCAACATTAATTCAATACCACACATTTAATTACACATTATTTGGAAGCAAATTTATTTGAGTGGAGGAAAGGAGTCTTTGGAGAGTGGCTGCTTTCTCTCCCCCACCCCCCAATCTCCCCAGCCTTGTGTGCCTGGCAGGAGCCATTGTGGTTGTTATGGGGGGTGGGGAGTGTGTTCCGACTGGAACCAGAGAAAAGAGTGATTTGTTTTACATCATCTGCAATTGCCATTCTGTTCACCCTCCCCAGTAGGGAAGATTTTTGCAACCAGATGCAATTGCACATCGCTGGAAACTCTGCAAAGTGAGACGATTCCGTCCACCCAAGCCAGCCAGTTTTTAATTCTCCTAACCCCTAAAACCCAACTCCCCTTCCCTATCTCCCCTGCCAAGTCTCTTGATTGGAAAGTGCGGCATTGGACAGATTCCATTTGCAGTCTTCCTCTTCCCTTCTGAAAGGGGACGTGAGTGGAAGAGGGCAAAGGGTTCTGGGCCCCCGTGCAGTAGTCAGATTTCAGTGTTTTAACAATGCAGTAATCAGACGCTTTGCGGCATCCTATTGCCAAGATGGATAATCCCGATAAGGCTTGGAGCTGAAAGCTGAGAGAGCCTTTAACTGGCAAGCTCAAAGCTCTTAAGGGCCAGACCTCTCTCTTCAGGAAATGCTAATGCATTCAGTCTCACCACCACAAGCAGGTCGCTTAATTTACAAACATTTTGCAGAACTCACCTTTGGACATTGCAGAATGTGAGTTAGATTGGCCCAGGCATTTTGCTTCAGTACAAAATACATCAGAACCAAGGTGGCCGTGTGTCCTCTTTTACAGTCCTCTATGTGAAGGGCCACAAGAGGACTGCATTTACCCTCTGTTTCGAGGCATCCTCTATTTCAATGGCGGTCATGTCCAATTCCAGTTTAAAAACAAAGAACTATTAAATACCTTTGTCCACCAACTGTTAATTAGCAGTGTTGGAGGAATCCATCCACAGGAGAAGGGAGGGGGGCTGTGACCCATTTCCCTGTGAGCTGGTGGGTTTTCTGGCTTTTTACATGTATTTTCGTAAATAGAAATTTGCAGAAATTTCAGCTGATTATGCTTCCAATTAGTGTACCTTTCTATTTCCAAAAATAATTCCCCCCAAAAAATATGTAAAATGTTCCTGGATTTGAGAGGGAAACAGGATGTATTATAGGATGCTAATGGTTATGAGATATACTAACGCAGCTGTAGGGAATGTGTGGCCCTCCAGATATTGTTGGACTACAACTCCCATGATCCCTGATTGGTGTCCATGCTGGCTGGGGCCAATGAGAATTGGAGAATTTCAACAAGAATTGAGGTTGTTTAGAAATATGGACTCTCTCGGAAATGGCATGGATTGGTTGCTCTGAGTTGGAAAATCCATGGAACTAATGAAATTGGCATACTTCATAAGAATGATGGAAGGGTTCCAACTCATTAAAAAAAACCAATTTAACAGTTTGAATTGATTTTGCAACTTTGGGTAAATTAACACTGGACATTTTTAATCTATATGTGAACATAATATATGTGCAAATATTCAGCAATCTGCTTGGCATATCTTTAATGTCTCAACTTCAGCAGCAATATCTTCTCTTTCAACAGGTCACTCAGAGTGTATTTTTTTAAAAAAGTTTGATTCATCAGATATTTGTGACTGATTGGCTAATTAGTCAATGCCATTTGCATATGTCTAGCAAAAGAGTCCTACATAAGTCTACTCAAAAATAAGATGCACTGAGATTAGCAGGGCTTAACTGCCATCAAAGTGTATATAGGATTGTAGCCTAAAGCAATAGATTTCAAGGAAGTAGAAAGCACACTTCCTTTGTATTTGGATGGCACCTTTATGTGTTATGGCAGGATCCATCTTATAAAATGTTCTCCCTTCTGGGTGATACTGTAGGGAACTTAAGAACAAGAAAGCCATACCAGATCGCACCAAGGGTCCATCTAGTCCAGCACTCTTTTCACACAGTGGCCAACTAGCTGTTGACAAGGGACCCACAAGCAGCACCCTCCCGTCCCTGTCCCCCAGCAACTGGTGCAGAGGATGCCTTTTCTAAGATAATGCCTGCCAGCATCTTAGAAGACTACTTACATTAAAACTGTTTAACAGGCAGAACAGTTCAAAGATGCGGGAGGGAGAATCCAAGGCAGAAGAACCACCAATTCCAAAGGCCTAGGCCTCAGCTAGACCTACCTGGTCTAGCATGATGGAGGGGTGAGGATCTCATAATATTTTTATCCCAAGATCTCCCCCTCTGTTTACACGCGGTGCGTGACAACCTCAGAGGGAGAGTACGTTGCACCTGCCATTTTCTTTAAAAAAAAAAAACACAGGAGAAGCGCACAAGTGCTCATGTGCTCCAAGGTAGGGTTTGTTTTAAAAAATCTTCACTCACCCCAACCCACCCCTGGTGGGTGCAGAGGTCCTGAGGAGCTCTTCAGCGCATGTGCTGTTCCTGGCTCCTTGCGAGTAACCACGACGCCCAGCCACACGTTCCACGGTCTCAAGATCAGTCTGGGACCATGGAAAAACTGGGCTGAAAGGGTAGGGCAAAATCCTGGGCAAATGGAGGGATCATCCCTCCCTGTTCCCGAGATCCCGTGTGCGTCATGTGGATGCACAGGGATGATCCCAGGGCAATCCCTGGGATAAGCCTTCATCTAGCTATGGCCCTTGTCAGCTGAGGCTTGCAGGGAAGAAGCTAGGTGAAGGTGGTTGGAGGGCTGGCATACCCCTCTCCTCTTTCAGGGGGAGGAGACAGGAATGGGAGCACTTTGGATCCTGTGAATTCAAAGCCTCCCCTGCTATACCCTGACACCTCCTTTTTGCTGATAGCCGGTCACATCCTCTTCTTGCTGACAGAGCAACAAGGGCAATGGAGGTTTCTATGTCTGCAGTCGGAAGGCCTGCAAAGACAGATATGTCCTACCCCGTGCCTGGCGTAGCCTGCACGAGGTGGGGCTGTTGTGGGTGGGTGGGAGAAGCGAGGCATGTAGGCCAGCCATGGGTGTCCTAAAAATGGCACCAAAGAGATGGGGAGGGAATAAGAGGCAATTTAAGAAGCTCTCACCCTTCCTCTTTGCAAAGCGGCTCCCTCCCTCCCGTTCCTGTAGGCAGTGTGGGCTTGCTGGTTGTCCGTTTGAAGGCCAAGTAAGAATTTTTTGTTCATAATCTTTTATTAGTTATGAGGGGTTTTTTGCCTATTTCATACTGCAAGACAGGTAGGGAGTAATAAATAGATTGATTGGCACACTATTAGTTCCATCACATTTGGGCAGGTATGTGCAGGCATCTTCACCTGGCTAGGGTCGGTGAGCATTCTAAGGCACCTGGCAGTGTTTGGTAATACCTGAGGCTCACCAGCTGCGAGCCACGCAGCCCAGCTGGTGAAATAAGGGTTACCTTTGAAGCCAACCTTTCTCACCCACTTGTGGTCCCACGCCACAAGGAGGGTGACACGGAAGGCCTCCCTACCCCAAAAGGGGAAGCTAGAGGGTGGTGAAATTCATAGCACCACACCCCGGTAGTGAATGTCTGGCCCTTTCAATTTACGGCTGGATGCTGTTCAAGTTTGAAGATGCCTGCTTAGGTTTCCCTTCTGTGGATCTATCAATAAATGTGGCCCTGTTTAAACCCCAAAACTTGTGTATGTCTCATTATTTCCCACAGTCAACATTCCCACAACTCTTCTCCGAGGACTATAGAGATGTGTCCTTGAAAAGCAAACAAAAACATGTCACCTGATTGCTCAAGGATGCCTTTAAAGTTAATTACAAGGTTTTCGTTCAATCAATCAGTGATATTCAGTTATAGCCTTACTTTAAATTATTAAAAAAAGAATGAAAAATATATAAATGAAGAATGACCAGAAAGGAAAGAAGAGAGGAAAAGTTAAAATTGTACGTGAAAGAGGAAGAAATCCAGTCAAACAAGTGACTTCATGGTCACATGCATATACCCACCAATCATGGTTGCACGGGGTGGGGGGGGATGTCTGAAATTAAACATGGCTGCATAATGAAACTTCCTGAAACTGTAATAAAATCCAAGCTGTTTGGGAGGAGGACCCCCCAAAAAAGAATCATGTAAGTACACTGGTTAATTAAATTTTTTAAAGTTTATTTTCAGAACTCCTTCCACAAGTTCTGGTTTCTGTCGGATATAGAAGTGCCAAAAATATCATGAGAAAAAGTTGATATCTTGCAATTTTTGGCCAGGTTGAGAACAGGAAGTGGTGTAAAATGGAGCACAAGAGCCCACTCTCCATTCCAAACCCGTTCCTCAGAGGTTTGTTATGATCACTAATGCTGAAGTTGAGTCTCAGTAGACCCTCTCACATTCTGTTGCCCTGCCATTAAAGTGGCCTTTATCAGCTCACCCGTCTCTGCTCACTGTTCCCTTTCACTGTCAAGCAGCAATGGTGAGTGTACTTGGCCACTGTCATACAGCCAAGCTCAAGTACCAAGAAGAATCCAGAAGTAAAGCCATATGAAGTAGAAATTAGAGGTGTTGAAGAACACTGCTCAGTTTATGCCATGGTTTTCATACAACATTTCTGTCTATTTCTCCCCCCCCCCCCCCCGCAATTTGCATCTTCCACTTCTCTTCCCTGGAAGCCCATGCAGTCTTCCTGCAGTCCCCAAACCACCTCCTCACTTCATTCGCAGCTGGAATTACTCTCTAACCCCTGGCTTAACAACGTGTTCTTTTATACTTATGATTTTCTAATGCCCCAAATGGGCCCTTCGACTCCTCTCCGTAGCTCAGGATTTCTCGACTTTTCCCCGCGCTCCTGTCGTTTGCATACCTTCCTCCTTTTCATCTGGTCCACATTGCTGACCAAGGGAAACCCCCCAAAGGCTGAGTAATGTGAGAAAACTCTAGCAGCCACTTCAACGGTGGAGTCTAAAATTACCGTGGTTTGGCTGCTTTTGGTGACAGTGATTAGGCTGAAAATTGCAGCAGGAAGGACAGAAAGAGGGGAAGACGGTACAAAGGAATGAGATGATCAGATGAGGTTAGCAGCTGCTTCCCATTCAGTTAACAGAGCTTGATGCTTCTTCATGAATGGTTAAAGTCACTTGAATGTGTTGAATTACACATTGTTCATTATTATTATTATTATTATTATTATTATTATTATTATTATTATTATTATTTTAGTTTGGTGTTCCCCATGGTGCATGTTCCTGGGTGACCTCCACCCTACCCACCACAACCAAGCACCTCAGCCATGGCTTTTTTGGGGGTAATTCCAGAAGATGAGATGGGAAATAAGAACTATTATTTATTCTTCACCCCTGTGTCTTCGCTATACCATTTCAGACTGGAGAAGGAGGTCCACATCATGCATAATGCGAAACCTGTGGGCCCAATCCAACATCTGGACATCAGGAAAAACTTCCTGATTGTTAGAGCAGTACGACAATGGAACAAGTTACCTAGGGAGGTTGTGGGCTCTCCCACACTACAGGCATTCAAGAGGCAGCTGGACAACCATCTGTCAGGGATGCTTTAGGGTGGATTCCTGCATTGAGCAAGGGGTTGGACTCGATGGCCTTATAGGCCCCTTCCAACTCTACTGTTCTATGGTTCTATGATCTGTAAGTCCCAATATGGCCTTCTCCAAATGGCCACACTTTTCCTCTAGCCCAACCCCTTCCCTCCACAACTGCTGATTGTTTTGTGGTTCCTGGCTTCTGTACATTTTCTTCCCTGTCTAAAAGGATGAAATACCTCTTCTAAGATTTAGATACTGGCAGTAAGAGCTTTCAGCTGAAATTGGCTGGCATGTTTTGGAATTTTGGCTGAAATCCATTTGCCTTTGACACCACCATTATATCATGAGGGAATGTTTCCCCACAATCACCACATGGATGGGGAAAAATCACAGAAAACTAGCTAGAACGAAAAATGTTTGATGAATTTTCTAATTCTGACATGAACCGATGTGGTCCTAAACTCACGGATTAATGAGAAGTTCAGGATTTAGCTTCCATCAGCTTTCACACTTACCAAATCTCCTAATGCAGTTCTCTCAGCTACGATATGTATTAAAATCTGTTTTACATGTGAATTTTGAGAGGGGCAAATGTTTAGAAGTGCATATTTTAAGAGAAAATCGGTTTTCAAATGTGTATTTAAATATCCGTTCATGTCGTTTTTTAACAAAACCATAATCACAATCACAGATAGATATGGAAAAGGAAGAGAATGGGCTCATGGGTGAACACATGCTAAAAGTGATGTGCAATGGAAAGAGATTGAATTGCTCTCCCTAGTGTGGATCCTTGCAGACTGACATACTAATTTCCTATGATGTCAATTGGAGGAGGACATGCAGGAACATTCTACCATGTGAAAGCTAGGGATGCACAAACAAGCCATGTTTGAGATTGCTCGTATTCTGTGAAAGCCAACTCGCCACCCACCTCGTGAAGAAGTCCTGTTCACCTTTGCAATCGCTGGTCGCTCTGCGCAAACGGGGCACTTGCCGAAATCAACCAGTGTTTGAATAGGACATCTTCACAAGTTTCACAATTTTGGATCAATCTAAACTAGTGGCCATTGCCCTATCTTGCAGCAAGAAATTCCATAAGTCTGGGCAGACGGTAGAGATAGACAAAGCTGTCAATTTGGTCTTCTCTCCATTTCTCATATTTCCAATCTGAATTTCAGTTCACCTCAAACATTGCAAATTTCTCCATTCCACATTTTCATTCTTGAGCTTTGAGATTTGTTTTTAAAACTTACACGAATATTCATCACTTTTTGTGCACATTTCTCCTAAAATGTGATATTATTTTTGCCTAATACCTTTTTTTCCCTTTTTGCAAACTCTTATCCTAATATAACTCTTTTTTAAAAAAACATTAATTCACCCAATAAATAATTTGAGTATGCATGTTTGGGTCAAAGACCTCAATTGCAAAATTAAGAAAAATGCAATTTTTGCAGGATAGCTGAGTTGCAGCTCACATAGTGGTTTGAAATGTCAGAATGAGGTAGGTTCACATTCAAACGTGAACTAAAACAAATTTTACCACCATCCCTAGCAGACACAGCTTTCCCTCGCTTAATGATGTGAACTGTCTGCCCCTTTTGCTGTTGGTTCTATTTTCTAAAATTTCCTCCAAACACAACATTGGAGGAAATTGCAATGCTTCAGTGGCACAATACATCTACACCCCCAACACATTTCAGAATAATAATAAAGACTCCTAATGCTGGCAACCATAATCAGCAATAACACAGCTCAGAAAACATGCTACCATCAACCTCCCAACTGGCCATTCCCTCCACCTATGAATTTATCTTACACAAAACAGAAAATCACCCCACTATCAATTGTATTCGTTTCCTTTGGATTCCAAAATGCCCCATGAGGCTGTCAGATACGTTGTCTAATATTTTACCTGGCTTTCCCTGATTCTCAAAGAATTTACGAGCTTCATCATAGAAGCAGCTTCCCGAGATCTCCGTTACCATTCTAATATAGTTAGCGTTTTAATGTTTTTCCAATAATGAGAAATTACTATTCCAGCTGCTGTCAGCAAATTAATGCAGCATACCTTTTGCATCGACTCCTGGATTCCCGAGTCTATAGATTTTAGAAATGATACAGCCTGAATTTTGATTATCTGGTCATCTCAATTGCTTCTTTGACCCCATGTCTTCTTGTCTCCCACACCTGCATTTACCAATTCCCCATTTAGTTACACTCACAATGGCAATGTTATACATGTTTACTCAGAAATATGCCCTACTGCATTCAATGGGGCTTTGAATGCACTAGGGAAGTTCCAGATGGTGATGCTTGGGGATAGTTGCTTCTCAAAGAAGGAGCTGTCATATGGCGTACTACAATGTGCCATCTCATCCCCAATGCTGTTTAACATCTACATGAAACTGCTGGGAGAGATCATCCAGAAGCATGGGGCGGGGTGCTACCAGTTTGCCGATGACACCCAAATATATTTCTCTAAGACTTCGACAACAGAGTCAGCTAAGGATACTGTGTCTTCTCTGAATGAATGCTTGGAGGCGGTAATGGGCTGGATGAGGAAAAACAAGCTGAAGCTGAATTCAGACAAGACAGAGGTGCGTACCATCAAAGGCCCCAACCTGGGTTTGGAGGTGTGTCAACCACTTCTGGATGGGGTTACACTCCCTCTGAAAGACTGTGTTCACAGCTTGGGTATGCACCTGGATCTGTTGCTCCAAATGATAGCGCAGATAGATGCGACAACCACAGGAGTGCCTACTATCAGCTTTGGCTGATATGCCAGCTGCGCCCCTTCCTAGAGTCGGAAGACCTAAACACAGCAGTGCACGCGCTGGTAACTTCGAGGCTCAACTTCTGCAATGTGCTCTACATAGGGCTACCTTTGTGCCTAGTCCAGAAACTTCAACTAGTTGAAAATATGGCAGCCAGGCTGGTCACTGGTACATCTAGGGGTGACCATATTACACCAGTTTTAAAATCATTACACTGGCTGCCAATTAGTTTCTGGGTGATGTATAAAGTGTTGGTTATTACCTTTAAAGCCCTACATGGTTTGGGTCCAGGTTACCTGCAGGATCGCCTTCTCCCATACAATCTGCCCCACACACTCGGGTCATCTTGGAAGAATTTACTTCAGCCAGCAAAAATTAGATTAACAACTGTTACCCAGAGGACCTTCTCTGCTGCCACTCCCAGACTGTGGAATGGCCTGCTGAGAGAGATCCACCAACTTAACAGTCTTCTAAATTTTTAAAAAAGCTATCAAGACTGCTCTCTTCCGACAGGCCTATCCAGTCAAATTTTAAGATGTCTGGCTGTTATTTTAATAATGCATTAGTATGTACATATTATAATCAGTTGTATGTATTTTATATTATTTTGTATTTTATGTTGTTCCCTGCCATGATCCAGAGGGAGAGGCAGATAATAATAATAATAATAATAATAATAATAATAATAATAATAATAATAATAATGCCATTGTAGTGTAGTGGCTAAAGTGTTGGACTGGGGGTCGGGAGATCCGGGTTCTAGTCCCCTGTCAGCCATGGAAACCCACTGGGTGACTTTGGGCCAGTCACAGACTCTCAGCCCAGCCTACCTCACAGGGTTGTTGTTGTGAGGATAAAACAGAGAGTAAGAGGATTATGTACACTGCCTTGGGTTCCTTGGAGGAAAAATGGTGGGATATAAATGCAATAAATAAATAAAAATAAATTATTATTATTATTATTATTATTATTATTATTATTATTATTATTATTATTATTATGTAAGTGTCTATAAGATACTGCCTAAGATCATTAGATAGATTCATATTGCTAGGTCATGTAATGATTTGCATATAATTTGTTCACTCTAAGCAGAAATCAACAATGATCTAAAGGCAGGGTGGTGTGTATGCATGCGCATGAGTGGGTGGGGTGGGGTTGAATAAACAATATATTGCCGAATGGAGGATTCAAATGGTGCATTGCCACGCCTCCCTATGGCAGTTTATTCTGAAGAAAGTGCTGTTTAGACACATAGGATTTGTGTGACATTTTGCTATGCCTCTCCACAAAAGGAGGAACCGAAAGGTATTTATCTCAGGAGAGGTGCTCCTCTAATTCACCACTTGAATATCAGACAATGCATTTCAAGCATGTGTTCTTGTGTTTACACAGAATCTAGCTCTTCCCCATACAAGAGCTTTTCCCATGTTTATTTATTATCAGTGGTATGCATATGCTACTTCTTCACACATGTGTCCTCCCTCAAAGCAGTTTATATTGAGAGAGAGAGAGAGGGAGAGAGAGAGCGCATAAAATCAGGATCACCTCCAGGACTGAGGGGCCTTTTGCAAAATGCCATCCAATGGGTCCTTTGTCACTTCAGTTTGGAAGTACTAACATCCTGTGACATTGTTGGAAAACGCCCAGAGAGCTTCAGCTATTGGGCAGTATAGAAATGTAATAAATAAAGGAAATAAATGAATAACCCCCATCCTTTTTTTTTTAAAGGAGCATCCACACACACACACACACACACACACACACACACACACACACGGCTGCTATCTCCCCCACCCCACCTGGGCAACTCCATAATGCCACGGAACCTCCAAGTAGCAATGGGTAAGAATCTCAATTCAGTTTGGTTTTTGGTAAGAATGTACCATCTTTAGAACAACCCAGGGCTTTGCGTGCTTTGCTCTTAAAAGTCTGACTTTGAATCCCTGTGTATTAAGCCACATTAGTGCCGAATTAGGGTTGCCATGTCTAGTTTTGTTTTGATTTCTGACAGGGTCCTCTTCTTTAACATCTACATGACAGTCAGGTACAGCCCGGTCCTCTCTATGCTGGAATAGCTGCACCCATTTAATTTGCCAGGGCAGGGCAGATGAGTGAGAATTTCATTTCAGTTCATTTTTTAATTATTATTTTTAAAACCACGTTTCTCAAAATTTACTATGTTTATATGCGGTAGAGAAGGAAATTGTCAAATGCAGGTGTGTGTTTTTTAAAAGTCAAATGCAGGTGAAAATGGAACTGATAGATTTGCCAATCACTATATTCAAGGCACTGCATTTGAAAGACCAAAACCAAAAAAAAACCCACACCAAACACCAAAAGCTAAGATGGAAGCAAAAGCCGTGGTTGCCAGGGTCTAATGGCTGGATGGGGCATGCTGACAGTTGGAGGATTGTTTTCTGTTGCAACATGCAAGTGGCTGATCATAAATCTTAAGGAGGGGACATGGGGATCATATGGGAGATACACAACTCAGCCTCTGAGTGACTCCTACAGAAATCAACCAAGCTGAAAGGCTGTTATGAGATGGATTGAAACATTATGTTTTCCCTGTCATGGAATAGTGTATTGTGACAACAGTTGCATGTGCTTCAGGAAGCAGGCAGAATTCCGGACTGCACCTTCCAGACTGCAAGGGTGGTCTGATCTTTGATCCCTCACTTAAAAAGCTCCCTGGAAGTAAGCTAGTACACCAAGGAAAGGGAGTGCTTCTAGCCTGGACGCTCTGGTGGGCTTACATGTCAAAACAAATGAACAGACAATATCTTCTTTTTCAAGTTGGGGCTTTACTAGAAACATAGAATCATAGAATAGTAGAGTTGGAACGGGCCTATAAGGCCATCGAGTCCAACCTCCTGCTCAAAGCAGGAATCCACCATAAAGCATCCCTGACAGATGGTTGTCCAGCTGCCTCTTGAATGCCTCTAGTGTGGGAGAGCCCACAACCTCCCTAGGTAACTGGTTTCATTGTCGTACTGCTCTAACAGTCAGGAAGTTTTTCCTCATGTCCAGCCTCACAGTCCAAACATGGCACCTCACAGTCCAGACTTCTCCCAACTCACTTTGCATAAGATGGAGACCATCTCAGAAAGGCTCCATGTGGGACTTCTAGACAGAAGTTTCAGAGGGATAGGTTATAATGTGGTGGCAACAATTATCATTTGATTCAATGTGGCAATGCTAAACCAGGTTTCTCCAGCCTCTTGCCCTCCAGTCCAGCCTAGCTGGGAGAAGATGGTGGCGATTTGTAACCCAGCACAACTGGGCTGGAGTGCATCAGTCTGGGGAAGGCTATTCACAGAGATGTTCTTAAGGCTATCCTATCTATTGCTTTCCTCTCTTCCCCCACCCCAGTTCACTGATACCATTCTTATCCTACTCCCCTATCCTCTTCTCTTTTCCAAAACGATATCTATTCTTAGCCTATTCTTAGAGATTTTCTTTTCTTTTTTAAGTCTGCGATCAGTTATCCCCAGTGATTAGACTGAATTTAAGGATGAATTTGTCCTGGGGGGAACAAAGTCTGCAAAAACAAAACAAAACATGAATGTAGATTACAAACAATGGAGAGGCTTTATAGGCACTCAGGAGGCCTCATCCTGCTGACCTCTTCCAAGCTATCAATTTTTCAGCCAAAACTCAATTGTCATCAACAGCCCACATGGAGAGCTCTCTCCTGCCTCCCTTCATGTTCCTCTTTTTTTTGGGGGGGGGGTTGTTTCAAATCCTGCTCCAGAATTCTTTAGCATGCCCATTAATCTCCAACGTGAAGACTTGTGAAATGCTTGTTGACAATCTAAATAGACTCCACGTTGGCTAAGTGGATATATGGGCTGCGGCAGTTCACTCCTCTGAGGATACAAGCATGAAACTCCCAAAGTCTCAATCCGGCCAGGTCTTCCTAGAGCTTTGCTTTTCCAGGTGTTTTGCTCTCAGTGCCTTTCCGAGCATGATCCAAACCAGATGTTGAGCTTGCTGACTTTAGGGAGGCTCCTAGGCTTATCTGCTCAGTTCAGAAAAGAAGCAGATCAGGTGGCAATAGTGTTCCTGGACTGTCTCTCATCAAGTGTGTGTGTGGGGTGAGTGGGTTATTTGGGTCAATGCTTTGCATGCAAAAATAAATTCCCTGCACATAGGAAACTAACATATCATGGAGAGTGCTGGGATATAATTCTTCTCCTTAACATCTATCTAGCTCAGGGGTGAAAAACTCAGGCCTTAGGGATCAAATCTGGCCTGCCTGAGGTCCCAACCCAGCACTCCAGGATTTCCCCAGAAGGCCACACCCAAAACAATACCACCCTTTTCCCAAAGCACTGATAATTTGGTGGTTCCCTGACTTTTCTGCACCGCCCCATTCTAAAAGATTAGAATGCCTCTCCTAATGTTTAGTTGCTAGCAGTGATATATAGCGGGGTTTGTTCCACCCCTTTGCTTTGGGCTCAACCGTTGCTGCAATGCAGTCAAGAGCGTCCTCAAAATGGAGCAAGGAGGGAGGGGCTACTGCTTCTCCCATGATGCTGTGTGTGAGAGAGGGGGGGAGGGAGAAGTGAGGGAGGCAAGATGGCAGAAGCAGGTGCGTGCATGACCAGAGCCAGATTGGATGACACTTACTCAAGCAGGTGAGAGAAAGGTAGCATTGTTTTTTCTTCTCTCCCCCATCTCATGTTTTGTTGTATCACGTGAAGGTGGTGCATCTTGGGTCAGGATGTACAACATCCACTTGCCCTGCAATAGAGGAGTGGGCCTGTCTATGCTTTCACGTCCTGGAAGGGGACTCTTATTGGAAAGAGGGAGGTTAATTGTGTTATTGAAGGAGGTGAGATGGAAGACCCCATTTGCTGTGGTGAGGGGAGACGTGCTTTAATGCAGTGGGAAGAGGTCATGTTATTGGGATTAGGGATGGGCAAACTCACCTTAGTCCAGGCTGTGCAACGCTTGCCAGACCCCCCACTGGCTGACCAAGCCTGCTCACCATCTATAGCGAGGTGCTGGGCAGTCTGCAGGTACCCTCGAGTGACACGTGGCATCTTGATCCCTCACCAAGCTGCCAAATTCAGACAGGGAACCATCCCTCTTCCTTTCCCTCAGTGTCATAATTTTAAAGATGTAAGAGAATTTTGTTTCCATTCCCAAATCGCTCAAAAGTGTCCGATTTGCAAACTGAAACACAGACATTCGCAAATTCTGAAAACATTTGTACTCACAAAATGTACACTTTTAAAAAAGGTGCCCATTAAATAGGATGGGCATACGAGCGATATTCAAGATTGCCAGGATTCTCCGAACATTGGCTCACCGCTTGTCCCGTGCCCTGTTCCCGTTTGCAATCTCTGCTCATTCTGCTTGAATGGGAAACTTGCACAAATTGAACAGTGATGGAATGAGGATTTCTGCCAATCTCCCAAATTTGTGCAAATTTCCTCCTACTGAGGGAATTTGTGCAAATTAGGAAATTCGCACAAATCAAACCAGGAATCAGGAACACAATAAATGTGAGCATGTGGTTAATAGTTTGTGAATAGTTTGGGTGGACATGGACCTCTGCTCATGTTTGGAGCTTTGAATGGGGCATGCTTGCATGTTTTCTGAGCAAAAATGAAATCCTCATACATCCCTAACTTTAAATAGTGCACATTTAAAAAGTGTGGGAAAGGAAGGGGGTTTCATGTCCAAATTATTTGGAAACAGTAATGCCAAGTCTCCTGCCTCAGAAATATGCATCTCAGAGGCTCGTAATGTTTTGATGAAATAAGATTTCAATCCAAGCTGGAGAAGAACTTTGCTCCTTCTCCCTTCCACTATACCCACCCACCAACAATCATCCAAACCTCCCTTTCTCTCCTGACTGGGCTGCTACTGCTGCTTTGACAGTGGCCAGCAGGACCAAGGAAGGACTGACTCCCTGATCTCTCCCAAGACCTAATGTGCTGCATTGTGGTGCATCAGACGAAAGTAGCCCCAGCGAAATGCAATTTCCCCAAGGATGATTTATTCTGAGAAAATCCAACTTGAACTTGGGGGGGGGGGGGCGTTGTCCTTACATGTCCTCATTATGCAGCTGTCGCAGCATAAGTTGGCTATTGGGCCACTGTTACTTCACACGGATCAACAATTTTCATTATTTCCAAGCAGGGTAGGCTTCACAATTTGGGTGGGTTGGGGGGATAAGCAAGCATTAGTGTTCTTGCTGCTGTCTAATCCTTAATCAGAGAGAGTTGGAATCATTGGAGAATGCAGAAAGAAGACCCTACTGTGTCCAGGTGACTCATGCAAACAAGATACACCACATCAGTTTTAAAAACCATCACTTCCCAAATCTCTATGGTATGACTAAAGGACACCCTCACTGATGTCCAAACTACTGCTGCCTGGGAAAACAACAACAACAACAACAACAACAACAACAACAACAACAACAACTTTACCCTAGTGTCTTGGACCACAACTGACTTTCCTCCATTAATCCAGAGTCAAAACTTTGATCCATGTTCACAATCACTGTTGGGCTTTAGAAATCACAAGTGTGCTGTAGGCACACACTGAAAGTGGTGTGTGTGTGTGTGTGTGTGTGTGTGTGTGTGTGTTAGAAGAGTTCATCCTTCTGTCAGATGAATTCTTAGAGTAACTTGATAGTCAAAAGATAGGAATGAGTTCATCAGCAAAACCCATAGAATTTCTCTAACTTCAAAGCTTGTTCCAAGTTGGTTCATAACAGATCAGAAGGTTAGTTGGTTGGTTATTTTCCACATGGCAAATCATGAATATGTATGTGTGCCCTCCCTATGTGCTGTGGTTCCCAATCTAGATTGCACCCCAGTCTTACTTTTGAATAAAATAAAAGCAGAAAGGGTTTAGCATACAATGGATGTTTTGCACAACACGTGTAGCTGCCTTTATGAATATGCAACCCCCAACAAGGTTGTGACATGTCATCCAAACCTGGCCACTATTGGTTACTCAAGGGTTAAACAACACTCCCATAACCTAGCTACAAACTGAAGGTTATGCTAGGTTGTTTAACCCTCAATTAATCCATGGTGGTTCAGATTACATGCCACAACCCCATCTGAGTTTGTGTATGGTAGTCACATGTGTTGGGACTCATCATGGGTTGAATAACCCATGGTGCACCTGACATATCATGTGAACTGGGTCCATGTATTTAAACTAACCTGTAGTTTGACCCTCAGAGGCTGCTGTAAATCACTCTCTGCATGATCCATATTTAAACCAATTTGTAGTTTGACTCTCACTACCATCTGTACAGTGTAAACAGACCATTTGATAGGGGGAAGGAGGATCAATCACAAGCCAGCTGATGGGAACTTTATATTCCTTTACAGTCTTTCATCCTAAAGGCCAACAGTTTTTGTATGGGGGAAAAAATGCCCTTTGTAGAGATCCTCTCTGGTGTTTCAAACCCGAAAAGAATGCTTTTATGGCTATTCGGAGATGACCTTTTCCCCAGATTTTTGTTGAGTTCGATAGCTAAAAATATTTCTTTAACAAATATTGATACCTAGACGACCTTTGCTTAAATGGACATTGATGGCTGGTGGCTACCAGCTTGGTCAGGTGGTGACGGTGGTGGAACGAAACACCTTGGCCCTTTGAATGTGATTAGCAGAGGTAGAAATGTGTGGCCATTTTCTTTCTTTCAAGTGGAACTAATGCTGCTTTAAAAGACCTCAACCTTTTTTTTCCTAGATGCCTACCTGCTCTCACATCTTCATATTATATTGTTGTTGTTGTTGTTGTTGTTATATAATAAGCAGTCTTTTTCTTTAATATTAAATGCCTTATCCCACATCTGGCTTGCCTCGCCACAGGGGGAGTGGTGTGTGTGTGTGTGTGTGTGTGTGTGTGTGTGTGTGTGTAGATGAGAGCATCAGTCATTGGTGGTAATTGTGTCATGCCACCAGGCAGGGGTGAGGCTCACAAGGCGTTATTAGCCTGTGAGGCCCCAGCCTCATCAAAGCTCAGCTCACTCCATCCCTGCATGCACCCATAGAAAGAGTCTCAGAGCAAACCCCTGTTTACACTAGAGTAAAAATGAAGTGGGGGGGAATACATGATCCAAAACAATGCCTATTTTGTCCCTCAATGACAACAGCTCTCCAGCATTTCAGAGAGGAATCTTACCCAGCATTCTCTAGAAATTCTAGGGATTAAACTTGAGACTGTTTGTGCATGCTTTGCCACCAATCTCTGCCTATTGGATTTCCTTTTTTGCCATCCTCCATCCAATTCCTAATGTTCCTCCTGCAGTGCCTTTCTCGTGCTATGATATTTACAAGAATAGTAAAAGGGGGGGGGAGATTTGCACCTTTCCTGGTGGGTCATTGACACCCCGGCCGCTTCTCGCACTGATGTCCCAACCAACCCTTTGCGATGGCTTTACTCCGTGCATCATTTGCGTGGCGCCTGAAGCATGCAAGGTGGTTTGCAAACTAGCAGCGACATCTGGGGAAATCATTTCGGAATCAAGCTGGGATTTGCAAACCTCTGCCTTGCGGTCATGCATGCAGAATGGATCCATAAGAAACAAGACAGCCTATTTAGGAGTGAAGTATCCATCATGGTCAGAAGCAGATGCCAATATTAATCATCCAAATTTCTCCTGGATTTTAGAGTTCCAAGTTAAATGGTCTTATTTCTGAAGAGGAACTGAAGCGTCATTATATGAATTATAGCAGTGCACAAATGTGGAGAGAGAAATTGGGAGGAGGGAAGGACCGTTCACCCATTTCTCCAGTGGGAGGAGAAATTCTCCCCAAATTTCCTCAAACTAGGGCATGTAGTGGTTGCAACGCAGCTCCTTCCTTTCCAGTGTGTGTGTGCGCACCACCATTTCAGAAGTGCTTTTGAGCTTACCTTCTCATTGCATTGTAGCCGAGGGTGCTATTTATGTTCTTTTTATTACACATTTCTCCATCACTCTGCAGCATCCCTGGCTGCCTGTACTTCCTCACCTGAAAAAAGCCCTGTGAAGTAGCAGTTACTTTTTGATGTCTTCCCTGGGATTTTAATTGAAGCGTGGGAAGCCAGGGAGGCTGCAGGCTGCAAGAGGATGATCGTCCAATGAAACACCAGACATTCACACTCCTTGGCCACCTCATAAGTAAGGCAAGCACAAAAACCCAAAACCCAATCCATGATAATTTCTCCATTTTTTTCCTTCTCATCTGAATATTTTTTATCCAAAAATGAATTTCCTTTCTGCCAAATTCAGTAAGTTTTTCTTTAAAAAAAAAAAAAAAAGGCAAGTGTTGTGTTTTTTTGGTGTGTGTGTGTGTGTGTGTGTGTGTGTGTGTGTGTATCTTTTGCCATTCCTTGGGTTGTTTGTTTTATCGTGCTCTTCGCTCCTCTAATGCCATGTCTCTCACCTGCCCAAGGGTCTCTACTTCCCTTGCTCGGCTTCGTCCATTTTCTTCTGCTGCCCCTTACGCCTGGAACGCTCTTCCAGAACATTTGAGAACTACAAGTTCAATCGCAGCTTTTAAAGCTCAGCTAAAAACTTTTCTTTTTCCTAAAGCTTTTAAAACTTGATTTTGTTCTGACTTTTATACTGTCTGTTTGGTGCATTCTCTTCCCCTCCTTATTGTTTTATTATGATTTTATTAGAATGTAAGCCTATGCGGCAGGGTCTTGTTATTTATTGTTTTACTCTGTACATCACCATGTACATTGATGGTGCTATATAAATAATAATAATAATAATAACAACAACAACAACAACAACAACAGAGGACTTAGCAGAGCAGTTTATTACACTTTTCAGATTTTCCATGTCTTTCCTGACCCTCTACATTTCTGACTGCACATTTACTAGAGCTGAACCAAAATTTCTTAAATGACCTTCCTTCTGAGAAGAAATTCTGAGATATTTCTTTTTCTAATATCATAGAAAAAGCGAGCCACTTCACAACATTTTGTAGAATTATTTCCATTTTTATTTATTTGTTTATTTATTTGGTAGTGATGGCTGCCATTTCCCTCCAGAATGCTCATGGATAGAGCTAGGTCCAGGCCATTGTGAATGATGCAAAATTGTGGCCTGATGCCTCTGGCGTTTGCTAAAGCAGCAAAGAGGTAAAAAAAAAATGAATAGGAGAAAAATAAATAAAGAAGTTGGCTACTTAATAGTGAGAAACCTGAGAAAATGTTGGAGAAATTCTCTCCGTATACCCCAAATAAATTTGGTGAAATGGTCCAGGCTTTCTTCTACAAATAGGGTAGATAATTTTGAGAGCCCATTTGCACCATTTGCAATGCTATTTATTTATTTATTTATTTTATTACATTTTTATACCGCCCCATAGCCGAAGCTCTCTGGGCAGTTCACAAAAATTAAAACCATGCTATTTTCAGTCTTGGGGTGTGTGCATGTCTGTTGACAGGTGGCAGTTTAGCAATGCACACAGGTGCTTTAGGACATCAGTAAAATACTGCAAATGTATCTGAGGAATGGAAAGCTAGGGACAGATTTTATGTACTCCCGTTCCAGAATTATTAGAAATTATCTTATTTCAAATTAAATTCAGGAGGAGTGTAATATAAGGAGCCTGCAAACAGAACAAGAAAGGCATGTCATGGGATAAATATGATTGTCCCTAATTTATTGTAGCCCTGTTTTTAATGTCCTGCTGCATGAAACACATGAATCTATGTAGCACAGAACATTGAGGTATAGCGTATTGGCACAGTGTCTTTGTAGTGCAATGGGCATCAAATGTTTTAACTTCTCAGATTACTCTCTGGAAGGTCGAGGACTATGCTTACTTTTTAAAAGAGATATCCTGAGGCTCTCGAAGGTTCAGGACCCCCATCATGTGGGCCCCTTAAATCCAAGTGTTCAGGGACAGGCAGCAATTGCTCTGGGGTAAAAGAATGGCAGTTCACACATGCTTAGAGGTACTTTGCTTTATTGCATAGTATTGCTCCACCTCTGTGTTGTTGTTGTTATATATAGGGGGAGAAATTATCCAAAACTGGAACCTGATGAAGCTAAATGGGTGTGGTTTAGGAAAGGCGGTGAAGCTACAAGTTTTTCAGGACCTGTAAGAGATTTCTCTGGGTTATACCACCACTGTTTCCTGGCTCCAAGTAACCAGTTCCACACTTAAGAGGCCCTTGTTCCTCTGTAGCCACTATGTGTGCAGCATCTGTGCGCATCAAATCACTGTGTGCCAATGCTCCAACTATAAGCTGACATGTGGGAAAGTTCTTTTTGCACTGAGGAATCGTAGCTTTATCAGATTCCCATGTAGCTTTGGATTAAAGGCTTGGGGACAGAGTATCTAAAGGAACATGACCTCCCATATGTGCCTGCCTGGAACTTTAGGGCATCTTTGGAGACCTTCTTCTGGGTGTCTCCCTTGAATGAAGTTTGGTGGGTGTCTCAAGGAACAGGGCCTTCTAACTTGTGGCACCCCACTTTTGGAACACCTTCCCCAAGAAGGCACACCTGGCATCCATGCTATTCTCTTTCCAGCAACAGGTGAAAAATATTTCTTTTCCACAGACATTGGAGATGCTAAATTGCATGCATCATTTTAGCCTGTTTTATTGTGTGAGACACCCTGAGATTTTTCCGTTATAAGGCAGCATATAAATAAAAGCAAGAATTAAACCAATCGATAAAACCATTTTGCTGGGAGAAGCTGGGATGCTTAAGCTAACCTTGCTTGGAAGCTTGGTTTGGATCATTCCTGGTTTTGCCTGTGATATGCTTTTTCGTTCTTTTGAATGGGAAAAGTGTGCAGTTTCCCAAAGTTCACACATTTCCTCCATTGACTGAAGGGTAAAAATGCACATATACTGTGCGCCTGTGTGTGTGCAGTCAAATGTGCATTTGAAAGTCTACATTTTCATTAGCAAAAGAAGCACACTTTTTAGAACATGGTCACAAGTTTGGGAACATTCAACTGGTTTTTGTTTGTTTTGTTTTGAAAAAAAGTGTTGCCATTCATGGCCGGGCATATTCAGATGATTTGTGAATCACAACCAAATCCTCATACATTCCTAGATGAAACTTCCATATGTTTAAATATACCGTACACCTGCATTAATCAGGCACGCTATGATGCAACGTCACTCAGGAGAGTTATTTCTGCTACTTGTTAGGGAGGGTGTTCAAACACGATCTGGATATCACAGAGGAAAGCAATCAGGAACAGCCTCTCACTGCCAGGGGGTAACAAAACATGAGATGTTGACGGGAAAGGTTCTCTGACCTCTGCCTACAATCCCCTCCATGGGTGAAACTGCAAGTCTTCTCTCTTGCACACAACCTCCGTCTAATTGGAGAGTTAATACTTTAAAAGCATTGACATAAACAAACAAGGCCAGATGCCATAAGCTGAAAAATCCTTGAGTACACTGTAATTAGCCAGGCTTGTTAAACCTCTTAATAAGTGAGAGATAGTACGTGACACTATTAGCCTATGTATATTCAAAGGCCATCGGGTTTTCTTTCTTTCTCCGCCCCCTTCTTTTTCTTACCAGGAAACTCTGCTGAAAAGAAGGATCGGGTCTTATCCCTCACAAAAATGAAATATGTTCTTTCCCCCATCCATACTATGCCTTTTTTATAATTTCACTATGCCTGCCCTTCTTCCAAATCAGTGCCAGATTTAGGAACAAGCCAAGTAAGCCATGGCTATGGGCCTCATATTGTGTGTGTGTGTCTCTGTGTGTGTTTGTGTACATGTCAGACATATCTAAGTTGTAAGATAGCTAAGATTAAATCACTTTGGCTTAATTATGTTGGAAAGTCTAGTGTGACTAACAGCAGAGTTTCCTTTTACATTGAGAAAGCGTGGCAACACATCATATAGCATTGGAGACAATACACACAAACTATTGCTAGTTTAAGAGAAGTTCAAGTCAACTTACTTTATTAGTGCTTTTACACACATCTTCAGAGAAGGCTATCTAACACTGCTTAATGACAAGCACCCCTAACACTTGGTGTTACCCTTTCAATTATAATGTAATACACTTCTTTTTTCCTATTTTCTTTTTATGGGAGGGGGTCCTATGAATTTTGATATGGCTCAGGGTCTCAGCATTTCTTTATATAGCCCTGTTACAAATTCTGATGTCTAGAAAAGTGCTAATGCAGGACCAGCAGGGGATCCCGGACAAGAGCTACCTGGAGCCCGTCTACACTTGTCTAGATGAAACGTAACAAGTTGGCAGAGATGACGTCAGCAGTCACGTGATGCTGTTGTTGTTACATTTCTTCTGACTTTTAAAACCGTTCCACTTTCTGTTAAAATCGTTTTAAAACTAACAATGTGCCCCAACCTTTCGTTGTATTCAATGCCGTCTTTCAAAGTCATGTCTCGTGACCATGGTCTTTGCTTCCTGATTAGGACAAGTGAGGGCTTTTCTAGGGGAGGGAGAGTTGGCACAACGCGACGAGGGGGAGGGGGAGGGAGGGCGGTGAAAGAGGGGACAGAGGCTTAATTTTTTTAAAAAACCGCTTATCTTTCGGGGCGCACGTGGCCCCTTTAAGACGCTGCAGGGCTTCCCTCGTCCCTACGCATCGCCCCGCCTCCCTGCCGGCTTATCCCGGCAGGTCTAGCTCAGAGTCACCGGAAGAAGGAGGTTTACTTCAGAGCTGGTATGAGCATAATGAAGAATGTTCTAAAGAAGAGTGCGCCGGGGTAAAACGATAGAAGAAAAGGTATTTCGATTGACTGGGCTCAAGTTGCATTTTGTAACGTAGCAAGGGAGGACGCAACAATGCACTTAAACAACGGTGTAATGAATAGTGTAGATCCTGCCCTGGATTTGCTCTTCCTCTTTACCAATGAATAGTTTGTTTTAAATGGATGTTGTTGGTTTTATGCTTTTGATGGTTTTAAAATTTTGTATTTGCTTTTAATGTTCCCTGTTTTTAACTTTTGTAAACTGCCCAGAGAGCTTCAGCTATGGGGTGGTATATAAATGTAATAAATAAATAAATAAATAAATAAATAAATAAATAAATAAATGCAACCTGCTGGTTCACCTTCCTCTTGCTTTGGCCCGGTGGTGGCCAGGAGGAGGAACAATAGATAGCACTACCTACTTGCTCACTGGCTCTTGGCCTGTGAAGAACGCAAGTGGTGGCCAATTCTCCTGAGGAGGCTGCAATTCAGGCTGATTGTCCAGGTCACCAGGGACCTTTCCAGGTCTTTCCTCCAAGCTTGCCCTTGGTGCACAGTCTACTCCCCAACGGAAACAGAGTCTTCTGCCAAGACTCTTGTTCATGCATTGGTTATTTCTCGGTTGGACTACTGCAACCTTCTTCTCACTGGCCTTCCTTCTTCTCACATCAGTCCGTTGGTTTCTGTTCACCACTCTGCTGCTAAGATCATCTTCTTGGCTCGCCGCTCTGACCATGTAACTCCACTTCTGAAATCTCTTCATTGGCTTCCAATTCACTTCAGAATCCAATATAAACTTCTCCTGTTGACCTACAAAGCTTTTCACTGTCTAGCTCCTTCCTATCTCTCCTCTCTCATCTCACACTATCGCCCCACTCGTGCTCTTTGCTCCTCTGATGCCATGTTTCTCGCCTGCCCAAGGGTCTCTACTTCCCTTACTCGGCTTCGTCCATTCTCTTCTGCTGCCCCTTACGCCTGGAACGCTCTTCCAGAACATTTGAGAACTACAAGTTCAACCGCAGCTTTTAAAGCTCAACTAAAAACTTTTCTTTTTCCTAAAGCTTTTAAAACTTGATGTTGTGCAGACTTTATACTGTTAGTTTTACCCTACCCTGTGCCTGCTTACCCTACCCTGTGCCTGTTTGCCTTCTCTTCCCCTCCTTATTGTTTTACTATGATTTTATTAGATTGTAAGCCTATGCGGCATAGTCTTGCTATTTACTGTTTTACTCTGTACAGCACCATGTACATTGATGGTGCTATATAAATAATAATAATAATAATAATAATAATAATAATAATAATAATAATAATAATAAATGGTGGCCAGGAGGCAGATTCACTGAAGGAGAGGTCTTCTTGTTGCTGTTGTTGACCCTCCGAAACCTGGAGCTCGCGTTGAGGCAGTGGCAAAGGAAGAACATAGGAAAGATGTCTTGGGTCAGGTCAGCTTATTTTACTACTCAGGTTTAGTAAAATTCCAGTGCGCAACAGATGCTGCCCCTGCAACAATATTGAAGTGGAAACTGTATCTCATGTTTTACTGTTTTGTAGATTTTATCTTGGGGCTAGAAATGATCTTCTGTCCCCTATCTTACAATCTTTCCCTGGTCACCCTACTGAATTTTTAACATCTCTTTTACTTTGTAATACAGACAAATCAATCACTGAGCAAGTGGCCAAGTTTTTGAACTTGGCCATTTCTATTAGATCTTCTATGATCGCCTGTCTTTTTAATAGCTAATGGTATGTTCAGTTTGCTTGTATGTAATAATTTTTGTTGTTGTTGTTGTTGTTGGAATGGTCTATCGACTGCAATAAACTGTACTTCACTCAGTGTAGTATTACTTATTTTGAATAGCCATGGATCTTCAGGGTGCATCTTGCTAGCTGAATTTTTTAACTGGAGATGTCAGAAACTGATCCCAGGATATTTTAAACTTCAGCCACATGCAATACCCTTGAGCTACAGCTAGTGTAAATTTTGTGTCCTCCACATTTTTAATAAAACTGAAGTAACACCCACTTGATTGTGGTGGACAGTTCGATGAGAATGTCCACCTAGTGTGCAGCTGCTGTAAAGAAGGCAAACTTCATGTTAGGCATTAGAAGAAAAGGAATTGAGAATGAAATGGCCAGTATCGTACTGCCCTTATACAAATCTATGGTGCGACCACACTTAGAATACTGTGTACAGTTCTGGTCACCACACCTAAAAAAGGATATCATACAGCTGGAAAAAGTGCAGAAAAGGGCAACTAAAATGATTAAGGGGCTGGAGCATCTCCCCTATGAGGGAAGGTAACATTAACTGGGATTGTTTAGCTTGGAAAAAAGGAGACTAAAGGGAGACATGATAGAGGTGTACAAAATTATGCATGGTATAGAGAATGTGGACAGGGAGACTTTTTCTCCAATATCTAACAATACTAGAACCTGGGGTCATCCCATGAAACTGATTGGTGGGAGATCCAGGACAAGTAAAAGGAAGTTCTTCTTCACACAGAGCATAGTTAAATTATGGAACTCACTATCACAAGATGTAGTGAAGGCCACCAATCTGGATGGCTTCAAAAGGGGGTTGGATAAATTCCTGGAGGCAAAGGCTATCAATGGTTACTAGCCCTGATGGTTGTGTGTTACCTCCAGTATTTGAGGCAGTAAGCCTGTGTGCACCAATTGCTAGGGCATATGGGTGGGAGGGTACTGTTGCACCATGTCCTGCTTGTTCATCCCTGGCCGATGGCTGGTTGGCCACTGTGTGAACAGAGTGCTGGACTAGTTGGACCCTTGGTCTGATCCAGCAGGGCACTTCTTATATTCTTATGTCCCTGCACTAATATATGTCTTGGAGGCCAGTTACCCTTCAGATCGTGGGATGCTGTTCTTAGCTCAGAAACTGCAGAGAAGAATGTATATATTTGGAAAGGTGCAGACAAAAAATACACATATTAGCGGGAAATATGTACAAACTTGTTAGGGAATTATATGGACAGCACCTGTCTATCCATCCTGAACAATTTCTTCTAGAACGTTAGCTCTGTCCCCTTCCCAGTGGTTCAGCACAGAGTGAGAGCCAAGTAAGGATGTAGTGGTGAATTTTGAAGTGCAGGCACTGCTCATGGCAGCCCCCATAGTCACACCCCCATGGGGAGTCCAAAAATGCAGGCAGCTGTGTTGTAGAGTTCTCATCTCTACAAGGAGCAGGTACTTTGTGTAGTTAATAGGTCTTAGTTGTCCATTCCAGTCCAAGCCACCCCACAATATTATACATTACAACAAGGAAACTTCAACTGGTGCAAAACAGGGCAGCACGCTTACTAACAGGAACTGGCCGACGAGATCACATTAACATATTATGACAAGCACACAGCACCTCTTCCACCTTTGCAAGTAGGAGATAGGGTCAGGTTGAAAACAGCTTTAGGTTGGATGCCAGCATCAGTAGCTCAGAAAAGAAGAGAGCCACGCTCATATGTAGTGGAGACTCCCCAAAGTCAAACTTATAGAAGGAACAGGGGGAACCTCCGGAGGGATTGCTTTCCCCCTGTAGGTGCAACCAATGTGGATCTAGGGGTTGCAGAGGAGCTGGCATCCCCTGAGGCAGTGGTCTTGCCAGAAGGACCTCAAGGTGAACTGGAGATTTTGTCAGATGTAACAGTGTAACTACTTTGTGTAGTTAATAGGTCTTAGTTGTCCATTCCAGTCCAAGCCACCCCACAATAGTATACATTACAACAAGGAACAACATACTCTTGCTGAAAAAAAATATTTTCCCCAGCTACGGTGAGGAGTGTCACTAAGCTCAGCAGAAGCAGGAAAATCTGAGTGGAGTGGCAGATGATGTCACTGTCCCTGCTAATAAAGTGCTGGCACTGTGTCCCTGCAAGTCCTGGTTCCACTACATCATTGTAGTCAGCACTTGAAGAACGAAGGGTGCACTGGACACTCAACCTCCTCAGCTTTTAGCTACTGTTTTTAGAATACCAACAGGCATTAAAATGGATCAGTCTGTCAATTTCACTTTGTCTCACATCATTTTTTAAAAAAAATACCTCTCCAGTTTTTCTATCCAACATATGAATAAGTATGCAAATGGCTAAATCCTTACCAAAAATAAAAAAAATCAAAATCAAAAAACACACCCTTCCATACTGACCCAATACTATTTATTTATTTATTTATTATTACATTTTTATACCGCCCAATAGCCGAATACATCACAGGTATTCCCCCTGTTATACTTGACTGACATGTAGCTGTTAAAGATGAGGAATTCATCCCCCCCCAAAAAAAAAGGAGGGGGGGGGAAGAACACAACAAACATTGTTGAATACACAGAGATTCAATTCCAGAGTCTTAAGAGCTGAGCACTCAAAGCCCTGGGCTGGTACGGACATATTTGTCAGTGCTGGTTCCTCCCACATTCAGAGTTTTTAAACTGCAAATTCTTTCAGGCATGCTTATGAAAAGGAAAGGAAAGGAACCTTTCGTGCAAGCACTGAGTCATTACTGACTCTTGGAGGGACGCCAGCTTTCGCTGACGTTTTCTTGGCAGGCCTTATAGCGGGGTGGTTTGCCGTTGCCTTCCCCGGCCGTGATTACCTTTCCACCAGCTAGCTGGGTACTCGTTTTACCAACCTCAGGAGGATGGAAGGCTGAGTTGACCCGAGCCAGCTGCCTGAAACCAGCTTCCGCTGGGATCGAACTCAGGCCGTGGGGAGAGTTTCAGCTGCAGAAACTGCTGCTTTACCTCTCTGTGCCACACAAGGCTCATATGCTTATGAAGGGACATGTAAATATTGGTGTATTCTTAGCAAAACACACATACACACACCTCTCACCCATCCCTGGTGGACAGGAATACAATTTGGCTAAAATTTAGGTGAGGAATTGTGGGTTGCTTTCAAGACACCCTACCTGAGCTGCTTCTGTCCTGGGGCAAATCCATCTCAGAGTTCAAAAGGCAGGCAATGGTCAGAAGCAAAGAAAGCACTCCAGGGAACAACAGAAGAAGAAATCAGCTCAAGGAAAAACCAGGTTTCAAAGTACCAGGAATTAAGATTTTATTCCAGCAAGCAGAAGAACTCAACTGAGAGTTTATAAGCTGGACTCAGCTGCAGCACATCAGAGGCTTCTGGAAGGGCTCTACTCACAAGGAGTCTTCTACTCATGAGGAACCTACCTTTGCAAGTAGGCCCTCCTTCCCACATGTGATGATATCCCCTGCTTCTTGAGACATTATCACTCTCCGGGGCTAGGGGGTCGCGAAGGCAGAGTTCTCCTCCATTTGAAGGGATGAATTCACACTCATCATCCCCCAAAGTTCCAGACTCTCCCTGGTCTTCTGTCAGGGGTGCCCTTTGATGCTGTTTGCCTCTAGAAGTTCTAGCTTCTACTCTGAAAAGGATTCCTCCAGTGGAGACATGGCATTACCTTTCCCCATTTAAGCACTGGTGCTCGTAACCCAAATGTAGTCACACACCAACCCAGACATTCTCTTCTGTCCCTCTGAAGAGGTGTTGCAGTGACATTTAACCTCAAAAGGTATACAAACCTCACTAAATGTCTACAATTGGAATCATAGAATAGTAGAGTTGGAAGGTGTCTATAAGGGGTTGGACTATACTGAGTCCAACCCCCTGCTCAATGCAGGAATCCACCTGTCAGGGATGCTTTGAGGTGGATTCCTGCATTGAGCAGGGAGTTGGACTTGATAGCCTTATGGGGCCCTTCCAACTCTGCTATTCTATGATTTTATGAATTGGCTGGTCTCAGGCCAAATGCCAGGGAACAAGCTGTAGGGCAGAGGGAAGCAGCTGATTAGCTCCTGCTTATTACAAACATTTTATTTCATTTTATTTTAAAAATGCAATTAGCTGCACATCAGAGCACAACATCTCAGAGAAGGAAGGAGAAGAACTTGTGTAAAGAGAAAGGTTTTGAGTGCGAAGGAAAGGTTCTCCAAGTTCAGAATCCAGCACCATAAATAATGGAATGCTTCCTTACCCAGACCTTCATCCTTCTCTCCAGCTCTGATGTCTGGTTTCATCTTTTTGGCTATGAATGATTCATGGACCCCCTTTTTTATTTTTTTTAAATATCTCTCATTCATATATGAGCTAAGTCAGACTTTCTTATTGGGAGGATGGGAGACAGGCTCACGCTGTTTGTCTCTTCCTTCAGCCTAGGCCGAGCTGCTCTTTGGGGAATTATTCCATTCCACATCCCCACCCACCCCATCCCTGCTCAAACATTTATTTTCTGACATTTCAGACAATTTGTCAGGTGGAGCTGCCTGCCTGAGATCAAAGACAGGGAAAAGCTCACTGCTCAAGACTCCAGCGTTTTCCGTCTGACTGTGGCAAACCAAACCAGCCAGCTGTCCGTCTCGACAACTCCCTTATCTCCACATTGGACACAGCAGCAAACTTCCCTCTGCCAAGGCCATGGTTCCACCTAGCGCAGGATTGTTGACACTGATGTGGTGGCGGCTTCACAGGGTTTCAGCCTTGAGCCCTTCCTGGAGGAGCCAGATATTGAACCTGGGACCTTCCTCATGCAAAACATGAATAGGGATGCCATGAGAGTCTGCTGTGGGAGTGGAGTCCAAGCATCCCAAACCCCACTAGCCAAGCCGCATGGTGCTCGTGAATCCACACTTCGAATGCTCCATGGCTCAGCAGGAGCATGACCAAACCACCCACCCCTTACTGAGGTGCCATTTTGTGCAACAATGGTGGCTCAGGCATTTCCGGGAAGAGAGTGTTGCATAAATGGTAGCTGTAAAGGGGCCATTTATGCAATATTACAGGTGTGAATGGAGCATTCATGTCTGTCATGTCGGGTAAATGCCCCCTTTACAGCCGCCATTGATGCAATACTTCCTTCTTGGAAATGCCTGAGCCACCACTGATGCCCAAAATGGCAGCTCAGTAAGAGGATGGACAGCCCTGCAGCTTTGTCAGGCCCTCAACAAGCTGTCAAAAAGCTTATGCAAGACTGCAAGCAGGGACAGGCAGCAGTGATGGCTCAGCAAGCACCTGATGAAGCCAAGTGTGGTGAGTCCATCCTTCCCTAAGCATGCATAGAGTGTTTTAAGCTCCTGACCACTGACCTTAGGCACACAACACCCTCCAAGTATTCCAATCAGCCATGGCAATGTCCTCCTAGCTGTGAACTAGCAATAGTAAAGGAGTTCCTATGAATCTTCTTCTGGGTTCAGTGAACATACGAGGGGGTTGTCCTCAAGGTCAATGTGACCACTAGCTCCTCCCAGAGCCAACCCTACCATTAGGCAGAGTGAGGCAACTGCCTCAGGTGGCAGATGCAGGAAGACATAGGGACATAAGAAGAGCCATGCTGCATCAGACTAAGTAGTCATTTAGTCCAGCTTTCTGTTCACATAGTGTCTCACCAACTGCTAGTGGGAATCTCACAAGTAAGACATGTGTGCAATCTTGCACATCTTGCTCATGTTCCCCAGAAAGTGATACTGCTCCCAATGCTGTCAGTAATATACAGGCAGCATGACTAGTAGCCACTGATAGTCTCATCACCCTTTCATTTGTCTAACCCCCCTTTCAAGCCATCCAAGGTGGTGGCCATTACTACATCTTGTGGTCACACCATAGATTGGTCTAAAGGCAGGCTGATATTGGCCATTTTATTTTCACTCCCTTCCTCCCCCCCCCAATTTTGTTCAACATGTAAATTGCCTTTTCTCAGCAGCCACATGTTGGGGCAGAGCTGTATGAACCATAATGAACCACAGGACCTGTCCTGGACCTGCTAAGGTAGCCGGCTGCCCTGAGGCACACTGATGGATACTGTCCTGTCACTAGCATTGAATGTAAGATTTCATGGCAAGTCCATTTCTCTTCCATGTATGGAATCTGTTGAAGCTGCTCCGGAAGCTGGAGCTAGTGCAGAATGCTGCAGCTCGGCTGTTGTCTGGAGCTGCCCCTTTCCAGCATGGAACTCCTCTGCTGAGGGAACTGCACTGGCTGCCTATTCGCTACCAGGCCAGGTTGAAGGTTCTTGTACTTGTGTACAAAGCCCTAAACAACTTGGGACCAGGATACCTGAGAGAGCACCTTCTCCCTTACCAACCTGCCCGGTCACTGAGGTCATCCGAAAGCCTGCTCCTGGTGGTTCCACCTAGATCCATCCTCCGATTGGAATCCACCAGAGGAAGAGCCTTCAGCGTGGTGGCCCCCCTCCTGTGGAATTCCCTGCCTCTGAAGGTCAGACAGGCTCCAACCTTCTACTCCTTTCGGCGCCTCCTGAAAACATCTTTATTCCAAGAAGCCTTTCTTTAACATGCAGCCTTGGATTTCTGTTTTGTTGTTTTTTTGCTTCTTTTTAAATTTTGTTTTAACTGTTTTATTCTGTTTTTATTTTCATTTTACCTTGTACACCGCTCCGAAATTTTTTCAATGAGCGGTATATAAATATTCTAAATAAATAAATAAATAAATAAAATAAATCAGGAACAACTTGGTAGCAAGGAGGAGGAGGAGGAGCTGCTGACAATGGAAGTAAGTAGACTCACAGAGGGATGGAGGTATTGATGGTGTCTTGCCTGCTCAAGGGCCTTCAAAAACCTGGTGATGCCTCTGGTCAGTACAGGAGCAAAGTCAGAGTGGATGGAAGAACAGAGCTCCTTCCTTGACAAACCTTCTATGCCTACTTGTTTTCTCACATACATATCCACACACCAAACACCACAGCCTACCCGGACCTGTTTTTTGGATTGCTAACCAAATGTTTGAAGTCCTTGATTAGAGTGATTTGCCCAACATCCTTGAGATGGAAGTCTTTAGAAATGACACCATGTGATACAATGTAGAGATTTCCAAACCCATCATGAGAATTCTTTCTTCCTTAATTTCTTTCTTTCATTCATCTACCTTTCATTCTGCTTGCCTGTCCATTTGTCAAAACTTATTTCTGCATTCCTATCAGTGTTGCATCTGGCCAGGACATACGGTGGCCAGGTGGCTTACTTTACAGGGAAGACTCATCTCTTTTGGAGAGTCGGCAGTCCTTTATTTCAAGGAGTCCTCTATTTGAAGAGGTGACCATCTCAAGCCTGGTTTAACATCAAAGAAGCCTTAGGAAGAAAAGCAAGGGCCTTGAGGTTGCTCATCAATGGTTCACATCCAGACATCAGAGTGAAGAAGCACACTGGTCACCTATGCATATACAATTGCATATGAAAATGTTTTGCAAATTGGTGTCCTCTTTGGTCCACCTTTTTGGTGATGCATAACAGGCCACCCTACCAGGACAGCTCCAAATTGGCCTTGAGCTTCACTTTGGGTGAAATTTGGTAGTTTTCCCTCACAACAGACCTGACAGAACATCATGGTACTTTACAAATTGGAAATTGAGCCCGGAAAATGAGACACATGATTGATATCCAAAGATTTTAATCCAGGTGTTTCGGGCCCATGCTCAGTTCATTAGACCAATTAGACTGCACTGGGTGCTGAAAATAAATAAATAAATAAATAAATAAATAAATAAATAAATCATGTGGTAGGAAACTTGCCCTTCAGAATCAAGGAAATGCTTTCCATTGGGCAGAAATGGGGATTCCTAATCCTGTCAAGAATTCTTGGGAACCCCATGTTTTTGAGAGTCAGATGGGACCAGTCCAAGCCCTAGAGATTCACAATTGGGATTCAGTCTCATCTTTGAAGATCCTGTTGGGATTCATTCCCATCCTTAAAGATGCCCAGGCTACTACTTTCTAAAGAATAATAGTCCAAACCCAGCAAAGCATACCCTTGCCTTGGGGTACCTATGCAGATCTACACCTGGACACTGCACTGATTTTGATTTACACACCTGTTTTTATCACCCTGAAAAGAAACCTTCAGTTTCAAGGCTCAAGATAATGCATTTCCTCCCAGACCAAGCTCTAGGACACCATTTATAAACAATGAAGCTCCTTCCTTCCAAGATGCATGCACGTAGGTCCCCAACTCACCTGCAATCTTTTTGGACTGTCCACTTCTCAGCTGTTTTCATCATTTGAGGATGTTAGATGTCATACCTTAGGCAGGATAATTGGCTATTTCTTCACAGGAGTTTAGAGTGGGCATACGATCTAGTAACCCTTGTGCACAACCTTCTTAGGATTGTTGTGGCTTGGAGATAGTTCTGCGTCATGTCCTCAATATATACATGGTGGACACATGGTAGAAACTAATGAATGGATATCATACCCTAGAATATGTCCAACCACGTACTTTGGCAGCATATTGCAAGGGAAGAGTGGAAGACAAGTCTTTGCAATAGAAGGGGAAATGAAAATGATGTATTTTAGGGACACAATGAGTGTCACATTGAGGTACAGTTCTGTTAAGGTTCCAAAGAATTCTAGGGCTTCTTGGACCCAAATTTGAAAATGACTGGGGAAGAAAAGTATATTACAGAGCCCCCATGTTGTTAGTGGAGATCAATGGTTTCATTCTGCAGGGAAAGAGTCCATGATTCACTTTGAAAACTGGACTTCATTCGGCTTCCCTTCCATATTTATGAGGCAACATCTCAAACATTACCTTGTAATCCAAATTAATATTGGATAGGAGTGGGAGGTCAAGAAAAAGGGTCCTGATACTTTGCCTCTCCATTAATTAATTTCTCATAATTTAGAAAGCATATAAAATTTGGGAATACAAGTATTCATTATTTCTCACCAGTAACCACAAGAATATTAATAAATATGGCTGCAGCAGCTCTACACTATTTGACCATTATGACTATTTTCCAAACAACTCCTAGAGATGCAGTTAAAGGTAATGATGCCATGGGTGTTCGATTGGATCTGGGAGTCCATCAAATTCCCCCACATCTACCCCAGCCAGACCTAGTAGGGCACCCATGGTGTGTTTGCGGGCCCATGCATTGAGCACCTATGTGGCCCAACAAACATCTGGCAGCCTTCTGCCCTCATCCAGAGCTTCCATTGTGCACAACAACGGAAGCTCTGAAAATTACGTATTTCCTCCTTTGCATAAATGGAAGCCATAAAGGCTCCATTTAAGAGTGTAAATGGTAAACTCTTGCATAAATGGGTCTTTTATAGCCACTGTAAAATTCCCTCTTCATCCAAACATTTAAAGCTGTTGGTCACCCTATTATTTATTTATTTATTTATTACATTTCTATACCGCCCAATAGCCGGAGCTCTCTGGGCGGTTCACAAAAATTAAAACCATTCAAAGTATAAAACAACAGTATAAAACCATAATATAGAATACAATATAAAAGCTTATATTGTATTTAAAAGCTTACAATATAAACACAATTAAAATGTGTTTCCAGCTACCCACCTCCAAGGGTTGCAATGTCCTTCCATTTCTCTACTATTACCCAGCTTGGGAAATAAAGAGGCAGCCCTATGACATCTCTCCCACCAGGCTCTCTTCTTCCTGGCTTGATGATGATGATTAAAATTGAATAATAATAATAATAATAATGATAATAATAATAATAATAATAAGCACTGGAAGTCTGGCGTCATGGAAAACAAAGTGCTTTCCAGCACCATATTTATTTGGGCTCAAATGAGTGAATTTGTGTTTTGGATTTCAGACCAACCTCTGCATTGTGGTTAGATTCTAGGAGAAATTATTTTTTCTTCAAGCTTCACGAGTTTGCTTTCCAGGAAATGGGCATTTTGTGACTTGCCAAGACCACCACAGCAGCCATTTTATGAACAGAGAAGGCACCAATGCCAGCCATTTCATGGAAGCACCCACAATACCCCTTCAAAATTCTATATGTGCCCACTGCCCCACCCAAAAGTGCCTGTTGTGTATTCTTTCTTCACCTTTGAAATTAATTTTGTTTTAATACATGTGTTTTATTATTATTTTAGTCATGTTTTACCTATGATTATATGCTGCCTCAGGTGCCCTTTTTTTTTTTCTCGGTAGAAAGGTAAGGTACAAATCAAATTTATAAATAAATAGAATTACTTACCTGATCTTGTTTGGAGTCATGGCCTAGATGGCCTGTGGCTCAAGGCTGCCATCTGTTTTCCATCCACAAGTGCTACCCTAACCAAACCTTGCACTCATTGCTTATTCCAGAACCCACACAGGATACAAAATCAGCATGGAAACTTTGCAACCGAGCCTTCATTTCCTCGCTTGGTGAGTTCATTGTTTTCCGGTTGTCATTTGCAAGTTTACAATTCCCTATTTGCGATATATTGTTTCAATATTTAAGTAATGCAGGGTTGACAGCCATAAGGTACATTACTAGGTATTTAAATATTAAAAGAATGGCTTGGGACATCATGAATGATTGCAAAGTCACCAAATACAATTCACATGTTGTGCATTTACAAGCCTAGGGCTGCTGGCAGTGGTCTCTCAGGTGATTTAACAACACTCCCTTCAACATTCATTTGGATTTGACTCAATGTTCCAGAACATGGCAGGGCAATCTCCCCCGTCCACCACCAGCAACACACCAATCGCAGATCCCACTTATCACCAATGCACAATGCCCATCCACTCATGGCATATTTGTTTTGTAGTGTGCTAGGGGTCTCAAACAATGGTGACTCTATCATGCATTGTGGTAGCTTGTCAAAAGAGGGAACGAAGGCCCTGACCTCTACTGCATTTAGGTGCTACCTATGCAGCTAGCCAGCAGGGTGCATGATAGCTTGTTAACAGAGAGCCATTCGATTTTGGCTGGAGTGGTATAAAGTCACCTCACTGGCTCCAATTTGTCTCTTGAGTTTGTCTCTTGAGTGAAAGTGAAGTTACTATGATGCCTTCTATTAGCAACCCTGCAGAGATTGGGTGTGTATGGGACATTGATATGGTGTAGGGGTTTGGTACACATTTAATTGCAAACTTACCTAATTCCATACTTATAAATCAATACATGAACAGAAACTCAACTATCCCTTGAAATCCTCACTTCCCTGAAATTTGCAATGTAGTTTTGTATGGACTTAAAAATGCAGACCAAAATGGACATATGAGTGGAAATAACATTTCAAAATGAATTCTGTTAGGAAAATTGCTTGCAAAAAAAGTGTATATTAGACAAAATTGCCTCCAAAACTTCAGGCATTAGGAGAAATGTGCACAAAACACAGCAGTACCATTCGATTCTATTAAACACATGGTCCTGAGGACACTTCAAAGACACTGAACATGTGAAAAAGCAATCTTTGATTGTGTTAGACCATTGTTCTAAGTGAAATCATCTCTCCAAGTTTCTCAAGAAGAGATCCTTCCCATTACTTTTTAACAGGAAATGCCAGGAATTGAACCTGGGACCTTGAGCATGCAAAACATCTACAGTCAGTTTTTACTAGGCTTGATTTAGGCGGTTCATCCAGGGTTCAGAAGGTCATCCAGGTTCTCATTTGGGGTGTTAGGATGTCTGCAAAGTTGCAATAGTGGGATCAGATTCCTTTTATTCCCCCCTTTCCTTACCTTGCACAAGCTTTCATCTACCTCCCCACCACCCCCACCAAGATATGTTGGTCTACAACTTCCCAACATGACTGGACACCATGTTGTGGAAGGATGATCTACACATTCAGCAGAGTGAAGTGGTTGAACCTTGAGGTAGTCTATTGGACTGTCCTGTCTCAGAAGACTTGGTGTCTCACCTGTGTTGAAAGGGAACAGGGGTTTCTGGAGTTGAAGTCCATAACATCTGGAAATCTACCTGCTGCTGACCCTTGATCTATACCAGCTTTCCCCAACATGGTGCCATCCAGATATGTTGGACTACGTCCTATAATCCTCTGCCAGCATGACCAATATGTTGTAGTCCAATGCATCTGGAGGGTTCTAGTTAGTTTATAAATTCAGTAGAGTGAAATGGTAGAGTCCTGAGTAGGAGATTGGGCTGGACCATCTCAGGCTGATGATGGGGGTACTTTATTTTTTAAAGTGTTTCCCCCACGTATAAATGCCCAGCATTATTTTTTTTACCCCCCTCAAGTTATCACATTGGGGGAATCATTCTCTATGAGCCTCCTCCCTGTTATGTGAGTTCTGTACTTGCTTTGAGATTTGCCTATAGAGAAATTCAAGATGCAATTCTTCAGCCTGCAAGCTGGAGACGTGAGCTCTATCACCAGATTAAGAACATAGGAACATAAGAAGAGCCCTGTTGGATCAGACCAAGGGTCCATCTAGACCAGCATTTTGTTCACACAGTGGCCAAACAGCTGTTGACAAGGGACTCACAAGGAGGACATGAGCACAACAGCCCACTCCCACCCATGTTCCACAGCAACTGGTGTACCACCTCATTTTGCTGCATGTGTAGACCAGGTTTGCAAAGCAGGCATGGGAGAATCAATCGCCTTCTGGTCTGTGTTACTTCATATGTGTTCACCCATAACTGTGTTCAGTCACACATCTGGCTTAATTGGTAAAATTAAGTGGTGCAAAAATTCCATTTAAATATGCACTGAAATGCATGCTTTATTTTCTTTCAAATTATGCTTCTTAAATTTCTTTTGATGAGGACATTCTTTTGATGAGGAAATTTCTTTTGATGAGGGCATTCAGGACATGAGAAAGCCAATAGATAACTGTGTTCCAATGTGTGGATCAAATCAGTTCATACTACCATTCACACACACACAAAAAACAATTTCCTCAAGCATCTGGTGCATATTTGAATGCTTCTCAGAGGGACAAATAACTGGCCCAAATATAGTCACTGCCTTGTCTATTTTTCCTACCCCACTGAGAAAGTCCTCCCATTTGTACTTCTCACAAATTGATGTCTAGAAGATGCATTTCCCTTTCAAACTATGTCTGGCCACAACTCTTGCAGCTTGCTAAACCACTGCACTAATAGTTCACTGCCTTGGGTGCAGTGGTGAAGCTACAGTTGGATCTTAGGCCATGCAGAGTGTGGCAGAATTGGGGACAGTGACAAACCCCCACCCCCAAAAAAATCACACCACACCTGGACCCACTGGGACAGATTCTGCTCACCACAGCACCCTTCCTTCCTTCTTGACATGTACAAAGTTATAGCTGCTTGTTATTATAATTATCTATTCTTGTCTTTCATATATATGAAAGAGAGTTGAGAAGCTGCTCTTCCTTGTACAACCCAAACCAATTTGCATGGGTGACGCCAGGTTCAGCAGAACCTCAGGGGCTCAGATGGTGTTCCGTAGAGTGTCTGCTCCTCCCAGAATAAGTAGATCTGTTTCATCAAGGAGCTCAAGGAGTTTTGCAGGCTTGTCCCCCCCTCCCTGGACTCTGGTCCAACATCTGCCAGCTGGTTTGACTTGGTCCTCACCTGTTGTGTTTCTTGAAGCTTCCTACCTTACTGGGAGACAATAAAGAGGTCTACTACATAATCTACAAAGCTTTATTCAGGCAATAAATTTCTCATCCCACCTGAAGAGAGGCTAACATCTAGGAACTGTATGCTGCCCTGAGATCTTAATGACATAGGGCGGAATACAAATGTTTTAAATAAATAAATGAACATTCCTCTAGGCAAAAACTATGCAAACGAAGCAACACAATTGTCCTTTCAAGAAAAAGGGAAAGCCTTTTCCCAGAGCGCTTTAACTTCGAGGAGACTGGTTCTGAAGAAGCCTTTGGTGAGAAGCTACCTGGGCTGACCTTCTCTCTCCTTCCTTTAGCTCTGCACATTTGAGTCTGCGGTGGACTCTAGTATCAGCTAGCCCTGAAGTGCCTTCCCCCTCTGACGAAAACTAATTTCCCACAGACTGTGTGTTGTTAATGTTTTCAGTGATAAGGTCTGGCGAAGGTTCATCCCCAGCTGGTGAAGAGCCTGTGAGGATCACCTCCCCACTTCCCGTGTAGGCTGCAGAATCTGATTCTAATTGATGGCCTGAAACCCCTTCCCCCCAACCTAAGGGGAACGTGCCTAGTCATGACATCACCGAGTCAGGAAAGCTGGTGGATTTTTTCGGTGGTGCAACAGTGAGGGCAGTAACAAGAGGGGAGCCTCTCATCCCCCTGTCCTCCTTACCACAATGGCAGCAGTGGGGCAGCAGGTGGAGGAGACGGGAGCACCACTCCCTTCTCATCCTCCCTGTTGTGCATGGTGAGGTTGTTGTGTGCACAATAGGGGTGTGCACGGACCCCCCGCTCCGCTTCACTTCCAGATCCGCGATTTGTGGATCGGGCCGCTCCGCCCCGCCCCCGCTCCGCCTATGTCCGCTCTGCTCCGTTCGGAGCTCCGGATCCGGATCGGAGCTCCGTTTCCCCCCCATAGGCTTGCATTAAGCTAAAAAAGTATACAACTTTTTTTCTGTTCAAGTTAGAAACCTCAAGTTTGGCACCATGACACCTCATGGAGGTATACACACGCACGCCAAGACTCAAGGCAGTCCCATCATCCCCTGATTTTGGGGGAATTTATGAAAACCGGGCACCCCATTCACACCCCTTTCCATAGCTCCGTCAATTTGCACTTTAGAAACCTCAAACTCGCCACCATGAAAGCTTATCCAGGGGTGCACATGCACGCCAAGACTCAAGGCAGTCCAATCATCCCCTGATTTTTGGGGAATTTATGAAAACCGGGCACCCCATTCACACCCCTTTCCATAGCTCCGTCAATTTGCACTTTAGAAACCTCAAACTCGCCACCATGATAGCTTGTCCAGGGATACATACGCACGCCAAGACTCAAGGCAGTCCCAGCAGCAGAGCCCAGTAAAGGACCAAGGGAGAGGGGGACCTTACCTGCCTCCGTCCGTGGTCCGTCGCCATCTTCAATTGAGCCCGCGGTTCCACCAGGAAGTCTGAGCCGCAAGCAGCCCAGACTTCCTGATGGAACCGCGGGCTCAATTGAAGACGCCGACGGACCACGGACGGAGGCAGGTAAGGGAGAGGAGGGCGGGGAGGGGGTTACCAGGCCCTGCCGCCGTCACCGCATGGGTGACAGCGACAGCAGCAGGGCCCAGTAAACCCCACTTACCTTTCCGGCAGAGCTCCGGATTGAGATGAAGGATCCGCCTTCACCTCGATCCTCTTCGCCACGCTCTGCTGGCCCCCCAATCCTCTTCGCCTCCGCCTTAAGGGCAGGCGAAGCCCCCCGCTCCGCTCCTGCTTCTCCGGTCCGATTAGAAGCGGAGCACATCCCTAGTGCACAAATCCTCCCTTCCAGGGTCGCACACAGTGACCTCACCACTGTGAACAACTGCCTCCTCATCCCCATCCCAGGTGTGCACAGTGACAGAGGTTGTTTTGTGCAAAATGGTGGTGGCAGTGACTCCTGCTGCCACCATTTTGTGTAAAATAAAAACACACTACTTAGTAAAGTTCTCAAGTTTTGGGAAATTTAGCACGGTTCGGATCGCTGACGCAAGCCAAGCTGAGTCCATTGCAGGGATCAACTGGAACCAACACGGCCAGATATCCTCATGATGGACAAGCCTAAAAAAAATAATCTAGCTACACCACTGTGCATTGGTACAATGTATCAAGGGAAGGAGGACACCACTAGGTCTTAAATAAACTATAAGAAAAGTTCAAACTGTTAAACACATAAAACACACGCACACACAAAGGCAAGTGCCCTCACTCTTCATTGATTTCTCTTTCACACACATTCCCCAGCTCCTACAAGCCTTTGTTTAAAGCTTTACCACTGTAGGAAGCACTCTTTATCCCCACCTAAATCCTGAGCTTAACCTTAAGCAGTCGCAGATTGCACCAAAAGTGCAGATCAAAATGAAAGCAGGATACTCTGCTGATGTTGCCAAAACTCTGGGTTTTCTAAAAGATTTTCTAGGCCTGGGCAAAGCTTGCTGAGAACTTTAAGTGACCCTGCTTCATATCTTCTGAAGAATAAAGGTATGGAAGATAGGAAGAAGCAGGATCCTGGAGCTAGGAGGGGAAAAATATAGAGGGCGGGTGTACTATTTTGGATTTTGTCACAGGAGGTGGAAAATGTTGCATGAGTCACAGCTTTTGGATGCATGGACAACATTTTAAATTGCAAAACAAGCGAGATGTATATTGAAGAGTTTTCCTAGTTTTGCTGGGTGTTCATGCCCTATGGTCATTATAGCTGTGTTGTCTATACAAGAGAAGTACAAGAGAAGAATTATTTCGCAAACATTTTTTTGGTTCCCTCCATGCCATGCACTGTATTCCTTGCAATTATTGAAAAAGTGTTAGCAAAGGTGTCAAAGGATTACCAAAGAGACAGGTGACAGGGGAAGAAAGAATGCATACCTCTTGTCAGAGACAACCATCTCTCACAACCTGATCCTATCATGCAAACCTGACTAGTTGGCATATAATTACTGTCAGTGGGATGCACATTCAGATGCACATCACAATGTCAATGCCCATCCAATGCACATGCCCATCTGCCCATGGTTAGATACCACTAGACCAAGATTGGTGCTAGAGTTTTGCTCCTCAACACTGACAGTTCCTGGTACCTTTGGAGCACACAGCACAGCAAAACAGGAAGCATCTGGATAATGAGGATGAGTTCCCCTCCCTAAAGGACTTCTGCGATGACACCAACCTCACACAGAAGGCCGTGCCAAGCACACCCTTCTCAAGCCAAGCACCACCGCTTGAAAAGCCTGAGGAAAGGGTAAAAACAACGCAACCTTTCCCCTATAGGTGAGGGAACAAGGTAAAGGGTTTTGAAAAAATAGGTTCTATTGTTGACCTCCACAGGTACTGAACTTCAGGTGTATTGGTAGAAGTTTTTACACTGTGTAAAATCGCAGGTAATCAATCCGAGCTGACACGTGGTTTGTGGTAACAGAACACAAAGTCAGGTTTATTGAAATTGAACAGATCTTTGGTATTTCAATTTAGATCAAACCTGCTTATTTTTATATTTTCAACAACAATCCCAAGTCCCTGAAAGTCCGATCTCTTCTCACTCCTCACACACCAAACATTCTCAAGAAACACAAGCCTCAGACACTCCACAAGAATAATACTCAGACTCAGACTCAGACAAGACAAGACTAAACTAGACCACAATCCCCTCAGCCAAACTATTTATACTCCCCCCTCCCCCTTTCTCACAGCATCACTAGCCACACCCTATCAGTCAAACATTCTACACTCACTAGACATACAAAGGGACAGAAAGGTGGGTATCGCCACAACTTTATTTGCTCTCAGTGGCATCATTAGTCCATAGCAAAAGGTGATTCACCATATGGCACCATAGGAATTTCGGAAGCTGCTATATACTGAGTTAGGCTATGGGTCCATCTAGCTCAATATGGTCAACACTCACTGGCAGCAGTCCTCCAGGCTTTCAGACAGGATTTTTTTCCAAACCTACAGGGCAATGATGGGCATTGAATCTAGGACATTCTGCATGGGAAGCATGCACTCTGCCACTGAGCCCTGTGAATAATAATAATAATAATAATAATAATAATAGTAATAATAATAATAATAATATATTTATTTATTTCTTACCCGCCTCTCCCTTTGGATCGAGGCGGGGAACAACATTAGAACAGGAATCAATACATCTTAAAAATTCATGATTTAACATTGATCTGGATAGGCCTGCCGGAAAAGGCTAGTCTTTAAAGGCTAGTCTATGGCACCATCAAGTGTGTTGTGTGAACCCTGATGGGTTGGGATCACGTAATAAAGGACTAACAGTTTCCACTCTAAGCTCTTAATGTCAATAGCAGCTGCACATCAGGGTTGTGAATGGAATGACAGATAGGAAGGGGGAGAGGAAAACGGAGACCTGGGACTAGCTTCCAAGGAGGAGCAGTCTATCTGAGCCAGCTTTCCACACTCAAGTGTCCTCCAGGTGTTTTGGACTTCACCTCCTTTCAGTCTCAATCAGCATGACTTCAGGAGGACACCAGCTTGAGGAAGACAGCAGAGACATGGGATTTTGGCAACAAATCTCTTTAATTTTCACAATCATTTGTATTTTATCCCACTGCCAGTTTTCCTGGTGAATGGGGCCTTGTGCAGGGAGCAGGGGCTGAAATTAGGAGCTTTCCCAGGTGCAGAAATGACTGTCCATTGCACCTATTCCCCAGGCATAGAGAAAAAACCTAATTAGATGTGAATAGAATGGGGGAAACCTACTCCAGGTGTCAGTGAGATGTATGTCATTGGAAGCCAACTTTGGACATCAAAGGGACAAAGCACTTTTGGAGAGTGGTGTCTTTCTTTTTGCTCATTAGGGACTATAGTGTGAGAATATCAAAACTTCCTATTGCTTTTTTCCCCCTTCCCAAGACAGCTGTGGTGAAGCTGCTCTAGCAACATCTACTGATGTTAGTTCAAACACTTCTCCATCCAAGGTTTTCCTATGAAGTTTGCATGCAGCTTCACAAATAGCAGGCAGTTGATAGCAGTAATAGGGAGAGGGAGAAGATTTAATATGTGACAGCTCTTCTCCTCAAGAAGTGGATGGGGCAAGATCTTTCCAGCCTGGTTTGACTGACAGACCACAGAGGCCTTGAATTTCAGCCCAGACCCTTCACAATGCCAAGGAAGCAAAGAGTCATGGTCTTCGGGCGACACACATTTACCTTCATCTGCGAGCTACTTTCCATTCACACTTCTTGGTTTAAGTGAAGGGAACTTTCCTCCATTGCGATTTCTAGAAATATTTCAAAAGCTCTAACAGGGCCTCAAGGGAATGAGAGAGAGAAAATACCAACAGGAACTTGTCAGTCACCCTTAAGTAACACTGGTATACATCGCTGAAGACAGCTTCAGAGCTCTGGTTAAACAAAACAAAACAAAACAAGCCAGAAAACACGGAAACTCTCAGCTCAAGTCCCCAGTTTGAAAGGGCATGTCCTCAATTGCCCTTAAAAGCTGCCTCTCACAGCCAACATTGGCTTCTGTGGCTGGCTACCTATGGCCAATTTTCAATCTGCAGTTATGTCACTGGCTAGAGATGGCACTGAAATGTTGACTAAAGCAAAATATGAAGCATGTGTGATCATTCCTCTGCAGCCAGAATTGTTTGAGGAATTCTAAAGGGATTATCAATAATCATAAACTTAATCATTTCCTGCCTATTTCTCCTCTTACAAGGAACCCAAGGCATTTCTTATTTATTTTGTTATTTTTAGATCTTGCCTTTCCTCCAAGCAGCCCAAAGCAACATATGTATCGTTCTGCTCCATATTATCCTCACAGCAACCCTGTGAGGTAGGCTACACTGAGAGTAAGGGATTGGCCCAAAGTTGGCCAATGAGCTTCATGGCTGAGAGGTCTCCCAAGTCCCGGTCCAACACTCTAATGTCTATACTACCCTAGATCTCAATTAATGCAAGCCTTCCTTGCAGCCATCGACGGTGATCCCTGCTGGGTTTAAAATATTTCTTTTCAGCCAAGGGAGCAAGAAACGTAATGTCCATGCTCCAGTCCTGAGCAGCAGCCAAGATTCAGAAATGGGTAGGAAGAAGCAAGTTGAGTCTCTCATACCCACATCACCAATGGAGGAGCAAGACCAAATTGCTGAGATCAGCCCTGAAACCAATGGCCTGGAACCTGGACTGGGACCCTAGAAACTGCTCATCCTGAGCCCCACCTCCCCACAGAACTTGCTCCCCAATGACTGATCAATAACCCAAAGAGCGCTTCATATGGGATGTAAAGGAAAGGTGTTACAACACCTTGGAGTATCTCCTAGGCCATGTGTCTTATGTGGGAGGAGGGGTAGAGCCTGGGAAGGGTAGTGAGGGAATGGGAATGATACAAGGCATTATTTGGAGTTGGGACACTGTCAGAGCAAGAGTTTGTACTCAGTAACCTGCCCATGGCCCCACAAGCCTTCCTGCTTTGCCAGAACCCCAGACCTGCATCAGCCATCTCTCTCTCTCTCTCTCTCTCTCTCTCTCTCTCTCTCTCTGCCTGCCTGCCTGCCTGTCTACATTGTACTGGACATGTCTTTCCAACTGGGTGCCCCCCAGGTGTGTTGAACAACAACTATCAACCCAATGCTGCTTGGGAATTATAGGAGCTGTAGTCCAAGACATTTGGTGGACACCAGTTTAGAGGAGGGCTGTACTAGACTGTCCTCCTCATAAAGCTTAGTTTTTCCCTTCACCCATAATTGAAGGCTCGATCTTCTGCCTCCTAGCCCATCTGTTAGTAGGCACGTCTGTTGTTTGAAAATCTAGTCCTTTCTGGGCCCAACGGATCCCCGCTAGCCTCCCGGCTCAGCTTACATTTGCGAACCGATTTGTGCAAATAGCAGATGGGATTTGTGCAAATTATGTGAATTATGACTGTGATTTTGTGCAAATTAAGGAGCAGTGATGAGATTTTTATTGATGAGAAGTGGGAGGGGTGGGGGAGAAAATCTGCAAGCTGCCTGATTCAATGCAGATCAAGTTCAACCAGCCTGTGGTGAATTGAGCCAAAGACTGGGGACAGTGGAAGCTGCCGAAAACTCAATGAAGTCCACTTCCTGGACAGATCCCCCTGACATCCCTTCCTTCAGCGTGATGCTCTAGAGCAGTGGTTCCCAAACTTTTTCAGGTAACCGCCCCCTTACTTCCACAATCTCATGCCCACTGCCCACTGTAAAAATAATTATCCAGAACAGCGGTTTTCAATGACCCACTAAGGAAGATAATAACAATAAAATTCAAAACAGTAACAATTAATTGAATATTTATTCAAAATCTAATTGCATTTTTTTAGTTTATTCAATTAAACTTGATCCAGTGATATCATCTTTTCGAAGTCTGATAGTCATTTAGCAAGAATATTAGATATCACATTTAGTAACTAGGGTGGAGGATCTCACTATTCTGTAAATTCTTAATGTGATGGCTGGGCTTGATGAAGTGATACCAGTTTCCCAATGTCTGGTTTAAAGTCACTTCACATGAGTCTTAAATCATTGTGCTTAGTAACCTGGAGTCGATTTCTTTGCTTGGAGAGAAGTAGGCAGACCACACTAAAACCACATTCAACCAAATATGATGTTGGAAATGCAACCAGGAGCTTCTGAACCACTCTCCATAGTGCAGGATAGCGCATTTTGGTGCTTTTGAAACATTTCAATTCACCGTAAAAAGGACTCTTCTTAAACGGTATTATACATGTGTGGATTCTTCCCGTATATGGCTTGGGACCAAACTACCTTCTCCCATAAAAATGTCCCTGGGTTTTAAGACCTTCTGGAGAGGCGCTTCTTGGAAAAGACCACCTCGAGCGCCCCCCTGCCATCCCTTTGCCTCTTAGCACCCCCCTATGCAATCCCACCGCCCCCAAGGGGGAAGTACCACCCACTTTGGGAACCACTGCTCTAGAGGGCACTGCTAGCCCAAAGCCAGGATTCTATTAAAAAGGAAAGGCGTGATTCTCCTTATTCTGCACATCCATTAATATCATGATAAGGGACTTGTTGTCTATGTGAATGCAGCTGTCAGCAATTACAAGACTCCTCTAGTTCTGAAGCTGTAGTCCACTTGGTTTCCTAATTGTTGGTTCCATAAGCCAGAGGTTCACAATCCACAGCTCATGGGGCTACCTGCAACCTTTGGATGCCCCTAGAGTAGCCCGCAGAGCTATGGGGACCCCACCCACTCGGGGTCTCTTTCCCACCAATCACAGATCAGAGATAAGGGCAGAGTTTTCATTGCTAGCACTAACGAGGTAATCCCCTCTCATCTCCAATCACTGATCAGGTCGACAGATACAGGAGCTCAAGGATGGCTCACACATGCCTGATCAGAACTAGTTGATGACACAGTTGCAATGACTTCCATGCATGGAAAAGCACACGCCAGAGATTCAACTATCCAGACCAAACTTGTATGGTCACTTATTTGTCAGCCTGCTTGCCAGAAATGGTTGAGCCAAATTTTGGCCATTTTATGAAAGAAGCCAGCGTATGGGGAGCAATCCACCACTACCCAGAAATGAACAACACAGCAGATGCTGCAACGAGTTGTGTGCGATGGGCAAGACAGTTGAGTAAGGAAACAAGGAAATTATTGCAGTAAGAGACAGACACCAAGGTTCTCACAATCTTGGAGGATGCATTCCTCATAACATTATCATCATGTTTTCATAAGAATAACCAGAACCTACATAAACTAGGAGACAGGCTATTAAAAACTGTTCTTCCCACATGTGGTTGGTTCATTGTTAGTTCTCGAAGAAGAGAATGGGCTCAAGAGACAAAAAATGAACATTTCTTCCCAATGAGAGGGTCTAGAACACTGTATTCTTCCACCATGTTTGAAGACATTACAAGTGTCATGAATCCCTCCAGAGGTCCTCTTTGCCTAGCCAACAAGGAACATCTCCAAAAGACTCACCAGCTAACGTCGACTTGGATCTTTGTAAACAATCTTAATGAATTAGCTTATTCTATTTTCATAAATTAGTTTTATTATTTTAGCAGTATGAATGAGTCAACTGGTAATTAATTACAGCTCTGCTTCCGTCTGCTCGCCAACTTCTCTCCACTCACATCAACTCAAAAGCAAGGCATTTCAGTGGAATCACCTCACATTTTGGGATGAGCATGGATTTCCTTTTGATTCATTTTTTGACCAGAACTTTCACTCGCTCACTCACACACACACACACATTTCCACACTGTAGGAAAGTGGGTGTGCACTTTTTAAAATAAATAAAAATAAATGTGCCCCCAAGTGTGTACCCCTCCCACCCATTTGAACAACAACAACAAAGCTCAGATTCAGGAATGGGTATGAGGTGGACCGAGCTTTGAGGTGGAACTCAGGAGAAAACTTCACTGAGCTCAACGCTGGCTAATTCTCCCATACCTACTCACATACATTCAGCTTCCAGTCATTTTGGGGGAGACATGCATATATAAACCAACGCAAAGGTCAAGTAGTTTTGCACCTTATGCTAAAGAATCCCCTTCCTCCCCATAGACTGCACATGTCATTTGGATTTCACCACCACCACCACAAAAGTAAAAGACACATCGTTGGGAATTTTATTGATTTTTTTTTCTTCAACAAAAAAGACTCCGTGCAGCAGTTTAATTAGAAAATAAAGTGTTTATTAAGAAACTAGACATCAAAGACCCCTAGAGTCTCTGTGAAAGGGGATGTTCCAATTTTCATAGCACAAGATGATAGACGTGGCAAAAGGGTGGGGGATGTTCAAGAATGGAGCAATCTTGTTGATGGGAAATGAGGTAATGGTTTACAATAATTAAAATTGGAAACATTTTTTTCCCTTGAGACTCACTGCTTAAAGCCACCAATTGCAAGTGTCCAAGGCTAGTTTCCTGACCCTTTTCGGCATTAAGGAACCACTGGAGACTAGTCAGTTACTCAAGTGAGTCCTTCCCAAACTGTGTGCTGTGAAAGAATTGCCTAGTGTGCCATAAGAAACAAATCCAATAAACTAAGGACTGTGTGGAACACCCACAGAGGAGACTGTCTGCTGAATCTCTGCATGATTCATTGGGAGGAGGTGAAGTCAGAGCTATCAGCTTCTGTTATGGGTTGGGGAATTGTGCCGGGTGTCTGCTTTTGATTGGAAAGTTCAATCACTCCTGATGCAGGCACACAGTAGAACTAGCTGCTCTCACAGTGGGCTTCATGTTGAGTATCTTTATGGGCACCATTCCTGGTCTACCTCCATCCATTCAGGAAGGCACACCCAGGACAAGTTGACCAATACAGAAACAGCTTGAGTGGGCTCCTCTGTGGATGTGTAGCTCTTACCTTTTGACTATATAAGAAAACAAAAACTTCCTTTTTTTTCCAGGTGAGCAAAGTGCTTCCATTTTGAATTCAGACTAAATATGCCACAGCTCTCACATGTTTGGGAAACAGTGGCTTAAGTAGATCACAGTGGGGAGAACTGTAATGACATCCTTGTGTATTAATCGAGTCAACACCAGGATAGGGCACTTAACCTTGAACTGACCTTAGATCTGGGTTGAAAAACAAGCAAGACAAATGGTCATGTGGATGTAACCCAAGCTGGAGATCAGGCCCAGTTACGTTCACTTCCCAGCATTCCCTGTTTTGACAAGGAGCCTCCCAAAATTACACTTTGGTTAATGTTTTGGTTTTCTGTTCTTATTTAAGCCCAACTGGATCAGTTCCTCCAGTCTTGATAATGAGGCAAACCTGTACATCTGTCACAGCCTTCACCAACCTGGTGACCCTAAGACAAGTTGGACTAACTGGGAGACTTTGGGAATAGTGGTCCAGCACATTTCAGGGGCACCAATTTGGGGAAAGCTGGTCTACAGAAATTTAATTAACTGCTGGCAATTACTATTGCATTTATACTATAGTTCACTTGGTTATCTTAGCAAACTGGCTTAAGATGGAATAAACGGGTGAATGGTTCTAAGAAGAGCCCTGCACTTCATTCCACCAGTTTCCTAGAACCTTCAAGAAAGGGCACCCAATGACGATATGCCTTCACAATATCCTATTCTTAAAGTTCTTCAATTCTGGTACCATGGGATTCACTTCTCCCACCCTGAGGAATTAACCTAATTAAATAAGCAATTCTGGATACCACGTAGCGTGGTGCAACCATTTTATAGCTCCATCAGAGATGAGCTTGTGAGAAGGTCCCATGGATCTCTACCACCTGTCAGAAACCTGAAAAAAATATTTTGGTGCTATGCTCTCTAGAAGCCTATCCAGGGCAATAATTTAGCATCAGCAAAACTTCCTATAACTATGTTGGACCTGGAATCTGAAGGGGTGGGTTGAGAAAGATATCCATATTGGCCATTCCAGACTACAAGTTCTCAGCAGCAAACAAATGCGCAAACCAGAATCTCTAGAGGCTGGAGATCAAGGTCTGTAACACCCCCACCCCCACCCCCACTGGAAAGGTTTTGGGATGGAGTTAAAAGATGAGAGGAAGAAGAAAAGAATATATTTATATATATAAATATAGATCCAAGTCCAAAATCAATATTTGGGTTTATGTCAGAGAATAAGCAATGGCATACTTATTCTGAGCCCTGTTTGCTTAGTTTGTATGCCTAGAGCCAACCATTCGGTGTGCATGACTGAATTATAATACATCTCTAACTTGGCAAGAAAGAAATGGAAGGTGATGGAGATAGAAGGAGGAGTCGGGGAAGGCGAGAGACACTGTGGGTTTGCAGATTTGCATTGGAAAGGCTCTTCTATGCCTTCCGCACTTCTCTTTTCTGCCCTAGACCTGTTGAAATATCACGGGCCTGCAACACCACTCCTCATCCATCTGGTTGTGAAGTCCAGGAGTGCCCCACCTCCACGCCTCCCATCCCCAGATAAAGCCATTATACAAAGCAGCAGGGAAGAGGCCGGTGTACAAAAATGGAACACTGAGATAGCTGGAGAGCGGCTCTAACACACAAAACGCACACGCGCACACACAAACAGAAAATCCTCCTAGGACATTTGCATTTTAAACAAAGCCACTGGTATCTTTTCCTCGGGGCAGAATTGCGCAACCGTCTCGTCGCTGCTCCTAGCATTGTTTCTGCGCAACAGCTTGGGACTAGGCAGACGGAGGGGCAGGGAGGGGTGGACAGAAGTGGGGCAGAGGGGGCTGCCTTTGATCTTACCAAGGGTCTTCACTCTGTTAAAGCATCTTCTGAACTCCCCATCTCCTCCTGCTTTGGGGCAACTCCATGACCTGGCCACCTTACATAACTGTTAGAAGGCGGCCTGAACAGAATGGTGTGATGTCATAAAGACTCCAGGCGGGGAGGACCATTGATAGAGTTGCCAGACTTGGATGGGTTGGGTTGGTTCTTTTATTTTGTTTTATTTTCGTTTCAAAGCAAAGTGCAACTGTTAGGATGACTCCTTGGAGGTTCGTCTTTTTTTTTTTTTTTCCTTTCTTAAAAAATAAAATCTGTTGCTTTGCTTTGCTCTTGTTGTGCCTTGCAGGAACACCGTGACCAACGGAGGAAAAGAAGAACCCTGTGATCTGGTGACAGGAAGAAGGGGGAAAAAATAGCCCCCCTTGGTTTTTTCAGCGTGGTTCAGTCCCACAAGGTGGTGGCTTTGATCCGTATACACACCACACTCTCCCACTGTGTTCTTAAAGGGCACAGCCAACAAACTTGACATCAGAACAAGGAACCTTTCAAGGAGGTTTTCAATTTTAATATCTTTTTGTCTTTCAACTTTTTTTAAACTTTTTTTTTTGCACTGTTGTTTTTGTTTGTTTTTTTAAAAGCCATGACGTCCTTTGCTGAAATAAACACTGACATCCTCAACATAAATGCCGTGATGGTTAAGAGGATTAGAATGTCCAGGAAGGGTTATTGGATTCAACATAATTTCTCTGAAACCTAAAGCAGGGGAAAAGGGTTGGGGAATGAAGGAAAGGGGGGAAAATAAAACAGAAGAGAGAAAAAGGGGGAAGAGGGGGGAAATAAAGCAACCCCATAAAACAAATGTACGAACTAGAAAAGAACAAAGAGAGAGAGAGTTGACATATATAAATATAATTTGTTTGTTTTTTTTAAAAAGAAAAAGAACTAAAAGGGATATTAAACAGACTGCAGCTGAATTATATTCATGCTGGCTAGTAAATTGCAACATTTTATTTCTATCAAACGAAAACGAAAACTTGCATTGGGGAACACAACATTCACTCTTTAGTATTAGAGGAGAAGAGATAGAGAATTTGTGCTTCTTTATTTTGTTACTAACCCAACTTTCTTCCAACATGGTGTTGTATATAAAGCGTCCCAGGCCTGTAGTTTGAATAGTCTTCACGGTTTTAATTTTTGTGAACTGCCCAGAGAGCTTTGGCTATTGGGCGGTATAGAAATTCAATAAATAAATAAATAAATAAATAAATAAAACTTGGGAGCAGGGACTGGGGGGTTTTCCCCTAAATTTCATCTGCCACCCAAAAATATTTGTAAAAACAAATAATGAAAGAGAGAGAGAAATCTTTGCAGTTTTGTCTTTAAAAAGCCTGGAAACCAGATGAAATGCCCTTTTTTTGGGAATCCCCCACTGTTTTTATACTGGCTATGGGCTTTTGAAGGGGATTAGCCAAATTCATGGAGAATAAGTCTATCAGTGGCTATTAGCCATGATGATTATATATTACCTCCAGAATCAGAGGCAACATGTCTTTATATACTAGTTGCTAGGAAACATGTTGGGATGGTGATATTGTGTTCATGTGCTACTTGTGGGCCTCCCATCTTTTTTTATGCTCTTATATTTTTGTTAGCTGTGTCCACTTTGGTGCATACCAGGGACCGAGCATTCTGAGTGGTAGCAACATACTCGTGGAACACTCTTCTTGAGGAAATCCACCAAGCCTTTGTCATGTCCCATCACCTTCCCATCAGTACCAGCTTAAGACTCGTCAGAACCTCAGAAGAGGAGAAGCCTGTTGCTGGTCCTAGTACTTCCAGAGTTGAAGTGGTGTCAGTGGACATTGAAAGCCCTCTAGAGACAACCACTCTAGAAGATGCCAAACTGAAGGAGGCCACAGGTTCAGAAGAACCAATGCAATGTGACTGGTCTCTACTCCCCTCCCCTCCTACCTATACTCCAGAGCCACCAGTATCATCCCCAGGAGTAGAGGTGGAATGTGTGAGTGGAAGCCCAGAAATAGAGGCAGAGTGCCCAACTGGCAGCAAGAGGTTGACTTATCCCTGAGCCCTACTCATGAGAAGGAAGCCAAACCGCTCACATAATCCAGATCAGGCCCCTGATTATAGGCTCAGAAGGGTGGGCCAGGAGAGCCAAAAGAACATGAGAACATAAGAAGAGGCATGCTGGATGAGATCAAGGAGCCATCTAGTCCAGCATTCTCTTCACACAGTGGCCAACCAGCTGTCAACACAAAACCAACAAGCAGGACATAAGTGCAAGAGCACCCTCCCACACATGTTCTCCAGCAACTGGCATAAATAGGCTTACTGCCTTGAATACTGGAGGTAGCATAGAGGCATCAGAACTAGTAGCCATCAATAGCCTTCTCCTCCAGGAATTTGTTTAATCCCAATTTCAAGGCATCCAAATTGGTGGCATCACTACATCTTATGGTAGTGAATTCCATAGTTTGACTACGTGCTGTGTGAAACAGTTCTTCCTTTTCTCTGTCCAGAATCTCCCACCAATAAGTTCCATGGGATGACCCAGGTTCTATTGTTATGGGAAAGAAAGAAAAAATGTCTCCCTATCCGCATTCTCCTCACCATGCATAATTTTGTACACCTCTATTGTGTCTCCCCTTACTCACCCTTTCCCGAAGCTAAACACTCCTAGCTGTTGTAACCTTTCCTCATAAGAGAGATGCTCCAGCCCCTTGATCATTTGAGTTGCCCTTTTATGCATTTTTGACAGTTGAACATTTTTTAAGTACTAGAAAAAACATGTTTAGCTAGAAAGCTGCTCTTTTGAGACCTAGTTAGTGCTGAAGCAACACCTTATCCTGTAGTGATCTCTTGTTGGAATAGCTTCCCTGCTATCTTAACCTCTGACCCACTGGATAGCATCTTGGGTAAGGCTGAATGTTGAACCACATGGCAGACATTGTAAGAGGGAGGCAGAACTTGCTTTCTTCCCATTTTTAGAAGGGCTTTGAACCCCCTGTTTATTCTGACAGGCTTCATGAAATGATTGATTTTACTCCTCTTGCTGGTTCTTCAATTAGATTTCTGCTAATGTGTTTTTAATCTCTTTCATACTGTGAAATTCTTAATTGTCAGAATTGCCTTAACTGGGATTAAAAAAAAGAGAGTCTACAATAAATAAATGCTAATGCAGACGATCTTACAGGGGTGCTATGCATTAACAGGTGTTAACTGCTTTGCAACACGTACAATAAATGAGAAGTATTACTATAGTTTAATATTGTCACCGGCGCATAGTCCTTAGGGACTGAATGAACAAGAAACTTCCCAGCCCATTAAAATGGTGTAGAACAGCCTTCCTCAACCTGGTGTATTGTACTGCATCTCCCTTCATTTCCAGGCAACATGACAAATGTCTGGGGATAATGGGAATTGCACTCTGACATATCTGGAAGCCCTCAGGTTGAGGAAGGGTGATGTAGAACATTTAATTTTTTGCTCAAGTTCTTTAGTCTACATTGTATGTCTGTGTGTCTTTAAGGTTGGCATCTTAAGGATACACGCTATTAAGTAAGTTCTATTGAGCTTAGTGATAATCTCTCACCTTCCTCCTTTCAAAATTTGTGGAGATCTCTCTTTGGTTTTTAAATTGCATTTATATAGCAACCCCACTAAATTGCTCAGTTTTCTTCACTGACATCATCTAAGCAATCCTTATATCAGTTCTGCAAAATAGAGACTTGCATTCTTTTTAATTTTTGTAAGTTGAGGGATAATGGCTTGCTTAAAGCCACCCAGTTCATCAATTGAGGTGTTTCTCTACCCCATAATTTGCAGGAATGTAAATGAGCCATGGACTTGCATACCTCCTGTCCCACTCCCATGCACAGCTTTATTTTCAATTTCCTAGTTGATGCCATTTCCCAATATATCTAAATTGGAAAACTGTAGCTTCTTGTAATCCTCCAAGTTGCAAATGGAAACTCACAAATATGACTTTGGAGAATCATCTAAATCAGCCAACTTGGTGGCTTCCAAATGTTTTGGACTTAAATTCCCAGCCAGCATGGCCAATGGTGAAGAATGCTGGGAGTTAGTCATGTAGAGTAGACCTATTGAAATGAATAGGACAAGTAAGTCTTGACTGACTTTAGTCTTATTCATTTCAGTGGGTCTACTCCACAGGGGACAAACATTAGATTCTACCACAGACTGGAAAAAGCTGATTTAAATGGAGCCAGTGAGTTTGCGGCAGAGATTCCAATCAGGGCCTTGCTGCTAACCGCTTCAACAAACCAGCTTTCAACATTCTGCCAAATGAATTCAATCCAGATGCTGTCATATCCACTCTTCCTTTCTACTTACTAGTTACAGTGCCCATTTTCTTATTGAGCAGGGATGTTCAAGTTGTACTCCTCCAGGTGCTTTGGCCTACAATTCCTATCATCCACCACCATTGCCTATACTGGCTAGGGATGGACAGACTCATCCAGTCAACTGCCAAGCCACTGTCTGCAGTGTTGCAGGAACTTCTTTCCAACCTGGTGAGTGCCTGACAAAGCCGGGTGACAAACCACCCTTACCCGAGCCCTCCATGGTGCGCAACAATGGCGACTTAGGAAATTGCATGTTTCCAAAGTTGGGTAAATGGTGGCCGTAAAGGCCCCACCTACACAAGATTAAAGGTGTGAACTTTAATTTCTGGAGGCACCATTGTTTTGCACAATGGAGGCTCCAGATGATGGCAGGCAGCTGCTGGGTGGTCAGAAAGTGATGGTGTATTTATTTATTTATGTATTTATTTATTTATTACATTTCTATACTGCCCAATAGCCGAAGCTCTCTGGGCGGTTCACAAAAATTAAAGAGTGATTCACAGGACCTACTCAAAGAGTGGTCCTGTGAATGTGCTGTGACCCAGTGAGCTGGGTCTGGGGGGTGCTGGGGAGTCCACTGGACTCTCGGACCCAGGTGGGGGTATACAACATCCCTAATACCAGCCAGGGCTTATGGAAGTTGTAGGTCAAACCACCTGAAGGCCACAACTTGCTCACCTCAGTTATAGAGAATATAAATACATCTGGTGTATATCAAACTTATACCTAATCCTGAAGGTTATCTGCCCACTATTGTTATTTCATGGCCATCTCTGGGGAACTGAATCTCAGTTTTGCTAGTGTGTAGTGAATTTTGGAATTTTGAAAGTTTTAGTAATGGGGGAGTAATATATATAAAAAATACCATAAAAGATGCACAACTTTATGAAACCAATATTGGCCACCTAAATTGAAAATGTTAACAAAATCTTCAAATACATGTTTCAAAAATGTCTCTAATTTAGCATGCCAAAAGATTCCCATAAACATGACTTGGTCATTTGGCTTACCCTCTTCCATACTACAAATTCTCTCTCTCTCTCTCTCTCTCTCTCTCTCTCTCTCTTATTTGATTTAAAGCACATGCAACTTTTTGACCTTATCTGCAATTTCAGAAGTGCTCTTAGAATGTGAAAGATGTTTCATCTTTTCACTACCTCAAAATGTACTTTGGGTAAGCAAACACATTCAATGAGCAATAGATTTTTAAAAAAACACACACCATTAATTAGGTAAGGGGGAAAAAGATTTCAGAGATCTTCACCAGATGAAAAAGCTGCTCAGCTAGCTAGAGATTCTATTGTCTCTTGAAAGAACAGTCAAGATGGATCCATAATAGAGGCAAATCTATTTTGCTGCTGCATTGGGGTCTGCATCTTAGGAAGAGGAATTGAGGGTGGGGCCAAGATGGGATCCTACATCATCGTCAGTCTCTCTTGAGACCTATCCAAGCATCATCAACATTTGTTTTTCTTAATTGGCTAATTCAGCATTAGAAATACCAGATTCTTCCTAGCTATTCTTAGAGCATTTTCGCACATGAGACTCCAACAGGCTTTTGTATTTCTTGCATCTGTAATACAAACATCAAGTTTACATTGCCTAAAGAGCTGAGACAGATTCTCTCTCTCTCTCTCTCTCTTGTACTATAGGCTGAGGAGAGACAAAAGGAAGTGCTTCTTCAAATGAAACACAGTCATGAATGTTAAGAAATAACATTTAGTAATTATGGCCCTGTTCAGACAACATGTTAAACTATGATGGTTAAGCATTTGGAGCTAAACATTATGGCTTAGTGTGTCATGTGAACTATTCCTAACCATGGTGGCTACATAACCATGGCTTAAACATGCTCACTAACCACTTGCTGCTAAAGCCTTAGCGATCTAACCATGGCTTAGTGTGTTGTCTCAATAGGACCAATAACTTATTATGATTATGGTTGTTATTGTTATTATCATTAAGATTGTCAAAGGGTATGGTTATGGCCTCTATCTTAGGCAGCTTTACAACAGATTAGACAAATTCTTGGCAGGTAGGTCTATTGATGGTAAGGATCCTCCAGGTTTTTATTTGGTCCGTAATTTTAAGAGGACTAACTTGATTTAGCACCTCCCAGCTTAATCCAAAGATTAGATCCACTTACTTCAGATTACACATTTGTCTGAATGTTGTAATGCAGTTATTGGCTCAAAAATATACATTATTTTAGGACAAACGTACAAAAATGCATATTTCACTAAGTAGTCAAATATACATTTAGGTGCTTTTTAAACTCAAAAAATTGCTGATTGGCCTTATGAATGAACACATAAGAAAATGGCATGGGCTGGAATTAGGGTGATCTGTTCATCCCTAATCAATATCTATCATGATTGGGTAGGTAGGGATGTGCTAATGAGTGACGTTAGAAATCATTTGGATTATCCAAATGTTCCCTTGTCCCTCATCTTATGACTAATTCCCATTTGTGTCTGTGATTGCTGCGCATGAACAGGAAACATGGGCAAATCTTGCCACAATCGAATGGGAGATTTCCTCATATCTCCCCAAATTTCCATAAATGACCCAATTTGCACATTCCTCCACCCCATCGACTAAAGCAGAGCTAATCCAGTCTATCAAAGAAAGGTGTGCAAATTAAGAAATTTGTGCAAATCAAAGTGGGAGTCAAAATGAGATGAATGCAAGCATGAGTTTAAAAATTTGCAAACATCGTCAGTGGACATATGTTTGTGCTCCTGCTCCAAGCTTCAAATGGGGGGTTGCTCACATCTTTCATGTGCAAAAATGAAATTCTCATAATCCCTACTGGTAGGTGAAACCATAGCTTTTCTGTCATGGTTGTGCGTATCTGTCTAAAGTATCACTGGAGATGGAATGCTGGAATAGAAGGATCTTCACTCTGATCCAGCACGGTGCTTTTATGGTCATACAATGTACATTCACATTTTAAACCCCTCTTTTGCTTTATGTCCTGTAGTGAAGATCATTTGCAAATGTGTGCAACCAGATTAAGATGCTCAAAGGCCGTTTTAGTACCACATGCAAAAATGCTCACACAGTTCCCCCTACAGCTTGTTCACAGTTTCCTCCTTGTCCTGAAACTCAGTTTTATTCCGTATGGATCAGAAACCAAAATGGCTCTTGCTAGGCAAACATCATCTATTGCCATGTGTGAGACGGACCATGTCACCAGGGAGCTGGAGTTTGGCATAAATGACTCTCAAAATAATTTTGAGTATGGATTCAACTTGGAGGAAAACCACTGTACTATGGATAATCTCCTGAGATACACCTCCCATAATGCCTGGCTCAGAGGACGGACCCCCTGAGTCCAAAGCATCCGAGCCTAGCCACATCTCTGAAGATCTGTATTCACCACCTCTTTTTCCCCAGCCAATGCAGTTCTTCAGAGAGTCCACCTTCCTCTGGCTCACTCTGAGAGGATCCTCAGAGGAAACCAGAAGGCAAGTGATGGGGTGGGGGCGACACAGTGGTGGCAATGGCGATTAATGTGGCAGTGCCATGCTTATCTGATCCCACCTCAGGCAGTGAGAGAATGTGTACCAGCGCTGCTCTGGATCAGATTGAGATGATCTGATGAAGGAACTCCTCAAGTTACATGTAGCTTTGCCCTTAATTTGCAACACTTCCTGCTTGGTCATGGCATATTATTATTTTTATCAGGAGTCTTTTCAGAGGGCTGTGGGGTGGGGAATAGAAGGATATTTCTACACCATATCTGAAAAGACGTAGAAGGCCCAAAGCTATCCAAACCATAATGAAAATTTGACTAAGAGAATGGGCAAGCATGTTGGGCAAGGAGGGGACTCCTTCCTTTCACCCTGTACCCAAAGTAGGGACAATGACATCCATGGTAATCATGAAATAGAAGAAAAGCATGAGTATGGCAAGGCTCTCAGAACTGCTGACAAAGACAAAGAGCTCAGGGTGCAGGGATGGGGGTGTTTAGGTTGCTCCACATGCCATGATATTGATCCTGTACAATGGTGAGGTAGCAGCTAGATGAGGGAAGACCGGAAGGACAGGTGAAATGATGATGTTTGTTACAGAGAGGTGTATGTTCACTATTGCCTTTGTCCTAGCTGCTCAACTTCTCAACAAACATGTAACCCTCTCCTCTGCCATGTTCGCTGTCCCATAGTCCCCCCACCTCTTTTATGGCTGCCCAATTACTTTCCACGCTCCATTCGTAATTGCAAGGAAACCAACTTTTCACGAAGGATGGGCATATTGTCAGTTTCATTTCCTCCCGCATTACAATTATTAAAATCTCAAATCCTTTCGCTCACAAACATGAAGACATTTTGCGAATTTGGGGAAATGCTTCTCAAAAATGTAGTGAAAGGAAATTCCCAATGATCTGCACCAGCCGTATCCATTAGGTACAGCTATTTTCAAGCATGGAGGAAAAGAGGTGGGGTATAAATGTAATGAATGAATAATAAAAAATAAGGACAAGGACCATGATGTACCTGCCTGGTATATAGCTGTCAAAGGTGAGGAGAGTGCCGGAAAAAAGGGGGGAAGTGGCAACCTTAATTAAGCACTAACATGCAGGGACGGGTGAGCTCATACCTGGCCGTGCTGCACATCACCTGCTGAGCCACCATTCTGTGCAGAATGGCAACTCGATCTTCCTGTTCATCACCATTTTGCATCAACAGTGGCTGTCAAGAGGTCCGTTTATGCAAAATTACAGATGTAAATGGTCTAACGCCTGTAATTTTGCATAAATGGACTTATTTACAGCTGACATTTATGCAGCAATAGCGATTCACAGAAAAGGCCGAACTGCCATTCTGTACAAAATGGTGATTTGGTAGAACACCAGGGACCACCATGTTTGCCGACTTAGTGTGCACCAAGTTGGGCAGGTGTGGGAGTCCTTGGACTCCAACCTGGGGTGACTAGTTGGTGGGAACCTGCCAAGTTTGAGGCCCGCCCCCCCAACCAGACACGCATGACATCCCTACTAACATGGTTGGATACACAAGGATTTTAATCCAGACCTTTAAGAACAAAACATTGAAAGGTCTGGGCCTGGATGGGTCAGTTAAAACAAACAAATAACAGCAACAAATACCCTCCGGTTCCTTTTGTCCCAAGTTTGGGGAACTTCAAACATTTTGGTAAATTCTGGTTAAACTGAAATGAAATAAAAATTCTCATCCATCCCTACATTTAGCCCCTATTGTCATTGCCTATGTGGTGTCTCCCATGTTCGTAGAAATGCACCTAAAAGCCTTCCATCTACGTGGTTCTTTTGTGGACCTTGCATATGAGACAGGTAAATTTCATGAATAACGGGCTCAAGTTACTGGAAGCCAGATTCCGGCTGGACATGAGGAAAAACTTCCTGATTGTTAGAGCAGTACGACAATGGAACCAGTTACCTAGGGAGGTTGTGGGCTCTCCCACAGTAGAGGCATTCAAGAGGCAGCTGGATAACCATCTGTCAGGGATGCTTTAGGGTGGATTCTTGTATTGGACTTGATGGCCTTATAAGCCCCTTCCAACTCTACTATCTATGATTCTATGAGGAACCATGTAAGTAGAAGTCTTCAGGCCTTCCTCTAGTAACATGGCAACAACTATAGAAACAGTGGCAACCCCCACACAGATGGAGACCCATGTGATGGCACACTTCCACATTCTCCCTGCCTTCCTCACATCAAACACCTACTATGTTCACAAGGACTGAAGTCTAGGGCTCTCCAAATGCACTCTCAATCTAACCAAAAAATGAAGTGAGAGATGATGGTTTCCAAAGCCACCTCAAGGTAGGGATGGACAAACACACTATGCTCACCATCACCCAGATTCTACAAGCGCCTAGCTGATACTTAGGAACACAGGAAATTGCCTCATACTGAGTCAGACCCATGATCCAGCTAGCCCAATATTGTCAACACTGACCGGCAGCTGCTCTCTGGGGTTTCAGGCAGGATTCTTTCCTTGCCCTACCTGTAGAAGCCAGGGAACGAACCTGGGACCTTTTTCATGAAAAGCAGGTGCCCTATCACACTGAGCTATTGCCCCTCAAGATAAGCTCCCCTCAATCCTTAGGGTGGGAGGGAGGTCTCAATTGTAAGAGTGAAGATTACTGGACAGCACTTTGTTGAGTGCCTTCCCACCCTGCTAACCCTGATGTCAGGCTTCTGATGGGGTACTCATTTCAGACCACCATTTTGTATGCTCTCCTGTGTAACATCTCCCTGCACGGCAGCAGTAACAACAAAACATTGGAGCTCTGCTCTGCATGTGCAGCAAAATGAGGTGGTAGGCAAGCCTGGCAGAAAGAATGGTATTCTCAGGCGTCAGCCATTTCCAGGCCCAATTCCAAACATGGGCCTTTGCATCAGTTTAAAAAGGAAGGTGTGACAGTAAGACACCCCCTCTGAACCTTGGTGATCCTTCAGGAAAACCCCACCCCTCCTCTGCCAGGTTCTCAAGTCTCCCTGCTTGTCGAGGTTGACTTTGCAGATGGGCAGGGATAGTAGAGCAACTCCTTTCTGCTCTGCTCTGACAACACTGACAGAGATGAACTCACACAGATCACGTGTGAGTTCACAAAGGCGGAATAGGCCCCCAAACACTTCCAAACTATTTCTAATCATCCCAGAGTGCAAGACATGGAATAATTGGCTCAAGTTACAGGAAGTGATTCCGGATGGACATCAGGAAAAGCTTTGTGACTGTTCGAGCAGTATGACAATAGAACCAATGACCTAGGGAGGTCGTGGGCTCTCCCACACTAGAGGCATTCCAGAGGCAGCTTGACAGCCATCTGTCAGGGATGCTTTAAGGTGGATTCTTGCATTGAGCAGGGGGGTGGACTCGATGGCCTTGTAGGTCCCTTCCAACTCTGCTATTCTGTGATTCTATGGTTCTATGATTAAAATCTTAGCTATAAACTACAAGTCCCACTGCAGTGCTGAAACTATTCCCTGATAGTTGCTGCCCTGAGATCATCTTCTGAAGCCCTGCTCAAGGTGCCCTCACAAACCAAGTTACAGTTGGCTATTCATGAGTAGACCCTTTCTGCGTGGGACATCCATCCTAGCTAGAGTCACCTGACACCTACTTTGTTGAATTTTCCATGCCAGGCAAAGAGCTTTCAACTCTCCCAATTTCTAAAAGAAACAACAGCAGTGCATTCTATTTTTAATAGCATGTTAAAGGCTATGTTTTAAAATAGTGCTTCCTCATGTTTTAGCTGCTTTGTTATTGATCTTTCTTTGTTAAAGCTATTTCAAATCATTTCTGCTGATTTTTCATGTCTTTTATGTTCTTTTATCAATGATTATATATATATATATGCTATATAGTGTGTCGCCTTAGAGCTCCCTCCCTAGGGCAACTCATAGACTGAATAAAATGAATATTTGGTGGTGTTAGACCCAAGATTGCTCATTCACACATGCAGGTGGTAAACATGCATGTGTGAACTAGTCCAATGACCATGCTTGGCCAATACCCTAGTTTAAATATATGGGGAGGGGAGAGTTTGAAAAAGGTCATAATGAAGTCAGTATGGCTTCTCTGAGATTTCCACATTAAGGTCGTGGGATCTTTGAGAATTCCATGCTGGAGTCATTAAATGTCTGGTAAGAGCCCTTCCCTGAACCTATTAGAGCCCTGCTGTTTCCCTGTTTAATATGAGACATGTCTCTATTAGCTGGAATCACACATTTGTTTTCTCTGGAAACCTTTTATGGATGGAGCAGTTCCAAAGTACTAAATACTGCAGTCTGATAGACTGAAAAGGGCACAGATCCAAAACCTCTCTGACACTTCCCCTTCCACTGTCCTGTGTAAAGGAGGGGAGTACTTAGTAGAGTGAGGGGAAATAATTTTAGGACAGCGAAATTAATGATGAAAACCTTCCACTTTAAGCTGACTTGCAGTGATGCCAAATCAGTGGTTCCCTGGCAGCTATTTCAACCCTGACATGATTTTCTAAAAGGGCAAGAGGAACACTTCTTCCCACAATGCCCTGAGAGGTCCAGGAAGCATTGCCAAATCAGTTTGGCTGATCCAACATTGTTTTTACTAGATCCACGCCAGGGCTGTGTAGGAGTGCATAGGAAAAAAAAGTTTTTTTTGGGGGGGGGGCTCAGAGATATTCAGATACAAGGGCTGCAGCACATTTGCCCAGAGAAAATACAAAGGAGATCTCACGGCTAGCCAACATGTTTAAGAAAGCTAGTGAATATCAAAAGATGCACAGGACAGCCTCTCAAGAATACCCTCATTCTGACGTTGCATGAACGCAAACAAAGAGGGTGAATGGTATTTTTCATGCCTCACCTCCAGGCTTTCAGTGTAAGGTGTGAAAGAGCCCCCACAGATACAAGTCTAAGCATGGAGATGGTGCACCAAAAGACTGGTATCACAACAGCAAGATTCCCCATTATTTGGGGAGATCCCTCTGCACCTACAGTTGTACACTGAAGGACTCTTTCAGACCTCAGAACGAACCTATGGAGGTTGGGTACAGGTAACTGTGCTGCTCACCTTTGCACTCATTCAAGCATCTAGTCTGAAATGGGCTAGTATGAAGGGATGGGGAAAAAATTGGTTGACATTTTAATGGTAACTTACCAAATTCATACTTCTCTAAGTGATACACAAACCAAACTTCATTTATGGGGTGATATTTGCACTTTTCTGAACGTAGTGATGCGAAGTTCACAAATCAAAAGAAATGCAAACCCACATAAATGTATCTAATAGGGAAGAGTCTGCACAAATATGTGCATATTATGCATATTATTGCAGAAACAGGATAGAATTAACCTATTGTTGGAAAAAGGAGAAATTGAGCAAAATCAAACTGGACAGGTGCATCCATCCCTACTAGTACACATATGCAACACCTGAAGATTCTCATTAATCTCTTCTCCATGTCTCTTGCCACTCCACTCTATTCATGCGCACTTCTCATAAATACATAAGCCTTTCATTTACCTCTTTCAGCAACACTTTGTTAATTTTGCCTGCTCCTTCAGCATTGTATGCCTGTCAACACCACCACACAGTATCCCTTCCAGGCCTTGAATGCTAATGTTTTTTGGATTCTTAGTTGGTTTTTAAGGATCACTTGTGATCTCCATAAACATTCCTGGAGACCTCCACAGGTGAGCCCACGTTGAAGGACCCAATAGCTATAGACATTGTGAAGATTTGGTTTGCTTTTATTAATGGCACCAAATTCAGTGTGTCTCTGTGTGTTTCCCCTTGGGACATTTATATCAATCAATCGATTGCAAATTTGCATGTAGTTACTGAGGAACTCAGCATCACTATCTCCATATTTTTTTTCCTGCGGAGGTTAATGAAGCAGAGGCTTAGGGCATAGCTAGACCAGCTGATATCCTGGCGATCAACCCGGGGTCATCCCTGTGCATCCTCAAGACCTCTGTGCCCACTGGGGGGGGGGGGAGATTTTTTTTTAAAAAAAACCCTTATCGTTTTCAGACAAGCATGCATGCACTCCTTCTCCTTTAAAAAGACAAAATGGCTGCCACTATGTGGCACACCACGTGTAGACAAGGGCGATGATCTTGCGATTATAGAATTGCAAGATCGTCGCCATCTGACCCCCTTGTCTAGCCATGGCCTCAGTGAGAATTGGGTAAATCCTAATATAAAAACAAACCCATACTCCCATACTTAAAATTGTGTGTGTGTGTGTGTGTGTGTGTGTGTGTGTGTGCATGTGTGTGTAAAGACAGCTGCTGTACTACTTACAAATAAATATAAGGAAGCAATGAATGGTTGAAACACCACAGATCAAACAAATTGTGTGAATAAGTTCCAATTGTGGCTATACCTGTTGCCAGTTAACCTTTGCTCCCATCAAGGATGTGATAGCTTTGAAACAAGAGTCTTTCTAAATGTCCAGACACTGTAACAACGGGGGCTTGTTTGGGCATAGATATTCCTAACCTGGGAGTTACTGACCATGGTATGATTAAACTAATCAGAGACACTGGATGAATTGGGCTAGAACTGCCAAATGGTCTTCACTTTGCCAGCCTTAATCTACTAGCTACCTTTCTCACTTTAGCTCAGGGAGATGATGGCTCTGATGGAGCCAAATGAGGCAGAGGATAGCTTTAACACCTAACATTACAGATTTCTCTCACAATCACTAAACTGAAGAAACAGTAACATCTGGTATGGAGGATTGGATGATAACATGCCGGTTGACAACAGCAAACAAACGGCATTCAAACTAGAATTGTCATGGAATTTTGCCCAAAAGCATACTGAGACAGGGTGGCTAAATGCAAAAGAGGGAAGGTCTCTTTGAATGTGACTAAAGACGGCTGCTGTTTGGCTTGCTGCCAATTAAGGATGGCTGAATCTACCATTTTTGTCAATTCTTAAATCTGGTTCTTCCCAAACTTGAAGAACTTTTTTTTTAAAAAAAAACACACCAAAAAAACAAACAAACAAAATGATAGCATGCAAATATGTGTGCCTTTTTGTACGCACACTTTTTGGGGTGGGGGTGGGACAGGAGAACTCCATTTCACAATTCAGGAAAGTGCAAATTTTGAAGGATGACTGGGTTTTGTTTCATGTATTCATTTGAAACTGCAAAATTGGGTAAGTTTGATGGTCAGGGCTGATGGGGGGTGGTGGTTGCAGATGCTTTGCACAACATCTGCAGGACACCAAGTTGGGGAAAATACAACATTGATAAGAGAGAAGGTCAAGTAGGAACCTGGTAGTTCTGCATGGACCTGTGGTCCATTTGATCAGTGTATTGGCTCCTTTTCTCTGAAACTCTTTCCCTGTTGATGTCATGCACGCACCAATGATGTTTCATTTTTGGTACCTGCTGAAGACATTTTTATTGTTATTACTTAAATAAGCCTTCCCTGATTAACCAGCCATGGTTTTATTGGGATAATTTAGATTTGGAATATTTTAATTGACTCTGAATTTTGATTCTTTTTCTTCCTTTTTATTGTTCACCGCTTAGGAATTTTATTGGATGTAGAGGGGTATATAAATCTTGTAAATAAACTAAATGGAAGGTACAAGGAGAATAGAAAAATGTTCTTGGGTAATCTTCAGCAGAAGCAATATGAAGGATTTGAAGAGAGAACCTTTCCCCCTGATGGCCAAATCCAATCTCACTTTTCCAGGATAAACACACATGCCAACACTCATGGTATTGGGTAAAGATGCTGTGTAAATCTAACAGTGATCTGGGAGACTAGACTATTTTCCCACTTCCCATCATGAGAGAGGGGGACACACCACCCATCAATGTTGTAGACAAAAAACAAATGAACACAAAAACAGAGCAAACGAACACACACATACCAGGAAGACATAAGACATTGAATGAAGAGCCCTTTGGGGGCTTGAACTGAGAACATCATGGAACATAGACTAGTAAGACCTGGGACTGTGTGTCCGAACATCAACACCTATGATTTGCAGGGAATATGAAGCTTCTGATGGGTCAGGATTGCTCTAAATACACCTGGAAACTAGCTTCTACTCTTGGTCTGGTCAACAGAACACTACCTAGTACTTAATGTACCTCTATGTTCCAGAAATAAATTTTAGAGAGCCTGGTATATATGTATGTATGTATACACACAAACACCCACCCACACCCCCAATTCAACCTGTTTCCTAGACTGCTGCCTTGCCTTTTGCAAGGCGCCACAAGATGGATGGATGAACAAGCAGAGCACCATGTGAGTGAGTTATGTGGAGGATGTCGGACAGCAGGATGCTAACAAAACAGATGCTAAACACCAAATTGTCATCAAGCGAAAGGTTTTTCCTCTCTCCAAAATAAATAAATAAACAGCAAACCAACAGTGTTCTGTTTTTGTTAATCAGCTGTTCCGTTATCAACGGACAAACAGCTCTCTAATGGATACCTACTGGGTTGTAGCCTATGCAACTTATGCTGTTGTTCCTTTGATCGATTCGCCCCCGAGATCATCAAGTAAATGAGGGAGGGCATCATGTTTCTTCAGGAAATGTTCTGTGGTGGATACATTGATCGCTGCACTTAGCTGGCTGCTGCATGAAAAACCTCATCCTGAAATGGTTCCACAGTGCCCGAAACTGCGTCTGAAATGGTTCCACATTGCCCTAATCCTGCCTCTTGATTAAAGAACCATCTCCAGATGCGGAAGGGAAAAGATATTCAGCTGTTCTAACATAGCAGGTCTTCTGACCGAAATTAACCCCACACCAGACAACATCCCATATTTGGGGGAGAAAGAGCACAATGCTCAGTGGTAGAGCACATGCAGGAGGTCCCAAGTCCCATCCGTGGTATCTTTGGTTAGGAAACTATCTCAGGTAGCACAGGTGGAAAACATCTCTTCTCTGAAAATTCTCTAGCATAAGTACCTGGCTAGGTGGTGTCATGGGCTGGGTGCATGGTCTATTTAAGAGAACATCTTTGCTTCATCCCGGGGAGAGGGGTTTCTTTGTATCTGAAAAGGGAGTAGCAAGTAGAATGCCAAGGCCACGCTGTGCAAGAAGTGCCTGGCATCTGATAGCACCTCCCCGGGTTGGTACCGGGGGGGGGGGGGAGAGAGTAACAAGTTGCAGCTGTGCAATGTCTGGGAGCATTCCCCCTCCCTTCGGGTGAGGTGTGGGTTGCTAAGGGGTTTCTATTGGTCAGGGTGGGTCTGGTGACAAGGGGGTCCCAGAAAGAGATAAACAGCTTGGACACCCAAGTGTCCGGCCTCTTTCCTGTGGGTGTCAGGAGTCCAGGGTGTCAGGAGTCCAGGAAGCCCCACGTGGCCGCTGAGAGAAGGAGTCTAGTTCGAGTGGCGTGGAGCCGAGTCAAAGTGAGCAACAAGAGGTTGAGTCGCAGTGTTCAGTGTTTGCTTTGTTTTAGAATAAGGTATAAGTGGGCAAGAGACCTTACCGGAGTTACAGCTAGTGGGGAGTGAATGCAAATCCAATTGGTCTGAGTGTGTAAAAGGGAGAGGGGGAGGTATTAATCCCTGCTGTCCGAAGTGTGTCATTCCTTTGTCCGTGTTTTCCCCCAAAACCTCTTACGTGTTTACCTTAATGTGTGGACCCTTATGGAAGTGTGTTTGAGTGAAGAATAAAAGTGTATGGTCCCTATCTCCTGTGTGGTGTCGTTCTTGGAGAACCTAGACTCCTATTGTTAAAAGCGGCAGTGAAGGGGCGTGTGTCTGGGCTGGCTGAGCCAGACCCCCCCCTTTCCCGGCCGGGGAATCGCTGAGTCAAGCCGAGCGGTTCCATCACAGATGGACCAATGGTCCAACTCAGTAAAAGTTGGCTTAATATGTTCACCAGTGAATCATGCCAGCTTATTACCACTGACTACATTTGTTGATAAGGAGTTAATTTGGTGTGTAAAGAATCCACCAGTCCTCAAAGCAGGATTTCTATCACCCAATAAACTTGTGCGGTATGTTAGATTGAGCAGCAGTGTCTTGGCCCAGTGAGCTTCACTGCAGGGCAGGTACCATAGGCTCCCAACTTCCCATACAAAACTTCATTACCCCGAGATGCACATCTCTTCCAGTCTGTTTCTGAACACAATGCTCAGGGCTGTGTAAGTACTGTATTGACCTATGAAGCCCCCAATCAGCCTTTTCTAATCTGATGTCTTTGAGATGCATTGAATGGCAACTACTATCATTCCCATCCACCCTGAGCATGGGACTTGCCCTTGAGATGGGAAGGCAGCCCAACAAATTTCAAGAGCATAAGGTGGTGGAAGGCGCCCATAAATGATCCATGATTTCTGAAGGGCTGCCTTCTCCAATATGAACTTGCCATATGAGCTTGCCCAGCTTGATGCACTTGAGATGTTTTGGACTACAACTCCAAGCTAGGGAAGGTGTGAGCAACAGACTGGGTATGGGAGTCTGGTGGACTCTCCTGTACCCCCACCCCACATCTCACTTGCCAAACCATAGGGTGCCCACGGACCTGATTGCCAATCGGGCACATGCCTGATGAGTGGGTCTGGAAGCCACCCACCCCCATCATTTGCATAGAAATAGCCACTCAAGGATTTCTGTAAAAAGTAATGTTGTGCAAATAGCGGCTGTCAAGAAGCCATTTATGCAACATTACAAGCCTGCATGGACCAGGCGGAGGTGTGTCTGTCCATCCTTACTCCCAGCATTCGTGACCATTGGTCACACTGGCTGGGGATGATGGGAGTTGAAGTTGAAAACATCCCTAGGCACCAGGTTAGAGAAGGCTAACTTAAATCATTCCCAAAGACCCTATTCCAAGTGCCCCTGTCATCAGAGATTCGGTGGATGATGACCATAAGAATAGTCCTGCTGATCCGATCAAGGCTCCATCAGATCCAGCACTCTGTTCACACACTGGCCAACCAGCTGTCGACCAGAAACCCACAAGCAGGACACGGTGCAACAGCACCCTCCCATCTATGTTCCCCAGCAAGTGGTATATATAGGCTTACTGTCTCAGATACTGGAGGTAGCACATCACTATCAGTACTAGTAGCCCTTTCTAGCCTTCTCCTCCAGGAATTTATCCACCCCCCTTTTAAAGACATCCAAATTGGTGACCATCACCACATCGTGTGGCAGTGAATTCCATAATTTAACTATGTGCTGTGTGAAGAAGTCTTTCCTTTTACCTGTCCCGAATCTCCCACCAATCAGCCTTATGTGATAACGCCAGGTTCTAGTATTTTGGGAGAGGGAGAAAACAGGCTCTATTTTGTGGTTGCACTCTGTCTTCGGCGCATTCTTCATCTGTGGTTTTGTCATTTAAGTGCCAGGGGAAGATGGTTTCATTTCCATGGGCTTTCGATTCAATTCTATCACCTCCTGCTAATTTGAAGGATTCTGGTGTTGATGCTGTTGCTGATTATGTTTAACTTGTTTCATGATAATAATTGTTGTCATTGTTATAATGACTTGTTTTTTTAACTTCACATTGTAAGCTGCCTGAAGCTTGTAAGCCTATGCGGCAGGGTCTCGCTATTTACTGTTTTACTCTGTACAGCACCATGTACATTGATGGTGCTATATAAATAAATAATAATAATAAATAATAATAATAATTGATGGGAAGATGGGTTAGAAATGTTTTTAAGAATATTGGGGTGACTATTTAAATAGGGCTCCTAAAATATGTGTGTGTGTGTGTGTGCATGTGTGTGAGTGGAGGAGGCAGGTTTGAATATGGCATCCTTGATTCAAATTTGGGATAGATGTTCATGGAGAGGATCATTGTCAAGATCCTCCTGGATTTGCTCTTTTTCTTAATTACCTCTCCCTCTCTCTTCTTCTCTAGCCCAGAAACTGGTGGTAATGGAAAAGGAGAGCAGTAGGTGCGTTATCTGTACACTCATTGCCTCTCTGCCTCTCGAGTAAGCAAGTGGTACCAATGATGAGAAAGAGAATGAGGAGCAATAGCAGCTGGTGAAAATGGTGGTGAGGAGGTAAACTCAATGGCAGAGGGCCCATTGAGGGCAACTTGCTCAAGGCCCCTAAAATAACCTGGAGCCAGCACTAGATCAGTGTGAACACTCAAAAAGCCCAATTTATTTCTGGAGCAGGCAAGAGGATGGTCGTTCATAGGGCTGTGCTCCGCTCCATTTCGGGTCGTAGATGCGGGAACGGGGGAGCTCCGTTTCGGGTCAGGGGAGCTGCGGATCGAGGCAAAGCGGTTCGCCTCCATCTGGAGCTCCAAACGCAGGTAAGTGGGGGGAGGGGACTCACCTGGTGCTGGTGCCACCACTGCAGTCCATGTGGCGATAGCAGCAGAGGCAGGTAAGAGGGCAGGGGAAGGGGGTTACCTGTGTCCATTGCGGTCCGGCCCAGGCCTCGGCCTCAGTTGAAGCCTGTTCTGGACCTCAATGGAGGCAGATAAGTGGGGGAGGGGAGGGGGACTTATCTGGCTCTACCGCAGAGGCAAGTAAGTAGGGAAGAGGGGGCAAAATCTCAATCTGCCCCTCCAGATCTCACTCCGTGGAGCGGAGCAGAGTGGGGGTCAGATCAACCCGAAGCGGTTCGGGCCCGATACGGAAGTTCCAGATTGGGCCACGAAGCAGTTCGGGGGGTCCATGCACAGACCTAGCCGTTCATCCCCAAATAAAACAACAATGGAACCAATGAGTCTTCTTATTTGCCCCTCACAGCAGCCTGCCTTGCTTTCAAATGGCCATCCCAACTTCAGATGGCAAAACTTGTTACAAAGAACAAACCCATGTTCTGCAGGCCTTACATAATTGCTGGGTTTCAACCTTCCCCAGGCCCCTAAATTGCCCACCACTTGCTTGCTTGCTTCTTAAAATGAAGTTTGTATTGATTGACAAGGAAATAAGATAGCAGTACATGGAACGTAACCCTCAATAATTGAATTATGGCATTACGGCCCCACAGTGGACCTACGGTCTGTTTGCAATCTGCACCGAAGGAACAAGCAGCATTGCTTCAATGGAGCAATTAGAGAAACTGGAAGGGGAATTAGAGAAACCGAAACTTAGCAGAAACTCGAAGGAAATCACTGCTCCAGACATGGACATTCATCACTGGACTGAAGTGGCACACTATTCAGAGGGCTCCATTCCTAAAATGGCACGTCTGAGTCAAAGATGGATAAATCAGAACTTGCCTCCTGTCAGGATGCTAGGCCACCAAGTCAGCCTAGAAAGCAAATAGGGGTTTAAAACAAGAGACTCCAGTCCCTGGGATGAGGACTGGAAGGGAATCTGGCAAACAGGCGGACAAGATCCTATACAAGACAGAGGGCATTTTCAGTGCTTGCACATGGTTTGCAGAACACCTCTCCCCAGGGATGCTCACCAGGGCCAGATCTATATCAAGCATGATATAACACTTTGGAAGTGTTATACTTTGAAAGTGTTATATTTTAACTAGTACTTTAATCAAGTAAGTCTATAGTCAAGATTAGGGGTATATAGATTTTGTAAAATCTGTTCTGTCTGTGTTTTGTGGATTGTCAAGTGCCTTCCATTCCACTGTCTGCTCATTGACGTAATTTGATTATTTTTTAAAAAAAATTCCTCAATTCACACAAGTGCGCAAATCCCCTGAAATGTGCATTTTCATGCTTTAGCCTATGGGGAAAATGTACATTTGGGGCTGGATGATGACGATGACGATGACGATTGTATTTCTCTATGCAAAATACAATGAATTTTTTTTTCTAAATTTGCATGAAATTCCAGAAAGTTTTAAAAAAATGCTCTGCAATTCGTGAAATTCATGTGAACTGGGGAAAAAACTGTTTGCTGTAGCATCCATGGGTCAGATTCACAGAAATCCCAAATCATTTGATTCCATTGCAGATTTCCTTGATATCCTGACTCCAGATATGCTGACTGAAGGGCTGTAGTATGAGGTGGGAGCTCCACTACATTGGTGGAATGCCAGGTGCACTTCTACCATACCAGATAGGTGTGTGGAACACTGATAGAGCCATTTCATTCATTGCCATGGCTAACCCTACTGCCCCTGTTTTGGGAGAAGGTGTTTCAGGTAATCAATCAGAATCCGATCCAGATCTAGAGGAGGGGGCGCCAGACACCAGCCAGCCTGTACCAGTGGTGGAGGAAGCTCTCACGGGCGATTCACCAGCTGGGAGTCAGCCCTCTCCAGAGCTTATCTCCTCAAGGCCAAATCCTACACACTCAGTGGGAAGTGAGCTTTCTTCTGGAGGAGAGTGCCCCAACAAGCTGGCTGATGCTAGGGTCCGCCAGAAGCTAAAACGCACAGAGTGGAAGGAAGGCGTGAGAAAGTCGGTCCAACTAGGATTGCGCCAGAACCTGCCTCCACACCAGGCTCTCTGAAGTTATGGGCATTTGGGAAGGGGCTTCCTGTTCTCCTTGGTCAGACAATTGTCTCGCTTAGTTTGCATAGTTTTGCCTAGAGAAAGCTTCCAAGAGATTAGACTCTCTTCAGGTAGAAGAGATGTTTGTTTCTTAATAAAAGCTTTGTGGATTACCTAGCAGGCCTTGTCATTTGTCTCCCATCGAAAGGAGGAGCTTTCTGAGAACGCGACATGAAGATGTGCTGGTGGAATAGCTAAAACAGCATTTGTGGATAGAATGGAAGAGCACCTGGGAGAAGCACACTTATGCCACCACCCAGAGGTGCAGAAGCAAATGCTTGAGGGTCAATCCTCCTGGCCCCTGGGGTTGAACAGGCTATTTCCTGCACAAACAGAATTCTAATGCACCTCCAAGGAGGAAAAGGGGTTATGATCTCAAGCTTTAGTCTTCCACTCCCCCAGAAACTTAAGCATGAGCACTGGCTATGGATGTCAGAGAAATCCATTTGGGGTGGGGGTGGAGTGTGACATATTTTCCTAGGCTCACTGCACCCTGGACTTCATTTTGGTTCCTGCTGTGACACCCAACTCAGGCTGCAGCAAGTTGGGGCAGTATGGTAGACAAGGGGAAGGTCTGCTGTAGCATCCATGGGCCAGATTCATTTACATAAATTTCAGGGTGATTTACTCAAATTCTAGACAAATTTGGTGAGAAATCAGCAGAGGGAACACTCCGCCCGTAGACCACTGTGACTGTACTTCAGAAATCCTGTTCTATAAACATGTTCAGATCAATGAAATGTGCTGTCTGCACACCAAAGTCTCAATGCAATGCAACACCGAAATCCAGTTCTATCAACATGTGCAGATCAATGCAATGTGCTGTCTGCACACCACAGTCTCAATGCAATGCAACACCGAAATCCATTTTTAATTTTATTTTTGGTCAAAATAAGTTGAGTGCAGTAAGAAGCACATACCAACAATGTGACTAGCAATTAACTCCCAGGCAATTGGTTGAATAGCAGTAAAGATCTCTCTCTCTCTCTCTCTCTCTCTTTCTCTCTCTCTCTGACACCATTTGACAGGTGCTGCCACAAGCAGACTCAATGTTTTTGGTAATATAATTTGCTCTGTCTGATGATGAAGTTTGCAATTTCTGATGGGTGGACAACAAACTGTACCAAAATAGTATTTGGGATACTAATGTATGGTACAATCCTATAATGTCTGCTCAGACATTTTTCTCCCTCTCTCAAAATACTAGAACGAGGGGACATCCCATGAAGCTGATTGGTGGGAGATCCAGGACAAATAAAAGGAAGTACTACATAGTTAAATTATGGAACTCATTACCACTAGATGTAGTGATGGAGCTGAAGGCTATCAATGGCTACTAGCCCTGATAGTTGTGTGCTATCTCCAGTATTTGAGAAGGTAAGCCTGTGTGCACCAGTTGCTGGGGAACATGGGTGGGAGGGTGCTGTTGCACCATGTCCTGCTCGTTCATCCCTGGCCGATGGCTGGTGGGCCACTGTGCGAACAGAGTGCTGGACTAGATGGACCCTTGGTCTGATCCAGCATGATCTTATGTTCTTAAATATGTCCCACTGAGTTCAGTGTGACTCACTTCCAGCTGAGTATATATAAGATTGAAGCCTTGGAGAGCAATCCTAAATGTACATTTGTCAGGGTAGGGAGTTAAGTGGTGGGATCATCTACCATTTCAAGAGCACTGCTGGATGACTCTGGTGAGGGCATGGGGTATGTGTGTGTGTGTGTTACCTTTTACTTCCCCAGTGGATTTCTTTAAAAAGAAAAAGAATCCCCCCATTGGTTCCAATCAAAGTAAAACACTTGGGGTGTGCGAGAATTCTATTTGGCTTCATCTTTAGTTCCAATTCGCCCCACTTGCAACCATGAACATGAACACAAACAGGAGCAAAATTTTTAGGAAAAGCTCACAAGTTTCTGAAGTTGTGGGCATTTTCACACTTTAGTCTATGGGGATGGGGGAATGTGCATTTTGGCTGCGCACTTTAAAAATGTGCACCAAAAACTATGTACTTTTTCATTTGGAAAAGCAAGAAAAAAAGCTTGCGATTGGGAATGGGCATGAGATGAACTGAGTTCAGAGGCAAAAATAGGAGAATCGTGATGAGCTCAAATTTTGCTGATTCTCCTACCCCTAGAAAATACCAGGAGGGGATCTATACTAGTCAAGTTAGAACGTGTCTTACCATTTTTAAGTGTGTGTTTGGTAGTATTTTGCCACATGACATTCAGTTTTTGATGTTTTATTATTGTCTGTTCTCCGGTTTTTATTTTTAACTTCTCTGAAATAAGTCATTCTATTTGGTATGACGTGGCCAATTTTGTCATATTAAATGGGTTTCCTGTAGTTCTTAATTAGCCGATCACATTCCTGGGGGCATATTTATGTAATTTCTGACCTAAAGTTGGAGCCGTTTTTTTCTTTCAAGCCTCTTTTTTGAAGACACTTTTAGTTTCACTTTTGGGAGGCTGCTGGCTGGATCGTTTGTAAGTGGAGGATTCTCGGAGAGAAGAGGATGTGGGAGGGGCAATTGGCAGACGATGAAAAAGAACAAACAGATTTCTTTTCTTAGTGGGGCTAAAAGGAATGCATCCCCACGGAAAGAGAAAAGTAAGTAAATGTTTTAAAAACTGCTATGTTTTAAATCGTTCAAAAACAAAATGTTCAATGACTGTAAAAACAATGTTTCATATACTAGTGTAGATCCCCTCCAGGTATAGGTATGTGACTTGATCCTGTGCCTGGGGAGTAAGGAAGCTTTGGATCTGGCACATCTCATACCCAAGGTTGCCCCTAGAATGCCCCAACTTGGTCCCAAACACTAGCAGAGAGTCCGGTGACAATGTTTTTGTACCCACAGGGCTTTCATTGGGCATTCTGGAGGCTTGCAGTATAGATGGACCACTTCATTGTTGGAGTTTGTCTCTGTCAACAGAGGATCTGTTCCACCCAATCCTAACTCCGTCAGCCAGCCTTCATTGGGTGTTATGATTGTTCTTTAGCCCCTATGTCCTCACAGAGATGACAACACAAAAAATCACTTGTGGTCTCTTCTCTGCAGAATACACATCAGAGGAAACTACTTAAAAGTTTTTCAACTCCTTACAATGTTCTTCAGTAATTCATCAACTCTTTCCTCACTGATAACATCACATAGGTAAAACTGGTTACATTGGGTTGCAAGTTCACTCCTGATTGGATAAGGTCCCTCTCATGACAAATCCAACTGAAGAAGAAGGACCGAGGGGACAGGAGCAGGCAGAAGTAACATCGGGGCCTGCTCCTGCTGGACTCTTCCCCCCACCCCCCGCAGGGCAAACTGCCATCTTGGCCCTGTGGGGAAGAAGAAGGACCGAGGGGACAGGAGCAGGCAGAAGTAACATCGGGGCCTGCTCTTGCTGGACTCTTCCCCCCCCCCCCACAGGGCAAACTGCCATCTTGGCCCTGTGGGGAAGAAGAAGGACCGAGAGGACAGGAGCAGGCAGAAGTAACATCAGGACCTGCTCCTGCTGGACTCTCTCTCTCTCTCTCTCTCTCTCTCTCTCTCTCTCTCCTCCCTCCCTCCCTCCTTGACTCCTTTTCCTTGTGTGTCATGTCTTTATTAGATTGTAAGCCTGAGGGCAGGGACTGTCTTTTTTTGCTAAGTGTAAGCCGCTCCGAGAGCCTTTTTTGGCTGAGAAGCGGGGTATAAGTATGATAAATAAATAAATAAATAAATAAATAAATAAACTGAGGGGAAGTAACAGCAGCTAGAGAAAACGATGGTGCCAGATAGGATCAGCAGAAGTGAATATTAGGGCAATCCATGTTGAAGTGCATATTCAAACAATCCATTTTGAGAGAAAGACAAACACATCTTCTCTACCAATGTTTCTAGCCTTGTCCCCCAAAACAAAACTGGAGAATAAGCAAAAACATGGCTTACATGATGTGAGTTTACTCAGAAATTTGCAACATCTATTTCAACAGAAGAAATAAAGCACCTTGAATTGCTACATCTAATTAATACATCAGTCATGACTCTACACACCGACTAAAGGGTTTAAGCGATTGCTTGGAATCATCCACAATCTTAGAAGAACCCAGAAAGGGAGGGGCGGGGGGATTAGTGAAGTGTAAATGATACTTTCTTCCCCACTGAAATGTCTCAGAGTGAACAGAGTGATTGAGTAGTGCATTAGTGTTTCCTCACCCTGATGTATCCATATCCCCAAATGCATCAAATCTTTCCATCCCTGGAGTCTGCAATTGCCCTTAGCAGAGGAAGAGCTCGAGAAGATCATTAATAGTCCTTGACACTGGAGATCCAATGTATTAGGAAAGCACGGCAATTACTTAGATACAGGCCTCTGTATTATTCATAAGGCCCATATCTATTAAGAGGATATTATTTATGCTACTACAGGGAGATCTAATAAATAAGGCAATAAGTTACTCTCCCCTGCAGGCCAAGACAAAACATGTAGCACAGAACATCCATTTTGGCTGGTCAGCATGTTGTAACTCCCATGGAGTCACCATGGTTCATCCACTCAAGGAAATAGCCACATTAAGGAAATAGACACATTAAGAAGTCAGGCGGCAGAAAAACAAAGGTTTCTTCCGGGTTGTTCTGCACAGTCCATAGAAGAATGGATTTAGAATGGTCTTGATCCACAATATACAGGGGGAAATGGAATCTGACCGAAGTCTATTCTAGCTTTACACATCATTCCTCACAAGATTGCATATTATGAATGCCAATACTGCCATATGATCTGTATGTAACTGCTACTGTGTGAGAGAGTTTAAAGGTCTACAAGAATCATGGAGGATAGATCAATCAATGATTATCAGTCATGATAGCTCAATGAAACCACTGTATGTATCAAAACGGTACATCTGTGAATTTCAGATGCTGGGGACAAACATCTGGGAAGGGCTTCTGGCTCCCTAGTCCATTTGGTTGAACTAATTGGATCTGGGTCTAATCCAGCAATGTAGTTCTTATTTTCTTAAGAAGGTCGGTTTGCTCCCATGATCCAATTCCCTCTCGCGTCTTTATAAATCTTATTCCCGCTATCCTCCCTTCCTTGCTTCATATTATTAATTTTTCTCTGTCCTCTGGCTCATTTCCTTCTGCTTTTAAACATGCTACAGTCTCTCCCATTCTCAAGAAACCTACTCTTGATAAGCTATCTCTGTCTAACTACCGACCTGTCTCTTTGTTGCCGTTTGTTTCAAAGATCCTGGAGCGGGCGGTCTACTCTCGCTGTCTTGACTTTCTTACTAGTAACTCTGCTCTAGATCCTTTTCAATCCGGATTCCGTCCTTTGCATTCCACTGAAACTGCCCTTACTAAGATAACCAATGATCTTCTTACTGCCAAGTCTAAAGGCCTTTATTCCATTCTTATTCTCCTTGATCTAACTGCAGCCTTTGACACGGTTGATCATGATCTTCTCTTAGATTCCCTTCATGACCTTGGACTCCGTGGCTCTGTCTATAACTGGTTTGCCTCCTATCTAGCGGGTCGCTCTTTCAGCGTGTTGGCTAATGGCAGCTCGTCTTCCTCTTTTCCCCTTTCAGTAGGGGTTCCGCAAGGCTCGGTGCTTGGCCCGTTGCTGTTTTCTTTATACATGTTGCCCTTGGGTAAGCTTATTCAATCTCATGGCCTCCAATATCATCTGTATGCCGATGATACACAATTATATCTTTCATCTCCGGAACTTTCTCCTGATGTTCACGATCGTATCTCGGCATGTCTCTCAGATATCTAAGCCTGGCTGCTTCATCGTCGTCTGAAACTTAATATGGCAAAGACTGAATTGCTTGTTTTTCCACCTAAACCTTCTCCTCATCTTTCATTCTCTCTCACTGTCAATGATGTTACGCTTACTCCGGTCAAGGAAGCTCGTAGTCTTGGCTTCATATTTGACTCCTCGCTCTCCTTTATTCCTCATATTGAGGCAGTAGCTAAATCCTGTCGTTTTTTCCTGTATAATATTGCCAGGATTCGATCATTTTTGTCTATCTCTTCTGCCAAGACGCTTGTTCATGCATTGGTTATTTCTCGGTTGGACTACTGCAACCTTCTTCTCTCTGGCCTTCCTTCTTCTCACATCAGTCCGTTGGTTTCTGTTCACCACTCTGCCGCAAAGATCATCTTCTTAGCTCGCCGCTCCGACCATGTTACTCCGCTTCTGAAATCTCTTCATTGGCTTCCAATTCACTTCAGAATCCAATATAAACTTCTCCTGTCGACCTTCAAAGCTTTTCACGGTCTAGGACTTTACACTGTTAGTTTTACCCTACCCTGTGCCTGTTTACCCTACCCAGTGCCTGTTTACATTCTCTTCCCCTCCTTACTGCTATATAAATAAATTAATAATAATAATAATAAGTTTGAGTGCTCAAAGGTTGCTCTAAATGTGGACCCAGGCCCAAATCATCAGCTCTTGTAGGACCAGGTGGAGCTTTGTGTCACAGGACACCTGCTAAGCTGGTAGCTGCATCAGCTGCCCACCCCATCTGTAATGGTGGTGCTGAAGCACAGCTGAGAGAAGACATAAGAAAAGAAGAAGAGCTGTGCTGGGACAGACCAAAAAAATATCTAAGCTAGCATCTGGTTTCCTTGCAGTGGTCAACCGGATTCTCCCTGGGAAGACCACAAGCAGAATACAAAGTCATATAAAAGTATCCCACCATTTCCCCACCACTATTTAGAGGCATCCCACCTCTGTTCCTGGAGATGGTAGACAACCATCATCTTGATCACCCACTTCACTGGGAAAGTATTTCTATGGAGCAAACAGTAGAACACCTGAGTTCCCCTGCTTAGTTCTGTGGTTTCAGAAATTGGGTACCTTAAAGCAGGTGTAGAGAACCAGTGGTCCTCTGGATGTTTTTGAACTACAACTCTCATCAACTCCACCTTTGGTCAGGCAGGATGGGGCAATGGAAATTGGAGTCTGACAACATCTGGAGGGCCAGAGGTTCCTAAGCTCTGCCTTAGAGGAAAACCCATTTTCTCCTTCATCATCCTTCCCAATCTTCTGATCCAAAGAAGCACAGATTTACAATGAGAAAACACACTCCTCTCGCCCTTTCCCCTGCTCAGATGGTTCTCTCTGAAGGGATGCTCTACACGGCTCTGTAAATTACATGGCAGTGATGTAAGATGACTGATACTTTTAATACAAGAGGCCTGTCATTAATTTATTAACTGGCGATGGGCTCTGGAGGCTAGGACTGATACATTATAAATCAACCACATTCTCGGCTATTAAAAATTCATCCAATTCATAATATAGGGCACTCGTAATTTCTTTATTAGTCTTGCATGTGAGGGACCTTCCCCACCACCCCAGATACTCCTCCCTACATTTCCATTTACCTACATTTTACTCTTTTGCTTTGCTTACCAGCAAGGTAAAGCTCAGTTTAATATTATGAAAGTGAACCTGGGTAGAAGGAGGCATTTACCTTTGACGAGGTCATCTTTCACAACACTCAACAAATGAAATGGGTTCTGAATGGGTTCCACATGTTTTAGCACTTTTGGAGAATACTTTCAAACCAACCTATCTGCTCATGAACTGCAGAGCACTGGACTTGGTTCCTGGGACCCATATGGCGCTAGTCTTCAACCAGTGCTTTGATCCAAAGGTGGCCCACATCTAGAGCTGGGAGAGTCTGTAAGCCTTGGTTCCACCCACATTTGATTTATTTGTTATGAATTTCAAGGTCCTTCTCTCCCGAATGTAAATAATTTTGTGAGCTTTGGAAATTTCTGATCAAAAATGAATTGAAAGGAAATGCTCACCCATCCACACCATCCACATTTGATATACCGCTATTCCTAGGATCTGGAGGACCATGACGTACCTGCCTGACATATAGCTGTTAATTATGAAGAGCCTAGCAGAGATGCCTCACTCAGCACTAACATGGTTGAATGCACAGGGATTCAAACTGAGACACTTCAGATCAAAACACTCACACCCTGGGCATAGATAGATAAATCTGTCAATTTAAGTTTCTCCCACATTTGTTTTTATAAATCACATGTTATTTCCATCTCAGATTTAGAGACTGTTGTGAATTTTAGTAAATCCTTAGCAAAACTGAACAGAAAGAAAATTTGCACCAATCCTGTCTCACGTCTGTCAGTTGCATCATGAGAGAGAGAGAGAGAGAGAGAGAGAAGTACAAAGAAATGGCATGGGAAGTGATTGAAAGAGAATGAGGTGATGTCTCGATGGCCATGTTGGCTAGGGATGATGGCAGTTGTAGCCCCACACAACTGGAGGGCAACACTTTAAGGAAGGCAGCTATATACCATGATTGAGCAGGGTGGACCAATGGTCTAGCTCAGTATAAGGCAGCATCAGTGCACAAACTGGGCTGGCATGCCATCCAATTTCTTTTCAGATGGAACTTTCTTTCTTTCTTTTCCTCCTTTCTTCCCCCCTCCTTCTTTTCATTTTGGAAGAGTTTTATTTTTTAATGATACCATTATATTTTACAAAAAATAAATCATAAACCGTTTCCCATTTCCAAATTGAAACAACCTGTTGCAAGACATTTCAACTCATCCGGTTTCTCAGAAGTAGAGCTGGTTCCAATAGAAAACAGTCAGACAAACCCTAATATGACTGACAAAAAGGGGGAAAAATCTGGATCTATTGACTCAGAACTCTTGCTCCAAATGGGCTTAAACTGCAGGACAATTCATAAGCATTACACCAATCACACCTCTGTGTTTTTCCTCTTAAGGGAATTTGGTCTACTGGCATTCCAAACTGCCACCCCACCCCTGGTCCCAATTTAACAGCACTGCTACTGATGAGAACGAAAGACAAAACATGTAGAATATATATTCTGTTGTTAGTCTCTCTATCTCTCTTACACATTTTAATTTAAGATCATCTATATCCACAGGGGATCCAAACCCTCGTTGTTGCTTGGGCTATTGGTTCAGTATAAAAATGTAATAAATAAATACATAAATTTGTTCATGTGCCACCTTGCACCTCTCTTTCCTCTTTCCCCTTTCCCTCCCCCCCTCTCTCTCTATGGAGGAAGCAGCAGCCAGGCACCTCTCCACCATGCCTGGGTCCAGCTCCAGCTGAGAGCCCCCTCCCTCCTGCTACCAACTGTCTCTGCAGAGGCCACCAGTGAGGGAGGAAGCAGCAGCCAGGCACCTCTCCACCGTGCCTGGGTCCAGCTCCAGCTGAGAGCCCCCTCCCTCCTGCTACCAACTGTCTCTGCAGAGGCCACCAGTGAGGGAGGAAGCAGCAGCCAGGCACCTCTCCACCGTGCCTGGGTCCAGCTCCAGCTGAGAGCACCCCTCCCTCCTGCTGTCAACTGTAACTGCTGAACTTTGCAACTAAGATTGTAGTGCATGAATTCGCTTTCCTTTTCCCCCTCCTCCCCCTCCCTCCCAATCCCCTTTCCTTTTGTGTCATGTCTTTTAGATTGTAAGCCTGTGGGCAGGGACTGTCAAGAAATACTTTTGTAAGCCGCCGTGAGAGCCTTTTTTGGCTGAATGGCGGCATAAAAATCCTTAAATAAATAAAAATCCTTAAATAAATAAAAAATCCTTTATATATATTTCATACAACCATCACTGTTAATAATATCATTATAGTATACCCAATAAAGCATAACATTGTACTACGTTTTGGCCTTGGCTATTTCTGTACATGATGAATAAATTCCATTTTTCAATAAAACAATTTTCCTGCTGTCTTCCTTCTTTTCCTCTGACTTTATTTGTTAGCTTGACCATATATCCCCCTGCTCTGCTGAGCCATTCACCCAGAGAACTGTGTGTGGTGGCAACGCTTTCCATTTTAAACTAATAGCTATTTGTGCAGCAGCTGTCGATAAATAAATCATCATCTTTATATCTTTGGATACTACATTTTTAATATATCACAACAATGTTATTATGGGATCTAAAAGTAATGTGCATCCCGTAATATTTTCAATTTCATTTATGAGCCAATACACTCGGCTCTTGGGGCATGTCCAGAAATATATATATATATATATATATATATATATATATATTTCCAGGATTGGATTGCCAACAATGATAATTTAGCCCTGTATAGATTTTGCTAAGTGGAGCTAGAGTTAAATACCAATGAAACAGTATTTTATAAATGCTTTCCTTAAAATTCATGCAGTGTCTATGCCATGTTGCTGTTGTTTTCCAGATCCAGCTCACACCTCCAATAATATTTTATTCCTTATATCCACTTTCCATTTCTGTTGATATACATTTCCTGACAACCCTAAATCACCAATTAAATTGATGCTCTTTTGATTGGCCTATCAGATACAAATGTTTCAAAATATGTCCTGTCTCTGAGTGGACCATATTTTCCTTAGTAACCACATGCCTGATGCACATCTATTGAAACATATAGAAGTGATGGAAATGTGTCATTTAATCAATGATGTCTATATAGGTTTTAACTTCAGCATGTCTCTTACTTCAGTGAAGTGTTTTTCCCCCTCCCCAGTTTGCATATCAAGTTTTAAAGGGTTTTATCTTACTTATTGGAGTAAGTAAGATAAAACCCTTTAAAGTGGAGAAAAAACAGGATTTAACATACTTCTGAATTTGTTCAGTGTTAAATATATTGCTAGTAGAGGAGTTCATTTTTCTAATGTGTTTTCAATGGGATCTATAACCATCTCACAACTTTTCAAGAGGACATAACCAAGTCTGAGCTAACCATTCCACTTCCTCCTTCCACTCTGCTGCCCCAAAATCTGAACCCACTCCACACAGGCTTCCCCCCCCCCCCGAAATCAGGATACTGGAATATTTTCCCATGGACATGTGTATTTACATTTATTTGTTAGAAATGCACATTTTCCTGATTGATGTGATTTTGGGGGGACATGTGCACACTTGTGAAACTGTGCATTTTTGGAAGTGCATATATTTGAGTGTGAATGGAAGTTTGAGAAATCGTGAGAATTTCTTAAGAATTACATACCTGCTTGCACGATGTTTGAAGTTGTGAATGGGACATGTTTGCATTGTTTGCAAACAGGAACAAAACGCTTGTACATCTCTACACAGTCTATTATCCTTCCAGCTGTGGAAGCCATAGAACATCAATATGATACTATGTTCTAATATAATAATACATCCTATGCTGATCAGGAGCCTTCATTCAGTCAAGGAAATATGAGACTTAGGGATGGGTGGGTGGGTGGGTGATATTTGAGATCACTATGATTCTCTAAACATTGGCCCTTTCTACACGTAAGGAGTATCCCAGGCAAATGGAGGGAGTGTCCCTGCCTGCTCCCGGGATCCCCTGTGTGTCATTTGGATGCACAAGGATGATCCTGGGAAGATCCCGGGATAAATGGCTGGTGTTGACATTCACTCAGTTATCCTTTAAAATTTGCACTTTCCTGAACTGTGAAATAGACTTCTCCTGTCGTCATCGTCCTCCCCCCCCCAAAAAAAAGTGTTTGTACAAAAAGGCGCACATATTTGCATGCAATCACTATTATTATTATTATTATTATTATTATTATTATTATTATTATAAAAAGTTCTTCAAGTTTGGGAAGAACCAGATTTAAGAATTGACAAAAATGGGAAATCCCGGGATATAGGCATGGTGTAGACATGCTCATTGTCTCATCACTCATGTCATGCCCAATATCCATTTGGGACAGTTCTGTAAAATGAGCAGTGATCAGATAGAAGATTTGTGCAAGTTTTCCCAAATGTGCACAAACGTCCCTCCATAGGCCGATTCAGACTGCAGAGGAAATTTGTGCACATTAAATCAGGGAATCAGGAATGAGACAAATGTGAGCACGTGTTCAACAATTTACAAATATTTTGGGCAAACACACACTTGGATTCAGACCTTCTAAAATGTCTTGAGAGCAAAAATGAAATCCCCATACATCCCTAGTTTTGAGGCTCACAGGGGAAGGCAAGAGCATCTGATGACATTCATTCATTCTTTATTTATTTCATTTATAGCCCACCTTTTTTCCTCCAAGGAACCCAAGGCAGTGAACATAATCCTCCTCCTCTCCACTTTATCCTCACAACAACAAACCTGTGAGGTGAGTTGGGCTGAGAGTCTGTGATTGGCTCAAAGTCACCCAATAGGCTTCCATGGATGAGTGAGGACTAGAACCCAAATCACCTGACTCCCAGTCCAACACTCTAACTTCTACACCACACTGGCATCAGCTGAAGGTAGGTAATGTCCAGTTCAGTAAGCAGAGACAAGTTGAAGTAGGCAAGGCAGATGTAGTCCAATCAAGGTAGGTAAGTCACAACATGACCGGCTATATCAGGGGAGCAGCCCTCTTAAGCAGTGGACAAATGAAAACAGGACCTTGGACAGCTCCATGTGGGCCCTGTCAGCTGGAGTTTCCTTCTACTAGGACATTAGGAGGGTGCTGTGTCATCTTAAGTGGTGAACAGGTAGAAACAGCACCTTTGATACCATTGCTGAAGGAGTGTAAGATGTCAAGGGACTCCGTTTTGGGACTCAGTCAGCTTACGGAGATGCCTTACACTTTGCACACAGCATGGAGTTAAACTCTGGAATTCACGACCACAAGATGTGGTGATGGCTACCAATTTGGATGGCTTTAAATGGATGTTGGAGAAATCCCAGGAGGACAAGGCAATCAATGGCTACTAGTCCAGTACCAGGAAGCCTGTATACACCAGTTGTTGGGGAACATGAGGGGGGGTTGCACCATGACCTGCTTTGCGGGTCCCTGTTCGACAGCTGGTTGCCCACTGTGTGAACAGAATGCTGGACTAGGTGGACCCTTGGTCTGATCCAACATGGCACTTATGTCCTCATGCACCTTCAAGACAGCTTGCACAAAGTAGGAGTTACTTTCCTAAACTTCCTTGTACTACAGTGTCAACCCTAATCTGGCCAAATAAAGTTCTATAGCTCAACAATTTGATTGGGCCAGGTAACCCAAGGATCACAGTTAGCTCTATATCTAGGGAAGTTTAGTTGGTGCCTTCCAGATGTTTTGGACTACAGTTCCCAAAAGTCATAGCCATCATAACCAATGGTGAGGGATTCTGGGAGTCATGGTTCAAGACAACTGGAGGGCACCCAATTTCCCACCCTTGCTCTTGATAACTGTCGCCACAGGCTTTCACCTGAGCAATGTGTTTGCACTGATTAGAAATTAAATTTCTCCCTCTTGCCATGCCAAGTCTGACCTGGCCTACAGAGATCAGATATGGCATGACAAGAGGGAGCAACTTTATTGCCACTCAGTGTAACACATTGCTGACCTGGCCTACCCAGTATATGATTACCACCTGAGCTAACCACCATTTCTCCTGACTTGGGTCTTTGGTCATTGTTCCCCTGAGCTTGAACCTGACCACCAGGATGTCCATACTCATGTCATTTGTCTATAGACCTCCTGTTTCAGAACCAGATCCATCAGGACTCGCCTGTCTCCAAAGCCTGATTAGGAAGCTTCTAGTTCCTTCCTCTGCACCTGCTCAACAATGGCCTCCATCTTATCTAACCACAGCCATCAGATTATCAGACTGCTTCTTACCCAAGATACTTACCTACCCTTAGACTTGAGCACCTGGCTCGGTGCTCTCAACACCGATTTCCTGTCTCTGGTGTTTTAACAGGAAAATGACATACCACATGGACAATCTACCAATATATCTCTTTGAGCTATGCTTCCAGAAGTCCCCCTCGGCACTATGAGGCACCATGTGGAGGAGAAATGTGTGGATTACCATGTATTTACAGTTTTATGTAATTATATTTAATTACTTGATTAGTTTAAATATGTGTAATTACTAACTTGGAATATGCAATTATGCCAGGGCAGGATATAATAAATGAGGTTGTAAAAACACTCTTTGGAAGGATATCTGTTCCGCCCATGTGATGAACTGAGCTCTCTTGCTGAGGCTGCAGATACCTAGTGACAACAAAATAATTAGTCTCAAACTTTGTCCATTGAGTATTGGCACCCAAGCTGTTGGCCAAGAACCTTAGCCCCATTGCTTTACTAACAACACAGCGATAAAGGCATCACCATTTCCACATAAGATGTGGCCCACCTAAGGAAGCAGCAGAAAGCCATGTTGCATATCCCATCAGCCATTTCCATTACAGTGAACTAAGCAGCTAGGGATAAACATCCGTCATTTCCCCCTCCCTGTTCCCCACAAAGGGATAAGCAATGTTTGTTAGTATAGAAGGTGACAGAAATCTATATCACGCCAATGTACTATTAATAGTGCATTAAGCATATAGAGTTCTCTCTCTCTCTCCTCATTTCAGCTCGGTAACCTGTACCGGCATGTCCTTCACCAACAGAGGAATGTGCCATGTAGTCAACCCTAACCCAATTTTATTTAATTTATTCCTAGAGAAATATATACCCCACCCCAGCGTTATTTCCTGTGTCCAGTAGCCACCAGCTGCCATTGCATGGACCTCAACGTCACCTATACAGGATTCCTAGGCAGTTTTGCCTCCAGGCTGACCTACCACAGTCTCACTCTGTTTCAGCAAGGTCGTTGTTCCATGGACCTACCAACCAAAGCTCCAACCCATTGCAGATCATGATTGATTGATTTATTTCCTTTTCACCTTAATCTTAACCTTTGTGAAATATTCCAGTCCAATACACCTGCAACTGTACAGTATTCCTTGCAAAACCAGAAACCCCAGACTAGCCTGAGGGAGCTTCCTGGTACACAGCAAACACGGAGTCAACCAATGTCATTCACATAAGCAAGGTGGCTGGCATGTTTTTATAAATGCCACAGATGACAGTAATTAAAAAAAAAATACTAAATCATCATAGTTCAGAAAGCACTCTATAAAATGTATTCTAGGAATACAGTGTGTGTGTGTGTGTGTGTGTGTGTGTGTGTGTGTGTGTGTGTGAGAGAGAGAGAGAGAGAGAGAGAGAGAGAGAGAGAGAGAGAGAGAAGTTTGACCTAAAAAATAAAACAAAAACTGCTTTAGCTGCATTTTCTGCGTTTCCTTCACTGCCTAGACAGTAGCACCCACACCGCCTTGCTACAATCGCCCCCCCGAAAGGAATATGTTATAATCAAAGTCAAGGGCGAGTGCAATTAAGTGGACACAGCCCATTGCGCCGGTGATTGAAATGTTGCCACAGTTTGATGCACTCACTCCAGATTAGGGGCATAAACTCCCTCTTCTACCTCATCCCGGCTACAGGGCCTGTAAAGCCCAGGGCCGTCTCAAGGGAAGCATTCCGTCATGGGAGAAAGGGATGATGTTCACAACGACCGTCGCTTCATTTTAACAAGCCCTTAATGCACATTTTTGTTCTTGTTTGGTTCAGGCTGAGAAGAGAGTTAAACGACAATGAAACTCCCCCTGAAAGAGAGGCTCATATCACCAGTAATGGGAGTCTCCCTCCCCCTCTCTCTCTCTCTCTCTCTCTCTCTCTCTCTCACACACACACACACACACACACACACACTTCAATTTTAGAACAGTAAAGCATTCTGTTATTTCCCCCCTGAAAGATCAGAGGGGGGAGGACCTCTCTCCACTCACAACCATCCCCACCCCCAGAACCCAATTCCAAATTTGGAAATGGAATTATCAGGAGTGTTTCCAAACAAGATGACCGCTTACACATTGCCAAAAAGAGGAAATGCATCACAAAAACAGGGAGCATTGATTTGTATTTGATTGATTGATTGATTGATTGATTACATCTCTATACCGCCCAATAGCCAGAGCTCTCTGGGCGGTATTGAATTTGCATATGTGAATTTGTAGGCATATGTGCAGATTTAGAAAGAATCACTACCATTTAAGTAGAGATACAGTACACCTCATGGAGAAGACTGGCAAAAGGTGACCCCTCTGCTTGCTCAGTCTATTGTCCGGGTGATAACTGTTGATAGGTAACATCAAGCTTATGCTGCCGTCCCTTCTTCTGGTTTCTTTATATTTATTTATTTATTAATTTTAAATATTTCTTGGTTGCCTTTTAGGCCAGAAGCCCTTCCAAGGTGGTGTACAGCAATATAACACATAAAAATGGATGTCCACTGGACATCTTTTCGAAAAGAGGATACCTTGAAATAAAAGACTATCCTCGGTCATGTAGAACACACGGCCACCCAATTTCCAAATGCCCCATTAAGAAGGGGATGCAGAGGTGGGTTTGGGGCATTCTTCTTTGGCTTGGATCTTGATTCAAGTTGGAGGGAAATGTGGAGATGAGGGGGAAATAGTTCAGATTACGACCGGTCTTTTCCGTGAGTGCTGCAGATGTATATATACCAAACTGCCACCCCTGATTGGTAGCACTATTTCAATGTTTATGCGAAAATTGCCAAGTCAGACCCACCCCATCAATCCTCCAGAAGACAGCCCCCAGTCTAGCAAACAGGATTCTGGTACTTCATCGTATAGTTTAACTGAGAAGGATCCTCTTTTGGGGAGGGATAGAACAGTATTATTCATAACCGGGTGTGAACATACTGAAACAAGACCAGAATAACCCCCAACATTGTTTTCCTTCGGTAGACACGGGAAAATTTAATCCAGGATTCCCTTTCCTAAAAATTCCTGGAAGGAGTCTTTGGAATTCCATCCCCTCTATTTCCATATATGAGCTATGCAGCCAAAACTGCATGACACACAAAATATTGAGATAATGTTTATGGAAACACACACACAAACCCTAAATTAATTGTTTGAGAAGCATGTACAACCTGCCTTTCTTCTAAATATGTGCTCACAGTGGCTTACAGAATCTGAAACAAACAGGCCACCCCCAATAATAATAATTATATACAGTAACAAAGCAGAACCAAAATAGTTTCAGCAGCTGAATTTGGGTCCCACTGATTAAGATTGATCCCTTGATTATATTCAGGACTGAACTGAAATTGCACAAACATTATAAGCGGTATTAGTGTGCGTGGGGGGTGGGGGTGGGGAGATCCTTTGCCTTTCTGTGATTTTGACCAGTCTTTGTGAAGACATCTGCTTGGTTTAAATTCCCTTGTCTTCAGTGGCAGTCAAGAATGATTGGCCATATAGCACTGTGAAGTCTTCCTTTTTCATAAAGAGTTCTCTGATTGGGTGGAAGTGCCCATGTGATTAATTCAGAAAGGACGATGAAGGGAGAACGAGGGGATGGATGACACCATAGCAACATTTCATTAGGGTGTGCATCCAGAGACATATTTTTTTAAAGGCGAACATTTATTGAATATCAATCATAAAGGACATTGTTGTCATTCATTTGTTTATTAAACACTGTAGGCCCTGATGCCCTACTCCGCAGCCAGAGGGCAGTCGGAGGACTGTTCCCACTGTGTTTGGATCCTCCTATGGATCCCTACTCAATGGCCACCTCAATCACCGCTTATTGCTTGAGACATTAGGGTGTGCCTGGGCACTCCCAGCACACCCCTTGTGGACACCTATGCACAGCAGCATCCAGGGGAATGAACAGTATGGAAGAAGATTGAACAAAGGTGAACCTAAGTGGGAAAGGGAACTTGTCCTACTAAAATTGCTAATTTTAACCTGGTGTGTAAATATTTAGCACAGCCCTAATTATGGTTACATCTATGGATTAAACCAACCAAGTATATGCACTTACCTGGAATTAAGTTCAATAGAACTTCTGAGTAGACATGCATAGGATGGTGCATCATAGCTTTCAGCCCTACTAAAATGTTTTCGAACCTCTAGCTTAGCAACAACTCCAAACATTTCCCAAGCCCCACTTTCGAGCCCTAACAAACCAGCAAAAACGCAAGACTGGGAATCTACTGATAACGGAACCTCCCCTAGAACATCTGTGACTTCCCACTTCTAGAAGCATGGCGACAGTCATTTTTCCACAGCCCTGACTTCAAGCAAGGAACACAGACAATGGCAAGCACATGAATGGGAAGCGTATGGGACAGGTGGGAAAGAGGAGGTGGAGACTTTCATATGGTTTGGTTTGGAGCCATTCTGGGAATCCTGCAGAGCCAAGGATATATCTGGTAACTGAGGTGACATACTCTACACACGTCATCGTTGTTTTAAAAGGCTTCTGATGAACTGGAAAGGGTGAGTTCATCTCACCCAGTGATATTTAATGGAAGGAGTTCATTTGTTCACAGGAATAAAAGGAGTTATCCCATGAGAATCGAGGGGCAAGAAGCAAACCACCAGAGGTAATGATTCAATAATGGAAATGAAAAATGGTTCCATAAATGTGCCATAAAGTAGACCTCCTTGTTTTGTAAACTGGCCAATTGGTCCTGTTTGTGGGGTGGGGGCAGAAATAACAAATGTGTTGCTCCAGATAAGCTGCATAATGTAAGACCAATCTTTAACCCACCCACCCCAGTAATATTAGGGCTCTTAGTAGAAAGTATAAATGTAGGCATCATTCTATAAAGTAAGTTGCAGTTATTGGAATACTTGCAGAAGTCTGGTATTCTCTTCTAATTTGTTCTTTTAGCAATCTTTGAGATTAGCAGACTTGGCTAATGCAGCCAAATTTCAAGAACCAAGTCTTCAGCTTTCTAAATTCCACGCAGTTATAGGAAGGGTAATCTTCCTATTTGAGTAGACATATCCATTATGATTATCCCCAGTGGTTCACTTCTTTTGTATCTATTGACACAACCATAGCAGAGGAAATGTATTGCCTATTGCTGTATTCCCATTCCTCTGAGTGGTGTTCACATTTTAAAGGGACAGCTCTGGTGCTACAACCACGGGAAAGCCCAGGGAGACAGAAAGTTGTGTTTGCTTTTTATTTATTTCAATTTAGCTAAACAACGCTGAAGGCCTCTCATTGCATGGAATACAGCCCCTTTATAGGCCATCTCCTCAGGATCCACTCACTGGGGTCTTCTGTGTAGTTGCTCTGAGGCAGATGAAATTCTAGAAAGTTAGTGCCACATTCACAGGAACTGATTATTGGAAGGTGAATAGAATGTGTCACCCTTTGAAACATCTCCATCAGCCTTCTGCAAGCAGGTGCCCTTCAGATGTTTTAGTCTACAATACCTCCTAGGGTCCTTGGCCACTGGCCATGCTGGCTGAAGCTGACGGGGATCAAAGTCCAAAACACCTGAAGGGCACCATGTAGATAAGGCTGATCTACATGTACGTTGTGATTTGGGAGACATGCGATAAACTTCTGGTTTCTGGACCATACAAGACCTACTATCCTCTCTCTTGAACTCTCATGCTTCTTAACTTCAAACTTCTTCCAACTTGCTTCCTTCCTTCTCTTCCCTATCTTCATCTTGACATATGAAGGGAAACAAACACACACACACACACACACTTACATGTGTCTGGCTTGTGGCAATTGTGGCCCTGCCGAAAATACTGTGGGTTCTCGATGACGGGGATACGGGTCATGCCAATCACCACTGTGTCTGGGCCAGCATCCAACGATGAAGGTGTGGTGATGCCATGATTGATATGATGAAGAGGGCTGGCAGAATCTTCTTCCCCACTGATCACAGCTACAGGACCTAGAAAAAGAACATACAAAGGTCATGAGAACTCTAATCCACATTTATTGATTGTCCTTCCACATCAAGGATGTTTTGTCATAGAGTCACACTGTAAAGATTAGAATTATGGGGAAACTTGTCCCTTTTATGAGAATTCCACAACACACTGCATGACTCAGGAATGGACAATATCATAGTGTTCCTTTATTTACATGTTCAGTTTTATTCAACCCATGACCCTTGTCATGGACACTTGTAATTCATAATGTGATGGGCCCTGATTCCCACAGCAAGTTGTTTTAAAACCATATGAACAGTGTGTAGAGCACTTGCAACAGTGGCATAAATCTGGACAACTGCAGCATCTGGGCATGCTCTTGGTTAGCTATTGTCGACTGAGAAAAGATACCAAACTAGGAATGTTGGAGAAACCCACAACAGAGTCAAATTAGTTTGGATTTCTATGAATCTCACCTGTGGATTTCACAGCAGATCAGGTTTTCCCAAATCCCATGGATTCCATGGACTTGCAGACCAGATGTGCACAGGATTGCACTTTAAAATTGTTTGCACACCAGCTTTGGCATCATTTATTTATTTATTTATTTATTACATTTCTATACCGCCCAATAGCCGGAGCTCTCTGGGCAGTTCACAAACCTTGATAATCAAAAGGCCTTGGTGTGCTAACCCTGGAAGTCCTGATTCCACTATGCAACTAAATGAAAAGAAACATGTGTCCAGCCATCATCATGTCTAGCTTGGTCCAACATTTCCCCAGCTGCTGGCAAAGCTCTCTCCTGCCTGACTGGCAGGCAAGGTAGTAAAGCACATTAGAAAGTCCAGGAATCCATCATTGAACTTGGACAGGAGAAGAAGAGTGAGAGAGAAAATGACATACTCCTCAGCACCCTAATCAAAGAGCTGCAATTTATTCATACAACAGAGGGAAGAAAAATCTATGCTTGGAGAAGTTTCTCTTCTGTTTTGTTGAAGCTGCCAGGGGCTAACAGAAGGTCAATGCAAGATGAGGAAGAGCTGCTACGTTCACACTTCAAACACATTCAAAAGGCCTGTCTTTTACCTGAGCCAAGGAATGGGGAGATCTCTCTTCTGTCACCTAATCTATTTCTAATTGTGCAATTACTCTATTATGGAACGTGAATAACAGAAGGGGAGAGGCTTCAAGATATTGGAGTCTCTGGGTGCTTCTGAGAGCAACCAGAGAATGTGGGCTCCGAATGCATTAATCTATTGTTTAAGAAAGCAAAAGAAAAAAGAAAGAAAAAAGGTCTGCTTGTTTTTTCAAGACTTCAAGTCTTGTTTGTTCTTCCAAGTGGGGCGTAATAAAGTTGCTGTGTAATTAGCAGGACGCCTGGCAGACGTGACAGGTGTTTTCCTCACAAGGAAGAAGCCTTAACTCCCTGCACCAACTTTATCATAAACTCAGTTTGACAGCCTGGCATTTTCGTTTGGTTACTTCGGTTCGGCATAAGCTGCAGTCAGCATCGCCGGCATTAACGACAGACGGCACGCTGAGGAAGCTCATCCCTGCTGCAAGATTGCGCCGATAATCCTCATAATGTATTTGTTTCTCCACAAGCAAAACGGAAGCAAGCTGTTTTCAAAGCAAGCAGCCTCTTTCTTATAGACTAGCAGAATGCCACTCATTATGACTGACAGGGAGTTGTGAGGAAAAGGGGGGGGGTCTCCAGTGACCTTCTCGTAAGAGACGTCAACAAGCTTCGCCATTTCTTGGCTCACGCGGTGAACCTGGGCGATTCATGATGCTCGCCTCAAATGTAAGGTGGGCCTTATGAGCCCTCAAGTTTGTCCCTTCCTTGATTTTAAGCTGAGATGGAGAAAGGCAACAACAAAAAACTCTTCCATCCCACCCACACATCCAACATGCTTGCCTCCAAACCTTGACCAGTAAATCTCTGGTCTGAGGGGACCAAGGGAAGCTCATTAAGCTTCACCCCCCCCAACGGATTCCTCTGACATCCCAGCCAACAATACAGTGTAGAATTTGTCCCATCATAATCAGCTATGAAGTTAATAAAAATCGTAGCAAACTCTGCAGCAGGGAGGGAAATGGGTGGTTCAGGTCATTATCTTCAAGGGCCCCCACCGGGCAAGGGCATTGAAACTACAGTGCCCAACAAACCTTTCTATTTATCCCTGGCCATGGGTTTACAATAGACAGTACAATTCCCTCTCCCGGAAGAATCCTTGTTTTAGGATTGTCTAGAGGCCCTTGAGCCAGATGTCAACAGGGGACAGGGGCCCTGGGACTGACCAAGAAGATCCAGGACCTTGAAGGAGATGACACTGAGCACTCCACTTGAGACTGTGTTCCTTACTCACAGGTGGATGTTGAACCTAACCCTTGGAAAAGCCAGTGCCTAAAGATACTGGTGAAGAAGTGCAAAAAGAGAGTTCCTCATGAGCAAAAGGAAACTTGTGAGCAGCCCTTTCCTCATGAGTACAGCCTCTTTCAGAGAACCTCTGATAGCCTGTAACTAAACCCTGGAGGAGCTCAGTGAAGTCAGGCAAAGAGTTGCTGGAGCAACGTCTGTGCACCAGCTTCTACTTTGACACCCCCTGACTGCCTAGCCCTCTTCTTTGGATCCCCTTGTATTTGGACCTTGGAATGCCTTCAGGCCTGTCTTTCAAATTGACTTTACTGGACTGCTTGGACCTTGCAAGCTCAGACCAGGACTGACCTCTGACTTTGCCTTGGAACCTAACCTTTGATGATGGCTTGCTTCCTGCCTTCTGCCCACCTGAAGCCAGTGACCTGATGCATTCCCACTAAAAGCTCTTCACAATGGCCTGCAGGATTCGAAAGAAACACAAAAGATGGTCACAGCTCAAAAGAGACCACCAAATAAAGAGATTAAAGTTAGCAACCTGGATGGCAGGGTCCAAGCTGCAGAAAACAGTCAGAGAGGAGGAAAGCTGGGCCTCACCTGGCAGACAGTTCCACAGTGTAGGTACTGCTACACAAAAGGCCTGCTCCCAACCAAACACAAGTCAGACACAGGTGAGACTACAGGTGTGTTGAATACCAGCACTCATCTTTCCATGGGACTATTCATCCTCAGAAATGGTGGAGGGTTTTTTCCCCTGGGGGTGGATTATAAGGCCTTCCATCTCACCTTTGGATGGTTTGATTTTTTTCCTCCTCTGCCTCTATTTAAAAGGATCTTCAAGTGATCTTCAAGCAGCAGCTTGTGTGACTGCAGCCAGATGTTCCCGGGGACACAACACCTATTTGTTCATGCCCCCAAACAATTGTATCACTTGGGTGGGGTGCTAAAAATATTCCACCTATCCTAATAAGCAAGCAGGTTCCAATGGGAAAAGACAGTCCTTGAAATATCCTTTTAAGCATAGCTGATCAACTCCCTCTTGGATCTGGCTCCACCCCCACCCACCCTAGTTTTCATCTGTTTACAAGGGTTGTAATATCCAGACAAGCAGAGACCCTTGTGTCTGCTTTGAAAGCCAACTGGGTTGTGGTCCTTTGGCAACCTCAACCTTGAAGCTAGGACACAACTAATTGTAAATCTGCATTCATTTAGCTCCATTGGCATATACAAGCCAGCAGAGGCATTATTAAGATCAATAGTACATTGATCCTACACAGCTGAAGTTTAAGGGGAAAGGGTCTGTATAGAAAGTAAGTAGAGCAGGTGATTGAAGATCCTGGGGGGACCCTGTAGATTAGAGAAGTACAAGGAATTTTTACATTTTTGACAATGTACTTCGCTTAAAAAGGGATTAGATGGAGGATAGATCTATCAACAGCTCAAATTGATGCCTATATAGAACCTCTAGGTTAAGAGGAATTCTAGTACAAGGTGCTAGAGACAAACAATGACAAGGAAAGGAGAAAGACTGTTGTCCTCATATCCTACTTGTGAGATTCCAAGAGACATTCAGTTGGCCACTGTTGAAAACTGGATGCTGACCAAGCAAAACTCTTGTTATGTGTGGTGTGTATATACCTAAGTATATATGGCTATAGAGTAGTGGATTCCATTTAGGAATGTGCAGATTTTGTAAAGCCTATTCCATCTGTGTTTCACGTGCCCTCAATCCATATAAGCCATAATCAGTGCAATTATGCAAACAGAAATGGCTACCATAAAAAGACAAAAGAATATAAGACATGCCCATCCACAAATTCACAAAATCTCCACCAGCTCACAGCCTAGAATGAGCAGCGCAAAAGCGGACCACAACCATTGAGCCATCATTAATACCGAAAGGCTTTGGGAAATAAATACTTCTTTGCCTGGTGCAGAAAAATGACAGGGCACCAGGCAAGGTTCCTTGGGGAGAGCATTCCAGAATGCTCCAGAAAAGACCCTTTCCCAAAATGATGCCTCCCCCCACAAGCTTTCCCCAGAGGGACCACATAGGAAGGGCCTCTGAAGCTGACCTCAGGGAACAGGTAAGTTCATATGAGGGGAGGCAATACCTGAGTTATTGGTGCCCCAAGCCATGTAGAGCTTCACAGGTTAAACTCAGCACTTTTGATACAGATATGAATGTATTTTGATATGAATGCATATGCATTTTCATGTATTTTTTTTAAAAAAAGAATTCTCAGAGTTCAGGATGAACTGAACTGAACCCTGGAAAAATGAGAAACTTAGGGACACTGAAATGGACAGACACGACCACCCTCAATAACCCAGAAATTGGCAAGGAAACACTGTGAAAGAGGCAGCTTATGTCAAACTGTTTCACATTGCCAGAGAGTCTGCAATTCGCAGAGCTGACAGGCACTCTGACAAGGAAGCGTCACTGTGTCTCAGTTTTTGACACCTACCAACTGTGAATCTAGGTGATCCACACAGCTGGAAACCCACTCCTCATGGGAGTGGTTGTTTCTGAAAGCCTTCCACCATACACTCACACCCACCCCTCAAGCACTCTGACAATCTTCCTGCAAGTTCCTTGACTATCTGCTATTTTCATACAATCCCACAACTCACTGTTGACTCCCTACCAGCTACCTCATCCTAAACAAATTTCCAGTGGTGCTCTGTAACACTGTTGTTCACTATTACCTCCTTTCGACATGCTGCCTGTTGTTTTAGCATCCTTCCAGCCTCAGCATGGGTTTCCTGGACAAATGAGAGCCACACTGCACATAGATCCTAGGGATTGGGAAGAACTCCCCCATGTTCTGTTCGTATTCCCACCAGTTTGCCCAGTCCTGGTGTGCATGTGATGCAAGCCAGCAGATGATCCACAGACACCCAGTGAGAGCTTTCTTTTCTTATCTTTCATTCTTTTTTCGGTCCATGAGCCGTGATTTGCACAATATTGCGGCTGGGAATATTTACATAAATCGAGATTTGTGCAAAAATGCAGCTGTAATAACACATTTTATTTTATTTTTTGGTAAAATTGCAGGCATAATGGACCATTTCATATATATATAGCAGAAAACCATGAGCTTGCCTGATTCAACATGTCCCAAGACAAGTCAGCTCTGGAATCCATGAGCTGGCATCCAGGGGGCTGAGCTGGCAAAAATATGCTGAGCTCTGCCCTGAAACTGGATTCCTCCATCATCCCTAATCCTAATTCACCAATTAAATGTGTACAGTATGCCTCCTCACTCCCTTGTATTGCACAGTTGAACCACACATTATACACGGACATCATTCCACCAGATTCATTCTTTCATGCATTTCTATACCGCCAAATAGCCAAAGCCCTCTGAGTGGTTGACAAGAATAAAAAAGCTTAAAAATATGTGATTAAACTCTTTGGAGATAAACAAAGAGCACAGAAAGAGAAAGAGAGAGAGAGAGAGAGAGAGAGAGAGAGAGAGAGAGAGCGCTAAAACAACTTCAAATAATCAGCTATAAGAAGAATCCAATGTTGGTACCAGCACACCTCACTAGGTAGTTTATTCTGTAATGGGGTGGGGGGAGAATACCGAGAAGACCCTCTCCCTTGTTGCTGCCTTTCAAGACTCCCTCAGAAGAAGTGGAGCAGAGGAGATTATTTATTTATTTATTTATTTATTTTATTGCACTTATATACTGCTCCCATAGCCGGGGCTCTTTGGGCGGTTTACAGAAATTCTAAAATTAAGATAAAAAAAATTAGATGATGATCATAGTGGAAGTGTTGGTTCACAAGGTGCTCAAGATGTGCTCATGATACCAGACGTTACCAAACAAGAACATTATCATCAACAGCAACCATGAGCCAACAACAACAGCAACAACAACAAAGATCTAAATAAATAAATAACAGCATCAAGGAACAACAGCAAGAAATTAGCCCAAAGACATCATGGCTTTTATGTACAAGCCTGGGGAAAAAAATTAGACTTAACTTGGCAGCAAAATTCCAAAATGCAGGCAGCGAGGATACATTTCTGGGGAGAGTGTTTTAAAGACTGGGAACTAGGGCTGCTGTGAAGTGTGTGTGTGTGTGTGTGTGTGTGTGTAGATTGATTGACATCCACCTGCTCACTCCCTTGCACCGGAGTCCACGGGGATCACATTTCTCAAGCATCCCTACACACATTCAAGGCACTGAACATTTCATGATTGTGTGTCTGCATGCCTATCTGTCCCATTTTGAGGATCACACAGGAAATCAATAGCATCTGATGGCGTCAGCTGAAGGCAGGTAAAGTCCTGTCTAGTAAGCAAAGCCAAGTTACAGTAGGCAATGTCAACCAAGGGAGATGTAGTCCAGTTAAGGTAGATAAGCCAAAACGGGCCTGGCTATGCCAGGGCAGAAGCCCTCCTAAGCAGTGGGCAGATGAAAACAGGACCTTGGATAGCTCCAAGCTGATCCTGGTAGCTGGAGCTTTTCTCCAACTAGGCAATAGAAGGATGCTGTACCAGCGGGAAGCCAAAGCCAACTGAAGCCTTATGTAGACTGAGAAGACCTGCAATGCATTCAGCTCAGACACTCCTGAAGGAACTGACTGGACTCTTAAGTATTGGACAACTTCCTGTGTTCTCAGTTACAGAGTGGCCCCATTCAGATGCCACCTTAAACCATGGCTTTAACCACAGTGAATAAGGCTGTTTGCTTTATTCACCATGGATAACGACATGGTTTAAGTTGTCCTGAACACAGCCTGGCTTTCTGGCTTAACTACCATGGTTAAAGCCATGGTTTAAGGTGGCTTCTGAATGGGGCCACACTGTAACTGGGAACACAGGAAGTTGTCCTATACTGAGTCAGACCATTGGTTCATCTAGTCCAGCATTATTGAAATTGATTGGCAGTGGCTCTACAGTTTTGGGAGGTTTCCTTCCTAGCTCTACCTGGAGATGCTATGAGTAGAAGCAAGAATAACATTTGGTGTAGTGGCTAAAGTGTTGGACTGGGAGTCGGAGGATCTGGGTTCTAGTCCTCACTCAGCCACGGAGGCTTGCTGGGTGACTTTGGGCCAGTCACAGACACTCAGCCCAACCTACCTCATAGGGTTGTTGTTGTGAGGATAAAATGGAGAGGAGGAGGATTATGTACACCACCTTGGGTTCCTTAAGAGGAAAAAAGGTGGGATATAAATGCAATAATAAATAAATACATATCTATAAATAGTATGTTCTGATTTCTACACAATGCATGCAAATCAGTGTACGCAATGTGTGCATTTCCCATAGTATTTTATGATTCACCTCACTTCAAGTCCATTTCCAAACAATCAGCCTTCCCTGGCACTTATATATCTCTTTACTCTAGAATGAGACATTTGACTAAGTAGATCGGAAAGTTGTAGGCACAATTCTCCATTCTTTTTTGAGATTACTTCAAATTTAGGGATTCCCCCATGCCCACCTCACACACTGCTTCTCAGACCCCCTCCACTTGCTCAATCCTGGTGTGCATGTGGGGCAAGCTGCAGGATGATCCACAGGCACCCGGCAAGTGGCACACAGTGTTCTGTTTTCCTGCAAGCCACCATTTTACGCAAAATGGTGGGTAAGCCTTTTACGTAAATACCATTTTGTACAAAATGGCAGCTGTAAGTAGTAGGATTTATGCAAAATTGCAAGCACAAATGGTCTAAATAGACAATTCATACCTGCAATATTGTGTAAGTTGGGCCAATTACAGCCGCCATGTTATGGAAAATGGTGATTTCCATTAAAGGCTTACCCACCATTTTTGCGCAAAATGGCAGCTCATAGAGAAGGAGGGAACCACACCTTGACTGACTTGGTGTGTTCTGAGTCGGGCAAGCTTGGGGGTCCATGAGCTGACATCCGGGGGGCCAAGCTGGTGATACCTCACCAAGCTTGAGACCCAAACTGGATTCCCCCATCATCCCTAACTTAAATTCTACTGTGTCAGTCTAATACGGAATGGAAAAGAAAATGATACAGAAAGCCCTTCCTTCTGAGGGGGAATGGTAGATTTCATTTATTAAATGGTAAATTATCCTACATTCACATCAACATCTCAAAAACAAACAAACCACCTACATGGAGGTTTCACAAATACTCAGGCTTCTTTCCATGCCATTGCCTAACTAAACTAAGGTAAACGGATCATTACTAGCTAAAAAAAATCTTGACTCCATCAACAGCCCTCGTTAAATTCCAACCTTTCACTGATCCAAAATCATGCGCTCGCTCATTCCTCAGGGGTGAGCTATCTGAGCCACTAAGGATAGAAACTGCAACTCATAAAACAGAGTAAGTGAAAGCACAACAAATACAATTAAAAATCTGGCTGTGCTCAGAGATGGATTGCATTTACTATCTCATAAAAAGAGCCTTCATCCTGTCAGGCAAACAAAAGGAAATCAATTTCTTAATTTTTATTGGCAGACTTGGGCTGGGAGCCAAGCCTGCACTTGCTTATCTGAAAGCCAGTGACCTGACTGGAGGGAAGAAGACAATGACTCTTTTTTGTCCCCCAGTACAAAAAGGACACTGCCCCAACCCAGACAATGTTACTCTTGCTCACATTTTTTTCTGGCATGATACCTCCTGAGAGAGGCAGGCCAAAGTCCTGAAATTCTTAGAATTTTCCAGTCTGCCTTTGACCTTTGCTTTTCTCATTTGCACAGTGTTCTGTCATGGAGATCACAACTGTGGCCATGTTGCAAATGAAAGGTGAAGATTGGCAGACAGTGAATATGGCTGAATTTCCACTAAATAGGACTGGATTTGCAGAAATTAGGGCTGAATTTAGGCAATTTGCTCAGAAACTCCTCCAAATTGTGGAACCGGTGGGGGGCTGGGGAGTGCAAGAACAGTTCCCAGAGTCCAAGGAAAAACCTGCAGCTTGGCTCACAAACACAAATCAAGTCATATACCCTTGGAATTCTGTTGAGTTAAAGAAGAAGAAGAAGAAGAAGAAGAAGAAGAAGAAGAAGAAGAAGAAGAAGAGGAGGAGGAGGAGGAGGAGGAGGAGGAGGAGGAGGAGGAGGAGGAGGAGGAGGAGGAGGAGGAGGAGGAGGAGGAGAGATTTCCCAGTGATGGACATCCCTAATCTTGCAACATCACTTATTTAAAAAGTTGCCTTCACAGATTAATCAACTGAAACTGTAGTTAATTCATCTACTGATTAAACAGGTTTCATTCTGAGATAATTATGACTATCTCTTGTCTTGCATCCAGGTTTCATCTCAGAGTTGAAGTTACGCAGTCATGCATTCTCTGTGGAACAGCATCATCTGTTGGTCGCTGCACCTTTTCCTCTCCCAGGAGATCTGCATAGCCAAGACCCCAACACTTCAATTTGCTGTCCTTTATTTTTGCCTACACTGAGTTTACCTCCTGTTTTCATCAGCCCAGTTCCCCAAACCGTCACCTCGAGGGCACCTTGAACTCTAGAACTGTGTGCTTTACGATGCCAGAGATGGCCAGTTGCTGGGTAAAGGCCTCGGTGGTACCTATTAATCTCTTAGCTCACTCATCTCTATCAGAGACACGCTGTAAAAATGATATAAGCGTTTCATTCAAACGGCACTGCAGAGGGAGTGGGGTAGAACATGGGGGCGATTGATTTCCAGTGTGTCTGCTTTTTACCTTCAGGTATAAATACTACAGCAAAATCAATCAGAATAACACCATATCAGCTTTCTAATCTCTTCTGGTCATAAGGTGGATTTTATATACTGCAGTGCTCATTCCCATTTGTGCATGCACATATCAGAGGGTGCATTTGTCTGTCTCACAAAGTCATGCTCATGTGTAGTAATGTTTACTTCCCTCTGTCTCTCTCTCTCCTGCTCTATGCCTATGTACTTGCATGCATACAGGATAAGGGCCTGCTTTGGGCAGTTTAAAGGAAAGACAGATGTGAAATACTTCTTCTTTTTTAATGCAAGGAATCCCCCAGAACAACCAAAATGTGTTGCTGAAGGCCATCAAGCAAAATTATAGGAAAGCTAGCAAGGACATTAAAATCCCTTTGTCTAAACTAATCCTGCTACACTAATCCAGACCTTGCTGCTCCTTGGAACAAAAGACCACCTTACTAATGACCATGCCTATCTATGTTCATTTGCTAATGTTCATTCATATTCAGATAGATACACTTAAAATGTCAATGGGGGAGGAATACTGGGCACCTCCAACGTTGGTCTCTATTAGTGGGACTGAACAAGTCCCTTCTCACTGCTGATTCCTATCTATAAATGGTGATGCTGATATCATTCCTCATAACATAGTTCCTAGGATATGCAAGGTGGTTGGTTCCTCTTGATCAGCTGACCTCCTGAAAGAAAAGGTGTCACTGCATCATCATCATCATCATCATCATCATCATCATATTTTTTGTCCATTGCCTTGAAATGCCAGGAAATCTTCTCTTGTGACTGACTGTTGTCGTGGCACAATAAGGAGCCAGTGTCCAGTTCCCTATTATTATTATTATTATTATTATTATTATTATTATTATTATTATTATTATTATTATTATTATTATTTATATAGCACCATCGATGTACATGGTGCTGTACAGACCACACAGTAAATAGCAAGACCCTGCCGCATAGGCTTACAATCTAATAAAGTTGTAGTAAACAATAAGGAGGGAAAGAGAATGCAAACAGGCACAGGGAAGTGTAAACAGGCACCGGGTAGGGTGAAGCTAACAGTATAGAGTCAGAACAAACTCAAAGTTTAAAAGCTGTAGGGAAAAGAAAAGTTTTTAGCTGAGTTTTAAAAGCTGTGATTGAGTTGGTAGTTCTCAAGTGTTCTGGAAGAGCGTTCCAGGCGTAAGGGGCAGCAGAGGAAAAAGGACGAAGCCGAGTAAGGGAAGTGGAGGTCCTTGGGCAGGCGAGAAGCATGGCATCAGAGGAGCGGAGGGCACGAGCGGGGCAATAGTGTGAGATGAGAGAGGAGAGATAGGCAGGAGCTAGACCGTGAAAAGCTTTGAAGGTCAACAGGAGAAGTTTATATTGGATTCTGGAGTGAATTGGAAGCCAATGAAGAGATTTCAGAAGCGGAGTGACATGGTCAGAGCAGCGGGCCAGGAAGATGATCTTAGTGGCAGAGTGGTGGACAGAGACCAGCGGACTGATGTGAGATGAGGGGAGGCCAGAGAGAAGGAGGTTGCAGTAGTCCAACCGAGAGATAACCAGTGCGTGAACGAGAGTCTTGGCAGAAGAGACAGACAAAAATGGTCGAATCCTGGCAATATTATACAGGAAGAAACGACAAGATTTAGCTACTGCCTCGATATGAGGAATAAAGGAGAGCGGGGAATCAAATATAAAGCCAAGACTACGAGCTTCCTTGACCGGAGTAAGCGTGACATCGTTGACAGTAAGAGAGAATGAGAGGTGAGGAGAAGGTTTAGGATCTCCTGATCCTAATTCCCTGATCTCCTGAGTTGAGTTACCATGGCACCCAATAATTAAATTCAGGAATGCTTAAAATTCCTGAACTGTTTTGACATTTTTTTCCAGGTGCTTAAATGTCTCAGACGTTCCAACAGTTTGAAGGCATCATTACACAGAGGAAGGCAGTCGTCTATGGATTGCCTGCCACTGATTTTTTTAATTTTATTTTATTATTACCTTTTTGTCCTACTTTGGCATGCTTCTCCTCCTCTCCATAGGTTAGGGTGAGAGTCAGTGACTGGCCCAAAGTCACTCAGTGGGCTTCATGGCTGAGCGGGGATTGGAACCTGAGTCTCACAAGTCCTAGTCCAGCACTCTAACCAGTACACTACTCTGATGGCTCTACTACACCTTCAAGAGAAGTGTCTCTTCAGAATCTGAAATGGAGGTTCAAAGCTGAATGCACAACACATGGTTCCAATCATGAAGCCTATCTGTATTGTAGGATTTATAGCCCCTTCTTCTGGCCTCAAGCCATGACTGAGCAAGATTGTGACAAACTGATAAATGTTTCAACCCAAGCCTCAACTCTTTTGATCACATAGTGAGCTGAGCCTGAGCAAAGGTTGCTTGGTGTACACATTTCAACTCCAGCAGTGCTGTGTCAGGAGTTCTGGCTAACTCTGGGTGCCAAAATGTCCTTGCACCTGAGTTGGGAATAACACTATTACAGAGGTTATAAACCACATTTCCTATGCAAGTTACAATCAAAGCTGGGAATTAAATATTACGTAAAGTGGGTTACAGAGCAGGGACCTGAGCCAAATTGTTAAGGCCATGTTATAGAGTAATTTCCATCCAAGTGCAACTCTGTTGGCATCATCTTACTATTATGGGAATCACAGCTCACAATACTGGGACCCATTCACACCATAGGAAAAGGGGACAGCAGCCAATTTCACCATTGTGTGGGAAAATTTTAAGCACTAGTAGGGATTGCTGGTATGAAGGGCAGAATTGTCATGATAAAGGGAAGTAGTCTTAGAGGAGGGGTGGGCCATCTAGCACAGTATTGTCCACACTGACTGGCAGCAGCTCTCATTAGGGATGTTGCAAGTGACTGAAATAGGGGTTGGTGTCCAATGGACTCCCAGATGTTGCTTGCCAAGCTCCTCACAGTCCAGGAACACTACACAGCCTCCTGCTCCTTGATACAAGCCACCATTTTTACGCAAGGTGGTGGCTTCGTGATTTTTGTACTTTTAATGTTGTCCAAAATGGCAGCCACGAAGGAGCATTTTTGCAACATTAGAGGTGTAAGGGCCCTCTACACCTCTAGTGTTGCAGAAATGGCCCTGCATGACTGCCATTTTGTGCAACATTAAAATATGAAAATTATGGAGGTGCCATCTTGTGTAAAAAGTGGCTCCCATTGAGGAGCAGGCAGCTGCAGGGCACTCTCAGACTGATCGCCAAGCCTTCCAGGGGCTTGCATGGCATGGCAAGTGGTGGTGGTGGGGACAGTAGCAGTGACTCTGTGAGTGCCCGCCAAGTGTGGGCATGGGTGAGTCTGTCCATCCCAAACTCTCATAAGAAGAGCCGTGATGAAACAAATCAAGACCTATGTAGTCCAGCATTCTGTTCACACAATGACCTGTGGGGAATCCTCTCCAGGGTTTCAGGCAGGATTATTTCCTAGCCCTATCTGGAGATGCCAGAGATGGAGCATGGGACTAGGTGCATGCAAACCATGTGCTTGACCACTGAGCTTATGACCTGTCTTTTTAGTTTTGGTCCATTCCATTAATGGGGATGCTCTACTGGTGGACCATTGGTTAATTTCTAGTAGACCACCTAAACACTGCTCTTGTATTGGATGCTTACAAAGACTCTTACAGAGAATTCTGTAGCAAGTGGGGCTTGTTCTGATTCAATAAGTCACTTCTTATGTTCGTAAGCAAGAGTACATATTTAGAAACACAACACATTGATTCCTTAGAGCTCAATTGCTAAGAGATCTTGAGTGTGCAGTCTTGTATTGTAAATTTAGAACATAAGAAGGGCCATGCTGCATCAGACTGAAGTTCTATCCAGGTGAGCAAGAATGCTGGAAAAATAGCAGGCTCATGTGGAGGGCCTTTATGGATAGAGGAGGCATGCCTCTTCAGACAACACCCATGAGTAGAGGAGGTGATGGATTTGATGAAAGAGAGGGGCAGGGCTGGAGCTCTCTCTACCATCACATGTTTGCCGTATTCAGAAGAAGCCAACAGCCACATTGGGCAGAATCAGTCCAGAAGGCTCTTCACTGAGAATCTGTTACATGGGGCAGTGGTCTGCAGTTCCTAACACTCTATAGCTCTCCTCCATCCAATCTGGAATGGACACGTTCTTGACTACATTGATTATAGAGGCTGTGTTTGTTGACCTCTTGCCTGCGGGTCTGTCTGTCTGTCTGTCTGTCTGTGAGTCTCTTTCTGTGTGCATTTCTCTCTATGGGTGTGTGGGGTATGTAAAGACCAATATTATGAGCCAAATGACAACAACAACAACAACAACAACACGATACAGCTGCAAAAATAATTCACCAACTGGCCATCAAATTCAACCTCATCAAACAACCTACACCATACTATACATACTCTCCCGAAACAATCTTGGAAAATGCAGATCATAAAATATACTGGGGCAGACCAATTCATATGGACAGGACAGTATATTGTATCCAACCAGACAAAATGGTTATAGACAAAAAAACCCGCATGTACTTCATTGACATAGCAATACCTAATGATAAAAATGTTATAGAAAAGGAAGAGGAGAAAAATATATACACCACTGGCCATGGAAATCAAAGGACTATGGCAACAGGAAAAGGTCACAATTATCCTGTTAGTCATGTCAGTCACCAGCATCACATAAAAAAAAACTATACAGAAAACCTTCAGAAACTGGGCCTACCAAATACATCCACAACAACATCCAGAAAGCAGTCATAATTAAAACACGCTCAGTTGTCAGGAAATCCCTGAATCTGTGAAAGACAGCACGAGCATGGAAGCGCAAGGAAAAGATTATATAACCACCACCACCATCGCCACAACAGAGGTTTCCCTCCAAGAGTTTTCTGGGAAACAGTGGTAAATTTCAAGCTTCTTCCAAACCTAGCCAAGATTTTTTTTTATCTTCACAACTTAACACGGGTAAAAATAGACCCTCTTTTTTGCTCCCTGAGGGGGAAGAGAATGGGGAAAATCCCCTCTTCCTCTCCCTCTATCAACGTTTCCTCATACTGAGGGAAATTTCCCTCAAGCTTCTCTTTTCCCACTCCTCCCCCATGGAACAGCTGTGCTTCAGCCCTCTGGATCTACTTGGATCCAGTCAGAACTGCCATGGAAGTAACTCACTTGTCCTCTGGCTCCAAATGTCTTACAGAAATTAGTGCCAATGGAAGTGTCTATATCAATTTCATAATGTTATTGGATGAAGGCAAAACTGGGCCAAGTCCCATACTCCTGATGGGCTGTCAAAGTGATGAGGATTGTGGGTAAGGAGACACACAGCTCTGACAGGAAAGGCAATGACTCAAGATCAATTGCCCTGACAAGGCTATCTTTAAGCCTCCTCACTTAATGCTGACACTTACACACTCTCCTTCTCAAGAGAGACACCCATAAGCCCAACAGTCTCAGACATACACCCCCTCAACTGTAACTCGATATCCCTGGAGTCCTGTGGGACACACTTCTTCTTCCCTAAAGTTTTCTGATTTATGAGACTCTGAAGACAGCCCATGATTTGGCTGTCGTTATGAGGCATTAATTTTCCATCCACCATTTTGGTTCAATTTTCCATCAAGATTACAAGTGAATAGTCACGTATAGGGATAAAAAGTGTGTGTGTGTCTCCAAACAACAGAGTGAACTCATAGGAGGATTTAAGGAAAACATTCAAAAATCATACGGGATTTGAAAACTGAAATTTAAGGGCAATTTGTCCTCCCGCACACAAAAAGGTCAGCTTTCTGAGTCAAACTCCACCAGACTCCATTTAAAAGCTATCTGTGAACATATAATTTTGGAGAAACATTATATTCTGATGTTGCTATAAAGCCCCATTCGCTTCAAAACAAGAATTGCCTGCTGCTTGTTTGCCGGCTAGTGAAATCTTTAGCAAATGCAGCTAAATTATTGTTTATGCACCTAAACTTGCGATTCCGCTTGCAGTGTCACAACGACGCTGTATGCAAACATAATACCCCCATCTGTTAGTCTTGCATTCTTCTGCACATTTGCAGACACCACTACAATTACTTTATGAGTATATATTTAGCTCCCCTTCTGGACCCAACATTTTCAAAGCACAGACCCGACAACTGTAAACCCACCTTGTGTACATCAGTTCTGACAACCCTGTATCGATAGCTAGCTCCATCGCTTTGGCACACTGCAAAATGGGGCAGGTGTATTCAAATCACCTGTCTCAATGATTCACAATACATTAGGGGGAAGCTGGATTCTCCTTTTTAGTTATGCCCCAAGATACCAATGTACATCACACACACACACACACACACAAGAGGAGGGTGCTGTTGCACTCATGTCTTTCTTGTGGGCACTGCCAGTTCCAGATTTTTGATAACAGGATACCCTCAATGGACCTCTTCATTCAATATATTCACCTACTCATCACCACGGCCACATTCTGTTTTTGTTCCTCATCCTCTTTCCAGCATTGCAACCCCTCGCTTGCTTGACAGGCAAAGAGCCATTGAACAAGGAGGCAGTGGAATCTACTGCTCATCCTTCTCCCCATCCCTGTTGTCTAGACCAGAGCAGGAGGAGGGTGAACAAGCAGGTTGCAATGATGAAGAGGAGGCGCATCTCCAGGAGGTTCTCGCTGGGGTATGGGCCTCAGCAGGTAACAAAGCATGCTAACCCTTCCCACTGGGCCTGCTTGGGGGCTTCAACTTGGCCACTGTTTTAACAGAACACTGAGCTAAACAGGCCTCAGGTCTGATCCAGTGTGGCTCTTCACTTTTTCTTATGGCTGCACGTGCGCACAGATGTATGCACACGGAGCCCCTTCACCCTGATGGGGCTGCTGGGTGGCATGGTTAGCACAGAGAGGACCATGACCTGCTCTCCTCATTTTGTGAGAAGTGTTAATTTCAACCCCCACTGTAGTGATTAAAACAAAGACCAGAGTTGGTTGGAAAAGCAGTCCACAGCTCAAAAACAGCAGGGATAGCACTCTGACTTTGTCCTCCTTTCCATTCCTCCCTTCCTCCTACATCCTGCTGAAGGAAAGAGACCTCCAAGGTACCTCCTGGAGATGGAGTTAAATGCAGAGCTACCATAGAGCTAACAGCTTGTCTAAGACAGTTTGCTGCTTCCCCAACTCTGTGCCCCTCCCACGCAACACACACACACACACACACACACACACATTCTCCTTTGTGTGTAGTAGGGACAGGTGAACTTAGCTGCTGCCACCTCACCCTCCACTCACTGGGCCTCCAATGGCCACCCACTCCTGCTTGAGCTAGGCTGTGAGCCACCCAGCAGTCCAAGGCACCCAAAGAGTGGCTGCCCTCTTCCACGATGAGCCACCATGATGCACAAAATGGTGGCCCATTGAATAGTGCTTCCCTCCAGGCTCCCATCCTGCTGCCACTGCGGCCTCTTGTGCTCAGCTTCCTTGCAAGGAGAGTGCTAGGGTTTGGGGTACAGAAGCCACTACGAAACAGGCTGAACCACCAGTTGGGCAAGGAGCGAGACCAACACCTGACTTGGCACACACAAAGTTGGGCAAGCTCGGGGTGGGGGTGGGGCGCAGATTGTGGGGGCAACTGGCAGGAACCCACCAAGCTTGTGCCCCTAACTGGACACTCACAACATCCCAAAAATCAAGCAAGCCAAAATTCTCCAAATCCAATCGCAAAGCTTGTTCCAACTCTAGTCCATCTCAGATTGCAAGCTTCTTCTTTTTCCCCACCTGGAAATCCAAGTGTATTTTCCCCCAAATGCATGCATTCTTGTGCACAACTTTGAAATGTATGCATTCTTCTCCCGTGCTTCTTCCCACTCCAAATGTACACATTTTTTCATGCACGTTTTCCCAATGTATTGAACACATTTTTAGGTCCAATAGTCATGTTGCAAGCTAGGAAATGGATGCAGATTGAGTCCCAGTCTGTGTTCAGTCCAGAAGGTGTGAACTAGATAAAGCCTGATCAAAAATGAACAGGATCCAATCTCTCACACCTCCCTGTTGAGAAGGAGTATAATACAGAAAGGAGCAATGGGGGAAGGTGCTTAGAGAGAAAGAGTAGAAATCATCTGCTACTCCAGGAATTTGATACAGTGCCGATACTTCCAGCCTATATAACCCCTTTAATAAATTAGAGAGCTATTCATTTAAATGGATTCTGCTGTTGCCTCCACTGCCAGTTAATCTGTAATTCAGATACATCAGTCGGGAGGCAAGAATCCAGAATGTAAAATGATTGATTCCTCCAAGGGCTTGAGCTTTCACGTTCTAAAACAATTTGGCATGCACTCATTCTTGCAGGTGCTCAGGCATGCTGCTCCCAGGCGAGGTCAGCAGGGAACACATAGACCATTTACATAAAAGACACACTGCCTGTTTGGGATTGCCAAAATCAGAGACAGTTCCATTCTGTCCTTTGGTCACCACCGTTGCTTAGAGCACAGACAACCAGCTGGTGGTGACCTTTTGCCCCCCCGCTGCCATTTCTCACCCCCAGTCCTCTCTACCCCTCCTTACACCACTAGAATGCTCTTTTGAAATTATTATTATTGTGTTTCGATTTTCAGTAGAAACATCTGCAGATCAGTCCTGCTCTTTTTAGTGGCGCTGAAGGGAATGCCATTTTCACTGTGGAATTTACACAAATGTAGACCTACAATGCAAGCTCTCTCCCATATTTGATTGAATGAAGGAATCAATGAATGAAGGAATCAATGAATCTCAAATTCCTTCTCTGCCAAATATAAAGAAAGTTGTGAAATGGGTAAATTCTTACCAAAAACAAACTAAAACAAAATCCTCACTCATTTGCACCAGCCAAATTCAACAGGTACAGCTATTCCCAGCATGGAGATAATCATGATGTACCTACGTGCCATATAGCTGTTGAATATGAGGAGCGTGTCAGGGGAAAAAAAGGTGGCAACCCTAATCCAGGACTAATATTGTTGAATACACAGGGATTCAAAGCCAGACTTTTAAGAGCAAAATTCTCAAAGCCCTGAGCCTGGATGAATGTATCTGTAAATCTCAGTTTCTCCCATGCTCATTTAAAACAAACAAACTGATGTCCTTTTTCACCCAGTTATGGAGGACTTTTGCAAATGTTGGGAAATTCTTGTTTAAAACAAACTGAAACAAACTTCTCACCCATCTGCAGTCTGGGACCTAAACAGAGGATTTCTGGATGGACTGCAAAAGAACCTTTCAGAAAAGATCACAGAGGCACTTAAGTAGCAATAAATCCAAGCCACCAATTGGGCTCCTGCTGTTTGCGATCGAAGGGGAATACAGGCTCCCATCAATTTCTTGCAGACAACACGAATATGTATCCAGAGCTTGTTTACAGTCGGCCTTTTGAGACCAGAGAGATTTTACAGATAGGAGTTGGGAGTTTATTTGCAGGTCAGGTGGGTGACTGAATCCGAAAGATCAGATGGCAGTCAGCAAATGAGATTATGAACAAAGCAGCCCCCAGTTAATGGCAGGGCTTTGTGCTGTGCCTGCTTCAACATGGATCTTTCAACAGCGGCTTGTTAGGGAGGCAAATCCACATTTAGTGAATCCACACAACTGGTTTCTGAGTTGGCAAAGGGGTTAGGGGGCTGAGAGGTAGCAGGAGTTTATTATTTATTGGACTTTCTGCCAAGAATGATGCTTGAGGAGGAGGAGGAGGAGGAGGAGGAGGAAGAGGTTTTTTAAAAAAAATTCATTAAAATATAATATGAAAACAAATTGTTAAAACATATCAATAAAGGGCACCCCCTTCAACAGTAGAGCAGCTTATATGTCAAATGCCAACCTATTTATTTTTTTAAATGGTTTTGCCTGCTGGTGGAGAGACAGAAGAGAGGGACCTCCAAAGTCTGGGAAGGCCCTCTCTTGTGTCTCTTTGAATTCTCCCCAGAAACAGACTGTGAATCTGTTGTAAGAAGGGAGTCACATGTTCTCTGTAATTGACCCTGGTCACAGCATTCTGGACCGCCTGAAGTTTCCAAACACTTCTCAGCGGCATCACAAGATTCAGCACATTGAAACCGTGAATTAAGGATGATCAACTTTTTTGGGGGGTGGGGGGGAATGAAATGAAATACAGAATGCTTCTAATAAGGACCAAAAATAAGAAGTAGAATCAAGACACAAAAATAGCATGACCCCAAAATGTGGAAACTAGTTTACATAGTTTCCCATATAATGAGTCTTCCAGAAAACTGGGCCACCCAAACGCAAAAGGGGACTTTGGAAGTTGGGCTTAGAACTCAAACCTTACATGTTCACCCATCCTTGCCTTGTGTTTCCCAGTGATGCTGATTTCCAGTAGCTTCAAGGCAAATGAAAGATACTTCCCACCATGCATTTTAAGTTCTTGAATAACCAGTTGATAGCCAATGTCTCTCCCAATAATAATAATAATAATAATAATAATAATAATAATAATAATAATAAGATAGGAAAAATTCAGTAGGTCTACTGACATTAGCTACAATGATAGCTAAGTGGAACCACCATGGACAGAGACAATGAACATCTGACTACCAGATGTTGGAGGGCTGACATCATCATGCCCTACTTGTAAGTTTCCCAGAACCACCTGGATGACTGCCGGTAGAAAGAACGCTGGACTAGATGAACCTCAGGCGGATCCATTCAGGGAAACTTCCTTCCTTCCTTGCCAACCCTGGCACAATAATGATCACATTTCAGTTACAGCCTGAATCAATAATGATCAATAATGATCACATTTCAGTTACAGCAAAAGGGTAGACGGGATAACCACTCCACCAGTGCTGAAGAAACATCATAATCAGGGCCAATTTAAAGGACTGCCTGTTCAGTGGCTCTGAATTAAGGTGTAACTTGCCTAAGTGATTGGCACTGGATCACTTGCCTGTCATTGGCTGTGTGATGCTGTGCAACACAGCCATCAGAATCTATGAGGAGCTGCCGGAGGACGTTCACCTCTGTGTGCAGCTGTCTTGTCTTATGAGCTTTCAGAACTGTTTCCTGGAGCATCTTTCTGACAATGAATTAATTCCAGTCTTGGGATTGGTCCTGCCCACCCAAGCTGGACAGGAAGGGATATTGAATATTTCCTTTTTGAGATGGGGACTTGCTTGAGCAACCAAGTCTTTCTGGCTCTGTTGTGGTTGTTGTTGTGGTTGTTGTGTTTCGGTTCCTAGATCCCCATTTGTTTCTCAACTCCCTGGCTCAACTGCTGGTTTCCAGCCCACCACTGACATGCAGCCTACAGCTCATCCCTGACAGGACCAGTCTGAAGACTGACACAGTCACAATTCCAGTGCTTGAATGGGGTTCATTCCACTCTGGTGCCAAGCTAACCCCAAACCACATGCAGCTAAAGAGGTGTGCAACAATCCTGGAGCCTTTTGATTTGAAACATGGGTAGGAGAAAATGCAGGCACCATTTTTGGAAAGTGTTGATCAGCAAGAGAGGAAGACAAGAGAAGACACATCATAGATTTTTGAAAACAAATGCTGAGAACAGAAAGGTACTGAGATGGCATGACACATATGAACACCATGTGATACACCAATTGTGTAAGAGCAATGGGGGGGGGGGACGACACCATGTTTTGTTTCATTTCAAGCCATCTTAGAATCTGCAGTAGAGGCTATGTGGCCCATTCCTTCCAAAGCCAAAACCTACGTAAAGGCACAAAGGCAACATCTGCCTCTCAGTGGTTTAGGAACAAACTGTTTGATTTTGTACCATCCATATCAAGAACACGGTTGTCGAGTGGAGAGGTTGTCGAGTGGAGATGGAGAACATGGAGGAGTCCTACAGTATTGACATATTTCAGTGATAACTAGATGACTGCAGTGATTGGAATGCAAAGGGGCATTAACCAGATGGTGTACTGGAGGATCCCACCTTCATAAGGAACATCAGAAGCTGCCTTATACTGAGTCAAACCATGGTTCCATTTCACCTAGTATTGTTGACACTGACTGGCAGCGCCTCTCGAGGTTTTCAGACAGGATTCCTCTCCTTGCCCTACCTGGAGAAGCTGGGGATTGAACCTGCAAAGCAGGTGCTCTATCACACTGAGTTATGCACCAACCTTCACATTTAGAGGGTAAAGCAGAGGAACTGGTGTGTGTGTGTGTGTGTGTGTGTGTGTGTGTGTGTGTGTGTGTGTGTGTTGATTGTGGTTTTGGTGTTGGAGGATTTTTGTATGAAGCTACCTTACGTCTACGGGCAGGGGCAGGTGAAGAGCTGATTCTCCATGGCACACTAGATTCCAGGGATTAACCAAGAGGACCTTAAGTGACTCACTTGGTGCAGAAAATATACTAGGCTGCAGCCCACAAATTTGGTTTTTACTATACACCAGGCAAACAGAGGGAGGAATTCTCAACAGAAAGACACCGGTAGAAGATAGAATAGAATTTTGCAGGAATTCTCAGGCTTCTATTTTCTATTTCTTTTTATGAGCCTGGATTTATGTGCTGTCTTCCTTGAATAAATGTTACTTTTGTTTAACTAGATTCCTCATTTTGCTCACTGGTTATTCAATGTTCTTTCAGCAAGGAAACGCAAAAACAAAACCCAAATGGCTTGTGGAAAAACGACAACCATGTTCTTGATAAAATACAGACAAGATAACAGGGAGTTTGGGAAGCCACCTGAATGAAATAAAGAAAGGGTGCACAATGCAAACATTCCAGTTGGGGAATCGTTGTGCAGCACAAGTAATCTATACAGCTGTATGCAGTGACACCATTTGGTTATAACCAATTAACCCCACTCCTGCCCACATTTATTCAACAAAATAAGTGTGATGCCTGGAAAAGTGGCACTCACGGCTTTATTCGGTAAGTGAATCTAGTTTAGATTAATCAACTAAAAGTTTAGTTGATTAAGCTTAGTTGGTGAGACCAGGTTTTCGACAGGCCTGTTTTTTGCTGCCCCCCCCCCCCCTCGCAACAGGGAATGAAAAAGAAGTTTAATTATGACCTTCTATTTTCTGGAGAAGCACTTTGCCTTTATTACATTGTAGAGTATCTCAAGTGCTGACTGGATCTCGTATCTGATTGAACTTTCTTTTAAAAGCATCAGCAGGCAGGAAGGAGGGGGGTCAGTTGAATTGAATGGAAACTAGCTGATGTGTATGTGCTCCATTAGGGCAAACATATATGTGTTCTTATGCCCAGTGAGGCAAATCACAGCTATGTGGGGAGGTCAATGCGAAAAATGGCCCTGGGGAAAGGGTTAAATCTTCCTTTCCATCCCTGACCCAATCGAATTCCCCTTCCCTTCCCAGACATGACTGGTTTTTAAAAGAAATATAAAGAGACAAGAGTGGGGATGGGCAAACCCTCCTGTGCCCATCCACCCCACATGCTGCTTGCTGGACCCCCACTGCCTACCAGACTTCAGAAGATGAGCAGAGCAAGCTGATAGATGGTGCCTGGGAGCTCAGTGAGCGGCACGCTGTGCATGGTGTCCCTTCCTCCCCATAAGTGCCATTTTATGGGAAATGGTGGCTAATCCCTTTCAGTAAATCCCTATTTTGCGCAAAATGGCAGCCATAAATGTATGCATTTTTTTTCTGTAAACGGCCCCATTTACGGCTGCCACCTGCACAATATGGAGATTTGCAGAAAAAGCTTACTGCAAAATGGCGACTCACGGGTAAGCAAGGATCCCTGGGTTTACCTGCCTGCACACTGGCATCTGAGTGGGGCAGGAGGGGGTGGGGCAAGCTGGCAAAATCCACTGAGGTCAAGCCCAATCAGATATCCTCTGACATCCCTAGACAAGAGACTCAAGAACCAGATCTTCTCATCCAGTTTGGCCCGCGGCACTTAAGTCTTCAAAACAAGGCTGTTTATTAGAGTCCCAGTAATGTGAAAAAAATAATCTTTTAATCAATTAGCCTGCTAAAAAGCAGGTAACTAAGAAGTCTTTAACACAGTTAATAGTTCTCAATGAAGTGTCATAGAAGAGTGATGAGAATCAACCCATGTTCACAGAAACACACACACAGACCAGCTCTTCTTCTAAATTCTACCCAACGGAAACTGGAGTTAATGAAGATTAGCCTTTGCAAAGACGGAGAACAGAGGCATATTGCTAAAGTGTTGTCTCTTTGCAACTGCAGACCGTCATTACTCCTCACTATTTACAGGTCTAAGCAGCTATTTATCTACATAATTATCTACAGTATCTGTCTAAGTGTTTACATGTAACACCCATTTGTCTAAGCACAGTGGCTTCTTGTCTATTTATCTTTCTCTTGCTGTAACCACTAAAATTTGTCTCTACTTTAACACAATGGAGGCCGTTTTGCCTTGGTGCAGGGTTGGTTTGCTGTTGTTTTTCTTCCCCGTTCTTGAAAGTGAAAGGCAGATCCCAAAAGACACACATTACTCCTACGATGTAGCAATTGGATTGGAAGTGGTGGAGTGGAGCTGGGCTTCACAGTGATGCAACACCAACATTAATATAATAATAATAATAATAATAATAATAATAATAATAATAATAATAATAATAATAGCAGCACACAAGCACCCCTTTAGAATTTCCATTCCCCTCTGGGGTTAGATAAAATCCTCAGAGTAGCTGAAGTGAAATGATTCTTCCCCCCCCCACCGGAAAAATCTATATTGTTCCCTGTTGCAATGCAAAACAGTCTGGGGTGGCTTGAATGGACAATTAAGACCCATTGCTCTTGAATGGACAATTAAGACCCATAAACTTTACAATAGGCTTCACCAAGCAGACAAAACTCATAGAACTGGATTGTTGATGTGGATCAGCACAGCTACCTGAGGTTTTAGAACTCCTTGGGGACATGGCAATCAGGAATGCTATGATGACAGCATGCACTTCAAAATCTACCCCTATAACCACTGGAAGATTATTAACACTTTCCACAGCACAGAGGAACACTCACAGGACAAGAAAGAAGCTCCAAGAGAAGCAATACCTTTGAGCAGAGCAAGAGGCTGGTTGCAAGTCAAGATTGCGGAGACAACAGAGAAATGATCTAGTGAGGTAGGTAGACTTTGGGGTCAGAAAGAAGGAGGTGGGCAGAAGAGGTGTTTCATCAGTTGTATGCAGAAAGCATCCAAAGGAGCTTATTAGATTTATACCCTGCCTTTCCTCAAAGGTGGTTGCATGAATACTGAGGACCTAGAACTTCCTGAGACAGAGGAAGCAACAGAGCCATGGCTCTGTCCCTACCAGAAGAGGGATGGGGGGAGAGAAATGCTTGAGAGGCAGGCGTTGTGTATCCACCCAGTCCCAGAGAGTGCTGTTGCCTTAAGAGGCAGACCAACAAGTCTCCTTTAATATGAAGTACCTAACTCCAATGAAGAACTCCTCAGGAGTAAGGATTGTAATATAGTGCAGCTGAGCTGAGGGTGGGGCTCAGGAAGCTCTGCATTTTCTGTTTGAACATTGCTAAAACAACACTAGTTCTCAGCTCCTTGTATCCTGAACTTCTCATGTCTGGACCTCCATCCATATCATTGACCTTGGACTTCTGGCTGATGCTGCCTCTGGATTCTGTTTACAGATATCTGCTGTCCTGTGTGCTTCATCTTGGCTATGGCCCTGTTTTATCTCTGGAGAATCCTTTTTGTCAGTAAAAACTCAGCCTACTTAATTGACACCTCCGTTGCAATTAACTGTGTGTGTGTTTGCATAACAAGGAGCTTACCTGGACACCACAGATTTGAGGTGTAGGGGTGGGGAGAAGGCGATTTCCCTTGTGTTCTGATTGTGGACTTCCAGAGGCATTGGGTTGGCAACTGTGGGATGCAGGTGGCCTTTGGCTTATCCTATTCCTATTATTCTTAAGAGTCAGATGGACTCATTGGACAGAGAAGTAGCAAGTCAACTTTTCTTCCATGTTTGCTGTGTTTTCACCTCTGCAGAAATCCTGCCCGCTTTGAATCAAGGAATAAATAAATATCTATTTCAAAATAAATGCAAGGTGGTAAAAGAAGTCACAGCTCTGTATTGGAAATTATTCTCCCAGACTTCATGCTGTGAAGATCTGATTAGGGTTCAATACTCATGCATCCTTCGTGTGCTAAGTCATCTTTAGTGAGTTTAAGCTGCTAGAGGGAGATGGATGTGGGAGTGAGAGCAGAGCATGTGAGAACCCTGATACTCTGCAGTATTGAAAGGGTATGATGTTCGCCCTCCGGCCACCTGCTCAAATGAGAAATTTCCTTGAGCATTAAAGGTTCCTATTCTGGAATGTTTTCAGCAACACCTTTTTTAAAACACGCACACGTACACACATTTAAAGGGACACAGAGCTGTACACAGGGTCACAGGGTCCATTCCCAGCAGTCCCAATAGGGAGCACAGTGCAAAACAGAATATTTTGCATTCAACCTACTGTGGTTTCATTTATGTACATGTGCATCAGTGATATATAAGATGCAAGCTCAATGCTGCACATATGCAATGGTCCAATGCAATGGGAGCTGAGCTCCTTGGGGCTTACCCTCAAAACTCAATTTTAATTATTCTGGGTAAGCAGCATTGGAGTAGCCATGTCCAAGTACCTGCCTAGGGATTGACTCCATTGGGATACAAATTCAGTGTCAAACTGTGCTGTGGTTCTCATTTCCTCTGTAATCTCTCAACCATACACAGTTCATGCCATACCCCAAAATGCTCAGTGGTGGCCCTAAGCTAAGGAACAGCAGAGCAGACATTTCAGCATCCTTTGGCTTAATCTACAAAGCTCCACTCTCAGACATCAATGAGTCACGCAGTACTAGAACAGCCTGCTCAAACCCAACGCTTAAAACAGCACACACAAACTTTGCTTTGCAAAGTGATAAAGACAAATGTTAGCACATCTGAGCTGCTGGATAGCTCATTTCTAACGTTGCATGGTCAGACCTTGTCGGAGAAGCCTAGTTCGGTATTGGCAAACAATACAGAAGACTTTAGAGTTCAATCCTAGGCATGCCTACTCAAAAGAAAGACCTACTGAGTACGTCCAGGTGAGCGACCATATGATTGCCACCTAAATCTACTGCTCAGGTGTACAAAGTGGCAATGATGAAACATCTGAATGTTCCTTGTCCCTCTTGATAATAATTTGAGATTCTGATCTAAGTAAACTGTAGCGACAGAGAGACTGTAAAGTGTCAAAGAAGATGCAGGAAGGCAAGAAATCTGGCACAAGCTGTCTCTCGTCTAACTTAATTTTATTCAGTTAGGTGACACTAGATTGACAGCCCTAGATGGCAATGACCTCTCCTGACCTACAAAACAGACATGGCATGATATATGAGCAGAGCAGAGTTCCCTCACACTGCCCTGACAGAGCAGCGCTCCCTAACCAAAATTTAGGACGGATAGTCTCTGAAAGATGTCCTCCTCCTAGCCTCTCCACAAGCTGGTTACTTACGTTCTGAATTAATATATTTATATAAAGTAACACAATGGGCAAAATGAGATATATTCTTCCATTTCTAGAAAACATTCTGGCCTCCATCTTTGTTGGTGACAGTGTAAGAGGTGAAACACAGTCCCCAGGGTAACAGCTATAGAAGGCTAGTGTTCTAGATGGCATCAGGGATGTCTTTGCTACACACCCACTCAGGCACAGGTAAACAACTTGGGACAAACATATCAAGTTGAATGCCTTCCCCTATATACACCCAATTAACTGCTAAAACCTTCTGAGAAAGCCTGATTGGTTGTTCTATGACCAATAGAGTGTTGCCAAGTAGCAGCATATAAGTGGGCCTTTTTAGAAGTGGGACTCTCTCTTTGGAAGACCCTCCCATGCATTGTTCAAGAGGCAGAAAGTGTGTCGAGCCATAAATGGCCCTTCAAAACATAGTTGTTTCCACAGGTTTCCATTGACTTATAATGGATGGTGACACTGCTCCATTTTATGACTGTTTTGAAATATGTTTTAAGAAATAATTGAGTTTTATCGTAGGGGTTTCACTCTGTGTGTGTGTGTGTGTGAGTGGTGAATTGCTTAGCGATCTTATGATATTATGCGGTGTAAAAATAGAATGAATAAATAAATAAATAATAAAACACATACACACACACGAACAAGGAAGGATGAGAACAGATCCTGCAACTGTTTGCTGTACAGCTAGGATAATCAGCCTCCCACCTCCACCATGAACAACCCTTCCCTCTTTGAAACAAGGAGGCAATTCATGAATGACTTGGCATTGTTACTGTAAGAGCTTGTGATGTAGCCCTCCCTCCATTCCTGGGGTGCATCTAAAATGGCAATGCCTCAATTCAAGGATAGTGTGAGCACCTCACACTGTTGGGAAGCTGCCAGGGCCACAACACCTTGACATTAGGGTGACCATATTTGGGAAACCAAAAAAGAGGACACCTAGTGTGTGTGTGTGGAAGCAGCTTTCTGAGTCAAGCAGAAAGTACGTTATTCCCCCACCACCTTAAAGAACCCGATTGGAGTGGAGGAGGGGAAAGGATTTCATTCTGCACCACCACCATCCACTCCAATTGGGGCCTTTTCTATAATGTCCATGAATGACCCACTTTCCCCTTTAAGACCTCAATTGGAGCTCGGGGTGGGGGAATGATGTGCCTCAAGAAAGCATGTCATTCCCTCCTGCCATGCTAATGGCAGCCTTAAAGGGGAAGGTGTGTCATTCCAGGACATTATTGAAAATTATAGAAAATCCCCCCTGACACCATGGAAAGAACAAAAACCAGGACAAATCCGGGGAAATCCTGATAGTTGGTCACCCTACTTGACATGGCTCAAGGATGCTGCCACAGAACTGGATGTAGGCACTGTTCTAATTCCCATGAAAGCATTACCCTGGGGGATTCTGGGAAAATGACAAATAGTGCCTAGATACAGCAGCCTAGCACTGCGGACGGTGGTGCCACCTTTTGCCCACAACTGCCACTTAGGCCTGCTAGAGCCCACTGAAACAAATGTGTGACATGGCCAAGGGAAAACTGAACACAGAAAAAATAATACAATCTGCCCAGGGGAGAAATGGGTCTTAGCTTTTTAATACATGAACACCATGTTCGCCGTTGCTGCAGCAAAGACCATAACCGCTGGAGACTTACAGTAACTGTTGTTGATATGCCAACTGTCTGGAGAAGTTGCACACGTTGTTCCGTGTTCTGTTTTTTTGTTTTGCAACATGTTTAGGTTTTAGCTAAGAGCTGGCTGCACTTGGGAAAAAAAATCGGGTGAAGAAGAACAAACGTGACAGTATGTTATAAAATAACGAGAGAGAGGACAAACAGAGTACATCAGAGCTGCTCTTTTAGCCTCATCAAATGTCCCTGGAAAGAGAGGACATTTGGCATTCAGAGGCAGCATATCGGAAAGGACAAAAAGGGCAGAATTGCTCAGATAATTTTGTGTCTCATTGGCATAGGGGTGTAGCTCACTAAAAGCATTTTTTAAATGGGATGTTTGCTGTCTACCTGCCTGTAACTGATGTTTCTATCTTGTCTCTATCCATTCCTGCATCTGACAAAGTGGGTTTAGCCCACGAAAGCTCATGCCTCAATGAATGAAATCTTTCTTGCAAAAAGCGATCAGCCATCGCAATTTAACATAGTTAGAAAAATAAAATTCAAGTAAAAAGATGAGCTGTAAGGAAATGGAATAAAAATAGACAGTTTACAATGAAATAAAAAGCTAAAGAAAACTACAAGAATATAAAAATACAAAATCACATTTACATAAATTAAGAGCGCCTACATAAATTAAGAGCTCTGTGCTCAACTCCTGGCTCCTCACAGTTACTCGGGAGAAGCCGGGACAAACCGCGATGCCTGTCCACATGTTCCGTGGTCTCGGGATCATCCCGAGACCACGGGAAAAGCGTGATTAAAGGCTATGCTGATATCCACTGGCTGTCAATTAGTTTCCGGGCAAAGTACAAGGTCATTATCTTTAAAGCCCAAAGTGGTTTGGGTCCAAGTTACCTGCTGGATCGCCTTCTCCCATACAGTCCGCCCCACACACTCTTGGCCTCTGGGGAGAACTTACTTCAGTCAGCCAAAACTAGGCTGACAACTGTTACCCAGAGGACCTTTTCTTCTGTCACCCCTGGATTGTGGAACAGCCTGCCAGAGGAGATTCATAAAATTAACTCTCTCTGTGATTTTAAGGCAGCTTTGAAGACTAGTCTTTTCCGGCATGCCTACCCAGATCAATGTAAAATCAAGAATTTTTAAGATGTGTTGTTCCCTGCCTCGATCCAAAGGGAGAGGTGGGTAAGAAATAATAATAATAATAATAATAATAATAATAATAATAATAATAATAATAATAATAATATCAACATGCTGGAGATAGAAACACACATCCAGATGTGTATTAGATTGTGTATGCAAACCTGCCTCCACACATGAATCTCTCTTGTGTCAGGATGTTATGTCTTCTTCTCCTTCTGTTGCAAAACACAAAGTGATCCTATACAAACATCATAACCCAAGGCTCTTCTCCATCCTTCAGGGGCAGGACCTTCCTTGACTAAGAAACAGGGTTATAAACTCATTTCCCCCTCCTCCTCCCTCCCAATCCCCTTTCCTTTTGTGTCATGTCTTTTAGATTAAGCCTGTGGGCAGGGACTGTCAAGGAATACTTTTGTAAGCCGCCGTGAGAGCCTTTTTTGGCTGAATGGCGGCATAAAAATGCTTAAATAAATAAAATAAAATAAATTTGCCTGGCAAACGGTTTCATTTCTTTCTGTAACCATACAAAAAACGGCTCAAGTTTTAAATGGAATACAATTCTGCTGCTGGAACCAGGAATGACTTTGTCAGGCAGAAGTCTGCTTCATCTTGGAATGCATGAAAAATTCACTTTTTGCTTACAAGCGTGCCTTTTCCAAAGCTCTGAATGCAAGTGTGAGCCCGTGGCCACCAAAAATAATCACAACTTGTCAAACATGGCCTTGCGTTCATTTCAATCCCTAGTTCTCCGTGAGCCCCTGCCAAAGGAAGTGAGGCAAGTGGCTACCAGGAGGAGGGCCTTTTCTGCTGTGACACCCCGGCTGTGGAATGAGCTCCCTAAGGAGGTCCGCCTGGCACCTACACTATATTCTTTTAGATGCCAGGCGAAGACCTTTTTATTCTCCCAGTATTTTAACAGTCTATGAATTAATTTTAACTTTGCTGTTTTAAATTTGTATTTTCACATCGCTGCTAATTTTATCTTGGTTTTACTTATATATATTATATTATATTATATTATATTATATTATATTATGGTTTTATACTGTTGTTTTATACTTTGAATGGTCTTAATTGTTGTGAACCTCCCAGAGAGCTTTGGCTATTGGGTGGTATAGAAATGTAATAAATAAATAAATAAATAAATAGTTCAGTTTGTGCAAATTTCCTCTGTAAAATGGATCAGCCCTACTTTAACTTAGAGTGGAAAGCTGTCCAACTTAGGAAATACACACTCATTTTTGGGAACTTGCACAAATCTCATGTTCGCTTGCTCTTCAATTTACATATGTTTCCTGTTTGGGCGGAGGAGTAATCAATGACAACTTGGAATGAGATTGAGCAGTGAGACACTGTTCACAGAATCACTTGTTTTCCCATCTCCAGTTTCACCCCTTTTGCATATGCATTTTTTTCATGTACATCTTTGCCCACATTGTTGTATGCAATTTCCCCTAAAATACACATTTTTGCAAGCACTTCCCCTAATATATGCCCCTTTGTATCCTGTTTCCCTCATTGTATGCATTTGTAATGCAATTCTCCTTGATGTATGTATTTTTCAGCATGTGTTTTGATTGGAGAACTGCATTGCAAAATTCAGAGAAGTGTGAAAATGTATGAATAATTGCATTCCAATTTCTGTATTAGTTCTGGAATTGTAAATGAAGTCAGTTTGTATTAAAATGTGTGGATGCTATTCTACTGTTGATTTCAGTTCTCTTAATTGCTTTGCATTTTATTCTTGTCTTCCTTTAAGCTGTTGTAAGCTGCTTGGAGATCATTTAATCAGAAGTAAGAACAAGTACTAATTAATTAGGGTCCCTTTTTTAATTTCAAAACACTCACAACAAGGTCCTAAAAGTTGAAGGATCACCCATCTATGTGATTCTCTAAGGTTGTCTGGAATAGGGATGTAAGAGATTTCATTTCTGAGTGCAAAACACTCAAGCAAGCTCCTGTTCACATCCATGAATGTGAATGTGTGATCATTTTCATAGAAAATGTCCATACGTTTCTGAACTTGCAATCCCATCTGAAGAAACTACATTTGGGGCATTTTCTGAATGGGAAAAAGTGTGTATTTTATCTATTTATTGCATTTATATCCCACCTTTTTACTTCCAAGGAACCCAAGGTGGTGTATATAATCGTCCTCCTCTCCTTTTTATCCTCACAACAACAACCCTGTGAGGTGGGTTGGGCTGAGAGTCCGTGACTGGCTCAAAGTCACCCAGTGGGTTTCCATGGCCGAGTGGGGACTAGAACCCGGATCTGCTGGCTCCCAGTCCAACACTTTAGGCACTATACCACACTGGATGCATGCTTTTAAAAATGCACATTTTTCCTGATCAAAAATGTGAATTTTACCAATTGAGAGAGAGAGAGAGAGAGAGAGAGAGAGAGAGAGAGAAGTCACATTTGGAAATGTGAATGAGGAGAACAAAATATTGAGGAGGAATCTAGAGGGTCTCAATGAGGGTCTCCATGAGATGAAACATGTAATCTCATTGACATACAGACAATGAGTACAGTCAAGGACTCATACAGTCCTAGCCTGTAAACGCCCCCCCATTCTTAAATACAAAACAAAAAGAACAAAGTGGAAGCAGCCATACTAGTTGCTGAATGGGCGCCTGGGATCCCACAATAGCCTACCCAGTTTGAATGTCTGGATCTCACTTCAGATCCAGATACAAAGTGGGTTGACCTAGGCCCAAAGCAGCCCGAGTCAGATTGGGGCCTATTCGGAAGCTCTGAATCAGCCTCTGAAGTGAATCGGGGTGGGGGGGGGAGGCCCATGCACAGACCTACTTAGAATCATAGAATAGTAGAGTTGGAAGGGGCCTATAAGGCCATTGAGTCCAACCCCCTGCTCAATGCAGGAATCTACCCTAAAGCATCCCTGACAGATGGTTGTCCAGCTGCCTCTTGAATGCCTTCCGTGTCCTGCACTCTGGGAGGATCAAGAAGAGATCCTGGCCCTCCTCTGTGTGACAGCCCTTAATCTTCTCTTCTCCAGGCTAATCATGCCCACTTCTTTCAGTCTCTCTTCATAGGGATTTGTTTCCAGACCCCTGATCATCCTGGTTGCCCTCCTTTTTGACACAATGCTTACTGCACACAGTGCAGTAAGGAAAAACAGCCACTGGGCTTAGCTTGATGTTCCCCTAAGCTCAGCACCCCTGGTGACCACTCAGCTTGCCCACCCTGCTCCCTGGCAACCCTACAGCCAGCCCTGATCCCAAGCAACCCACTGATCACCACCACCATCACGCTGCATATGACCAATATCCCCATGATTCTTCCAAGGTTGGTGCTGTTTTTGCTGTCCCCAGAGTCTAAAAAATCCAGGCAACCCCTTCGAGAGCCCTGCTATCAATTTGTGACACCCGCTCAAGCAGAGTTGGCACAAACAAGAGTGATCTGTCAAAGGCAGCATTGCCAGAAGGGGGTAGAACAGAAGCCCATCTCTCCCCTTCACCCCACCAGAGCTTGGCAGCATGAGCTTCCCGCACTACAGCCTGCCTTGGCCTGTCCCTGTGCATGATGTACTCTGAGTAATCTTCCCGTGTTACACTCAACGCTGTGTGTAGGAGAACAGCACATTCCCGGCGTATGCTTCAATCTGCTTTATCAGCCGGGGCGATTTGTTTCCTGCAGAGACAAACCAACGCAGCACATCTAAAGGGCAATTTAAATATCACAACCAGAGAAGCTCTTTAGACACACAGCATTGTAAGAGGGCCAAGAACCCCAAAGCAGAAAGGGCATATTGTCAAAGCCTCAGATATCTGCTTTGACATGCCATTGCTAAAAGTCATTGATCAGTGTTCTCCTTGGCATGCCCAAATCTCCGTGATTTGTTCTCGGTGTTTGGAAGCGTAAGACCCAAGAAACGTTCAGTGAATCAAAGCCAATGTTCAAAGTGCAATGCGTTACAGGAAGACATAAACGTGGACAATCCCAGAAAGGTGTTGGTGTCGAAAAACCTGGGAGGTTTCCATGTGAGTGAATGCCCTTTGTTGATTATTTTGTTGTGTATTGTTTTACTATGCCTGTTTTGTGTAATCCCTTCCCTTCATCCTTTGGTTTTATCATGAGATTTTATTGGAATGTTCACATTGTGACAGAGACTTGCTGTTTCACTTTTGTTTTGGACAATGCCAGGTGCATTCATGATATTATTATTATAATAACAATAACAATAACAATAATAATTTCAAGAACAATAGACCATGTAACAGAAGGATGTAAAATTCTGGCAGAAATGGACTATACAGACATAATACAGCTGCAAAAATAATTCATCAACTGGCCATCAAATTCAACCTCATCAAACAACCTACGCCATATTATACATACTCACCCGAAACAATCTTGGAAAATGCAGATCACAAAATATACTGGGAGAGAACAATACCTTGCAACCGACAAGACATAAAAAGTTATAGACAAAAAAGAAAAACACACGTACCTCATTGACATAGTAATACCAAATGACAAAAATGTTGTTTAAAAGGAAGAAGAAAAGAGAGAAAAATATACACCACTGGCCATGGAAGTTAAAGAACTATGGCAACCGGAAAAGGTCACAATTATCCCGTTAGTCACATGAGTCACTGGCATCACATCAAAAAACTATACAGAAAACCTTCAGAAACTGGGCCTACCAAAATACATCCACACCAACATCCAGAAATCAGTCATACTTAAAACATGTTCACTAGTCAGGAAATTCCTGAATCAGTAACAGGCAGCGTGACTTGGCAAAGCCTGTCATGACCTTCTAGAAAAGCTGTAACGAGTGAGAAAGTAGATGATGACGATGATTAATCACTGACAACGTGTTCCTGGTATAGTCACAAATCCAAACGTAAAGCCCGAAGAAGGTTTGTGCTAACATGTGATTTTTGAACATGTTGAGGTTCTCTGAATTCTTGTTGCCTTTGCTGAACATGAGTGCCTCCTCCCATCATTTTTTAAAAAAAATCCATTCATTTTTCTGTGCAATTTTTCCCAACTGGAAAAAAAAGTATTTTATAACATGCACATTTTTTCTGATTGAAAATATGCACACATACCCCACCATAGGTAGCAGAAAGAAAATGCAGATTTTGCAGGGATTTGCAGAAATGTGCACTTTAAAGTGTGAACACAAGTTCAGGAAATTGAGAAAAAATCCTGAGAATTGCATTCCTACTCACATTCAGGGTTGCAAACAGAACATGTTTGCATCTTTGGAACACATGAACAAAATGCTCATGCCTCACTGGGCTTTTTCAAGCATCATGTGGGGGACAATGGAGAAAGCCTGAACTTCTGGTGAGCACCTGGTTCGAACACTCATGTAAGGTTTAAGGGCATGCCAAAAGGACCCATTTCTGCCCTATTTCTTTAACCACTAAGGGTGCCCCCAACTTATCTGTGATGGTGGGAATAGCACCAAAGGCTGTAGTTGCTGACCCAGATCCATAGCAGAACATCCACTCCCACTTGGACTGGGACTAAGGAACCCAGTATCATGAGCAGAAAGAGACATGAATGCCATTATTTGAACATAAGTAGTGCCATACTAGATCAGTCTAAGGGTCCATCTAGTCCAGCACTCTGTTCCCATAGTGGCCAAGCAGCTGTCAACCAGGGGCCAACAAAGAAGGACATGGTGCAACAGTACCCTCCCACCCATGTTCCTCAGCAACTGGTGCAGACAGGCTTACTGCCTCAAATACTGGAGATAGCACACAACTATCACGTCTAGTAGCCATTGACAGCCTTCTCCTCCAGCAATTTATCCACCCCCCTTTTAAAGCCATCCAAATGGGTGGCCATCACTACAACTTGTGGTAGTGAATTCCATATTTTAACTATGTGCTGTGTGAAGAAGAACTTCCTTTTATTTGTCCTGAATCTCCCACCAATCAGCTTCATGGGATGACCCCGGGTTCTAGTATTTTGAGAGAGGGAGAAAAATGTCTCCCTATCCACATTCTCAACACCATGCATCATTTTGTACACTTCTATCATGTCTCCCCTTAGTCTCCTTTGGAGCATGGTGGCACTTGGAATCCCAGGCACTCCAGGAAGTTGAAGTGGTCCCTACTTCGTCTTCTACCTTCCTCACCGCTACAGATAAGTTAATGGGCCCATTGGGGAACAGTGTAGTGGGGCAAAAGACCGACAGAAGTGGACACTTGAGTTTGGAGTCTAGCAGGTGCTGTTTTACTCATCTCTACTTATGAATTCAATTTTTTACAACTTGCTTAGTATTTGGAATACTGGAGAAATTCAAGACAGATTAAACTGAGTTCAGATTTCTAAGAATCTGAACTACAGAACGAACTGTGGACAGGCCTCCTCAGGTCACAGGTAGTCTGCAGACTTTGGGATTCTTCTTTAACTTTCTTGAAATTTGCTCAAATTTATTCGCAGGAAAATGGGGAAAATGTACAATTTCTGGAACCTCCATTGTGTGCAACAATTTTCGAAACAAGGGTGGATGGCTGCTGAATACTCGTTGGGCCTTGCTGAGCCTCAAAAGAAGCTCATGTGGCTGACAAGTGGAGCCAGATGGCAGCAGCAGGGTGATCATCCGACAAATGGGACATGGGTGAATTCCTACTTTTTTAATGCAGACTTACCTAATGCTGTACTTTCGTATGAAGTACAAATGTAGGATCAAAGATTGCATATGTTAGGGGAAACTGCATACAAAAAAGTAGGGCTATGCTCCGCTCCAACTCAGATCGTGAATCCGGAGCGGAGCGACCCAATCCGCCTCTGCCAAAGGTGGATCTGAATTGGGTTGGGGGAGCTACGGATCGAGGCAAAGCGGTTCACCTCCATCCAGAGCTCTGAATGCAGGTAAGTGGGGGGAGCGGTTCATCTGGGGGTGGCGCTGCTGCCGCAGTCCATGTGGCGGTGGTGGAGCCAGGTAAGCAGGCAGGGGGGAGGGCGGCTTACCTGTGTCCATCACAGTCTGGCGCAATCTTCAACTGAGGCTTGCACCAGACAGTGATGGAGGCAGGTAAGTGGGGGTGAGAGGGGCTTACTGCAGTCCGTGCAGTGATGGCAGCGGAGCCAGGTAAGGGGGCAGGGGGGAGGGGGATTATTCAGCCCCTGTTTTGTCCCCCCTTCCCTATTCACCTACCTCCTACTCACCTACCGCCGCAAAGGCAAGTAAGTAGGGAAGGGGGCAAAATCTTGATCCGTCCCTCCAGATCTCGCTCCGTGGAGCGGGGCAGGGTTAGATCAACCCGAAGCAGTTTGGTCCCAATCCGAAAGTTCCCAATCAGGCCACAAAGTAGTTGGGGGGGGGGTCCGTGCACAGCCCTACAAAAAAGGCTTACGTTCAGTGAAATTGGATGCAAAAACCTGTGAGTAGCAAGGAAAGGAACCTCTCATGCAAGCACTTGAGACATTGCTGACTCCTAGAGGGACGCCTGCTTCGCTGACGTTTTCTTGGCAGGCCTTATAGCGGGGTGGATTGCCATTGCCTTCCCCAGTCATGGTTCCCTTTCCCCCAGCTACCTGGGTACTCATTTTACCGACCTCGGAAGGATGGAAGGCTGAGTCAACCTGAGCCAGCTGCCTGAGAACCAGCTTCCGCTGGGATCGAACTCAGGCCGTGGGGAGAGTTTCGGCTGCAGTAACTGCCGCTTACCACTCTGCACCATACGAACAGAGAAACCTGCATATAAAACTGCATACAAATTTTCAAATGGATTTTTTTTTTAAAAAAAACACTCACAAACTGAAGCAGAAATGGGATGGGACAAACTTAGTCCTGGGGGGACTTAGTCCTGGGGGGTGGGGAATGTAAACATGATAGAAAGCAAAACGGATCCCTGCTTCTCTAGCTGAGTTTCTCATGAATAGCAAGGCACCATGCAGCCTGCATTTCACACACTGCAGTGGCTGGGATCTATATTGAATTGCTCACAACATCTTGTAGGAACATACATTTTGTGGTCATTGCTTCCTAATATCTCCTTAACCAAGAGAACTGAGGCCATATTGGCTTTTAAACTCAATGGAAACCAGGCCTTTGCATGGCCAATGACTAGAGCGTGGAGCAGGTGGAGAAGAAACGGCAGTGTGTATGTACAGGAGGCCTCGCCATCGTTCCTTTGAATGAAAATAGGGGCGTTACAGGCATGCTCCCATTTTCCATCGGAGAGATGTTGGGAGGGTGTGCCAAGAGATGATGCTAAGATTGATGCGAAGCGTCACACAGCTTCTGGGAGGATTTGTTTGCATCTGAAAGGACTCTTCCAAAGACTGCACATGATCTGTTTGGGTTGTTGTGGTTGTTTATGGGCAGGAAGGAGGTGTTGTGTCTGGTCACAGAGCGTTGAGTCCGTGGCCTGCTGCTTCCCAGGGCCGCCAACATGGATTTTCACTTTCCTCCTTGCTTTGGGGCTCATTTGGACACACTTGGGTTTTTTCTCTGGCAAGTGCTGAAGAATCATTTATTTGTTTATGCTTCATTAAAAAATGGGGGTGGGGTGAATCCAGCAGCTTTGGGGAATGTATGCTTGGGCATTAAAATCATGGGCATGACTGCAGGAAAGCAACCTTTCAGTTTGGAAATTATTGCTCACTGATTAGCATGGAAAACATTCTTCATGGTGTTTCTTTGGATGGAAGACTTTGATCACCAACATGATTCCAGTCACTTCTACCATGTTACAACTAGGGCTGTGCTATGCTCTGATTCGGATCGCGAATCCGGAGTGGAGTGACCTGATCCACCTCTGCCAAAGGCGGATCCGAATCGGGTCAAGGTAGCTGCAGATCGAGGCAAAGTGGTTCACCTCCATCCAGAGCTCTGAATGCAGGTAAGTGGGGGGAGGGGGGTCAACTGGCACCGGCACCACAGTCCATGTGGCAATGGTGGCGGAGCTAGGTAAGGGAACGGGGGGGTTATTTGGCCCCCATTTTGCCCCCCTTTCCCACTTACCTGCCTCCGCCATCCGCTGCAGAGGCAAGAAAGTAGGGAAGGGGGTCAAAATCTCAATCTGCCCCTCCGGATCTCGCTTGAGCCTGGGAGCAGGGGACATCTAGCCCTCCATGTGTCCCTGTCCAGCCCTCCTGGTTTTCTAGAAGGCCATGCCCCTTTGCCCCAACCAACAATGGTTTGGTGGCTTACTGTTTTTGTGTGCAGTTTTCTCTCCATTCAAAAAGGTTGAGGTACCACTAGAATGCGGCCCCTGAGAGCTTTTCTTAAATGAAATTTAGCCCTCAGAATGAAAGGGGTTCTGCACTCCTGTTACACCCTTCACTGCTTATCCACCTGACTTCCTGCTCTGCAATTGATTCTGCCTCTGCACTGACCGAAGCACCGTCCAAATCTGCCCCCAGTCTTACTGGGTTTCTGACTTCCTCCTTCCAATCAGGGCAAGTTCCAGATGGCTACCATTGCCTGGGGCCCAAGTTAAATAGATTGGAAAAGGCTACCCTGGCCTCAACAGTGTCATATTTCTCATTTTTGCTCAGAGCTCACAGGAAGGTCAAAGACGGCATGAGAGAATTCTCCATTTCCAAAATTTGGCTCTTTCAAATGAAGGTGGACTGGTGATGATGCTTTGCCTGAAGGCCACCAAATTCAAAGAGCCGGTGTAGCCCAGCACTGATATCTTGAGTTCTTTGATTGGTCTTTCCTGCTTACATTATTAAAACATGAGGATGAAAGTCGTAACATCCTAAGTGACTCCTGAAAGGGTATTTTAGCTGTGAAGAATGGGAAGAAAACATTGCCAAGCACTGTCCAAACTAAACGTTCCGGGAAGTTTACCAAACACCTGAACCCAGCAGCGGTGACGGCCCTACGCTCTCTTTAAATGCATCGAAAGCCGGCTTATGAGTCAAGAAGCTCGCTTGAACAAAGACGACGTGCGCAGAAAGGCTCACCTAATGTCTCCAAACAGAGCGGGCGACAAATATCTCTCCCTCCCTCTCCCTCTGCTTCTCTGTAAATTACCGGGATATCACCACTAATTATCAGGCTCAACAAGTGAAGTCGGGCAATTTGTTACAGACACGTCAGCGAAACTGCACGCATTGCGGGGTTGCGAGGGGAGGAAGGGAAGAGAATGCCGGAGAACCCGTCTAAGAAGCTGCAGGGAGAAGAGAAGGGAAGGCCATGGCAATGGAGGAAGGAGTGTGTCTGTCTCTTGTCTCTCTCTGTCTCTCTCTGTGTCTCTCCCCCAACTGGCATTAGGGGGGTTGTAGCCTATCAGCCATAGCCACTGTTTTCCTCCCCCGACCCATCCCAATGTTTACTTCACGTATTGCGCTCTGTGGCTTCACAAAGAGGATTAAGTCGTGAGGCGGCCTTGCCAACTTCGAGGGAATTAATCAAGAAGTAATCGGAATGGAAATTAATCTGAAGAGTTAATTAATAAGCCCAAGCTGGGAGAGCACTGGCATTCCTCCCTATCACGCCTTCCAGTTCTCCGTGTGGTACCCCATGGGCCCAGGATGGCAGCCATGCGGAGGACGGAAACAGAGTCCGAGCAAGGGGAAATGAATCAAGCAGTGAGTTCTGTCCCACTCTGCTTGCAAAGATAAAGGAGTGGCAGACTCAAGCTATTGACTCGTTTTGTTCACTTGTACAAAATGAGGCATGGTGTGGAGAACGTGGATAGAGAGACATTTTTCCTCCCTCTCTCAAAATACTAGAACCCAATGGGGTCATCGCATGAAGCTGATGGGTGGGAGATTCAGGACAGATAAAAGGAAAACTTCTTCACACCGCACAGAGTTAAATGATGGAACTCACTACCACAAGATGTAGTGACGGCCACCAATTTGGATGGCTTTAAAAGGGGGTGGGATGAATTCCTGGAGGAGGAGGCTATCAATGGCTACTAGCCCTGATGGTTGTGTGCTACCTCTAGCATTTGGGGCAGTAAGCCTGTGTGCACCTGTCGTGGGAGGGTGCTGTTGCACCATGTCCTGCTTGTGGGTCCCTGGTCGATGGCTGGTTGGCCACTGTGGGAACAGAGTGCTGGACTAGATGGACCCTTGGTCTGATCCAGCATGGCTCTTCTTATGTTCTTCTAGTTTCCAGTTCAGTTTGATGGAGTGAATGTAGTTCCTCCCCATATCTATGAAAGTAGTCCTCCATATCTCTTTATTAATGCCCCAGGGTTTTTTTTTTCTGGGCGGGGGGAATGTGTGACCAAGTACATGTCTTCTTCTCCTGAATGTCTCATCAGAAAGCATAGTGTGTAGGCAGCAGTGCAGTTAATTAATTAATTAAAAATATTTGTATCCCGCCCTGTATCAGGGCAGCTCACAACACATTTAAAACACATAATCAAGCCCTAAATGCCCTGGACTTGGGGTAGCTAAAGGACCCCTCTCCCATACCATCCTTCCCAAATCCGACACTACCCAGGCTCCCTTTATCTCCCAATCAGACTATTGCAATGCACAGAGTTGGCGAATCTGTCAAACTGGATTTCTCACCGGCTCTCTTCCCTGCCCCCCAATTCTTTCTGCCCAAATTCCATTTTGGATTACTTGTTGCTGTTGTTAGAATGAAAATGTCTATATATTTCCATGTGTATTTTTTTAAAAAAAATCATTTTCGTACACATATTCCATAAATATATACAATTTTGGATACACCTTTGCAATGTAAAATATATATTTTTAACTCCGGAGTCCAACTCTAGATTGTTTCTCTCACAATAACCGAGAGTTCCCAGTTTGCACACTATGTGGGGTGTCTCTCGATGGATACAAATGGTACCTTGCAGCAGAAATTCACCCTCAGCATGTGAGGGATCAGGAGGAGGCATGCAACATCACAGATGAACCGATGTATACAACTCTGCTATATCCATTTTGCCTCCTTTGAGTGAATAATGCTTGAATAGGTCTGTCATGCAGGTACTGTCTGCAAACAAATGTTGCATATGTGAATAGGTGGAAAACATGGAGGATCCTAACCCCAGTGTTATAAAAATGCATGGCCAAATCTAAAAATAAGTTAAGCGGTTTGCTTAGTACTTACCCTTGGAAATCAACAAGACATTCAAGCGCATACCTTGCTCAATGGATTCTATTCCCCACTCTTCCACAAAATCTCAGAGGCTGCATTAAGTTACCTTACCATACCTTCATGCAACCTTGCCTTTCAGTTTTGATGATCGGCTGCATAATTTCCCCATGAACTCATGCAAATGTGTTGTCCAGTGAAGGATTCATTTGCATAAGTGGTATTAAAGATGCCACTTGAAACGGCACATTCTCCAAGGGAGGTGGAGGGGGGAAGCAACAAAATTCCTCTTTCCACATGCAAGAAGCAGAAACAAAAGTCCATCGGCGCAACGGATAATGCAGGGGGGAGAACGGCACATCTCATGAAAGATGGAAGCAACCAGTTTATGTGAGTATCTCTCTCACACACACTCTCACACTCTCTTTCTAACTTTATATACTCTACTTGCCAAGGGTAAAATATGTACACACCATGGAGCACCGGTAGCCTGCACACTAGGATGAATGTGTCTGCGCAGTGCGCACCACGTCCCAGGCAGCCCACTGTTTATGTTAAAAAGCATTAACTAATTCCCAAGACAAGCGACAAGGTCATTAAAAGGGAAAGGCAGCCTATCTCACTGCACAGTGCCAACAGGAGGGGAGACGTCGCTGGTTGCAGGAGGAAGCGTAAGCCCAATTGCTAGTCACTGCAGCTTATCTAAATAATGCCATTCTGAAAATAAGGAATTAGCCGATCAGCATCCCACGTCTGAAGGATGAACGATTCTCAGAATGCAATTGTGGACTTAAAAATAGAAATTAAAACAAATCAGCAAGAGAGAGAGAGAGAGAGAGAGAGAGAGAGAGAGAGAGAGAGAGAGAGCTCTTACTTGATAATAGAGGAACCATATTTTCAGTAGCAGATGACATGAATTTGCCCTGTTTAAAAAGTATTAGGGCATGGTTAGATGAGGAGGTTGGAGGGGGATGATCTCGTGGTATTATACTCGTGAGATCCACCCCCTCAGTCTACATGTGGCACACAACTTCCCAGGAAGACAGAGGACATCGCGCCCGCCGTTTTGATTTTTTTTTATCGAAAAGGTGTGCAGGAGCACTCGAGCACAATGGCACTGTTTTGTTTTTTTAAAAAATTCTGCTCCCCCCTCACCCCACCCCTGATGGGCACAGAGCTCCTGAAGAGCTCTGTGCCGCATGCCCGGGTCCCAGCTCCTCACAGTTACTCGTGAGGAGCTGGGATGAAACCACTATGGCAGGCCACACCTCCTGCGGTCTTGGGATCATCCTGAGACTGCAGGAAAAACTGCAATATATATATATATATATATATATATATATATATTGGCAAATATCCCGGGGCAAGGGAGGGATCATAAGAACAGGTACATAAAAACATAAGAAATGAATGGGATTTAAATTCATCATGACTAACTTAAATCCCATTCATTTCAATGGGTCTTCTTTAAGTAGGACTTTAGTTGGATTCTTGGTAGCCTCGTGTGGCGCAGAGTGGTAAAGCAGCAGTTTCTGCAGCCGAAACGCTCCCCGTGGCTTGAGTTCGATCCCAGCAGAAGCTGGTTTCAGGCAGCCGGCTCGGGTCGACTCAGCCTTCCATCCTCCCAAGGTCGGTAAAATGAGTACCCAGTTAGCTGGGGGAAAGGTAATAACGGCTGGGGAAGGTAACGGCAAACCACCCCGCTATAAGGCCTGCCAAGAAATCGACAGCGAAAGCTGGCGTCCCTCCAAGAGTCAGCAGTGACTCAGTGCTTGCACAAGAGGTTCCTTTCCTTTCCTTAGTTGGATTCTACCTTAAGTGACCTGACATCTGGAAGTGGTACATTCCCTGCACAGGAACTGACTAAAGAAAGAAAAAAGAACATTGATGAGTTAGAAGAGTGGATATGCATGATTTGGAAAGAAACCCAAAGAATATGAAGAGAAATGATGTGAAAGTAAAGAAGAAACGTAATAATGAATGCACTTAAAATATAAGAACAACATTTTTAATTGGGTTTGGAAGTAATAGGGTAACCAATGAAGACAAAGCAATAAGTGAATCAGTTTCTGAGAAAAGAAAATGTCAAGTAGCTGAACAAAAATCTGAAATAAAGGCATAAGATGAGACATAGGGAAAAACATTACAGTAATCCAAGTGAGATAAAAATAAAAAATAAAGAAGAAGGCAAAGAGTGAGCCAAATCAATGGAAAGAAAAGAACACATTTTAAGGAGGCTATCACTTTGATGGTGGCATATTTCTTTTAGCAAGAGAAGACGTGGGAGAAGAGCAGGCAAGGGAAACACCTACAATCAGAAATTGAGAATAGCCGATAGTCACACTAGAATCCCGTGACTGGACAGAGTCGTAGGCCTTAGCTAGACCTAAGGTTTATCCCGGGATCGTCCTGGCGGCCATCCCTGTTCATATAAATGACACACAGGGGATCCCGGGAGCAGGTAGGGACAAGAACAAGGAGAAAATTTCAGTTTCAGCTCGATTAAGTTTATGGAAATGAGTAAATAACCAGTAAGAAAGACAGCTATCAGACAAATTAAAGAATGAAGGAGAATGATCAGGCATAGGAAAAAGGAAGCGGAAATTACCTGCATAGTTTGCAACCATATGCTCTCATTCACAAAAACACTTAATTTCTACTATTGTGCTGTGCTGTTATCATGTCTTGGAGATATAAAGGTCAGAAGGAAAGGAGATACTGCCCCCAAAGTAGGCAGTGAAAACTAGGGACTCACCTTTGTCTGTGCTCACTGGACACTCGTTGAACCATCCCCTTAGGGAGCAGCCATTTTGTGTTAAAAAAAATGGCAACTTGTGGTTTTCTGGAAATGTAATGTTGCATAAATGGCAGCTGCAAAGAGGCCATTTATGCAATGTTAAAGGCAAAAATGTACCATTTAGACCTGTAATGTTGTGTAAATGGACCTCTTATGAACACAATTTGCAAACCATTACATTTCCTGTCAATCCAGAGCTGCCGTTTTTGCACAAAATGGTGGCTCGCTGAAGAATCAGATGGCCGCTGGGCAATTGTGGACCACACAGCACTTGCCGAACAGGTCCAGTAAGCACATGGCAGATCAACAAATGGGGCCTGGGAACCTCAGCAGGGGAAGTCCCCCTTGGATTCCCACAACATCCCTGCTCTAATGAGAGCCCAGGGTAGTTTGTCCATCCTTGGTATACAAGCGACATAGAGTGAGTTCATGGCTATCTAGCAATGAAGATACAGCCTAGTTTAAGAACTGGCGCCTCTTCAAAATTGATCATAGAATCATAGAATAGTAGAGTTCGAAGGGGGCTATAAGGACATCGAGTCCAACCCTTCACTCAGTGCAGGAACCCACCCTAAAGCATACCTGACAGATGGTTGTCCATCTGCCTCTTGAATGCCTCTAGTGTGGGAGAGCCCATGACCTTCCTAGGTAACTGGTTCCATTGTCATACTGCTCTAACAGTCAGGAAGATTTTTTCCTGATGTCCAGCCAGAATCTGGCTTCCTGTCACTTGAGCCCATTATTCTGTATCCTGCACTCTGGGAGGATCAAGAAGAGATCCTGGCCCTGCTCTGTGTGACAACCTTTCAAGTATTTGAAGAGTGCTATCATGTCTCCCCACAATCTTCTCTTCTCCAGGCTAAACATGCCCAGTTCTTTCAGTCTCTCTTCATAGGGCTTTGTTTCCAGACCCCTGATCATCCTGGTTGCCCTCCTCTGAACACGCTCCAGCTTATCTGCATCATTCTTGAAGTGTGGTGTCCAGAACTGGATGCAATACTCAAGATGAGGCCTAACCAGGGCCGAATAGAGAGGAACCAGTACCTCACACGATTTGGAAGCTACACTTCTATTAATGCAGCCCAAAATAGCATTTGCCTTTTTTGCAGCCACATCACACTGTTGGCTCATAGTCAGCTTGTGATGTACAACAATTCCAAGATCCTTCTCGTTTGTAGTATTACTGAGCCAAGTATCCCCCAAGTTGTAACTGTGCATTTGGTTTCTATTTCCAAGATGTAGAACTTGGCATTTCTCCCTACTAAATTCCATTGTGCTGTTTTCAGCCCAGCACTCCAGCCTATCAAGACCACTTTGAAGTTTTTTTCTGTCTTCCAGGGTATTAGCTGTCCCACCTAATTTTATGTCATCTGCAAATTTGATAAGCGTTCCCTGCAACCAATGGCAAGATTGGTTTAGTAGAGTAGCTTTCCCCATCATGATGCCCTCCAGATGTTTTGGATTTCAACTCCCATGATTCCTGACTATTGGCCATGCTGTCTGGAGCTGATGGGAGTTGTAGTAGAGAAATCAAGAGGACACCAGGTTGGAGAAGGCTGGAGTAGAGCATTAAGCATTTCTTTGCAAGTTCATAAAGCAGACAAGACTTGTATAGCTTGGGCCTCTGACAGAGAACAGAATTATTTGAGGTTAGGGAAAAACCTTCATAATAGTTCCATAATATTTCAGAAGAGTTTTCAGAGGAGGTGAGATTTAGATTCTTTTTCCTCAAACAAAAACAAAACAACCTCTTGGTTCAGCAGCAAGAAATCATGTTCCTGTTCTAAGCTCGCACATTCTCTCTAAATGTATGTTGTTTTTGTTTTAAGGAAATAAATGAATAAATACAGAAGGAGGGAGAGGTTCACCAAGCAAAACCATAAATTTATCTCCTGGGTCTGCTGTCTTTGCTTGCTCTCTGTTATTGTACATTCAGCTGCTTCCCCTTGATTAAAAATCCCAGCCTACTAAATATCTCTGTGCTAGCCATTATTTCCAAATTAATCATGGGATTTCCCAAAATAAAATCTTTGTTAAAGGAACACTCATGGAGTGGGGGGGGGGGGGGTTGATGCAAGCCAGGTTTAGGAGCCCTTTCCTGAGACTATGTGTCCAGATGTCTTATTCCCTCTGATAATGACCATCCCAAATCAAAGTGTGCTTCAAGGCCGTACCATGGATGTAATGTTTACATAGGGCCAACACATCTGAAGTTCAATGGCATGAAGTCTGCATTTCCTGGATTTTATGTGGGTTAAGGGATGTATGGCAGGAATGACTGGAAGTCTGACTTGATGCAATAGCCAGGTCTACCAGCCCTCTTGTTGCTGTCCATACATGCCACAAACTCCTGCAAACACCATTTCATGTTTGTGCGGAGCAATTTTCACAGCAGAGATTAGGAATCTCTTGCAGTCCAATGATCAATTTCCAATCTGAGAAGGGTCTCAGGACCGACATTCCAAAGGCGGGTCCTGAGGCCAAAGGCAAAGTAGGTGTGGCCAAAAGAGATTCTTACCTAGTTTAACACTACTCTAAAGAAAGTTGGGCAAGCTTCTGTATGCCTACTCAGAAGTAAGTATGAGCAGCATGTCTACCCACAAGAAATCAGGCTAAGTCTCTTCAAGTCTACTCAGAAGCAGAACTTCACCCAGCAGCACTCTCAAAATATCCCAAATACGAAGTCTTTCCATTCTTATTCAGAAGGAAACATGAGGAATATGTCTACTCACAAGTAATCAGGGCAAGCCTCTGCATGCCTACTCTGAAATAAGCAGGAGACACCTCTGTGGGTCAAGCCTCAGAAGTAAGCAAGACTGAACCATTCAACAGCTTTCTCCCCAGGCCCTGTCCCCTCTCCCCAGCAGAATAAAGCTCTTATCTCTGAGTAGCACATGATCAGAGATAAGAGTTTTCCCTGAGAGAAGGGTTGAGGATTGGAACAGAAGCTGGCAGGCTGGAGGGGTAACCCCCATGGACTGGGAGTTCACCACGCCTGATTTGCAACAATGTTCAAAGGCCTGCTCTCGCATATTCTCCAAGAATATATTGAGCAGTGGTTAGGGTTATTTTTTATAACATTACAGATACTTACACTTCTTAGGACAATGACATGTTTTCTGAACCACAACATGGAGACTGCTCCCACCCCCCAAACAGTGGGCATTTGGAGCACCCATGCTGCTGCTTGGCCACCATTTGGCATGTATTCATCTCAATAAACAAAATCAGTGGTTCAAGAAATTTAACTAAGGATGCTGGAAGAATCTGATATTTTTAAATGCCGATAGGAACTGGCGTGATCCACACCTCTCAGACTAAAGGTGGAGATCAGGACTTTCGTACTGACTTTCACACATCCCAAATGTCAGATCAAAGAATCTGGAGCAACTCACCCAGAATAGCCAGATGCATAGGGAAGAAAGGTCAGATGGTTACTTCTATGAATGGTCACAAAATTCTCTCCATCCAAGTTTCTGCCCAGTTTTTGGATTCCTAATTACCTGACCTTGTTTCCAGAAGGACACTAATACATTCCTGGCTGGGCCATTTTCTATTTCGGGTTTCCAGATTTTGCCTGCTGCACATGTGCAGTTTTCAATTCACTCCTCCTCCTCCTCCTCCTTTATAGGCAACTGATGCACTGTGATACATATGTATCACAACTTGATGTTGTGCAGACTTCTACTGTTACTTTCTACTGTTAGTTTTACCCTACCCTGTGCCTGCCTACCCTACCCTGTACCTGTTTGCATTCTCTTCCCCTCCTTATTGTTTTACTATGATTTTATTAGATTGTAAGCCTATGCGGCAGGGTCTTGCTATTTACTGTTTTACTCTGTACAGCACCATGTACACTGATGGTGCTATATAAATAAATAATAATAATAATAATAATAATAATAATAATAATAATAATAATAATGTGCATTGATTAAACCCCAGTGAGAAAGGGAGTCTTGATGCAATCACAGGATTGTATCAGGACTCCTTCGCCAATGTCACTTTGATTTAACCAATGTGCACATGCTCTGTAGTGCTTCAGTAACCAGTAAAGGGGAATGTGGGGAGAGAATACATCAACTGGGAAGTGAGGCAAATTAAATCCCAAGGAAAGTGGAGCAGGATGTAGGGCAGAGGATACAAACATAATAAGTACAGAAATGTCTCCATCTTAACCATGCCTTACACAGTTCCATTCTGTAGAATGTTGCCAGTATCGTGTTAACTGATGCCACATTCTCTTCGTTGTCATCGCCTTCTTCTTTTAAGTAACTCACAAGTAATTGACATCAATTAACTTCAGAAAAATAAGCTCTCAAACACACACAGATGCAGACACAAAACCTAGACTGCGATTTATAGATGATAGCAGTTTCCCTGGCTCCTCCACTGGGAGCCATCATGCTGTACTTAATCTCTCTGTTAAACAAACAGAGCTATACCCTGAGACAGAACAGGTGCCAGAGAGCTGGTGAGGGGGGACCCCTAATGAGAGGTGGGCAGGTTTAACTGTTAAACACTGCAGATGCCACAAGCAGACGCTTCGCCACAGCAGCACACTCAGATGTGCCATGTATTGGTGGCATGGCCGAAAGACGGGAAAAGAATGATGGAAGGAATATGGAGAGGAAGGGATAGAGAATGATGAACCAAGGCTGGTGGGAAATTCAAATGCAAGGGAATGGCCATGTTTGATGCACAGCTGGTAGTGGTGGAAGATAAGCCATTTAGGGATGGTAGATAAGCCACGTAGAGAGGACTTTCCATTTCCACTCTTCCTGTCCCATCTAGCTCTCCAATGTAGGATTTCCCCAATGGAAATGAAAGTTGCTGGGTTTTCCTGAGCTTCTTCCAGTGTTAAACTGCTGATGGTCAGAGAATTCATTGGGATGAATGCAAATACTCTGCCAATTTTAACTGAAATGTGTTCATCAAGGCCTTCTGATTCAACCTGTTGTTGTTTTTTCTCAGAGGATATTGCTATATATTCCATGGAATCCCATCATTCTTTTTTCATAAGGAGTTTCTTTTATCATGTATAGGAGTTGTTGTTGGGTTCAGATTGGGTGAAGGACATTGGTGGTGGTGCAGAAAGAATATATATATATATATATATATATGGGGAAGGATGGATTGTTTATCTCTTTCACAGGATGAGGCAGGTTGGGAAAGAGTGTATCATTACCTCATTCTGATGAGCTCTGTTGGATATGAAATACATGAAGTGGATGTGTAATATTCTTTAGGGATGGGAGAACGAGAGATTTTTGAGCTTGGAAAGGTTGTGTTCCTCCTAGAAGCACACTGTTCTCACTCTGAAACACACAGATTTTTTTGTGGGGGGGCATGAAAAGTGTGTATTTTCAAACATGAAAAATGTACTTACATACACACACCAATATACACTTCTTCACACCATAGGTTAAAGTTGAAAATGCAACTTGGGGGCGCATGCAAAATGCACATTTTTTGGACATTGGCATTTGCACAAGTGCACATTTTTGGACATTAATCCAATCGTAGGGAATTGCAAATCTTGAGAATTTGTTTGAGGTTGTAATCAGGACATGTTTGCATGATTTGCAAACATGAATGAAGTTATCATAAATCCCTAATGTTCTTACATTGTTATGATGTAATATGGATTTTACTGCCTGATTTTATTGGGTCTTTATCATTCCATTGTTTTATGATTTTGTTGTAAGCTGTACCAAGGGGCCATACTGAGACAAATGGCAGAGTAGTCAAAATTTATTATCATATATGATGACTACATTCATGGTGATGGGCTTTGCAGAGGGCTGCAACAAACCAACATGTACAGGATGTTCTGAGATTTCTATTGAAGCCAACAGCTTCCTCATAAGTACACCATAATTTATACAGAATATTTGAAAAGATCAGAAGCAGAGTATTAAAAAGAAATGCACATGATTGAACAATTACAACCAGTTCTCAAAAATCAATCATCATCACACATTGAATAGATTCCCCAATTTTTACTTGAAGCCTTGTGCCCAACTGCCTAAGGTCCCAAATGACTCATCAATATAATAATCTTAGAGTGAGAAATACAGCCATTCAAGAAGCCTCTTGCAATAAATATGGGAACACCACTTAAGAACCCTAAGGCTCAGAAGACTCAGGTGTTTAAGTCCTACCTCTTCCACTGTAAGGCCTTTGCCAAGTCACTCTGTTGAAGACTTTGAGTGATGTAATGGATGAAGGGCCAGGCTTGGACTGGACAACTGGATTCAAATCTCTTCCCAGGCATGAAACTCACCAGGAAGATCCTTGGTATGGATGTCAGGACCTTGGTTGCTCAAATTGTGCAAATTATGCACATTTCAAACATAATTTGCACAATTCTCATCCATAGTTTGAGTTTGGCCATAATTTATGCAAATCACATCCATAATTTGACCAAATCTTTGTTTGCACAAATTACAACCAAGACAGAATAAACATGTAAAGAAGTCCCTGGAACTTGGGGGAAACCACACTTAAGTTCATAAATGGATTTCCCGGAGATGGACATCCCTAGCCCTTAGGCAAGTCACTATTACTCATCTGGGAATTATCCCAGGGTTTTTTGTTTTTGTTTTGCTGGGATAATTCTATCTTTTCCACCATGAACTCTTTGGAGGAAGGGAGGATGGAATATTGGGATGGATCCACATTTAGGTGCATGCAACTGGAAGCAAATTTCCCCATCCCATTCTCCCCACAGCAGCCCTTCCAGACCCTTGCAAATGCTACCCATAGTTGGGGGAGGGCTCTGCTGAATGAAGTGAAACACTTCAGAAACACTTTACAAGAGGAGAGCCTTTGTTCAGTTCAGAAAACATGCTAACTCACTGCAGTGTGGGTTGCTGTTGGATTGTGGGTTATCATGCCAGAGAGCAGGACATGGAATAATGGGCTCAATTTACAGGAAGCCAGGTTCTGGCTGGACATCAGGGAAAACTTCCTGACTGTTAGAGCAGTATGACAATGGAACCAGTTACCTAGGGAGGTTGTGGGCTCTTCCACACTAGAGGCCTTCAAGATGCAGCTGGACAGCCATCTGTCAGGTATGCTTTAAGGTGGATTCCTGCATTGAGCAGGGGTTTGGACTCGATGGCCTTATAGGCCCCTTCTGACTCTGTGATTCTATGTTATCTGAATTCAGTACATTTTCCAAAGAGATGCCCATTAGCTATGTGAGGTGGCTTGTTAACTATGGTTTCTCAAAGAGACTTGTTTGAGAAAAATAAACTACCCTGCATAGTTAACAAACCACCCTGCAGAAAATATGCTGCATCCAGACAACATGATAACCCACCATGCAGAAAACATGCAGCGTTTACACATCACCATAACTCAGTGTGTTGTTTGAACTGTGAAAAGAAGGGTTGGGTTAGTGTGTTGTCTGTTCTTTTCATGGAAACCAGACCCTGGATATGTCCAATTCTATTCATACTCTAAACCAGGGGAAAGCAACTTCCTGCCCTCCAGATGCTTTAGAGTGCAACCCTCATATTTCCTGACGATTGGCTATGATGGTCAGGGCTTATGGGTGTTTTAGTCAATGCATATTCCCCTGTTCTAAACATAAATCACCATTATCAAATGTCTCCCCTCTTTGTTGAACTCTAACAGAATCATTCTACAACACAATGGAGAACAAGAAGTTGAAGAGGTGGTTTTGGGGGGACATAGGAAACGAGTCCATCATCAGAGCCTGCCGTATAACTTCCTTTGCTAATCCAATTGGATGAAGGTCAGAAGAAATCAGAGAAGAGCCTACCAAATGTCTGTCCTCATCCAAACTTCAGCGGGAGATTTGGATTCCTATGAGTAAACCAGGTTAGGTTGACACAATGTCGCTTGGGGCATGCTGGCTCCAAGCGGCATCCTCATCACACCACCATAAAAAGAAGAAAACACCATCCATCCAAGGACATTAGCCTCACCTGCTCCTGCCGTGATGGCTCCACTTAGCGTAATGATTATTAAGTCCTGTCAGCAGATATGAAAACCACTGGGTGCAGCTCCGCAGGCAGCCGCTCAGAAAGCCGCCGAGACGCCCCAGCTTACAGGTTTTCATTATCCATCTGGAAAATTGCAGATGTCACAAGAGCTTTTAGGGGATCAGATGGAAATTGTCTTGTCAGCAACAAAAAAGGGACAGCTTCTTTGCCCCCAATTCCAGCAGCTGTCTCAGCGCTGCGGGCTTTTGTGCAAGCGGCAGACACTGAGCTGTGTCAGACAGGGATCCTGTTTGGCGTGGAGAGCCAGCTTTTTCATCCCGGCTTAATCCACGGCTACTTTTGTAGTGAAAAAGTGGAGACTGAAAGTGAGAGTAAAGATGCAGCTGTTGCCCTTTACTCATCCCAGCCATGCTCCACAGACACTTTTTTTCCTGATTGGAATGGGCTGGACCTAGACAGTTGTCTTTGATGAGGCCTGACTGCCCATCAAACCCAGTGTTATTTACCTTGAGTGGCAATGGCTTTCCAGGGTCTCAACGCATTCCCCCCCCCACCCCATTTCCAATCTTAAATTCAGTTCATAATCTTTGAACATTTCCCTAGTCTTGAGTTTGGATTGTCCCAAACTTTGAGATTATTTAAAACAAAACATAAGCATTCTTTGTATACATTATCCTAATGGATACATTGTGCCTAATATACATTATTATTATTATTATTATTATTATTATTATTATTATTATTATTTTGGCACGGGACCATCCCAGTATAATGCACATTTGACCATTAGCATCCCAAACATACATATCTCTGTCCACAATTTTCTTTTAATTCAAAAACACCATTGCAGAATGCAGAGAAGTGCACATTTAAAAAGATAATTAAGTTTCGGTTCACAGGGGCATCCCAAAAATGCAAAATAAATAAATAAAATAGGGTAGTTTGTAAGGGTGTGCAAAGTGGGTCTTCTCTGCCTTGAAATTCAAGCCAGAGCTCTGTTGAGGCAATTCTTTGCCCCAATTTGAGAGCTGCTCCCCTTCGTTTGCACCATTGGATTACCTGTCGGAGAACTGCTCCTTTTCAGATAATCACTCTAATCAATGGAAATCAATCAAATGTTACCCCTCGCCCCATTCAGTGTCTTCCAAATATGGAGATATTCAATTTACACACACTCACAGCAGGATAATTTTGGAGACTTTAGATGCTTCTATTGGGCATGTCTCCGCTTTGATACTAATCAATGGGTTTGGAAGTGGCCAATATCCACTCTCGAAGATCTAATGCACCATGGATGTTTGCGGTTACCAGATAATTCCCGGGCAGAATGTACACTCCTAGTAGTTTGCATTAAAACATGAACTGAACTAATTTCTACTTTCACGTCGCCAGCTACTTCACCAGCCTGAAACCCTCCAGATCTTCTGCAAAGCAGAGAAGATACAAGGCTGATTGAAAGATTCCACCCCCACCCCCAGTGATCTAAGGCAACTTCCTACCAAAATTCACCCTATGCCATGCAATTTTCCAGTTTCAGGGGATTATACAGGGAAGCTGTAGTCTTTCGATCCACCTCCTGCATGAAGTGGTACAGACCAGAGACACTTTGACCACCTTAACTGCTGCTTGTGAAGACCCAGCCACAACCTCCCCATTGGAAGGATCAGAATGAGTTGCCTTGGATGCTTTTGCAACAGAATCAAGGTAAAGTACATCGTTGTAAGCAATATGAGAAGAGGCACACAGGAATGGGTTTTGCAAACCAAGGCACAAGTTATCTGCCACATGCTTTTGAAGAAACTGCATGACCAATCCTCATTCTGTCTTCCTCTCTTTTGTTTTCTTACCACAACCCCAAAGGTCTCTTAAAATCTTCACACCAGCAGCACCCAGGAACATCCAGAATGTACTCCCAAAGTTCTTAACAAATTCTGCACTGCGGGGGCAGAAAGTCAGTGATCCTCAGCACTCCTCCAACGACCCTGCCCAGTCTCTGTGTGGAAAACCCAATGAGATGGATAAAGAATGGAGCTTCCTCATCTTCAGGGATGAGGGTGGAATTTGTTTGGTATGCACTGTTTAAGCAAACTGGCCTTATTCGTTTTACTCTGACTAACATGAGGATCGGAACACAGTGATCCTTTGGACTGCACCCGTCTGCAAACGTCATGATGCATTTCTCAGCTCAGACATTGCATACCCAAATGCATAGAGTAGTGATGGGGATGTCGGAAGAATCCATTTGGGGGGTAGAGCTTGATCTTTCCTTGATCCGCTCCCCCTACAAGACTCTGATCTGCTGGCCCAACTCAGTCCACACAACTCAGGCCTGCTGGTAGATTTTCTGTCTTTGCACAGTGTCAGTGATGGTGAAAGGAAGGCGGGTTGCAGCATGGTCCCTCCCTCCCTCCCTCCCTCCCTCCCTGCCTCCCTGCCACTGCCACCACACAACCCTCCCTCTCTCCCTGCTTGTTCCAACCCCTTCTAGAGCTATCAGTGTCTTCACACACATCCTTTTGCTTCTGCACATCATCCTCATCACTGTCATCATGAGGTGTATCCCACCATTTTTGAAATGAGCTCATGGTGTATCCATCCCCTCCACAGACACACAATTATACCTTCACAATCAGCCTGTGAGGGAGGTTAGGCAGAGTGATAGTCACTGTCTCACCATGGGTGAGTGGGGATCAGAACCTGGGTCTACTCATTCTGCTATTATCCCTGGTGGTTCTGTGCGACCTCCAGTATCCAAGGCAGTAAGCCTGTGTGCACCAGTTGCTGGGGAACATGGGTGGGAGGGTGCTGTTGCATCATATCCTGCCTTGTTGGTCCCGGATCAACAGCTGGTTGGCTACTGTGTGAACAGAGTGCTGGACAAGATGGATCCTCAGACTGAACCAGCAGGGCCCTTCTTATGTTCTGATGTTCTTAATCCAACATGCTAATCCAGGAGCCATTTTTCCCATAGTAATGGCAACACCAGGACTCCCCCCCCAAGCTGTCAAAGCTGCTCTTGCGTCTGCCAGCCACTACTCTGTTTTTCCTATAAGACACCTGTGAGCGATGCTACCTCATCATGTAGCATCGTTAATGGAGTGTTTCAATGGATGGTGCAGCATTTCTCTACTGGTGGCCACCAGGAGTCAATCCACCCAGGGAGAAGTTTGCCTCCACCACCCAAACACACTCCCACACACCCCAATATGCCCCTCCCCTCCTCTCACTGCTAATGAATGGGGTGGCAAAATGGGGGCATTTCAGCTTCCCGGCTGCAGAGCCAACGCAAACAAAAACATCTTGTGTCCCTTAAGCAAACCAGAGAATGAAGAACATGATGAATGCCTACCAGCAGCCTCCACAAAGCACATTTTTATCGCCGCTAATGGGCTTGCAGCATCTTTCAAAAAGAAAAGGAAGATAACCACCGAGTAAACAGGGCCCAATTAAAACATTAATTAAAGCCAACGGGGGAAGAAGCAGCCATGGCTGCTGCCATCCCACCCACCACTCAACCTGCTTTACTCCCTGTTCTACCTTGAGGAATTATTCCCTCCCTCTCTCCTCTTTAATGCTGATAATAGCAGGGAATATGCTGTGCATAAATGTGCAAGGATGATGAAGCACCCACTGTATGGACAGCCATTCAATCTTCTATAAGGTCTCTCTCTGCTGTCCCCTCACCCCACATCTCCAGTTCCTTCTTTCCCACCCTGGCTACAGTAAGGATGTGAGAATCAACTAGACTCACCGAGGACCTCTGAATTCCACCTTGAAACTCAAGTCTGCCTCACACCCATTTTCAATTACAATGTGTTTTTCTTCTCATTCAAATGAGACCTGCCCATCAGCCTAAGCAGAGGTCAAGAAAGTTGGACCATGGACAAACCCTAGCAGATCTTGCTGTCTGGAGCTCTTCCTACATATTTGAGCTATGGAAGGATATTGTCTCAGAGGAGAGCTAACACATTCAGAAGAATTTTATAGGCTGCTAGGGCTTGTCCTGTAGTTTGCCCCATCTGGCTCTGTGTGTGTGTGTGTGTGTGTGTGTGTGTGTGTGTGTGTGTGTGTGTACACACATGTTTTTGAAACACGGTTGCCCAATTCTGTATCTGTTGGTTTTGCTGAGGTTGGGGAAATGGGGACTCATTGTTTGAATCCAAAGATGAAGGTAGGGCCATGTCCTCCGATAGGTACTGAAAAGTCTCCTTGGGTGGAGCAGCCTGTACCTCAACTTCCTCCAAGTCTATGTCAAGGTACTGCAGAATTATGATGTTAACAATCATGACAATACCAATACTGGAGGAGGTGCTGTAACTCAGGCCGTTGCTAGACGAGGCCTTAGTGCGGTGTGAGCCCCGGTCTCCCTCTTGTGCATCCAGAGGACGCACAGGGGATTCCGGGATCAGGCTGGGCTAAGACCTCACTTGAACCGGCATAAGCGGATTCGCTTATGGCCCAGCTTTTCCACAGCCCGGGCCTGAGGCCGGGACTGCAGAAGGTCTAGCAGGGTCCGTGGCTTTTCCCGGCTGCTCATATGAGCGCTGTGCCCATCGGGCCGGGGGGGGGGAATCATGGGGGGGGGAGATAGGGGCCGAGGGAAAGGCTGGACCCGGCAGGAGAGGGAGGGAAGAAGGATGGGCACGGGCATCGGGGAGGGGGTTAAAGAAGGACGGGGACAGGGCATCGGGGATGGGGGAAAGAAGGATGGGCGAGTGAATGGGCATCGGGGATGGGGGAAAGAAGGACAGGTGAGTGAGTAGGCATCGGGGATGGGGGGAAGAAGGACAGGCGAGTGAGTGGGCATCGGGGATGAGGGGAAAGAAGGACAGGCGAGTGAGTGGGCATTGGGGAGGGGGGAAAGAAGGACGGGGCAGGGCATCGGGGAGGGGGTGGACGGGCAAGTGATCAGGCATTGTGGGGGGGAATCAGGGGCAGGGGGAGCGGGGACCCTTATTTTTTTAAAAAAAGTACTTACCTTTTCGGCGGTGCGGTCCTGCACACATGGCCCTTTAAGGGGGAAAACACGGAGTGCACGATAGGGCTTTCCCTTGCCCCGTTGCGTGCTGACATCTGGAAAAGGGCGACGGCGCACGCTAGCTGTAGTGTGCCGTTGCCCCGCCTCCCAGACGGATTATCAGGTAGGTCTAGCAAGGCCCTCAGCGATAGAACACAGATGCCGCATGCAAAAGGGCCAGGCTCAAGTTCAATCCTTAACACCCTCCCCCCCCCTTTAAAGCCCTCCAAATGGGTAGCCGTCAGTACATCTTGTGGTAGCAAATCCCATAGTTTAATTATGCACTTTGTGAAGAAGTTCTTCCTTTTATCCATCTTGAATCTCCCATCCATCAGCTTCATGGGATGACCCCCATTGGGTTCTAGTATCATGAAAGAGGGAGAAAAAAAATGTGTCCCTCTCCACATTCTCCACACCATGCATAACTTTGTACACCTCTGTCGTGTCTCCCCTTAGCCTCCTTTTTTTCCAAGTTGAACAACCCCAGTTGTTGTAACTTTCTCTCATAGGGGAGACATTTTAGTTGCCCTTTTCTGCAAACAGACAGAGGTATGAGACGAAGGCTCCCCCACACCAGTTTGGTTTGCACATCCATCACCAGAAGTGTGTGTTTTCCCCCCAAGAAATAGTCACAAATCATAGAATAGCAGAGGTGGAAAGGCCCTGTCAAGTCCAACCACCCTGCTCAATGCAGGAATCCACCTTAAAGCATCCCTGACAGATGGTTGTCCAGCTACCTCTTGAATTCCCACATTTGTGATTATGTTAAAAAAAAATGTGTGTATTTTTTATGTCTTTTTTAATAAAAATACACACTTTAAATTGCAGGTTTTCTGAAAACAAGAGTACATTTTCATGCTTTAGTCAATGGGGGAAAGGGCCCACTTTTGAAAAACACACATAAAAGTGCATATCTATTTCTCCCGTGCAAAAGGCACACTTTTTGCATTCCAGCGAGCCAAAAGACAGGTCAAACACAAAAACAGGAGTGAGCCCAAATGGACGTCAAAAAGATTTTGGGAGGATTTAGATGAGCTCACAATTGCTGGTTCTCACATCCCTAGTGTAAGGGGGTTTGTGCTGTTGTGATTGATTGGATTGTGATTGATTGATTGATTGCATTCCACCCAATAGCCAAAGCTATTTTTTGTTATTGTTTTTAAATATTGATAAGTTCAGAAATGGGACAGAATGGACAGATAAATGAACACCTGTGAAAGTGATAATATCACCTAGATCAATTTTGCCCATTCTCATTCCATTCCCATTGTTGTATGAACGTCCAAATGTGTCGTTACCCCACAATTGATTATTGTATTACTGTATTTATATCATGCCTTTTTTCCTCCAAGGAACCCAAGGCAGCGTACATAATCCTCCTCTTCTCCATTTTATCCTCACAACAACAACCCTGTGTGGTGGGTTGGGCTGAGAGTCTGACTGGCCCAAAATCACCCATTGGGTTTCCATGGCCGACTGGGGACTAGAACCCGGATCTCCGACTCCCAATCCAACACTTCAGCCACTACCCCAAACTGACATATATTGTATATGTCTGGGTTAGTATGTCTAGTAAATGTAGAATGTTAGAAATGAGTAGGTGTAGTTTATGATGTAATAGTTGGGGTAGGGTGACCAACTGTCAGGATTTCCCTGGATTTGTCCTGGTTTTTGTTCTTTCCATGGTGTCGGGGGGATTTTCTATAATTTTCAATAATGTCCTGGAATGATACGCCTTCCCCTTTAAGGCTGCCATTAGCATGGCAGGAGGGAATGACATGCTTTCTTGAGGCACATCATTCCCCCACCCTGCACTCCAATTGAGGTCTTAAAGGGGAAAGTGGGTCATTCCTGGACATTATAGAAAAGGCCCCAATTGGAGTGGATGGTGGTGGTGCAGAATGAAATCCTTTCCCCTCCTCCACTCCAATCGGGTTCTTTAAGGTGGCGGGGGAATAACGTACTTTCTGCAGGACTCAGAAAGCTGCTTCCCCACACACACACTAGGTGTCCTCTTTTTTGGTTTCCCAAATATGGTCACCCTAAGTTGGGGTGGAAGGAGTATATAAAGATAGTGTTGGGAGTTTGTGAGTAGTGCATGTGAAGGAGAGTTGTTTATTTGTAGAGTAAGAAGAGTTTAGATTCTAGAGACTTAGGACTGGTATAAAGAGAGTGAGGTGGTTAGTGTGTGGAGAGTTCAGATTAAGCAGGATTGAAAGTATTATATTTTTATTTAAAACTTTTAAATAAGAATAAACTTGTTATAATTTCGGTTAGCTACCAAATACCACATGTCGGCTTGGCATTATTTACCTGCCTTGCAGTTATTAAACACCCACACCAGATTATACCCACAGTATATTTTGAGCAGATCCTATATTAAACCTGTTTCCCTCATAGCTAGGAGAAAAGTTTAAATTACCCCTCCCTCAGTTTTTCAAGTGGTGGTGCTTGGCCTGAGAAAAATTTATGCGACGGGCCTTAGTGTAAGAGTCTGTTACACCGCATCACACCATTTCAAACATCAACCAACCATACATGGAGCCTTCTGAACAGAAACCGGAAATAAAGGTATGGAGGGGAAGAAACAAGGGTGGAGTAGGAGACCACTCTATTATTCAAGGACCTCGAATAAAAGTACTTTAGAAAACATGTCCAAATGCCATTTCTTAGGCATCTATGTATCTCTTTTTAGTTTGATTAAACAAAAAAACCCTCTCCACTTACTTCCTATTCAACCAGCCTTTCTAGACATTGTTGCAGTTAAGGATAATTAACAGTTTTCCAATGACAGGAAACCATTAAAAACTCACTGATTTGAATTCCCTGGAGACCAGCATTTATTATCTATGGGACTCGTTCCACATATAGCAACCCAGCACTATTTCTCAGCTCCTCAAACATTCTCGGCCAAGCAGGGAGGGACTGAAACTCAGGAAATGGGTTGGTTCCTTTGCAGCCCCTTCCTTTTGGCTCTCCGCTAAAGCTTGTTGTATGAGATGCTACAGTTGAGCCTTGACTGAAACGTTTCATTTGTGAACACTATTGATTCTATTTGGGAATGACGAAAACCAGTCAGCCCCACTTGCTAAATGTTTTTTGCACGTACAAGCCTAGATTTTGGGCTACTGAAGAGGACCTCCTGGTCGAAATGTGTCTTGGCCATAAGAAAAAGAGATATCAATTCTTTGGGTGTTCGATTTAGAAATAGACGTGCTCTTATCTGGGCCAGATCTACACTACTGCTTTAAAGCGCTTTATAACAGTTATAAAGCGCTTTAACTGCTTTAAAGCGCTATAAAACTGTTATAAAGCACTTTAAAGCAATAGTGTATATCTGGCCCAGAAAATATTGTCAATTTTAATCCATTTGCTTTACATTAAACGTTGCACATTTTATGGTCCTTAACTTTGTTTTTTATCAACCATTTGCATTCTGTTAAGGCTAGTCCGTTTTTGTGCATTTGCCTCTGCTAAAGCTGCCAAGAACAGGATATTCTTTCTCTTTCTTTTTTTTCCTTCCTTCCCTTCTTTCTTCAAGGAAGTGAATCATGCAAAGATGAGCTGCTTGAGTGAACCTTGTGTCTCAGGCTTCCTTGTAACCAAATGCTATTCTGGTCTTCCCTGTGGATGCATCTTGAGATATGCTGCCACACTTCAAAGGAGAGATTGCGTTGTGCTTCCATAACCAGAAAAAAGGGGGGGATTAAGTAATTTTCTGGCCAACCCTTGAAAATGCCACTTTTACTCTCATGAGAGGCAACACATCCATCTTCTGGAATAGGGCCATTATAACAATGAGGAATACAAGCACACACACAGACAACTAGTGGCACACCTATGATGGAACTGTAAAGGGCACACACATACACACACGCACACACACAATCATACACACACAGGGGTGGGATAGATGAGCGGATGTTTTTGAAAGTATCCAAAACTGTAAGGGAATCCTGCATTAATGAGCAAAAAGTCAAGCGTTCTGGGGTGCTGAAGCAAAGAGAAAAACAGGGCACCAAGCTGCCATATAACTCAGTCCTTTCCAGATTTGCCATGAGCAAAGGAGATCTTCTCAGCTCCTTCACCCTGACTCAGCCTGACACCCTCCCCTCCCTTTCCTGCAGGCTCTGACAACAGCTGCCATAGTTGGAGGATTCACATGATGCTAGCAATACTTTGCCAGGTCACCAGCCTCCTACTGCTCCTCATTAACCCATCGTCCCCACAACCTTCCTGCTTTCAGCTTGCTCTGCCCTACAGATGTTCCGCCAGGCAAAAAGGCAGAAATCTGCAACAGACTCTTGTTCTGGGATTCTGCTGGGCTTTAATAAACCAGCAAATCATTTTCACCAGCCCCATGTTAATGGATTGCATCCCAGCCTGGCTATAAACAACTTTAGGAGTCACTGCTGTATACTCACCGAACCCACAGGAGAAAGAGAAACCAGATGTGGTCACACTAAAACATTCTGTCTTTAAAGAAAAAAACAACAACAACCCCAAGACACATTTTCTCTAGAAAAGGGATAATGGAATCACTTGTATTTGTTCCTTCCAGCACTAATTAGGCAATCAAGGTTAAACCATTGGCTGTTTATGTTAACAATAGATCAAATATCCATGAAAGATGTTCAGTTCAACTGTTCTTTTATGAGAAGCCTGGAGATGTCTTACATGTGTGGCTGAAACACATGTCTCAAAACCAACCCATGCATGAAATCAGAATTGGCCAGGACCATCTTCTCAGAAGAGGGCGTAGAGTATCCGAGCATATGCTGGGGCCGTGAGAAGCATGAGTTTGCCACCTTAGAAGACAACCCATCCTGGAGAGGATTCAAAGTGAGATGATTTGATATCCCCAGAGTCCAGCAATGATCTGGATATGGGCTTAGAGGCTGAGGAGTCAGTAGTGTCAATAAAGGTCAAAACACCACTACAGAGCCAAAGATCTCCACGCCTAAGATGCTGGAGAAACCAGAACCTGAGACCCTTGAGTCTGGAACAATAACTAAAGCCGCCAAGCCTAGCTCCAGCACTGGGACAGCACACCCTTCTCTGAGAGCTCCTAAATCCATGGAGATGGTGCACCAATCCTGGCAACATGTCCAACATGAGCTCTTGGAGAGATGAAAGAGTGCTAGGCTCCAGGCCAGAGGCCTGAACCTTTAAGGTTTACTACTGTGTGGCAAGAGATGGAGTCTAGGAAGGGGCTTCTGGAATGAAGCATAGAATACTTGTCTGGCCTGAGACCTCCTCAGAGCTAATGGTTCATGAGGAGTTATCCTAGGTGCTGCAGTATCCAGCCTTCTTTGCTACCCTAAGTCCCATGGGCTTCTTCTTCAGGCCAGAACACAGTACCCTCCACAAACAACTCCAGGCTCACAAAAGCAAAAAAAATGATAATGAGCCTGAGATGATGTCTAGCCCAAGAACAGTAATACGTATTGGAAAACATGAAAACATCCATCTCTGCGACCTACTTGAGAGGAGAAAGCAGGAACCTGAGTATATGCCAGTTCAGGGCTCTCCTGATGTTTCAGGAAAGGATGGGGCACTTATAGTACTTCTTACTTGCTACCCGGCTGCTGCTGGTGCATCGTTTAGTTTAGTTCAACTCCTTGTGCTCTTTGGTTGGACCCAAAACATTGCCACAGTCCTGCTCCTTGCCCTGTTAGACAGAAACCCAGGCCTCAGCTAGACCTACCTGGTCTAGCACGACAGAGGGGTGAAGATCTCCCCCTCTGTTTTTACACGCAGCATGCGATGACTTCGGAGGGAGAGGACATTGCACCCGCCATTTTGATTTTGTTACGGGAGAAGAGCGCACGGAAACTCATGCGCTCAAAGTTTTTTGTTTTTTTTTTAAATAATTTTCCCACTCCCCCCACCCCACCCCCAAGGGGCACAGAGCTTCTGCGCTCTGTGCACGGGTCCCAGCTCCTTGAAAGTAACCGTGAGGAGCTGGGACAAACTTTGATGCCTGTACGCACGTTCCGCAGTCTCGGGATCAGCCAGAGACCATGGAAAAACCAGGCTCAAAGGCAAGGGCAAGTTCTCAGGGCAAGGGAGGGATAATCCCTCCCTACTCCAGGGATCCTCTGTGCATCATGTGGATGCAAAGGGATTGCCCCAGGATATCGCCCCATCGAGCTATGGCCTGGGTCTCATCAGTACAACAGGGCTTCAAGGCACACACCCAAGATTTCCTAGAACGGGACACATGGGGATCCAGCCTTAGACTATGAGAGAGGGCTTTTTATGTTCATAGCCAGATATCACATCCATGCTAGAGGCTCTATAGCTAAGTCTCTGTAGCTAAAACACATGTGCCCGTGCTCTATTAAAAGCCAAGGGGAGGGTGCTTCTATTGGGGGGGGGGTGCATGGGTCCTTCCTGTGCAATCTTTTTTTTTCTCTCTCTTTTTCTTTTTTTGCACTATAGGGTGCATCTGAGAGAATGTGCACAAAAGTTCTGCTAAGCTATTGCTTTTCATGACCAAAGATTGTGTTTTCTTTAATCGATGGCAGGGAACCTACAAGCAGGAACTAGGCAGTTTTTACGATGCTGAAATCAAAAAATATATATATCTTCAATTTGGCAAGAGATAAAGCACTTATGGTCGCGAGTCCCACTGAAAGCATTCCTCAGGTTCAAAGGCAGGTGAAAGCAAACAGGGTGGAGCAAAGGAGACCCAGAGGCTTTTAAAAACCCAATAAAGAGAGGGCATAACACTGACAAATGCAGAAAGTCCTAAAATGCAGATCACAGAAGAGGAAGAGGAAGAGGAAGAGGAAGAGGAAGAGGAAGAGGAAGAGGAAGAGGAAGAAGAAGAAGCAGAAGCAGAAGCAGCAGCAGCAGCACTCAGTGGAACACAAGATCCTTGTGATATAGGGTGGGATACAAATTGATAGCCTTCTCCTCCAGGAATATAAAGCCATCAGAGATTAGTGGTCTTGTAATAGCGAATTCTTGTAATACAAGATATTACAACATCTTGTAATAGCGAATTCCATAGTTTAACTATGTGTCATGGGACAATGTACGTTCTTTTATGTATCCTGAATCTCCCACCACTGAGCTTCATGTGATGATCTCAGGTTCCAGTGTTATGAGAGAAGGAGAAATGTCTTCAACTTTTGTTTGATCATCAGAACGGGACGTCCTACTTAATGTAACTTCAGAATCCAGCTTTTCTAGCATCCAGCACATGCCGTTCAGGCCTGAAGAACATAACTTCTCGGTCAAAGTGTCAGTACAGCCCTCCACAGCTCTGCTTTGGCTCTGTTGAGCCACCTCTGTTTGTCTAGAAGGTGACACTGCAAGAACTGGTCCCCTTAAATTCACAATGCTGGCATCGTTGGGCTATCAGCTCAGAGGACAGTTACCATATGTTTATAGGGGAAGTGTTAAGGACCCCCAATCATAATCAGATAGGCAGCCACTTTGCTTTAAGTGCCTATTAACCAATTCCAAATTACAGTGTATCGGCTCCACAAGTATTTTTGACATCCACATTCATATAGCCGCTCTGATCAGGGCTATTAGAAATGAATACCAAATGAGCCAATGATAATGTAATTCCTAAAACATCACAGAATGTGTTGCAAGCAATCATTGATTATCCTTTCTTCCTCCTTTTCCATGGCTGCTCTCTCCCTCCTTCCTTTCATCTCAGAAGCTTAGTGATTTTAAGGACCCAGAATAGGGGATTTTCATTCAGATCAAATTGATTGTGTGTTCTCTCTCTCTGTCTCTCTCTGTCTCTTTATGTGTGTTACATTTCTAGTCCACCCAGTAACTAATTCTCTCTCTCTCTCTCTCTCTCTCTCTCTCTCTGTGTGTGTGTGTGTGTGTGTGTGTTACATTTCTAGTCCACCCAGTAACTAATGCTCTCTCTCTCTCTCTCTCTCTCTCTCTCTCTCTCTCTCTCTCTGTGTGTGTGTGTGACATTTCTAGTCCACCCAGTAACTAATGCTCTCTCTCTCTCTTTGTGTGTGTGCGTGTGTTACATTTCTAGTCCACCCAGTAACTAATGCTCTCTCTCTCTCTCTCTCTCTCTCTCTCTCTCTCTCTCTCTCTCTCTCTCTCTCTGGGTATATATGAACCCATCAGTATTATTAGTGCTGGGCTAAAAAAATTAACCATTCAATTTTTGGCATTTTGTGGGTAGGTGGGTGGAAACCCAGGCAAAAAAGGCTGGGAGAGGTGAGAATTTCAAGAAATTTCTCCTTGGGAACGGAGAAATGGTTTCCACATATCTTTTTAAATGTAGCCATTTGTTGAGGGGTCTTCTTTCTTTTCTTTTCTTTTTCAAAACACCCCCATCATTTTTAGGAGCTCAGGAGTTTTTCCTGAGTACTTATTGGACAGGGAGGATAAAATGGAGAGGAGGAGGAGGATCATGTGAGCCACTTTGGGTTTCTTGCAATGGGGGGGGGGAGAGATATAAATATAATAACACATCACTATTATTATTATTATTATTATTATTATTATTATTATTATTGAAAATCAAAGGCAGCTCCGCAGGTGACATTTTGCAGTCACCATCCCTTGGGCTGCAGATGATAGGAGCATCATTGTTTGCCTGACTCAATTTAGAAAAAAGAAATGTGCAACAACAACAACATTATTATTATTATTATTATTATTATTATTTGCATTTATATCCCAACTTTTTCCTCCCAGGAACCCAAGGTGGCGTACATAATCCTCCTCCTCTCCATTTTATCCTCGCAACAACAACCCTGTGAGGCACGTTGGGCTGAGAGTTTGTGACTGGCCCAAAGTCACCCAGTGGGTTTCCATGGCTGAGTGGGATGATGGTCTCATGACTCGCATGGGATGAGGGTCTCATGACTTCCATGGCCAAGTGGGGACTAGAACCCGGATCTCCTGACTCCCAGTACAACACTTTAGCCACTACACCACACTGGCTCTCACACCACACTGGCTTTGACTTAATTTGTGGTTTTGCTCTTGAACCTGACTGGCCCCGCCCCACCATCTGTCAGATCCCCTTGGACAGAACACATCTGCTGCCCCAGGGGTCTAACATTAAGCCAAGAACCAACTCAGATGGGCATTCACTCCATACTACTGGATAGGAAACAATGCAGAGTTAAACCAATTGTGCATGCAACAACTATTTTGGGAGTTGATAGACTTCTCATCAATTTGCAAATGTCACAATGGCTTTTGTGGATCAGGGCCCCAAACATGCAGCGTTAGTGGTGTGGAGGTGGTGGGGCAAGAGAAGTCAGGAAGAAAGACCCACGCAAATAAGTAAGGGACATTCACACATGCTTTGTGCTTATGGAACTCTTGACTAGATAAATCAGAGGATGAAGAGTCCACCCTCTGATGTTTGAGGTACCTCCATGTACTGTGGATTCTACTTAATGGCCTTACCAATAAAAAGCCTCTAAAAAGATTGGGGTGGAGGATAAAGAAAAAGAATTAACTCTGCAGAGGGACATTTATGTCTGTGATTTATGAGAGAAACAGTGGAAACTATAAGTTGGTCGCAGAGCTTATCCAAGGAGGAACACTCATTAAAAGGCACGTAGCATCCGAATAGCACCCTCACTCACTCACTCACACACACACACACACACACACACACTCTAAAAGGGGATCATGAGATACACTGGCAATCTCACACATTGTTTGGGGTGGGGTGTGTGGCTTCAGTAGTCATTCACAGTTGGTATCAATTAGGTCCTAAGTAGAAAACAATAGAGTTCTAGGACAGAGAAGTATCAATTTAATCAGGGATGTGGAACATGTGAACCCTCTGGATTTTGTTGGGATTCAACTCCTCTCACCATTGGCTAAGCCAGCTAGGACTGATGGGATCTGGCAGGCCCCATGTCCCTCTACCTGTGTTTTTAAAGATCTCCACTCTTCAAGAAGGGGGCACAGCCTGGGAGGTGGTAATGAGGGATTGTGGGTTTCTGTTGAGCTTCAGAACCTTGTTTGAGTAAGTTGTCTAGAGCTATCCAAGGTGGTGGTGCACTTTCACGAAACCCTTCCCTCCCTGTTTTTCCCCCTTGCTTCTTTCACAGGGAGGGGGAAATCTCATTGAAGTTTCTCATTGGGGAGTGGTTCTATTTACTTTTCCAGTGTAGGGGTGTGTGTGTGGAAAAATTCCATATGCTATTGCAGTGCCATGGGTCTCCTAGGAGAGAGGCTTTCATTTAGCAGTGCTTCCCGGAATGTGCAGGAGACTACATGAAGTTTTACAATTTCTTGAGCCTTCAGGATCTCCTTCCTGGCTGCACAGAGCCTCATGCAAACACCCCACATTGTCATGACCAAGAATGGGGCTTGTAGAGTTTCACCTCCTACTCTTAAGAGATCAATGGAACCCTTGCCCTCCTGCCCAGCTAGAACATTCTCAAAAATGTTCTCCTTCCCCTTCTTTCACTGAGGTATTCATTTTGCTCCTGACCTCCCTGCCCCCCCCAAACTGCCAAAAATGACAAGCTCAAAAGATTTGGCATGATTCTAGTCCAAGCTATTGCAACCCCATCTTATCCCTATCTGCTACCTGATGGAGTAAGGCACCTTCAAGCATCTGCCATGCCCAGTGGGTTCCTGCTCATGGTCAGAACAGGACAGGTGTGTGTGTATGTGTATGTATACCAAGCCCTGCTCCAAAGCAGCCTCAAGGTTAGGCATAAACATCAGAAGATCCAAGACAAATCAGGCAGTACTCAATAAGTCAGGCCCCATGCTCTTATCATCCACCCCAGTATCAAACAGCCCAGGTAAGAAGCCCAGGGACTCAATCCAGCATAGACCTTGAAACAAAGAACATTCCTTTCAACCTTTACATCTCTATAGGCTTTCTCTCTTTAGACTATCTTTAGATTTCAGGAATGGAATTATTCACAATGACAATGGGATGAATATCATCCTCTACTAAGCAACGTTAAAAAACTGACCTCCCTCCCAAACAATGCATTAGAAACAGACCGATAATTGATACTGATGGTCCACCATCACAACCATGCATGAGCCATCAATCTTTGTTTTGCATCACAGCACAAAACTTTAGAGATTCCTGATTTAGGTCAACTTAGCTGTGTTTCCAATACATATTCACATCCCTAATGCAAATATACATGCAATACAAAGAGGGTGGGAAAATAACCCACCCCATAACTTTCCTGGAATAGAATTCAACAGAGGGATAGGAGAAGGAATTGTGTTGTACCTTTCATTCCAAACTTTGATCGCCGACCATATTTGTTGATCATAATGAAGAGGACCACCAGAAGGACACAGGCAAAGGCTGCAAGTCCAACAGCTATGGATACCTGTAATGGATAACCTAGATATTAGAGAATCATTGAGTAGTGCTATTGCAACATTTAAGGATATTTACACCCCAGTGTGTGTGTGTGTGTGTGTGTGTGTGTGTGTGTGTGTATAATATCTGTGATATACAGATATAATATGCATTGCTACTTATCAATTAGATGTCAGATAGCACTGTCCTACACATGTCTTACACAGAAGTATAGTGGGTTACGTGGAAATTGCTTCTGGGTAAGTGTGTATTGAATTGCAATCACAGGCTTCTAGTTGTGATATTGAAACTGCATGCCATAGAATACTGCTGCAATTTTGCAATAACAGAGCAGAAACATAGCCAGGGAATCCTCTGCAGAATGGTGAGATTTCAAACATTAATTTTCAACAACAGCAACATTTTTTATTGATGTATTTATTTATGGGCATTTGTAAACTGCTTCCATCTAAAGTTTTCAAAGCAGAGTACCCAAACCATAGAAACATAATAATAATGATTAATACATAGAATAAGTTGTATTTACATACAACGGTAGGCTATGCTGCATAAATATCTGCATAAAAATAAAAAAGTGTTGGTGCAGGTCTAAAGTCTAATGTCAGGGGGAGATAACATAGCACTCTTCAAGGACTTGGAAGGTTGTCACACAGAGGAGGGCCAGGATCTCTTCTCCATCATCCCAGACTGCAGGGCACGGAATAATGGGCTCAAGTTACAGGAAGCCAGATTTCAGCTGGACATCAGGATAAACTTCCTAATTGTTAGACAGTGGAACCAATGACCTGCACCTGCATGAACAGACCTCATTCAGATGTAACCAAGAAACAGAGCAGGGGGTCATCAATATTTTTCTGCACAGTTCCCCTCCACAAATTTATACACCTCTGCCTAACATGCACAGTTTTGCAAGCTATTTCCTGTATAACCACACATTTCCTTGCATTATTTTCATCCCTGTACGCTTTTTTTCTGTGCCCATGTTTCTACAGCACATGGAATTATGTTTTGCACATTTTCCCTGCCGTGCACATTTTTTGGACATCCCCTCCCCCCCCCCGGTATGTGGCTCTGTTTCAAGATTGTGCGTTCGGGCAGCAGGGGTAAATTTGGTATATCCATGTGAAAATTCAGATGGAAGAAATTTCTCACTCATAGCTAAGGAGCGAAGGGAGAAAAGTGAGGGAAAGCCACGGACAAAGCCAGAGAAAAAGGCAAGAGAGAAACAAGAGCAGACAGGGGATTGGTTCAAAAACCAAGAGCTTTCCTGGAGGCGATAACAGCTCCTTCTGTACATATTGACAGAATATTTATTCCCGGCTTTTCGGTACACAGGCAGCTTTCTCTCAGGGGCTCTTCCCTCTGCATTTGGGAAAATATTCATTCTGCTTTGCGCAACTGGCTTGGCTTGTAAAAAAACCCAAAAAACCAAAAAACAACTCTTCCTTTAAAAATGAAATACATATCACATAAAATAAAGAGATGTTTTGTTCCTTGCAGGCTGGTTCTTTATCCCATCCTGGATTATCCTCATGCTTTTATTTATACAAGTTGTGCTTTATCAAATCTGCCTAGATGTTTTCTGCATTTCTTTCTGACTACAGGCAGCAAGATGGGAAATGGCTGGAGGAGGAGGCAGCAGCTCGGTAGAATATTCCTCTACATACAATGGACCCTGCACTCAAAGATACACAAACAAAGACAAAATGAAAAGCTCAGCTTAGTTTTCTTCCTGATGTGCTGTATATCTATGCCCATGGAGTGTATTTCATAGAATCATAGAACAGTAGAGTTGGAAGGTGCCTATAAGGCCATCCAGTCCAACCCCCCGCTCAATGCAGGAATCCACCTTAAAGCATCCCTGACAGATGGCTGTCCAGCTGCCTCTTGAAGGCCTCTAGTGTGGGAGAGCCCACAACCTCCCTAGGTAACTAGTTCCATTGTCCTACTGCTCTAACAGTCGGGAAGTTTTTCCTGATGTCCAGCTGGAATCTGGCTTCCTTTAACTTGAGCCCGTTATTCCGTGTCCTGCACTCTGGGAGGCTTGAGAAGAGATCCTGGCCCTCCTCTGTGTGACAACCTTTTAAGTATTTGAAGAGTGCTATCATGTCTCCCCTCAATCTTCTCTTCTCCAGGCTAAACATGCCCAATTCTTTCACTCTCTCTTCATAGGGCTTTGTTTCCAGACCCCTGATCATTTTCCCCATGGGAGCACTGAAATATAACCACCACCACCGTTCCACTGTAAGAAGTGATCCAGGCCAGGAAACAATTGATGCCCAGGTTCTGCTGAATGTACCAACTCAACCCAGGACTTTTGTTGCAAATGGGGAAGGGGATAGGGGGAGGGTAGTTAAGGAAGGCTTCAAAGGATTGGAGGGCTTAGATGAGAAGGAGGGAGGTTCCTGGCAAACAGGGGTAGCCAAGGATTATGGGTAAAATCATAGATGCAAGTAAGGAAGATATCCAAGTGTGTGGCATGATAATTTGGCCTGAATACCAAAGACAGGGTTTGTACTATAGCACTCCAGTACAGAACAGAAGATAAGGACGACGGTGAAGCACAGCAAAATTGGTGGCAAATAATAGCTTCACTTCAGGCTTCCACAAAACAAGCCCCACAATCGACATCAAGCTACTTTCTCCACCATCTATCCCACAAGTCTTACCCCAAACGTGTCCTCTTCTGGCTTATGTGTCACCGTGATAAGTGGGCTGGGACTTGGAGTATACTCGACTGAAAGCAAGAGAGCAAAGAAGGGACATTTATTTTGTGTTCAAGGGGAAATTACAGACAGACCAAACTATACTACATTTCACAATAATACACATTAAAAATCTAAATTATGTGAAGCCCCTACCATCAAAAGCTTTCCATGGTGTTGATGCTATATCACTCTGCCATCATAGTCTGCTATATCCATGATGCAATTTCTGGAGCCGCCATTGTCGCACATATGAATGCAAGATTAAAAGAACAAATGCTCCATTCATGTCTTTAGTCTTGCGTAAAAGGGGCCTTTATAACCTCCATTTACACAGCAGGGGAACTTAAACAATTTCCGGAGCCTCCACTGTCACACATAATAGAGGTTCTGGATGAGGACAGATGGCTGCTGAGCACTCATTGGGCCACGTGGGTGCTTGACCCATGAGCCTGGAGATGTTCCACAGACACCCAACTGGGAGTCCCAGACCCAGACCCAGCCAGGTGCCTGCAACACCATACTGAGGAGAGTCAAAGTCCAAAACACCTGGAAGTCACCAAGCTGGGGAAGCTGGCATATAGGATGTTCCACACTTCTTTGATAGAAGTCAATGCAGTATCCTCAAGCAATCTGTCAGCAAAATACAGTTAACTAGCTTCAGCACAGTTGGTGCACTGTCTGCCTTCAGACCATATTCCTGGCCACAGTAATAATAATAATAATAATAATAATAATAATAATAATAATAATAATAATAATGTTCACTTTTTTTCTAGTTTGGATTGATAAGGGTTTGGCCACTTCCACCTGCATCCCCACCCACAGGAATATTCAACAGCTGATTAAAAAACTTAGTAAAACAGAGGATTGCTTAGATTGATCAAATAGACAAAGGGAAACTTACATGGGAAAATGCCTTCTGATATGCCTGCAAAAGAAAAATAAAATAAAATAAAATGAGGGGTCACAAAAGAAAGAAGCAGCATGGTTACTGGCAGTATCCACATTATTAAAAACGCACTGGGTGAATTTACTCCTCTTGTAATTTACACCTTGTTTGCACCCTACAACTAGGACAAATCTGTCAATTTCAGTTTAGCTCAGTTTCTCATTTTTATATATGTATGCATGTATGTTAATTTCATCCTGGACACTGATTTTTTTCCCCAAGTCTTAAGTTCCCTCCAACACCCCCGAACTGTGAGGATTTCTTTTTAAATTTCGCATGAAAATTCCTAAGCATTTTGGGTGAACATTCCTCCAGATATATGCATTTTTGCCAAGAATTTCCTATGACACACATTGTTGCAAGCATTTTTCCTAATATAAAGTCTTTTAGCACCCACCCTGATAGGAAAAAAAGTTTTCTATACATGTTTTGTTTGGTGGACTCCACTCAAGAATTCCAAGTGCGAATTTGGGTTTGCATAAGAGCTCAACGTGTGAAATTTGCATTAAAATCCTTGCTAGATCCCTACCTGCAACTTCACTCTTTGAAACTAGTCTCACATGCTCACCCTCACACACACTCCTGGGGTGACCATGTGGCCTATTTTACACCATGTACAATTTCCTTAGCTCTTTGAAAGGTATAATAAAAATGCAATGTTAATGCAATAAAGGGATCTCTCTCTCTCTCTCCCTTGCTAGACCTGGTGGAAAATCCGGGGGAGAGGAGGGGAGACCTCACATTATGAATAACACGAGATCTCACCCTTATTCACACGTGAGCCTCTCTCTCTCTCTCTCATAAAATCCAGGGGAGAGGAGGGGAGACCTCACATTATGAATAATGCGAGATCTCACCCTTATTCACACGTGAGCCGCGACGAGCTCTGGAGGAGAGCGTCGTGGCCGCCATTTTTTATTTTTAAAGCTGCAGCAGCGCAGGAGCCAGGAAAGGTAAGTAGGGGTTTTTTATTATTATTTATTCTCCTTCCCTCCCATCTGCAATCTCCCCCCCTGGCCCCATTCTCCTTCCCCCCATTTGTGATCTTCCCCCCCACCGGCCCCATTCTCCTTCCCCCCATTCGTGATCTCCACCCTGGCCCCATTCTTCTTCCCCTGTTCGTGATCTCTCCCCCCCGGCCCCGTTCTCCTTCCCCCGCCCACCCCTCCACCCGCGATGTCTGATCCCCCGCTCACCCCCCTGCCCGCAAGTCCCCCCCACCTGCAATTCCCCCCCTGATGTCCCCTGGGCTGTGATTCCCCTGATCTCCCAGGCCTCCGTTTCCCACCCCATCTTGTCCCCACCATAGCCCTGATGGCCGCAGCGCTCCTGTGGAGCACCGCGGTCCGTCTGCTGCTTTTCCTGGCTACTCAGGAGTAAATCTGGTAGCCGGGAAAAGCGGTGGACCTGGCTACATGCCTGTGGTCTCAGGCTCAGCCCGAGACCACAGGAAAAACCAGGCCTGAAGCAGTGCTAGTTACCCCGGGTCCAGGGAGGGTTCACCCCTGCCTGAGCCTGAGATACCCTGTGTGTCATCTGGATGCACAGGGGTGAGCCCGGGGCTCACACCAGGCTAAAGCCCCATCTAGGAAGGCCCCCTTTCTCTCTCTCTCTGACTACGCAAAGGGGAGAGAGAGAGAGAGAGAAACTGAATTCTAACCCTCCACATCCAACACATTTGTGATAAGTTGAAAAGCAGACGATGATGATGGGTAAATGTTTTGATTGTGAAAACGCCATTCTCAAAACCAAAGCTCCAAGGTCTGCTTCACGATTCTAAAGTAGCATGCACACACATTAATCACTTCTGATTTAAAAGCAAAGGAAGAGGAAGAAGACTACAATGACAGCAATTCCCTGCAGGGTCACCTGATGCGATTTTCTTATTTTTAGTCACCAAAGGCAATTAGAAACCCCACTTTAAAAAAAAAACAACCTTCTGTGCACTGGAAGAGATCAGAAACTGCCTTACACTGAGTGAGACCACTGAACCACCAGTCTCAGTACTATCTACATTGCCTAGTAGTAGATTCCCAGGGTTTCACACAGAAGTCTTTTCCAACCATGCCTGTAGATATCCAGGATTGAACCAGGGACCTTTGGCACACGAAGTGTGCACTCTGTCACTGAACTGTGACACTTCACCATGTACCAGAGGGCCCAGCAAAGCTGTTTCCTGTCTGCATGACCCAGCCAGACCCGTCAGTCTCTTCTAAGCCCTTGACTCATGAAGTTCGACATCCTCAAATAAATATTTCCTTTAGCCCGACACCCAGCCAGAATCCTCCGCACACTCTTCTAATGCCTGTCAGTGACTCTCAGTTTACGCACAGCGCAGGAAACAAAGCCAAGCTTTCCATTTACCCACTGGTGGAGCGAGCTAAAACCTGATGTGAAGAGGACTTGACATGGCTTTGGAGACAGACGGTGCCCAGAATGATTTAGCAGGGCTGTCTCTTAAGAGTGGCATCGGGAATGCAATTCAAAGGGTAGGACAGCACAACGCCCCGGGGAGGGTTGGAAGCAGGGCTCGCTATAAATGGAAAATTCAGTTGACAAAGAGGGATTTGGTTTTGCTGAGCCATCATCCGCCAGATCAGCACTTTCTGACCCCAATGTAGGTCGCAACTAAGCTAGGCTTGGGGGAATGGATTTACAAATACATTATTATATGGTCGGGTTCTGGGGAGGGCAGAATCTAAACTTGACTTTAGAACCCGTGTCAGCAACATTTTCTCTCTCTCTCTCCCCCTCCTTTGGAGGAGAGGGGCACTTTGAGGAGAGATCAGGGGGGCAATGCCCCAATTTACGAGTTTGATGGTTGTTTATTTCTTTTTACCCGGGGCCTGCAAGCACCATATCAGGGTGACCCACACCAACATCCTTTTAAAAAGCTGTAAAAGAAGCATACAAATATTACACAAGCCAGCATAAAAGAGATAGATAGATAGATAGATAGATAGATAGATAGATAGATCTGAATAGCAAAATAAACTGCCTTTGCCAATCGGTTTATCTGGTATGATGGCATGGGATGCTGCAACCTTGATGAAGCTAAGCAGATCTAGGCCTGGTCAGTTTCTGGAAGGGCAACTACCAGGGAACCTCATGTACATTGATTCCTGCATTGAGCAGGGGGTTGGACTCGATGGCCTTGTAGGCCCCTTCTAATTCTATGATTCTATAAACAGCCAGTAGAGCCACTTGGGCAAAGTGTGGGCACTGCCACTCGAAAGGCCTGTCCTCAGCAAGCAGGCCTTTCCTGATGATTCCAGCTGTCACTCCTCAAAATTCATCTGATGGCACGTTGGGAAGGGTCCCTGGCTCAGTATGGAACACACGTGTTGCATAAAAAAGTTCCCAGGTTCTGTTCCTGACATCTCCAGTGAAAATAGGAGCATTGAGCCTCTTTCAGACCAAGCCAGATTCCGGCTGGACATCAGGAAAAACTTCCTGACTGTTAGAGCAGTGCGACGGTGGAATCAGTTACCTAGGGAGGTTGTGGGCTCTCCCGCACTAGAGGCCTTCAAGAGGTAGCTGGACAACCATCTGTCAGGGATGCTTTAGGGTGGATTCCTGCATTGAGCAGGGGGTTGGACTCGATGGCCTTGTAGGCCCCTTCCAACTCTGCTATTCTATGATTCAATGATTCTATAAGGGACACATTTTGCTTCAGAATAGCTCTCAGCATGCATGCCCCAGTGGTGAGTAGGCCCAAAGGGAAAGGGGGTGCAGACCAAATTATTGAAGAAAAAGCTTCACATTTTAGCTTACAGCTCTTACTGCCCATCACTAAGCCTTAGGATAAACTTTTCAACCTTACAGAACGGGGAGGGGAGATTGCACAAAAGCCAGGTAACCACCAAATGGGGAACCAGAGATAAACCAATGAAGATGTGCCTGCTATGCCACTCCATAAAATAAATAAATAACAATAGTAATAGCTCAATCAATACTGCAGAAGCATTTCTATGCTACAACTTTCTCATATAATCATTTCATCGTCCTAGAAACAGCCATACCAAATCAAGGTGCCCTCCAGGTATATAGACTTCAAATCCTATCAACCCAGGTCAGCATTGTCTATGGTCAGGAATGCTGGAAACTGAAGTCCAAACCAGCTCAATGGCATCAGGTTGGGGAAAGCTGATAATTCAACATTACCACCAAACTACAATTCCCAAGGCTCTTTGTTGTTTATTCGTTCAGTCGTTTCCGACTCTTCGTGACTTCATGGACCAGCCCACGCCAGAGCTTTCTGTCGGCCGTTGCCACCCCCAGCTCCCCCAAGGTCAAGTCTGAACCCAAAACAGTGTAACTGGTACCAAACTGATACATGTTTGCAGTGCAGATTTGGCCTTAGTGATCTCTTGTAATATCACTTCCTATTTCTGATGCTCCAGAGTACACCTTAGGTTCTACTACAGATTCAGTGTGATCTATAATAACAGCCAGTCTGGTACAGTGGTGAGAGTGCTGGACTGAGGCTTGGGAGATCCAGGTTCTAGTCCCCACTCAGCCATGAAACTCACTGGGTGACTTTGGGCCAGTCACTGACTCTCAGCCTAGTCTACCTCACAAGGCTGTTGTGGGGATAAAATAGAGAGGATACATAATAAATAAATAAATAAATGCTATTTCATTGTGGGGTGGGGGTATATGCGCACAGGTGCTCAGAGAAACATAGTTATAAACAACAGTGCTCAATGTATTATGTTAAATGCATCTGAATTAGCAGTATAGATGGAGGATTTTAAGTCACCGCCAAGCCTTAGCTTATCCTTCTGGCACAATAGGATGACACCTTAAGCTCTGATCTGCAAGGAGGCTTACCTGTGTGCTAAATACTACCTAATCCCCAGGAAAATGTACAACATCCCATGCTAGTTAAATTAAGCACCTCTTTTCATCTCCCAAAGATTGGAGGAGACGGAGTTGGATACAAAGCACCCAAAACATATTGTGCTCAAAATAAGCCAGCAGTTAACATGAACACTGCTTTGACACAGAAGGATGGGGGGAGGGCAGAGGACAGATTAAAGAGAGTTTGTGGCTATAATTACTACCTCTCTCAAAACCTCTAGGTTGGATTCAGCTCTCACATGAGCATAGGGTGACCATATTTGGGAAACCAAAAAAGAGGACACCTAGTGTGTGTGGGGGGAAGCAGCTTTCTGAGTCCTGCAGAAAGTACGTTATTCCCCTGCCACCTTAAAGAACCCGATTGGAGTGGAGGAGGGGAAAGGATTTCATTCTGCACCACCACCATCCACTCCAATTGGGGCCTTTTCTATAATGTCCACGAATGGCCCACTTTCCCCTTTAAGACCTCAATTGGAGCTCGGGGTAGGGGAATGATGTGCCTCAAGAAAGCATGTCATTCCCTCCTGCCATGCTAATGGCAGCCTTAAAGGGGAAGGTGTGTCATTCCAGGACATTATTGAAAATTATAGAAAATCCCCCCTGACACCATGGAAAGAACAAAAACCAGGACAAATCTGGGGAAATCCTGACAGTTGGTCACCCTACATGAGCAGAAGTCTCCTAGTACAATGGGACTTCTGTCCTCTACTCCCCCATGTAGCCCCCATGTCCCCCAGTTCTGCTCCAAAGAGACCCCCAACCTTCCAGCCAAGATCTGAGGGTGCAGGGGACTACAGGCAAGGAAGGGGAACTCTGTTTGACCAACATTTCCTTCTCACTGGCCAAGTGATGGAATAGGATACACCTTCACCAGGGTCTCAGGCAGAGAAGGGTCTTTTCTCATCTCCTGCTATCGGATGCTTTTAACTGGAGATGCTGGATTAGCCCACAAAGCGAGTGAGGTAGTAAAACTTTTCCTGGATGGGTCAGTTTGGGGGTGAGGGAATGGTTAGGGATGTCGGAGGAATCCAGCTGCAGGGTGGAGCACATTGAACTTTCATCAGCTCAGTCCCCTGGATTCCATTCCAGCTTCCATCATTTGGCCTAAATAAGGCCTTAGCTAGAACTACCTTTTGTTCCAGGGGAGGGGAGACCTCGCATTGGGATTAACACGAGATCTCGCCCCTGTTTACACATAATGCGTGGCAACCTCAGGAAGAGAGGCATTGCGCCTGCCATTTTTTTATTTTTAAAGGGAGAGGAGCGCATGAACGCTCATACGCTGAAGGTAAGTGCTTTTTAAAAATTAATTTATTTCCCCACTCCCCCCAACCCTAAACCCGATGGGTGCAGTGCTCCTGAGGAGCACTGTGCCCCGTGCGTGTCTCCCTGTGAGTAATTGCACAGAGCGGGGTCAAGCCGCAGAAATGGGCCACAGATTCCACAATCTCAGGCTCAGTCCAAGACCACGGCAAAAGCGGGCCCGAAGGGGAGGGCTCTATCCTGGGGCAAGGGAGGATGATCCCTCCCTGATCCCGGGAATCCCTGTGTGTCATCTGGATGCACAGGGACGATCCTGGGGTTCACCCCGGGATATAGCCTGGTCTAGCTAAGGCCTCAGTCTTCAGTAAGTCAGGTCAGCTGGTAAATTTTCCATATATATGGCAAGCAAATGTCGATTTATGCATTTTTACAAGCAAACAAACAAATAGTTCTAGGTTACCAAGAAAATTCATGGCTCAGCACATAAATGGAGACTGAAATAGAGCGAGCCAAAAAAAGGGATGGGTTTCCCAGCAACTGACATCCCTAAGAATGTTACAATTGAAAGCAAAAAATAGAGTTTAAGGAGGTTGGTGAAAACTGCAATGGAATCAAATGAATTCAGAATCCTCAGTCCAGTGGCTTTTTGAGCTGCATGGACTTGCATCCTGTTCTTTCTTTCTTTTCCCCCTTCTTTTTATGGGGTGGGGGAGGATTTGCACAAATTTGCACTTGCCTTAAGGCACATCAGTGGAAAGTGGAGTGAAATTCTCGCACATCCTTAAAAAAAAAAAAATTCCATCAATGAGTAGGCGATGGAAGGAAAGGTGGTTGACAATCCATGATATGGTTTCATTTTGGTGCCAAGTTAAGACATGGGTTTTAAACAAAGCCTTTGATGGCTAAATTCACCAAATGTAATCGTTTTAATTGGTTTTTACAGATTCTCAATTCTATACTGGTTGTTTTAACTTTTTTAATGGGTTAATTTGTTTTTAGCTGTGTATATTTATTGTTTTATATTGTTTGTGTGATTTTATATGTATGCTGCCCTGAGATCTTTGTGATATAGGGCAGGATACAAATGTTTTAATAAAACAAATAAATAAAGTATGCAAATGGAGTGAATTAAACAAAATTGACAAGTGTGTGTGTGTTTGTATCCCTACATATAGATACAACCAGTCTGTTAAAGGAACAGGTTCTAGCTTAGTTTTCTCCTTGGCAAACTGATTTTTATATATAGATACAGGTATATATAGATAAGAAACTGTTTTCTTTTGACTCAGCCATGCAACCCCCCACTCACAGCCTACAGTGGCATAGCCTAGGAATGGTTTAAAAACCTCATTTGCTGTTTACATGAACCAGGCCTTCACCAGACTGCTTATCGTCCTTGAAGTCCCGAATACATTTTTTCCCCCAGCTCCTGTCTAAATTGGCTGGGACCTCTGCCTATAAGCTAGTAACTCTGAGAGAAGGATTCAGGTTTTAATGGGCTATAGCTCATCCGTGGAGAAGGCTCCATGTATAGTGAGGTATAAATAATAAATTAGAATGCCGTTGGTATCACACTCTATATATAGCAAAATGTGCTATTTTTGCCGTGGGAGATAGCATAGGGTGTTCCTCTTTCTCACAACAGCGTTCCAAACAGCAAGAAGCATGCTGGACCCTGCAAAATTTAATTCTACAGGGGCTTACTTAAGCTAAAGCTGGGAAGATACCACACAAACCCAGCTGCTCTTTTCACTAGATTAGAGAAACGTATTTGTTGTCTCCTCTTATAGAAATGGGGGGGGGGGGAGACAGAGATAGAATTGGTGACCCATTGAGAGCATCTGCATTAAAATAAATGGGGCAAGGAATAAAAGGAACACCGGCCACCCAATCAAGAAGAAGATGAGGAGGGCCAGAATCTTTTCTCGATCATCCCAAAGTGCAGGACTTGGAATTATGGGCTCAAGTTACAGGAAGCCTGATTCTGACTGGACATCAGGAAAAGCTTCCTGACTGTTAGAGCAGTATGACAGTGGAACCGATGACTTAGGGAGGTCATGGGCTCTCTCACCCTAGAGGCATTCAAGAGGCAGCTGGACAGTCATTTGTCAGGGATGCTTTAAGGTGGATTCCTGCATTGAGCAGGGGGTTGGACTCGATGGCCTTATAGGCCCCTTCCAACTCTACTATTCTATGGTTCTATGACCCTTTCATATACCCCCAATGGCATGACAGTAGGGATGACCATCATTTGGAAACCCGGCCCTTTCGGGGCATGACAGGTTTCAGTTGTCTGCCCAACTGGGCTTGCGTTTGCGAGCCAACCAGCACGTTTTCCCAAACTCTGGGGACATTTTGGGGTGGATGAGTTGGGGACAGCGATTTGTGCAACTTGCAGGCATAGGTTGTGCAAGATGAAAAATACAGAAAATCTGCTAAGTGGCTTGACTCACTGCAGACCAAGTCAGGCCAGTTTGCAGAAAACAAAACAGGGATTTGTGGTGGGGGCGAGCTGATGAACGTTTATTGGTCTCCACACAGTCCCAAATTGAGTCTTCTGACATCACTACATGATAGCCAGTCTCTGTCATTGCTTGGAGGGGTTGGATTAAAAAAAAAAAAAGCTCTTTCATCCAGGGGTGCTGAACCTCTTCCAGCCCAAGGGCCAAATTCCATTTCAGAGAACCTCCCGGGGGCCACATTCCAGTGGCACCTGGGAGGATTGATCTCGTACATGTTCTCCCACCGACCAATTGCCCTGAACCTTCTGCCCAATAAACACACACACACATACACACACACACACACTTACTTGCCTAATGAGGAAACTATAGCGTTGAGAGCTCCATATTCTCCTCCAAGCACCCTCAATGGAATTTGTTCAGCAAGCGGAGAGAAATGGAGAGCATCGTGCACTCCACCTTGGGCAGAGGTCCAACCCTGAACCAGGAGGGGCCATCCAGATCTATTGGACCAGCGACACAGCTGGCAGAGGTGTTGGGTCAGCAAACTTGATGTCCCCCAGGCATGTCGGACTGGAGCTACAGATGTCAGAAGAATCTGTCCGGGAGTGAGGTTAATGTCTACTGACTCTTTAGTAGGGCTGTGCTCCGCTCCAATTTGGATAGCGAATCCGGAGCAGACCAACCCGATCCGCCTCCGCAAAGGCGGATCGGGTCGGGTGAGCTGCGAATCAAGGCAAAGTGGGAGCTCCGAACATAGGATCACCTGGCACCAGCACAGTCCATGCGGTGACTGTGGCAGAGCCAGGTAAGGGGGCAGGGGGCTTACCTGCCTCCATCGCGGTCTGGCCCGGGCTTCAACTGGCCTTCAGTTGAAGCCAGTGCCGGACCATGACAGAGGCAGGTAAATGGAGGCGAGGGGGAACTTGCCTGACTCCGCCGCAACTGCCTCAGTCCGTGCGGCAACGGTGGCGGAGCCAGGTAAGGGGGCAGGGGGGAGGGGGGCTTATTTGCCCCCCCATTTTGCCCCTCTTCCCCACTTACCTGCCTCCACCATCTGCTGCGGAGGCAAATAAGTAGGGAAGGGGGCAAGTGTTGATCCACCTGTCTGGATCTTGCTGCACGGAGTGGAGCAGGGAAGGGTCAGATTGGCCCATTGTGGATCGGGCCACAAAACGGTTCGGGGGGTCTGTGCACAGCCCTACTCTTTAGCAGCTTGCTCCCCACTCTGCTGGATTCCGGCTCGCTTGTTTATGAGCTGGCCATACTCAACCTGTGCCAAATGGGGCCAACTCACCGAGTTCTGCAGTCACTATTGCCGAGCACTCTGCACAACTCTCTTGGGAGAGTGAGAGAGTTGTGCGGAGCAGTCAGTAGGCAATAGCAGCAGAGAGGGAAGGAGCCATGGTGCTCCACTTCCTGTCATCCCTATCCCCATCATAGAATCATAGAATAGCAGAGTTGGAAGGGGCCTACAAGGCCATCGAGTCCAACCCCCTGCTCAATGCAGGAATCCACCTTAAAGCATACCTGACAGATGCTTGTCCAGCTGCCTCTTGAAGGCCTCTAGTGTGGGAGAGCCCACAACCTCACCAGGCAACTGATTCCATTGTCGTACTGCTCTAACAGTCAGGAAGTTTTTCCTGATGTCCAGCCGGAATCTGGCTTCCTGTAACTTGAGCCCGTTATTCCGTGTCCTGCACTCTGGGAGGATCGAGAAGAGATCCTGGCCCTCCTCTGTGTGACACCCTTTTAAGTATTTGAAGAGTGCTCTCATGTCTCCCCTCAATCTTCTCTTCTCCAGGCTAAATGTGCCCTGTTCTTTCAGTCTCTCTTCATAGGGCTTGGTTTCCAGACCCCTGATCATCCTGATGATAATCCCTGAACATCACTGTGCCAACTCTCCCACTCCTCCTGCCAGACATTGGTGGATCCACAAGTCCCAGCAGGGAATTTGAGTGCTCATGGGAAATCTGTCAAGCCCAAAGAGGGCCACAACCCCCTAACAACACCTACCATCATCCCCACCATGATGGGTGTGGATAATGGGAGTTGTAGTCCAACCCACCTGCAGTGTGCCAGCTTTTGGAAGGCTGTGCTGGATAGTGACTTCGGCCATCAAATCAGACAAAGGGGCTCAGGTCATCACCCACCCCACCCCCGCCCAAATTAGGACCTGCAGAGAATGTCACCCCACTGAGTAACTGCACCCCTCCACACTAGGGATTCCAGACTCTCCTCTGTCACTTCACTGACAGAGGTGTCAATGATCCTAGAGTGAACTAACAGTGAGGAGGGAGAGCGCTGCCTCTAGACCAGAGGACTGTTCCTTGAAGAAGTTCCCAGGAAAGGGGCAGAACGTGGGAGGAGTGATCCGGTGCTGTAGGGATAAAAGTTCCCAGTTCAGCACCAGACCTCATCAGAGCAAGTTGCTTGCTTGGCACTCTGAGGCGATTTGCTCCATTGTAGACTTCTTCTGAAAGACAGGACAGGTTGGGGAAAGGGGACCACAGGACTCTACGCTGTGCCGTCTCTCACTTGGAAAGGGTTTCTCCAGGAAGTGTCCTTTGACCGTCTGGTTGGCTGACCCCAGGTAGTTGGTCGCCACGATGGTGTAGTTGCCGTTGTTGTAGTGGGTCGGATGGTTGAAGAGCAAGCAGCCGTCAGACACTTCCCCCTCCTGGAAGAATTCCATGCGGATGAAGTCCGTCTCCCTGAGAAGCTGCCCGTTGAAGAGCCAGTAGATTTGGGGCGGAGGGTTCCCATGCACCAAGAACTCAATGCAGTGCTCCATTTGCCGGATGGGCTCTAACAAGGTGATGATGCGTGGAGGATCTAAACAGAGGGAGAGAAATACAAAAGGGATTGCAAATGGCGCCCCACCAGCAGCCTAAGCAGACTGGAAATTAAGGTGCGAGCAGAGCTGGGCCAAACTTTCAAATGCTTAAAAGCGTCACCCAAATTGTATAGGGTTGCAAGGCAAAGGGAAAGCTATCTCCCCCTCTTTTACATGTGGGGGTGGGGTCATTAAACATTTTAGGGGAAGCTCACCACTCAAACTTTGTCACACACACCCCAAACTCACCAATCTACTGTCCCCTGCAAATGGGGCCGTGGAGGGTGGGGTGTGATGTACTTTGGCGTCTAAATGAGAGATGCCTTAGAGTTCCAAAACTTTTGACTGGCAATCAGATAATCATGTGATAGAACACCCTTTCCCAACCCAGCTGCCTTGCAGATCTATTTGGACTACAAATCCCATTGTCTTACATCCTGCACTCCAACACCTCTGTAGGATTGGGGAGCTCATGACACATCCAAGTTAGGGCACATTCACATGGTGAAGCACCGTGCATTAGACACCACTTAAACCAGCATTCCCCAACCTAGGCCCTTTCTTGATATTTTGTACTAAAAGCCCCATCATCCATGATCACTGGCTATCGTGGCTAGGGCCGATGGAAGCTGTGGTCCAATATATTTTGAGAGATCTAGGTTGGGGAAGGCTGTTTTAAAATGTGTTGTGGGATTCACACTTATGGTAGCACAAGGGTGGGTAATATTTCCCCATCCTTCTCCACACTTCCAGTGGATGAATTCTAGTATAATTCTTAATGTAGGCTAAATATTATGCTGTTCGAATGCAATGCAATAAACAATGCAGTACTGTCATGGAATTTAAGTTGACAATTCTCATCTTTCCTTCCTTCCTTCCTTCCTTCCTTCCTTCCTTCCTTCCTTTCTTAATAACAAAGTTGTAGCCCTTATGGCTAAAAAGATGTGCTTGAAAACTGAACCATCTCAGAAGCCAGAGAGGTAAGTGAGCAATATCTTTACTTTTGGGAGAGGAAAGATTCAGTGCTCTGTCAAGCATATCACACCTCTCTAGGGCTATCAAAATCAGAATACGTTTGGCAAAATACATTTTTTTAAAAAAGGAAAAAAGGTATTTTGTCTTAATTAATTCAAGTTGCAATATTCAACTTTTCTTGGTACAGAATGTTAATATTTTACCCTAGAGCACACACAGCTTGGCAGAAACCCACTTCAGTGAGTATAAAAATGGAAAGCAGCACATCTTCAAGAATCAACTAATACAAAACTAAATGGTACGATACAATACGATCCTGTGTTCGAGGCATAAGGTACCAGAGTACTAATTTGTTTCTTGTCTGTAGGGGGTGGAGGACCAGTTCAAATGTCAACCACACTCATGTGAGAGTCATCGATACGCCAGCTGCGCCCCTTCCTGGAGCCAGAAGACCTAAAGACGGTAGTGCACACACTGGTAACTTCGAGGCTCAACTTCTGCAATGCGCTCTACATAGGGCTACCTTTGTGCCTAGTCCGGAAACTTCAACTAGTTCAAAATATGGCAGCCAGGCTGGTCACTGGTACACCTAGGGGTGAGCACATTACACCAGTTTTAAAATCTCTTCACTGGCTGCCAATTAGTTTCTGGGCGAAGTATAAAGTGTTGGTTATCACCTTTAAAGCCCTACATGGTTTGGGTCCAGGCTACCTGCAGGATCGCCTTCTCCCATACAATCCACCGCATACACTCAGGTCCTCTGGGAAGAACTTCCTTCAGCCAAAACTAGGCTGACGGGTATTACCCAGAGGACCTTTTTCTCTGCTGCTCCCAGACTGTGGAATGGCCTGCCAGAGGAGATTCGTCAACTTAACAGTCTTTTAGCATTTAAGACAGCTATAAAGACTGATCTCTTCCACCAGGCCTATCCAGTGGAATTTTAGGGTGCTTTTAGGATGCTTTTAGTATTTTTTAATATGTTTTTAGGAAGTTTTAACAATGTATATTGTTTTGATTAATGTTTTATATATTTTATACTTCTTGTTCCCTGCCTCGATCAAGATGGAGAGGCAGATGATGATGATTGAAAAGCAATTCATGCAGAAGCCGTAACATCTAAAAGCTGGTGACCGTACATCACATGTGCACAATGTTTTCCAGTAGCACTGTACATTGTGGGGCAGGCAAAGGCAGTAAAAGGATTTTAGATAACTGAGACCCTAGCTTTGCAAATGGACTGTTCTACGTAGCACATGCACGGAGCAGTAGTAAGCTACCACAACCTCCAAATTGTTGGCCAGTTTAAATGGGAGTGTGCCCCCACGTGTCCCAGTGGAGTGTGGGGTGTGCATCAAAGTGGGCAATGTGACATAGTTTTAAGCTATTGAGTATGACTAGGAACATCGCAGAGGGAAAAGATAATCTCCCTGCTTTTCAATATTTAATTCCAGACTAACTTGCTACGTACCTATGGGATTCTACTCAGCCGCTGCTCTGTGTATATAAAATTGGATTTTACATGCATATAGGGACAGGCTGGAGAGGAAGGTAATTTCTCTGGCCTTTGAAAGCATCTAGGGGGTAAGGAAGGAAGTATGCACCTATTAGCAAGGATTCCCAAGGATTCGATTCATGGGAAAACGTTTACACTTGTAAGAATGTACAACACCACATCACTGTCTTCTGAGCAGCAAATTCTCAGACTGTGAACCAGAGTAGGAGAGCTAGTGTGCTGTGAGAGAAGCTGACCCAAAAAGAAAGAAAAGAAAAAAGAAAAAAGTGGACAGTGCACCCGGAGTCCCCACCTTCACAAGAGTACGCCAGCTGCAATTTTGCTCTGGCCTCAACTCTTTCCAAGCAGCTTCTCCTGGGATAGATGTGTGGAACCTCTGCTTTGGCTACAGTGGTTTCACTCCCGATTCAAAGATGCCACAGAATCACTGGCCCTAAGACACAGGTGTAGAACTTCAGGCCCGGGGCCAAAACTGTCCCACCAGGATTCCCTGAGTGGCCCCACCTCCTTTCTCCCAAGTACCAATCATGGCGTGGTTCTCTGGGATTTCTGCAAGTTCTTTCACCCCATTCTGAAAAGGTTGAAATGCCTCTCCTAAGGCATAGGCCTAATCGCTATCAAGCAGGATATTTCACAATGGAAGCGGTTTATAACAGGCAGGAGCCACACCAAGCAGGATATAGCACTATGAAAACAGTATATGGTGTATACTGTATGTGTCAAAGGGCTCCAACAGTGGTCAGTGCACTTCAATACTGCTATAAAACAACAGTGTGGCTCCTGCCTTTTATATACCGCTTTCATGGTGCAATATCCTGCTTGGTGTAGATTAGGCCTTAGTTACCGGCAGTAAGGGCTTTAAAATAAAATGTGCTGGTATATTTGGCCCTGATAATTTTCCCTCTCCTCTGTTTGCCTTCAGCCTCATCCACAATTGGATTGCAGCTCCCAAGAACTTATCTAAAATGGAATTTGGCCATTTCAACATGTTCAACAGCCAGGCCCTACATAAAATCAGCAAAACTCAAGGTTGTTTGACTTTGAGTCCATATCAGATTGAGAGTTCTTGCATGTTTCTTTTCTCTTTGCATGAAAATCCACAAGTATTTTCATACTTTTTTTTTCAAATGGACACATCAATTGTGTGCATCTTTGAAATCTACATGTAATCTTTCCCCATTGATTAAAGTGTATTTGTGTACATTTGTTTTTCAAATGTATGAATTTCTTCATGTTCATTTTACAAATATACAGATGCTGTTGGACTTCTGTTTGTTTGCAAATCACATTGCTAGCTCAGAAATGTACAGAATTCAACCACAGATTGTGTCCAACTCCGTCTTTGGTCCAAAAGGTAACTGGGGGAAACCCAGATCAAAAATAAACTGAAATGAAGTTCCCATACATCCCTAGCCCTAAGAGAAGTGCGCCAATAAACTCCAGTCTGACTCTGTGCTCATTGCTCCCAAGAATCAGGAAACATCAAGAATGTTGGAGGATTGGCAATAAACTGGATTTAGGTTTTATCCTGTGCACTTTTTACACAATGCTTGCCAATTTGCAGACCCTTTGCTGCATAAAAGCCAGGCAACATCTGACTTGTTTATAAACAGGAGGTGAATCCCTTGATGCTTTGAGAGAATGTGGCAAATTAGGAGACAAACTGAGGTTGCGACAAGGGCCACTGAAAACTGAAACACAGCCTCTCCATTCCACCTCTGTCAAGACAGACGGAGCCAGCTCTCTTTCAGCAATCTTTAAGAAGAGCACGTGGAAAGTAGTGAAGGCGCTTGCCTCCTTTAATGTGTCAACCGACACTTCACAGGAGACCATCTGCAATGCAATCACTTTCTTATGCTTTGCCGAGAGAGGGGGAGACACTGCATTTCCACAAACATGATTGTGGAATTCTTTTGGGGAGAGGGTGTTTGAAGATTCTCCCCCGCCCCCCATGCACCCTAGAATGGCACCTTCTGTCATGAAAAAACAGATCTTCTGCAAATTCGGCTCAGTCTTATTAGCAATTTGAACTGTTATTGTTCAGGTAAGACAAAGGCAGGATCTACACTACTGCTTTAAAATGGTTTATAACAGTAGTGACAACTGTTGAGCCTCAGGACACACTCCATATACAGTTTTCAAACTGTTGTCAAAGTGTCATATCGTGCTTGGTGTAGATCTGGCCAAAGACGCTCAGCACTGATGCCAGCCTTGCTACTTCACGCAGATGAACCGCCACTGGGACATAGATTGTCCACCCTTTCCTCTACCTGAACATGTTATTTGCAGAACGTAGGTGGGGTAGTTGTGTATCCATACTGGGTTTCAGTCAGAACCAGCAAGAACATTAAAAGAGCTATTTGGGTGATTGGGTCGAGCACCTAGGATAGCTCCTTTACATTCAGGCTGGTTTTGACTGAAACCTAGAATGGATTCACAGCCCCACCAAAATATGGGCCACCAGCCTCCACGTGAGTTGGCGGAGACAGCAGGTATTAGTATTACTATTTCATCATTCACTCCCAAGTAACTGTGGAGAAATTTCCACCTTTGAAGAACAATTCTCAGGACTGGGGATGAATGAGAATTTTGTTTCAAGTTGCAAATCATCAACTGCCCCATTTGAAACCTCAAACATGGCTGGGAATGGGAGCACTTTTTTATTTTAAAATGCACACTATAAAAAAGTGCATTTTTTTCAGTGTTCACACTTCAGTCGATGAGGAAAGTGCACACTTTTGGGGGAAAATCCACACAGAGGTGTGTACTTTCCCCATTCAAACTGCCTGTGACAGTTGGGTAGATTTGCCCTGCATTTAGAGATGTTATCTTCTGCAGGGGGAAATGTACAAAAATCCCCCATACCATTGCCTGCCCTCCATCCCTCCCTCATACCCCATAACCCATCAACTTACAATATACAGTGAGAAGCACACTGGCATTCGACATGCCCACTACGTTTTCGGCAATGCACGTCAGCAGGAACCCATTGTCCTCACTTGTGACGTTCACCAGGGTTAGATTGATGGAATGAACATTTGTCCAGTTGGCGTTTGTCTGAAAACGATCACCAAAAAGAAGGATAAGTATATATTTCTTTAAAATATGGTTGGACCTTCACCCAATAGATGCTCCTAGAACAGCAGTACAGAATGTCCAGCCTGTGGGCCAAATTTAGCCAGCAAAGGAGCCAACCTACCCCTCACCTCCTTCCCTGACTTCATTTTCACTCATTTTGACTTTCTTTGTGCAAGAGGTGCAAAGCGTTAGGCTGTGTTCAACTTTGCTTCAGTTCTTAGAACCGACAGCAAAGTGGCTTGGTTCGCCTCCGACAAAGGTTGGGGAAGCTGGGGAGCAAGACGAAGCAGATCGGGACCAAGCGGATGCTTCGCCTCGATCTGGAGCTCCGAAGAAAAGGTAAGTGTGGTGGGAGGGGGGCTTACCTGGTGCTGTCTCAGTCCATGCAGCAACGGCAGCAGAGCCAGGTAAGGGGGCAGGAAGGAAGGGGGGCTTACCAGCCTCCATCGCGGTCCAGCGGCAGCTTCAACTGAGGCCTCAGTTGAAGCTGCCACTGGACTGCGACGGAGGCAGGTAAGTGGTGAGGGGGGAGGGGGGAGGGGGCTTTACCTGGCTCCGGATGCTTGGATTTGTGTCAAACTGGGCACAAATGTGGATACATGTATAAGCTGTCATGGTGCCGATTTTGAGGTTTCTAACGTTAAAAGTAAAAAAGTTATAGGTGTTTGATTTTCAATGCCAGTCTATGTGGGGGGGGGGGGATGACACGGAGCTCAGATCCGGAGCCCCGCAGCGGATCGGAGCAGAGCATAGATGGATCAACATGGGGCGGAGCAGCCCCAATCTGGAAGCTGCAAATCGGGATCCACAGCAGATCGGGGGGTCCGTGCACAGCCCTACAAAGCACGCCACATCTCTCCCTGCCCAAAAAAAAAAGGATTCAGTTGGTGCTTGGAAGAGTTCCTCCAAGCACCTTCTCAGTCCCTGCCCTTCATGTGCCACTTACCATCCCAATCAGGATGGTGTGCAGTGGTAAAGGAGATGCCTGACTTGGAGAGTGCTTGGAGGAACAGCTCCTCCAAGAGCCGGCCAAGTCTTCTCCATGCAGTGAGGACCATGGAGCTCCATGCCTCTTTCTACCAAGAGAAATGAAAAGTGGGTGGGTCATGGGTGGATGACATCCCAGGGGGGGGGGGCTTTCACCCTGACTTCATCAGTTCTGCCAGATTGGTCGGAGGGCCTGGGGTTGGATGGGGGGAATCTGGCCCCTCAGCCAAGAAAAATTCCCTAACCTTTTCCTAAAATAATAGAATCATACATCCAACCCAGAGTACAGCCATGATGCACATCCTTAACAAACTGGAAAGCAATTGAATGCTTCAGGAAGACCAATGGAAATCCTTTTCTCTAATCCTCCATATATGCAGAAGAGTGCTGGGTTCAGATAACTGAAGCAGAAAAAAGGATCTGGATTTATCCTCCTACCTGATGAGTGTTGATAGAGCGTAGATTGACCACCATCCAATCAACGTCAGGCAGAGGTGAGCCGGAGCCGTTGCAGGTAATCACAGCATTTTCACCCTCGCACACAGTCAGATTCACATGGCTAACACTGATTTCAGGCAGATCTAGAGAAACCCAACCAACACACACACAAAAAAAAATCTGTGTCAAGAGAATGTTCAACCAAGGCAAGTGAGGGGAATCCCTAAGGCTCAAACTTTCATTCCCTCATCATACTTACAGTGCAACCCCATGCACATCAACAGGGACCTAAATCCTATGGGGCCCAATGGGACTTGCTCCCAAGTCAATGTGTATAGGATCGTAGCCTTAGAAGCAGTGCAGTTCTGAAAAATTCTTCCACATTCTTCTTTGACTATTCTCTTTTAAATTTGATACAAAATAACTTGCTTTTTGGGGGGAGGATGTTCTAGGGAGAAGAAAAAAATATCATGGGTGAGATCTGGGGTTCTTGTGCATACCTTACTTATGAGGTGGTCAAGGAGTGAGTGTCATGCATGTCATTGTACAATCATCTCTCTGACTACCAGCAGCCACCCTGGCTTCCCACACTTCAATTAAAGCCCAAGGGAAGATGTAAGGAATGATGTAACTCCTCCTCCACAGGGCTTTTACAGATCTGGGAGCGTGGGCAGCCAGGGTGGCTGCAGACTGATGGAGAGATGTGTAATGGAAGGAAAGACCACACCCAGTAGCCACTTTGCAATGAGAAGGTAAGAGCAACACATACCACCAAAAAGCAGACAGAACAAACAGGGGGTGGGGGAGAGAGACGTTGTGCTACAACCGCTGCTAATGGTGAGCCTCACTCCAAGAACTGGTTGATTAATTTCTCCTTCCCCTAGAGAAAAAAAGGTCATCGTCTCCACTGCCATTTTTCTGTTCATGAATACGGTGGTGAATTCTGAGAGGCCATTTGCTAAAAAAAATGACTTTGGATGTCGAAGAAATAAACAGGAAGCACAAAGGTTTCATGCTTCATGTTTGTCCATGCTGAAAAATTCAGGAAGGGGGACGTGCACGATTTGGTGTGTGGGCGTGTGGCTGCCCTGTGAGCACTGGGCCAAGGAGAGCCTCAGAAGAGGTTTGTGTGATATGGTGAGCAAGGGTGGACAGCAACAGTGATGGGACAAGTGCCCCCCCCCCAAACCTGGCACAGGTGAATTTGCTCACCCCTAAAAATGGGGCTCGTTTTTGTCCATTCTTGTTCTATTTGCATAAACAGTAGCCTTAAAGGGGTGGTGCATGCAACATTGAAGGCATGCCATTGCTGAAAACGGAGCATTTACGGACAAGAACGAGCCACCATTTGGGCTGAAAATGGCAGCTCACTGACCGAGTGTGGTAGAGGGAAAAAGCACCACTGGACAGGTGATAGACGAGAGACAGGCTCTGGTGCTGTTGAAAAGTATAAAATCTTTGAGGTTTTTTATTATTATTATTATTATCAAAAGCTCGATGTTTCAGATTTAGACAAAATCCTTCTTCAGGAGCTGACGCTAGACACAGGCTGCATTAAAACAACCTGTTCTTGTATATTACAAAATCTTACGCTTTTCTTTCTCCAAGACATTCTGTGAATGAACTGCATTGTGCCAAAGAGTTCTTTCTCATTATGAAGAGTCTCGCAATGACCTATTCGTGATAATAGTTCATCACGAGAAAGAACTATTAAAGATTTTATCCTTTTCAATAGCACCAGAGGCTGTCTCTTGTCTATCACCAGCTCACTGATGGAGCAGGGCCTCACTCCATGCTTCCAAGTGCCAGTGGTCGGCCCAGTGGTTCACTCCACGCGACTCACTGGGGCCGGGTAAGTGGGGTTCGGTGACCAGTACATGGGGCGAGCATTGGGGGATGTCTGCCCAGTCCAATTTATGAGCAAACAATATTGTACATCCCTACTTGTGATCACATTCAAAGCCTAAATAGCTTTGGGGCCAAATACCTTCCTGTATCGCCCTGCTCCTGCAGAAAGCTCTTTGCAGGTGGCTCTCCTCCAAGTGCCTTGAATGAGAGAAATGCATTACGCATTTACAAAGGATAGGTCTTGCTTTCTGGTGGCACCCAATGCCAGAATGTCCTCCCAAGAGAGATACAATTGTCACTGGCTCTTGTTGTTGTACCAAATCAAAATGCCCCTGTTAGCTCAGGCATTTTAAACATTAAGTCCAGCTCAAATGGATTTTAGATTGACCGATTGCCAGTTTGCTTTTGAATCATTTTTTTATGTCTGTTATTGTGGGTAAGTTAATTGCTTCTCTCAGAGTGGATTTTATTTTATTTATTTTTATGAAGACAAAACGCTAAACCTTCTTGAGATGCTTTGCAGATGAAGGAATGATTCAGAAGTTGAATAAATAAATAAGGATGGTTCCTACGAATGTCCATACAGAAACAAATCCTACAACTCCCAGCATGGCTGTCTGGGGCATGCAGACAGTTGTAGGATTAAACATGCACAGGATTGTGCTTTCAATAAATCTAACTACAAGTGGGACCTGCAACAAAATGTTAGAGTGTGGTGTATGCCCTGCTCAGAATTCCATCTACTCCATTCCATTTTCTCTTCCTCCGGTTTCTTCTGCACATGCCTTATGCCAACACTCTGTGGCTACTGAGCATGCTCAGTCCTCATTCAGCTGGTCTGGATCCCCCCCCCGAAAGATTTTCTGTACAACTGGGGGCTCCCCAAGCCTCCTTTTAGCGCATGGAGCTGGGCAACGTTTCAGCTAGAAAAGCAACAATAGTCACAACCTGAACATTAGAAATACAGGGGATGATTAACTAGGCAAGCCACACCAGCCTCTTGGATCTAGTTGGAGAATTCATTGAATCACTTTCACGATGGAGCACTAGCCAAGCAGGAAGAGCTCCATTTGGGAAGGGAAAGATCTCAGCAGGGAGATTTCTCTCTCCAGTTGTGATGGGAAGGACCGTGGGGGCAGGCAGGTCAGAGAAACTGTTCACCCCATAAGCCCAGGAAATTAATGTACATAAATCCACCCTGGCTAATAGCGGAAGAAGTCTTCCCAGCCTACTCCTTTGCTCACTAAGGATTTCCTAATCACTGAAGATTACTCCTCCAATTTGTTGAGGAATTTCCAGTTGTCTTCCAAAACCCTTTGGCTCACCTACATAGCGCTGCCCTGGCTCTATTCCAGCATTTAATAAAAATGCATTGAGGATGGGGAGAGCAAATTTCATGGCTGATTTCTGTGTGGAGGGGGAGTGTATGAACCTGTACGGTTCATAGGAGTTCCCATGGCTAGGCAGGGATTGTGTGGGGGACCTTATGAATTCATTCACATTACTGATTTCCCCTACATAATCCTGTAAACAACTTCAGCTTAAGGACTACAGTGGTCTTTGGTTATGTCACCATCAGTGAGACCCTTTAACCTCTGATGGATGTGAGAAAGCCTGGAAGATCAATTCTCCCCAATCATGACAAGCCACATGACAAATTCAACATCCCCACCCCACCCCCAGATATTTATATTAGGGGAAGAAATGCATTTAGTATGCATTTAAATGCAAACGATACCTAATTTTGCTTTTTTGAACCACTTAATGACACTCCAAACTCACAATCCTTCAAAATTTACATTTTTCTGAATTTTGCAATGGCATTCTCCCAGCAAAAAGGGCTCACAAATATTAAGGCAAATAGTGCAAAAAGGCGGACATTAGGGAAAGTCACATTAAAAATGGATTAAGTTAAGACAATTGCTTGCAATAAAAGGTGTATATCAGGAGAAAAAAAATCTCAGAAATGCTTATGAATTTTCATGCAAACATCAAAGAGTTTTCTCAGAGTTTGGGATGAACTGAATTTTAGGCTGGAGTAATTCTCAACGTTCAAGATGAACTGAACTTAAGACTGAGATAATAAAAGAAATTGAAATTGACAGATCCATTCATCTCTAATTTATATTAGAATTTTAAATCTTTTCTTTGAGAGGTATGTAAATTTTGGTTTGGCTCATAAAACATGTTAGCACGCCCCATTTGAAGCCTTGAACGTAATTGTGAGCACATGTCCACCCAAAGTATTACAAATTCACAGTGCTGGTTTCCCGTACTCAATCGTGTAATCAACTTCAGGAAAATTTGCACAAATTTCCTCAGTAGATTGAACCAGTCCCTCTTTAGTCTATGGACAAAATTTGCACAATTTTTGCGTGATTTGCACAAATCTCCTGTTAAATCGCAGATTGGTTTGTGCAACTTTCCCATTCACACAGAGCAAGCCATGCCTGCAAATGGGAACTGGGCATGAGACAAGTGGCAAAATTACGTTTGGAGAATTCCAGAAATCTTGAACATCGCTTGTTGAACCATGCCTGCTGGAAATATATATATATATATATATATATATATATATATATATATATATATATTCCCAACTGAGGCCAACAGCATTGAGTCAATTTAGGGCTAAAGAGAAAGTGGACTACTGAGTGCCTTTGAAGGCTTTCTCCAGTTTTCTCAAACTGTCTCTAAGGGTCCCCATACATGTTTTCTTTTTCCTGGGGGTGCCCTAGTTGCTTCCTGTATTGCAAACCCTGCTTCAGGCCAGAAGAGCTCCAAGATCCCTTCCAACTCAACGATTCTATGAACTGCACATAGCTTATGTTGTAGAGGCGGTTGGGGGGGTTGGGGGGTGAGCTTCAAATGAGGAAGCCTCCACTTTGAATCTTGCCTCTGCCCTGGACATGCTAACAAACAGGCAGTGGAGGAAATGGAGAGGGCATATTACAGAATTTCTTGTATCGTCAGTTTTAAAGAGTCAAGTGGGAAATTATCTTGTCAGGTTTAGATGCAGTGCATTTGACCTCAGTGCAAATGAGTTGAACTGGAACGCCCTAAAGGCATTGTGCAGCAAGGCAGTCAGGAAGCAAAGAGGATCTGTTCTACACACGTTCTGAAACAGACCAAGCTTGCCGTCATTTCACAGTTCCACCAAGCCAGCCCATCAGCTGTGGCCTCCTGGGAACCCTTCAATTTTCTACAGTGCCAGGCAATCAGCATAAGCACATTGATTATGCCATGGGCAAGCCACCATAAATGGTTAGTAGGATGCATTTGGCTTCTTGAATCAAACTTTTCAAGGTAAAAGACAGGCTGGTGGTGGGGAAAGCAAACCCCCCCTCCAAGCCTAAACAGAATCTTGTTTTGCTGCTATTGTCAACAATCCACAGCACTGCCCCATGATTTCCCTAGGAAATCAGAGGTCACACAGAGAGCGAGGTGGCATCATGCATAAGGCTGTGCACCGCCTCGGGCTGAGGCCCCGAATCCAAGCTGGGCTGATTCGGCCAACCTCGCCTTGGTTCCGAGGTGGTTCTGGCTCAGCCCGAGGTGCCCCAAATATGAAGCCATTTGGCTCCGAAGCTTTGGGGTTCCTCAGGCTGCTTTGGAGCAGCACAGCCCTATGCCTTACCTGCTGTCATCGCTACTGCTGCAGCCGATGCCTCCACCTCTGACACCAACACATGTAAGAAGAACCAGTTTAGTTTAGAGGTACTAAACGAAACTGATAAGTACCTCTATAGCCACAAACTACAGTGGCCATAGAAATACTAATCACTCAGAGCACCCGTGATACCTTAAAATCGTGCGCAGCCTGGTTCTTCTTACATGCGTCGGCGCAGGTGGCAGCAGGTAAGCAAGGAGAGCGGGGAAAGGGAGGCTTTTCTGGGTGCCAGCTGCACAGCCGGCACCTAGAAAAGGCAAGACGCCTTGGAGGCCCCGAATCTCACCTCGACTTCGGCACCGAGGTAAGGCAGGCAAACCCCGAAGCAACCTGAGGTGAATCGGGGCTGCTTCGGGGGCTCCAAACCAGCTTCCAAGTCAAATTGAGGGGGGGTCCCTGTGTAGTTCTAATCATGCACAACGTCGCCAATTCAATTTGCTTATCTCACCACATCTGCCAGAGCAAATGGAATCAAAGCTTTATCCCCCATTTCAATTGGTGCAAGAAGGTGAGGCAACATCCCTGCTACTGAGACCATCATGTTGTCCAATGACTGCAAGGACATCCTCCACCATTAACCAGAAACATTCTGATGCCTTTAGACCACCAACCCCACAACACAAACTATCTTTGAAGAAAGGGGTTAGTTTACAGCAGGAATGGACAACATGTGACCCTCTAGATCAGTGGTTCTCAACCTGGGGCACTCCAGATGTGTTGGACTGCATCTCCCAGAATGCCCCAGCTGGCATTCTGGGAGTTGTAGTCCAACACATCTGGAGCACCCCAGGTTGAGAAAGGCTGCTCTAGATGTTGTTGGAATGAGACTCTCATCAGCCTTAGCCAGGATAGCCAATGACGACTGAGCATGGGAGTTGCAGCTCAGCAACATCTGGAGAACCACACATTCCCCATTGGACCCCATTCAGCTCAGGGGCACAGATTCTTCAAATATGATCGCCTATGATTTACATTAATGAACCAAAATGTATCTCGATAACGAGGTTGCTATCAAATGCACACACACACACACACACACACACAGAACGTTTTCACACGCAACATATAGTCTGTTCGTCCTGTTGTCATATATTATGCTATAGAATAGATGTGTAGGGATGGGCAAATTTCTAACCATTCTCCTCCTATGGGTTTGCTTAACCCAGTATGCCACTTTTCCTGAGCATTTGGGTCAATATGCACATCGTTATAGTGCAGTGGCCCCTTATCTGTGGAACTCCCTGCCCCTGGAGGTCAGGCAGGCAGCAACACAAGGCTACTTCCAGCACCTCCAGAAAACATCTCTGTTTTGAGAAGCCTTCCTCAACTGACCAGCCAATGTTTCTCTGGTTCCTTTTTTAAAAAAATTGAACAATTTTAATTTGCTATCTTTAATTTTTTTATCTATGTTCACTATTGTGGAATCTGTGTTAGATAATTGAGTGGTACATAAATAGTGTAAATAATAATAAAATAATAATAATAATAATAATAATAATAATAATAATAATAATAGTGTGGTTCGGAGCCAAGGAGGAGGAGGAGGAGGGCAGTGCATTGCCAATTTTCATTGGGACTGCAGGATACAAGGAGGGGAGTTAACTCTTCTCTCACCAGATATGGTCCCAAGAAAACCACCCACATTCTGCAGTGCAATTAGCATTTGAAATGAGGTCCCCATTTCTAAAATGGGAACTTCACTATCTTACTTGCAGTGGGGTGGGGGTAGTGATTTTAACTGGGAACGGAACCAGGGAGGGGAGGCTTGACCTCCCCTCTCCATGCATTGCAGTCCCAATAAAAATACATAAATACACACAGACACACACACACACACACCTCGTATGAAGAAACCACATATGTGGTTGCTGGCCATGCATTAAGCATGCAGTTTCATCCTTTTTCTGCGCGCATTAGCATTAGGCTAAGGAATATGCCTTATGGATGCTTTTAAAGAGTATATACCCCATGGGGCAGCCCGCTGCCTGTTTTATAATTCCGCAAGTCTCCATACACACCAATCCATAATATTGTTTATAGGATGTTTTAACAATGTATATTATGTTCTTAATTCAGTTTTTACGTATTTTATATTTACTGTTGTTCCCTGCCTCGATCAAAATGGAGAGACGGGTAGGAAATAAATTTTATTTTATTATTATTGTAAACTGCCCAGAGAGCTTCGGCTATGGGGTGGTATATAAATGCGAAAAATAAATAAATTATATAATAATAATAGTAATAATAATAATAATAATAATAATAATAATAATAATAATAATAATAATAATTGGGATCCATTATTACGCCCTTCCTTCACTGGGCTGTTTTTGCGGCCTGCCTCCGCCTCCCCCTCCCCCTGGGTTCTTTCCAAATGGTTTCTCTTTTCTTTAATACTTCTGAAAACATTGGAGTTCCCCCAGGCCTGCTGATACCTCACTGTGGTGCATGGGCAGTGGTGTCCTTCTGGCTACATCAGCCACGGCACTCACAGCCTGAGCATCAGAAATAGAAGGAAAGATAACCATGTACTGCAGGTGCCCAATTACGTAGGTTTTTTCCCCTTTCCTCCTTACCACACTGGCTGATATTCATCTTCTTTATGGGGATGCGGTTGGTCTCCATGCTCATGCAGTGCAAGTCCTGGTTCTGCATATTCGCTTCGCCTTTCTCCTGCCACAGCTGGATCCAACGGATATCACAGCTGCAGTTGAAACTATTTCCATCTAACCTCCTACACAGAAAGAGAAAGTGAGATTGTGAGAAAGGAGGGGGGGGAGGTGAAGAGAAGGTAAAAGTACAAAAATGTTCCTCTCGGTTCCACGGAATCTTTGCAGTGAAGCTGCTCAAGGCAGAGACTTCTCAAAAGGATGTAGGGGAGAATGGATATGAAGCACAACCAGGAAGCAAAAAAGAGAGAGATGAAATTAAGGTATTGGCGGGCAGAATATGCTAACCTATGACTTTTTTTATTTTATTTATTTTGGTGGTGGCACATGCCCTCTGTGGTATTGTTATTGTTGTTGTTATTTACATTTATATACCTACCCACTCTCTGGGTGGTTTACAAAAGTTAAAAACAGAAATATACAAAATTTAAAACCATAAAAAGCATAAAATACAAACAAAAACAGACAATATCCATTTAAATACAAGTATTCTGTGGTCAGTTAAGAAACTCAGCATATGCTGTTAAATGCCTCGGAGAAGAGAAAAGTCTTGACTTGGCACCAAAAGGATAACAATGTTGGTGCCAGGCGAGCCTCATTGGGGAGATCATTCCATTATTGAGGGGCCACCACTGAAAAGGCCCTCTCCCTTACTGCCTTCTCCGAGCTTCCCTTGGGGTAGGCACCCAGAAGAGGACCTTAGATGTTGAGTGCAGTGTTCGGGTAGGTTGATGTTGGGAGAGGCATTCTGTCAGGTATGGTGGTCCCAAGATGTATAAGGCCTAAAACCAGCACCTTGAATTGGGCTCGGAAACATACAGGCAGCCAACGGCCAGAGTGGGTCTTATAGGCTCGAACCTTCTGGTTCCACTTATCAATCTGACTGCTGCATTTTGCACAAGCTGAAGCTTCTGAACCATCTTCAAAGACAGCCCCATATAGAGCGCATTGCAGTAGTCTAATTTGCAGTAGCCACCAGGGCCGGTGCCAGACTATTCTGCACCCTAGTCAGGTGAGCTGCTTTCAGCCACCCACACCCACCCCAGCATACCTGGGCACGGGGTGCCATCTCGCCCACCCAGCTAAAGCGAAGCCAAGACGCTGGGGTGGGGGGCGGCTTTGGAACGGCACGCCTGGTCAGAAGCCACTCTGGGAGAGCGACTTCTGGGCGTGCCGTTCTGAAGCCGCCGCCCACCCCACCCCCACCCCAGCGTTCTGGCATCACTTCGGCTGGGCGCCCACCCAGCCAAAGCGAAGCCAGGATGCTGGGGGGGCGGGCGGGCATGGCTTCATTTCGGCTGGGGGGGCGCCCAGCCGAAGTGAAGCCAGGACGCTGGGGTGGGGGGGCCGGTGGACAGGCAGCTTCCGAACGGTGCTGCTGTGGGAGAGCGACTTCCGGGTGCGCCATTCCAAAGCTGCCCGCCCGCCCCCCTACCCCAGCATTCTGGCTTCACTTCAGCACCCACCCAGCCGAAGAGAAGCCAGGATGCTGGAGTGGGGGGGGGCGGACGTGGCTTCGCTTTGGCTGGGTGGGCGCCCAGCCAAAGTGAAGCCAGGATGCTGGGGCGGGTGGGCGGCTTCGGAATGGCGCGCCCGGAAGCCGCCCTCTCAGAGCCGCTGTGGGAGAGCGACTTCCGGGTGTGGCGCGTGGCACGCCCCCTTGCCTTGGCACTCTAGGCAGCCGCCTGAGTGGCCTCTATGGTAGCACCGGCCCTGGTAGCCACCGTAAATGGTGGGAAGTGTGGGAAATTGAAAGGGTGCCCAGATCTACTGCTAGAAGTGCCAGGACAGAACCAATAAATAAATATAAGTAAGGGGATCGAGGGCAGGCCTCAACAGGGGGGCCTTGCCAAAGTGCTGGGAGCCTCACAGCTGCTGGAAGATGCCATGTGCTGGGGCCAGCCTTGCATTTATACCCCACATTTCTAATAATAAAAAAAAGGCTTCCAAATTGACTAATAACAGTAATGGACCATCTATATCATTACAATAACAAATTTAAAAAATAAAAAGCAGCCTCAGAAAAGAAGGACAAGTGCAATGCAAATGAAGTACTTGGTTTTATTAATAGTATTTCTATCCTGCTTTTTAATTCAGCAAAACTTGCAAAGTGGCTTACAGGAATAGTTTAAACCAGCGTACAGAATAAAGTAGACAGGTAGATCTAAAACAACGGTGGCCTTCCAGATGTTGCTAGAATGTGATTCCAGCCATCCTTGGCCATCATAGCCAATAGTGAGGGAAGACCCACAGAACAAAGCCTCAGCAGAAAGTCTTAATCAGCCATGGTGTCAGCACGTGGCAGTCTTAGGCAGCTACCAGGGCCCCAACCAGGTACCGCCATCCGCTTTGAAAAAGTGTCTACATCCAGGTGCCACCATTTTGATTTCCCACAATGCCCTGATATAATATTGCTCTGGGACATTTGTGAGACATTAACGTGAAGGTTTCTAGTTGCCATGTAAACTGGAAAAGGCTCCACCAGGAGGCCCTTTGTCAAGGACCACAGCAAACCCAGATGTGGCTTGCTTCTTAATACACATGCAGGTTCAAACCAATTTCTCCTCGTGTATTGGCTGCTTGGATTGATTATAACCCATTAATGATAAATCCACATGGGAAGCTTCACCTAGCCTTCCCGATTCCCTGATTTGCACTTTACTGTAAATAAAATTCCCCATCAACTGTCCTTCAACTTCAAGCAACCAAGATAAACATGTTGACTTGCCCCCTTTTTTCTAGGGATAGACAGACTTACCCAACCTCGGAGGACTCTCAGAATCAACACTGTGATCCACCCTCACTCATCAGGCCACAAAAGCCCCCAGAGGGCTTAGCAAGCAGTCCAGGACTGCCCTGCTGCCATTTTTACACAAGATGGCAGCTCTGTAATTGTCATGTGTATAATGTTGCACAAAATGTTGCCCATAAAGAACTATTTCCACAACATTTATTATTATTATTATTATTATTATTATTTTTTGTAAACCACCCAGAGAGCTTCGGTTATTGGGCGGTATAAAAATGCAATAAATAAATATATAAATAAACGTTAGAGGTGTTGAGGACCACCACTTTGCACAACAATAAAAATACAAAAAAATACAGAGCCACCATCTTGTGTAAAAATGGTGGCTCGCATCAAGAAGTTGTTGGCTGCAGGGAACTAACTGGAGTGGAGTCCGCTCATGACATCCCTACTTCCCCACCCCCCAGCAACATATAGCAAATATTACCATTTTATTTTTTATTGATTGCATTTATATTCCACCTTTTTTCCTCCAAGGAACCCAAGGCAGTGTACATCATCCTTTCCATTTTATCCTCACAGCAATAACCTTGTGAAGTAGGTTGGGCTGAGAGTCTGTGATTGGCCCAAAGTCACCCAGTGGGGATGAGAACCTGGATCTCCCAACTCCCAGTCCAACACTTTAGCCACTATGCCACACTGGATCCCTCTCAATTCATGGAAGTCAAGATCTCCATGCCTAGAAACTGTTTTGCATGTCCAACACCCTTAAGTGATGGGATATTCTAAGAACAAGGCTTTGGCTGCTGGTTTTACATGGCTTCAACCAATTAAACATGTTTTAGTAGACTGTGGATTTACCTTTTTAATCAATGGGTTGACTATTAAATTCTTTACATTTACATCAATTTTCAATCTTACTGTCTGTAAGTACCTTTTGCAGATACTGAAATGAACAAAAGATTCCTTACAATTTCATAAAACAAAGGTCATCTCTCATTGTTAGCCATGTTTAACATTTCCTTTTCTAATTACACAACGGAACCAAAGTAGTCTCCAAAAATAGGAAATGAGCAGGCAAAGTTCCCCTTACAATTGCTTTCCTATACCAAAATATTTGGAAGTGAACTCCATTGAAGTCAATAGGACTGGAGTAGTTATGTGCAAGAGTGTGTTTCACAGATTAATCAACTAAAACAGAAAATGATTATTTGAAAGGGTTACAGCTATTGTAGCTTGCAGCTCTTTCTAGCTGCAATGTAGATACAACAAAGAAATACTGGATGAAAAGAAGAGATCTGCGTTCACGATCTCCTGTTAAATCTAAGCCTATTTCTTTCAAACATGTGCTTTCTTGAAGGAGGGTGTCTGTACACCTCAGCATGTACAGGATCCTGCAAGGATCCTGTGAAGAGTTCATCATGAAGTTTGTCCCTTGCCCACCTTGCTCCAACAGGGTCAATAAATTCAAGGCTTTATCCATAATACTCCATCTTAACACATTGACTCAAAGGTCCGGCTGCTCAGGGACATGAGGCAAGTAACTTGCAACACATCATGCATTTTAATTGAGTGAAGGAGCTCGCTTTGTGGACCGTTAGAACCCAGTGACCTGGCTGGGCAGGGCAGGTGGGAATTCCGCTTTTTAATGTACTCCGTTTAAAAGACACTTACAGGCATTTTATATACTGATATATATTTTTATTGTTATTGATTTTCCCTCCTCCACTCTTAGTCCTAGCACTGGCGTTTTCCCCCTCCCAAAGTACTTCAAGTTCCTCTACAGAATGGTGAGGCTGATAGATCCCTTGAGGAGGTATGAAAGCCAAAACAGATCGCTTGGATATAGAAGGGGAGGGAAAAATTAGAAATACAGCGGTACTAAAAAAGAAGAAGAAAAGGTTTTAAAAGAGTCCCTTGGTGGAGTTTAGGGAATGGACCTCAAAAGCAGTTGCAACATTGTTGATTTCTTTGTGTTTTAACCCCTTCCCCCGTGTCTTTCCCTTTCCTCCTCTTCTTTTTTTCCCCTGTGAAGGAAGAGAGAGACTCATGGACTATGTTGACGGCCAGTGCCTTTCTAGGAAGAATCTTTCACAGTCCAGACCATTTTTATGCAAAGCACTGTCCTGCTATGGCTCAGAGTGACATTAAACTAAGGGGCAAACCAAAAGCACACCAATAAACAGGCAATGGTCAAAACAAAGCACAGTTTTACCGGGCAAGGAGCGATCCAAGAGAGAGGTCTGAGGAGCAGCCAGAGTCCACACACAGATAAGCAGTCAGATACAGTGCACAGCCCAAGAAGCAAAATCAAACAGGAGCCTAAGGTCAGCAATACCAAGGTTCAATCACAGAGCAAGATCAGAGGTGCAAGGGAACTACTAGAAGGCTTTGCTTCCAGCAATGGGTAGGCATATACTGAAGGCTTGCTTATATTGATAGAACTTCCTAAGCCCCACCTAGGGCTCAGCTGCAGTGCATTACAAGCCCTCAGGCAAATGTTCTGCTTATGAGGAGGGTCTTTTCTGCAAGTGGGAACCTTCAGCTGGCCATAGTCTGAGACTGGTATTGGTGTTCTTGAGGGCAGGGTGGTGGCTCAGCATCTCCACCTGTATCAGAATCAGAGATTCCCACCTTCCACAGACAAAATATGAAGTCCTCTCTCCTGAAGGCCCAAGACCGCCCCAGGATCACCTAAAGTATGTTGTTCTTAGGGAGATTTGTGAACCGCCCAGAGAGCTCCGGCTATTGTGCGGTATAGAAATGTAATAAATAAATAAATAAATAAATTTGGTTCTGAATATTCCAGATCATCATTTGAAGAGGATTCCTGCAGAGGGGTCTTGACGAGCAGAGTTCATGCAAAGCTGCAGCTAGGGATGGGCAAACAAGCAATGTTTGAGATAGCTAGGATTCTCTGAATGTTGTCTCGATGGTTGCCTCACACCTGATTCCTGTTCACCTTTGCGATTGCTGCTTGTTCTGTGAAGTGGGGAAAACTGAACAGCGACTGAACACAAAATTTGTGCAACTTTCCTCCAAAGTCTTGAAGTGGGGCTTTTACTCGGCAGGTGAAATTTGTGCAAATTAGGAAACTTGCACAAAATTGAGCTGGGAAAAGTTGCAGAAATCAAACACGCACACACACACACACACACATTTGGCAATTTGCAAACGTTTTTAGCAAACATGTGCTAGTGATTGCATTTGGGGTTTCGAACAGGGCATGCCAGTACATTTCGTGAGCAAAAATGAAATTCCATATGCCCCTAACCGCAGCCCTCATCTCCCTGCTTGCACGGGATTGCCCAGGCTTCATGGCAAGGATGCTTCCAATGAGGAAATCTGAATCGGTGCAAACACATTTCCCTGAAATCGGGCCGCCAAGGCAGCACTTCAGGGGCAGAACTGTAAGTAATAAAGAACAGCCTTCTCCAGGTCATTCTTAATGCATGAGTCTCCCCCATGAATAATATAAGAGCAGTGTGCCTCGAGGGCAGACTTTACCAATGGCTTGCCCCAGCAGCGTCAGTGATGTAATGTGTCCTAATCGCAGTACCCAGGGGAACTTTTGTGCAAATTAACTACCGGGATTTTACTGGACATGCCACACACCACCAGTGTACTGCCGCTCTGCTATTTAAGGGACTTGGCTGAGGCTGAGTGTCTTTTTTTAAAAAAGAAAATCTGGATACTGGTTTCTCCATATTTGCAGTTTTTCTTTGCAGTGTTCCTAGCACACCACAGATGTCTGCCCCTCTTCCCTGCGGTTACAGTATTGCCTTGAGGACCATTCACAATGAGATCTAAGAACACAAGGATGGGCAAACGAATGCAATTCAAGATCGCCAGGATTCTTTCCATGTCATCTCACCGCTTCTCTGGTGCCCAATTCCTGCTTGAGTTTGTGGTCGCTGCTCGCTCCGTGCGATCGGAAAACTTGTGGAAATGGAGCAGCGGTCGAAAGGGAAGATTTGTGCAAGTTTCCACAAGTTTCTGCAGGTGTCTCTAAATTGGTGCAAGTTTCCTAATTTGCGTAAATTTCTTCCATAGACTAAACTGAAACTGACTAGCAATGCAGGAGAAAGTGGAGATGGACTAAAATGAGTTCAGTTTTCTAAGTATCTGCAGGATCCACTGCAGACTGGCCTCCCCAGGCTGTGTGGAATCCACAAATATAGCCTCTCCCCCTTCAGCTGCTTCTGCTATCCCCCTCTCTTCTTGCCCCTTCGAAAGAATGATGATGTTCATATTTTCCTTCTCTTTCAAAACATGTCTCACCACTGGACACCTGAATCCTTAATTTCCCAACTCTTTTCCTCCTCTTTCAGAGTGCACAAGTTGCCTTGCCAAGTTCTTGTTCAATTCTTTTAGAAACACCCCCTTCATCTAATCTCCCTTAACATGGATGACACTGCTGATACTTCTTAGTAGGGGTGTGCACGGACCCCCCGCTCCGCCCCGTGGGCCGATCCAAAAATTTCGGATCAGCCCGCTCCGCCCATACTCCACTCCTCTTCGCCGCGGAGCTCCGGCTCTGAATCGGAGCTCCGCAGTGGAGGGGAGTGGCGCCAGGTAAGGCCAGGAGAGGAGTGCGGGAGGTTTACCGGGCCCTGCCACCATCGCTGCCCGTGCGGCGACGGCGGCAGAGCCTGGTAAGGGACCAAGGGGGAGGGGGGCCTTACCTGCCTCCGTCCGCTTCTTCAATTGAGCGGCCTAGACTTCCTGGTTGAACCGCGGGCTCAATTGAAGAAGCCGACGGACCGCGGACAGAGGCAGGTAAGAGAGAGGAGGGCGGGGGAGTGTTACCGGGCCTGCTGCTGTCGCCGCATGGGCGACAGCGACAGTGGCAGGGCCCGGTAAACTCCACTTACCTTTCCGGCGGAGCTCCGGATTGAGGCGAAGGATCCGCCTTCACCTCGATCCTCTTCGCCACACTCCGCCGGCCCCCCAATCCTCTTCGCCTCTGCCTTAAGGGGAGGTGAAGCACCCCGCTCTGCTTCTAATTCACCGGTCCGATTATAAGCGGAGCACATCCCTACTTCTTAGGTCCCCGCTTCTGCTGTTGCTTTGATTTGTCCATGTTCAGTTTTATTTGCACAACATGCTCAGAAATTTGCTCACATTGTAGGACCTCTCCACCACCATCATGCAAAAGGAAAATGTGCAAAAAACTTCACCGAGTTCAGGGAAAAGCCCACAGCTGCAAAGTGAGATGTACTTGCCACAGAACTCTGTCGGACCAAAAAAGAACTGGATTTGCCAGTGACTGACATCCCTACCATAGATGAGTTTGCCCATCCTTAGACACAGCATTAATGTCAGACTGATCAGACAGTGTGCTATCTACAAAAGGTACATCTTAGAAAGTATTTCCAAGTAGGAGCCAACCATTCCCCCCCCCCATTCTTAGCACCCTGTGGAAGTTAATTTTTCTTGTATGTGTCCATCTGCTTAAGAGCCATTACTGAGCTGTAGCCAAATCTGAGCTGAAAATTTCCTTCTCAGGAGACTTATTTAGCACAGCTTATTCCTGTAAAGGGCAAGTACATTCAGACGGCATTTCAATTTGTACAGTCAAGCTGAAAATGCTGCCAACCTAACCTGTAGTTCCAACACGATTCCCAAGATGAAGGGAGGGGAGGGAAAACAAAGAGAAATCAGAGAAGCCAAGAGGAATAAGGCGGGAAAAACACCATCGAAGAAACCCACTTAATGTAGGGCTACTTTTTAAGGATGGTTGGAAGTTTCATCAAGGGCATAACGCTACAGCTTGGCTGTTTTCAGAAGCTGTGGAGAAGGTGACCACTATTTGGGCCTCTCTCCCCGCCCCCCACTCATCCCATCACACCTGGTGCCTGGCCCCAAATACTCTGGGAGAGCACATCCTTGACACCCGCTTTACAAACAATTAAGTACCTTTAAAAAAGTTGGGGGTACTCCAGTGCTGAGTTGCTTCCAGCCACCATCTTGGCTTTGCCCCAGTGCCCCAGGAGTTGAGTCATTCCAGAGCACTGTGGGGAGGAAAAGATGGCTAAAAAAAGAAATGAAATAAAAATAATGCATGGTGTCCGTCATGTGCTTGTAGTGACTGCCATCTTTTGCACCCCACAAAGCTCCAGAATTACTCTACTTTCTTGGCAATGAAGACAAAGCAAAGACGATGGCTGAAAGCCGCTCAGTGCCCGAGCACCATTTTGTTTTTAAAAGATACATGTTTCTCTGTTTTTAAAAAGGGGGGCTCAACAGAGGGAGGGGACACCACTGGGAGGGGTGACCAGATTACACTTTGGTGCAGGCCCCTTCAACCCTGGAACCAGCCTTTCATCACATGACACTGTAACTCAAAAATCAGTTAATAGTAAATTAACAAGCAGGAGGATACCAAACTGACTGCCTTCCTCTTTATACACTGTGAGTTGATCTCTGAGACCTTCAAAGGAAGCAGTATTGCTCAATGCACGACCAACAGAATGTCACCAGGTGATAGCACATACGCTGGCCTTCTTAGTAGTGGCACCCACCCTCTTGAGCACTCTCCCACATATCGTTCAAGAGGCAGAAGCCGTGGCCTCTTGAAAACATACAGGATTAATCTGACCTGTCGGGGAAACTGACACTGTCCTATTTTATTGTTGTCTTTGCTGGGATGTTCTTTATGTCATACTGTTTGTATATTGGTGTTTTGTTTTGTTTTAATATTGTGTTAGTAATGCATTTTAGTGATAACAGCTTAGAGATTTTATCATATCAAGTATTAAAGTATGATAGAAAGACAGAGAGATGACAGACAGGTAATAAGATGATAGATAGATGGATGATAGAGAGATGAATTGATAGAGAGAGAGAGAGAGAGAGAGATGATTGGATGGATGAGATAGATGATAGATAGATGAATGGATGATAGAGAGATAGTTCTTCATGCAATGCATGATTGACTTTTGAAAACCACAGCCATAAGACATAGAAAGGGGCCATGGCTGACATCACTTTAAAAGGACATGAGAACCATTCATGAAGGAGATTACTTCTCTCAGTATGTATCACCCTTGATGGCTAAATGGAATCTCCATGTGAAGAGGCAGTATAACTCGGAAGATACCTGATGAAGAGGAATGACACGTCAGGGATGCTATTGCTTTCATGGTCTCCTGATGAACATCCTAGAAGCTTCTGGTTGGCCACAGTGGGAAATCAAGTTGGGAATGGGGGAGAGATTTATTTGGATCCCATGTTTTGAATCTATTTTTGAATCTATATGTCAGGGGCACCGATCCCAAATCTGGTCCACTTGTAGTCCCAATTGGCCCTCTGAAGTTCCCCAGAAGGCCACTCCTCTTCCCCCCCCCCCCCCATGAATCATTAGGTGGTTTTCTGGCTTTTGTTTGAGGAAAGTTTACATGACTTTCCTAAGGCTTAATTACAGGCAGAAAGAGCTTTAAGCTAAAAATATGGTGGCATTTTTGGTAATTCTGGTACTATGCCTCCTGAAGCCAACCACCACTAACACTGTGATGCAACTCCCAAGAGATTTTCCAAAAGGGAATTTGGCCCTTGGGTTGAATGTGATTCAATGTGTGAACCAAAGCTCAGTCAGCCTTGAAAATGTGGACTTCTCCAAATTGTGTAACAGAGGTCTACAATCAAAAATATACGTATGAACATGCATATATTGGTGACAGCAATGTTGACAATGCCTTATATTGGGTAAAATTGCTGGTAAATTTCTGTGTATATCAGGCAAAATTGCCTACAAAATGCATGCATTATGAGCAATATACATAAAAAAGATGAGGATTTTCATGCAAACTCTAAAAACAGAAATCTCAACGTTCGGGAGAAAGTGAATTAAGGAATGGCAATATAAGAATCTGAGACAAACTGAAATGGACAGGAATGTCCATCCCTAAAGTGGACACTGAACTAGATTTCACAGATGTTGGAGAAATCTGAAACCAATTCAAATGAGTTCAGATGTCTTTGAATTGAACCTAAAGACTTTGCAGTGTATCAGCTTTTATTTATTCATTTATTTGAGTAGAGCAGATTCTGTGGACTGGTTTTTCACTTTTGGGGGGTGCATGGATTTTAATTAATGCTAATCTGCATTACCGCAAGTTGGATGATGATGATGATGATGATGATGATAATAATAATAATAATAATCTGGCTTCTGTCAATGAGCAGATGATAGGACAAACGATGCCTGACAACCCATGAAGTATAAATGGAATGGATTTAACAAAATCCGTACATCCCCCACTTGATGGAGTTTTGGTTTGTTCCAACAGGGGGCTTTTCATATCCCCTATTAGCTTGTGGAGGTAATGGAAAGCACCACCATGTTGGCTTTCCATTATAGAGAATGAAGCAGAGATCAATCTAAGCAGCAAGATCTAAGCATATTAAACAGCAGCAAATCATTATAGATACAGGGAAGGAGGGGGAGAAATCTGGCTTACATTTTGGGGCACAAGCTGTTTAGGACTTTATATCCTGAAATCAACTTGAGTTGAAAGCATGTCCCACACTCTAATCCTCATTGGGAAGCTGGCTGAACACTACATACCAGCTGAAGCATTGGAACTGTCATCAAGGGCAGCTCTATGCATAACACCTTGCAATGTCACCAGTGCTGCCCCAAGATGCTTTGCTGCCTGAGGCAAAGGACAAGATGGCACCCTTCCCCATTCCAATTACAGAACCAAACTGGAACAGGAGTCAAATTTTATTTTGGCAGTGGGACAGTGTCCACCACCAATCTGAGGGCAGAAAGCTAGTGCCCATTCGCTATGTTCATCAACAGAGGTGGACTGGGAAGGGAACTGCTGCTGCCCCTTCCAGCACCTGCTGCCTGACGTGGTTGCTTCACCCTTCCTTATAGTAGAGCCAGCCCTGCTCTGAAGTGCAGCAGCTCTCCAAGGGGAACTATTCCCCTGCCTTGTCATCCCAGATGCTTTAGATGGAGATTGAACCAGAGAGTCTGTGCTTAGCCACAAGCGCCCTACCACTGAACTATGGGCCTTCTCTATGGATCCACCTCAGGTCTAACCTTGAGTGGCAGAGAAATCCAAGGCTGCAATCCACTTGCCTCCTTCAAACTATTAGCTGAAGCCAGGGCATGAAAAAAGTCGAGCTGCCATTAGCACAAATGATCAATTCCAACTTTAGCACTCTCCCCAGAGTACGGGCGTTGTTTTCTTTCTGCCATATTACTATCAGTCTTCCTTTTTTCATTTAATGACTTGACTGTGTGTGTGTGTGTGTGTGTGTGTGTGTGTGTGTGTGTATATATATATATATATATATATATATATATATATATATATATATATGCTGAAGTTACACTGCTGATAACACACTGACTTCCACTTGAGGGACTGGTCTTTATTCATCCATAAGTCACTTCTCACTTACAGCTCTATTGATCACAGGTGAGGATGAATGGGATATTCCCATGATCCTCTGGGATGAATCCTACATAACATATATGCTTTTATTTCCGACGCACAACTATTTCTAAAACTCCACAAAACAGGTCACCAGGGTAGCACTGCATTGATTTCATGTCCACTTATTCTTCTCATGTGGCGCTGAATGCTTTATCTATAATTCAAGAGGCTGCAGACCTGCAAGGCCTCAAGGGAGACGCGAGCTGGTCGCACACGCAGCGGTAGGGAAAGAACTTGTGTTGCTGCAGAGGAGAGCGGCCAGCAAGTCTCTGCTTCTCCTGGTCTGCATCACAACCACAGCCACACCTGTTTGCATCCCATGATGGTGAGCAAAGACAGGGATTTGGTACCTGATACACTGAGGTTCCAAGCAATGCCCTCCCGACATTTGGGAGATCAATACTCTTCAAGGTCCCAGTAAAACAACAGCTAGAGCGATGTGCCTCCCTGTGGAAGACAGTTCTCACTGCCTTCTATACTGCAATATCTAGACATCTTTGGGAGGTGGGGTGAGGGAGATGGCTGGCAGACCTATTGTGTACACGATTGCCCTGGAAATTCACAGCACTATCTAATGTGAATTCCTGCAGTCCAACCAAGACAAACATTACTGTTGTAGAGTGGTTCAATTTGTGGGAGACAGGCAAGTAATGTGTCAATATTTATTTATTTATTTTGGTAGGTGGCAATTGAGTGAACAGCCAACAAGAATGGTCTTGTTTAAAATACAACTGATGCATTGCCATTTTTTTTATTGATTTCTATAACCTACTGGGATGACCAAAGGTTAATTGGATTCAGCATTCATTAAACACGCGCGCACACACACACACACACACACACACACACACACACACACACCACTTTTAACTGCTACAGTAGGCTTGAATGTGCACACAATGTCTGCTCAAATCACAAAGCATTTGCACATTACAAAGAAGTGTCACCAACAGATGGGTTGTTACTTGTACATTCATGTGTGCATTCAGCTCTGGGAAATCCATCTCTCTTGGGACTCAATGGATTTCCCAGGAGCCCCTGACTCAGCTTGCATTCGTGAGCCGATTTCCTGAACTTTCCTGTCTTTGTGTGCAAGTCTCCACTCCCGCCGCTAGGGCACCAGCAGGAAGAAGGAAGGCTCATGCACCATGGCAGGTGATGGGCAAGAACAGGCGCTGGACTTGCCCACCACCTCCCATTGCCACCTCCACCACCAATGTTGCCCCCGTTGCTGGCAACTCTGTGCATCTCTCTCGCTCCAGAGAGTTGCGCAGAGCAGCCAGCGGACAATAGCGGAGGCAGTAGCAATGGCAACAAGACGTGGCGGGCAAGCCCAGCACCATTCACTGTGCACATATCTCCTTTGACCCTGCTGGCACCCCAGCAAGGAGCAGAGAGGCAGGCACACAGCGACAGGTGCTGGACAAATCCAGCACTGGTTCCTCCCATCCTGCTACTGGGCAGCTGTGCCTCCTTCTGCTGGGTGGGGCTGGAAAGGAAGCACCACAGTACACACACCCCTTGACTCTCATCCTGCAACCACACACAACCCCTTATGCTCTCCTTGCTTTGGCCAGCAACATCGGTAGGAGAATGCAAGGGGTTTGCCAGTGGCAGAACCCCACAACCTGGCCCAATTCACAGTAGTCGAGTTGACCCACCCCATGGATAAACAAGCCGGGAGTCCCGGGGGATGGGGGTGGGTGGGAATGCAAGCTGCCTAAAGCTTGGCAGGCCCAATGACTGGATGAATTCCTCTGACATCCCCAGCTGGTCCTGGGTAGTACTTCTTTTTAACACTCAGTAGGGAAGTTGTGTAGGAGGCGCCTGCTGGCACAGTTTGGCCTGGCACTTATTCCCAAGCTCCAAACCTGTTCTGAGGAATCAATGGCCCTTCAATAAAGCTTTTATTTCCAACACCCCAACCTACCAAATAATAGTGGGGATACTGCAATAACCTGCTAGGTTTCATCTCCAATTTAGATACCGCTGTTCTGCTGTAATGGACAAGTATCACGACCCCTCCTTACGTCAGATTCTATCCAATTTAATTTCTGCTAGAAGAAGAAGAAGAAAACATATGCTGGCGGCTGGATGAGATAAATGGTGCACAAGCCAGCTCAGAGATACCAGTGCAAAGGGCTGCAGTGCTGAAACCAATGCTTTCCACCCAACCTCTGCAACAAATCCAGAGATGTCCCTTCACTGTGGAGGTGAAACTGACAAGGTATGTCAGAGCTCACGGTGAGTTTCACCTCTGCAGGAAAGGGAGGTGTGTGGAGCAGAGACAGCGCCTGTTGTGTTCACTGCTTGCTCTTTGCACAGAGACTAGATGATTCACATTTTCCAGGAATGGTCCCTGCAGGCACAAACCATTATATAAGGAAGCGGGGAGAGGGAATCAGCATGTGTGTGTATGTGTGTGTGTGTATGTAGAGTTGCTTGAAAACTCCATAGACACCCAAAGCACTCTGTGCATTTTCAGTAGACAGCTCACAGCATGGGGAAGGAGGACAGAAATCTCTACTGAAACACAACAACAAGGTTCCACACATCTCTATCCATACCACAGAAACAAGCCATATCCTGTTTGTCCCTCTCAAACCAATGAACTCGGATTCAATCAAATAGCTGCATGCCTTGAATGAAATGACCTGTTGAGATTAGTATTACCTGTATTAGATATTTATTCACATCAAAAGAAAAATGACTTGACTCAGGTGTATCAACTGGGCGGGGAACTGTTCCATAGATCGACCCCATGAGTGAGCTCACTGCCCCCCCCCCCCCCGCAAATTGTAAATAACAAAAACACACACAATTGAAGTGGCCATTTTGACCCTTTATTAAACCTTTGGTGCTGCATAGCTGTTCAGACATCTATTATATTATTATTATTATTATTATTATTATTATTATTATTATTATTATTATTATTATTATTATCCTCTGTTCTTGCTCATGTTGGTTTTTCTAGATGGAAATCAAAAACGGGGAGAAAAACACCCAAATCAGGTGGGAAAAAAGGAGAAGCAAATTCTCAGGATGCTGAACTTTTTATTTGTAGGTTGAAGAGCCTGATGCGTTTCGGCCTGTATCTTTTCAAGACCTTCTTCAGGGGGCTGTAGGAAGATGTCTGCAAAAATCTTCTTTATCAACAGAATGTCTTTCTCAGATTGTTAATAGCTACATGGTGGTTTTTCTAGATGGACATGACAGGCTTTGCCAAATCATGCTGCTGCTATTATTATTATTATTATTATTATTATTATTATTATTATTATTATTATTCTCTCTTTTCTAGCACATGGTGGTTTTTCTAGACAGACATGGTGGGCTTTGCCAAGTCATGCTGTATTGATTATGATTATTATTGCACCATAGGGAAGAGATACAGCCTCCGGTGTATTGATTATGATTATGTATTGATTATGATTATGATTATGATTGCACCGTAGAGAAGAGATACAGCCTCCGGTGGGAGGGGGGATTCTCTGGACCTGCCAGTGTTGACCAAGCCTGATCTGTCCCAACACACTGGGTTTGGGAGTGCATCTAGGTTTTCATCCAGGGCGGGGGGTTCCTCACATTTAAGGAGAGGACTACATGTATTGATAAATATGGGACTGCTGGTGAAAATAGAAAATCCCATGACAATTTTCCTTCCTTCCATAATGTGACGCAAATCTCACCCCATAGCCTGGCATTATCCCACTATGTATTTTCAATCCATCCACCAACCCTCCAGCCTCCATCATTGGCAGCTGCTGCTGGTGGTAGTGAAGTGCACCATTTGATAACAAGAGGACACAGCCTGGTTTTACTACACATTACAAAAAGGGAGGAGAGGTTGACGCAGGGCTGCCATTTTCCACAGCAGCCACATAGTGCCAGTGTGGTGTAATAGTAATAGGGCTGGACTGTGACTCTGGAGACTCATATTCTGGTCCGAACTCTGCCATGAAGCTCACTTTGGACAAGTCAGCCTCACCTACCTCACAGGGTTCTTGTGAAGATGAAATATAAAGGAGGAGGAGCATGTAAGCCATCTTGGATATCTTGCAAGAGGAAAAAGGCAGGATATAAGCGTAATAATAAATAAAAATAATAATTTTAAGATATCAGAAAAAGATAAACTACGAACAATTGTAGGGTTACTGAACATCGATGGACTCAGCTGTATTACTAGTCAAGGAAAACTTCCCCAAGAAGTGAAACTGAACTTCATTGTTAAAGTTAAAACTTACAGTTCAATAAGTCTCAGCGTCTTGAAGAGCAGCCAGGACAAAGTTGTTAGCCGGTTACTAGAGAGGTTTCTGGGGGAGAAAGAGAGAGAGAGTTTTAAGTAAAAAAAAAATCTCTGCATTTCAACTTTTGCAAAGCTCTTAATTTCCCTGTGCAAGTAGAAATACTATAAGTCTAAGCAAAACAAAAGTGACTGCAGAAACAAGGGAATTAACGGGTTGGGAAAAAACTTCCCCCTGCCCTCTGAACAACCCAAAACAGAAGGATAAAATGAGAAATTGACATATTGTAAAATATGTTCTCTCTCAGTAGTGATTCTGATTCAATAAGGGGAAATCTATTGCCCGTACATTGAAGGATCCATTGGTATTCATCAGTATGGTATAGGAACATAGGAAGCTGGCTGATATTGAGTAAGACCATTGGCTCAGCTATTCCAGCATGGTTGGCATTGACTTATAGGGTGATCTGATGACCTGGAAAACCCCGGAGACCTCCAGAAAAAAGTGGGGATCTCTGGGACAACCAGGACTGGGCCCCAATTTATTGGGGGAAAGGCCTGGAGGATGCATTCATGGACTTCCGTGAACGTGTCTTCCACCCCCCTCCCAGGCCTGATCTAGCCTTTTCTTCAGTGGGTGTGATCACACCAGCCCAGAAGAAGGCCTGGATTGGCCCTGGGAGGTCTGGAAGAGGTGTTCCCGGACTTCCAGGAATGCATCTTCCAGCCCCCTGACCCTCAGCGCCGATCTAACCTTCTCCTGGGCTGGTGCGATCACACCAGCCCAGGAGAAGGCTAGATTAGCACTGGTTGGGGGTATTGTCCAGTCCAATTCCGGGCCAATCCAGGCCTTCTCCTGGGCCGGTGTGATCACGCCAGCACAGGAGAAGGTTAGATTGGCATTGGGAGGGGGTGCTGGAGGATGCATTCCCATAAGTCTAGCCCCCCCACCCCAGGGCCAACCCAGGCCTCCTCCTGGATTCAGCACAAATATGCCTGAATACACAAAGTTTCAAACCTGGACTTAAAACCCTGAGCCTGAATGGACAAATCCACATTCCATTTTCTCTTCAACTCAAGTTCTTTCTGTCTCATATACTGAATGCATTTTCCAATGTTGGTCAATTATCATCAAAAATGAATGGAAATTAATCCCCCCCCATTCCTAGCTGTGTTTCATATGTACCCCCTGCAAAACGTTACATGCCAATGAAAGTTACGTAAATTGTGGCAGACATTTCTGCATATATATATATATATTTCTGAATTGGCGGTGGGGAGTGGGAATTCATCTGATGCCTGAAAAACTGCAAAACACACCCAGAATGGATTAATAATTCTTTATGTCCTGATAGAAGATTGCAGCTTAAATAAGCAAAATTTCATAACCACGGTTTAAATTAAGAATGGTTAGGGTAGTTTGCAGAGATATAGATATGCTGGGAAAGTGTTAGAAAAGGCCAGCCTTATGGGACTACATTAGGTTTTTAGGTTTTTTAAAACACAGGATTTTTTCTTTCTTTTTTTTTCTTTTTTTAAAAAAGGATCTAAATTTGCCTTCTGTATCTTTGCATTATTCACACTGAGAGAGGCTGCTGCCATGGCAACCCAAGACAACCTCCATGAAATCCCTACTACTCAGGCTGGGAAAAACCGGAAAAAAAAGTGTGTGAAATCTGTTCTCTCCAGGAAACATTTACAAACTGGCATCTGACACTCCACCCTTTAAACCTTTTTCAAAGCCATTTAAGGAGCAGAGAGAGAGAAAGAGAGGAATATCTGTATTTTTAAAAAATGAATGAAAGAGAATGCAAACAGTGCAAATGCACTCTCGTCCAAGGAGTGGATACCAATACAGAACTGTATGTGGAAAGCAGGGGTGTTGAACTTCAGATCATGTACCAAATGTGGCTCACTCAGAGGGCCACATCTTCTTTCCCTGGTCCCACCCCTTTCCTCTGATTGCTGATTGGTGGTTTCCCAGTTTTTGTATTGTATTTCACCGTTCTATATAGTTGAAACACCTGTCCTGAAGCTTTAGTTACTGGCAGTAAGAGGTTTAAGTTAACATATGTTGTTATGGTTGGCCCCAGCACTTCTGCTGTTGGGCCCAAGGCCTGGTGCCACTCCACCACCACTGCCACCACCACCTCCACTGGAATGGGGCCCTTGGAAGATTGTCCAATATTGAAATTAATCCTTGAATTCAACACTGCTGGTAAAAAAAGGAAAGAACATCAGAGGGTTGTATAGGAACAGAGGAAGCTGCACTTTTTTTTTACTAGGTCGGACTATTTGTCCATCTAAACTACTCCAACTGGCAGGAACACTCCATTAGGGTGACCATATTTGGGAAACCAAAAAAGAGGACACCTAGTGTGTGTGTGGGGAAGCAGCTTTCTGAGTCCTGCAGAAAGTACGTTATTCCCCCGCCACCTTAAAGAACCCGATTGGAGTGGAGGAGGGGAAAGGATTTCATTCTGCACCACCACCATCCACTCCAATTGGGGCCTTTTCTATAATGTCCACGAATGACCCACTTTCCCCTTTAAGACCTCAATTGGAGCTCGGGGGGGGGGGAATGATGTGCCTCAAGAAAGCATGTCATTCCCTCCTGCCATGCTAATGGCAGCCTTAAAGGGGAAGGTGTGTCATTCCAGGACATTATTGAAAATTATTGAAAATCCCCCCTGACACCATGGAAAGAACAAAAACCAGGACAAATCCGGGAAAATCCTGACAGTTGGTCACCCTAACTCCATGGTTTTAGGCGCAGAATTCCCCCATCATCTGCTACCTATTTAGGGATGCAGGGATCAGTGAAAAATTGAGTTCATTCTCCTATTTCATTCTTGAAGTTCATTCTGACTAGGGATGCAGGAGAAATTTCTTTCTCTTTGTTTGTTTGGTTGGTTTTATCAGGATTTACCCAGTTTGCACCTTCCAAACCAAACATGGACTCAGATGCAAGTATATGAATTAGGCAGGACGAAAATCCTTGTTTGAGGTCAGGTATCAGGTCTGAGGGATGCATATTGGGTGTGTGTGTGTGCATATTTCCACAAAGGCGGGCATAAGTAGTCCTAAGAACACTGGAAGAGCCATGCTTGATCAGACCAAGGCCAAATCTACATCAAGCAGAATATTGGACTATGAAAGCAGTATATAAAAAGCTGGAGACACCCTGCTTGGTGAGGATGAGGCCCCAAGGCCCATCTAGTCCAGGGCTCTGTTCACATGGTAGCCAATCAGCTGTTGATGGGAAACCCACAAGCAGAATATGAGTACAACAGCACCCTCCCACTCATCTTCCCCAACAATTGGTTTACATAGGCATACTGGAGCTCTGATGCTTGATCTCCCTGACGAGGCCCGCCTGGCGCCGACATTGTCATCTTTTCGGCGCCAGGTTAAGACTTTTCTCTTCTCCCAGGCATTTAGCAATATGTAACGAGCCTGGGTCTGATTTTTCGGCCCATCATTTCTAAAGTTGTTATAGTAGTTTTAAATGCATGTGCATTTTGCATGTTTTTGTGGCTTTTAAATTTTTGTATATTGTTTTTAATTGCTTTATCTTCTGTGAACCGCCCATAGAGCTTCGGCTATGGGGCGGCATACAAATGCAATAAATAAATAAATAATCCACAGTTCAATTCCCTACTGCTTTGTACCAGGGTAACAAGTTCAAACCCCTACTGCTTCTGCTTTTGCGTGTATGTGTGTGTGTTGGGTCTGCCCCAAAAGGAAGGCTAATGAAGGAAAGAAGAAAAAGCTATGTAATGCCTTTTGACTGGTCGTGCTTGGAGCCCTTTCTCTGGAAACACTGCATGTCAGGGTGGTTCGGGGTGTCATTGCTGTTGTTAGCTGCTATTTGTTTGTTTGGTTTTTGTCTTGGCTGATTTCTTTCCTTTTATGTTACCCTTTAAAGTAGCATGGACAATGGTTATGGCAGTAATGGGGAACTAAAACTACCCTTCATGCAAAGTTCATCCATCTTCCAAGAGAAGAGGCCTGCCTAATTGGGGGAGAAATTGGTCCAAGAAGCATCTGATTGCTGCAAGGGAGGGGGAAAACTGAGTGTGGATTTTCTACATCCTCCTCTAGGTAGTAAAAAGAATAGGACGTGGGAGAGAGAAAGCAGAAGAGAGAAAGACAAAAGAAGAGCAACTCCAAGTCAGAAAAATAAATAAATAAAGGAATACTCATCTCGCTGGAAGAGTCCTTTTGCAAAGGTCATGTTTTGCTACATTAAGCAGAAATGTCAAGAGAAAAATTGGATTCCAAAAGAGGAAAGGGGGGGGGAGAGAGAAGTACACAGAGAGACCCTGAGCTTTCCACGCAAATACAGAATCAAAAATAGCATGAGCTTGTTATTACAATTTGGGCCAAAGCACAATGGGAGACAGGAAACAGGTTCTTCTCTACACAGAGGTCTACAGAGAGAAACGTGTTGTTTTTTTCCTGGTTTTAGCCTCATATGTTCCCTTTGTTGCATCAAAACGATAAACCACAAACCACCCTTTGCTTGCTAATGCACAATTGACAAGAAATCCTGTATCAGAAACACAGTAATGTCAGGAAGGGATAAGAGGATGGAGCACAGCTTCAATCTTGAGTTTTCACTAGGAGTTTTCACTAGGGATGGCCATTGTGGGGAAATCCTGTTCACTTTTGGTTCGATGGAGCCCTCTGTTGCCCCCGCCTCGTTGCACATTTGTGAGCCAAGTGGGCCATCAGTTCCAGAAACTCAGGAGCTTTTCCACTTTTATTTCTATATGTGTGAGACACCATTTGCACAAAATCACAGGTATCACACTTTATGAAAATCACGATTTGCGCAAAATCGTGGACGAAAGTAGTGTGATTTGCACAAACTTGCAGGCATAAATGGTCAAATTAGACTCTGAAAACCCGTAAGACACAATTAGACTGTGAAAACTCGTAAGTGTAACTTGGGCAAATGATGGCCGTAATTAGCATATTTTATAACATTTATGGTTGTAAAATGCTTTGTTTTATGTAAATTTAAGTCATAATTAGCATTTTTTATGCCATTTGCAACCATATGGTTCTTCATTATATGTAACTTGCAGTTGCAATTTACGTACAATGAAGCACTTTACGGCTGCACGTGGCATAAAATACCTTAATTACGGCCGTAATTTTCCCAAGATACAGTAACTGCACCCACAATTGACATATCTCACCAATAATAATAATAACAAAATACAGAGGATACATTGGCAGGGCGAGTTGGTCTGCTGCAGCCTTTCCAGATCAGATTTCCAGAATCAAACCTTCTCCAGTTTCATAGCAGCATCCCAAGAGGAGAGTTGTTCATGCTCTGTCACATTCAGAGTGATGTCATCTGAAAAATGGTGTGTGTGTGTGCGCTTATGTGTCTAAATGTTGGAATTGGGGTCAGGGGGGAGGGAAGGCTATTTTCCAGTTTAGGTGAGAGGGGGACTCGGTTTGCCAAGCTCAGTTCTGAACTGAACAATGGGGAGCTTGTCCATCGCTATTGGTGTGTGTTTGCATGTATGTTTGTTGACCAGAATGTATTGAGGTGTGGGGTAGCTGGGCTGGCCTGCATAATTCCTGGCCTCTTTCTATAGCATTGCAAGCTTTAGACACACATGGCCCACACAGTCCAATGGGGCTTACTGCTGGTACACGGGCATAGAATTGCAGCCTGATACATGCAAGTCTACAATTTACTTAAGTCATACAGATTGCTGAATGCAGTTTGTACTTTATACAGATTGTGGAATACAACTCCAAATTCAGAGAGAATGCAAAATGTTGCTCGCAATTTATCCAGATTGAGGAATGCAGCTCCTAATTTATACAGATTGAGGAATGCAGCTCCTAATTTATACAGATTGAGGAATGCAGCACCTAATTTAAAGAGATTGAGGAATGTCATTCCTAATTTAAAGAGACTGAGGAATGTCATTCCTAATTTAATGAGATTGAGGAATGCAGCTCCTAATTTATACAGATTGAGGAATGCAGCTCCTAATTTATACAGATTGAGGAATACAGCTCCTAATTTAAAGAGATTGTGGAATGCAGCTCCTAATTTATACAGATTGAGGAATACAGCTCCTAATTTAAAGAGATTGTGGAATGCAGCTCCTAATTTAAAGAGATTGAGGAATACAGCTCCTAATTTATACAGATTGTGGAATGCAGCTCCTAATTTAAAGAGTTTGTGGAATGCAGCTCCTAATTTATACAGATTGTGGAATGCAGCTCCTAATTTATACAGATTGAGGAATGCAGCTCCTAATTTATACAGATTGAGGAATACAGCTCCTAATTTATACAGATTGAGGAATACAGCTCCTAATTTAAAGAGATTGTGGAATGCAGCTCCTAATTTAAAGAGATTGTGGAATGCAGCTCCTAATTTATACAGATTGAGGAATACAGCTCCTAATTTAAAGAGATTGTGGAATGCAGCTCCTAATTTAAAGAGATTGAGGAATACAGCTCCTAATTTATACAGATTGTGGAATGCAGCTCCTAATTTAAAGAGTTTGTGGAATGCAGCTCCTAATTTATACAGATTGTGGAATGCAGCTCCTAATTTATACAGATTGAGGAATACAGCTCCTAATTTATACAGATTGAGGAATACAGCTCCTAATTTAAAGAGATTGTGGAATGCAGCTCCTAATTTATACAGATTGAGGAATACAGCTCCTAATTTATACAGATTGAGGAATGCAGCTCCTAATTTAAAGAGATTGAGGAATGTCATTCCTAATTTAATGAGATTGAGGAATGCAGCTCCTAATTTATACAGATTGAGGAATGCAGTTCCTAATTTAACGAGATTGTGGAATGCAGCTCCTAATTTATACAGATTGAGGAATACAGCTCCTAATTTAAAGAGATTGTGGAATGCAGCTCCTAATTTATACAGATTGAGGAATACAGCTCCTAATTTATACAGATTGAGGAATAGAGCTCCTAATTTATACAGATTGTGGAATGCAGCTCCTAATTTAAAGAGATTGTGGAATGCAGCTCCTAATTTATACAGATTGTGGAATGCAGCTCCTAATTTATACAGATTAAGGAATACAGCTCCTAATTTAAAGAGATTGTGGAATGCAGCTCCTAATTTATACAGATTGAGGAATACAGCTCCTAATTTATACAGATTGAGGAATACAGCTCCTAATTTAAAGAGATTGTGGAATGCAGCTCCTAATTTATACAGATTGAGGAATACAGCTCCTAATTTAAAGAGATTGTGGAATGCAGCTCCTAATTTAAAGAGATTGTGGAATGCAGCTCCTAATTTAAAGAGATTGTGGAATGCAGCTCCTAATTTAAAGAGATTGAGGAATGCAGCTCCTAATTTATACAGATTGAGGAATACAGCTCCTAATTTAAAGAGATTGTGGAATACAGCTCCTAATTTATACAGATTGTGGAATGCAGCTCCTAATTTAAAGAGATTGTGGAATGCAGCTCCTAATTTATACAGATTGTGGAATACAGCTCCTAATTTAAAGAGATTGAGGAATGCAGCTCCTAATTTAAAGAGATTGTGGAATGCAGCTCCTAATTTAAAGAGATTGTGGAATGCAGCTCCTAATTTAAAGAGATTGTGGAATGCAGCTCCTAATTTATACAGATTGAGGAATACAGCTCCTAATTTATAGAGATTGTGGAATGTGGCTCCTAAATGATACAGACTGCAGAATGCAGCTCCTAATTTACACATATTGTGGAACGCAGCTCATATTTTATACAGGTTGCGGAATGCAGCCCATCTTTGCACACAATTTGGTTTCCTTGGTGTTGAGTTTTGATAACTCCTCCTCCTCCTCCTTAGAGCAGTACGACAATGGAACCAGTTACCTAGGGAGGTTGTGGGCTCTCCCACACTAGAGGCCTTCAAGAGGCAGCTGGACAAGCATCTGTCAGGGATGCTTTAGGGTGGATTCCTGCATTGAGCAGGGGGTTGGACTCGATGGCGTTATAGGCCCCTTCCAACTCTATGATTCTATGATTCCTCTTTCTTCTTCTCTTCTAAAGAAAAGGACAGGGTAGACAGAGCCTAGGATGGATATCCACAATTTATCCCTGCAGCAAAGCAAACAGTCCACATAGGCCAAGGTGGCACAGCGAAACAAGCGCTCCCCTCCAGCTTGTAGCGATGTTTGTTTGTTTGTATTTTATTTAAAGCTTCTGAGGTTTTACGGTGGAGTTTTCTCTTCGGCAAAACCCAGAACAATTGGAATTTAGTGTGAAGGGAAATGGCATGTTTGTTTTCCCCTCAATTAAGTGCCAGCAAAAAGGGCTCTACTATTAAGAGGCATTTTTATTCAGCTAAATTAAGCCAGATGCCTCATTAATGACACTTACAAACAAGAGCCTCTGTAATTAAGCTGCAAACTATATCATTGTGATCCGTCCAAGGCCGTGGCAGGAGGATGCGTCGGCTGGAAAGGGGTCTTTCTGGATCCATTTCTCCCAACGGCGTTTGGCTTGGGTTCCCGACGTCCATTTCCCCCACCCACCCACCCCTTCCTATGGTCGCCTTTGGCTTCAAACCTGACACATTTGTTTCAGCACGGGAGATGCTCTTAACGCATTTTAATAACATCTTGCCAGAGCCGAAAACCTGATCCAGAGCATTAGCTGCACGGAGATGCCAACACACGAGCACATGCCTGGAATAAATTAGAAGGGAAGCACGATCCCCCCTTAAATTGAACCCTCCACCAATGTCGGCTTTGCTGGCAGCACAATTCGGAGCGCATGGGGAACATCAGCCTGCTCCGTGCTGCACACACCCCTCCTTAGGTAATAAATAAAGACGGCCCCACTGAAAAGGACACACAGTGCATTGTCCTCACTTGGCTGAAGTAGGCAGACTGATGCCCGAGGTAAAGCATTGTGATTCACTGCTCCACACTGCAAAGTGTAAACCCGATGCACGGGGAAACATCGCATCCACCTGCCTGTCCCGATAAGGTTTTTGAAACACATCAGGGTCTTTCTTCACTTACACCAGCCTTCCCCAAGCTGGGGAAGTTTTGGACTACAGCTCCCAGCATTCCTGACCATTGGCCATGCAGGTTGGAAGTGATGGGAGTCATACTTCAAAACATCTGGGGGGCACCAGGTTGGAGAAGGCACGATGGATGTACATGATCAGCAAAACGTGAGCTCACGGAAGTTCAAATTCCATCTTAAAGCTCCTTCCAATTCCAGTCCATATTGGATTGTGAAGCTTTCACCCCTTTTTTCCCCCACATGGAAATCCATGTGTATTTTCTTGTGTATTTTTTTTCAAATGTCACATCAATTGGACACATCTTTAAAACGTATGCATTTTTCCCCAATTGATTAAAACATATTTATGCACATTTTTTTCAAAAAGTATGCATGCCATCAGATCCTTCTTTTTGCTTTTCTTTTCTTTTTCTGTTCTTTTGCCCCACAAATGACATTGCAAGTTCAGAAATGTAAGGATTTCGACCACACACTGTGTCCAAGTTGGGGTTAGAAGATATGGAAGTTGAACCAGAACTTCCCTATCAACTGAAACAAATTTCTCACATGTCGCTTATCTACACATGCCTTCTCACAATCACAGGTCAGTTCCTCACTTACTTACTTACTTTCTTGGCACTCCAAGCCTAGTGGTTGTTGATATGGGTCCAGCAATGGATATTCCTGGACATCTTCAAGCTCAGAGGAGAACTCTAGAAGCTTGAAAAAGCCCACTTCAGAGGAAAGGTGAGGTTTTTTTTTAAAAAAAAACAACAAATTCTTTTCTATCTCAGATTAAAATCCAAGCCAGGGAAGTATTTATATCTCCACTACTCAATCCCAAGACATAAAGTATGCTTTGTTGGATGGGATAGGGTGGGTACATTAGAATCATAAAATCATAGAATAGTAGAGTTGGAAGAGGCTTACAAGGCCATCAATTTCAACCCTCTGCTCAACACATGAATCCACCTTAATGCATACCTGACTGATGGCTGTCCAGCTACCTCTTGAAGCCATCTAGGGTGGGATAGGCCACAACCTTCCTAGGTCATTGGATCCATTGTCATGCTGCTCTAAAAGTCAGGAAATCATTCCTGACGTCCATCCAGAATCTGGCTTCCTGTAACTTGAGCCCATTATTTTATGTCCTGCACTCTGGGATGATGGAGAAGAGATCCTGGCTCTCCTCCGTGTGACAACCTTTCAAGTGTTTGGAGAGTGCTATCATGTCTCCCCCTCAATCTTCTTTTCCCAAGGTTAAACATGCCCAGTTCTTTCAGAGGCTGCAAATGCAAATCCTAAGGGCGGGAAAGGAATTCCACCACCAAAGGGGACCCTCTTGCCTTAAAGGTCCTCCACAGGGAAGTTGGATCCCAAGTGGGAGTCCCTGCCAACCCTCCGATTTTGGTGTTGCAACCTCTCTCTGCTGCCCTCCATTCAATCCCATGAAGTGAAGCTGCTCCATCAAGTTGAAAAGAGGGAGGTTTAAATAGGCTGCACAGATACATGTAGATATATGCCGGGGGTACAAATTCAGACTGGCTTGGGAATTAGCTGAGGCGTTTCCCTATTTGGGGGAGAAACGGTTTGCCTTACGTGTGGGCCAACCTGACACAGCTCCAACATACACCCACATACATCAGCATTTTCAGGAGATCCGACATCTTTGGGAAAATGCTTAAAAGCATCTGTAGAGCTGGTGAGGGGCAGAGGGGGAGGGGCATATGTCATCCTGGTGTATCAGTTTGAAGCAGCTGTGCTGGTTATGGGGTGGGTGGGTGTAACATATTCCCTTGTGCTGGTTTTCTGTGTGAAATCACTTCCCAAAGCTGCTAAAAGCCTGCCTTGGAGAAGGAAGATCAATGCAATACAGGTAGTTTCCCAACCCAGCCCCAGCAGAGCCAACAGCAGGTTTGGGGGAGAGGAAAATTATAATCGGGGGGGGGGGGGAAGCAGCGGGGGGGGGAGGGTAAAACACCTGGTCCCCCCAGTGCCACAGTCCTGAGTCAATCCAGTCCTATTGTGATTGCTGTTCAGCTTAAAAACAAAATTTCCAGGGGATCCATCCAATCATGAATCTGCCACATTCCATGTATTTTGATCCTCAGCTGCACACACATTCCTTGTGTGTGGTTGTCCATCCACACAATCTACTGGGGGGGGGGGGCTGTAAGACCAAGCAGTGTGTCTACACAACAGTATTTATTCATCTGGGATAGGCAACCAAGCACTTCCTCTTGCCAGGTACCTGAGCTGCTTCTATGTAGTTGCTGAAAGGTTTTCTTCGAATGGACCAAAGCCAACCTTGGTTGCAATTGGTGGAAGTCCTGCAACCGACAACTGAAATTCGCGCAGTTTGCACGCATGGCAATTTACACAAATATAAACAGCAACAGCAAATTTCCTGGATCCAGGAAAGAATCCCGCAGCTCGGTTCACAAATGCCAGCCAAGTCAGGCGCGCTGCAGAAATCCAGTGAGCCCAGGCAGCGGACATCTGTGCATTTGAAACATGTCACCTGAAATTTAGATTCCATGTTGTAAACCTGAGAGCAGGGGCTGTCTCTTTATAAGAGAGGGAAAGAGAGAGAGAGAGAGAGAGAGAGAGAGAGAGAGAGAGAGAGAGAGGATCATGGGCCAGCCCTTGCCTAGCTCTTTCCGTAAAAGACAAAGGAAGGACTGTGCCAGGATGCTGGCGTATGCTACGGCTTCCTTGGCTCCATTCAGAAGACCCAACCTGACCTCCAAAGGAAAATATAGCCAGCCTTGTGCTCCCAGTCTCCCCCCTCCCCCCTCCATTTCCTGTTTAGTAAGCAGCTTTCCTCATTAAGGCAGAACCGAGCGCCCTCCCTTAATGAATGTGAGCTGAACATTTTCTCCAGTAAATCCCAGAAGCCGCTGCTGCCACAGGAACAGCAGCTGAGGCTCTCGGTCCCTCGCCGGGGATCAGGCTCTGCAAATATTAACCTAAATTGAAACCTCAGATCGCTCAGCACAAAGACTCTGCAGGCCATGGCCAAGACGCGGCCTGCAGAAGTGCCCAGCAATGCCGAGCCTGTGAGGAGGCCTGCTCTTCCCCACCCACCCCCATTCGCAGATGGGAGAAAGTGGATGAGTTAGCAGAACGGGGCTCGTCAGTAAATTGATGAGATGAGAGTTTCATAGCTGCCAGCCATTCTCTCTCCCTCTCTCTCTCTCTGTCGTTCTCCTGCACAAACTCTGTCTGAGCTCCTCCAGGTGTCAGGAGGAGCTAAGGCAAAGATAATTCTGTTTAGTAAACAGAGAAAAGTGTGTGGGAGAGAGGGAAGGATCAGAGACAGAGGAGGGAACTTGGAACCAGGTTTTTGCTTGGGGCGCCCATCCACACAGTATTTTTACAGTGTGTGTGGGGGCAACATGGTCCCTGTGGCCAGCAATGCACCCCTCAACAACTCCCTTGGTACACACCCAAGTGCCCCACCCCTCCCACTCAAAATATTATTATTATTATTATTATTTGTGTTTGCAGCTGGGATTGCTGTTGCTGGCCGGGTTGGAAAGGGTTCTTTAGTGTGTTGGGCACCAGCCCCAATTTCCGCCTTGTACTCACAGTGGCCAAAACCAAAGAGTAGGGTGACCAACTGTCAGGATTTCCCCGGATTTGTCCTGGTTTTTGTTCTTTCCATGGTGTCAGGGGGGATTTTCTATAATTTTCAATAATGTCCTGGAATGACACACCTTCCCCTTTAAGGCTGCCATTAGCATGGCAGGAGGGAATGACATGCTTTCTTGAGGCACGTCATTCCCCCACCCCGAGCTCCAATTGAGGTCTTAAAGGGGAAAGTGGGTCATTCGTGGACATTATAGAAAAGGCCCCAATTGGAGTGGATGGTGGTGGTGCAGAATGAAATCCTTTCCCCTCCTCCACTCCAATCGGGTTCTTTAAGGTGGCGGGGGAATAACGTACTTTCTGCAGGACTCAGAAAGCTGCTTCCCCACACACACACTAGGTGTCCTCTTTTTCGGTTTCCCAAATATGGTCACCCTACCAAAGAGGCTACTGTCGGCCTGTGCACTGGCCCTCTGCCTGTCAAGCAATCAAGTGGTAGCAATGATGAGAAAGGGAAGGAGCACCCTTAGCAGCTGGTGGCAAGGGTGGTGGGAAGGTGGACTCAGTGTGGGTGACTTGCCCAAGGGCCCACCAAAACCTGGAACCGCCCCCCCCCACCTGCAGCCAAGGAAACGGGCAAGCAGGTGGGCTCTGCTAGAACCGACAGATTTCAGCAGCTGCCTGAGGATGCTGATTGGTGCTACTGGGCCTGCCATAAACAAGTTGTACCCCAACACATACACACACAGAGCATTATAAATACATTGACTGCTAGCTCTCTGTTCCATCCTCTTCCAATTCTCAGATACCACACACACAGTTTACTCTCTTCCTTCTCGCTCCCTCAGGACTGCTGTACCTCAAGCCAGTGTGCCCAATCTAACTGGCCTGGGGGCCAAATCCTGCTCTCTGTGGCTCCCCGAGAGCCACGCCCTCTTCCCCTGGCCACTCCCCTTCCTGGTTTTCAGGCAGTGTTTCCCTACTCCCTTCTGAAAAAAATTGAAACACCTCTTCTAAGGCTCAGTTACTGGCAGCAAACAGTTAATGCTACAGTGTGCTGGTATTCCGGCCACACCTCCTTTGCCTTTGGAACCTCCCACCACTGGAATTCATCCCTGGAGAGCTTCCCTATAATTGAACTCAGCCCTCAGGCTAACACTCCTTTCTTATTTAATACCTGTCCCTAGATCCCGTGGGGGCCTTCCCCCTTTCCAAGAAAAAGGTTCTTTCTCCTTAGCTTCTTATACCCGGATTCTGCCGCCTTCCTTCAGATCCCTCCATTGACTTTTCTTTCCCAAACTCGTCTGGGCTCACTCAGCCCCCCAACTTCATCAGCATGATAAGGAAAAGGGGGGAATGATGGGCAGAAACAGTGAGAGGGTGGCGGTGTAGCTCTCACTTCCTTGGCAACAATTTACGTCAATTCTCAGATGATGTTCTTGAGACAAAAGCTGAGTGGGCTGAGGAGAAGCTCTTAAGATATGTTTGAATAATAGCATTGAAGCAAACCCATAATTGTCCCGCAAGTGAGATTAGACACTTTGAGGAAGAGATGCTTCGCTTATAAAAAGGGAATTGGGGGGGGGGGGGAGGACACTCATTAGTCCCCCACACTACATCCATATTCATAGGGGTTGTAATTTGTCAGTGATATATTCCATATATCTATCTATCTATCTATCTATCTATCTATCTATCTATCTCAATACATCAACTTGGAATGATGGTGGGTCAGTTTGGCAGAAGGGAGAGTGTGTTTCCGATTCCCGTGTGCAAATAACGTCCTTCATTATTTGCACATAATGAAGTGAAGGTGCAGGCATGCACAGACTTGTCCACAAAATGCAACGTGAGAACTGAACCCACAGAGTCTTCCAAGCTACGACAGACTTGACGCGGCAGTACCGTGCCGCTCTGCCAGCACTGAAACTCCCTTCGAGCCTCTCTCCCTGCCTCCTCCGCCCACGCCGTGATAAATTTAGATCTATCAGGCCTGGTACACAACCGTACGCTGGGCTTTTTCCTGCTCCAGTGCACAGCAATGGTATGGGAGATGTGTGCCGATAGTATCGAGGCCAGGAGGTACCAGCCTGCACCGCCAGCGAAAGGGGGTGAAGTTTAATGTGCTTGTTTCGATTTCAATTGCCTATTTCCTGGGATGAAAGCAGGCAGTGAGTTGTCGGGGGGGGGGGGGGAACAGCAGCAGTGGCAGTGTTTCCCACCTCTTATACGATAAGCAAACACTTTTGTGGGGCTCAAAGGCAAATGGACCCCTCTCCTGGCATAGGAGAAGAGAATCCTGCATCTTCCAGAGGATTCTGAAGAACAGGACTTAGAGCAGCCTTCCCCAACCTGGTGCCCTGGAGATATGCTGCACTACAACTCCCATTATCCCCAGCCTGGAATGCTGGGAGTTCTTGGAGGCTTCCTTCAACTGAGTCAGACCATTGTTCACACTAATTCAATACTGTCTACACCAGCCTTCTCAAGTTGGGCCCTCCAGAGGTTTTGGACTACAACTCCCTGGCATTCCTGATCATTAGCCACATTGTCTGGGGTTGATGGGAGTTGAAGTCCAAAACATCTGGAGGGCCCCAGATTGGAGAAGGCTGGCCTTTGTGGATATGCAATGTGTTTTAGACAGGGGCATTCCCCAACCCTAATTGATCATGATCTTCTTCATGCAAAGCATGTGATCCACTACTCAAGCACTTCCCAAAGAAACAGCCAGTTGTGTTACACCAGATCAGGTTATTGATCCATCTAGCCCAGTATTGATGGCTTCACTAGCAGTAGCTGAAGTCTCTTTGTCACATGCCACTCCAACCCCGTTCCTCCTGCTTTTGACCTAGATCGGAGCTTGGATGGGGCAGAACCATCCCTGCAGGAGCCTCGGAGAAAAGCCAAGGAGGGCACGAGCAGTTAACAAAGCCACCAAGCGAAGTCTAGGCAAAAGTCGCCTGGCAGGCATCGCGAAACGATTTCCAATTAATTAACTGATTACACCAGAGAACAGAAGGAGGATTCATGTGAGTGCTGTTGACCTTTAAGAATAATTAATATCATCAGGATCACAAAACTCATCCAAGCAAAATAATTGGGAACATTTCAATATCACATCTGATCCAATGTCAGGGGAAGGAGGAGAGGGCCAAGGGGGGATTCTAGCTAATTTTACTCTCTTACCCCTATTTCAAACCATTTCAGTTCCATACAAAGCCCTGTTTAGTTTTGATTTCTTCTAGAGATGGTGGAGAAATTTGTTCAGTTCTAACTAATTTTGCATGTCCGAACCAATCCACGAAATGAAACTCAGTTGTCATTAGAAATTTGCACTGCAACGGAGTTTTCCAATCAAACTTTCTAAAAAAGTAATAATTAAAAAGTGGGGTTTTTTGTATATTAGGCAAAGCTATGTATATTAGGCAAAAATGTATGTATTGGGGGGGGGGGAATATACACCAAAAAAAATGGGTATGCACTTCATTAATAAATAAATCTTGAAGTACAGGATGAACTGATAAAGACTGGTAAAATAAGAACTGCATCTGGAATTTGCACAAATTAAGCAAATTACCACCGGAATTTGAACAGATTATGCAAATTGCAGCCACAATTTGTACAATGTACTATTTACAAAGAGCAGGGGAACCCTGGAAAATCTGTGACTTGGCCTAACTCAGTGCAGATCAAGTTGGGCCAGCTCATGGGGAAGTGGGCCAGAATCTGGGGGGGACGGACGGACAGAGCTAATTAAAGTTTGGTGAACTCCAGCCCCCAAGACAGATTCCTTTAACATCTCTAGCTTGGCATCTGGGGAGAACCAGCACTGCGTAACACAGAACTCGTTCTCTGCAAAAGCTCCGCTCAGATCCGCACTCATCACAACGCCACCATGGTGCAGCAAGCAGTTTGACTCCCTGTGACTCAAACGGAAATTCTGACAATGCTTCAAAAACGTGGGAATGCATTCAGCTTTAAAGCCACCACCACCACAACAGCAGAGCTACCTGGAAGCCAGCTGTGGACAGATGCAGATGTACTACTGAAAGCCTGATTGCAAAACACTGCTTTGCTTCTGTGTCGGCAGCTACATGTTTTTTTTTAGGGGCTGTGGGAAACAATTGCAGAGAGCAGAGTGGAAATCTTATGGAAAGGGAGAGTAGGAAAGACAGGCGTGTATGATGGGCCGAATGCAAAAAGGGTGCCAGCTTTTACACTGTTGGTTAGAACATTATTGGCATGGGCTCAAATTTTGCATAAGAATGTCCCTGCAAAAAAAAGTGTAAAAGGGCTATGGCAGGTCTTTATGTTTCTCGACCCTAATGTGCCACTTCTTGTTTTCTTACAGACGGGGCAGCTAAGGACGTTTCGCTGCCTAAGGATAAGGATGTATGAGGATTTCATTTTAGTTGGAAAACATCCAAAGATGCCCCTCTCACAGCCTGGAATATGACTGAATTTTTTGGGAAAAGCTTGCACATGCTCGACGTGCAACTGCGTTCAAAAAATGTGTGTGCTTTGAAAAACCTGCACTTTAAATTGCTTTTTTTAATATATAAAAAGGATTGCCATGGTTTCATCACTGGGATAAAAATGTGCATTTGGATTCTTTCTTTTTAATGTGAATTTTTGGCAGTTGAGAATGAGCTCTGTCTATGCCTGGGACTTTTAAAACTTGTTACGTATTTTAAATATTTTAATTTTTAATTTTAATGTCAATTAAAATTTTACATTTTAATATTGAAACCAATTATATTTTTAACTTCTGTAAAAACGCAACATTTGTGTTGTGCTCCGCCTCGATCCAGAGGGAGAGGCGGGTAACAAATAAATAAAATTATTATTATTATTATTATTATTATTATTATTATTATTATTATTATTATATTTTAACTGTATATATTTTAATGTTGTGAAGCCCAGAATGGGCAAAAGGCGGGATTCAAACAAAAACAACAACAATAAAAACAATGTGAATGGAGCATTGAGAGGGAGAATGGAGAACCTCAAACGTTACTTGTCCCCCCATCCCAAACTGAAAAGTGCATCAAACAGTTGTGATGGAACTACATCCTCCATCACACAGTCTAGCCTAGGGAAGGCTGGGCAGCCAGTGTGTCATGCACAGCTCTGTCCTGCAGCAGAAAGAAATGGCCAAGGGTCTCAGAAGCAATAAATAGGGTAGCTGACACTTCTGCTTCCCACACACACCCTGGGAGCCACCTCACTCTGCCTAGAGATGGACAAACCTGCAAAATAATTTGACGGGGACACGTGAAACTGAAGTTGCTGCATGCTCTGAAAAGACTGGTGGGAGGCAGGCAAAAGATCCTCAAGAGTGGGGTAAGTTTTGACCTCCCACGAGCAACTTTCAAAACTGCAAGCCCTTTAACTGCGCCTACTGAAATCAGTGGTGAGTTTGACTCTGTATTGATTCCCATACAGAGGGCAAAAGAGCTTGTAGCTCAAAGTATGGCTAGTGCGGGGCAAAAAGAAATTCACCTCTTGGCCCAAGGGTCTCCAGGGGTAGGTTGTTTCTTTGCAGATGCCGTTTCTGGAGCTGCAGGCATTGGAGTCTGAGGTCACGGCTCAATTACCAGTGCCCGTTATCTCTGGCTACAAAGGATAGCTAATAAAGGTGTGCGCTGACTGCCCACTTCAACTCAGACCCTGATTCAATGCTTTAGGAAACAGCACACTTCTACTCTGACTGACGTGGAGTCAGTCCCCTTTGACTCAGTCCTGCACTCACTCACTCACCCCTCCCCTTGCAGAGTGTGTAGAAATGAAATCAGAAGATGCTATTTGTCTGTGGTGTGCCTATGGAATGGCTTTGGTTCTGTTGGAAGACCACTTTGCCTTGAGATCCTATAGAACCAGACTGAAGCCACCCAATTCTGCTCAGGCGTTGAACTTCATTCGAAGTAGCTAGCCCAGCATAGCCTGGGGCGGTGGGACAGGCAAGGAGTGGGGTGCAAGCCAAATTGAGCTGTGCATCATTTATTTATTTATTTATTTATTTGAAGATGGATATAAACCACCTCTAGCAGAAAAGAACCCACTAGAGGCCAATTAATGCCTTAACTCATAACAAATAAACAAGTGTGCTAAAACCAAAATACACACATTAAAATCAAGGGGCTGAGCTTGCTCTGGAACTGGAGAGCAAAAGGGAAACAAATTCTGGTTTCTGTCATCAGCCAGGGCACAGAGCACCATGTGCAGGTGATTCCATCTGCTGCCCAGGAATAACCTCAAGACAAGAAGGCGGCCAGGAGCAGTTGCACAGAATTCACTTCCCTGGCAGAGAGAACATTCTGCTCTCACTGACAGGTGCCCTGGGGCTGCAGAAGGAGAAAGAACATGCTGGATCTTCATAGAATCATAGAATAGCAGAGTTGGAAGGGGCCTACAAGGCCATCTAGTCCAACCCCTTGCTCAATGCAGGAATCCACCCTAAAGCATCCCTGACAGATGGTTGTCCAGCTGCCTCCTGAAGGACTCTAGGGTGGGAGAGCCCACAACCTCCCTAGGTAACTGATTCCACCGTCGCACTGCTCTAACAGTAAGGAAGTTTTTCCTGATGTCCAGCCGGAATCTGGCTTCCTTTAACTTGAGCCCGTTATTCCGTGTCCTGCACTCTGGGAGGATCGAGAAGAGATCCTGGCCCTCCTCTTTGTGACAACATTTGAAGTATTTGAAGAGTGCTATCATGTCTCCCCTCAGCCTTCTCTTCTCCAGGTTAAACATGCCCAGTTCTTTCAGTCTCTCTTCATAGGGCTTTGTTTCCAGACCCCTGATCATCCTGGTTGCCCTCCTCTGAACACACTCCAGCTTGTCTGCGTCCTTCTTGAATTGTGGAGCCCAGAACTGGACGCAATACTCTAGATGAGGCCTAACCAGGGCCGAATAGAGAGGAACCAGTACCTCACATGATTTGGAAGCTATACTTCTATTAATGTTCCTTCAGACAAAGGAACGAGATCCACCAAGTGCTACTCAAGCAGGAAGACCAGCAAAGGAAGACAAGCCAGGCACACCCTTGCTCCTTCCCTCATTTAAACCTGTGTTTAAACCATCTCAAAACATGGCCAGTTTAGAATGCCAAAATGAAAACCACTGCATCTCCAGATAATAAAATAATAATAATAATAATAATAATAATAATAATAATAATAATAATAATTAAATAAATGTATTTGTTACCTGCCTCTCCTCTAGATCAAGGTGGGGTACAAATAGCATAAAATACATATAATTGATTAAAACATATAAAACTAATACATTATTAAAAGCAGCACATTATTAAAAGACATCTTAAAATTCAACTGGGTAGGCGTGCCGGAAGAGATCAGTCTTAATGGCTTTCTTAAATTCCGGAAGACTCTTAAGTTGGCGAATCTCTCCCAGCAAGCCATTCCACAAACTGGGAGTGGCAGAAGAAAAGGTCCTCTGGTTAATAGTTGTCAGCCTTGTTTCTGTTGACTGCAATAAATTCTTCCCAGAAGACCTGAGTGTGTGGGGCGGATTGAACGGGAGAAGGCAATCCTGCAGGTAACCAAAACCATGTAGGGCTTAACCAACACTTTATACTTCACCTGGAAAGTAATTGGCAGCCAGTGAAGAGATTTTAAAGCTGGTGTAATGTGGTCACCCCTAGGTGTACTGGTTAGGGTGACCATATGAGAAGGAGGACAGGGCTCCTGTGTCTTTAACAGTTGCATAGAAAAAGGAATTTCAGCAGGTGTCATTTGTATATATGGGGAACCTGGTGAAATTTTCTCTTTATCGCAACAGTTAAAGCTGCAGCTGACCTGCCCTCTTTTAAATCTGGTCACTCTAATATAGTTCCTGCACCTTTAACTGCTGTCATGAAGAGGAAATTTCCCCAGGCTCCCCATATATGCAAAAGACACCTGCTGAGATTCCCTTTTCTATGCAACTGTTAAAGATACAGGAGCCCTGTCCGCCTTTTCATATGGTCACTCTAGTACTGGTGATCAACCTGGTGCCATATTTTGAACTAGTTGAAGATTCCAGACTAGGCACAAAGGTAGCCCTGTGTAGAGCGCATTGCAGAAGACAAGCCTCGAAGTTAAAAACAATGCAGTCCTAAATCTTCTTGGATTGGTTTCTATTTGGGATTCTTTTCCCTTGTATCTACTTTTTGTTGCTGTTTGCTTTTATTTAAATAAACAAATAATATTTAGTTAGTTATTTTTATCTAAACGTCCTGAACTGTTTAAAGATGTTACACACCTTGCCTGTTGGCATCCTCACCTAAAAGCACATTGAACAAATGAGCAGCTCCTGCCTGGCATCCTACCTTCCCCTACATTACTGCTGACAGATTCTGTTCACAGGCCATGTTGTGCTGACAGAACCAGAATGACAATGCAGGACACACAGTTTTATCTCTGCGATGACAGAGCCTCTAACGTGGAGTCTGTGCTGATAGGATTCTAAGTATTCCCACCTGGTTTCTGTTGTGCTGCATAATTCTCCATTTGGCTTTTAACATTATATATATATATATATATATATATATATATATATATATATATATATTGTGTGTTTTTAATAGAAGGGGGAGGGGAAAACTCTACAATTTCATACTAAAATTTTATACTTCTAATAAAACACAGTCGCGTGGAAGTTATGGCATATTAAATTCTTGCCTAGTCCTGCACGAGGTGCGAATTAATGTCCCATCAGTCAACAGCCTGTCATTTCTTATTGCTTCGACAACATAGTCTTGGGATATTTCTATTCCAAACCGTGCAATGCTCACTTTCTGAACCTGACACCCCTCCATCCAAAAAAGTGACATCATTAGCAACGGGCCACTTTTACACTGTTTAAATGCCTAGTCTCTGATTGTCCAATTTCTCAACTGCCTCTAGATTTCTAAGGATTGTATTTATTTATTTTACACTTGATTTTTCTCCATTCCGTTCAGGGTGGCACACATAGTTCTTTCCTCATTTTACCCTAGGGATGCATGAGAATTGTGTTTCATTGCGCAAAACATACAAACATGCCCGGTTCATAACCCCAAACATAACAGGAGCACATATTTCTGGGAAACTGTTGACAAATTCCCATACTTATGATTGCATTTGAAGGTGGGGAAATGTGGCATTATTTGTTTTCTTTTTTTTAAGTGGAGTTTAAAAAAATGAATGTTCATGTGTTATGTCAATTAGGAGAAGTTCATGCTTTTCCCATTCAAAATGTGGACTTTCCCCATTTGGACATACTGCAAAACAAATTGCAAAATAAAATAGGAGCAAGCTGAACCAAGCTCAAAGTGAAATTCAGAGAATTTCAGCATCTTAAGAACATAAGAAGTGTCATGCTGGATCAGAACAAGGGTCCATCTAGTTTAGCACTCTGTTCACATGGTGGCCAACCAGCCATCGGTCAGGGATGAACAAGCAGGACATGGTGCAACAGCACCCTCCAGCCCATGTTCCCCAGCAACTAGTGCACACAGGCTTATTGCCTCAGATACTGGAGGTAGCACACAACCATCAGGGCTAGTAGCCATTGTTAGCCTTTGCCTCCAGGAATTTATCCAACCCCCTTTTGAAGCCATCCAGATTGGTGGCCATCACTACATCTTATGTTAGTGAGTAATTTAACTATGCGCTATGTGGAGAAGTACTTCCTTTTATTTGTCCTGGATCTCCCACCAATGAGCTTCATGGGATGACCCCAGGTTCTACTATTTTGAAACAAAGCCCTATGAAGAGAGACTGAAAGAACTGGGCATGTTTAGCCTGGAGAAGAGAAGATTGAGGGGAAACATGAGAGCACTCTTCAAACACTTAAAAGGTTGTCACACAGAGGAGGGCCAGGATCTCTTCTTGATCCTCCCAGAGTGCAGGACACGGAATAACGGGCTCAAGTTAAAGGAAGCCAGATTCTGGCTGGACATCAGGAAAAACTTCCTGACTCTTAGAGCAGTACGACAATGGAATCAGTTGCCTGGTGAGGTTGTGGGCTCTCCCACACTAGAGGCAGCTGGACAACCATCTGTCAGGGATGCTTTAGGGTGGATACCTGCACTGAGCAGGGGGTTGGACTCGATGGCCTTATAGGCCCTTTCCAACTCTGCTATTCTATAATTCTATGAGAGAGGGAGGAAAATGTTCTGCTAGTCTTTGTTCTGATAGCCCTATTTTAACCTAACAGCAACTCTGGAAGATAGCCCATAATAGGAGAAAGAGAGTGCCTCCCCTCCATCATCCTATTTAGAGATAGACAAACTCACACCATCATAATGCACAATTGGGTTGCATAGCTATGAAGGCAACATCATAAATTCAAATGAAACTTCTCAATTACTACACATTTTAGAGTTACCTCCACATTTTTTGTGTAAGTGCATCATGAGACTGTGGCATGTAATACGGAGCGGTTCTACTCCAAGCCCTAATACTGGATATCCACAAGGTATCAGGTGAACTTGGAAAGGTTGGAATGGTTTGACTAAAGCGGTCCACACATGAAAGGTCAGGGTGAGAAAAGTATGAAAGGGGCCATCTCAGGGAGGTGTGGAAACTCGCATCTCTGATCTATTGCATCTCTCCTCCTCCATCTGCAGCTTCTGTGATGCGATGAGTCCGCCTAGCCACTGCCTCCAGCTTTTCTGTCGGCAGCGTGTGTAAATGTTGATCTTCATTATGTACACATGGCTTGGCCTTAACATCCTTCGTTGGACTCCGCGCTGCAGAAAACCACTCAGCCTACCTGTATCTCCTTCCTGGTTTTGAACAGATGGAGATAATATTTAATTTGCTTCCTAGGATCACAGCAGGTGCCATCCCCAGCGCATGGCGATTTGGAAAGCTAGAGTTCCTTGTCATTAGGGAGTTTCATGGCAGAGTGTTTCATCCAGAGCTCCTTGCCATGATGGCTATATGCTACCTCTGGATTCAGAGGCAACACACTACTGCATTCCGGTTGCTGGGAGATGATGATGATTTGCATTTATATCCCACCTTTTTTCCTCCAAGGAACCCAAGGCGGTGTACATAATCCTCCTCCTCCTCTCCATTTTATCTTCACAACAACAACCCTGTGAGGTAGGCTGGGCTGAGAGTCTGTGACTGGCCCAAAGTCACCCAGTGGGTTTCCATGGCACAGTGGGGACTAGAACCCAGATCTCCCGACTCCCAGTCTGACACTTTAGCCACTACACCACACTGGCTCTCCCTCAGTGAGTTTCCTTTATCACCACCATTGTCACCAGCTGCTATTGAACCTCATCCTTTTTTTCTCAACAGGACTACCATTTGCTTACTTGATAGACAGACAGTGAGTAAGAGAACAGACAATGGCACCTGTTGCTCCTCCCACTTTCTGGTGGTGGCTGAAGAGTTCAATTGAAACAAAGGGGACAAGGTACTCAACTATTTCCCCCCTGAGATCATTCTCTCCCTGTTTAAGATCTCCCCCAGATGCTTTCATTTATTACGTTTGTATTCAACATTTCCTCTCCAGAGCTTGTGATTGCATGAATAGATTGCACATACCTTATCCTCACAACAGCCCCATGAGGTAGGATAGGCTGAGCGTGCCTGGCCAGAGAACTTGCTGTTTGAGTGGGGATTTGGACATGGGTGTCTCCAGTCCAAGTCCAACTCTCTAACCACTACATCACACTGCCTCTCCATTGCAAAATAGATGGCTGCCATCTCTTTCCCTGACAACAAGCATGGGGAAACTCTGGCCTGCAGGCCACATATCACCCATAGGAGTTTCCCATCTACCCTGCTGCATTCTCTGCTTGGCCCCAATCCCTCTCCCTTCATGCAAAAGTTCGTAAAAGCCCTGTGGGGAGAAAACCAGCAGAAGGCTCCAGAATGGGACAGTGACTAGGGTGACCATATTTGGAAAACCAAAAAAGAGGACACCTAGTGTGTGTGGGGGGGAAGCAGCTTTCTGAGTCCTGCAGAAAGTACGTTATTCCCCCGCCACCTTAAAGAACCCGATTGGAGTGGAGGAGGGGAAAGGATTTCATTCTGCACCACCACCATCCACTCCAATTGGGGCCTTTTCTATAATGTCCACGAATGACCCACTTTCCCCTTTAAGACCTCAATTGGAGCTCGGGGTGGGGGAATGATGTGCCTCAAGAAAGCATGTCACTCCCTCCTGCCATGCTAATGGCAGCCTTAAAGAGGAAGGTGTGTCATTCCAGGACATTACTGAAAATTATAGAAAATCCCCCCTGACACCATGGAAAGAACAAAAACCAGGACAAATCCGGGGAAATCCTGACAGTTGGTCACCCTAACAGTGACTCCAGAATGGGACAGTTTCCAGCTGGCAGCTTCCCATGGCTGTCTAAACGCATCATCATCCTATTTATTTATTTTAATTTATATTGCACATATTTCTTTATCCTTGAACCCGGGCCAAAACCTGCTCAGGTGGTGCTGTCTATAACCTATTCTTCCTCCATTGGCAAATGCCAAAGGTCCTTTGTCTTTGCTGCATAATGAACCAAAACAGGTTATCCAGAATGCATCACACTCCTAGCATGTCTTCTGCCTGTGGGCAGTTTGTTGAAATTTGGCTTTCTAGGTATGCCTTTCTATCTTTTCCTTTTTCTTTTCTTTTACACTTGTACTGAACTAGTATTGCTGCCAATCAGCATCAGTTCAATGCTTTCAGTTGTTTCGGGTTTTTTGTTTTGTTTTTAGTGCTTGAGAAACGCTGTCATGCCAATGCACTCTGGACGCCAGGACACCAGCGACCCGTGATTCCTTCAACCCGTGTGGGCATTTGAGGACAACTGGAGCAGCCAAGTCGCTCTGCTGTGTGAGGCGGCCTCTTCACGGGGCTTCCTCAGTTCAATTCCCGAAGGGATGCCGAGCGTGGCAAGTGTTGTCCAGCCAGGATTGTGAGGGGCTGCACATCTGGGCTGCATGTGCTGATGTTTGTGCTGTCACTGATGCCCCACATGGGATTGCAGAACTTTTGAGGGCTTCGGGCAAAACATAAGCTCACATCTAAATATTAGAGGCATAATTCAGTTTGCTTTCCAGCGCAGTTAGCAGGTCACTGGATAACCATCCCTCTCTCTCGCTGATGTTGTTGTTGTTATTTATTTATTTATTTATTTATTTATTTATTTATATAGCACCATCAATGTACATGGTGCTGTACAGAGTAAAACAGTAAATAGCAAGAGCCTGCCGCATAGGCTTACATTCTAATAAAACCATAATAAAACAATAAGGAGGGGAAGAGAAAGCAAACAGGCACAGAGTAGGGTAAACAGGCACTGGGTAGGGTATCTTTATGATGGAACCATAAAGATATACCTCCATTGACCTCCATCTTATGAGCGTCTGTCTCATCTGTTGTTCCTAACATGAGAGATAGAGGTTTATTCTTGTTTGAGCAATTCTTTGCCTTGCTTTTTCTAAGGGTCCTGTTTGGCATTTTGCACCAGGGGAAGAATAATGTAATCCTTAGCAATTATGTGATACTTCCTCTGGGAAGTGGGAGCGTGACAGTTGGGATGAAGGAGTTTGATAGGCGGGTGGAGAAGTACCAAAGCTTCCCCAAGCCCATCACTTTTCTTCTGCATCCCACTGAGATGCTTTCCCCCTTATGTTCATGTTCCAAGCATGGAAAACAACATCAGCCACAACCACCCATTGGTTTTCTTTAAAAAATCACCCTCATCTGAGGCCACTCTGCAGTGGAGAAGATACAGCAGATAAAATTCAGGAGTGCCCCAGTTCAGATTTCACAACACAACCGCCCAGAGAGCTTCAGCTATGGGGTGGTATATAAATGTAAATAATAATAATAATAATAATAATAATAATAATAATAATAATAATAATAACAACAACAACAACAACAACAACAACAACTCAGATGTCACAGATTTAGCTCTGGATTTCCACCAAGGACATATGATAAATTGGTTTCAGTTCATCTTTGAACAGGTTTTACCCTGTTTGCACCATCAAGACTACACAGACTTGGACACAATTCGGTGTTGAAATCCATACAAGTCTGAGCCTGCAATGTGATCTGCAGACCAGGCATCCATTTGAAAAACATGCATGAAGAAATGCATACTTTTAAAAAATGCACAGAAGTAGGAGGAGAATGTGTATATTTCAAAGATGCACACAACTGATCCATAAATTTGGGGGGGGGGAATATTCAGGAAAATGTGCATGCTTTTCATGCAAGAAATAAATAAAGCTTGCAACCAGGTATGGACTCAAGATGGAGCAAAGTTTGGGGTGGCATTCAGAGAACTTTGGTGAGCTCACATTTGGCTGATTTGCACATCCCTAGTTTCCTGCTCTGGGTTGTCTCTTCCAGGGATGTTGGAGGAATCCATCAAAGGGGTGGAAATCACTGAGCATTCATCACCTCAAACCTCCCCCCCCCTCCCTGACTTTGGTTCATTTCCCTGGGAACTGGTCTCACTTAATCAGTATCGAGTCGGGCCAGTTTGTGGATTTTCTTTTTTAATTATGTAAATAGAAACTTGCGCAAATTATGACTGCAATCTGCATAGTCTACACAAATCACGTCCATGATCTGCACAAATTACAGCTGTAATTTGGACAAATTATGCAAACGTCAGCTTCTGCACATTTCTCTTTAAGCATGCAAATGCAGGCCAAGTTGAGAAAACTGCAGAAATCTGGCGAGTGCATAAAGAGCCAAGGGTCCTGGTGACAGATCACCCTAGCCTCTCTGATAAACCAGAGTTCCTCATTCACACACAGCGGTATACAACCCAGCAATGGAACATCCCTGGGTTGTTTAGCCTCTCTAGCTTTCCACAAGAATGTCTGGGCAGCATGAGCTAATGCACCTGCTCACAACATACAACGTCTGAACTGCAAACTTTTCTGTGCAGGAAGCCTCAGCGTAAGCCCTGGAATTCAGGTGTCCCATTAGGCAACTTAGAGCTTTCACAAATCTTCTGAAGATAGATGATCCTTTAAGGGAAAAAAAAGACTGCACACAGCACAAAAAGAAGTCACCAAAGGCAGATGGATAAAGCCATTATTAATATTTTAAATGGAATCCTGACTGCTTCAGCTCCGTTTAAGCGTATGCCTCAGTACCTAATTACAAGACCTTAATTTGTTTTCTTGAACACACCGTAAATAAAGGCGCACAAGATTACCCTCAGCTGACTACAGTCACGCACCTGACAGCAGGCTGCCTTGGCACGCTGTTTAGAAGCAATCACGGCCCATTATTGGAGAACCTGTCGCAGCAGCAGTGGCCACCATTTCTAAAGGAGGGTTGCGATGGCTAAAGCCTTCAAAAGTGGGGCTGGTAAAACAAAGACAAGGCTACCAACGGGTAGGGCTTCGGACAGCCTCTGCATGCCAGTTGGTGGGGAACAAGAGGGAGAGAGGGAGATTGTCCCTCGTGAGGTGGCCAGGTGTCCTACTTTGCAGAGGACAGTCCTCTCTTGGAAGGGCTGTCCAATCCAAGTCCAGTTGGAAGAAAAAGAACCATCAGAAGGGTGAGCAGGGGCCTTGACATTGTCCATCAACAATTAGCAACTGGTCAGCAAGCTAAAGAAGCACACCACACAGGACAACACACCACACGGGACAACACACCACACAGGACAACACACCACACAGGACAACACACCACACCACACAGGACAACAAGAACAGTGGTCTCCACTGTAGTGAGTGATATTGCATTTCTATTACGTAGTGCACCTGTTTTGCATGCAGAAGGCCCCTGGTTCAGTTCCCACTATGTCCACTCTAATTTTGCATAACTGCACCTCTTTACAGCTGTGATTCTATGCAAAATGGTGACTCAGGAAAGCGCCACATGTATTTATTTATTTAGAATATTTATATACCGCTCCCCATTGAAAAATTTCGGAGTGGTGTACAAGGTAAAACGAAAATAAAAACAGAATAAAACAGTTAAAACATAATTTAAAAAGAAGCAAAAACAGAAATCCAAGGCTGCATGTTAAAGAAAGGCTTCTTGGAATAAAGATGTTTTCAGGAGGCGCCGAAAGGAGTACAAGGTTGGCGCCTGCCTGACCTCCAGAGGCAGGGAATTCCACAGGAGGGGGGCCACCATGCTGAAGGCTCTTCCCCAGGTGGACTCCAATCGGAGGATGGATCTAGATGGAACCACCAGGAGCAGGCCCTCGGATGACCTCGGTGACCAGGCAGGTTGGTAAGGGAGAAGGCGCTCTCTCAGGTATCCTGGTCCCAAGTTGTTTAGGCTTTGTACCAAAGTACAGGAACCTTCAACCTGGCCCGGTAGCGAATAGGCAGCCAGTGCAGTTCCCTCAGCAGAGGAGATACATGCTGGAAAGGGGCAGCTCCAGACAACAGCCGAGCTGCAGCATTCTGTACTAGCTCCAGCTTCGGGAAGTTGTTCCGGAACAACATTTGCCCAACTTGGCCTGAACTGGATGCTCGCAAAATCCCTAGCCCTAAGCAGGTTCATTCAGAAATAATCCCCTTTGGTTTTAGCGACATTTTTCAACCTCCCACCCCCATAACAGCATTTAAAAGTTCGGCCTCCTTGACCAGTGTGAAGATTTCAGGCCTACAGAAGTAATTAAGTCTGACTTAGAGGCCTGGAGGGTTTGTGTTTTTTTTCTGTTGGGAGGAGATATCCCTGAGAGGAATCATTTCCTTTCTCCGGCTAAGATTCATTCTCTGGTTAAGTTTCATTTCTTCAGTTAATTTTCATTTCTTCACAGTTGGAGTTAATAATGTACTCTCTGTTTGGGGGAATAAGAGAGCCAGACTGAAAAGAGCAAAGAAAAGATGAGAGCATGAGGAAGAAGCAGTAGGGGAAAGTCCAAATGCAGCTAGGGTAAATGATTTGCATTTGTACCACTCAGGTCTATTGACTAAATACTTTTATATGTAAATTAACGTGCACCCCACCATAGGTACCTGCCCAGACTCTAAGTTCATCCTCAGGGGTCCTTCTCTGTGAGCCCCTGCCAAAGGAAGTGAGGCAGGTGGCAACTAGGAGGAGGGCCTTCTCTGCTGTGGCACCCCGGCTGTGGAATGAGCTCCCTAAGGAGGTTCAACCGGCACCTACACTATATTCTTTTAGTCGCCAGGTGAAGACCTTTTTATTTTCCCAGTATTTTAACAGTCTATAAATTAACTTTAATTTTGCTGTTTTAAACTTGTATTTCTGTAGTGCTGCTGATCTTATCCTGGTTGTGCTTTTATATCATATTTTATGTCCTGTTTTTATGCTATTTGTTTTATACTTTGAATGGTTTTAATTTCTGTGAACCACCCAGAGAACTTCAGCTATTGGGTGGTATAGAAATGCAATCAAGCAAGCAAGCAAGCAATAATAAATTTCTCGTTTTAATACTTCAGTAAACTGTTATTTTAAACCGAAAGTGTCTGGTGTACCAATCACCCCACATCTACAGCCCAAACCCCATTTTACTAGGAAGGGGAAGGTAAAAGAAGGATGATTGGGTTCTTAAGGAGACAAAAGATCCTTATAAAAGTTGCTCAGGGAATCCAGGACATGGAAGGGACCCTAACAACGAAACCTCCTGCTGGTTAACTTCAAAAATACAAGGGCTGCCTAAGTTAAAGGAAATGTCATGTGTTTATGTTCAGAAGCACTCTTCTCTTCAGCCAGTCAAAATGATCCAAGAGGCTCAGCAAATGAATAACATGGGCAACCTTAAATAAGGCCAATCAAGTCACTATAATTGCCTGCTTGCCCACTTATACCCATGACCGTCATGTGTAATATGAAAGCAAGAAAATAGGGGAAAACACGTGTTAAGTTACCCAGTTTGGTCACCTAGAGACCCTCCTTACTCGCCAGAGGGGAGTAAATAAAGCTAGGGTTCTACAATCTGAATGATAACACCTTGTTTTGCATAGAGTCTGCATCAGCTCTCAAGGCGGTATTCTGGGACACTGAAGGATGCCAGCAGCTAAAAAAAGCCTTGCATCTTCTCGATGGCTTTATACCTTCCTTCCTTTCTTTAATTGTGAAGGTGGCTTTGTTTTGTTTTTGAATGGAAAGCAGGATCCTGAAATTGAAGTCAAGGATCAGCTAGTGGTGGCACAGCTGGAGGCTGCAGACTTGGAAATGCAAGGAGGACGGGACAGAAATAGAGACGGCAAAGAGAAAGGGAGGGAGGGAGGGAGTGCAGAGGCAGTGGAAGAGAGTGACAGAAATAGGGTTGCCAATTTCACCTGTCAATGGGCTCATGCATAATTTCCAGCTGAAACTGACTCCACCCAAGCTGCCCTGGGGCTTCCTGTCCGACCTAGATTTTGGGAAGTGTCTATAGCCCACTAAGATTTTAGTGCCTGAGTTTGCTTTCCTTTTCCCCCTCCTCCTCCTCCCTCCCAATCCCCTTTCCTTTTGTGTCATGTCTTTTAGATTGTAAGCCTGTGGGCAGGGACTGTCAAGAAATACTTTTGTAAGCCGCCGTGAGAGCCTTTTTTGGCTGAATGGCGGCATAAAAATCCTTAAATAAATAAATAAATATAGCCACAAAAGAGCAGGTCTTCTAGCTAACCTGTAGCAAACTTGACTTAGGAACTTTAAGGGGGGGGGGGATAACTTGTGGTGCCATACAAGGTAAGACCCCCCCCCACCTCATATCACTTTGATAGTGTTGGGCTGAATCCTGCCCCCTATTTGGGGGGACTTTCTCCCCCCTGCAAAAGAGGAATCATTTTTTCTGCCTCTTTCACAGGGATGGGGCAAAATACGAAGAATGTTGCCCTTGGGGAGGTGGAAGGATTTCCACATACCTTTTTTTAAAAAGTGTAGCCAATTGCTGGGGAGCCTACTTCCTATTTTTTTTTAGGTTTTTTTTGGGGGGGGACTCCTCCTCCTCTCAGCATTTGAGGGGGCCCAGCAGTTCTCAGTGTATGCCTATTGGAGACCATGTGACCTTGCCTTCTCCAATAAGCATTCAGAAAGAGCTCCTGGGCTCTTGAAAATGCTAGGGATATAGATAGATAGATAGATAGATAGATAGATAGATAGATAGATAGATAGAAGACCCCCTCAACAACTGGCTATATTTAAAAAGGTACATGGAAGCCCTGCTCCCTCCCCAAGAAGAAAAAAGATCCAGAATTCTTACCTCTCCCAGCTTCTTTCACCCAAGTTTTTCCCCCCACCCCCATGAAATGCCGAAAATGGAATGATTCAAATTTTCAGCACAGCATTACCCTTAAGTCACTGGTTCAAGGCTCATGATGAGCTCAGGTCTTGACATTTTGAATCAAACAAGCACCAAAACAATAAAATATGCACCTATAACCTCACTTCATTTGTTCATTGTTCTATCTTTTTTCCCCCGCTCAAGAGCCTGGGAACTTTTCTGCACCCACTAGGAGCCCTGGGAAATGTAGGACAGCTATGGAACTCCCTTCCCTCACTCCCTGGGAACCGTCGGGTAACTGTGGATCTCCAATGGAGATTTATCAACCCAACTCCAAGTGATCTTTTCACAGGATTCTTCTGGTTCTGGAATGAAAAACCAGGCATGGCTATGAATGAAAAGTCATTGAAGTAAATGATGCAATATCCTTACCATTGCCTTGACCCACTCCCTGTGACCTCCTAAAGTTCTCTGATCCTGAAATTCAGTGGCAACACCATCCATAGTATCCCTAAAATGCACATGGAGCTGCAGCTCACAAAGCCATTCAACTGCTGTTGGGCTGAAATAGTTTTGTTCGATCTCACCAGCTACTGTATGCAGATTCTACTGCCCAGAAGTCTGAAGACAGTGATATTTCCACTAATCCTTTTATCCCCAGCTCCTCTGTGTGGCACCTATGGAAAATGTCAGGCCCTTGGCAAGCAGAACTCTGCACAGGGCAGCAGCTGGATGTAAACAGGAAGCTCTCCCCCCCCCCAAACTCCCAATGCCCGCATAGTCTCACTCCCAGTTTCTCACAGGCAATCTCTGGGGTGCTTCCAGATGTCCACATCACCAACCTTCCAGCTGAATTATGAGGCTGCCAGACTGTAGCTGGGATAGGATTTGGGAGGAGGAGGAGAAGGGGTGCAATGGAAAACTCTCCAAATAAGATGTGACTGGAAGAGCAACTTCTGTATTACGATGGCAGGGTACAGTTGCTTGGCCACTAACCACAACTGGAGACAATCAAGAGCAATGAGGAACGGAAGTGCCAAAGGAAGGGCTGGGATCATCGGACCATCAGCCAGAGAATGGAGCTTAGGTGTCTGCAAGGAATGGCAACAGGGAGGGGGCTCTGAAGGAAGGAATAAGCTCCCCCCATGTGACATTTCCAGGGCCCTGCTTGTACTACGCCATCATTACCAAACCCTCTGGACTGGACCCAGTATGTGGCCTTGGATTCGGTGGGACTGTTGAAGCTAAATGGCTGCAGGTGTGAACAGTGCCAGGATGAGAGATGCTGAGAAGCTGTCCCTGCCAATTTCTCCCTGCTCACACTGCTGTTCCCACAACTTCCTTCACACTCACACCTCCTCCTCTTCGTCCGCCTCCCTGCTTTTACAGTTCTCATGGAAATTGTCACCACCATCATAGGTTAGATCTGTCAGTTACTAATCCAGGTCAGGCAAGGACCACATGTGCGTGGAGGGATGTATGGGGATTTCATTTTTGCTCACAAAGCATGTGAGAATGCCTTGTTCAAGGCCACGAGCACATCTCCACCAAAAATATGCACAAATTGTCGAACACATGATTGTGTTCATTTCATTCCCAAAACCCAGTTCTATTTGCGCAAATCTGGGGAGATTTGCACAAATGTCCTGTTTGCTGCTAGATTTGTGCAAATGTCTTGTTTCACACTGCTAAAATCTTTGGGGAATCCCAGTAATCTCAAACATTGATTTACGTGTGTGTGTGTGTGTGTGTGTGTGTGTGCGCGCGCGCATGCATTAAAACAGGGAGGATGCATCAAAACAAGTAGCTCAACTGCAATCTCCACTCACATAGAAGAAAGCACTTAGATAACAAAATGTTCCTAATTGTATTTGTGTATTTGGGGAGTGGGGGGATATTCAGCCAAGGTAAAATGACGGCTTCTGCATTGTGACATGCTCACAACTTCTTCATGGTTGATAAGAATTACTGCTTGCAGGCATTCAAGGGGCAGTTCAGTGCCCTTAACAATTCCTATCTGTGCTTTTCAAAAACCATCTAGCTTTATTTTATGTAAGCATGTTAACTTGCTGTCATTTCAAACCCACGTTTGACTGCCATTAACGTAAGTCTGCAGTGCCAGAGTTTACAGGAATGGGTAATTCATCCATTTCTCCATGCCTTGCCTTCATAATCAGGCCTCGCCCTTCAAGCTGTACCTTCCTTGCATTCAGTGTCGTTCGAGACTGCAGCCAGTAGAATCTGATGCTCTATTTTCGGTGGAGGTGTCAATCCACTAGTTTCAATCAGAACCAGCCAGAATTCTGAAGGAGCTATCCAAAGTGCTGAACCGATTTTGGGGAGAGAGTTTGGCAGCTTAGATTGCTCCTTTAGAGTTCTGGCTAGGTTCTGATTGAAAGCCAGAATGGATTCACAGCCTCACCAAAATCAGAGCTACCAGCCTCCACAGATAGCAGCTGGTTTTTTGTAACACACTAAAACAGGGGTGGCTAGCTAGCGGCCTATGGGCTGGCTGGAGCCCCAAATGAGCCACTCACCTCATTCACAATTTCTGCTTGCTTGGCACAGCAGCAGATTTGCACAAATCAAGCAGAAATCAAATGGGAGATTTCAGCAAACTGAGTGACCATCAAACAAGAGATTTCAGTGAATCTTCTGAAATTTATGCAAATTTCCTCCATAGTCTAAAGTCGGGCTGATTCAGTCTACGGAGGACATTTGCGCAAATTTGGAAATCTGTCAATTCAAACTGGGAATCAGGAAAGAGATGAATGAGAGCTGGTACATCTAGGGGTGACCACATTACACCAGTCTTAAAATCTCTTCACTGGCTGCCAATTAGTTTCCAGGTGAGCACCATGTACATTGATGGTGCTATATAAATAAATAAATAATAATAATGATAATAATAATAATAAAGTGTTGGTTATCACCTTTAAAGCCCTACATGGTTTGGGTCCAGGTTACCTGAAGGATCACCTTCTCCCGTACAATCCGCCCCGCACACTCAGGTCCTCTGGGAAGAATCTACTTCAGTCAGCAAAGACTAGGCTGACAACCATTACCCAGAGGACTTCTGCTGCCACTCCCAGACTGTGGAATAGCCTGCCGGAGGAGACTTGTCAGCTTGACAGTCTTTAAGCATTCAAGAAAGCTATCAAGGCTAATCTCTTCCACCAGGCCTATCCAGTAGAATTTTAGGATACTTTTAGGATGTTTTTACCAGTGTATGCAATGTTTTTAATCAGTATTTTATGATTGCTGTTGTTCCCCACCTCAATCTAATCGGAGAGGCGGGTAAGATATTATTATTATCATCCAAAGATATTGTCCAGCTGGAAACAGTGTGTCACTCAGTTCAAATGTTAACTCTAAAAGCAGCAATCTCCTTGTGGCTAAAGATACTGTTCCAGTTGGTTTCTCCACTGGTTATGGCCACACACGAGATTCGTTGGCAGAAAATTCTGTATCCAAATTGTGCTGCTCACAAGTTTATCTCCTTACAAGGGGGTTTGATGGGGCTAAAGAGGAGATCTCAAGAGGAGATCTCATCATTGGAGGAGATCTCATCATTGGCTGTCATCAAAGTGAGCCATTCAAATACGATATACAAAAGTATAATTACTGCCCTGGGAAAAGTTCCTTTATACTTAACTTCTGTTACCTCACATGAGTTGAGATGGTTATTTACCCAGTGCAGGTTAAATTCACTCCAGTTAATGGAGGTGAAAGTGCGTTACAGGATCCATCCACACACTAAAGCTGACTGCCCAGCTGGCTGCCCCAAAATTGAGGATATGACACACTTTCTAGTTGAGTGTCCAGTGTATGTCGAGCTGAGGAAGCAATACCTTGAGCCCCTGATTCCCGGGTTCAACCACACGTCACCTAAAAATGTAACTCAGATATTATTGTTAGGCTCTGATCACTATATATCATTCAGGACTGCCAAATTTGTACAGCGGGCGCTGGAGATATGGAAGCTTTTGTTTGCCATATAGGATCAAATTTTACTAATCTGAGATTACACGTGGGCCAGTACTGGTACTGCAATTGAGCCTACTATCAGTTTTATATTATTATCTTGTATTATTCTTCTGATTGCGGTGAGATGGTGTATGGACATGCTATTATGTTATTATGTTAATATGTTATTTTGCTACTATTTTATTTGTTTGCGATTGGCCTATTCGGCTAAAAAGCAATAAAGATTGATTGATGATGATGATGATGAAGATGATGTTCAACCAGTTGCAAATACTTCACACTCTAGTTTGGGCCTTCAGGTGGGGCACGCTCACACATTTTGCACATGAAAATAAAATTATCATATTTGGGGTTTGATCCAGCAGGGTTATTCTTACGTTCTGCTTTGGGTTTTGATGTTGTTGTACATGGGAAACAGCGCAAGAGAGGAGGAAGGAGAAGTGCATGCAGAAGCCAGAGCAAAGAGGCAGCAAGATAGAGCAAACAGAAGGTCAAGGAGAGAGAAAGAGATAGGTGACATTGACATCATGCATGTGGTGAGTGGCAGTTAGAAATGACACAAGAGAAATATGTTTTTTTTCTCTCATCATCCACTGATTAGTTAGCTGGAGATAGAAAGAGCAGCGTACATAGGAAGCTAGCATCAAAAATCCTGCCCTTAATGTTTGTAAAACACCGACACCCATACCTTTTCCATATGATGAAAGAGGGGTTAGGGGCACATTTATTTATTTATTTATTAAGAGCGTGTGAAAGCCATCAAAGTTCACAGTTTCATAATTCTGAAGTTTAGACATTTTTGGCAACAAAATCCAGAGATGTATGAGTTAGAGACATGTCTGAAAAGTAACGTCTGAAAAGTCTCCTTCCTATCTCTCCTCTCTCATCTCACACTATTGCCCCGCTCGTGCTCTTCGCTCCTCTGATGCCATGTTTCTCGCCTGCCCAAGGGCCTCTACTTCCCTTGCTCGGCTTCGTCCATTTTCTTCTGCTGCCCCTTACGCCTGGAACGCTCTTCCAGAACATTTGAGAACTACAAGTTCAATCGCAGCTTTTAAAGCTCAACTAAAAACTTTTCTTTTTCCTAAAGCTTTTAAAACTTGATGTTGTGCGGACTTTATACTGTTAGTTTTACCCTACCCTGTGCCTGCTTACCCTACCCTTTGTCTGTTGGCATTCTCTTCCCCTCCTTATTGTTTTACTATGATTTTATTAGATTGTAAGCCTATGCGGCAGGGCCTTGCTATTTACTGTTTTACTCTGAACAGCACCATGTACATTGATGGTGCTATATAAATAAATAATAATAATAATAATAACGACCATATAAAACTCCACACTGAAGAATAGTAGGGCTGAGCCAATAGTACTGCAGCATTTTTGCCAAAAACTTTGGCAGTTTGATGCAAAAAAAGCTCCCAATTTTCAGCTTTTTTTTTTTTGCACACCTTGCCCCCCAAAAATTATTTCCTCCTTTACATCACTTTCATTCTCAATCATATTCAGTAGCCTTCAGTGCAATCATTGCATGAACCACCACGAACCTGCCCATACATTACATTCATTATCTCACACCCTCCCCTGGGTGCCTCGTCCAAGGGAGGCTCAGAAGGTGGCAACACGTGAGTGGGCCTTCTCAGTGGTGGCCCCACAATTGCGGAACAATCTCTCCAATGACCCCTGCCCTACACCAATCCTTTCAGCACCGATGTCAGTGAAGTGGTGAATCGGCTCTAGGTTTCAGTCTGAACCAGTCAGAACTCTAAAGGAGCTCTCCAAAGTCCATTTCTTCTTCAGAGTTCTGACTGAAACCCAGAGCAGATTCACACACCCGTGACCTAAGAGCCACCAGCTTCCACTGGGCATTGGCAATATGCCATTCTCCTCTGCTGCATCTCAAGACAGCAGGCTACCTTAGAGGACGCACGGCAAGCTGAATGACGCACAAAGTCTGCCCTGCAACGCCTCGCCACCACTCTCTACCCAATTCCCCAGCATCTGCCTAACTCTGCCTAATGATAGATAGGGACAGCCCCGGATCTCACAATCTCAGTGTTTCATGGGAAGAAAAGATTTTACCCCACTGACATGGACAGTCCGATCCCAAAACAGAAACCGAGGAATATCTGGAACCACAATCATTCTACACAGCGACGTGCTTTTCTCCATCGCTCTCCACGAGTGTCGAACGTCCTGAGGTTAAAGAGTGGATTCTCCTTTGCCTGCCAAGCTGCCTTCCAGCTTGGCCATACTCGGTCAATAACCGTTAGCGAGAAGCAACCGTATCATACCCAGTTCCCATCTCACAAGCCTCTTTAACAAGTCAGTAATTAAGAGCACAAGCTGTCAGCCATGTGCCTGAGGTATGAGAGGAGAAAGAGAGAGGGCGGGAGGGGGGGGGGATCCTGCCTTGCATTTCCCGTTCGTTAAGTGTTAATGACTCGAACAGTTTCAGGCTGTGCGGTGAGGCAGCATTGCTACTCTCGCCTCTTCCGCCCTCCCGTGGCCTTCCCCCAAACCCCATGCTGAAAGGGAAACTTCCCACTGGCCACTTAAAGGGTGTTAATGAGGAACTGCTCATTAGCGTGGCAATCAAAGTCGCCTCGGTTATTAAGACCCCTAAATCTGCCAGCTACCCAGCAGGGAAAAGCCATCCGTCGCATTTGCTCTCGGTCGTTCCCGGGTCCCTTTGATTTCCTCTTTTTCTCCTTCGTTTCGCCTTCTACTGCATCGCCTCCTCTCCCTCGCTTTGCCCTCTTCCATCCTCGAGCGGCGGCAGCTTTTCCAGAAAAACAACAACAGTAACTGCACATCATGGCAGTGAGGAGAGAACGAAAGAAACCTACTCACATGTAGCGCAGGTGAGGGTTCTTGTCAAACGCTCGTGGCTGGATGCTCTTGAGCCCTGAATCCTTGATTGTCCTGCAAAGAAAGGCAAAAAGGACCGTGATGGAAGGAAGGGCAGTGATGGAAGAAAGGGCAGTGATGGCCAGACATCTGAAACTCAATTTGGACTCAATTTGAGGATGTGATTCGCAGACTGCTGTGCCAATTTGAGGGCAGACACAGTAAGACAAACACATACGCTCTGAAAAACATGAATCACAGAGGGAAGGTGATGGGGGGATGCTCCCCTCCTTAGGAGACCAGGGTCTAGAGGTGGATGAATTGGACAGCTTTACTTTTGCTCTCCTTAGAATTTCTACACTCTCAAGTTATTTTCTCCCTAGAATGAAGAACTTTGCAAAAGTTTGCATATATATATGAGATCTGGAATGAAATTCTTACCCATCTGCACCAGCCAGATTCAATAGGCACAGCTAGCATGGAGAGGATCACAATATATATATGGCCTGCCAGATGGTTGTTAAAGGTGGAGGAGGCTATCGGAAAGAAGGAAGTGGCAACCCTAAAAGTAATGCCAACATGGTCGAATACCAAGGCATCCAAACCCAACATTTTAAGTCCTAAGCACACAGTTGCAGAAGTTCCTTATACCTAAGGGCCTTGTTCAACAGATGGCCAACCTGTGTCTGCACTCTACCACTTCAGATAGTAGGTGTGGGAGAGTATTCCATCATGCTAAGCCTGCTCGTAGCCTGAAGTGGCACCCCGGCTGTGGAATGGGCTCCCCAGAGAGGTCAGCCTGGCGCCTACACTGTACTCCTTTCCTCGCCAGCTGAAGACCTTTTTATTCTCTCAGTATTTTAACACTTAATTTTAACTTAAATTTAAATTTTACTGTTCTAACTCTGTATTTTAATCTTTTATCAATTTTTGCTGTGTGGTTTACTGTGCTTTTTGTACTGTATTTTGTATTTGCGGTTTTTAATCTGTTGGTTGTATTATTAGGGTTTTAATTTTTGTGAACCGCCCAGAGAGCTTCGGCAGTTGGGTGGTATAAAAATGTAATAAATAAATAAATAAACAAATAAACAAACCATGGTTTCACAGATTGCATTCTGTGGACCACTACAATGGACATTTAAATAAATAAATAAGTCGTAAATTCCAGTTGTGGGTTGACCACCTCATCTATTGTTTCTGAGTACCAGGATACATTTTCTCATCCTGGTGTTCCATGATCCCCATGTAAATAAAGGGGGCCTTTGTAGGGAGCAGGGAAGTGGCAGTTAGAGATGTCCTTCACTGGAAAATCTGGTACTAGTACTGTGGCATGTAGGACTTGCTTTTCATCTGCAAGCTGAGCTGCAGGCTGTTCCCCAAACTCTGGGAACTATTTTGCACATTTTGGGGGGAGATGCTGCATTTTTGGAAATTTCTGAGCTATTTGTACAAATTACAGCCTAATTTGTATGCATTATGGCTGGATTTGTGCAATTCGTGGCTGGATTTGTGCAAATGACAGTTCCCTCCCCCCAAACGTGCAAACTTCCCTAAAAATCCATGAACTGGACCGACCCACTGCAGGTTGAGTTTGGCGCTGCAATGGGAACTAAAACGAAGTCCAAGAAGCCGACGCTACAAAGTCTCATTAAACTCCGCCACTGAAATGGATTTCTACAAACTCCCTCATTGCAGCAGAGCAAAAAAAACCAACACATTCCTGGGGCGTATTGATAACCAACAGGGAAGTATTCTACTCTCTATCATCTTGTGGTGGTGGTCATGATGATGATGATGATGATTTCCAACTATTATTATTGTTGTTGTTGTTGAGAACTGGGAACACCTAAATGGATAAGCAGTAGGACCAAGCAGTCCCCCACTCAATTTTGTATTTATTTATTTATTAAATTTATATACCGCTCCATACCCGAAGCTCTCTGGGCAGTTTACAAAAGTTAAAAACAGTAAATATTAAAAAGTATACAAAATTTAAAACCTTCAGCAACATAAAAGCAACAGTATCCATTTAAAAACAACAGTTGCTTTCCAACCTCTGAGCAATTTTGACCCAGTCTCTGTGCACATTGTTCTCCACACCCTACATTATAGGGATAACTTGATTTTGATCTGACTTTTATACTGTGAGTTTTACTCTACCTTGTGCCTGTTTGGTGCATTCTATTCCCCTTATTGTTTTATTATGATTCTATTAGAATGTAAGCCTATGCGGCAGGGTTTTGCTATTTTATTGTTTTACTCTGTACAGCACCATGTACACTGACGGTGCTATATCATAGAATCATAGAAAGCAGAGTTGGAAGGGGCCTACAAGGCCATTGAGTCCAAACCCCTGCTCAATGCAGGAATCCACCCTAAAGCATCCCTGACAGATGGTTGGCCAGCTGTCTCTAGTGTGGGAAAACCCACAACCTCACCAGGCAACTGATTCCATTGTCGTACTGCTCTAACAGTCAGGAAGTTTTTCCTGATGTCCAGCCGGAATCTGGCTTCCTTTAACTTGAGCCCGTTATTCCGTGTCCTGCACTCTGGGAGGATCGAGAAGAGATCCTGGCCCTCCTCTGTGTGACAACCTTTTAAGTATTTGAAGAGTGCTATCATGTCTCCCCTCAATCTTCTCTTCTCCAGGCTAAACATGCCCAGTTCTTTTAGTCCCTCTTCATAGGGCTTTGTTTCCAGACCCCTGATCATCCTGGTTGCCCTCTTCTGAACACGCTCCAGCTTGTCTGCATCCTTCTTGAATTGTGGAGCCCAGAACTGGACACAATACTCTAGATGAGGCCTAACCAGGGCTGAATAGAGAGGAACCAGTACCTCACGTGATTTGGAAGCTATGCTTCTATTAATGCAGCCCAAAATAGCATTTGCCTTTCTTGCAGCCATATCGCACTGTTGGCTCCTATTCAGCTTGCGATCTACAACAATTCCAAGATCTTTCTCGTTTGTAGTATTGCTGAGCCAAGTGTCCCCCATCTTGTAACTGTGCATTTGGTTTCTATTCCCTAAATGTAGAACTTGGCATTTATCCCTATTAAATTTCATTCTGTTGTTTTCAGCCCAGCACTCCAGCCTATCTAGATTTATATAAATAAATAATAGTAATAAATAATAATAAGGATAACCTACTTTACATAGCTCTTATGAGGCTTACTGAGACAAAAGGAAGCATTGCTTCATTCCAACTCCCTTTGCGTTCAATCCTATGCATCCTTAGACAGAAGGGGGAAAAATGTCCTAAAACTCCCAGCATTCTGCAACCAGCCATAAGAAATGGGAGAATAGGGTCTTCGGTGTCTTTCTATTTAAACTATAGTTACTGCATTTTAATTTGAGCTATACATATATATTTTCATATGAAAACCTTATGCAAATGGGTGTCCTCTTTTGTCTCCTTTTGGACGATGCAATTTGTCATGTTTTGGCAATGCATAAGTGTCCCCACCTCCACCCACCCAGGCCATCCAGTCTGCACCATTCTCTGTGATTCATTAAAAAAAAAAACACTTCAGAAGCAAAATAAATAAATAAATAAATACACATCTCCATGCCAACTCTAAATCTGGACAAGATCTGAACAAGCAACTTAAGGTGCTTACAAGGAGAATTGAGAGGACATTTGCTTACCAGGGCTAAGAAGCTCAGCAGAGTGGCCACTTTTCTGCTATCTTGTGATTACATGGCAGCAACTGTATAATATTCTCTTTTCTTTTTAAGGCATTTTATACATGGGGATGTTCAGAGTCAGACTACAAGCTCCTCAGATCATGGGCTAGACCTTTTGGTTTCCTCATGGCAGGGCTGAGGAAAGTGTGGCCTTCCAAAAGTTGTTGGAAGGGTAAGGCATAGTGGGAGTTGCAGTCAAGCAATATTTGCTGGGGCGTATTTTCCTCATCCCAAGCTTATGCTATGTAAAAGACATAGAATCACCGAATAGTAGAGTTGTAAGGGGCCTATAAGGCTATCAAGTCCAACCCACTGTTCAATGTGGATGTCAGGTCTGGTGATTTGGAGGAGGACTGGAAAACAGCCATTTAGGCAGGTCTCCAAAGAACAGCTCATCAAAACTCAATCTAGACTAGAGCTAGAAGTTGTTGAAAGAGAGGGTGCCCTGTCAGAGTCACCAGCTTTATGGGATCCATGGTGTAGTGGAACCAGGGTGCAGAACTGGCTCTTTTTGATTAGCAGATGATTCATCTTCTACTCCTGCCCCACACTCAGAATTCCAGGTTTCCTCCGAGCTTCACTGACATCCTTATAGTGATCTGGGCTAGATCTACACCAACCAGAATACAACACGATGGGAGTGATTTGAAAATGGTACACAGAATGTGTCATGGTCCCCAACAGTTGGCAGTGCATTTCATTACCATTATAAAGCAGTACCATCGATCCTGCCCCGGTTCACACAACCTGATGAGACAGAATGTGGGTTGTCATTGAACCATGGCTTGTTGTGTTGTATGAATCCAGCTGTGCTAACAAATCATGGTTTGTGAACCACAAACAACGCACAGTTCACAACCCAACAACAAACCATGGTTTTGTGTGTGGTTAATAAACTGTTTTGTTAGCACGTCTGGGTTCACACAACAACGTGTTGTGTTGAGTGAACCCAGCCAGCATTTTGAGGAAAAGGGATTTCCTTAGCAACTATATGTAGCTGTGAGCTTGCTTGAGGATGAATGGGCAAATAAGACCAATTAGCTTTACAAAAGGCCTGCTCTTGGTAGAGATAAGAGCTGCTATAACTATGTTGCTATTAATAAACCTAACTGCCTGATTTATTTAATTTTTGGACTTTCCTTTGGGACATGGGCTGTCAAAAGGGGTGCCTTCATGTGAAAATTCACTGCTACACCATGGCCTGGAATCCTATTGGCTCCTTGTGTCACCTGACCCTTGCTGAGCTGGCAGCTGAGGTTAGGTCTGGCATCAGTATGCAGCCACAGTATGCTGCATCTTTGCACAGTTACTTGGGCCTGACTGTCTTGGCAGGAGCCACCAAAGACACCTGGTTCTACTACCAGCGGCAGGCAGCATACTCTGGGGAGCCGCTTACATCTCCCATAATTTCTCCAATATAGTTTCAATCTAGACTAATGCCGGAAAATGAAATGGCCACTTTCTGCCCAGCTCTGATTACTGCTGCCCGCCACAGCCAGCAGGTAATCCTGGCTAGGGTTGTTGCGAGCCGTTCTGGTCAGTTGGCAATCCTAACTGGTGAGGAAGCATGGCGAGGGTTCAGGTTGTCCTACAAACACACAATACTCACAGTCTCTGGAGTCCTGTATACAGCTCCATGTCTACGGCGTTCAGTGTCTGCAAATTCCTCCATTTCTCTATGTGTCTGCAGAGAGAGGGAGGAGAGAGGAGACTTTAAGCCCAACAAAACAGTCACCCAACTGCGTATAGATGGTTCGTTTGTGAGCAAGAGCACAAGGAGTGACGTTTCCCATCTCTTTCGCATCCCGCTTTCAACATGGCCCAAACTAGCCTTGCATCAGCCTCTCCCTGAACCAAGTTCATGCCGTCCGGATTTGCCAAGGTAGCAAGTGAATGTCAAAGTGGGACAGAGGGGGATACAAGGGAATTTGGAGAAGTGATAACAGAAGGAAGCATTGCCAAGTTGTTGTTGTTTTCTTTTCCTGCAAGGTTGTGATAGCCGTACCTCCATTAGGCCCTGAAAGCCACACCCCTTTCCTAGCCCCCCCTCCCCCATCATGTGGGGATTTCCCAGCTTGTGTGTCATTTCCCCTCTATTTTACAAGGTTGCAATGCCTTCCCTAAGGCTTAAGAGAATGGCAGTAAAAGCTTTAAGCTAAAGTGTGTCCGTACGTTTGGAATTTTGACACTGCCCCTTTTGCCTTAAGCCCCACCCACCACTGGAATGTGCCCCCCCCCCCCCCCGAGAGCTTTTCAGAACTGGAATTCCACCCTTGGGCTGAAAGAAGTTCGTGCAAAATGCAGCGGCCAGATTGATTTCGGGAACCAGAAGGTTTGACCATATAACACCTGCTCTGGTCCGCTTGCACTGGCTGCCTGTATGTTTCCGAGCCCAATTCAAGGTGCTGGTTTTGACCTATAAAGCCCTACACGGCTTGGGACCACAATACCTGATGGAACGCCTCTCCTGACGTGAATATACCCGGTCACTACGTTCAACATCTAAGGGCCTCCTCCGGGTGCCTACTCCGAGAGAGGCTCGGAGTGTGGCAACGAGGGACAGGGCCTTTTCAGTGGTGGCCCCCAGACTGTGGAATGATCTCCCTGATGAGGCTCGCCTGGCGCCAACGCTGCTATCTTTCCGGCGCCAGGTTAAGACTTTCCTCTTTGCTCAGGCATATGGCAGCACATCTTAATCATCCACATGTTTAGTTTTTCTAATGGTTTTTAATGCTTTATGTGTGTATGTTCTGTGTTTTAGAGTTTTAAATTTTGTATACTCATTTTTATCTTAATTTTAGAATTTCTGTAAACCGTCCAGAGAGCCCTGGCTATGGGAGCGGTATATAAGTGCAATAAATAAATAAATAAACGCCCCTGGTCATGTTGAATAATGTGCAATTCTATACCGCTGCTCATTGCAGGCGGGTGAGATACACATTCAGTGACAACAATTAGGGGTGCGATATTTAATCCAGGGGTGGGCAACTGTTGGGCGGTCTGGGGGGCATTTTCACTTCCTGGTCCCCCCCCTTCCCAGGGCTGCACTTCAGTAGCATATTAAGAGAGGGGAGGATCTTGCAGCAAAACACTAAGGCAGCCTACAGTGGTCAATCCCACTTTTTTTTTGAACTGAGGTTTGGCCATTTTCAGCTTCTGTAATGATAGTGGCAAACTATCATCCTGGAGGAGAAGGCTATCAATGGCTACTAGCCCTGATGGCTATGTGCTACCTCCAGTATTTGAGGCAGTAAGCCTGTGTGCACCAGTCGCTGGGGAACATGGGTGGAAGGGTGCTGATGCACCATGTCCTGTTTGTTGGTCCCTGGTCGACAGCTTGTTGACCACTGTGTGAACAGAGTGCTGGACTTGATGGACCCTCTGCCTGATCCAGCATGGCACTTCTTAATAATAATAATAATAATAATAATAATAATAATAATAATAATAATAATAATAATAAATATTTCTTACCCGCCTCTCCCTTTGGATCGAGACGGGGAACAACATTAGAACAGGAATCAATACATCTTAAAAAATCATGATTTAACATTGATCTGGATAGGCCTGCCGGAAAAGGCTAGGCTTTAAGCTGCCTTAAAATCACACACAGAGTTAATTTTACGAATCTCCTCTGGCAGGCCATTCCACAATCTGGGGGCGACAGAAGAAAAGGTCCTCTGGGAAACTGATGTCAGCCTAGTTTTAGCTGACTGAAGTAAATTCACCCCAGAGGACCTGAGTGTGCGGGGCGGACTATATGGGAGAAGGCGATCCCGCAGGTAACCTGGACCCAAACCATTTAGGGCTTTAAAGGTAATGACCAACACTTTGTACTTTGCCCAGAAACTAATTGGCAGCCAGTGGAGTGATTTTAATGTTGGTGTAATGTGGTCACCCCTAGGTGTACCGGTGACCAACCTGGCTGCCATATTTTGAACTAGTTGAAGTTTCCGAACTAGGTACAGTGGTATGTTATGTTCTCATGTTCTAAACTGGCTGTTTGTATATATGTATGCATTTTGCTGCTACACCTGCCCATTTTTTGTCCAGCCCTGATTTAGTTGATTCATCCATCATATTTACAGATTAAAACACCTCAACTGAAAAGCCAGCACCAACACACTGGTCAGCAGACTGATTATTATTTTAAGCACAAGTACCAAGAAGAACTGCAAATGCTGAGTACAATCTTAGACAGGGCATGTGACAGGTCTGCACACCATGGAAAAACAAAGCCTGTGTTTTTCTTTAGAAATGCTGTTTCCCCCTTTATTTGCATCGTATGCATATTCCGTTAATCAATTTAAACACACACACACACACAATACAATCAAACAAATTAGAATAGAGATAGACTAATCAATTAAAGTTTTTTTTCTCTGCTTCTCATTTATTTATTTTGCCAATTGGTTCAAATTTCAAAATTTAGTTTGCATGAAAAATCATTAAGAATTTCTCCTTTTAGTTGGATGCCACTACCCCAGCAACTGGGGTACATAGGCTTACTGTTTCTGATGGTGGGGGTAACATATTGCCATGAGGACCAATAGCCATTGATAGCTTTATCCTCCATGAATTTTCCAATTCCCTCTTAAAACCATCCAAATTGGTGCCCATCACTACATCTTGCAGTGGTGAATTCCATCCTTTATCTATGTGCTTTGTAAAATAGGGCTTCTTTTTTATCTTTCCTGAATCTCCCATCAATCAGCTTCATGGGATGAACCCAATGGGTTCTAGTATTATGAGAGATGTTTCCCTATCCGTGCATAATTCTGAACACCCCTAATATGTCTCCCCTTATTTGCTTTCCCCACCACCACCACTAAGGTTGTCTTTTCTAATAGTACCTGACATTGAAACCTTTTCTCACTGGAGAGTTGCTCCAGCCCCTTAATCATTTCAGTTGCTCTTTCTTACATTTTTCCTGGACCCGGCATTATCGATGGATGTTCAAATGAGGTCAGTAGCGAAGAGTGCCTTTTGCACGCTTTGGTAAGGGCATCTAAGCTATCAGTTGTCACTACATTTCATAGCAAAACATTCCATGTTTTAACAAAGCACTGGGTGAGAAAGTACTTCACTTTCTTTCTCCTGAATCTCCCACCAATCACATCCATTCATATATATCAAGAATAGAGCATTCTCTAAATACATAAGAAGCAAGGAACTGACTTTGAAAGCAGTTTGACGATTGGATGACAAGAGAATTCAAGAAGTACTAAGGGAAGATAAGGAGATTTCTGAGAAGCTGAATGGACTCTGCATCTGTCTTCAGTACAGAAGACATAAGGCAAGTAAGAACCTGTGCCTGAATTTATATTTTCAAGAACGGGGACTGAGGAACCGAATTACGCTCTAGGTCAAAGATGGCCATACTGTGCCCCCACCCCATCCCACCCCAGTGTTTTGCAACCTATAGTGTTTCCACAGAGTGGAGACAGGCCTGCCTGGTAGGTATTGAACAACAGTGTGCATCAACATCCATTTTGTATGTTCAGTTTCTTATTTTGTTTTTTGGTACAGCAGTGTCAGGCATCCATTATTTTAAGCATGCCTTTATTACAGCAATCTCCATGAGCCCAGGGCATTTTGTCAGGCAAGTTATAAAAGAAGGAGAACTGAAATAGACCTGTCACTTTAGTGTGTCTCGTTATTCTGTGGATATCAGAGCCGGACCGACAGCTTCAGAGAGACTGCAGTGTCACGTTTATCAATGTAAGGAGAAACCCAAGCGAGGCTGGAGCAGGGCTTTCTCCCCTTAGGCATCACACCATTTTAACAAGCTCAAGACCTGACCTAAGAGGACCCCCCACCCACCCACCTAAAGATGTGTGAAAAATCTGTGCCCTTGTCCTCCCACTCTGCTGCTGTCTTCAGGAGGAGTCAGCTGCAGTCTACGAAAAAGGACGGAGTCTCAACTGGAGCTGAAGGAAATATTCGCGATTCGACAAAGCTTCCAAATGGGTCATCTTTTGCACAGATCTTGGGAGAAATCCATAACGGAATCAAAAGAGTTCAGATTTTTATGGATCTGACCTACAGATGCTGTGATGGAGTGGCTTCTCCCGAGAAGCACAGTCTTGGTGGACTTGCAGAACCAAGGTTTTGTTTTGGTTTTGGTTTTTCCAGAATTTAATGCAAATTTAGTTGTAGAGAAATTTGTAAAAGTACATAATATTGTTTTATTATGGTTTTATTAGAATGTAAGCCTATGCGGCAGGGTCTTGCTATTTTATTGTTTTACTCTGTACAGCACCATGTACATTGATGGTGCTATATAAATAATAATAATAATAATAATAATAATAATGAGTCTGAAAATGTATTTCCCGCATAGGCTAAAACATAAAAATGCAGTGGGGTTCTGCACATTTTTTTTTAGGGGCGGGGGGGGGGAGGAGATTTGTGCATTTTGGCAAGTGCGAATTTGTGCAAATATAAATTTGCGGAAATTTGAGAAACTGGAGAAAACTCCAATTTTGTCAATAAGCAGACTATAGAACAAAAGACAATCACTGAAATGCAGACAGAATGGACTTCCAAAATCTGTATTTCTCTTCCCCTTTGCATGTATAAAAGGAGCTTGTGCAAATGGCCAAACTACATAACAATAAGGGATGTCTTGTATTATGCACATTAGGGACCCAGATAATGTAGTCTCCTGGCCAGCCAATTGCTACTTTAGTAGCCTGGTCAAAGAGCTCACTCTGTCACCTGGACTCCTCTTTGACTGATCACTGGTCTCTGTTCTGAAATCCCTTCATATGCTGAGCTCTTAACCAATAAGCTGATGATTCAAGCACAGCCTGGGATGCTTCCCTTAGAGCAGGCATGCACAACCCCAGGCTCAGAGGCCAAATATGGTTCTTTAGGGCTTCTCAGACCACCACACATCCCTCCCCTGCCCCAGTCCCCTGAACACTGATCATTTGGTAGTTTCCTGGATTTAGGGCAGATCCCCTTCCTTCATTCTAAAAGTTTGAAATGCCTCCCCTAAAGCATAAACACTGGTGTCAAGAGTTGGTGCCCAAAGAACAAGTGGCTCCCTCTGCTGGATGCAAAGAGTAAGGTGTGTGGGCCTGGGTGCTCAAATCCCCAGCTGGAGATGCTGCTGACATATCATGGAGGGTGAAGCTATCAATGGCTATTTAGCCTGATGGCTAAATGCTACTATAAGACACCTCCAGTGTCACAGACAGTAGGCCTATGTACACCACTCACAGAGAAACATGACCAGGAAGGTGCTGCTGCACTCATGTCCTACCTGTGGGCTGGCCACTAGGCAAAGAGAACGCCGGATAGACCCTTGGTCTAATCCAGCATGTCTCTTTCAATGTTCTTTATAAGAACTTTGTAATCATAGAATCATAGAATAGCAGAGTTCGAAGGGGCCTACAAGGCCATCGAGTCCAACCCCCTGCTCAATGCAGGAATCCACCCTAAAGAATCCCTGACAGATGGTTGTCCAGCTGCCTCTTGAAGGCCTCTAGGGTGGGAGAGCCCACAACCTCCCTAGGTAACTGATTCCATTGTCGTACTGCTCTAACAGTCAGGAAGTTTTTCCTGATGTCCAGCTGGAATCTGGCTTCCTTTTACTTGAGCCCGTTATTCCGTGTCCTGCACTCTGGGAGGATCGAGAAGAGATCCTGGCCCTCCTCTGTGTGACAAGCTTTGAAGTATTTGAAGAGTGCTCTCATGTCTCCCCTCAATCTTCTCTTCTCCAGGCTAAACATGCCCAGTTCTTTCAGTCTCTCTTCATAGGGCTTTGTTTCCAGACCCCTGATCATCCTGGTTGCCCTCCTCTGAACACGCTCCAGCTTGTCTGCGTCCTTCTTGAATTGTGGAGCCCAGAACTGGACGCAATACTCTAGATGAGGCCTAACCAGGGCCGAATACAGAGGAACCAGTTCTCGTGAGAACCAGTACCTCACGAGAACCACAGATTCTCAAGATGCTCCTCCTCTTATGCCCCACCCCACCCCACAAGACCTCAACTCCAAATACAATGAAACACACTCCAAATTTCAGCCACTAAGTGGCATGCAAGCAAGACGCAAATGAAACGCACTCGATGCGGGCTGACGCTGAGCTCTCGCAGGGTGACAAGGAAATTGATTTGTCATCCAGGCATATTATGCCTAGTGATCCATACAGGAGTGTTAGCTTTCAATTATCCGACATGTTTAGCATGATAAACAAACAAAAAGACAGGACAGCAAGGTGGTCCAGAACATGCAGAAAAGAACAACGGTGGGTGGAGAATAAGAACCTTTTCCCCAATGCGTGTGCCAACGGGACTCCTCTCTCTGCCTCTCTCCGGCAGCTGTCAGAACAGAGGAAGCCAGGCGACTTGAGTTGACGGGTACTTAGGAAGTTGATATGCTCCAAGAGCTCCCTTTGAAGGCCTCTTCAGCTCTGTTCGGCTGCTTGCTCTCTGCTCGGTGGAATGGCCGCGATGGAAAACACAGCGCCTGCTTTCCTGGGCCAACATACTGCAGCATCCAACAAATCAATTGGGGAGCCTTTAAAGTAGCACACTGAGCCAAACCCACACAACAACAACAACACACAACCGTGAACTTGTGAAGATCTCCACCAAGTGAACTATTATTCAGTTACGCATCCAGCCTGTGATTCTCTCTCTCTCTCTCTTTTTAATTTAGTATTTATAGCCCGCCCTATTTTTAGTTGAATTACCATCTGCATTTTTCAATTAAGTGTTACATTTAAGCACATTTGTATATTATCAAACCCTCCATCTACGTGTCTTTTGAGGATACGAAAGGAGGGAAAGGGCGTGAAAAGCGCCTTGCAATTTAATTTGCAAAACCTACTCATCAAAGCCATCTTTTCTATTTCTTTCTTCTTTTGTTATCGCCTGCTACAGTTACAAACATTTTTTTTTAAAAAAAAGGAAGTATTTTATCCATCAGTCACAACTCCACCTACTAAAATTAGCATCATTGTGATTCAGAAGGGAACTCAGTATTCATCTTTTGTGTCGACGACCCTTTGGGTGGTCGCTTATGAATTGACAAGAAAAAGGAAATGCATCACCCCAAAAGGGGTCAATTTGCATAAAATGTGTACATGCTAATTTATATGTATAGATGCCGCTTTAGAAATAATTACTGTAATTTAAAATAGAAATGTGGTACATCGTGCCATAGTGTGGAAGACCGTCGCCAGATGAGAAGTTCTTACATTTCTTTACCTTTAAGCCGGAATTGCACAGTGCAGTTCATCAGATAGAGGACTGCCCTCTCGAAAAGAGTACATATGGCCACCCTAAACCTGGTTTGGTAGTTCCAAATCAACTCCTTTGAGATCTACCATGCATGGCTAGTAGCTGAGTTATAATTACATTGGTAGGTCATAAGTTGCACAGTTTTGCATTGAACAACTGAAAATTTAAATGCTGCATTCATTCATCCATTCATTCATTCACTCCTTCATTCATTTTTAGATTGATATCCTGCCTTTTGAGCTAATGACTTCCAAGGCAGTTTAAAACAGATGCCAGCAATGCAGGGAGAGTGGCTGTAGATCAGGGGCTGGCAACCTGGCACTCTCCAGATGTTTTGGACTACAGCTCCCATAAACCCTACCCAGCAGGGCCAATGGGAAGAGATTGTGAGAGTTAGAATCATAGAATAGCAGAGTTGGAAGGGGCCTACAAGGCCATCGAGTCCAACCCCCTGCTCAATGCAGGAATCCACCCTAAAGCATCCCTGACAGATGCTTGTCCAGCTGCCTCTTGAATGCCTCTAGTGTGGGAGAGCCCACAACCTCCCTAGCTGATTCCACTGTCGCACTGCTCTAACAGTCAGGAAGTTTTTTCTGATGTCCAGCCAGAATCTGGTTTCCTTTAACTTGAGCCCGTTATTCTGTGTCCTGCACTCTGGGAGGATCGAGAAGAGATCCTGGCCCTCCTCTGTGTGACAACCTTTTAAGTATTTGAAGACTGCTATCATGTCTTCCCTGAGTTGGAGTAAAACATTTGGTTCTCATCTCTTGTCTAGATGGAACCTAGCTCCCAGCTGGTCTTGTAAGCCCATTCTCACTTTCATCTTCACCCATTCACTGAACACGTGATAGGAAATGGTGTGCCCCAGTAGGGTCCATCCCTAACCTCCACATATCTGCTGCTTTCAATCTGTCCATATGCAATCAAAGATAAGAATGGGCTTTTACACATGTAGAACAGTTTGTACAGGATGTCTGTATTACAAACCAGATACCCTCTTTTAAGCAGGGCTTGGTATGAAGTGAGTTGGACCAGTTTGCAGATTTGCCAGGCATATTGCAGATTTTTTGGGGGGGGCAGGATCCAAAATTTGTGCATATTTCTGACCAAGTTGTGAAGATCAGTTTGATACCCACCCCCAAATGTGCAAACAAGAAGTTCTAGAGTTTGGGAGGAAAGCCCACAGCTCAGCTTGCAATGGCAAGTCGAGTTGAACATGCCACAGACCCTTGTCAAGCCAAAAAAGAACCAGATTTCTGAGTGACGGAGATCCCTAAGTAGATGATGGTGGTTTCATGACATTGAATCCTCTTCCAAGATCTCTGGTGTCCCGGTTGTTGACCTCAACTTTATGAGCATACAGCAAACAAAACAAAAAAATCTACAGAGGATAGGCTTCCAACTCCCCGCAAATGGATGCATTATAAACAGTGTTGTGTGATAGCCTTCATGAACATATTTTCCTCCACACACACATGTGCTCACACACACATACACAGTGGTGAATATAATAGGGTGACCATATTTGGGAAACCAAAAAAGAGGACACCTAGTGTGTGTGGGGGAAGCAGCTTTCTGAGTCCTGCAAAAAGTACGTTATTCTCCCGCCACCTTAAAGAACCCGATTGGAGTGGAGGAGGAAAAAGGATTTCATTCTGCACCACCACCATCCACTCCAATTGGGGCCTTTTCTATAATGTCCACGAATGACCCACTTTCCCCTTTAAGACCTCAATTGGAGCTCGGGGTGGGGGAACGATGTGCCTCAAGAAAGCATGTCACTCCCTCCTGCCATGCTAATGGCAGCCTTAAAGAGGAAGGTGTGTCATTCCAGGACATTATTGAAAATTATAGAAAATCCCCCCTGACACCATGGAAAGAACAAAAACCAGGACAAATCCGGGGAAATCCTGACAGTTGGTCACCCTAGAATATAAAGGCTTCATCCCCATGCACATTCACTTTGGAGTAAGCCCCATTGAATATAGTGGAGCTTACCTTCTGAGTAAACACAGCTAGGATTGTGCAGGTAACTATTCAGAATTTCAGTGCTATTTCACTCATTTATTTAAAACAGGGGTGCAGAACTTCTTCCAGACCAGTGGCCAAGTTCAATTGCAGAACAGAACTGAGGGGCCACAATCCGGTGGTGGGAAGTCTGAAGGCAAAGGGGGTGTGTGTGCCCCAATACAAAAATAAATAGACATATACCAGCATATTGTAGCTTAAAGCTCTTACTGCCGGTAATTAAGCCTTAGGAGAGACATTTCAACCTTTTCAGAATGGGGAAAGAAAAGCTAAAGAAAAGCTGAGAAACCACGTAAAAACCACTGGTTGCTGGAAAGGGGCAGGACCATCTCGGGAATCCCAGAGAGCTGGGTTGGGACCCAGGAAGTTCAGATTTGGTCGCCAGGCCAGAAGTTCAACACTGAAAACAAAATCAGTTTAAGGAAACTGATAAAGACAATATATCAAATTTTGGTATAACTATGCTTATTACAATAAAATCGTATCATTAGTAGAAAATATTTTAATCTTGAAACAAATACATACATTTAAAATTTAAACAGAATAGTCCACATACAACAAACATCAAACACAAATCCCAAACGCGTTTCAACCATAAAAGGCCTTCGTCAGTGGGAAGAAAATGATATGTGGATTTTAAAAACTTTATACAAATGTTTTAAACAACTTTTTATGCCCCAGATATAGGGAGTTCCTATAGGACCCAAAGTTGGCTCCTGTACATCTTCAAGCATATAACAAAAAAGTCAGGGGACTAGGTACTCCCTCCTGGCTTCAAGAGGCTTGACTCCCAAGTGATATCGCATAACTAATATCTTGAATATAGACAGGTATATGCAGGATAAACTTGGGAGTTTAAATTTTAAATGTATGTATTTGTTTGCCTTTGCCTTCAGACTTCTCACCACCGGATTGTGGCCCCTCAGTTCTGTTCTGCAATTGAACTTGGCCACTGGTCTGGAAGAAGTTCTGCACCCCTGTTTTAAATAAATGAGTGAAATAGCACTGAAATTCTGAATAGTTACCTGCACAATCCTAGCTGTGTTTACTCAGAAGGTAAGCTCCACTATATTCAATGGGGTTATACCAAAATTTGATATATTGTCTTTATCAGTTTCTGTAAACTTATTTTGTTTTCAGGATTGGTTTTGGTTTAAGGTAACACTTTTTCACATTTCAGAAGTTCAACACCCCTTGTCTAAAATCATGGGATTTTAAGAACTCAAAGCAAGGGGAAATAAGAAAGCCAACAGAATCACAGTGGAGAACAGGGAAGAGATATCTGCTCTTGACATACACATAGTAAATCAGTAATTTAACACAAAACATTTCCATAAGTGTCAAAATGAAACAAGACTCGTCAATTAAATAAGGAGACCCTTTCTTCAAAAGCCATTTTCAATTATCATTTATATAGCATTTTAAATGCGATTTGAAAATAGTTGGGGCATTCATCTTTGCAACAACCATGCAAGGAGGGCAACTATTACTCCTGATTTATACGTGGGGGATTGAAGCAGGCAAAGAACTTGGCGAAGGCAAACCCCTGCAAAAGGAATGGTGGAAAGAGAATCAAAACTAAACGGATGAAAAAAGTGTTATCTTAAACCAAAAACAATCCAAAGAACAAAATAGGTTTAAGGAAACTGGTTAGAAACAATGTGCAAAATTCAAGTGGAGCTATACCGGTAGAAATAAAATAGTGTATCCATAGAAAATATATTTAATCATAAAACACATATAGATAAAATTTAAACAGAATGGTCCACAACCAGGATGATCAGGGGTCTGGAAACAAAGCCCTATGAAGAGAGACTGAAAGAACTGGGCATGTTTAGCCTGGAGAAGAGAAGATTGAGGGGAGACATGAGAGCACTCTTCAAATACTTAAAAGGTTGTCACACAGAGATGGACCAGGATCTCTTCTCAATCCTCCCAGAGTGCAGGACACGGAATAACGGGCTCAAGTTAAAGGAAGCCAGATTCCAGCTGGACATCAGGAAAAACTTCCTGATTGTTAGAGCAATATGACAATGGAATCAGTTACCTAGGGAGGTTGTGGGCTCTCCCACACTAGAAGCATTCAAGAGGCAGCTGGACAACCACCTGTCAGGGATGCTTTAGGGTGGATTCTTGCACTGATCAGGGGGTGGACTCAATAGCCTTGTAGGCCCCTTCCAACTCTGCTACACTATGATTCAATGGTTCAGACATACAACAAACAATAATCCCAAACACGTTTCGACCCCAAGTCTTCATCAGCGGGAAACGAAGCACTACACCCAAATCTCTATCTGCTGAATAACACCGCCTCTGCATGCCTTGACTGACATACGCTTGCATTTTCCCCCTTTTTTTACAGTCTCAGAAATAGGTCTCTTGTGATGACTGGCAACTGGGAGTTCCAATTGGGCCTCGAAAGCATCTGGCACATTCATCAACAAACAAGACTCCGATCTTGCCTGGTATTGCTCCTAATAGGCAAGGCCAGGAATGAATCATTATTACTTTTTTATCATGGGTGACTTTCCTTCAGCTTGATTTGAAATCAACTCAATATTTTACCAAGCTCTCTCAGTTTGAGAGAAAAGGAAAATGTGTTTTGTTTCCTGAGAGTTCCCTGTTTTTCTTTCTCAGATTGCACTCCTTGAATACACAGTCACACTGATGGTTCTGCATTCACACATAACATCATATACACCTTGTCAATTGTAACTGGGTTTCATTTATCCTCCACTTACTTTACAAGGCCAGCTGTAAAGGAGAGGCACTTGAACATTCAACTACCACACCTCCCCTCCCCAGCCCATGAAAAACCAGAGGGGGTTGTAGGTAGGGATGGGCAAACAAGTGATGTGTGGGATTGCTTGGATTTTCTGATCATCATTTTGCTGTTCGTCTCATGCCCAATTCCCATTTGCAATCATGAACACTGTTTGTTCTGCCCAAGTGGGAAATGTGCACAGACCAAACTGCAATCAAACAGGGGATTTGTGCAAACCTTCTCAAATTTGCACAAATTAGGAAATTTGCACAAATCCAACTGGGAATTGGAAATGTGATGAACGTGAGCGTGGGTTGGATAATTTGCAAATATTTTCCACAGACACATGCTTGCCTTGGGGGCTTTGGACAGGCCCCACTCATAAGTCCTGCAAGCAAAAATGAAATCCTCACACATCCCTAGTTATAGATCTGGGTGGGCTGCAAAAGTCACAAAATGACATTGGCATGCCATTTTCTGCAAGAGAACAAACCCAAACAGAGAACCTACTCACCACATGTGGAGACAGATTGATCAGGAGGATCAGAGGCACACCTGGAGGTACTGAGCCTAGATCCAGTTTCCAAGTCCCAGCCTGACCCGGAACTCGTCAGCCACAAGTCCCTAGAGTCAGAGACCTCCAAACTAGAACCTCCAATAATGCTGACTACTACTTGGGTGGCCACTTGAAAATAACCAAAATAGAGAAGAAGCATCACCCCGCTAGAGGGGAACGCTGTCATCAGATGACCTGTGTGCCCACCTGCCCAGTCTGATGCCCAGAAGCTGCTAACTGTTGATAGGCAACTCCAAGGCTCTATTCTCCATTCTTATGGTAGTTTAAACCAGGCAGCCCTTCAAATTCAAGACACCTGCAACCCTAACATCTCCTGAGGGCTTGATCCTTTCTACAGTAGGGCCCCTATGCTCCTCAGTGTCTGCTCACAGGCAAGGCATAGGCCAGAAGCTGAATGGGTGGTGTCATGGTGGACTGCCTCCTTAAGGCTCTTGCACTCTCCCAGGAGGGACTGAAGTTTGGGAAAGTATTCAGGCCCAAGGGGGATAAAAGGTAAAAGCCTGTTGAGCTCCAGTACTAGTTGGAGATACTTGTTTCTTATTCCAACAATCTGGTTGGAGCTATCCAAGGTCCTGTAACTCCAGCGTGGCCCTCTTGAGCCTCAGGCATCTATTGTGTCTCAACAGCACCTATCCATGTTCAGGATACAATTCTGAACTTCTACTCTGGGAAAAAAAATGCCCTGTTGATTCCTGTCTGCTATGCTACTGCGAGATTCTCTCTACAAAGACAAAAAATGAAACAAAACACACAATTGTATCAAATCACCTTGGGTTTTCATGTGCTTTTCTTAGGGCTTCCATGTACCCAATGGTTGTATCAACCATCTCTATTTGCATTTGTATATGGCTCCACTGGGACCCATGTTTAAGTCAGATAGTAAGGCTTGTTGCAGTATAAAGTTTGAACTAGGGATATCAGAAAAAAAATCTGCAATGGATTCAAATAAGTTTGGATTTCTATGAATCTGGGTCACCAATTCCATGGCAGACCAGATTTTTCCCTGTTGCACAAACTTGCAGAACACTTTTCGATTCTGTTTTTGTTCTTTCTGGGATTGTATGCAAGTTTAGCCATATTCACAAAAATGCATTTCTTCCCCAGAGGCTAACACATGAAAATACAGATGGAGGATGCATTTGCACACATGCACATTTTTGGAAGTCCATTCCTGCCAGAATTTTACATCCACCTGTTACATGGCCTATTGCTTCTTGGAATTGATGGCATTTCCTGCATAGGTCTGTTGTTACATTGTTATCTTTAATGATATATTTTTGGTAGTTCTTGATTGCTATAACTAGATCCTGTATTATTATTATTATCATCATCATCATCATCATCATCTAGCTAGACACCTTAATCACCTGGAAAACCCAAACAGGCTCCTCTCAAAATTTAAATCAATTTTAATTATGTTAATGGTGACATGATTATTACACAGCGCTGGAACAGCCCAGAGCAAGGAATCTGGCAGAGGTCACTTCTCTCCTGCTCAAATGGTCTCATCTTTGATTTTATGTTTCTTCCTGCAGATAAGAAATGCCTCCAGCTCCAAAACCTCCTGAGTGGCAAATGACAAAGACTTGAACTACAGGAATCAACACAGCCAAAGACATACATCTCTGGGGTTGGCCGGGGGGGGGGGGAGTTGGGGTTGAAAAAGAACAGGCAGGGGGAGGGTTAAGTGACCATCCCTGGCCCAAAGTTTCTACTGTGGAAAATTCCATCATCCCAGGCTTCATTTCCACAGGAAAACAAACTTTTGAGCTTGAGACACTCTCTTCAATTCTTCTAGGGATGATTCTCATCCTTTATATGTGAGTTTTTAATAAAAATGTATCCAAGTTGCAAAATTATCCATATTCAGGAATAGAATTACATGAGATGATGATGATGATGATGATGATGATAGAATTCAAAACTGGGCTTTAATTGCTTTGGTCTTAAAAGTCTGGATTTGTAATCCCTGTATACCCAACCATGCCACAACTCCCATGAACCTTCTCCATCAGCTTTGCTACTAGAGCTGATTGGACTTGTAGGCCAAAATACTGGGGGGTCAGGTTTCACAAGTTATATTGAGGTTTTATATAGTTACAATGCATGCCCACTATTGCCTTTTAGGCTTCACAAGCTACTCTCCCAGTAACTCAACTGGTCTTGACTGAACTCCATGGTCCACAACCAACCTTATATATTTATGTTTTGCAATACTGGGGAGAAATGCAAACTTTTTTAAAAAAAAATCTGTCAAAAGTCCCAAGGATTGGAGATACAGAGAGTTGACTTGGTAATGTCACAATCACTGGGCAACCACCATCTTCCATAGTCCTCCTCTGTCCCCAACTTAAACTGGCCCAACTTGAATGTTCAGAGCTTAAGCTGGGAAAGAAAATGCTAATTCATGCTAAACATAATAAGGGCAATCTCAAACTTGACCCTGTTATGAGTTATGCAGAACAAGCTACATCTGTCATCTCAGAACTTCTGGCTGGAATTCAATAAATAGCAATTCCAGAGAGGGTGTTGTCTTGGACTTCTCTTCTCTAAAGTTCTATTAGTTTATTATTTATTATATTTATATCCCACTTTTTTCCCAATTGCAAGGAACCCAAAACAGCTTACATGGTCCTCCTCCTCCTCTCCATTTTATTCTTGCAACAACACTGTAAGAAAGGTTCAGCTGAGGCTCAGTCACCCAACGGGCTTCATGGTCAACTGTGAACAAGAACCTGGATCTCCCAACTCTTCTTCCGGTACTCTAAGCACCACACAACACTAGTTTATAGGCTTTGGATTTAATTTTCCTCTTTGCTGCATCATGAAAACTATTCCTTATCTGTGACTGTTGTCCTATTTGGTTGTGATGAAGATGATGATGATGATGATATCTTATTGCTTGCATGCCACTTTGGGATTATTTTATCATGAAAAACAGGTAAAGGAGATGTAAAAAAAGAATGAAGCAAAGAAAAAGACTGAGACACACACACACTAGCAGTGAAGGCCATTTGCTCTGATATCAGTGGAACTGTAAATCCACTCCAGGTTCCAGTCCGAAACAGCCAGAACGCTAAAGAAGCTATCCAAGGTGCAGAACCTATTTTGGGGTTGGGATTCAGCACCTTGGATAGCTCCTTTAGAGTACTGGCTGATTCTGACTAAAACCCAGAGTGGATTCATAGCCCCAACAAAACCAGAGCCACCAGCCGCCGCTGCATACTGATACACACAACACACTTGAGTTTACACTGGATTCCCTCCCTATGTTATAAACCTGGACACATCACTGACAGATGAAAAGCTTGTTTTACAAAGGTTAATATGGCCCAGATGCTCACTGTCTCTGCTGAGCCGGTTTCCCTTTCAATGTTCAGATGCATTTGCTTGTGCGGAAGAGTCAGAAATCAGAGGTTGGTTCAGCGCAGGGACTGGGGGATCAAAGGCAATGACTGTGACAATGAATAAACGAGCAACACTTGGCAAAGTCAGCCATATCGAATGACAACAGACCTGGCTTTTCCCAACCTGCCGCTCAGACCTGGCTGTGCCTTTCTAAACACTTCTTCACGGCGAAATGCCCTGCAAGACCCCCTCTGCATGCTGATGAGGAATTTACCGTAAGTACAGAGTGATGCATGCTGGGACAAACAATTCAAATGCCGCATTTATGCTCGCAGGGCCGGAAGAGGCTTTGACCACCCTGGGAAGAGGTTTTGCAGCCCTGGTGGAAAACTCATTGAAAACGTCCATTCAGCAGGCTGCAGTAAACTCAGCGCAAACTCTGTGTCACGATTTATTTGGATGGAATTGAATGTCACCACTGACCCATGGCTGAGGATAGCCAGACTCACTCAAATCTGCACTTGGCGGGCACCCAACGTGCCACCGCTGCAGCCTGCCTGTACCAGGCCTCGAGGGCTGGAAAACCATTTCCTTGCACATGAAAGCTTTATATAAATATGCCTTTGGGGGGGGGGGAAGGTCCCCTCTCAACTCTTCATGTGCTCCTTGCAAAGAAGAAGCATGAGGAGCAAAGCAACCATGTTTCTCTCTCACCAGCAGAGGGAGGCACAGTTGCTCACTGGCAACAGTGGTGGTGGCCTCTTTCCGGCTGCCATTTATGCGACGTTATTTCTGGAGCCTCCACTGTGGCACACAACGGAGGCTCCAGGTGCGAGCGGATGGCTGCTGAGCACTCATCGGACCTTGCATGTGCTCAAAGTGTGGGTCCACGTGCATGCTGCAGGTGTCCGAATGGGTCGGTGGGGTGGGGACATGGAAGAGATGAATCTGACTTCTATACAGATGATGGGACAACATCGTACACCTCAAGGCATCAGATTAGTTTAGGGGATGCAGTGCTGGAGAATGCTAAGAGTTGGAGAATTGTTCTTTCTGTCTAAATATTTGAGGATTGTGTCCTTAAAGAACTATGGAAAGCTCCCATGTGATGACAGCACAGAACGGAAGGGAAGAGGGAGAGAGAGAGAGGGAGAGAGAGAAGGGTGACATGAGGTTATTGGTCTTGATAAGAGTGACAGATTAATTGCCACAAGCTCCATCAGATGAGCGTTTTTTGCACGCTCATTACTGAACACTCATGAATTTGTGTGGGTCCCTCTCATAACATTGTCTGCCTCCCTCATGTCTCCCACCCCTTCTAGCCTTCTTTGCGTGACAAAAGAAAGACCCCAGTAAAGTCCAAATGATTGTTTTGAGATGGAAGTTGCCGCTATCTCCTGCAGCGGGATCAAAACGGCCCATTGAATGGGCCACGTGCACGTTGTTTACTTCCTCTTTCAAAAGAGGAAGTAATGAGGGACAAACACACAGGCGGAGAAGCGACAGGAAGGACACATGATTCCCCCCTCCCCCCAGTGTGATGAAGCTAAACATGCTCTTCGGACCTTTAGAAAAGATGGATTGAAAATGCCAAGCCAACCCAAAACAGAACAAATACGTAAACTAGCAACACAAAAAACCCAAGGTAGGAAATTATTAGATCTCTCTTGACTTTGATTTGTTGTGCACACCAACATTGTTAATGTACAAAATGGTTTGGGGTCATTCAATAAAAAAATGGGGGGGAAATGAATATGCATGTGAAATTGTAAAGTAACTAACAAAGAAAAGGTTTTTAAAAATTGTAAGCATGATAGTGGCATTATTTGAATCAATGAGACAGCTGTAATAATAATGCTGGGCAGACTTCTGGTTGCCCCCATCTCAAAGAGGCTATCGCAGAGGCGGGAAAGGTTTAGAAAAGGGCACAGGGGATGATTAAGCGGTTGGAACATCATCCTTACCTGGAGAAGCTACTGTGTGTTTATTTTGGTTTGCATTCAGTTAAAAGATGGTGGGGCAGCATCGTTGAAGCTTATACAATGATGAATGATGCCTCAGGGTGAAGGAAATAACTCTACCTTCCACTCTAATACCAGCTAAATTAATTTATTATTTATTTATTGCATTTTTATGCCACCCAATAGCTGGAGCTCTCTCATCGTCACACAATGAAACTCATCATCACACAGTCAAATTGATTGGCAGTCAGTTTCGTGGGCAGTCCCCCTTCACACAACACATTATTTGCTTATGGAACTCCTTGCCACAAGATGTTTTTTTTAAAAAAAAGATTGAGATGGATTGGGCAAAATTCAGTCAAATAAGGGCCGTTCGCCATGGCAGCAAAATCGGACCCTCCATGTTCCAAGACAGTGTATCTCTGAATACCAGATCCTGGGGGGCCCACAATAGGGAAGGCCTTCAAGTTCTGTATGTGAGGTTCCTGAAGGCACCTGCCTGTCTAATACTGAACTAGAATTCACTTTCTGTGCTTCAAGCAGTTGAGCACCATCTCACTCTTTCCCCTCTCCCAGGTTTTCCCCAGCTCTTTGTGGGGGTGGGTTGCCCCTTTAGAGTTTGAACTCCCCCCCCCCCGTTCAGTCCTTAGGGTTCCCTCAGACTTGCTAATGCCTCCCTCTTGTTTCACAGCAGGTCCATTTCGGCTCCATTTCCGTCAGCACTCAGCACCCGAACTTGCTATTAGAGGGATTGTTTGAACAATTAATTCTTGAAAATGCATTCTTATGCACACATGCTAAATAGTTCCATATTTGTGTTACTGGGTTACTAAATTTGTGGGGGGGGGAGAGAAATACTTGATTCAAGCATGCAGGTACCCAGCTGATTGGAGCAAACAGAGCATTACAAAGAGGAATTAGAAGTTACCTGTTTGCATGGGGGGGGGCAAAGTGAGGTGGGAGCATGCATGGACTATTCCACATTGCCTACAGCCAAATTAACAGAACGTATTGTACTCTGTTCTCCGCTTGAAGCAAAGCTAGGTTTATTTTGAGGGAGCGGGGAGGGAAGGAGGTGTTGGGGGAAAGTGGCAGTGATTAAAACTTGGGCGAAAGCGCAAGCATCCAGCCTTAAAAATGCCTGGTGGCCTCCTTCGGGTAATGTTTTTGTCCTCTGCATGCAAAAATGCAACCAAAAGGAGGAGTAATAGATTATCTTCTCAATGGTGAAATTTTCTAATCTGTTCTGATAGTTGTCGAGTGCAAAATGAGGGAAGTTAGACATCTGTTCCTTAGTGTGTCTGTCTTCCCCTGGATACCATTAGTACCCACCCGGAGTGCTGTTCTAATTTGATCCATTTCTCTGCCACCACTGCACCTAACATGAACCTCACCTACTGTCCCATTGTCCCTAACTTCCTGGGGCAGCAGGGTGGGCTCTCAGGTGAGGAACTCTGGGAGATGTCAGGAGCCATGGGATGAGGGTCTCATGACTCCCACCTTTTATGGACACTGCCGTACGTCATAAGTGTGGGCAACTTGTGGCTCTCCAGATGTTTCGGCCTACAACTCCCATTAGGTCTAGCTAGCACAGCCAATGGTGAGGAATGATTTGGATGGCTTTAAAAGGGGGATGGGAAAATTCCTGGAGGAGAAGTCTGTCAATCACTACTAGTCCCAATTGCTATGCGCTACACCACTATCTGAGGCAGTAAGCCTATCTACACCAATTGTTGGGGAACATGGGTGGGAGGGTTCTGTTGACTTTTGGGTCCCTGGTTGACAGGTACTTGGCTATTGTGTGAACTAGATGGACCCTTGGTCTGATCCAGCAGGGTTCTGGTGAGGACATAGGCTAAGACCTCCTGAGGACCATAAGTTGTCCAGTCTTACCATAGATGCTGGTAACCACAAGAACTACATTCCATGGTTCCCACTGCTATCACCCAACATGGGCTCTTCCAGTTCCCAGAAGAGCCCATGTAAGAAGATGTAGACACCATATCTGGCAATGTAGGGGCATATAGCCTGATGCATGCTGGGCCCAAATTTGGCCCTTGAATTATTTTTACCTAACATTAAGAGAGCATTTGGCACCATTCTCCACTTCGTCCAGATTGTTTTCTGCTGCAGACTGGGTGGGGCAGAGTAGGGGGTGGGGGGCAGACAGGCAACCACCCCTCACTACCCCCTGAGGGAGCCGTAAATAATTTTGTGGCTGGCCTTTATGGTGTTAGACATTTTAGTAACTGCAGACACAGAGGACTTAATACCTTCAATATGGAAGTAATAAAAATTCAATAACCCAACCTTAAAAAGGAGACACTAAGTTCTTTTTGAGGGAACTGCTTTCTCACCATGAATGGGACGGAGCAAGATGGGATATTCCCCTTTGATATACCCTGTTCTGCACACAAGCAACCAAAACAAGAAAGTCACACTGCACTAGAAAAAGTTTGCTCATTTAAGAGGATAATTTAAGGTCACTGGATTAAAAAAAACAAAAACAAAAAACCCACACACGCCAATGAATCCAGCCTGGTAATTATCAGCATAACCGTAGGGTGTAATTGTGATTTGTCAAGGTAATGATCATAAAACATAACATTTGTGACACAGTTCACTCTGTACTTGCAAATCTCTGCTTATTTCCAGATTTGGAGAGCTTCTTTTGGAAAGCGATGAGGCAGGAACTCTAGCACCGAAAAAGCAGGAGATGTTGGAAAATAGCCATCCAAAGTTGCAGGGAGTTTGAGGCAGGAAGAAAGGAGGGGGCTTTGTACAAAATGAATCACCCTGTTCAGAGCAGCCTGCATACAGCTGCAATCCAAGCAGACTCCCAATGGGGTGGTAGCTTTAGGAGTCAGTGTGGTGTAGTGGTTAGAGTATCAGACTAGGGCCAGAAAAACCTTGGTTTTAATACTCACTCAGCCACTGGATGATCTTGGACCACTCCCAGTATTCCACCCTAAACTGAATCCTGCCTCTTTGTTAGCCAATGCAGGGATTATAGAGTGGTCAATTAAGCATGCAAATGGTCAGACACAGGCAAGCAATGAGAGCCAGTGTGGTGTAGCAGCTAAGGTGTCGGACTGGGAGTCAGGAGATCCGGGTTCTAGTCCCCACTTAGCCATGGAAGTCATGAGACCCTCATCCCATGTGAGTCATGAGACACTCATCCCACTTGGCCATGGAAACCCACTGGGTGACTTTGGGCCAGTCACAGACTCTCAGCCCAACTCACCTCACAGGGTTGTTGTTGTGAGGATAAAATAGAGAGGAGGAGGAGGAGGAGGAGGAGAAGGAGGATTATGTATGCCGACTTGGATTCCTTGGAAGAAAAAAAGGTGGGATATAAATGCAATAATAAATAAATAAATAAATAAATAAATAAGTGGGCTCAGGATAAAACAGGAGTGGTCAAAAGAACAGGCAGAGACCAAAACACAACTAAGCAGTCAGATACATTACACAGTCCAGAAGCAGCATCAGAAAGAAGTCCCAGGGTCAGTATCACAGAACATCAATCACAGGATAAAGTACAAGGCACTGGAGCTGCTGCCACAATGTTCTTTCCAATGTTGGTTAGACAAACACTGAAGGCTTTTAAGAAACTGAAGGCTTGTCACAGTAGAGGCTGTGCTCCACCCAGGGCTCAGCTGAAATACATTAGAGCTCTTTGGTCACAATCCTACTAATGAGGTGCCTCCTTCCTTCTGAGTAGACCGCTGCTGCAGCCTAGTACTCCATCGAAGTTGCCTAAGCTGGGCCTGCCTCCTCTGCTACTACTGCTCCCTTGGACGTGTGTGTAAGGTGGCCATATGGAAAGGAGGGCAGGGCTCCTGTATCTTTAACAGTTGTATTGAAAGAGGAATTTCAGCCGGTGCCATTTGTATGCATGCAGCACCTAGTGAACTCCCCTCTTCATCACAACAGTTAAAGCTGAAGGAGCCATGCCCTCTTTTGTATCTGGTCAAGAGGGGAGCAGTCACAGGTTCTCAGCCTAACCTACCTCACAGGGTTGTTGTTGTTGTGAGGATAAAATGGAGAGGAGGAGGAGGAGGAGGAGGAGGAGAATGTATGCCACTGTGGGTTCCTTGAAGGAAAAAAGGTGGTATATAAATACAATAAATAAATAAATAAATAAACTAGAGTGATGCATGTGCCTGCAATGCCTGCTGGTGTGTGTGGCCTAGGTAGGCTGCTTCTCTGTCTGCTTGCTTTGCCTGTGGCTGTTAACAACAGTACTGTTTGTGATACTTTGGAAGAAAGCAAGATAGGCAGGCCAGGTCAGCAGAAAGCAAACATTGGGAGTAGCTCAGGATGAACAGCCACGGGCTGATGTTGAACCCTCCCAGGCCACCCAGGCCAGCATCTGCTGCTTGAGGTGGATGCCTCACTCTGAACATAAGAAGAGCCCTTCATCTAGCACAGCATTCTCTTCACACAGTGGCCAACCAGCTGGCCATAGGAAACACACAAGGTAGGATATGACTTCAACAGCACCCTCCCATCCATGCTCCCCAGCCAGTGACATACAGAGGCATACTCTCTCTTGACACTGGAGGCAGCATATACTCATCAGGACTAGTAACCAGTAATAGCTTTGTCCTCCATGGATTTGTCTAATGCCCTTTCAATGCCACCCATGTTGGTGGCCATCACTACATCCTGTGGTAGCAAATTCCAAAGTTCAACAATGTAGTCCTGTGAAGAAGTCCTTCCTTTTATCTGCCCTGAATCACTTTCATGGGCTGACCCCTTTGGGTTCTAGAATTATGGGAGAGGCCACTGTTGACTTTTTCCACATGGGCCGGATCTACACTACTGCTTTAAAGCACTTTATAACAGTTATAAAGCACTTCAACTGCTTTAAAGCACTATAAAACTGTTATAAAGTGCTTTAAAGCAGTAGTGTAGATCCGGCCATGGCGCATAATAGTTGACTACAGCTCTATCATGTATGCACTCTTCAAATACTTAAAAGTTTGTCACACAGAGGAGGGCCAGGATCTCTTCTCGATCCTCCCAGAGTGCAGGACACGGAATAACGGGCTCAAGTTAAAGGAAGCCAGATTCCGGCTGGACATCAGGAAAAACTTCCTGACTGTTAGAGCAGTACGACAATGGAATCAGTTACCTAGGGAGGTTGTGGGCTCTCCCACACTAGAGGCATTCAAGAGGCAGCTGGACAACCATCTGTCAGGGATGCTTTGGGGTGGATTCCTGCATTGAGCAGGGGGTTGGACTTGATGGCCTTGTTAGGCCCCTTCCAACTCTGCTATTCTATGATTTTATTATTCTATGTCCCCCTTACTAACCCTTTTTCCTAAGCTAAGCAGTCCAAGGTGCCATAAGCTTTCTTTATAGGTCACAGCCCTTTCATCATTTTAGTTGCCTTTTTCTGTCTAACGATAGGGCCGGCTCTCTCATTATGATGCAATGCAGTCTGATTTAGCTCATAATAGGGCTTGAAACAAACCAACAGGCCTGTTTCCTTAGCTTCAAGGGGGAGAAATTAACTTCCAATTCCATGTTGAGCAGGGCGAATTTCCCGTCACAAATCCAAAGTGGCACCAAAAGGTAGGGGTTATTTGCATGGGGCAGAGGCGAGCATGAGGAAAGGTGTTGCCTAGAGCTTTTACACCAGCACTCTCTCGCACACATACTGCACTGTGTTTCCTCACTTGACAGGGCAAACCAGGGTGGGTAGGAAGGGAGCAGGTCTTTAAGTTCTTAGCAGATGACTGGAACTGTGCCATTGCTGCCTATTACTCAGAGATCCACTACAAAAGTGATTGCTTACCGCAATAGAGGCTGCTTCTGCACTTGGTTGTAAGAACTTTCTCAGCTGTGCATCAGCAGCATATGCTCTGGATTAGAGGCGATTATCATAAACATGTTCAGGTTTCATTAGGCTGGAACCCTGAAATCAGCGCACGTGTTACATGTTTCCAGGTCCCCCCCGCCCCCAAGGGAAATGCTCGCCTCCGAGAATCAACGGTAGGCCACGCAAGCTGCCTGCTTCAGGAGTTGACATGAATAATGTCCTTCCTCACACCATCTCAGCAGAAGCTGGGGTGAGCCTGGCGTAGGGAAAACTTGAGTTCAACTTGACTGACAGATTTGGTTTTGCCCTCCCTGATTCCACAAGCGACGGGAAGTTCTTGGGTTCGTTTCCCTGGTGATGAGAGTGAATGCACTGAGAGTCATAGTACCTATTTCAAGAGCACAGGCCCATTTTAATTTACAAAAGGTACAGATTGAACAGAAGGGAAGCAGGCATAACTCCCCCACTCCAACAAGGCAGCACTGGTTCCTGAAAAACACATCAGTCTCAAAAAATCAATAGCTGGTAGGGATGACCAGATATTTCAAGTACATTTCCGGGGACTCCCTCCTATTCTCACCTTCAACTCTCTTCCAAGGGGAAAACTCCCTTTTTATTTTCATACAGATTTTTTTTTCTTCAGATGGATACATGAATGTATACCCTCCCCCATTGGTAAGGACAAACACCTGAAAAAAATGATGCATAGAATCATAGAATAGTAGAGTTGGAAGGGGCCTATAAGGCCATCAAGTCCAACCCCCTGCTCAATGAAGGAATCCACCTTAAAGCATACCTGTCCAGCTGCCTCTATTATGGGAGAGCCCACTACTTCCCTAAGTCATTGGTTCCATTGTCGTACTGCTCTTACAATCAGGAAGGTTTTCCTGATGTCCAGATGTAATCTGGCTCCCTGGGCATTTTTAGCCTGGAGAAGAGAAGACTGAGGTGAGACTATCAAGTACTTGAAAGGTTGTCACACAAAGGAGGGCCAAGGTCTCTCTTCAGTCATCCCCGACTGCAGGTCACAGAATGATGGGCTCAAGTTACAGGAAGCCGGATTCCAGCTGGACATCAGGAAAAACTTCCTGACTGTTAGAGCAGTATGACAATGGAACCAATGACCTAGGGAGGTCGTGGGCTCCCCCACACTAGGGGCAGCTGGACAGCCATCTGTCAGGTGTGCTTTAAGGTGGATTTATGCATTGAGCAGGGGGTTGGATTCGATGGCCTTATAGGCCCCTTCCAACTCTTACCATTCTATGATTCTATAAAAACACAAATATTGTCGGTAACATGGATTCACTGTGGTGGTGCTCTATATATTGCCTTAAAAACCAGCTCTGTCATTGAGCTGCCTCTTGCTTTCTCTTCCATACCAGATTTTTCTTCTTAAAATGCAAAACTGAAGTGTTGGGTCTCCCCCCCCCCCCCGCCGACTCCTCTGGACCTATATATAAAAACTGTGAAGAAAGAAAGCCTCCCGAACTCCAAGTAGCATGCTGTTTCTCCAAACGACGGGGAATTTTAATGAACGACAGACGCGACACCCTCTTCCGCACAGTTGGCTCTCCTCTTCAACTCCCTGCATTTCCCGGATCCTCCCTGCCTTGAAACTCATCAGAGCTATTTCAGACACAGTTTCACCCCCACTCACTTCCCCTTGCCATACATGCCCACAAACCCACCAAATGGCACAACGCCTCTTGCTACGTTGATGCTGGAGGTGGAGAAATGATGACTGTCTCTCTCGGGCCTCTTGCTTTGCTCCCACGGAACATTTGTGTCTCCCCTCACCCACCCACAAGCAGTTCCCAAGGAGATGGCATCTTCATCCACCTACATAAGAACATAGACAGCTGCCTTATACTGAGTCAGAGCCATGATCCATCGAGCCCAGTGTTGTCAACACTGACTGGCAGGTGCTATCTGAGATTTCAGGCAGGATTCTTTTCTTGCTCTGCCTCCCTCACATCAAACACCCACTATGTTCACAAGGTCTCAGTCCTAGGGCTCTCCAAATGCACTCTCAATCTAACCAAAAAAATGGCGAGATAGATGATGGTTCCAAAAGCCACCTCGGGGTAGAGATGGGCGAACACGCTGTATTCACCATCATGCAGATTCTACAAGCACCAAACTGCCTTATACTGAATCAGACCCATGATCCACCCAGCCTAGTATTGTCAACACTGACTGGCAGCTGCTCTCTGAGGTTTCAGGCAGGATTCTTTCCTTGCTTTGGCTGGAGATATCAAGGATTGAACCTGGAGCCTTCTGCGTAGAAAGCATGTCTTCTATTACTGTGCTGCAGTCCACACCCTTGGCTCCTAAGGGTTAGCTGAAGTGTGACCAACTGGACAGAGATGGAGAGGTGCTGGTTTCCCCTCTTGCACCCTACCCCATCTCCGTCCTGCTCAAGATCTCCTTCAGGGCAATGAGTTACTAACAGCAAATATGCCTGGGCATTTTGAATGGGCCTCAAGACCCCAAGGATTTGATGCTGCTCTGATTTTGGACGAGATCCATCTGCAGACTTCAGCTTAGCCAACATTCCAGCACGGCTGCCAGAATCAAATGCTGAACACACCATAAATAACCCAAATGAAGAGTGTTTACTCATCAAACAGAAAGATCCACAGGGGACAGTATAATCTGGGATAGGATAGGAGCAAAGGAAATAGCCCGTTTGGGTCATAACAACTTAAGTTACGACCCTGACTTCCCAAAGTGGATTGAATATGTGAGCAGTGTTAGCATGATCAGAACATTGGTGCCTTTTCCCTTTGAGGAAAGGCTTTACAAAAGGCTTTGGAGTTGCTGTTGCTTAGAGAAAAGGCAAGTCAGACTGGCATCAAAACACTGGAGTGTGCGGTGCTCCAGTTCAGGGTTCTAGCCAGCCATGCCCTTTGGAGGATGTTCCGTTCCATTCTACCTTCCTGTTCTGCATGGATGGTGCCATTTCTGTCCCATAAAGATCCACACAGAGAGAACAGTATGGAATATGATTAAAAGGGAATGAGACAGGCTGATAGCATTCCACAGGAAATGGAGACAGTGGATAGAAGGGGGTGATTTTTTTAAAAAATGCAGCCCCCAAATACCCCCCCCCAATTTATAGGCTGTTTATTAGGGGGCATGTTATCAACTGGTAGGGTACTTTGAAGAGTTTGGAGACTTCCCATTGCTGTTGCTATAATCCTTTTCCTTCTCTCTTTCACATGTCAGCCTCTCAGTAGCTGGCTTCTGGCAGCCACCATTGTTTACCCACAATGCCCCATATGCAGCCCCATTCCAGGGCATTCTTTGTTGGGGAACGATGGCTGCTTGTTAACTATTCAGTCTGCTACCCAGGTACTAACAGTTCACTGGAAAGACTTGTTATGATTCTTTATCTTTACACTGGAATTGGACAGGACAGACATTCAAAGAGAGGACGGTCCTCTGTAAGAGAGGACGGATGGCCACCCTACTAGCTCCCCATCCAGTGCATCACCACAGATTCATTTTCTTTTTTTAAGAAAAGCATATTCAGATCACCCAAAATATACAAACCTGGGAATTCCTATTTTGCAAGGAAATGTTTCTGTCGACAGTTAATATTTCATGCATCTGCCAGCAGACCTGCAGAAAAAGGGCTCATTCACCGCCCTGCCTACAAACCATCTGTCTACTTAATCTGGAACAAGCATACCTGTTATCATCTGTCAAATGTCAGAGGCAGATGTACAAATCCGGGGACCGTCAGTTACAACCTGTGATTCCAGCAGCCATTCAAAGAGACGGCATTTGGATTTCCTGCATTTACTAACGTTTCCTTGGAAGCTTCAATGCAAAAAAGAGATCTGTCTTTATTAAGTGTGTTCACACTTGGCACAGTAGGGGCTTCAAGGCAGGCTGCTTGCCTGATCACCTAGGGTGAGTTAAAAGTCTTCTCTAGGTGACTAGATAGATTTATGAAATCCAGCTCATTTAAAAAACAGACAAAAAGAAACCCTCTTCCTTACAATCCAGAAATGACTGGCGTGAGTGCAGCCAAGCAGATTTATTTGCAAGGATAAGCTTATTATTGTCTTTAATTGATGTGCAGTGCCTCATATATATTAAGTGTTTTACAAGTAACACATTCCATCATCATACGTGCCAGCATAAAACAGACAGAACTGCCAGCAAGCTGTTTTCCGGCTGTAGGAATTCTTGTAATGCTTTTGGCAACTTTTCCCATGTTGTTCCTCTCCCTACTAAAGCTGCAGCCCTTTTTTCTCCCCACTCTCAAACAATATTTTTAAAGGTTGTTTTTTCTTTCTCCCCAGAGTTCCTGTTAGAACACTCCCGAAAATAGCACAGATATGCCTCTTTCTTCATCCCAAAGTAGAAGTATCCCAAAGTATTCCAACCCAAATACAGAAAAGAAAAGAAAAGAAAAGAAGATTTAAGTGCTTCCTTGAACTTTCTTGGCATTCTAACAGCTTCAATCAAGCACAGTGTCTGCAGTCACTTTAATCATATCTTGAGCACTACTGCAGTGTAGTGAATAGAACATTGGACTGGATGTCATGAGATCTGAGTTCAAATCCCTACCCAGGCAAAAAGCTTTCCATGTGGATTTAGGCAATATACAATGTCTTCACCTAGGCTACTCCACAGGGATATTTATTTGTTTATTTATTCCGTTTCTATACTGCCCAATGAGCCTCGTGTGGCGCAGAGCGGTAAAGCAGCAGTTTCTGCAGCTGAAACTCTCCCCATGGACTGAGTTCAATCCCAGCGGAAGCTGGTTTCAGGCAGCCGGCTCAGGTTGACTCAGCCTTCCATCCTCCTGAGGTCGGTAAAATGAGTGCCCAGTTAGCTGGGGGAAAGGTAATTAACGGTCAGGGAAGGCAATGGCAAACCACCCCGCTATAAGGCCTGCCAAGAAAATGTCAGCGAAAGCTGGCGTCCCTCCAAGAGTCAGTAATAAATCAGTGCTTGCACGAGAGGTTCCTTTCCTTTCCCATACTGCCCAATAGCCAAAGTTCTACGGGCAGTTCACAAAAATCAAAACCATAAAGTATAATTTAAAGTACAAAACTTAAATCACTATGTAAAAACACAATATAAAAGTACAAACAGGATAAAACCAAGCAGCAATACAGACATTTGAAATACAGATTTTAAACAGGAAAGTTCAAAGACTAAGAAGGTAAATTGTTAAAATACTGGGAAAATACAAAAGGTCTTCACCTCGCATCAAAAAGAGTATACCATAGGTGCCAAGCGAACCTCTCTAGGGAGCTCATTCCACAGCTGGGGTGCCACAGCAGAGAAGGCCCTCCACCTGGTAGCCACTTGCCTCATTTCCTATTGTGTGGGCCATGGGTAAAATCCAACATTAGCCTTACTTCAAGTAGACTCATCAGAATGAATGGGACTTGCATTACTCTTGACTAACTTCAGTCCCATTCATTTCAATGGGTCTGCTCTAAGTAGGACTTCTTTTGGATTTTACCGCATGTATGCTGCTTTAAGATCCTTGGAAGATGGGATCACCATTCCCTTTTCCCCTCTACACCACAAAGGTAAGTATTCTTGGGGGAATCTCAACCCTATGGGGTTTTACTCCACTGTCACATAAACCCCACAGGGGCTCCAAACTATTAAGTCCTAGCTAGAACATCCAACTCGAGAATATGCAAAATGCCAATACATTTTTAAACATATTTCCTTTAATCTAGAGATTTAGGCTGCAATTCTAGAGGTTAAACCCCACTGATCAAAGTGGGGCTATGTCCAAAGAAACGTGTACAGGGTTATGCGGCCAGTGGCGTGTTTTTCCTTTTTAAAGAAATGGCATCAATTGCCATTCCTCTGACATAGGGAATCCTGGGAGCTGTAGTTCTGGGAGGAGATGTAGGGACTGCTAACAAGTGAACAATGGATTCCCAGGACTTTGAGGGAAAACTCCGATAGTCAAACTGGTATAGGGACACAGAGTATGAATATGCCTAGAAAATACTGAAAAAAACCAAATAGTCTCTATTTTCACTCCTGAAGTGGTGGTATAAAACCTCCTCATCCTTTTTTTAAAAAAAGATTTGAGCATAAATTTCTCAGAAGACAGTTTTTCCCGTGACGAAATATCTTAGGGTTTGTTTGTTTATTTCCCCTCACCACCACCTTCCCCAATAGAAAAGGAAGGACACTGTGCAGAATTTTCTCTGAATATTCTCCGTTGTTGTTGTTATTATTATTTGTGGAGGTTGCCATTCCACCCCCACCCCCCACAATGTCACAGGACAATGCTAGGTGTCAGGCATTGTAAAAAATGCAAAATAATAATAATAATAATAATAATAATAATAATAATAATAATAATTTCTTACCCGCCTCCCCCTTTGGATCGGGCTGGGAACAACATTAGTACAGGAATCAACACATCTTAACAATTCTTGATTTTACATTGATCTGGGTAAGCCTGCCGGAAAAGGCTAGTCTTCAAAGCTACCTTAAAATCACAGAGAGAGTTAATTTTATGAACCTCCTCTGGCAGTCCGTTCCACAATCCAGGGGCGACAGAAGAAAAGGTTCTCTGGGGAACTGATGTCAACCTAATCTTGGCTGCCTGAAGGAAGTTCTCCTCAGAGGACCTGAGTGTGCAGGGCAGACTTTATGGGAGAACGTGATCCCACAGGTTACCGGGACCCAAATCATTTAGTAGGGATGTGCTCCGCTTCTAATCGGACCGGTGAATTAGAAGCGGAGCGGGGGGCTTCGCCTGCCCTTAATCCCTTGGAGGATTGCGGCCCAGACTTCCTGGTTGAACCGCGGGCTCAATTGAAGATGCCGACGGACCGCGGACGGAGGCAGGTAAGGTCCCCCTCTCCCTTGGTCCCTTACCGGGCTCTGCCGCCGTCGCCGCATGGGCAGCGATGGCGGCAGGACCCGGTAACCCCCGGTAAACCTCCCGCCCTCCTCTCCTGGCCTTACCTGGCGCCAGTCCCCTCCACTGCGGAGCTCCGATTTGGAGCCGGAGCTCCGCGGCGAAGAGGAGCGGAGTATGGGCGGAGCGGCGCGGAGCAGGCCAACCCGAAATTTTCGGATCGGCCCGCAGGGCGGAGCGGGGGGGTATGTGCACACCCATATCATTTAGGGTTTTAATATGGTGGCCAGACAGCCAACAGACACAGTTGCTGCTGTTGCCACTTGCGGTAGATGTCCCCACCACCAAGAAAAGAATCCAAAAGGAAGAAACTGTGCTCCCGCCTCTGCTAACAGTTGCCAGAGATCTATTGGAGAAAAGGCTCTTCCCCCTGGAGGAACCTGTTGAAATGTCCCCCAATTTCTCCATCCGCAAATAGGCTGGGGAATTTTGAACAGAAACCCAGCTACAATCAGACTGCCAAAGCTGGATAAGGCACAGTAAGGTTAAGGTCTCAATAATGAAGCCATGCCCCAAGGACGCTTTATGGCTGACTCTCGCTTTAATTTACGCTTCATAAAATACATCCATGACTATCTGTCCTGTCTCTGACTTTTGAAGAAAGCCAAACTTTCTGAAATATTCCCATAGGAAGGGCTAATGCTGAAGGCACAACAATGGCACGGCAAGAGCAATTGAGGAATTCAGAGGTCACTCCGAGGAGCAAAGTTTTGATCTCCTTACAGTGGTTGCGGTTTCCGTGCCTTGGATAAAAAACAACAGCATGCATTTTCTAGGACACAGCCTCCCTTCTGGCACCATGCAGGGTCACAGAGATATTTCAGTGCCAAGAAATAGATCGTAAACAAAAGATGACAGTGGGTCCCTTGAACTGTTGCACATCCCAATGCAAATCTAGTGTGCAGCCCCTGAACCACTTTGATAAGTGACTGGAAGCTGAGATGTTTTATACTGGGATTTTTCGTTTGATTTGTTTTGGATTTTTTCTTAAAGGTTTTAATCTTTTGTAAACTGCCCAGAGAGCTTTGGATATTTGCCAGTACAGAAACATAACTAACAATAATATTCAAGACACACATCCAGTGTGATGACATCAGAAGAACAGCATGGGTGGGGCTTATTGCAAACCCGCCCACTTTGTCACAATTCCTGCCTGACTCACAAACATTGATATTCAACCAGCTGTAAGGGCAGGCAGCTGGGTTGGAAAACTAGGATCCACAAAATTTGAGCTGGGCCTTCATTATGCACATAGTCACTCTGATCTCTTTGCTTGTGCCAGAGGACTTGGGCGGTGGGATCAAAGCAGCGAGAATCTCCCAATATCTGGCACAAATTGAGAGACACCACCCCGAAGTCCAATCTGACTCAGGGAATGAGTGGGATCATGTACTCACCTTGTATCCCTTGGAAGCACTTGGAAATGGTGTGTGGGGGATGTTCCTGGTGAGAAGCAAGAGGATGACCACTCCTGATCCCCAATTCTTTTGTTTATGGCAGAGGACTTGGAGTAGGGACAGCGTCCCTTTCCGTCATCACAAAGTAAGAGACCCTCTAGCTCTCATAGCTGTGGGATCTGAAACCAATTGGTGAGGTCTAAAAACAGGGCCTTCACAGTGGTGGTCCCACGATTGTGGAACCCACATTGAGATTCACTAAGCCACCTTCCCTAGGTTGGCCTTGTATCCTTGTATATATAGAACAGTTTACAATGAACCATCAGAAGGAAAGGTGACCCTTGATGTCATCTAGCACTTGGACATGCTGCTGGTCACAGTCTTCCACCCTATGAACTATGGAACATATTTCTAAATTTGCATCTATATGTATAAATTAACATGTGCAAATTTTATGCAAATAAGTCTCTTTTTTGGTGATTCACAAGTGGATACCCTACCCTTCTCACATGGTTTTTAGGAATGCTTTGAAGACCTTCAGGTTTTAAAAAGTCTTATTGGACTCTATTTTAAAGAGCTGCTAATAATAAAGCTAATTATTAATAGTGCGCCAGCTGCGCCCGTTCCTAGACATGTCGGACCTGGCCACAGTGACACATGCCTTAGTTACATCCCGATTGGATTACTGTAACGCGCTCTACGTGGGGCTGCCTTTGAAGAGTGTTCGGAAACTCCAGCTGGTTCAAAGAGCTGCAGCCAGATTGTTGACTGGGGCTGGTTACAGGGAGCACACAACTCCCCTGTTAAAACAGCTCCACTGGCTTCCAGTCTGTTTCCGGGCACAATTCAAAGTGCTGATTATGACCTATAAAGCTCTATATGGTTCGGGTCCAGGTTATTTGAAAGAACGTATTCTCCCTTATGAGCCTGCCTGTGCTTTGAGATCTTCTGGGGAAGCCCTTCTTTCAGTCCCACCTTCTTCACAGGCGTGCTTGGTGGGAACATGGGAGAGGGCCTTCTCGGTGGCTGCTCCGGTGCTCTGGAACTCTCTTCCCGGGAAAGCTAGACTGGCTCCCTCCTTGATGGGATTTCGGAAGCAGGCTAAAACTTGTTTGTTCCAGCAGGCCTTTAGAGAATAATCCAGCCCTCCATCCATGTTAATGTCTTATAATTTTGTTGTGTATTTTTTAATTGTTTATGGTTTTGTTTCCCTCCCCCCCCCATGTATATTTTAAACTTTGTAAGGCCGCCTTGAGGCCCAGCATTGGGCAAAAGGCAGGATACTAATAATAATAATAATAATAATAATAATAATAATAATAATGCTTTGTTTGCTGTATTCATTTTTTATACTTTTATTTAAATTTGTTTAGTCAGATCCTCCAATATTGAGCATGGATGCTGGCAAGGCAGTTAACAAGAAGGTACAACACAATACAACCCATCGATAAAAATATCAAAAGACAGCAGATAAGCTACAAGAAATTAATCAATAAGGAAATGAGGGAAAGCTAAACTCTTTACAGTGGCATAAAAGAACTAGAATGATCTAAAAAGACTGAAAGGGCTGAGAAAGCTCTTGTTTTGATACTGAAATTATAACATAGGAACCAGGTGAACCTCCCTCAGGTGGATATTCCAGAGGCAGAACACAACAAGAAAGTTCTGCCTCCGCTTTGGTCACCATCCAGCCTACCTCAAAAGGTCAGGGCACTCAGAGGAGAGCCTTAGATGACAACCTCAGTTTTCAGGTGGCTGGTGCAGGATTGGGGGGAGGAAAAAGTAGTCCTCAGCAATGTAGAGCTTTAACACAAGCATATTAATAGCCTAGCAGATATACTGTGAACTAATGTTAGTTTTCAAGCTGTCTTGAAAAGCAGCCCCATTCATACCCAGCATATTTGGGATGGATGCACCACCCCATGCCTACCCCACACGGCACTTGTCAAAACCCCATGGCTTACCCACCCCCTGCAAGCAACATGGGCTGAGGCATGGGGTGGTCCATGGGTGCACAACAGTGGCCTGTGGGAACCATTTCCCCATGGTCAGCCACAGAAACGGTGGCTGGTTCATGTCCATAAAGGTCCTATTTGTGCAAATGGTGGCTTTAAAGGGATTATGCATGGAACATTATATAGGCCTTCATGCAACCTGAATTGAGCAAGTGCTGGGGTCCATGGACTTGTGTCTGGGGGGGGGGGCGCTAAACCAGCAATTTCTTGCCAGGCTTTGAACCCCAACCAGATGCCTAAGCACATTGGAGTAGTCCAACTTCAAGGTTCCTAAAACATGGGTGTTTGCAGGATTCTGAACCATACAGATGACAGGGAGGAATCTCTCACTTCATGGTCATCCACAAATGTATTCAGAGAGTTTCTTGGTTGCTGATGGCAGTCATATTAGTAGAACCCTGCTTGACCATCCACTGGCAATATGGGTTGTGTCTTTGGGGGGGGGGAGGAGAATGAAAGCAAAAGGAAAAGAGTGTATGTCTGAAAATGGGATCCCTAATGAGCTACCTGGGACTGGTTATGTTCAAGTTCCAGTGCCCTCTTCAATTGTACAAAGGAATAGGTGCAACGTTGGCCCCTGTGATTGACAAGCAAGATGAAGCTTCTGGATTGGCCAGAGCTGGGGTAAATATTTGGAGCCTGCCCTTTCACTTCAGGTGGTCAACTGAAAATCACCAAAACAAGAGAAAAGAGGATACTAATTTGCATGCCATTTGCTTTTGCTAGTTTATATATGCAGATGCACATTTACAAATTATTGCTATAATTTAAACAGAAATACAGTACATCTCACATTACAGAGATGCCTTGTTTAGAGTGGGCCTTGTTTAAGCATGTTAAAATTAGGAAAACCTTAGCTCAGTGAAATTGTCCAAATTCCATCTCGAAACTTGTTCCAACTCTAATCCATATCAGATTGCAGTGTGTGTGTGTGTGTGTGTGTGTGTGTGTGTGTTTCTTTTCACATGATAATTTGTGTGTTTTTTCCATGGGTATTTTTCAAAATGTCCACATCAATGTGAAGTTCTTTGAAGTGTATGCATTCTTCTGTCATAGATTAACGCATATCTGTGTGCATTAAGGATGTATGAGAATTTCATTGTTGCTCACAACCATGAGAGTATGCCTCATTTGAAGTTCCGAACTTAACCACATGCCCATCAAAACTTATAGAAATGTGGTTAAGTTCCAAACTTAACCACATGTCCATCATACATTGTCCAACACATGCTCAGATGTGTCTTGTTCCCGATTCCCAGCATAATTTGCATATATTTCTTAATTTGTGCAAATTTCCTCCAGATTTGTGCAAGTTTATTTGGATAAACTTGCACAAATTTATTTATGTATTACATTTTTATACCACCCAATAGCCAAAGCTCTCCAGGTGGTTCACAAAAATTAAAACCATGAAAAACATAATAAACCAACCAACAGTCTAAAAATACAAATACAAAATACAATATAAATAGCACAAGCAGGATAAAGCCACACAGCAGAAATTGATATAGATTAAAATATGGAATTAAAACAGCAAAGTTTAAATTTAAGTTAAATTAGGTGTTAAAATACTGAGAAAATAAAAAGGTCTTCAACTGGCGATGGAAGGAGTACAGTGTAGGCACCAGGTGAACCTCTCTGGGGAGCTCATTCCACAGCCGGGGTGCCACAGCATAGAAGGCCCTCCCCTCCTAGATGCCACCTGCCTGACATCCTTTGGCAGGGGCTCATGGAGAAGGACCCCTGTGGATTTAATCTCCTGTTCAATCCCTGCTCAATTTGCGCAACTTTCCTGTTTGCCCAGAACGAGCAGCGATCAAAATGCAAATGTGAATCTGCCACGGGATGACCAGTGAGAGAATGTTCAGAGAATCCTGGTGAACTGGAACACTGCTTGTTTACCCCTATTGTGCATCATTCAAATGTGTACATGAGGCCAATCGCATCATTTTTTCGTCTGCAAATCACACTGCAACTTTGCACATGTACTGGATTCCGCCACGGATTTTATTTGAGTCCATGTCCGTTCGGGTAGATGAAAACTGGGTAAATCCTGATCAAAAATGAGCTGAAACAATTTCTCCTACATCCTTCCTGGAAAGTGCCACTGGCAGTCAGTCAACAATACTAGGCCAGGTGGATCAATTCTCTGACTCCGTATAAGGCAGCTTCCTTGGTTTCTAACATTTGGAGGGCCACTGAAATGAATTCCTCATACACCCCTAGCCTTGCTCAGTTTGCTGTCCACATGCTGATGATGAGAAACATCAAGACCCAGAATTTCTTCCTGATCAATGTTTATTGTTAAACTGGACATGGACTGGGCAGCCCTTCAAACAGATGAAGCCTTCAAAATATTGTGAAGTCCTCCAGCAGTCTTTCAAATAGAAGACAGTGAAAGAGAACCCACTTCCATCTTCCTGGGGCCCTGGCTGTGTGTTGTCTCCCTACTTCACTTCAAGCTACACTTTCCCGGCCTAGCCACTGGCACTGAGCTAGAGAACACAACCTCTGGTCTAAATTCAAGTATAGCCACGTTTAGCCCTGCCCTGCCCCAGATGTGGCAGCTTCCTCACAAGTTGTGGAGAAGAAGTTATTCTCTATTCTGGGATTTCCAACTCTACATGTATACTGGCAGGAAAAGCGATGATAGAGCAGGGAGGGGTGGGTGGGGAGGCAAGCCCAGAGCCTAGAAGAGCCAGACAAGAGCAACCGAACAAGGAAATGGGGTGCATTTGAGCAGTGAACAATGGCCGACGTTGCAGCAGAGCAAAAGTCTCAATGCCCGAGCACAGTCCCTCGGTTGTTGTGATGCCTGGTGATGTCACTGATCTAAGAGACACATCCAGAGTTGTCATGGCAACGGCAGGCACAAAAGGGGAGAATCAGCACCAAGCCAAGAAGAGGAGGAAGAAAAGCTCAACTGCTTCTAAAACAGTGATCCAACCCTCCCCATTTCGCTCCGCTGCCAAACTTGCAAAGTCAGTTATTTAAGGGAGGGGGGAGGAAGTAAATGGGGAGTGCCTGAGGAATCCAAAGAGTCAGAATTAAAAAGGAAGCTCATTCCACTAATGAATGAAGACATTGTTTCACACCTCACACAGAGCCAGGGCTCCCTCGGGCCTGGGGCGGGGGGGTTGGTTCAGCAGCTCACAACCTCCGGGAGCCAACCCTGCTCCCAAAGCACGCAGCCAAGCATTTGCGAGCGACTTCTGTTAACATGGGGTGGCACTGAGGCCCAGCTCTGCCTGGGTTTGAGGCAGGAGGAGCTCAGCTGCAATTTCAGTCCCATCTACCCCATCCTCAGAAGCTGCACACACAAACAGTTCTTCCAATGCCTGCTGAGCTTGCGCTGTTCATGCATTAAGACAATACTTTGAGGACTCCTGGCCCTTCCATCCACTCTGGAAATGGGTTTGGAGAAACTGGATCAATTTCATTTTTAATCCCAATGCCTCCAAAAGCCCAGAATGCAGCCTGGAATCTGTTCCAGCTTCAGAATGCACATGGACCACCACTGAACATGCAAGTAATGAAGTCAACCAAGTTCTACAACAACAACAACAACAACAACAACAACAACAACAACAATTTATTTCTTACCCGCCTCTCCACTTGGATCAAGGCGGGGAACAACAGTGAATATAAAACACATAAAAACTGATTAAAAACATAGTATACATGATTAAAACATCTGTAAAACATTCAAAAATTCCACTGCATAGGCCTGCCGGAATAGATCAGTCTTTATTGCTTTTTTAAATGCTAAAAGACTGTCAAGTTGACGAAGGCTGCAGAAGTGCCGGCAACGCTCTAGACCAGGGGTGAGCAAACATTTGGGTCCACGAACCCATTTGGCGATTGAAGACACTGTCCTGGGCACCACTACAAAACAATTGCCATGGGAGGCGTGGCTAGTTACAAAAGACAAGTGACCTTCCCAAATGACTGAGTATGAAATAGAGGTGGGGGCTGAGCCCCAACACACTAAGAAATCCCTTTGAACCCAGTTTCCTGTGCCAATAGAGACCCATTTCATAGAAGACCCATTTTCTCTCCCAGCACCACCTCTGCTAGCTAACTAATCCCCCTTTATCTTTATCACTCTCTCTCATCCTGGCTTACCACCTATAGACATTAGTATACTCTCTCTACCTGCCATTACTTGGCTTGGGACCGCAATATCTGATGTAACGCCTCTCCCGACATGAACCTACCCATACACTGCACTCAACATCTAAGGTTCTCCTCCGAGTGCCTACTCCAAGGGGAACTCGGAAGATAGCAACAAGGGAGAGGGCCTTTTCAGTGGTGGCCCCCCAATTATGGAATGATCTCCCCGATGAGGCTCGCCTGGCACCAACATTGTTATCTTCTCGGCGCCAGGTCAAGACTTTTCTCTTCTCCCAGGCATTTTAACAGCATTTAACAACTTTAAGTTTGTTTTTAATGGACCCCAGAATTGTTGTTTTTAAATGGATACTGTTGTTTTTATACTGTTTTTTTTTATGTTTTTGATGGTTTTAAAATTTTGTATACTTTTAATGTTTACCATTTTTAATTGTTGTAAACTGCCCAGAGAGCTTCGGCTGTGGGGCGGTATATAAATGTAATAAAATAAAATAAATTACTTAAAAATAAAATAAAAATGGGAGGGTTACAGCACATTGTCAGACACCAGGAAAGGTGTCCAGAGGCACACTGGTGCTATCGTAGGCCACAATATTCTAGGGTGACCATATTTGGGAAACCAAAAAAGAGGACACCTAGTGTGTGTGGGGGAAAGCAGCTTTCTGAGTCCTGCAGAAAGTACGTTATTCTCCCGCCACCTTAAAGAACCCGATTGGAGTGGAGGAGGGGAAAGGATTTCATTCTGCACCACCACCATCCACTCCAATTGGGGCCTTTTCTATAATGTCCACGAATGACCCACTTTCCCCTTTAAGACCTCAATTGGAGCTCGGGGTGGGGGAATGATGTGCCTCAAGAAAGCATGTCATTCCCTCCTGCCATGCTAATGGCAGCCTTTAAGAGGAAGGTGTGTCATTCCAGGACATTATTGAAAATTATAGAAAATCCCCCCTGACACCATGGAAAGAACAAAAACCAGGACAAATCCGGGGAAATCCTGACAGTTGGCCACCCTACAATATGCATACAAATACCCTCTATGCCAGGGGCAGGGAACCATATTTGTTTCCCTATTCAAGGCCATGTTTCATCAGAGGCTGCCTGTTTGTATAAATCAACACATCCTAAGTTTATGCAAATTGGTGTCCTTTTTATTGTGATGCTGCATCTCCACCTTGGGGGCAATTCACAAAGCGCCGTCCTACTTCTTCACACCGTTAAACTATGGAATCCACTACCACAAGATGTAGTGATGGCCACCAAGTTGGAGGGCTTTCAAAGGAGGTTGGATTAGTTCATGGAGGAGAAGGCTATCAATGATTATTTATTTATTTATTTATTATTGCATTTCTATACCACCCAATATCCAAAGCTCTCTGGGCGGTTTACAAATTTAAGACAATTCAAAACAAAACAACGGTATAAAACCATAATATAAAATACAATATAAAAGCACAACCAAGATAAAAACAGCAGCAATGCAAAAAAATACAAATTTAAAATACAAATTTAAAACAGCAAAGTTAAAATTAATTTATAGACTATTAAAATGCTGGGAGAATAAAAAGTTCTTCACCTGGCATCAAAAGAATATAATGTAGGTGCCAAGCGAACCTCCTTAGGGAGCTCATTCCACAGCCGGGGTGCCACAGCAGAAAAGGCCCTCCTCCTGGTAGCCACCTGCTTTACTTCCTTTGGCAGTAACTAGTCCTGATGGCTGTGTGCCACCTCCAGCATCAGAGATCATTTATATATACCAGTTGCTGGGGAACATGGGCAGGAGGATGCTGTTGCACCCATGTCCAGCTCAGCCCCTGCCACCATGGACAATAGTCAGGGTTCATGGGGGTTGTAGTACAACTAGGGACACACAGGAAGATACACTTTAAAGGTGTGCACCCAAATGCATACTCTTCTCGTTCAAAGGCTGGGGAGGGAGCGTCTCACAATTGGAAACGAGGCAGACCAAGTTTTGAGAAGGAACCCACAGAACGTTGCAAAGCTCAGTCCTCACTGGTTCGCCCACCCCTGCATACAACATCATGTTGAGGGCAACAGATTTTCCCCTTCCAGGTCTACATTGACTCTCAGTGGCTCTTCAGGTTTTCAGACAGAGATCAGTCCTAGCTCCAGCTAGGGATGTCAGAGGAACCAGTTTTGGGGGTGGAGCTCAATGAGCATTCACTGCCCCCTCCCCCGGGACTTCAGCCCATTTATTGTCACAGAGCCCCAACTACGTCTGCCAACATGCAGGTTTTTTTACAGTTTCTTTAAAATGGAGTGAATTACAGCTGAATTTTACACAAATTACAAACTTGCAGAAATTTCAGCTGCGATTTGCACAGAACCCTATTTGGGCACATTATGGCTCAACACACAATAAATAAGTAAATAAATAAATAACAAAATGGAAACAGCTTACAGAGTTCAGGGGGAAAGCCATGGCTCAGCCCACAAATGCAGACCGAGTCGGGCATGCGGTGGAATTCTGCCAAGTCAAAAGAGAGATGAATTTCCCAGTGATGGACGTCCCTAGCTCCGCCTGGAGATAGTGGGGATTGAACCTGGGGCATTCTGTATGCCAAGCATTTGCATTAATGATGAACAACCCTGCTTCCCCTTTCCTGTGGCAGCAATGGATACTTTCAAGCTTTCTTATTGCATGGATCTTCTCCCTGCTTGTGCAAAGGAAAACACACACACACACACACAGAGAGAGAGAGAGAGCTCCACAGACTGCATACTGATGGAGAAAGCTTATCCTCCAGAGGGAACGCAAAGCCAGCCCCCGTGCCCTGTTAAAGATCCCACTGCAGTTCTCAGACAGAACCAGTGATAACCCTGGCTTCCCACTCAGCATTCCTCGTCGGCTTGCGGCAGGCTCCAATGTCCCTGAGCTATCACGGAGCACAGAAATGACGGATGTGTTTGTCTTGCGAAAAGCAGCAGCGTCTCGCCGGCGCCCACACAAGACGCTCCGCGATACCTCGGGCCCAACACATGCTGGGGCGTTTCGGCAGCTCCGCTTATTTATTAAGACGCTATAATAGTATTTGGGGGGGGGGGTTCCTTATGTCTCACCCACAGGGGCTCAATGACAAAAGGAGCAATGGGTCGTACCAAAGCTCCTGTAAAAGGTGCCATTCCTGCGTGTTACAGAAACTAATACACAATGTTCAAGATCAGGTTAAACAGTACAGCATTTGGGTTCAGCAGTGGCCAACTAGATGCCTTCAGCTCCAGAAAGCCCACGTGCAACAACAGGGCATATTTATTCCTATTGTGTTTTTAATTTCGCCCTTCCACCAAGGGGCTGAGGTTTGCATATATTAACCCCCCCCCTCCTGTGGTGGCTCCAACTTCAGCGGGACTGTGAATCCGTTCTGGGTTTTAGTCAGAACAAGCCAGGACACTAATGGAGCTATCCAAGGGGCTGTATCCTATCGCCAAAAATGGGGTTCAGTATGTTGGATAGCTCCTTTAGAGTTCTGGCTGTTTCTGACTAAAACCCCATCAAAATCAGTGTCACCAGCCTCCACTGCCCCCTTCCATTTATTCTTACAACCACCCTGAGAAGTAGATTAAGTTGAGAACAACTCCTGGTCCAAGTTCACCCAGGGGGCTTCAAGAATGACTGGGGAGTTCTCTCTCTCTCCCTCTCTCTCTCTCTCTCTCTCACACACACACACACACAGAGATCTAAGCAGTGGCACACCAAGATAATCATAAAGACAACCATCCTCCCCAGTTTCCTTTCAGCATTGGTACTCTAAGGTATACTGCCTGTGAACATGGAAGCTCAGTAGCAGATAGCAGTTAAAGATGCAATCCTATGCATGTTTAGACAGAAAGAGAAGTCCTACAACTGCTGGTTAGGGAATGCTGGGAGCTGTTGGGCTTTTTGTGTGTAAACGTGTAAAGGCGCATGGATTCTCAGACTGGATTTTTTTTCTATCCTGCTTTACCCACACTCATAAGTTGTAGATATGCATTTTTTCCCACATTTGTATCCCACCTTGCTCCAAAAAATAACATGAAAGGTGACAAACAATACCATAGGAAATTAAAACAATAAAAGGTAGAAATGTAATGAATTTAAAATAAAGATTTAAAAAATCCCACAGAGTCAATATAGAAACAGAAGCGGTAAATAGCAATAACAAATCATTTTAAAAGCAATACCTGAAAATGCCCAACAACTGAGGTAATGTCTTAATCACAGAATGTGAGGAGTGGAATCTCAGCATCCCTGATAGTTGGCCACCCAACCTCTGCTTAAATTCCTCCAGCGAAAGAGAGTTCACGGCCGGCCCTACCATCAGGCAGAGTGAAGCTGTTGCCTCAGGCAGCAGATGTTGGGAGGTGGCAGCAAGGTGTTGGAGGACAGAGCTGTGTGCCATGCAACCTGCCCTCCACCCACTCTGTTATCCTGCTCCTTTCAGGTGCGGTTGAAGATGCTCTTATAAGTATAACATGTTCTTATAAGTCCTTCTTCACACAGTGCATAGTTAAATTATGGAACTCACTACCACAGGATGTAGTGATGGCCACCAATTTGGATGGCTTTAAAAGAGGGGGGGGGGATAAATTCCTGGAGGTGAAGGCTATCAATGGCTACTAGCCCTGATGGTTGTGTGCCTTCTCCAGTATTTGAGGCAGTAAGCCTGTGTGCACCAGTTGCTGGGGAACATGGGTGGGAGGGTGCTGTTGCACCATGTCCTGCTTGTTCATCCCTGGCCGATGGCTGGTGGGCCACTGTGCGAACAGAGTGCTGGACTAGATGGACCCTTGGTCTGATCCAGCATGGCACGTCTTATGTCCTTAGGCACTGGTCCCGCTATGGCTAAATCTAGCAAAGCACTTAAGTTCTTATGCTACTTCATCATCAGTGCTGAAGACACACTTATCTGCCAGTCCAGTTGGTTTTTGCACATAGCAAGGGAGGGGGTACCATCTTGTTCTTTGCAAAGATAGCAAAATCACTTCAGCTGGTTCTAAGACAGCTCGTCCTCTCCTGAGGCATTCTCCTTTTGTTGCAATGCAAACAACAATGGGTCCAAGTAGCCATACATAGGCAGGGCACTAGATTGTCTGGGCTCCACTGCAGGCAAAACGAAATGCACATCTGGAGCAGGTGCTTTTGTATTTTACATATTGTCCTAAATTTGCCTAAAGTTCCAGAAAGTAAAAAAAGAAAGAAAGAAAAACAGTCCACAAGCCCAGGGACCCTGCACAACTCAGAAAAAGCCTGCCCACTGTGGATTCCATGGTTCGGATTCACAGAAATCTGAACACATTTGGTCCTGTTGCAGAATCCTCCAACATTCCTAGGTCCTTGGGATAGATCCAGCCATCTCGGGTTCCCAGATGGCCACACCCTTCTCCTAGCCCCACCTCTTCCCCCCAACTGCCAATGATTTGGTCACTCCCTGGCTTTTGCGTAATTCCCCCCAGCCATTCTAAAAGGTTTGAGATGCCTCTTCTAAGGCTTAGTTACTGGCAGTAAGACCTTTACACCAAAAAAAATGGTAATGGGTATTTTTATTATTATTTTGGCCCCACCCCTTTTTCTTTTGGCCACGCCTCCTTTGCCTTTGGCTCTACCCATTACTGGAGCTTGTCTGAAGTTGATTTTGGTCCTCCAACTAACAGAGGTTTCCCACCTTTGGGATAGAGGAATATAGTTCGGTTACTAATAATGTTTGTATTTATTCCATATAATGGTTGCCTTTTTTTTCAAGCACAAGTTGATTTCATCTCATTTCTGCATCAGGGTACAGTTGTGTGTGTTCCTTTACACACACACGGCAACTTAAATGTGTTTCCACACATTTTTTTTCTCTCATAAAAGGGAGGCATTTGTGTACAAAGTTTCCCCTTCGTACAATATTTGTGTACGAGGCTTCTTACAGCAAGAACTTTCCTCTTATATATGTGTGTTTATATGTGATTTCCCTAATGTATGCATTTTGGTATGCAGTTCCTTTGATCTACACATTCCCTTCTGCTCGTCTTTGTTCGAAGATCCACCCTGCGAAATTTGGTGTGAAAACCAAAGCGTAATTGCATTCCAGTTTGCGTACTCGTCTCGGAAGTGTGAATTAGGTCGGCTCATCTTAAAATGAGAATGAAAGGATACAGCAGACTAGAAGCAAAACTGTGTGTGGGTATACATTCTATGGAGCTCATTAAAGCAGAACTCTTCCACGCTCATAGGAAGCCAGCTAACACCAGGTCAGACCGCTGTGATTGACGGCATCTCCCCAGAGCTTTGGGCTGGGACAAGTCTTTCACCAGCACCTGCTACCTGATCCTTTTAGCTGAGTGCACCGTTGACAGAACCTGGGTCTTTCAGCATGCAAAGAATGTGCTCAAGCACCGAGTCGTGCATCCTCCCCAACAAAATGCAGGACTCCTGCCAGGATTGGCGTCAAGGGTGGGCATGTTTGGGCACCTGTCCAGGACCCACATTGCATCAGGGGCCCACTGTCAAGACCCCCCTGGAGTTGTTCCTCCTCTTCGCCATTACAGCCTGCTTGTTCACCTGCCTCTCACAATGGCGGTGGAAAATGTGGAACAGTAGGTGCTCATTCACTGGTTCTGGTTCTCTTGTCTATCAAGTAAGCAAGCGGTATTCTCAACGTTGAGGAATTGGACGAGGAGCATTTGCAGCCAGGGACAATGGTGGACAGAAGATAGACTTGATGAGGGAGAGGGCCATTGGGAGGATAAAAACAACACCCTGGAATCAGCACCTTCTCCATCCATCAAAGTCTGCCGTACCACTGACTCAATGTGAGCCAGAGCTTAAGCCTGGAAACAATGAAGAAAAGGGTGTTGCCGAGCATGTACAACACATTAGATCCTCTCACTGCTACCAGATTCTCCTCAGGATTACAAAGGTGTGGGGAGAGAGAAAGCCTCCCAACTGTCCAAGTTCCAGGCTGATTTGGCAGCTCTGACATGTCTTATTTTGTTTTCGAAATTAAGCCTTGTTCCTCCCCCCCCCCTCGATTAATTCAGGGCAGGCAGCGACCCCCGTTGACCCGCTCCCTCAACCGGCCACCCTCCCATTCGTCATTCCGATCATCCGCGTTCAAGGCAACCGTGTCAGTCACCTTTGCATACACCCCGGGAACCTCGACAACGTGCCATAGCAACATTCCTAGCAACGGCGAGAGCAGGAAGTTCAAGTATGCAAATCGGGGATTCGCACACCTCCTGCTACAAGGCACCCAGAGGGCTTGGCACAGCTAAGAATATCATGCACACAAAGGGCCACCTCGGCACCTAAGTTGCTAAAGAAGAGCTCAGCTAGGAAGCAGCGAACAGGCTTTGACGCCTGCTCCCGTTGGCGGCTGGGTTAGCAGCGCGCTTGCTTCGGAACAGGGGCGAGGGGGACCAAAACTCAGTTTATCCTTCAACCTTTGCACTTCTCCAAATTTTGCAATGGAGTCCTCCGCGCGACAAATTGGAGCTGACACTGGAGAGAAAAGAATCAGCCCCAACTGCGGCTAAAATCACACTTTGGCATCACAGGACCACTGTCGTTTTTTGGTTTAGGGAAGTCGGAACTTTCCTAAACTGTGGTGTTGAACCTCAGGTTCATGGACCACGTTCTGGGGCCACAAGCTGAACCTTTGGAGTTCCCGAGAGCCCCACCCCCTTCTCCTGAACTGCCAATCATGTTGTGGTTGCCTGAATTTTGTTCCCCCATTCTGAAAGATTGAAATGTCTCCCCTAAGGCTTAGGGCATGTCTACACCAGACCTATATCCCGGGATCATCCTGGGATCATTCTTGTGCATCCAAATGCCACGCAGGAGATCCTGGGAGCAGGCAGGGACACTCCCTCCATTTTCCTGGGATAATCCTTAGGTGTCGAAAGGGTGTTAGTGACTAGCAGTAAGAGAGTTAAGCTAAACTGTGCTTGTATTTTGGCCCTGTGCCATTTAGACTTTGGCCCCACCCACTTTTACCTTTGGCTCCACCCTCAACTGAGATGTGGCCCCTGAGAGCTTCTTTGAAATTGGAATTCAGCCCTCTGGCTGAAAAGGGTTCAACACCCCTGCTTCAAACCTACAATCAACAACTGTTTTGAGGCCATTTTGAATTCAGTCCAGGCTGCTCTGGGGTAGCAGAAATAAAAGCCCTGGTGGCACAGATACAATTTGTACAGACTAGGACTGAACCAGAAGTTCTCATGGGAGCACTTTTGGACACACTGAAGTGGCAGTCAGTGAAATCCCAACTCCTCCCCACAATCAACCTATAACACAGTTGAATTAGAATCATCCAGCTAGGCTCCCTAGTTAGCGCCTCATCTTGATGCCCCTTCCATCCACTGACTTCTATGAAACCAGTAGAACTGTTGATAGCACCAGCTGGGACCATCGTGCACTCAAATCAGAGTGAGGGTGGGAAACATTGCCTTCACTCAGATTTGGCTGCTTGGTTTCATTATGCAGCCAGATCTGATTGGCTACTTAGCCCTGTGACAATGATATATGGGTATATGATCCCTGGTTGGCTGGCCCATATACACAGCCAACAAGAACCTTCTTCTTTAAAATGAAAAGGAAAGGAAATGTGCCAAAACAGCTGATGAGAGGGACAGTAAGTAAGTGTGAAACAACACAAAAAGGGCAACATTGCAGGTGTCTTTCAGGGTACGCTTGTCCCCCTCACTTTTCACACCAAAAAAGAACAGTGATGTGTCAAACATTTCTGCCACGTTTGGTTTTGACTGCTCTTGCTTTGATAGAAAAGAAATTGCTTTTGGTGATGGGTGGAGGTTCAAAGGAGAAGACATTTTCAGATACATTCTAATGGGTGGGATTCAGGGTTACTTATGAAGTAGTCAAGGACTGTGTGAGAGTGTCCTATATTTCATTCGACAACCACCTCTCTGGCAGCCTGTAGCCTCCCGAGCTTCCCACGCTACATTAAAGCCCAGGGCAAGACATAATGAGGTAGCTCCTCCCTTGCTGTGTTTTTGAGATCAGGAAGTATGGGTGGCCAGGATGGCTGCAGAGTGATGGGGAGATGTGGGATAGAAAGAAAGAATACAAAGAACCTGTTCAGACAACATGCTAAGCCACCGTGGTTAAGCATTTTGAGCTACGTAACCATGGTGGCTACATAACCACACTCACTAACCAATTACTGCAAAAGGGTTCAGCGGCCTAACCATGGTTTAGTGTGTTGTCTGAACAGGCCCAAAGAAAACCTTTAGCCACATTGCAATGAGCTCAAAGACACCAACGAAAGGGTGGCAGCATAAAACAATAAATGCTAAGGGGAACAGAAAAAAAGAAAAGCTGTTCTACAACCACTGCAAATGGTGTCATCGTCCCCCCACTCTGAGAAACTGTTGGAGAATTTCTCCTCCTATTTATTCATTGAATTTCCATACCGCCCAATAGCTGAAGCTCTCTTCTACTGCATTGCATTGCCCACAAATAGGGTAGAGACTTTTGAGATGCCATTTGCACACAGCCGAAGAAAGGAAAAGAACCCATGAAAATGGCGCTGGGCCTTCATACAAGAGTCTTCAGCCTCAGCTAGACCTAGGGTCTAGCGCATCGGAGGGGTGAGGATCTCGCAACATTTTTATTGTAAGATCTTCCCCTCTGTTTTCAAATGATGCACGATGGCCTTAGAGGGAGAGAACAGCACGGCCGCCATTTTTGTTGTTGTTAAAGAAAAAGAGCGCACAAACGCTCATGCGCCAAAGGTAAGGGTTTTTTTATTTTAAATATTTTTCCCACTCTCCCCCCACCCCACCCTCAATGGGCACAGAGGTCCTGAGGCGTTCTGCCACCATGCATGGGTCCCAGCTCCTCATGAATAATTGCAAGGAGCCAGGACAAACCACAATGCCCGCCCACATGTTCCATGGTCTCAGGATCAGCATGAGACCACAGAAAAAGTGGGCTCGAAGGCTATGGTGAGATCCTGGGGCAAGGCAGGGATCATCCCTCCAGGCTCCAGCGATCCCCTGTGTGTCATGTGGATGCACAGGGATGATCCCAGGGATCGCCCCGGAATATCACCCCGTCTAGCTATATGGCCTTTGTTGCCAGCTTCAGTATGGCTTCCTACTCGTCTTCCACCTCATTGAACGGTGTTGACCATTGCCCACCTTTTCCATGCACCCCAGAAACAAAGCCTACCACCTCAGAGAGTGGTCAGTGAGGCTGGGAGCAAGCCAAAGCATGGTGCCCCTAGCCTGTGTGGAGAAGCTGTGACAGCATGAAGACATGAGCATAAGAACTCCACGCAGCCAATATAGCGAATGAGATTACAACAAATATAAACTAATGATACAGCTGTCAAGACAGATTAGACCGAACAGTAGGAGGAAAAAATTGCAGGCCTGTTTAGTCACAACAATATAAGATTAATCTATCAATACAGCTTATGTGGCACTGGAGAGAGAGAAAATTGAATAAGGCAAACTCCCCAACACCTAGCCTGGCATGGAATCTTCTGGCCTAACACACAGAGGTTTCTCAGTCAAGGAGCTGCCAGTAAGCTGCCCCCCTTAACATGTATACCTCATAGGACATGATATGACATTCGTTGTCATTTTGTTGTATTTATTTCTTCTTGCATTTATATCCCACCTTTTCCCTCAAGGAACCCAAGGTTGTATACATACAGTAATCCTCTTCCTCTCCATTTTATCCTCACAACAACAACCCTGTGAGGTAGGTTGGGCTGAGAGTCTGTGACTGGCCCAAAGCCACCCAGTGGGTTTTCATGGCCAAGTGGGGATTAGAACCCAGATCTCTCAATTCCCAGTCCAACAATTTAGCCACTACACCACACTGGTTCCACACCACACTGGCTTAGACATGCACACAAGTTGTACCAATATGCGGCCTAGACTTCCTGGTTGAGCCGCGGGCTCAATTGAAGAAGCTGAGGGACCGCGGACGGACATAGGGAAGGGAGAGGAGGGAGGGGGGTTTACCGGGCCCTGCCGCTGTCGCCGCATGGGCGACAGCAACAGCGGCAGGGCCCGGTAAACCCCACTTACCTTTCTTGCGGAGCTCCAGATAGAGGCGAAGGATCCGCCTTCACCTCGATCCTCTTCGCAACGCTCCGCCGGCCCCCCAATCCTCTTCGCCTCCACTTTAAGGGGAGGCGAAGCACCCCGCTCCGCTTCTAATTCGCCGGTCCGATTAGAAGCGGAGCACATCCCTATTCATCGCCACAAAATTTCTCCCCAGATTTTGGTAATCTCAGTTGTCTTTTCTGGTTCCTGGATTATTCCATTGCTGTATTTTTCTACAGAGCGCTCTGCTTGTGCAATTTCCCACACCTCTCATTTCATCCAAGAATTTCTCCCCTCTATATTACCAATGCACACGTGTGTAGTGGTACAATATTACAAACACACACACAGACTCCTTGATGAGATCATATATATATATATATATATATATATATATATGAGAAAGAGATTTAATCAAGATGTGAACATGCCTTTGGGAAAAAAGTTTACCCTTGCAATATTTACATACGTGGTTTTGCAGATAAGGCTTCTCGGTATTCAATGACACATTCTAGCAGAGCAAAAATATATACAAAAGTAAAAGGGAAGGTTTTGTTCCTACTCAGGGCCGGTGCCAGACTATATTGCGCCCTAGGCAGGTGCATTCTGAAGCCGCTGCCCCCCCGCTCGCTCACTCACCGCTCCCTCATTCGCTTGCCCACCCGCTCGCTCGCTCACTCACTGCTCCCCCCGCCCACTCGCCCGCTCACTCGCCGCTCCGGCTCCCCCCTCGCTCACACGCTCCGGCTCCCCCCATTGCTCGCCTGCTGCCCCAGCTCGCTCGCTCACCGCTCCGGCTCCCCCCTTGCTCGCCCGCTCCCAGCTTAGAAGCCAGGATGCTGGGGTTGGGGGACGGGGCAGAGGTTTTGAAGCAGCGCGCCTGGAAGTGGCTTCCTGGCGCGCCGCACTGAAGCCTCCGCCTCCAACCCCAGCATCCTGGCTTCGAAGGAGCCAGGACGCTGGGGTTGGGCGGAGGCTGGGGCGGCGGCTTTGGAACAGCACACCCGGAAGCCGCTCTAGGAGAGCAGCTTCCGGGTACGCTGTTCGGCGCCCTCGTTTGCTTGGCGCTCTAGGCAGCCGCCTGAGTTGCCTCTATGGCAGCACCGGGCCTGTTCCTACTTTCATAGTATGCAATGTATGTATTTCCATTCAAATATTTGTTTCATGTGTAACTGTTATACATTACCCATAACAATATGCAGAGTCTCTGAATACTTGTGCTTATGCAACTTGCTATATATTACACATATTTAGGATGAGTTTATTTTAAATAGCCTTAGATGCTCACACGTCTGAGTATCCCTCCCACCCTTCCATGCACAAACAGTAAAAGTATCCCTCTATTACAGTACAATACATATATATATATATATATATATATATATATATATATATATATATATCAAGTCATCCTGAGACACAAAGTCTCAAGAAATCCTTTCGAACACTGGAAAATATCTTCAGGATCCAAAAAAGGCAAGGACCAGGGGCAAATTGTGCCTTTCCTTAAGCCAAGATCTATAATATCAAGGGGTTAAACATTTCCAAGTAAATAAAAATCCATGCATGACAAATTAGCCACGGTTTCAATCTGTGAAGGTGAGACAGAACTCCGCATACACCACAGTCAAGGAGGAAGCACTAATATCTATAAATATTGAAGTGTGGCAAGTAATCATTATCATTATCACAAGCCGAGATATATCCGATACACAATCTCCAACAAGGAAGAACAATATTGCTTTGCCGTAATTATAGCATCTAAAAATACTTATTTGTACTACTCCGGTGCTCTGACTCCATCCATAGCCTGACCCTTTCCACCATGCCTGACCTTCATGGCTTATCTGTACAACTCAACTTTCAGAATCAAGATAATGTGGGTGAAGGCTGAACATTATGTGGGTGCAGCCAGAATGGGAACTCAAGCTATGAGGTTTCTTGGTTTGAGTGCCAATATCCGTGATGGATGTCATCAGAATCCAAGATAAATCCAGCTCTCAAGGCAACTGGAGTCGACTTGAAAAACTGTAAGAACTAGTAACCTCTAGCCATATCCAACAGAAAAGAAAAAAGAAAAGAAGTGAACATCTTTCTATTCAGCTACATAGGACATTACTGTAGACCATCCTGTAGACCATCCATTATTGTTACATCCTGACCTGGACTGAATCCCAGTTTTTAAATACACTAACAGAATTTATAGAAAGACTATCAGCAATAATGGTGCCCTTTCTCAAGGAGGCCCAGTTGCTCCAAATTCTCATGAAAAAAATTCACCCTTCCAATCTTTCAGCCTTACATTTTGCTTCCTGGATAAGCAACCACCAAGAAAGAACAACAATACCCAACATTATCTCCGGGTTAATGCCATAAAAATAACAAACTATCAGCCAACGTTAATTTGCATTATCAGAATGGCAAAGAATACAATTAGATTCCTTTCTTGGGCTCATTCAGCATGGTCCTACAGATGTCTATGTGGGGCTGGCTAAGCACATGACACAACATGGTAGATTCTGAGAGTTGCAGTTTCGAAGGTCCAGCAGTTGTGGGAACTTTTAAACTAGACTTCCTAACCTGATGTCCTTCAGATGTTTTGGGTAACAACTCCCATAATCATCGACCACTGACCATGATGTTTGGGGCAGAATGGATTTGGCTAACATTTCTCAAAGGCAGGATCTAAACTACTACTTTAAAATGGCTTATAACAGTAGTGACAACTGTTGGGGTCCAGGTGACACTCCATATACAGTTTTCAAACCGTTTTCAAAGTGTCATATCCTGCTTGGTGTGGATCTGGACATAAAATCATGTTCCTGCTCACATTTGAGCTTCTGGACACATGTTCAGATGATATGCAAACAGAAGCAATGTTCTTGGACATCCCTAAAATTCATCACATTCATCACTTCTTATGCTGGTGATGGTGGAGGGGCAGATTGAAATGTTTTGTTGTTTATTCGTTCAGTCGCTTCCGACTCTTCGTGACTTCATGGACCAGCCCACACCAGAGCTTTCTGTCGGCCGTCGCCACCCCCAGCTCCCCCAAGGTCAAGTCTGTCACCTCCAGAATATCGTCCATCCATCTTGCCCTTGGTCGGCCCCTCTTCCTTTTGCCTTCCACTTTCCCTAGCATCAGCCTCTTCTCCAGGGTATCCTGTCTTCTCATTATGTGGCCAAAGTACTTCAGTTTTGCCTTTAATACCATTCCCTCAAGTGAGCAGTCTGGCTTTATTTCCTGGAGTATGGACTGGTTTGATCTTCTGGCAGTCCACGGCACTCTCAGAATTTTCCTCCAACACCACAGTTCAAAAGCATCTATCTTCCTTCGCTCAGCCTTCCTTATGGTCCAGCTCTTGCAGCCATAGGTTACTACGGGGAATACCATTGCTTTAACTATGCGGACCTTTGTTGTCAGTCTGGTGTCTCTGCTCTTAACTATTTTATCAAGATTTGTCATTGCTCTCCTCCCAAGAAGTAAACGTCTTCTGATTTCTTGGCTGCAGTCAGCGTCTGCAGTAATCTTTGCGCCCAGAAATACAAAGTCTGTCACTGCCTCCACGTTTTCTCCCTCTATTTGCCAGTTATCAATCAAGCTGGTTGCCATAATCTTGGTTTTTTTGAGGTTTAACTGCAACCCAGCTTTTGCACTTTCTTCTTTCACCTTTGTCATAAGGCTCCTCAGCTCCTCCTCGCTTTCAGCCATCAAAGTGGTGTCATCTGCATATCTGAGGTTGTTAATGTAGAAGAAGGTTTTTTAAAAACAAACAAATATACACCACACCATCCTTTCAGTACTGCTCCTGCTCTTAAGGCACAGGCCAGGGAGGAAAGTTATATATGTTAGAGCTAGGTGGTGGCTGTCAGGCATAGTGGAAGGGGACACAGGAGGATGTTGAAAGAATGGGACAGCAAGTTCAGAGATTGGAGGGATCATTTCCCACTCGGACTGTCATCGCAATTCCCTAAATTCAATTCTGAGCCAATTTCGGGTGAATTTAGGAATTATGAGAAGTTCTGTTCATTTTTGACCAGGATCTACTCAGTTCCAACCTTCCAGATGGAACATGATCTTGGATGCAATCTGCAGTCGAAGTCCTTACATTTCAGGGCTTGCAATGGGATTTGTGGACCAAATAAAAAGCGTTCGACGGCATGCGTACATTTGAAAAAAAGGTGCATGAAGGAAAAAATGTGTACAAGGATGCTTTAATCAATGGGAGAAGAATGCATACTCTTCAAAGATGCACACCATTCCAGACGGGTCTGTATCTTTAGGAAAGGAAATAGGTCAATGGTAAAGCCTATTATTATTATTATTATTATTATTATTATTATTATTATTATTATTCCACCTTTTGCCAAATACTGGGCCTCAAGGTGGCCTTACAAAATTTAAAACATATACATTTTAAAACCTATGAAAAGAAATATACAAAAGTTAAAAATTAAAAATTAAAAAATTAAAAATATAACAATTTTAAAACATTAACATTTAAAATACATGACAATTTTACAAGTCCTTAACATAGATGGAGGCCCAGATTATTCGCCCAAGCCCTGCTGGAGCAAAGGAGTTTTTGCCTTCTTCTGAAAGCCCATCAAGGAGGGAGCCAGTCTAGCTTCCCCAGGAAGAGAGTTCCAGAGCACCGGAGCAGCCACCGAGAAGGCCCTCTCCCATGTTCCCACCAAGCATGCCTGTGAAGATGGTGGGACTGAAAGAAGGGCCTCTCCAGAAGATCTCAAAGCATGGGCAGGCTCATAAGGGAGAATATGATCTCTCAGATAACCTGGACCCGAGCCATATAGGGCTTTATAGGTCATGCCTTGCAGGAAGAAGGTCGAATGCTCAATCCAGGCATTGCCAATTTATTGATAAAGAAAAATCAAACAATCCTCAAAAACCTTGGACGGCTGTGCCCGCTAAGGTTGATTGTATCATGTGGGATTGACCAATGGCCACACTAAGGCATCTTTGTGTGTTCACCTGCAGATTTGCCAAGCTGTCTCAGTGCCCGTCCATGGGTGACCCAGTTTCCAAAACCCAGAAATGAAATTCCAACACCTCACAAGTGCTTCAGTGAAAGAAGTGACCCGATTTCAAATATTTTTATGAAGGTGGCAAGCTAGAGGATTTTTCTTTTCTTTTTTTTAAAGCAATGTATAATGAATGCAACAGTGCATTTAGTTCAGTATTTGGGGTACATGCCATGTGACAATTGCTTGCTTACTGGTTCATTTTCTGCTCATGCGGACTTTGCCTGTGGAATCTGGGGGCTTTTCTCTTTCTGCACTATAATTGCTTGTTGGTGGATTCCTGCATTGAGCAGGGGGTTGGACTCGATGGCCTTGTAGGCCCCTTCCAACTCTGCTATTCTATGATTCTATGGTTGTAAGCATCCCCAAGCGAACACAGATAAGCTAGGACACAGGATGGAAAATGTTACAATGAAGCCAGCGCCTAGTTAGGGGTGTTGGAGAAATCCGCAATGGAAACAGATGAGTTCAGATTTCTATGTACCCAACCCCACAAATTCAACAACAGACTGGATTTTCCCAAGTCACATGGAATCCTTGGGCATCCAGACTATTTTTTTCTTTTACTTTCTGGAATTTTACACAGATTTAATCATAGGAAATACAAATAAAATAAAATAAATGTTATTTTTTAAAACGCACACACACACACAACTGGCTGAAAATGTGCATTTCCCCCATAAGTTAAAGCAGTGGTCTTCAACTGGTCCAGACTTGAGACCGCCTCGGACTCCCAGCCTGCAACACGAGACCCACTTTTACAACTGCCCAACATGACGGCAACAGCTTTGCCGCGACCCATCTGAACCGATCTCACAACCTACTTTTGGGTCACAACCCATCAGCTGGAGACCACTGGGCTAAAGCATGAAAGATGCATCTTTGGAGATTTGTGATTTTGTGCAAGTGCAAATTCAGGAAAGTGAATGGTGGAACTGAAGGCACCTGACAATCTGTGAGACACAGATGGAATGGATTTTACAAAAGCCATATAGCCCTTATCCTAGCACAGGGGTTTTGAACATCTGAAATAGAATGCCAAAAGCTGCATTCCTTTTCAGATCATCTGTCGCAGCTCACATTCCTGTATTGCGCATGACTGACAGCAAAAGCGGTCCCCCCCCCAAAAAAAAAATTTAGCCACATTTTAGCATTAAATGCCAGTAATGAAGATTTAGGAAGTTTCCTTTTCTTCCTCCATACCTTTAGATACAGTGAGGGAAGTAGCTGAAAAGCCAGGAAATGACCAAATGATTAGTCATCCGGGCAAAGTGGGTGAGACCAGGGGAAAGGCGCATGATCATCTGGCAAATCATGGAAGTCCACATTGGGACCCCCCATTGGTCTGGATTGGGCTCCTGATCCTGAAATTCTGCACTTCGGTTCTTTTGAAATGGACCTGGTGGCACCATCCCTGGTCAAGGAAGTACAATTTGTGTTGGCACATACACTATAAACATTACACCTTTTGGAAGACTGCTTATCTGCCATCTTTTCCCGCAAAGAACCCTGGTAATTACAGTTCTGTGGAGGTGCCAAGAACTACATCTTGGAGATCGCACATTAAGCCAAGAGCAAAAGTAGTTTCAACTAAAAGGAAGGGGCATTGGATAGGACCTCGGTCCTATTTGAGTTCCCTCCCTTTGATCGCCTTATCTGAGGCACGTGTGATTTTTCCTGAGATTGGGCCACCGAAAGTTCAATTTTGTTTGTCACTGACTTCAGAATACCAAGTAGGAAAAGAAAGAAAGAAAGCTAGCGAAAAACAGGGTGAAAAGGGCAGAGGCAATAGATCAGAAGACTGAATCATACTTAATACGAGAATGAATATAACTTATATTCTCACTGTAGTATTTCTCTGCAAGATATAGGCAACAATAGTCCAAAGGCAGAGAAATAAGGATTCCAGGTAGAAGGCTCAGACAGCAAGAATCTAACAAGGTTCAAGATGGTACAGGGGTTTAAGGGGTTCAGGTCAGACTATAAGGCCCATATAGCTGTGTATTCCAATAGAGGGGAATGTCCTGTTTCACTTATGTCCCATCATGTTTTCCTTCAGTTAAGTGGCAACACCCTGACAGCAGGAACTGCATTCAACCAGTGACAGCAGAAATGAGGGTCCCAATGCAGATACACACACCTGATCTATCAAATCCACTCTTTTCAGCTACATTTCAGAGTCAGATTGTAGCCTGAGGCTTAGGCCTTTGCTAGACCAGGCTATATCCCAGGCTGATACCCAGGATCGCCCCTGTGCATCCAGATGGTGCACAGGGGATCCCGGGCTCAGGGGGGAAATCAACCGTCCCTGGCCCCGGGATATAGCCTACCCCTTTAAGCCCGATTTTTCCCACAGTCTCGGGCTGAGTCCGAGACAGTGAGTGTGTAGCCCATTCCACGGCTTTTCCCGGCTCCACGCAATTACTCACGTGTAGCCGGGAGAAGCCGCTGCACCCATCGGGGACAGGGTGGGGGGAGCGAGGAAATCTACATATTTTGTAAAAAAAAACACCCCACAACAACTTACCTTTCATCATTCGTGCGCTCCTGTGCAGCCGGCCCTTTAAATCTAAAAAAAAATGGCGGACGCAATGGGTCTTTCCTTTAGCTCATCACACCTGACGTTTAGACTAGGGCAACAGCCTGCAATAGTTGCATTGTGGGCTCTCCCCTCCTCTCACCCAGATTTTAAGATAGGTCTAGCAAAAACCTTAGAGAAGGGGATCAACATATTCCAAAAGCCTTCAAGGCATCCTCATGCCCCCAATAATGCAAGCAAGAGCATGTCATGGTATATTTGTTATTGCTGCTATTATTATTGCTATTATTATTGTTGTTGTTATTATTATTAACATTATTTATACACCATTCAATTATCTAACACAGATTCCAGAGCGGTGAACATAGGTATAAACAGTAAAAGAAAGAAGATTTAAAAAGCAAATTAAAATTGTTCAATTTAAAAACAAAGGAACCAGAGAAACAGTGGCTGGTCAGTTGAGGAAGGCTTCTCGAAACAGAGTTGTTTTCAGGAGGCACCGGAAGCAGCCTAGTGTTGGTGACTTCCTGACCTCCAGGGGCAGGGAGTTCCACAGAGAAGGGGCCACTACTCTAAAGGCTCTTCTCCTGGTGAATTCAAATCAGGCCAAAGGTCCACATGGAACCACCAGGAGCATGCCCTCCTATGCCCTCAGTGATTGGGAAGGATGGCAAGGGAGAAGGTGCTCTCTCAGGTATCCTGGTCCCATGTTTTTTAGGTGCTGACCAAGGTACTGGAGTAACTATGATGAAAGGTTACAATATTTTGGGATGTTTTAACTTGAGTGGGGGAGCAAGTAAAGGTGGACATGGATGTAATCATAGAGAGAGAAGTGTATACAAATTTGCATGGGTTATGAACCTTAGTGACCCAATAAATATAAATGATGGGAGATTCAAGACTGATAAAAGAAAGGACTTCTTCACACAATACATAGGAATTTGCTACCACATGATGTAGTGATGGCTGCCATCTTGGATGGTTTTAAAAGGAATTTAGACCAATTCATGGAGGATAAGGTTTAGGACTATCAATAGCTGCTAGTCACAATGGCTATATGACCTCCAGTATCAGAAGCAGTATGACTCCGAATATAATTTGCTAGTGGAACATGAGCAGGAATGTGCTATAAGCGTGTTCATCCTATCTGCATCTGGTTGGGCACTGGGGAAGAGAGTGTTGGCCTGATCCAGCAAGGCTCTATGTTCTTAGAGTTCTCCAGGGTTGTCATGTTCAACCTGGGATGCACTGGGCCTAGGGATGGGCGAACAAGCAATGTTCGAAATCACAAGGAATCTTTGATCATCATCTATCTGCTCATCTCATGCCTGGTTCCAGTTCATATTTCCTGTTCAAGTTTCAAATGGGGCACAAACGCATGTTCCATTGTGAACAAAGATGAAATTCTCATACATCCCTAATTGGGCTTCCCCACCACCTAACCCCTCTAATAACTCGGTGGGAATGGCAGGAGAAGCCAGGAGGTCTCGATCCGTGCAGAAAGCTCAGAGGCTTGCGATGATGTCATCATGAGTGCAACAGGACTGATAAGCCAATTCATAACTGATCCATTAAAGAAGAAAAGAAAAACAGATTTTGGACATCTGCCAGATGTCCTCTTAATTGGTGCATTAAATTTGGATTAAATTACAAAATCCAAAGCCAGGGAGTAATTCTCAGTGGATGCTTCACAATTATAAAAGTCCAGGAAATTCCCCATGCTCGGTACTTATATTCAAAGCTTTTGGGGAGATAATATATATAATCATAGAACCATAGAATAGTAGAAGGGGGCTATAAGGCCATCAAGTCCAACCCCCTGCTCAATGCAGGAATCCACCCCAAAGCATCCCTGACAGATGGTTGCCCATCTGCCTCTTGAATGCCTCTAGTGTGGGAGAGCCCACCACCTCCATAGGTAACTGGTTCCATTGTCGTACTGCTCTAAAATTCAGGAAGTTTTTCCTGATATTCAGCCGGAACCTGGCTTCATGTCACTTGAGCCCATTATTCCGTGTCCTGCACTCTGGGAGGATCGAGAAGAGATCCTGCCCTCATCTATGCGTGACAACCTTTTAAGTATTTGAAGAGTGCTATCATGTCTCCCCTCAGCCTTCTCTTCTCCAGGCTAAACATGCCCAGTTCTTTCAGTCTCTCTTCATAGGGCTTTGTTTCCAGACCCCTGATCATCCTGGTTGCCCTCCTCTGAACATGCTCCAGCTTGTCTGTGTCCTTCTTGAATTGTGGAGCCCAGAACTGGATGCAACACTCAAGAGGGCCAGGATCTCTTCTCGATCCTCCCAGAGTGCAGGACACGGAATAAAGGGCTCAAGTTACAGGAAGCCAGATTCCAGCTGGACATCAGGAAAAACTTCCTGACTGTTAGAGCAGTACGACAATGGAATCAGTTACCTAGGGAGGTTGTGGGCTCTCCCACACTAGAGGCCTTCAAGAGGCAGCTGGACAACCATCTGTCAGGGATGCTTTGGGGTGGATTCCTGCATTGAGCAGGGGGTTGGACTCGATGGCCTTGTAGGCCCCTTCCAACTCTGCTATTCTATGATTCTATGAGGCCTAACCAGGGCTACCTCATGTGATTTGGAAGCTATACTTCTATTAATGCAGCCCAAAGTAGCATTTGCTTTTTTTGCAGCCATATCGCACTGTTGGCTCATATTCAGCTTGTGATCTACAACAATTCCAAGATCCTTCTCTGATACTTGCTGAGCCAAGTATCCCCCATCTTGTAACTGTGCATTTGGTTTCTATTTTCCTAGATGTAGAACTTGGCATTTATCCCTATTAAATTTCATTCTGTTGTTTTCAGCCCAAAAGCTTTGCATTGCAACACTGTCCTGATAGGAGGGGGTATTGTGGGAACACACAAGTCATCCATAATCCCCCCCCCTTGCTATTCTGGGAGTTTTCACATCACTTTTGCTGCGCTTTCTCCTCCTTGCTACCTCTTGCTTGCTTGGCAGGCAGAGAGCCAGGGAGGCCATAGGCAGGGACATCTCTTTCTCCTCCTTCTCATCCATACCATTTTCTGGGACAGAGTGAGAGGCAGGTGAACAAGCAGGTTGCAACGACGAAGAAGAGGAACCATTCCAGGGGACACTTGTCAATGGACCCCTTCTAGGGTGTGGGCCTCAGCAGGTGTGCAATCAGGCCGACCCTCGACACCCAACCTAGTCAGGAATACTAGGAGTTTTAGACCAAAACATCTAAGACAGGGGGCATCTTGGTGAACACCGTGCTAAACTATCAATGCAAAACAGCAGACCTTAAAAAAATTAGGGGTGTGCACGGACCCCCCAATCCGCTTCATGGCCCGATCCGGAAAATCTGGATCGGGCCCAATCCGCTTCGCGCCGCTCCGCTCTGCGGAGCGAGATCCGGCTTCGCCGCCGTCACTATACGGACTGCGGTGACGGCGGTGGCACAAGAGAAACCACCCACCCACCCCGCCCCCTTACCTTCCTCCGTCACGGGATTCAATTGAGGCCCTGGGGCCTCAATTGAAGCCGGCGACGGAGGAAGGTAAGCGTCCCTCCTCCCTGCTCCCTTACCTGGTGCTGCCGCCGCCGCCAGATTAGTCCCCCTCCCCCCCACTTACCTTCAGGCGAAGCTCCGGATTGAGGCGATCCTCTTCGCCTCGATCCGCAGCCCCCGACTCTCTTTGCCTCCGCCTTAAGGGTAGGCAAAGCCCCCCGCTCTGCTCCTGCTTCTCCGGTTCGAGGAGAAGCGGAGCACATCCCTAACAAAAATATGGCACAGCACAAATGCATGTTTTTAGTAAATTTGGCCAAAGTTTTTAGATTTGATTCACACACACACACACACACCAGGGTACGTTCTTCTCTCTATAATCTGAAAACCTTTCTTTGCCTGGCCTTTTATTCTGCTTCATACCAGTAACCCCCTCCAACCTCCCAGAAAGAGGGAGGGGAACTATGTGATACGATCAACTGGAAAAAGGATTGTAGCAATATTTCTAAGGGATGTTGCCCACGGGTATACATACATCCGCTTGCACTGAACTCATGTGCAGCTACCAGGTGTTCGTAAAAGACAGGCAAGCTGGAGGTAGCTTAAGACGTGCAGCTGCATCAAATATCTGGCGCTCCTGTCATCGATTTGCTCCAGTCATTACTAGCAGAGAAAGCTGGCTTGTGGTTCCATGCAGAGAAAACAGCAGGAGCATGCAAGAGATGTACACGAGGCCAGATTAATAAAATACCCAATTATGCTGTAGTATAGCATCCTCCACACTGTCTCCCTGTATCAAGAATTGGAACATAGAAGACTGGATGCACGTGGAGGAACTCCTCGGGACTGGGTAATGGTGCTACAGGAGAAGTCATCATAATTACTGGCCACGTGGCACCAGCTGCTATTAGGGAGTCCAGAGGGTTATAGAGGAGACCACGTTTAACTCAACAGTCATGCCTAGAGAATACAAGGGATGGGGCACTAGGGACATTGTGGGTCTGGGAATCTGGCAGGCAGCCCCACCCCCATCTAGATTTCAGGACCCGGTTCACAGGGGCATAGGGCATTCATGTGTAGTCCATGAGTGCATGCAGCCACCTGCTTGTCCCTGTGAGCCAATTGCAAGCCAGCATTTCCCATGAAAGCTGGGCTCACAAAAGTGCACAGATCCGATCTTGCACACAATGGTTACCATAAATGTTCATGTCCACATAAAAAAGGGGGGGTTACGCCTCTAATCTTGCAGAAATGGTCATTTACGGCAGCAAGATCAAATCTGTGCACTTCGGTGAGCCTAGCTTTTATGGAAAATGCCAGCTTGCAGGGACAAGCAGGCAGCTGTGGGTGCTGGCAGACTGCCCGCCAACAATCCAGGGGCTTGCACAGGCGAGTGGCAGTGGCAAGGCCACGGGCGCCCTTTGCTCTGGACCCAAGTGAGTCCGGACATCCCTAGGAGGAACTTGCTTTGGTTCACATTTTAATATGAACCAATCCAATCCTCACTTCCCGAGCTAAGACATGAGCTTGAATGGAACGATGCTTTAGGTTTATTTATTTTTATTTATTTAAGGATTTTTATGCCGCCATTCAGCCAAAAAAGGCTCTCACGGCGGCTTACAAAAGTATTTCTTGACAGTCCCTGCCCACAGGCTTATAATCTAAAAGACATGACACAAAAGGAAAGGGGATTGGGAGGGAGGAGGAGGAGGAGGGGGAAAAGGAAAGCAAATTCAGGCACTACAATCTTAGTTGCAAAGTTCAGCAGTTACAGGTGACAGCAGGAGGGAGGGGGCTCTCAGCTGGAGCTGGACCCAGGCACGGTGGAGAGGTGCCTGGCTGCTGCTTCCTCCCTCACTGGTGGCCTCTCCAGAGACAGTTGGTAGCAGGAGGGAGGGGGCTCTCTGGAGCTGGACCCAGGCACGGTGGAGAGATGCCTGGCTGCTGCTTCCTCCCTCACTGGTGGCCTCTGCAGTGTCAGTTGGTAGCAGGAGGGAGGGGGCTCTCAGCTGGAGCTGGACCCAGGCACGGTGGAGAGGTGCCTGGCTGTTGCTTCCTCCCTCACTGGTGGCCTCTGCAGAGACAGTTGACAGCAGGAGGGAGGGGGCTCTCAGCTGGAGCTGGACCCAGGCACGGTGGAGAGGTGCCTGGCTGCTGCTTCCTCCCTCACTGGTGGCCTCTCCAGAGACAGTTGACAGCAGGAGGGAGGGGGCTCTCAGCTGGAGCTGGACCCAGGCACGATGGAGAGGTGCCTGGCTGCTGCTTCCTCCCTCACTGGTGGCCTCTCCAGAGACAGTTGGTAGCAGGAGGGAGGGGGCTCTCAGCTGGAGCTGGACCCAGGCACGGTGGAGAGGTGCCTGGCTGCTGCTTCCTCCCTCACTGGTGGCCTCTGCAGAGACAGTTGGTAGCAGGAGGGAGGGGGCTCTCAGCTGGAGCTGGACCCAGGCACGATGGAGAGGTGCCTGGCTGCTGCTTCCTCCCTCACTGGTGGCCTCTCCAGAGACAGTTGGTAGCAGGAGGGAGGGGGCTCTCAGCTGGAGCTGGACCCAGGCACGGTGGAGAGGTGCCTGGCTGCTGCTGAAACGGGATGGAACGAACTTGTGCTGGGGAGGGGCGGGGGGAAAGGTGTCACGTTATAGAAAAGCATTCAGATTGTTCCATCCCTAGAGAGTACACCCTTCTCTTAAGATGCTTGCGAGATTAATGAGATAAGAGCCTGCTTGCTAGTATTTGTGGTGCCTAATGAGTATCTGCAGAGTTCGAGTGTTCCATTTGAAAGACCTCAAGAGATGCGACACCTGAAAGACCCCAGGTCGCTGCCCTCCTTCCTTGTTACTCACTTGCCTTGAAGGAAGTGTGTAATGGAGGAGAATTGAACCTTTCAGCCAGAGGCCAGAATTCCATTTCAGACATGCTGTCAGAAACCAGGGGTGGACGGAGTTTTCTTCTATCAGGATACACCCAGTTTGCACCTCCTAGACTGAACAGCAACTCCAACACAGTCTGCAGTCAAATTCCACATATATCTAAGCTTGCAATGTGATTCACCGACCAGAAACAATTGCGTTCGAGATCCTGCATGCATGCATTCGAAAAATGTGCATGAAAAGAGTGTGTATTTTTTGACGACGTGCAAAAAGACACTTTAGTCAAGAATGCATGTATGTCAAAGATGTGCAGAACTGATACATATATTTGGGTGGAAATTTGCACAGAAATACGCACAGACTTTCACATCAAAGGAGGAAAAAACAAAGATCGCAATCGTATATGGACAAATGACGGAATGAGCCTTGACGTGGAATTTGAAAAACTTTGGTGAATTTCGTTTGTATGCACATCCTTGGTTACTGGGTTTCATTGAAGATGAGAGTTGAAACTGTCCCAAATACCCATCTACCATCTATCCATCCATCTATATATTTTATTTTATTTGTGTCATAGTTTTCAATCTCAAAAAAGTGGCACTTAAAGGCAGCTTACAAAACAATTAAAATTGATTGACACAATAAAAGCAATTCATTTAAATCCAATGAAAACATAACAATTACAGAATCAGACGAAAGGCCTTCTTAAATAATGCAGCCTTTGTCTGCTGGTTTTTCCTAGAGGAAGCTTAATTTCCCTCCTAGGACTGAATGGCTGCCATTCACTTCGATAGAGGGAAGAGGAAATACAGGCTTCATTTGGGGATCCACTGCATTATATGGGGCGGAAGGGGATTTTCTAATGCATACAACATGGCTGCCTCCACTGGCAGAGATTACACAGGGCAAGATATGCCCAGCCCCAATCACCTCGAGGACAATTTGCTAGTTTTAAACACACACACAGAAAGCAGACTCCCAAATCCCCAATGCTGCCTTCAGCTTCCTCCCCCGTACACCTCAGTGTCCCGTAAATCCCAGACCTTCCTGCACTACTGGCCCTATAAATCCCTCACCACTGACCCCATAAATCACCTTCTTCCTTCTGCAAAAGCCCTGTGCCTTCTTCATCCCCCTAAATCCCTGGCTGCTCTGCAACACTGGCTCACTAAATCACCTGCTTCCAAGCCTACCGGCGCCTCCATCCCCATCAATTCTCTCCTGGCATCCCCATAATTCCATTCACCTTGCACGCATTCCCATTGGACAGTTTCCCCAAGACAGCAGAAAGAACAGGAGAGGGGAGAGAAAGAGGCATGGGGCAAGACCCAGCGAAATAGACCCGGGAGGACTCCTATTTCACAACATCCCTCCCACCCAGCTACCCCCACCCCCCCGGCTGATTTACACAGCTCCATTAATCCCCCCCCCTCCTCTGGCTGCGGCGTGACTCATTTGCCATCGCATGCCGGCAAAGGACATTCTGCATGGCTGGTCATGGGGACAGTCACCTTCCAGCTCAAAGTTACAGCTCTGCAAAGAGGGTGCACAGTGCAAGGCCGTCTCCACATGTTCTTCTTTAAAGGAGCTTCCCTGGCTGTGCATACACATGCAATGATCTTGTTCGAATGAAGAATGCATGTGCTGCATCATTAATATTATTTTGGTAACACCGAGAGGCTAGGGACAAAGCCAATGTAGAAATTACCTCCCAGGAAGGTGCAGGGATTTATTTTTCAGTCCCTAAAATAATCTCATCTGCTCAACATGGCAAAACCGATGTAGATGTTACTTTTGCAAAAGGTCAGCAGGTTCATGGCGAACTTGCCACGTACACCCCAGTGAGATTCTCTGAGCTAAATTTTGGGCCAATTTTGGCTGCCCCATCCCAAGGTCATCCAACACACACCCCTCTGTGGGGATCAAATTACTTATAAATACAAGATGGTTGAGAGATACTCTCATTCTCACGTTCAGTCTTTTACAGGAAAGAAACAGAGCCTTTTCAACATGGGGAAGTTCTGGACAGTCCATCCGTTCTCAGAACGCCGCTACAATATGACATGCCATTGTTCCCAAGGGCATTTTGTAGTGGGGGGGAAGGGCTGTCCACAGCCCAGTGAGGACGGAGCATGCCTGCTGGCAATGGAAGGAGGGGCAGAAAGCCAGAGAGGAGGGGGACTGGAATGGAGAATACTGGAAAAGGGCTGGAAGCTTGAACAAGAAACTCTTGGGGTTTCTCCAAGCCTTCTAACACCCCCCTCTTGTCCATAGATGGTGCTGCTTTGACTACTTCATGATCCACACTCAAAGACAAGGAGTTTGTTATTAGTATATAGAACGGAGGAGGGGTGTCTCTCCCTCCAAATGTTGATGGAATGTAACTCCCATCATCTCTCACCATTGGCTATGCTGATTAGGTCTGATAGGACTTGCAGTCCACCAATAGCTGGAGGGCCACAAATACCCCCATCACCGGTATATCGTCTTAGCATAGAAAATCATTCATACAAATACATTCTTCTTTCATTTCAAATATCCCTTTGAACTGAAGGCAGATTTCAGGGAAAGGCTGCATGAGAATTTTGTTCCTGTTTGCAAATCATGTGAACATGCCTTATCTGCAGTCCTGAATCCAAACCCAAGCAGAAACGCGATTTTCAGGAAATTTGCATAATTTCCCAAATTGCCATTTTTATTGAGAATTGCACACTTCCCCCAAATGCTCACTTCCCAATATGAACATTTGCACATATGCACACCTGAAGTGTGCATTTCTTCAAATTCCCCCCAAATCCACATTTTCATGTTTTATCCTATGGTGGAAAATGTACATTTGGGATCAGGAAACTTTTTAAAATACACATGTCTTCAGTTGGGGGGGGGAGTGCATTATCCCTGATCCAAAAAAAGAAAGGGGAAAAAAAAGGAGGAAAAGAAAGATGTTCACATCCGGAAATGCAAATGCGGCAAATTGAGCTTCAAGGGAGAAATCAGAGAACCTCAATGACTAGAATATTGTATGTTCATCCATTCCTGTTCCAGAGCTGGACAATGGTATAAATGAAACCATGGCTATGATTTGACACTAGGAAGGATCTGTGGGGAACAGAGCAGCTACAGTCATACAAGGGAAGCGTTGCATCTATTATTGAAACAAGAGATTTGCACTCATTTTCGAAAACACAAGAGAATCCACAATTTACATGCATTGCCAATGCCTGGGAACTGGGGTGGATTGATTTATAATCAAGACAAATTTAAGCATATCTTTGACTCCTGACTCTAAACCACCATGCAGGGACCAGGGAGACCCGATATGTATCACTGCTTCTAATCAAGTTTTGCATTTCTACCACAGTTGTTCCTTAAAGATAAATGCACAACTCTCACTTCTTAATGCAATCAGGTAAGCATGTTAATTTTCAACTAAATGTGTATCTTCCCACTGCATTTAGCATTTATTTTACCTTCCTTGGAGAGCAAACTAACAGCGTAACACTTACCTTCAGCAATAATATAGCTTCATGTGATTTCCCAATTTTGAAAAATAATTGTACATTTCAACTTGTAAGCAATGTATTGTATAATGTATAAGCAATGTATTGCTTATTTACCACACAATTACCTTCCAGTTTAGGATTTGTGCATTAGAATGGCAGCGAGTGCAATGTAATTAAACATACAAAACAATAATGAGAATAATCTTTCTAACTAAAGAAACAATGTCCCCCTCCCCTTTGGGAAACTTAAAACATATTTCATGTTATTAAGCTGAGCTACTAAAATCCATTAAATTCAAATAGTGCCAGAGTTTGCTTTATGGGAAGAGTCAGCTGTGATGGGCTCTGATTGTTCAGTGTCTATGAGGTCACCAACCTATACCTTCCAATCCCCATACAGTTTTACAACCATCCTTAAATTATTGTGACTTGACAAAGGGAGTAAAGTTCAAAATTAACACATATATGTATAGATATAAAGGTGTATTTATTATGGACAGAGGAATGAGAGCTAGTCCAGTTTTCTGTTCTCCTTATACACTTACTTATATTTATTTTTTTATTTTATTTATTTACATTTATATACCGCCCCATAGTTGAAGCTCTCTGGGTGGTTTACAAACGTTAAAAACAATGAACATTAAAATAGATATACAAAATTTAAAACCACTAAAAGCATAAAAACAACAATAACCATTTAAAACAACTATTCTCGGGTTAGTTATAAAATCAGCATATGCTGTTAAACGCCTGGGAAAAGAGAAAGGTCTTGACCTGGCACCGAAAAGATAACAACATTGGCACCAGGCGAGCTTCACTGGGGAGATCATTCCATAATTTGGGGGCCACCACTGAGAAGGCCCTCTGGGTTTGCACTAATAATATAATAATAATATATTTATTTGTTACCCGCCTCTCCCTCTGAATCAAGGTGGGGTACAACACAAATAAAAACACCATAAATTACATACAACTAATTCAAATGTTTAAAACCAGTGCACAACATTAAAAATGGTATCTTAAAATTCAACTGGGTAGGCCTGCCAGAAGAGATCAGTCTTTATGGCTTTCCTAATTTCTGAAAGACTGTTAAGTTGACGAATCTCTCCCGGCAAGCCATTCCACAAACTGGGAGTGGCAGAAGAAAAGGTCCTTTGGGTAATAGTTGTCAGCCTTGTTTTTGTTGGCTGGAGTAAATTCTTCCCAGAGGACCTGAGTGTGCGGGGCGGATTGTACGGGAGAAGGCGATCCCGCAGGGAGACTGGACCCAAACCATGTAGGGCTTTAAAGGTGATAACCAACACTTTCTACTTCGGCCGGAAACTAATTGGCAGCCAATGAAGAGATTTTAAGACTGGTGTAATGTGGTCACCCCTAGGTGTACCAGTGACCAACCTGGCTGCCATATTTTGAACTAGTTGAAGTTTCCGGACTAGGCACAAAGGTAGCCCTATGTAGAGTGCATTGCAGAAGTCGAGCCACAAAGTTACCAGTGCATGTACTACCTTCTTTAGGTCTTCCAATTCTAGGAAGGGATGCAGCTGGTGTATCAGCGGAAGCTGATAGTAGGCACTCCTGCCCATCCCATCTATCTGGGCTGTCATTTGGAGCGACGGATCCAGAAGCACCCCCAAGCTGTGGCCCTGATTCGATTCAGGTTGCTTTGGGGCTAGGCTGTCTCACTTTGGAACCAAAGTGAGGTTCCCACCCCACTGAAGCGGGTCACCCCTTGCATGTTCCTGGAGGGTTATTAGAACTCATTCCATGATACAAACATATCCATGGATTTTTAAAGCAGCAAAGGCACTTTCAAATCATGTTTAACTTAAAATGTTACATCTGCTTTCATTCTTCAACCCCTTGCTCTGCTCACGATCATAGACCAGGGGCATGGAATCTACGGCCTTCCAGAAGTTTTGGGACTCTGACTCCCTTCAGCCACAACCAACATGGTCAATGGTCAGGGATTATAGAAGTTAGGGTCCAACAACATCTGGAAGGTCACAGCTCTGCCACCCAAGGGAAAGGACTTGTTCACATAGGGCTCATCTACACCAAGCAGGATATTCCAGTATGAAAGTGGTATATAAAAGTCAGGAGCCACACAACTGCTTTATAGCGGTATTGAAGTGCACTGCAGGATCTACACTACTACTTTATAGTGGTATTGAAGTGCACTGACAACTGTTGGGGACCATGAAACATCTACACCAACCAGGATATAACACTATAAAAGTGGTATGAAAGTGGTACATGGTATGTGTCAATGGGCCCCAACAGTTGTCAGTGCACTTCAATACCGCTATAAAGCAGTAGTGTGGCTCCTGTCTTTTATATACCACTTCCATAGTGGAATATCTTGCTTGGTGTAGATGAGCCCTTAAAGTGCCAGGCAAGCCCACTTCCTTGGAAGGAAGTCTAATTAAACCTAATGGGTCTTGCTTCTGAGAAATCCTCCATGGACTCATGAGTCAAGTGCTCTCTCCCTTTCAAATTGCCTGAAATTGTGTCAGCAAAACAGAATGGTGAAGGGAGGGAGGGTGAAAGAAGAAAGAAAAAGAAAAATAGGGCTTGTATCAGAAGCAAAAATAAACTATAGCAAATATTTCCAATTCTCCAGCATGACAAAGGAAGAAGCACCCGGGGATCAAGGAAGCCTGAGCAATAAGAGCTGAGACTTAAAGAAAATACATCTTGCCAAGAGACCTGATTGCTTCTTTTTTCCTTTGGATAGAAATGCAGAACAGAGAAGTCCTAATATATCTGGATTTAGCACAGCAGTCAATACGGTGTCTCGCCAGTCTCACTGCTTAACATTAGTTCCCTTTAGCTGGGAGACGACACTGCCAAATAGATCCAAGCGGCTTACAGCCCAAAGCAGACAATAGGTGCAGCAACAGTAAGGAAGTGTGCAGTGGGGCAATAACTAAGCAATAAATTCATGCTTAGAGCCAGCTGGGATCCATGATGGGGGTGAGTGGAGAGAGATGGTTTTCAAGTGGTATTTGTGATTCCCCCCCCCCCCACACACACACATTCAAATTTCTCCTCCATGATTTCAGGATGAACCAAAGGGTTGGGAGGAAGCCACAAATGCCCTGACACCATCGGCTCACATATACCAAAGGCGAGTTCAAGGGCCATTGTGGAGCCAAGAATCTTCAAAGGGAGATTTGAGCAAGACGCTACTGAGTGAGAATCCATTAATTTGTTTAATTATATTATCAGAGGGTTGAATCAGGATAAGGGGTTGTTGTTGTTTTTATCATACTATATATTAGGGGTGTGCATGGACCCCCCGCTCCACTTCTCTTCCAGATCCGCGATTTGCGGATCAGGCCGCTTCGCTCCGCCCCCGCTCCGCCTATGTCCGCTCCGCTCCGCTGCGGAGCTCCGGATCGGAGCTCCGTTTTTTCCCATCCAAGCTTGCATTGAAAGCTAAAAAAGTATACAACTCAAGTTTGGCACCATGACACCTCATGGAGGTATACACACGCACGCCAAGTTTCAAGCCAATCCCATCATCCCCTGATTTTTGGGGAATTTTTGAAAATCGGGCACCCCATTCACACCCCTTTCGATAGCTCCGTCAATTTGCACGTTAGAAACCTCAAACTCGACACCATGATAGCTTATCCAGGGATACACATGCATGCCAAGACTCAAGGCAATCCCATCATCCCCTGATTTTTGGCAGGGCTTAAACCTTTTAACTCAGCCCAAATCAAGTCCCATTTTACAACTACGTCAATTTGCGTGTCAGAAACCTCACCTTCAAGGGGTTGTTGTTGTTTTTATCATACTATATATGCTTCTAGGATCACCTAGTTCTAGGAAAGTTGTGTTCACATGTGTGCATTTTTCACAAGTAAGCATTTTCTCATGACCTTTTTTTTTTTTTTTTTTTCAAATGCACACATGCCATCAAGTATATTACTTTTCAGTCTGGGAATTACATTGCAAGCTCCAAAATATATGGACTTCAACCGCAGATTACATCCAAGTCCGTGTTCAGTCTAGAAGGCGTTTTTCTGCTTTTGAATTATATATTGTTTTAACTTGGTTTATGGTTTAATATGTTTTTTAGCTGTGTATATTTACTGTTTTATATATGCTATTATCTGTACGTTGCCCTGAGGTCTTAATGATATAGGGTGGGACATAAATGTTTTAAATAAATAAATAAATCCTGGTTAAAAAAATAAATGGAAAGCGATTTCTCACATATCACTAGATATACGTTATTGGGAAAGGGGGTATAGACTGGGACTGCGTGTGCGCGTGCATGTTCCTATTAACTTAGATAAAATAGATCCAATAGATACAGTGAAAGGTAGATGGCTTTATCACCACCTCCATTAGGGTATTAATACTGGTCCAACACCAATCTTAGCCATTTCTGACTGTAAAACAAAGGATTTGGGTGCCGGGACTTCCCCGCTTAGTTACATGGAGAAGAGTCCAATTCACTAGAGGTGAATGGCTGGTGACACACACCTGTTCTATTTGCAAGTCTGGATGCAACCCATCAGACAATGGCAGCAGATGAACTTATAATTTAGCAATCGGATACGACACTGTGTCTTTATACTTAAGAAAAAGTGCAAGAATGTGTATGAGAATTCTGAGAAGGGGGCTGCAGAGAATCCCCCACCCCACAATACATCCTCAATTATAGGTCTACCTAGGAGTATATGTAGATATCTAAATATAAGGGTGAACATCTGAGTACATTGCAACATGTATGCACACTAACTAGGATGATCAGGCATTCAACAGCAGAAACTTTGTCCTCACGCCATTTGGAGAACTCACAGAGGACAGTTCTCTATTTGAAGGACTCTCCAATCTAGGTCTGGTTTAAACATCAAGAACCCCATGAAAAGAGAGCACGGGCTGGCCTTGAAGCTGCCAGTCCACCATAACCATTAACACCTGGATAGCAAACCGAACAGGTAGACACACAGGTCACGTGGTCACATTCTTCCTCTCTATGATGAGATGTAAGTTGCGTCTGCACAATCAAAGAGGGGAAATAAGCTATGGCAGCATATTTTCCCTCCCCACACATGTTGATTGCATGCTGGGGGGATTAGCATAATTAACCCTGGCAGCCTGGCTTGTCATGCCATATGGCATGATAGCACTCTTCAAATACTTAAAAGGTTGTCACACAGAGGAGGGCCAGTATCTCTTCCCGATCCTCCCAGAATGCAGGACACGGAATAATGGGCTCAAGGTACAGGAAGCCAGATTCCAGCTGGACAGCAGGAAAAACTTCCTGACTGTTAGAGCAGTACGACAATGGAATCAGTTACCTAGGGAGGTTGTGGGCTCTCCCACACTAGAGGCATTCAAGAGGCAGCTGGACAACCATCTGTCAGGGATACTTTAGGGTGGATTCCTGCATTGAGCAAGGGGTTGGACTCAATGGCCTTGTAGGCCCCTTCCAACTCTGCGATTCTATGAGTCTATGAACCCCGCCCGAACGGCTTGGAGGTAACAAGCCCCCCAGAACTCATGGCTTGTTGTGGGCAACAAGCCACCCAGAAGCCTACAACAACAAGCAACCCTGGCTGGGTTCACATGACACGACAAGCCGCACTGCTGGGGGAATCCCTCCGGCACGTGACCAGCACACACGGGGAAGGAAAATAAAACAGCATGGCGAATTTCCCCTCCATGATCATGAGAACCAGGTCGTACTCCATTTCTCTTGAAATAGTACTGATTTCTAAACCGGCACCTATGCACAGATCTTCGCAAATGCAAACGCTATGCCAAATCAGCCTCCTCTTTTTTGTCACCTCCCTTTCAGCGTTGCATCCCCTCTTTTCAGGAGAGGCACAGCGACCGCCCCTAGCATTAACAGAGCGGCAGCTTCGCAGCCCGTGGGCTGGCAGGCGGGCGGTGAAAAGATGAACGGCCTTGCCAGCCTCAGAGCAGAATCAATAAGATGGAAAAGGAGCTGGAATGAGGCAGAGCAAGCTCAGGGCGCCGACGTGCCTGCCTGTGCGAGGCAGGGACCCCCTCCCCTCGAACGGCAGCTATTCAGCACGGAGGGATTAGGAGCCATACCAAGTTAATATCCCAATCTGTAATAGTCACTATTACGAGTAACACAAAAGGCTCAGGGAAGATGCCATCCATCAACACTCACAGCACGCAGAGCGACACAGCCTGGCTATAGCTGCAGTTACGGCACTTAGGGGCCAAACTCACAGACATAGACCCTGAATTCAGACATCACACCAAACCAGGGTTACAAAAAGGACATCAGAACACAGGAAGAGCCCTGCTGGATCGGACCAAGGGTCCATCTAGTCCTGCAGTCTGTTCACGCAGTGGCCAATCAGCAGTCGACCAGCAAAGCAAGACATGGTGCAACAGCACCCTCCTGCCCATGTTCCCCAGCAACTCGTGTATATAGGCTTACCGCCTCTGGTACTGGAGCTTAACTGTGGTTTGGTTCTGTGACTAAATGGGCAAACCAGGTTTTCCTCTTGGCCAGGGAACCCAAATAAGAAACACTGAGGTTTTCATTTGGTTTCCAAGCTATGGTGGGGAGTGACAACTGAATAGACTAACCAGAGTTATGTCCATCACTGCAGCTCCAAAGGATGCTGAACCACGGGAGGGAATTCATGAGGACAAATGCTGAGAGGGTGGAAAATAAGAGAAGATGGGAAGTACAGTTGCCTGCTGCACACAACGATGCTCAAGCTATGGTTTACTGATCTCGGATCTGAATGAAATACTTGCCTATAGAAAACCCTAAATCAGACACCAGTGGTTTTAAGGCCATTTAATAAGCACACAAACAGCCCTTTTCCAAAGTTGTGTACACATTTGTTTTAAAGGCAGAGATAACCAAGGTATAGGAAATGAAGCTCTCAGAGCGCTGCAGTGAAAACAAGTAAAGCCTTCACCATCACAGCAACTCCACCTATAAAATTTCTGCCTGCCAGGAGGCCTTGCCAAAACAAGATGGGGTGAACTCTGGAAAATTCGGAATCTGCAAAATGCAGTGGGGGAAACCAGGGGCAGATCCGCATGTCGGCCCAGAGCGCATTTATGCGACCCCAGGGCACCCCGAAAACAATAGTCTGTACTTGCCTGTAAAAAGAAACGAGGAAGAGACGCTGCCGATGACGCCGATGCCGACGCCGCCACCCAGCTTCCTGCTCCCCGGCCGGCTCGGAGAGCTCTTTTTGAAGAAGGCGGGGTAGAGAGCTTTTTCCGCTCTCCACCCAGCTCTCCATCCCGGCCGGGGAGCAGGAAGCTGGCCATCATCGTCGGCGTCTCTTCCTCGTTTATTTTTACAGACTATCGTTTTCGGGGTGCCCTGGGGTCGCATAAATGCGCTCTGGGGCCAACGTGCGGATCCGCCCCAAGAATACAGTTTCAAGCTAATGAGAATGTAGCCCAGTCTAACCCAAGCCGGGTCCCTCCAGGCATTTCAGTCTTCATTCATAATTGTTGGCCCTGCCAGTGGAGACTGGTGACTCCAATGTCAGTGGGTCACTGTATCTGCCCCGGGATTCAATTAGAACCAGTCAGAACACTAAAGGAGCTACCTTGGATAGCTCCTTTAGCATTCTGACTGGTTTGACTAAAACCCAGAGTGGATTCACTGCCCAACTGACATCAGAACCACCAGCTTGCATTGGGCCATGCTGGTTCCAGATGATTAGAGCTGTAGGCTACAACATCTGGAGGGAGCCATTTTGGGAGAGGCTGGTGCAGCACCTTGAGGAAGGCGACTGTAGCCCCATAGACTAGCCCCCTATGTGTATCATCTGCAAGCCCTTCTCAGAATCACTGCCTCTTCGGAGATGCACATCCATTTCTTTATGCTTCCCCCACCCTCTTTCCTTTTTTATTACTGCAAGGTTTTATGGCAAAAAAGTTGGGAGTGGGGATGGATATTCAATGGAAGAAGTGAAAACTGCAGGATCGTGGGATACATTTCGCGTTGCCAACCCCAGCAAGTGGCCGCCGAAGTTTGACTAAAGCTCAAGATTCTCTTTACTTTGATCATCTCTTGCTTCTTAATGACTGCTCCAAGGCTGAAGGCAATGAAGGGTGGGGAGAGGCCCATTACCTTCACTGACTAAGTTAATGGGGCAGAGAGAATCCATTTCAGAAAGACACCCCAGGCGGTTTTCTGCTGGAGTTAAAGCTTGAATAAGCAAAATCAAGGGGAGGGGGATTAAAAATAATACAGCACTTTGTCAATAGCCTCTCCTCACCGCCAGCCAAATTTGCTGCACACCAGATCTCCATTCCCAGAGACATCTGAATGCAAATCAGATGAAATATTATCTTAGCTTCTTCAGACTGGACCATTGCCATCTGCTATAAGGAAAGAAAAGAGTTTGACCCCTAGGACCTAAATTGTCAATAATCCAGCAGTCAGCCCCATATGCTAATAGCAAATCCATTCTCAGAGTTCAGATCCCGATGTAGACAAAATGGCACCATCCGTATGCAAGAGGGGACTATGATCAGGCTTAGGGAAGCCCAATGATTTTCAGAAGTACCCCCCCCAAAAAAGAAAACAATCAGAAAAGAAATAAGGGGGATTCCCCTACCAAATAACCGAATAAGAACTGAGGATACTGAGTGGACACAGGATGCTTGAAAGCCAGTGTGGTACAGTGGCTAAAGTGTTGGACTAGGAGTTGGGAGATCCAGGTTCTAGTCCCTATTCAGCCACAGAAACCCACTGGGTGACTTTGGGCCAGTCACAGACTCTCAGCCCAGCCTACCTCACAGGGTTGTTGTCGTGAGGATAAAATGGAGAGAAGGGTTATGTATGCTGCCTTGGGATCCTGGGAGGAAAAAAGGTGGGATATAAAATTCAATAATAAAAAAATAAATAAAATTAATGGGGTGGGGAGAATAAGAAACCATGGGGGTGAGTATTGAATGGGGTCATCGTGGAAGAGGGTATGGCTGGCTAAACGTTAGAAAAGGAATATCCCATATTGCAACCTTTTATTTCAGGTCCCACATGGGGAGAACCATTTCTCAAGTGACACCCTTTTTAAGATAGGTCTGTTCTGATGCTTGTGGAATATAATTTCCTCCAGATTCTTAATCATTCTGGCAGGAACAGCGGGAAAGCAAGTTCCCTTCAGCTGCTCATGCTTTAGCCAATGGATGGCACCAGAGTGGGCTTTCCCTTACAATGATATTCTTTCTAGGAGGCATGGGGTACAGCCTCCCAGTGTCCATTCCTCTATTGCTGGTGGCAAAGACCAGAATGTGCTTCCCTTCATTTCTGATTGTCCATCTAGGGATGTCCATTCTGTTTTGGTTCAACGGAGTTCCGTGGCACATACAACTCGAATTGCACCTGTGAACCAAGCTTCAGGAACACCAGGAACTTTCTTGCACATTTTTGGAAGGTTCTGTAATCCGTGCAAGTTTCTGGGAAAGGTACGCAAATTCAGCTGTAATTTGTGTAATTTGCATCTGTTTGACTGCAATTTGTGTGAATTTGCCATAATTTGCACACTCTTAAGAACCTTCCCCCCAAATGTGCAAAATAACCTGCATACTGGCCCAATTCACTGCAGAGCCTTTCAACACCAGAACTTTACAGCTCCAAACATCTTGCCTGGGTCAACCAACACTTAATTTCAAAAATTATTTCCCACCTGGAAGACAGCAGGGCCAGAGTAGGCAAATTTGGAATACAGCCTCAATTTGGTTGAATTTTCAAACCATAATATTAATTAGCTCTCAATGCATGGTCTGAAGGAACATCATTCAGTCAACTTTCTTTGAGCTAAACAGATTTAGCCTAGTCAGTGCCTGGATGGGACATCCCCTTGGAACCTCATGCATGTTGCCTTCAGAATACTGGCTAACAATCCAAGATTGAGTGCAACTCCTTGCCCCTATCAGTATGCTCCACATTTGACAACATTGACCTAGGCATTCCTACAAGAAACAGCACCAATGAATTACTCATTCGTTTGCTGTCTAAGGGGCAAACCCAGCCAACACTTGGGTTCCCACAGTCCTCTGAAGGTGGTCCATTCTTCTGAGCTAGCAGCTATGTGCTTCAAAAAAAATGAAGGCACGAACCTCCCAGAGGAAATAAGGAAGTGAAGAAAGTCCCTGTTTGTAAACATTGATCCTGTTAGAGGTGGTTTGTTGACTGTTTAATATTTCAAGATGCTAATTAAGTCTTCACATAAAAATAATCTATTCTACCAAGTGCACTTTGGAAGTCAAGCAGCTTTTCCACAAAGAGCCGATAGTGCCAGCTACATGGCCAAGGCAAAAGACATTCTGTCAGTGTTAGGGACCAGGGCAGGATCTACACTACAGCTTATAACAGTTTATAATGGTTATGACAACTGTTCAGGCCAAGGACACATTACATATTCCGTTTTCATACCATTTTTAAAGTGTTATATCCTGCTTGGCGTACTTTTTCCAAGGGCAGTAACCCTCGGACCTTCCAGGAGATCTGGGTTCTAGTCCCCATTCAGCCATGGAAGTTGACTTGGGGGGGATCTACACTACAGCTTTAAAGCGCTTTATAACAGTTTTGACAACTGTTGGAGCCCAGGACACACTGCATATACAGTTCTCAAAACGTTTTCAAAGCACTTTAAAAGCAAAAGGGTAGATCCCCCCTTGGTGACTTTGGGACAATCTCAGACTCTCAGCTCAACCTACCTCACAGGGGGGTTGTTGTCGTGAGAACAGAATCATAGAGTAATAGAGTTGGAAGGAGTCTATAAGGCCATTGAGTCCAACCTCCTGCTCAATGCAGGTATCCACCTTAAAGCATCCCTGACAGTTGGTTGTCCAGCTGCCTCTTGAATGCCTCTAGTGTGGGAGAGCCCACAACCTCCCAAGGTAACTGGTTCCATTGTCGTACTGCTCTAACAGTCAGGAAGTTTTTCCTGATGTCCAGCTGGAAACTGGCATCCTGTAACTTGAGCCCATTATTCTGTGTCCTGCACTCTGGGAGGATCGAGAAGAGATCCTCTGTGTGACAACCTTTTAAGTATTTGAAGAGTGCTATCATGTCTCCCCTCAGCCTTCTCTTCTCCAGGCTAAACATGCCCAGTTCTTTCAGTCTCTCTTCATAGGGTTTTGGTTCCAGACCCCTGGTCATCCTGGTTGCCCTCCTCTGAACACGCTCCAGCTTGTCTGCGTCCTTCTTGAATTGTGGAGCCCAGAACTGGACGCAATACTCTAGTTAAGGCCTAACCAGGAGAGGATTATTATGAATGCCACCTTGGGTTCCTTGGAGGAAAAACAGTGGGATATAAATGCAATAAATAATATTAGTGTTTGATACGGGTATTGTGGATGAACAACCTTAGCATTTTATTTTAACTTGATATGTTTGCATTGACTGTATACTGATATTGTACGATCTTGTTATATTGATTGTGGACTCTGTACTTCGATGTTTTGTTGTATTGATTAAGGGTGGAGGGGGCTTCTCTTTTTTCTTTTGTGCAAGTCACTTTGTGACTTCCTTGGTGATGTAAAGCAACACCTAAACCTAATAAATGAATTAATGCAAATTGAATGAGAATCCCACAGAAAACTAGTATCTGTGACTCCGCTGTGTCCATTTGAGAGAACAGGTTAAGAGAGAGAATGGATTTCATGGAGGGAATTAGCTGTATTATCTTGTGAGAGTTGAAAGCAGCAGATAGGTGGGGCAAATCACGGCCGAAGGGAGCTTAGCTGCCAAGCAAGTCATTACATCTCCCTGGAGGCAGCTCGGCGGCCATCTGCACAGGAATCAATATGAGGCCCAGGTCTTCATTTCCAAACACATATCCCTGTCTATACACATTACAATTAACCAGCATGTGGGCCTCTCTGACTCCCAGAGGGGGAGAAAGAGAGAGAGAAGTTAGAGCAGGACACGAAGTTGAAAGATGGGAGACAGCTGAGGAGAAAGCTAAGTGTGCATGGGCATAGAAAATGGCTGAGTTCAGAAATCCCAAATGCCTCTCAACAACGGTCTCCTGGCCAGGGCTGACATCAAGGGTAGGCGTGGTTGGACACCTATGAAGAGAGGCTGAAAGAACTGGGCATGTTTGCCCTTGGGAAGAGAAGATTGAGGGAAGACATGATGGCACTCTTCAAGTCCTTGAAAGGTTGTCACACAGAGGAGGGCCAGGATCTCTTCTCGATCATCCCAGAGTGCAGGACACGGAATAACAGGCTCAAGTTAAAGGAAGCCAGATTCCAGATGGACTGTTAGAGCAGTACGACAATGGAACCAATGACCTAGGGAGGTCATGGGCTCTCCCACACTAGAAGCATTCAAGAGGCAGATGGACAGCCATCTGTCAGGTATGCTTTAAGGTGGAGTCCTTCATCGAACATGGGGATGGACCTGATGGCCTTATAGCCCCCTTCCAACTCTGCTATTCTATGATGGCCCTCACCCAGCAGGAGCCCACTGACAAGAGCCTCCTGGAGTTGTTCCTCTTCTTTACTACTGCAATATGTTTGTTCACCTTCCTCTTGCTCTGGTGTATAGGGTGACCGTATGAAAAGGAGGACAGGGCTCCTGTATCTTGCATAGAAAAGGGAATTTCAGCAGGTGCCATTTGTATATATGGAGAACCTGGTAAAATTCCCTCTTCATCACAACAGTTAAAGCTGCAGGTGCCCTGCCGTCTTTTAAATCTGGTCGCTCTAGTATAGCTCCTGCAGCTTTAACTGTTTTGATGAAGAGGGAATTTCACCAGGTTCTGCACATATACAAATGAGACCTGCTGAAATTTCCTTTTCAATACAACTGTTAAAGATAGAGGAGCCCTGTCCTCCTTTTCATATGGTCAGCCTACTAGTGTAGACAACAGAGGAGGAGGAGGAACAGTAGATCGCACTGCCAATTTGTTCACTGGCTCTCTCCTGTCAAACTGCCCAGAGAGCTTAGGCTATGGGGTGGTATATAAATGCAATAAATAAACAAGCAAATGGCAGCAAATGTAATGAAGAGAAGGAAGAGCAATAGGGTACAAGACTGGTAAGAAGTTAGATTCACTGAGGGACAGGGCCCATTCAGGGTGTCTTGCCAAAGGTCCTTCAGATACCTGGAGCTGGCATTATTCCTGGCCCTGTGTCTGCTAGTACAAGGGGAAGACAACCTCATCCATCCTTCAAATGTTTCGGGATCACAGCGCCCGTAACCTCTGACTGGTGGCCATGTTGGCCAGGATCTATGAAGATTATAGTCCCAAACATCTGGGGGCCACCCCATTACGTAATCACAGTATTAGATACAGCAAACCATAACCTGTGAAGGATTTTTTTATATAATTTAGATTAAATAGTGATGGAGGAGGTTGGTAGTTAGAGAATGGATGATGGATTGCTCAGTTGAAGGGGGCACTGGACGTACAGTTTGTGAAAAAGAGCTCATGGTGGTGGGCTCCATACCTATATGTTGATACTAACTAGGCTTGAGCCAAGTTTGGCCACATCTAAAGCTGAAACAACCTTGCCTGCCCCTCTTCATTACTAACTTGCACCCTACTTTTCCCTGCAAAATGGAACCCAAAGCAGCTAATGTCATACAAAAATAATAATAAATACAATCATGGCAAAAGAGAAACATATGAAAAACGATCCAACAAATATATTTAATCCCCCTGTTTGGGGGTGGGTGGGGCTAATGACTGGTTGATATTGGATTCATCTGTTTGTCAAAGAATGACTCAGAAGATCACTGTTGTTGACCTTTTCCTACCCTGTTATTGTCAAAATGGCTTACCAAATAAAATTCTGTCTACCGAGCAGACTGAAATCCTTAGTGAAACAACAATAAAACTAGAACCAACGAAAGACAGTTCAACGCACAAAGGCAACAGTAGCGACATATAGAAGCCATCTCAGCCCACCGCTCCAAATTGGTTCTGCAGCATCTTCTTCGCTTCAAAGAAGGCCAGTTCAGAGAAGTAGGCCTTTCTACAGGAAGGGAATGCCACAAGAGGGAGCCACCACCAAAAAGACATCTCTTTTGCATTTTGGCCTGCCTGCCACTAGAATGCAACACCCCGGATATATAGAGCAGGAGATGGAGAGGGGGAGCTCAAGTGAGGAGAAAATGAAACCTGTCCTGCATCTGCTGCTGGTTTCCCCATAGCCTCTCCCCATAAGTGCTTGCTTCTCAGCCAAGCTTATTTTCAGTATTGGAACTCAAATGAGAAGTAACTTGGCTCAAGGCTGCAAGTGTCATGTCTAACCCTACTGCCTCTGTTTTGGGAGAAGGGGTTTCAGGTAAAGAATCAGATTCAGAACTAGAAGACGAAGTGCCAGACACCAGCCAGCCTGTACCAGTGGAGAAGGAAGCTCTCACGGGCGATTCTCCAGCTGGGAGTCAACCCTTTCCAGAGCTTATCTCCTCAAGGCCATATCCTACCCACTCAGTGGGAAGTGAACTTTCTTTCGGAGGAGAGCGTCCCGACAAGCTGGCTGATGGTAGGGTCCATCGGAAGATAAAACGCACGGAGTGGAAGGAAGGTGTGAGAAAGTCGGTCCGACTAGGATTGCCCCAGAACCTGCCTCCGCACCAGGCTCTCTGAAGTTATGGGTGTTTGGGAAGAGCCTTCCTGTTCTTCTTGAGCGGACAATTGTCTTGCTTAGTTTACATAGTTTTGCCTAGGAAGAAGTTTTCAAGAGATTAGACTCTCTTCAGGTAGAAGAGATGTTTGTTGCTTAATAAAAGCTTTGTGGATTACTTAGCAAGCCTCGTCATTTGCCTCCCATTGAAAGCAAGAGTTTTCTGAGAAACACGACAGCAAGGAGGTAAACTGTGAGAAGACTGAGGATCCCTCCCTCTCTCATGCTACATCATCTAAAAATTATACCTTCCCTCCTCACAACATCCACGTACATTATACATGGCCATAGCAGATGTGGAACCTGCCTGCCACCCTCACATCTGATTTGCTCCTCTTTCTACACCAAGCAGGATATAACACTTTAAAAATAGTATGAAAACAGTATATGTAATGTGTCCTGGGCCTGAACAGTTGTCGTAACCATTATAAACCATCATAAGCAGTAGTGTAGATCCTGCCCTGGTGAACCACGAACTGGCTTCTCCATCCCATGCATCGATGTTGCAGCTCTGAATAGCTCGGTCCCCTCCAGAGCTGATTCATGCCCAAGCAGAGGGGTAGCATGTGAGTCATCCTTTCCACCTACCAAACTGCTTAGTCAGTCAGCTGCATATTTATTATGACCCAAATTCCGCATCATCTGGAAAGTAGGCAAAAAAAGAACCCAGACCTAATAGCTGCTGTTTCGACTGCAAAGGAAGCTATGAGAGCCAGTGTGGTTTAGTGGCTAAGGTGTCGGACTGGGAGTCAGGAGATCCGGGTTCTAGTCCCTTGTCAGCCATGGAAACCCACTGGGTGGCTTTGGGCCAGTCACAGACTCTCAGCCCAACCTACCTCACAGGGTCGTTGTTGTGAGGATAAAATGGAGAGGAGGAAGATTATGTACACCGCCGTGGGTTCCTTGGAGGAAAAAAGGTGGGATATAAATGAAATAAATAAAAAATAAATATAACACCTAGGGCAAAGCAGGGAAGAAATAGGAGGGAGGGAGAGACACTAAGGCTCAGTTCAGACAACATGTTTCTCTATGGTGGTTTTAGAACTCCACAGTGGACTTTTTACACCACCGTTGAAAAATGTGTTGTCTGTAGGGAAAACTCCACCCCACAGTGGTGTGTGTGTGTGTGTGTTTTAGAAAACACTCCACAATGAATATCCACACTGCACAGAAGAGAGTTCCTTTTTAGGGATACACCTCAAAAACATCTTGTGCGAATTGGCTCTAAGTACTGCCACCTTTTCTTTCTTTCTTTCCTTCCAAGCAGAAACTCTAGCATTTATTTATTTTTTACAGCTGTGGGATAGGAAGACATTCAACAAGTGGACAATTCTCACTGGATGGGGCTGAGAGAGGGTGACCATCCCTGGGCCACCCAGTGGGTTTCATCATCCAAGAAACATCTGAGCCCTATCGTCTCTTGAACCACCGCACAATGCTGGCTCCTAGTTCCACCCCTCCTCCCTTCCTGGTAAAAGGGTCTTTCCAGTTGACACCGATTAGAAAATGCTGGAACCCTGGAAGTCGATTCAGATCTACAGACACTGGACAGGCACAGCTAACCATTTACAGTAAAGTTGAAGCTCCCCAGTGCTGACGCCATCCATCAATTAATTCCCTGGGCCTCTGAGGGGGAAGCCAGAAACCGGGAAAATTAGCATGTCTGGGGAAGGCTAGGAGAATCAGGCAGAATTATTTCAGGCAGGGGAGAGAGGGGGAGAGAGATCATAACGGTCTAGAACTAAAGAGTGATTCACATCCAGCAATTTCTTGCATGGTTATTATTTCTTCCTTCCAGGCACAGGTGCACAGTTACATGTTAAGGATGTAGATGATTATTTTGCGGTAGGTACACACTAGCTGGGAATCTTCACTCTATTATTATTATTTATTTATATAGCACCATCAATGTACATGGTGCTGTACAGAGTAAAACAGTAAATAGCAAGACTCTGCCGCATAGGCTTACAATCTAATAAAATCATAGTAAAACAATAAGGAGGGGAAGAGAATGCCAACAGGCACAGGGTAGGGTAAGCAGGCACTGGGTAGGGTAAAACTAACAGTAGAAAGTAACAGTACAGAGTCTGCACAACATCAAGTTTTAAAAGCTTTAGGAAAAAGAAAAGTTTTTAGTTGAGCTTTAAAAGCTGCGGTTGAACTTGTAGTTCTCAAATGTTCTGGAAGAGCGTTCCAGGCGTAAGGGGCAGCAGAGGAAAATGGACGGAGCCGAGCAAGGGAAGTAGAGGCCCTTGGGCAGGCGAGAAACATGGCATCAGAGGAGCGAAGAGCACGAGCGGGGCAATAGTGTGAGAGGAGAGAGGAGAGATAGGAAGGAGCTAGACCGTGAAAAGCTTTGTAGGTCAACAGGAGAAGTTTATATTGGATTCTGAAGTGGATTGGAAGCCAGTGAAGAGATTTCAGAAGCGGAGTAACATGGTCAGAGCGGCGAGCCAAGATGATCTTTGCGGCAGAGTGGTGAACAGAAACCAACGGACTGATGTGAGAAGAAGGAAGGCCAGAGAGAAGAAGGTTGCAGTAGTCCAACCGTGAAATAACCAGTGCATGAACTCCATCATCCATCACTTCCCATGGAAAACAGCAAAAACCACCCTTGACAATGAGTCTCCCCATCACATCAAGTCTCCTAGACATCCCTGAAGCTTTTGTGCGTGGGAGACCCAGACCACTTCCCAGATACTGGCCTTTACCTCTCTGCCCAGAGACGAAGATACAATTCAAGAAGTCCCGTGGCTTTGGCATTCCACCCGCCACCCTGCTTTATTCTCCAGTCCCTGATGACTTCTCATGTCTGTTCTTTATACCCAAAGTGTTTTCTTCTTGAGCGCTGTGCTGCCCTCTAGTGGTTTCAATTGCACTTGGGGAAAAAGAAATAAAAGAAGAAGAAATCACAGCAAGGTTGAAGAGAAAGAAGGGCCTCCTTGGCTCAGTGGCATGCTGCAAGCATCCAGCGTAGGGTGACCATATGGAAAGGAGGATCAGGCTCCTGTATCTTTAACAGTTGCATAGAAAAGGGGATTTCAGCAGGTGTCATTTGTATATATGGAGAACCTGGTGAAATTCCCTCTTCATCACAACAGTTAAAGGTGCAGGAGCTATACTAGAGTGACCATTTTAAAAGAGGGCAGGGCACCTGCAGCTTTAACTGTTGTGCTGAAATTCCCTTTTCAATGCAACTGTTAAAGTTACAGGAGCCCTGTCCTCCTTTTCATAGGGTCACCCTAATCCAACTTCCAACATAAAATAAAGAGGGACTTCATTAACACCTGACAAATGCATCATCAAAATCATTTTTTGTTCGGTATCTTCAGTTCACACAGGGCTATGCAGGGTAACATAACCAACCAGATGGGTCCCTGCCCAGAAGAGATTTCAAGCTAAATTTCATCAGAAAAGGAGTCAGAGAAAGGTACAATGGCAGAGGCCAGGATAATAGGGCACAATAACAAGAGCAGAAGGATCTGGCACCTAGCCCTCCTTAGAATTCTTAATTCTGTTATGCCTTCGGTACATAGAACATCAAAAGAGTTGAAAAAGTACCAGCCAGAATCAGAACAGCCAGAACTGCCCAGTGTTGGCTATTCTGATGGGCATCATCTTTTCATGGTCCCTTTGGTCTATTCTCATCACTTACTTCCTGATTTTTATTTTTATTTTTTAAAAAAGATGAAGTTGCTTGGGATTGAACCTGCAGCCTTCTGCATGCAAAGCAGGTGATCTACCATTGAGCTATGGGCAGGTCCCAGCTATGGGCACTGTGATCAGGTCCACCCCTGTGCCCTCTCAACTCACTTCCAGGATTCCGCATTGCTCCTGAACCCTCTTCCCAGTCCACCATCTTTTTAGCCATCCTGGACTCCTTATAAGCCCCTCCAACTTTGACTGTTCCAGTGACTCTGCTCCCACAACTCCCTCTTGTGTCTTAAAAAAATATACAATGAAAAAGAGTTTATCCCTGGATCTGTTTCCAAAATAAGACTTGGGTACCTCTGAGCTGCTCCTAAATTCTTGGCACACACTTTTTTGTCTTGGAAGCAGAGCTATATACATAAACCTTTCCCTTGCAAGCTATATTTTTAGACACAGGAAAGGGACTTGTGGGAGTGTCCTTGTTACTTAAAAATGCAAGAGGGGAAGCAACCTTCAGCCATGGTTCACTAAGTATCTTCCGTTCTCTCTCCCCACCGCCATTTCTAAAATTAGACAGTCCTGTCTGCTCTGGTTTCCTTAGGAATTAGTCTTTTATAAAGAACTACTATAAAGCAAGACAAAACATTGGTTCATTGGACCCAACATGATGTATGACAGGGATAGGCTGGGGTAGATCAAGAACTACTGGTAAATCAGCAAGGATTTCTGACACCCAATTGTTTAACAGTAGTGACAAGAAATGGATTCCCCCCCCCCCTACCTAAACTGGGCTTCTGAAACAAATACAGCTGAGCGTAACCAGGAGTCAGCTTTTATGTGAAAGGCCCATGAGGTCAGGACAGTAGTTTCTAAAAACAAATTCCTAGGCTCAGAATGTTCTCAGGGTTCTATGTGTATTCTTGAATTCTAAATGTACGTATATCTTTTGCTAGGGTGGCCATATGGAAAGGAGGACAGAGGCCCTGTATCTTTAACAGTGCAGCACCTGGTGAAATTCCCTCTTCATCACAACAGTCAAAGCTGCAGGAGCCCTGCCCTCTTGACCAGATGCAAAAGGACAGGGCTCCTGCAGCTTTGACTGTTGTGATGAAGAGGGAATTTCACCTAGTGCTACATGCATACAAGTGACACCTGCTGAAATTCCCTTTTCAATGCAACTGTTAAAGATACAGGACCCTATCTTTTGCACCTGGTTCTGGTTGAGGGGATCTTGAGATCATAGTTTTGTTTTCACTTTTTTTTAGATAGATTTGATACTACATGAAATCTGTTCCCCTCTGATCTGTTCTGTTGTTTTTGCAAACTGCATTTTCGGGAACCAGCAAGCCCTTCAGAAAGTTATCAGGGGTTCCTCAACGAGAAGATCAGAAATGGGGAATAACCTTTCCAAAAAGCAGGAATGGCGTCAAGGGAGAAAGTGAGTGTCCCCCAAATATTTTCCCTAACCCCACATTCATAGGGTACGTTCATTAACCCACCTTTCAGTTTCATAGAATCATAGAATAGCAGAATTGGAAGGGGCCTACAAGGCCATCGAGTCCAACCCCCTGCTCAATGCAGGAATCCACCCTAAAGCATCCCTGACAGATGGTATACTTTCAGTATACTAAAGTCCTGTGTAGCAGGGACTAAACCCTTTCTTCCCTAATAATGCATCCGCATCCACACACACACACACACACACACACACACACACACACACTCAGCCCTTCACTTCCCCAAATTAGTCCTCAGTTTTTCAAAGTCAGCTTGCCTGCCACTGTGTATCTCTCTCTCTCTCTCTCTCACTCTCACACACACTCACTCACTCACTCACTCACTCACTCACTCACACACACACACACACCTCAATTAAGGAATTACAGACTTCGTAGTTTTACAAGAGCGACCCTCTTTACATGGCAATGGGTATTACGTCACTTACTTGAAAAAGTGGTTAATAGCCCTGCTGCATTTTGGAGGGGGCTCTCCTGCTGAGGGACCCTGGACATCTGCCCTGAAGTTCTGTTGTGATGGCACCAGTGTCTAAGGCACATTCACAGCTCACACAGGGTAACGGTGAGGCCCCAAAGACCTGGTCAGGGCTCCAAGTGCACTGAGCACCTGCCGAGAACACCTGAAACCCACTGCTATTGCCAGGAAGTCCCCCAGCACATGTTCAGGGTTCTCTCACTACTTGCAGAGTCCTCCCTGGTTCGTGAGGCGCATGGTAAAGCACCACCTTCTGTGTTGGACCTTTTGGAGTTGCAAGTGGGCCCCTCTCTTTCTGCATTCAGAAAGGGGGTCAAGACACAGAATTTCAACTCAGCTTTTAAGGTTGTTTTATGCTTTGCTATATTATTATTATTATTATTATTATTATTATTATTATTAGGTTATGGTTATTATTTTTCTGAACATTTTGTAAACTGCCTTGATTTCAGGCAGGCAGTATAGAAATCCAATCAATCAATAGAAGAAACAACTCCAGATTTTGGACAGCTTTCGTGCTTCATCACCTGGAAGTAATTACTATTCACCAGAGGAGACTAAGAAAATGGCTATTTACAGGCATTGACTTCACTCTGCTGTTCTGTCCATGTGATCTCCTCCCTTTGGTGGAGCAGAAAGAGAGCTTTTACTTCTTCATCTGTCAAGTCTGTTTTCTTCACCCTTTTCCGACACACAAAATGCACTCTAGCCTTTTACAAGGAGTGCAAGTGAGCATACTGGGATGTAGGAAGCATGCATAAAACAGTAGATCAGCTGTTCTTCCACCACCAGGTCATCAGAGTCAGTGAGGTCAAAATACATGCAACAATGAACAGGTTCCTACCTCTACGCTGAGCCCAGGATGTGCTGCTACCATCAGCACACACACAACAGTTTTACAGAGTAAGATAAGCAAGAGAGATAGGTCTCTGCCCCAACATGCTTACACTCGTTGGGTGGAACTACACATGAACCTGGCACACAGGTGCTCCCAAAGCCATCATTTCTAAAGATAACATGGAGGCAGCATTTGCAAGGCAGAATCAGTGATTGTCAGGTGCCTGTTCCCTGAAAGAATCATAACTTGTTTAAAGTTGTAAGAGAATTTCATTCCATTTGCATTAGCGCACAGGCCAAATTTGTGCAAATCCCCCCCAAAAGTATTATTATTATTGTTGTTGTCTGCAAGTCTGAGAAATCTATGCAACTCAGAAAAAGCCAGCCTGAATCATAGAAATCTGAACTCATCTGAATCCATTGCAGATTTCGCTGACATCACTAGCAGGAGGGAGGGGTGCTTAAACTCACTTGCCCCCATCAATTCTCCCACAGCAACCCCCAACCCAACCCACCCCCGCAAATAAAAGCACTTTATCAGCCAGCTTACTTCCAGTTTCAAGGCCCTGTATGTAAAAATAACTAAGAGTAGTCTGAAGGATGGGGCATTTTCAAAGGTGAATCAGGGGCAGAGAAGAGTTATGTATCACCCACAACCCCAAAATCTACCTCTGCACAAATGCCCCCCATGTGAGCTTTAGTGTTACACTGTGCTCCCTGCCCCCTATTCCCTCTAAGTTTTGGCAGTGCAAGGGGCAATGAAGTGAAGGGTAACAATTGATAAAATCATAGTATTTATACTAGAGTGACCACTTACCCATCACCCAAAGTGAAGACAAGCATTACCCACCCACCCCCCAAAAAACCAAGCCTCATTGGGGAGATCATTCCACAGTCATGAGGCCACCACCAAAAAGGCTCTCTCCCTTGTTGCCATCTTCCGAGCTTCCCTCGGAGTAGGCACTCGGAGGAGGACCTTAGATGTTGAGCGCAGTGTATGGGTAGGTTAATGTCGGGAGAGGTGTTCCATCAGGTACTTGTGCAGTACAACATTGTAAAATGGAGAGGGGGGGAGAATCCCCAATATATTACTTCTATTCTGGAACTCAAAAACTCCAAGGAAAAAATCAAATGAGAATTTCGGAAGAATCCCCTAGCTTTAAAAAATATGCTATCATCAGATGTTCCCTAACGATGGCAAACAAATTTGTTTGAACTAACGCACAAACCAGAATTAGCCTTCTGTTTTCATATTTGTCCAAATTCTGGAAGGCAGTTCCCCAGCAAAATGAAATTAAATGCATACAAAGATGCATCCTTTAGAGAACACAGCAAACAAAATGAGACATATTGGGGGAAATGTATGAATTTCATGCAAACTATATTTGGGGATATTTAAAAAAAAACATATCAACCAACTGATGTGGGAACAGGATGGAGTGAATAAGTGCTCGCAAAAATATGAACGTTTTAGATTGAGAAACAGGCCATTCATAAGTTATTATACATATTGGTTTCATTTCATTTGGGAGTGAGAGCTGGAATTAACATTGGTGTTTGGTCAGGGTGGGGTGGGGGACTGAGAATGATGACTGGACACTTTCGTTGCTATTTGTATAGTTAACTTTTCCAGAGGGATAGCCATGTTACAGTGCAATCCTATATCCAGAAGTAAGTCTCATGGAGGTCAATGGGATTTATTCACAGGTAAGTGTGTATAGGATTGCAGCCTGTGTCTGCCTTGGGGCACCTCAAAGCACCCTTTCCCAACTGGGTACCCTCCACCTATACTATAATTCTCATTGTCCTCAAACAGCTAAGTTTAGGCTGACTGGGATTGGTAGAAACTGAAGGTCAACACAACTGAAAGCTACCAGTTTGGGGGAAAAACAGCCTTTAAGTCTAACACATTATTGCATAAACTTTCATGGACTAGGATCCACTTAATGAGGTGAAAGAAGAGTTATCCTCAGTTGGCAGGTGCGCGTAGGGGGGTGGGGTGGGGGAATGCAAGCCATGGGGTCAGATATAAATGAGAAGCCATTAATACAGCCTGAGACAATTACTTGGACATTTAAGCATGTGCAAAATAAGCTCTGCGGCCATTCACAACAACCCACATCAATAACTGCATAAACATCTTCGCATCCCTGTGCAAGTATTATTGCTGGTCTTATATTTTCCCCAAACATTTAATGTTGGTTTCCAATAGATTTTATGCCATTAGAAGAAGCCACCTTTGTGTCCCCATCTGAAAATTGGGATATCAAATTTAAAAAGATTATTGTTGATTAGTAACACTAACATGATGCTTACAGAAGACGGCAGACCTTTCATCAATCAGCAGAGATAGATGACCTTCTGAAGGCCAGGTTGTTGGGAAATACACACCCACACCCACTTCCTCCCTTAACACAAATGCCCACTTCCCCCTTTATATTCAGCAGTTCTAGGACACACAGCATCTCACACTGGCCCTTTATCCCCCGTGACGCAAGAGAATGACATTGGATGGATGTTATATACCAAAGAGGGTAGGCGGCTGCATCCCTACCCAGATACTCGCTCAAGAAAACTATACATGGCAATGAAGAATACTGAGACAAGACAGTCATCCTCACTCCATAGTGACAGCAGGAGCTGAGAAGTAGGGGTTGGCCAGATGGCCCAACTCCTCCATGCCTGCTTCCTTCTCCGCCCCCATTGCCACACACACAGTATCAGATGGCATGCAGAGAAAGTGAGAACTACCCTAATGATGGCGAACTTTACCAAAGTGGTAACATGTGTAATCAGTTCCCCTTATCCAGAGGGGAGGGAGGAATGCAGGATTTCTTGAATGAAATTGGCTTTGGTTCTGATTAATGAGCGCGCGCGCGCACACACACACACACACACACACAGAGAGAGAGAGAGAGAGAGAGAGAACGAACATGTGCATTTCAAAAGAATCCAAAAATCGATCACCTAGCCTAGAGACAGGTAATTCACAGCTCAAGCTGGCCTTCAGCAGTTCCTGATGCGACACAAACACCCAAAATAGGCATAATGCCAAGGATGTCCCTGAATTAAAACAGCATGGCTATTTTCTCCTAGGCAAATGAGAATCAAGCACCTTCTCCTCCCCATGAGGACCAGCAAGAGACGCTCTGCCAATTTTCCCCTTATGCATCCCATCTGAACCATTCCTTTGGCTTTGGCTTTTCTATGGGAGCCAGCCCTAGAGTTGACTATCTGGGGAACTCTGCTAGAACCTTTGGAGCTGTACATAAGGATGAAGAAGGGGGGTTGCCTAGGGTGACCATATGGAAAGAAGGACAGTCCTGCCCTCTTTTGTATCTCATCAAGAGGGCAGGGCTCCTGCAGCTTTAACTGTTGGGATAAAGAGGGAATTTCAGCAGGTACTGCAGGTATACAAGTAACACCTGCTGAAATTCCCTTTTCTTCCAGAAGGGTCTGGAATGGGGGAGAAACAGGTTCCTTGGCTCACACTTTAATGCAAACGCACCAAATACTCCACTTCCAAATTAATAAGCGTAACACAACTCATTTTTTTCTTCAAAATTCACACTCTTGTGAACTTGACAGTGGAGTTCTCCAATCAAAACATGTGCACAAAAATGCATATATTAGGGGAAAGTGCACACACACACAAAATGCAAATACTCATTTAAAAAGGCTCAAGAATACGTTATATTAGGAAAAATGCTTGCAAAAGATGAGTATATTAGGCAAAATTGTGTTCAAGCACACACATTACAAGAAACGCTCACAAAATATGTATGTTTTTTATGCAAAATATCTTTGCTCGTCTGCTTTTGTTAGTTTGTTTTTACAAAAAAAAAATGAGGATGAACCACATGCATTTTTTTTTTTTAAAAAAAAAAAAGGAATTTGAGAGAAATGATGAGAAACCATGATGAAAAGATTCAGCCATCTGGATACAGTCCATGAACGGATCTGAGATGGCAAAATATGGTGGCCATGCAAGAAGAGATTTGCACTTTTAGGTAGGACAGGTTCACACATACAGGTTACTCATTCATTGACTCAGTGTATCAAGTGATGGTTTGCATAAATAAGAGAAAGCTATCACAGATGAGTCACACATGACAGGAAGAGCATTCATCTTCCCAACCAGTGTCAACTTAATCCCAACCTTTTTCAACCCAGATAGTCCATACATTTTAGTTGCAAGTCAAGCAATAAGACCAACTCCTGCATAAACCACCTCCACAAAATGCCAAGTAATGGATATGAAAACAATCGCTAAGAAATGTTATGGGGTAGTCTTTCTTTTGCAATTGACAGAAATCTCCATAATTCCTTCAAAATTTGGGGAGAGGGGACTGATAGTTGAACACTCCAATACCATCAATACATTTGCTGCCAGATTAGTACCTGTCCTGCTCATGGTGGTACTGGGACAGAACTCCAAGGATCAAGTCCAGGTTAATTCCAAAAGCAAAGTCTGTAGGCAGTCCAAAGACAAACATGGTAAGATCTGGGTTAGCAAAGACACAGGAGTCAAGAAACTGGTGTTCAAACATTTCAGTAGGCAGTGCCTGGAACTAAAGGCTTTTAAGCCTGTGCATTCAGAACCTCAACCAGGGCACAGGTGCAGAGCATCTGTACCACCTGAGGAATGATTTGCTCATCAGCAGATCCTTGCTCACAAGCACACCTTTATTCATGAGGAGTCATTATTCCCCAGGTGGGCACTTCTGCATCTGGCAAGCCGGCTGACCCTGAATCTTTAGGAACCAGTGTTCCCTGTATTTAGGAGGCCACACAACATCTGCCTCTGCTTCTGAGAGGGGACTAGATACATCATCAGAGGGAGAGTTAATAGCTCTCTCTCCCAAGACCTCAGGATCTTCCTGATCCTTTTCAAGATCCTCAGAAACTGGCAACTGCTCTGCAATGCTTGATATGGGAATCTCCAGCTCATCTTTTGAGGCATTCTCCAGAGGGGGCATAACAAGGATCCTGCAGGGTGACCATATGGAAAGGACACCAGGGATCCTGCATCTTTAAAGGTTGTATAGAAAAGGGAATTTCAGCATGCAGCACCTAGTGAAATCCCCTCTTCGTCACAACAGTGAGAGATGCAGGAGCCCTGCCTTCTTTTGTATCTGGTCATGCTAAGCAGGGCTCCTGCAGCTTTCACTGTTGTGACGAAGAGGGGATTTCACCAGGTGCTGCATGCATACAAATGACTAATTCCCTTTTCAATACAACTGTTAAAGATACAGGAGCACTGTCCTCCTTTCCGTATGGTCACCCTACATAATGACAATTAAGATTATGACGGCAACTAAGACTGCCAACAACACCATGTATTTATCAAATATATAAAGCCACCTTTCCATTATAAACATGCACAAGATGGCTTACAATTGGCTCCTAAAAATAAATATTATCAAACCCGCACACCCCTAAAGAATAAAACCAGCAATCATAAAAGGACATAAAAGCCACTGATGTTAATTAAAAGCTCTAGAAAAACCAGAAAGTCTTGTCCTGGCACCCAAATAATAAAGAGAGTTGTTGAGGTCATCTTTAGAGGCTCCATTGAGTGACATCGCCCACAATGATGGGGAAAGAGTCTCTGTAGTGGCTACCATAGATGGGATACCCTTCCCAGGGAAATTATCTTGGGGGGGGGGGTTAATTATATACTTGTAGATGACAAACTAAGACCTTTTCTCTTTCAGGAGGCATTTAATCTTTAATTTGTGGTATTCAGTATCCATTTTAGTGCTGAGTCTTTGATATTTCCAATGTTTTCTTATTTCCAATGTGGTTTTTTTAAAATATTGTTAATGTATATACATTGGCTGTATTGAGTTAATTGTTGTCTTCTTGTTCCTTGACTGTAAATCACCCAAGAACATTTGCCACTTGGATAGTAAATATAATATATAAATAGCACCAGGCGAACTACTTGCTATTTACTGTGTAATCTGTACAGCACCATGTACATTGATGGTGCTATATAAATAAATAATAATAATGATGATGATGATGGGGTAGAGTGATTCCTGAGCTGTTGTGACACCACTGAAAAGTCCCTGCCACAGGAACCACTTACTTGACTTCTTAGGGCAGAAAATTGTAAACAAGAGTCTCAGTACCAAACTTAACAGAGGGGCAGGTTTGTTTGGAACAAAAATGACTTCTTGCATAGGGTAGGGTGACCCTATGAAAAGGAGGACAGGGCTCCTGCATCTTTAACAGTTGTATTGAAAAGGAAATTTCAGCAGGTGTCATTTGTATAAATGGAGAACCTGGTGAAATTTCTTCTTCATCACAACAATTAAAGCTGCAGGAGCCCTGCCCTCTTTTAAATCTGGTCACTCTAGTATAGCTCCTGCAGCTTTCACTGTTGTAAGGAAGAGGAAATTTCACCAGGTTCTCCATATATACAAATGACACCTTCTGAAATTCCCTTTTCTATGCAACTGTTAAAGATACAGGAGCCCTGTCCTCCTTTTCATATTGTCACCCTAGCATAGGGCGGCCATATGGAAAGGAGGAAAGGGCTCCTGTACTTTTAACAGTTGTATAGAAAAATGAATTTCAGCAGGTGTCATTTGTATGCATGCAGCACCTGGTGAAATTCCCTCTTCCTCACAACAGTGAAAGTTGCAGGAGCCTTGCCCTCTTGTTTTTTTAATGGACCCCAGAACTGTCGTTGTTTAAAATGGATACTGTTTTACACTGTTGTTTTGATATTTTTGATGGTTTTAAATTTGTATACTTTTTAATGTTCACTGTTTTATCTTTTGTAAACTACCCAGGGAGCTTCAGCTATGGGGCGGTATATAAATTAAACAAATAAATAAATATAAATATAAATATAAATAAATAAACAGATGACTGTGTTTAGAAGGCTTTTAATAATAATGCAATAATAAAAAATAAGCTTTGCATTAATATGGGCAACGTCTCTCTTGGATGTGCTGTGCAGATATAACTACCTCAACTATGAGATAACACTAGAACAGGTGAACAAGAAGGTTGTAATGGCGAAGATGCATGCCAGTGGGGCTGTTGGACTGCCCCACCTACTGCCATTCTTTGTTTTCAGAAGATCTTACAGCCATTATATCCTCTTCCTTCTTTATCCCCACCTGAACTTATGGAAGGTAGCACAGAGCCTCCAAAACAGAAACTTTTCAGCACAATGAATTGCATTGTTATGGCTTCTCCCAATGAATTTTCAGAACTGTAGTCTAGCAAGAAGATCAGTTGCAAAGGAAACAGTCTTTCAAGGAAGTTCATCCACCATTACTGTTCTTCTACTTAAGCAACTCCTGGGAATTTGTCAAGGATCACCACATGTTAAAGCTGTTCCCTAAGTGGTTCAATAAATACAGCAACTGAGCCAAATTGAAATACACACTTCTAATCAAGCTCAATGAATGTGAACTGCAGATAAATAAGATCCATAAGTCATTGTAATGGTTTGAGGGCATTGGCCTCTGCCAGGTGCATTGAGGGCCAAAATATATCTGGTAGCAACACAATGTGGTGGTAGTTGGGAAGGGAAGATCATGGTTTTGTGGTTGTTTTCTGTGAATTTTACAAGGATCTTCCAAATGTGGGGACAAAGCATGAAGTCTTAGATTGTAAGCCTATGCGGCAGGGTCTTGCTATTTACTGTTTTACTCTGTACAGCACCATGTACATTGATGGTGCTATATAAATAAATAAATAATAATAATAATAATAAGTCTCTGCAAGAGGGTAGTTTGCTGGTGCTCAGTGATGCCCTAGCCCCTGGAACAGCTGTTCAGACAAGGATTGTGCCTGGCTCTACATTACAACAGATAATGGCATTGCTCCTGTGATCCCCAGGGGACAAGGAAAGCTTAATAGCTCATTGTCAGGACCTTATCCCGGAGTCATAAAGGCAGATGCATTTGCAGCACTTTGGGGAAACCAGACTAACATCGCCAGCTACTCAACAGAAAGACAGGCCTAGGGGAAGGGCAAGATAACCACATTGTCCTCAACCTCCTCTCACCTGCTCAATGGGAGGGCCTTTTCTGCTTTTCCAAAGATACACAACTAATATTGGCCTGTCTTCTGATTTCAGAGACACACTTTCATTTCATTCTGTAGGAATTAAAATCGGAGGTACACTCCTGCTCTTACACCACCACTACTCCCCTTTGCTTTTAGAGGGCAAAGGAGTAAGAAGCACCTATCCCCTTCTCCTTGTGTTTCTGCCTGAGGACTGGAAGGAATCAAACCTAAAACAGCTACTCATGTAGAGAGTCATCAGGTCATCAACTCTAAGGGATATTCTGCTGCACTGGTAGTAGTGATTGGAATGCTCCAGTCACACCAAATGGAGAGTAGTAGTAATTATTAGTAGTAACAATTACTATTAGTAGTAAATACTAGTAGTATTACTACTACAGTAGTAGTAGTACTGCTACTGTTCTACCGTTCCTCCAAGGAGATTAAGGCAGTGTACATGGTTGATCTCCCCACCCCCACGTACACAATTGTATTTTTATAACAAGCTTAGGCTAAGAATTGTGCAACTGGCCCAAGGTCACATTGGGTTCCATGGCTGCATGAGGATTTAAACCCATGGTTACCCACCTGAACCCCAAGGAAAAAGGTGGTGTGAGAGTGTGTGTGGAAGAGAGACAAGGCTAGAGCAGGGAGTCCTACAGAGGCCCAGCGGGCAAGTCCCACGCTGCGGCTGTATACTTTGGCTCACAGGCGGGTCTCGTTTCTCATTGCATGCTTTAAGGCAAATGCATCCTGGCACAGTAGTGATGTCCCAGCAACAGCTGAGCAAAGACTACTTAAAAAACTTCACATAGCACATTGAAATTTTGACACTGTTCTGCTCTGCATTAGCTGGCAATAATAATAATAATAATAATAATAATAATAATAATAATAATAATTTCATCAAATGATTTCTCACAACACCTCCACTAGCTCTGGCTGATGAGAGCCATTCTCTCCCAAAAGCTGCTGAATCGTCATGATGTAATCCTCTCCCAACCCACAGCATCTTGGTCTCTCCCACACACTGAACTCCCCCCCCCCCTTGGCCTTGGTTCTCTTTTGCGGCATTCAACAATAGCAAACAGCGCTAGTGTTGCCCCTTATGAACACGACTGCTTTGGTATTGATGGGGGTGGGGGAGAGCGAGAGAGCAGAAGAACGGGGAGGCGGAGGGGGGAACGTCTAAAGTAGAACGTTAATTAATTGAGGCTTTTGTTCAATTTCTCAGCAAGCATTTAAACAGCAGGCTGGGTTACACCAAGGAAGACAACATCACATCAAGGCAGCGGAAGCTGCAGGGGCAGCCCAAAATGCGGATCAGAGTGGGCCCACCTTGCTGGCTTCCAGAGGAGGCACCTGGGCTTTCCATCACCCGTTCACCTGGCAACACCACAGGCTGCCTCTTGCCAGCCAGCCAGCCAGCCAGGCACATCTTTCAGTCTGAGGGCTGGATTCCATGTCTCAAAGCTCTCGGGAAGGAGGGGCACATTCCAGCGGTGGGCGGGGCCGAAACGCCTACATATTTTAGCTGACGGAAGCCTTGGGAAAGGGGTTTCAAACTTTTAAAATGGGAGAAAGCTACACAAAAGTGAGGAACCCACCCTACCTAGCACCGATTGGTGGGGTGGGGCCCATGGGAAGTGGATCAGAATCCAGGCGGGGTGGAGTGAGCTCCCCAGAGGTTGTGGTTTTGCGCCCGTTCCTGGACTGTAAGCCCTGCCCCCACTGCCCTTCCACAGTTCTGCAGGTGGAAGGAGAAAGGAAAGCACCAAAATTCCCTTGCAACAAGGCAATGGGTTCATTGGAAGCACTGTCTTCCAGCCAACTAACAGAGAGAAACCAAATCCTGGGAGCGTTTTGACCAGTTCCAAGTCTACAGCCTCCAGGCTGCTTCTCAGATGTAGAGAGAAGCAGCATCAGATAACAGGGATGAAGGTCTCGGGAGCAATCTGGGTTGCATAGTAGTAGTAGTAGAAGAAGAAGAAGAAGAAGAGTTCTCTCAGGAAGAACCTCTTGCAATTAGCCTGTTGACAGCTAGAGATAGACAGACCAGAATGTGCTGAGCCTTCTGCCATACCCCAGGCAAAGCAAGATGGAAACAGAAGGACCATAGCTTTTTGGGTAGAGCACATGTTTTGCATGCAAGACCCCAGGTTGGCCAGGGAAAGGCCTTTACCTGAAGCCTTGGAGTCACCAGGCGTAGGCATTCTAGTGCCCTCTGGATGTTTTAGATAACAACTCCCATAACTACTGCCCATTGTCCATGCTGGCTGTGGCAGATGGGAGCTGCAGTCCCAAACATCTGGCGGGCATCAGGTTGCCTACGTCTGGCATAGGCAATTTCAAGTAAGATGGACTAATGGCTTCACTTGGATATAAAGGGAACTGTACCTAATGTGGTGCCTGGTTAAGACTTTTCCTGCCCATCCCATCCCACTCACATGCCTATGGTTTTCAGAACCCACTACCTCATCTCCTTTAAGTCAGTGGAGGATGGTGGATCCAATGCCAGTAGGGCAGTGAATGTGGTTTCCAGTTAGAACTGGTCAGGACTCGAAAGGATAAATCTAAGTACCTTTGACAGCTCCTTTATAGTTCTGACTGAAGCCAGGAGTGGATACACCATCCCACTGACATTGGAGCCACCATGGCTTTAAGTTAGGGTGGCCGTATGAAAAGGAGGACAGGGCTCCTGTATCTTTAACAGTTGTATTGAAAAGGGAATTTCAGCAGGTGTCATTTGTATATATGGAGAACCTGGTGAAATTCCCTCTTCATCACACCAGTTAAAGCTGCAGGTGCCCTGCCCTCTTTTACATCTGGTCACTCTAGTATAGCTCCTGCAGCTTTAACTGTTGTGATGAAGAGGGAATTTCACCAGGTTCTCCATATATACAAATGACACCTGCTGAAATTCCATTTTCTATGCAACTGTTAAAGATACAGGAGCCCTGTCCTCCTTTTCATAGGGTCACCCTATTTAAGTCATCCAGTAGCCCAAGGCAGTGGTTAAAGAGTGATTCCAGATGTTGTCATTTTCATTAGCAACCGCAGTGCCAAATCAGAAAAAGTAGAAGTACTACGAAGAAGGAGGAAGGACCAACTTAAGTGTGGGGAAAGGGATGGAGATCTCTCTGCAGTTTTGGCATAATGGATGGCAGACATTCATCCACAGAAATTTCAGCTTGACCATCGGAACCAAAGGCAAGCAGCATGAGAGACCAGCCCAGTGAGGATTGTGACTCTTTAAGGCATGGCTACATTGATATGCTTCCTTTCCTAAGTTCAAAGTTTTTAGCTACTCTTTTAGCTACTCTTCATCGTTGTTTAATTGTCACAACAGCCCTGTGAGGTTGGCTAGGTTTAAAGACTGCCCCAAGGTCACCTAATGAACTTCATGGCCACATGGAGATTTGAACCTGTGTCTCCACAGTCCTACTCCAGCATTCTCCTAACCACTACAGAGCTATTGCTGAGAGATAGCGTGGAATAACAGTTAAGAGATCAGGCAGTGAGCCAGGAAGATGCCGGTTCAAATCACACCTCTGCCATGAACTCTCTCCATGAACAGAGGCAAGCTATTGCGTTCCCCACCGTTGGCTCCAGATTTAGCCGTCATCCACTCCCCTTCTGCAATAGGGAGATAATAATATCGAAGCAAGATTCTTGTAAAGATTACGTGATAATGTGCGGTTTGCAATTTGAACACTACTAAATTGCTGTATAAATGCTGTTATTATATCTGCCATGCTGATGCAGCACTACCGGTCACTCACAAACCCTTTGCCTGGAAACACCTTAATCCATCACTCAGTGAGAGCTCATGGTTTTGCATGGAGAAGGTTTCAAGTTCTAGCTTCAGCATCTCCAGCTAAACAGATCTTACGTAGGTAGCAATGCTGGGAAAAACCTCTGACCATGACCTTGGAGACTCACTGCCAGTCAGAGTCCATCACCTTCCCCAACTGGAAACCCTCCAGATGGACTATGACTCCCATCAATTTGGGAATCTTAGGACTTGGGGTCCCACACCTCTGAAGGGCATGAGATTGGAAAAGCTACAGTAGATAGCACCAAACTAGATAAAAAACTTGAGTAGATGCAGTGTAAGACAGTTTCTAATGTAACCAACATAAATTATTATTATTATTATTATTATTATTATTATTAATAATAATAATAATAATAATAATAATAATAATAATAATAATAATAATTTATATACCACCCCATAGCTGAAGCTCTCTGGGTGGTTACACAGATTGAAAGACTGAACATTAAAAATCAACATACTCAATTTAAAACCATAAAAACAGCTACCATTTAAAACATTTTTTAAACTCTCAGTCGGGCCAAAGCTAGTTCTGGAGTCAGTTAAAACTCAACATATGCTGTTAAATGCCTGGGTGAAAAGAAAAGTCTTAAGCTGGCGCTGAAAAGATAACAATGTTGGTGCCAGGCAGGCCTCATCGGAGAGATAATTCCATAATTGGGGGGCCACCACAGAGAAGGCCCTCTACCTTGTTGCAGACAGTGTGTCTGTGCACACATTACACTCTTATTCTCTCTTCCTCTAATATGGGATGGAGAACTGGAATCAGATGAGGGGCCCGTGCAGTACATAGGGGAATTGCTGCTGTTATCTGCACTGAGTGATTGGTAATAACAATTGGGATTCTTCCCCCAGATTGCCCGGAAGAGGGAGGACTTGTAGAGCAGGAGGAACCTCGGCCGAGGCCCAGAAAGCAGGATGGGATAGCTTGGTGAGCCAAAGGGGCCCACATACTGAAAACTCCCCATCCCTGCTCCTGGAAAGACAGACTGATGGATGGACATATAGACAGGTCAGACATAGAAAGACAGAGTGGTATAGTGGTTAGTGTTTGACTCAGGGTTCTAATCCCCACTTGGCCATGAAGCTCAATGGGTGACTTATGAAACGGAGAAGTAGAGAATCATGTAAGCTTCTTTGGGTTCCTTGCAGGGTGGAGGGGAAGGGGGAGGGGGATAAAAATGAATTAATAACTAAAAAATGGTCTAGCTCTGTATAAGACAGCTTTCTATGTTCCATGGCATCATTTTTTCCATATTAACTTGAAAATTTTTTTAAACAACAACAACAAAACACCATATACGTATATAGATGTGTTTAAACATATTTTTGGACATATTTTGCCAGAACGTATGCATTTCTAAAGCTATTTACTTTCTCAAAGTGTATGTTTCTAAATTTATCTTGTCCTAAAATAAGCCCTTTAAGTACATTTCTCTATAACCTGAGAATTGCATTGCAAAATTCAGAGAAGAGTGAAATAACCTTGTTCCGGTCCATATATTAGTCTGGGTGATGGAGATCAGGTCAGTGCATCTTGGAACTTGCACAGATCAAATGTCCCAGGCGTCCCTAAACTTCACTTCATGACAATAATAAATAACGTCTGATGTTTAAACCCAATGATAAGGATCACCTAGAGCCAAAATGAGCACAACCCAGGTTCAAGTAGAAGTTCTCCTACGGATATCTCCTGCTTCCTAAAACCAGCCTTCCCCATCCTAGTGGGAATGATGGGAGTGGCAGATGGCACTAGGTTGAGGAAGGCTTTCCTGCTTCTTCTCTGTTTGGGCCATCCTATCTATCTTATCAACTCTGCCTTGCTCTTCAACCACCACTGAGCAGTCCTTTCCCAGAGGCAGGGCCATTCATCTTGAAGCCAAGCAGGCTTAAGAACTTAAGAAGAGCCATGCTGGATCACACCAAGGATTCCATTCACACAGTGGCCAACGAGTTGCTCATGGGAAACCCATAAGCAAGACACAAGTGCAACAACACCCTCCCACCCATGTTCCTCAGCAACTAGTCTACATAGGCTTACTGCCTCTGATACTGGATGGAGCAGATAGCCCTCAGGACTAGTAGTCACTGATAGCCTTCTCCAGGAATTTATCCAACCCCTTTTTAAAGCCATCCAAATTGGTGGCCATCACTACGTATTGTGGTAATGAATTACATAGTTTAACTATGAACTATGTGAAGAATCATAGAATCATAGAATCATAGAATCATAGAATAGCAGAGTTGGAAGGGGCCTACAAGGCCAACGAGTCCAACCCCCTGCTCAATGCAGGAATCCACCCTAAAGCATCCCTGACAGATGGTTGTCCAGCTGCCTCTTGAATGCCTCTAGTGTGGGAGAGCCCACAACCTCCCTAGGTAGCTGATTCCACTGTCGCACTGCTCTAACAGTCAGGAAGTTTTTCCTGATGTCCAGCCGGAATCTGGCTTCCTTTAACTTGAGCCCGTTATTCCGTGTCCTGCACTCTGGGAGAATCGAGAAGAGATCCTGGCCCTCCTCTGTGTGACAACCTTTTAAGTATTTGAAGAGTGCTATCATGTCTCCCCTCAATCTTCTCTTCTCCAGGCTAAACATGCCCAGTTCTTTCAGTCTCTCTTCATAGGGCTTTGTTTCTAGACCTCTGATCATCCTCGTTGCCCTCTTCTGAACACGCTCCAGCTTGTCTGCGTCCTTCTTGAATTGTGGAGCCCAGAACTGGACGCAATACTCTAGATGAGGCCTAACCAGGGCCGAATAGAGAGGAACCAGTACCTCACGTGATTTGGAAGCTATACTTCTATTAATGCAGCCCAAAATAGCATTGGCCTTTCTTGCAGCCATATCGCACTGTTGGCTCATATTCAGCTTGTGATCTACAACAATTCCAAGATCTTTCTCATTTGTAGTATTGCTGAGCCAAGTGTCCCCCATCTTGTAACTGTGCATTTGGTTTCTATTCCCTAAATGTAGAACTTGGCATTTATCCCTATTAAATTTCATTCTGTTGTTTTCAGCCCAGCACTCCAGCCTATCAAGATCACTTTGAAGTTTGTTTCTGTCTTCCAGGGTATTAGCTATCCCACCCAATTTGGTGTCATCTGCAAATTTGATCAGCGTTCCCTGCACCTCCTCGTCCAAATCATTAATAAAAATGTTGAAGAGCACTGGGCCCAGGACTGAGCCCTTCCTTTTAGCTGTCCTGAATCTCCCACCCATCAGCTTCATGAGCTGACCCCACTGGGTTCAAGTATTATGAGAGAGGCAGAAAAATGGCTTCCCATCCACTTTCTCCACACCACACATAAGTCTGAACACCTCTATCATGTTTCCCCTTACTTGCCTTTTTCTCCAAGCTAAATAATCCCAGGTCTTGTAACCTTCCCTCACAGGGGAGTTTCTCCAGCCCCTCAATTATTTCTGTTGCCCTCTTCTGTTAGAAGCATCCTAACTAAAGGCTGGACAATACCGTGCTCCCCCAAATCATAGAATCATAGAATAGCAGAGTTGGAAGGGGCCTATAAGGCCATCGAGTCCAACCCCCTGCTCAATGCAGGAATCCACCTTAAAAAGGAATCCACAAAATAAGTGTTGTTTTGTTTAAATAACTCCTTAAACCCTCATGCACAGCCTAATTAAGTGTGGTGGTAAAAGAGCAGGGAACAGCACTCCTGTCATAGCAGAAAACATTGTGATTCCGCCATCACAGCTAATACAGCATGGAACAGTAACAAAAAGGACTGAGGTCTCAGCTGGCAAACAACATTTGGCTTGCACACTTCACTGGATTTATGAGCAACAGAGATTGCTACATCTAGGAACACAGGGCACTGCCATATTGTATTGTCTATGCAGTGGCTTTCCAGGGTTTCGGACACAGGTCTTTCCTGGTCTTACCTGAAGTTGAACCTGGTATCTACTGTGTGCAAAGTAGGTGCTTTAACACTGAGCTACATCCCTTCCTCCTATGGCTATCCAAGACTGCCCATATGTGTGGTCCTTCAGTGACTCACTCCACAAGTTGAGCGCCTGTCCCTTTGATTTGTGAAGCAACGTGCTTTGGAAAGGAGAACCTGGGAAGGGTGACATTTTCCTGGCACAACCTCCATCTCTAGAGGCTGTTTTGGTTTTTAAAGCTCTCCAGACAAAACCTGGGACGGAGGTGTACAAAATGATGCATGGTGTGGAGAATGTGGACAGGGAGACACCTTTCTCCCTCTCTCAAAATACTAGAACCCGGGGTCATCCCATGAAGCTGACTGATGGGAGATTCAGGACACATAAGAGGAAGTGCTTCTTCACACAGCACAGAGTTAAACTATGGAATTCACTACCACAAGATGTGGTGATGGCCACCAATTTGGATGGCTTTAAAAGGGGTTAATTAAATTCCTGGAGAAGCCTATCAATGGCTACTAGCCCTGATGGCTATGTGCTACCTCCAGTATCTGAAGCAGTAAGCCTGTGTGCACCAGTTGCTGGGGGACATGGGTGGGAGGGTGCTGTTGCACCATGTCCTGCTTTGTTGGCCCCTGGTCAACAGCTGGTTGGCCACTGTGTGAACAGAGTGCTGGACTCGATGGACCCTTGGTACTTCTTATGTTTTTACAATACTGCTTTATAGTGGTATCAAAGTTTATTGATAGCTGTTGGAGCACATTACACATTCCATATACCACTTTCTTAATGTTATTTCCTGCTTTTTATTTCACATTATCCAAAATGTGAGCCAGTGTGGTATAGCGGCTAAAGTGTTGGACTGGGAGTTGGGAGATCCGGGTTCTAGTCCCCACTCAGCCACGGAAACCCACTGGGTGACTTTGGGCCAGTCACAGCCTCTCAGCCCAACCTACCTCACAGGGTTGTTGTTGTGAGGATAAAATGGAGAGGAGGAGGATTATGTACACTGTCTTGGGTTCCTTGGAGGAAAAAAGACGGGATATAAATGCAATAATTAATTAATTAATTAATTAAATACTGCAATAATGCCATTGCATGTCCTATGTGGTATACATGCACAAGAGGGATATAGCATAATGGGATGGTGATGATCTGACACAAAGTGTAGATTTGGCCCAAGTTTCCAGCGTGGATGAGTGTATCTCTGCGGTCATCACAGGCTCTTCTGACCCAGAGTGGCACTGCTCCACCGCCAAACCTCACAGTAACCCTGCTGCAGGGTTGCAGCGAAAATCTCCACTGGGGAAGGCAGTGCGGGTTTTCTGGTGGCCATTAAGTTTGCTGGGCCTGCCCCCACCCTGGCTTCCAGTGACCAACAGGAGGCCGACTTCTGCCGGGGATCACCCCCAGGCCAGCGCCAGAGTGAGGACAGATGGCAGAAGAGCCAAGCTGACCTCGTTGGGCGGGAAAAGTCAGACCAAGTCCTCACCTTTTCAGCTGTGGATCTTTGGCTTTTTCCCCAGGGTGGCTCCGAATCAGCAGCTGCATCATATAACCAATGAAGCACAGATTTGGAGCCGCCCCTGGGCAAAGACAATGTAAACACAGACCCAAAATATAGATCTGGCCCCGGTTTGCAGTATGGATGAGTCTATAGAGCACAGGGGAAGAAATTAAATATCACCCCCTACTCCCTTGTCTCTGTTGGAGCCTTAAGAACCACAACGGAATGAGAAAGCAGGCCATGGGAGACTTCAGCCACTGCAGCTTGGAAGAAGTCTGGTTGCTATTTCCTGCATTTGGTGTTTTGTGGGGAGCTGTTTACAGGTTACATTGTTTGTTAATGCCTCAGTGCATTAGAAAGGCCTGCTTGTCTTTGGATCTGGCTTATGCTTTCCTAATAAACAATTAGGGTGGGTGGCCACTGGTGAATCAGGACAATCGAGGACACCTATTTGCAGGAAATTTATCTATGATAGTTTATATGTGCATAGGCAAATGTAGAAATTATTGTTATAATTTAAGGAGAAATAGAGTGTATAGTATAGTTTGAAGGCAGTCTTCAGGTGACCTCTGTGCCTTCTTCAGTCTGCCATTCAAATGGTGTTAATGCTCAACTTCAAGGCCCAGCTCTTCTTTCAGATGGATCTTTATTGTTAAACGGGACTTCTTGGGAGTCCTTCAATTTGAGGATGTTTTCAAAATAAAGGAAAGTCCTCTGGCAGCCCTTTGGACAGAAGACTGTCCTTTGTAAAAGTGGTCACCTGGCCAACCTGAATTGACATTGTGTTTTAATAGTTGTTAATGCTGGGTGTTTCCCCCCCCCTTTTTTTTTTTGTAATGAATTTACTACAATGTTATGTTAGTATTAGTAGCAGGAACAGTTTGGGTTGTTCCTACTGTATTACTGCAACAGATGCAATGAGATGCATTCTTGAGTGGAGGGTTGCATTGCTGTTGTGCTATGGGATGCTGCTTTATGCATGATTTGTGGGAAAGTGGCCCACAACTTAAAGCGATGTTGACAATCAGGACATGTGTTTTAGAAGGGGGTGGGCATTGTCACTTCCCATGTGAAAACATCTGAGACCAACCATCACAGTTCCACTCTCTGAAGTCAATGGCTTCCTCAATGGCACAGTTAGGGAAATCAAAGCCGTCTTGAGCTTACAATGTAAGTTGTTCACTCCATTTCATCATGGGAAGCCCAGAAGGGGAGTTTCTCTCTGCTCCCCAGCCCATCACGCTGTCATCTGGGCTGTGCCCATTCATCAAGAAATGACCTTTTCTCTTAAGAGGGTCAAGTACAGAACTGAGGAAAGGATGACAGCAACTCTTGGTCTTCTCTCCGTTTGAAACCACCGATTTGCCCCAGTGTTACTGAGCATTGTTCATCAGTTTTCAAGCCTGTCACCTCATTTAGGTTAATTCTACCAGCCCCTAAGGTATATTACTGGAAGCAGAGGTTGGAGGGCACAGCAGCAATTGGCAGTCTGTCCATACTTAAATGCACCATAAAAAGAGCCCTGCAGGATCAAATGAGGGTCCATTTACTCCAGCAGTGGACAGCCACAGACCTCCAGCAAACCCACAAGCAGGACATCTGCTTCCCAATGTTGTTTGTCCACAGGAACTGGTGCTCAGTGGTAGACTGCACCTGCTGATGGAAGTTCCATTTGGCATTTGTGACTGATGGCCCTGCATATATTCTAATGATCTTGCTGTCTCTCTATACAACACATATAAAGAACTGCCCCCCTACACACACACACACACACACACACACACACACACACACACCTTGTAAAGACAACAATACACCTTCCTCCTTTGGCTTGTCAGCCCCCAAATCTAAAAACATCATTTTGTAATGTTTGGAATAGCATCCATATGGTGTCTTTTCCTGAGCTTTTTTTCTTTTTTTCTTTTTTGCAAAGTTTGGATCACGAACACACACCCTCCTCCTCCAGTGAACCTGACGTATCATTTCCTGACTGTTCAGATAAATGCAAAAAGGATTTTTTAAAAAAGATGTTGTCTTGAAAACACACACAGCACCTTCACTTATCCTGGAGTTGGAGAGGGTCCCTCTGTCGAGTCCGCTAACAGCTTGGTCAGCATTTCCAAAGCAGTCAAGTTATTTTCCGGATACAAAGGATTCACATAATCATATCTCCCCCAGCAGTTCAGATTATGATATAGACACACTGGCTTAAATACACATGTAACAAAACACTTAGAAAGACTTGGATACTGAGACACTACTTCACTTACAGATGGTGGCTGGGAGGGGGGTATAGCTTCCCCCAAAAAACTTCAAAGCATAACCCCAGAGGTTAAAAGGCCAAAACCAACAACCTGAAGACAAACACAACTTTCACTGGCTTTTCCTAGGATGACCTGGGAGCCTCCCCAGTGCCATAGAAATAGGGGGCACATCTGGAACAGAAGGTTGGCATCACATCTGGCATTGGCTTCTCTAGTTCCTTGGGAGAAAACTCGGTAGCAGGAGAATAGGAAACAGGCAATAAGGGAGAGCTTTGAAGGAAATAAGATAGCAATAAAAGGAAGTCATTGCTAAGCAGCCACTTGCCTGGTTGCCTCGGGTGAGTTGAAATCACCTCCAAGCGACCAAACAGGGAAGCATTCGTATACCGGATGGCAATAATCTCTTGTTTGTTTGTTTTTTTCCCTAGCCCACAACGTCTGCGTGGTCTAGTAACTTCTGTGGACTTATTTGCCAGGCTGGGAAAGCAGGCAGGGCCGCCCCTGATGGCATTAAACACACACCCCACCAATACCACCACCACAAGAAGAAGAACAACAAGAGCCACACCAGCTTCCTAAAAGCAAATAAAGTAAAATAAAATGAGTTCACCTACACTCTCCAAATGAGTGCTTGGGTAATTATTGGTAAAGCTGCACTCGGCTTGAACAGCACATCCTTTGGGAGAGGGAGGGGGGGAAATAGAAATAGAAATATCCCAGAGGACCCTCTCCCCCACCCCACTGCTCTTCCATCCACGAAGTGTCTTGTACCACTGGGATATAATTAATTAATTAATTAATTAATTCACAACCAAACCCTTCCCCATTACTCAGTCCCGGCCTCCTTGCATTTGACTGCCAAAAATAATTATTAATAATCAAGAAATCCACATTGCTCACCCTGTACACCCCACCCCATTTGACTCCCACGGGCGACTTACTCAGGGGGCATTACACAGACAACCCCCCCCCCCTCAGTACGCCTCTTTCAATTAGCATACAGCTAATGAAGTGGCTCAGAGTTTGAACCTCACCCACTCTGCAAATATATTGCATTGTCGGAACTAGCACAATACAGAGACCAGCACTTTTTTTTTAAAAAAAAAAAATGCACACACAGGCAATTAAAATCTAGATAGGTGGATGGAATTTGCAAAAAAAAAAAAAAGGGGGGGGAGGAGGTTGGTCTCTGCCCCCACACCTCCACCATCACGTTGATGGGATTTTGCATGGGGTTTAGCCATTGGGTTCTTCTAGCAAGGATAAAGGAACTTGGAGTTGATTTTCCAGATAAACAAGCATACAACCATGAGGGGGGGGGGGGAAGCGGCACTCCACTAAAAATATCTCTGCGTTTCAACAACCCCCACCCCAGCGGCTCTGAGATCAAAACATTCACTGTAAAAGAGAGGGGAGGAAGGCTCGCATCAGAGTCCTTGTTTGCAACCAAAAAAGGTATGTGTGACACAATTTGAGCCTGAATAAACTACTTAAGGGACATCTCTGTCCTATTTCTCAAAGAGAGAGAGAGAGAGAGAGAGAGAGAGAATCACTACATTTCTTCTTCTTTTAAAGAACAAATGAGGACATCGAAAGGAGGATCTGATGGAGGAGATGGAGAAAAATTCTATCCTGTTAGCATGGCAAGTCTCCTAAAGAGAGACTGTGTGTATGTGTGTGTTCATGTTCATCTTTGGTCACAGTTTGAGCAAGCGCTAGAAGAAGGTATTTCTATGCATGATCGTCCAGACACTCCAAACCTCTCTCACACACAAAATCCAGGGACACCCTCTCTCTCTCTCTCTCTCTCACACACACACACACACTCGGCAAAGGTTGCTAGCAAGCCATTGACTTCACAGCCGTTCCAAGCCTTATCCAAACTGTTGCTTTTTTCAGCAGGGGGAGGGGGAATTTGGATGTCCCCTCTCTTTCTCCCTCCCTCCCTCTCTCCCTGCACAATTTTGGGAGGAAAAGAAAAAGAAAAAAAAAAGGAAAAAAAGAAAGGAGAGCAAGAAGACGCAGGGTGAGAGCTCCATCATTCTGTCCCGATCTAACAACACCCCCCCAACACACACACACAGAGAGAGAGAGAGAGAGAGAGCAATCTATGCAATTGGGCATCTGATACATCATATACACTCGCTAGACTTCTCCACCACCACCCAGCTCCCATTTTACATACAATGCATGTGGGAACACACAGAGCTTTGGACAGAGGGGGTGGGGTGGAGGCATCAAACGGCGGCGGAGCTGGGAGACTTACATAGAAGTGATATTCCTAGAGATGTCCGTAATGTTGATGCTGGTGTTCCCGTTGGTCGTGCCCGAATCTTGCCCTTCCAGAAGGGGGAAAATGTTGCCATCGTCTTCGTGTTTGCAATTGATCTCGGTCTTACTGCAAAGGCAGTTGGCAGGGCAACCCAAGACGGCGACCAAGTAGTCCCCCCAAATGCTCCAAAGCCAGAAAACCTTCCAAAAACTACATTTGGTCGGACAAAACGAGACATCCATCTTCGATCTCGCTGTGGCTTGATTTTTTTAAAAAAATAATAATAATGGGGGGGGGGAGGAAGGAGAACAAGAAAAAAAAATAGAGAGAGAGAGAGAAAGGAGGAGGAAAGGATGTGGAAACTGGAAAGGGAGGGGGGAAGAGATGGGGGGGAGGAAACCGAAAGAGAGGAGAAGGGGGGAGAGGTTTGAAGGGGGGTGGGGAAAACAAACCCCCCCCAAACCAACCAACCAACCACCCTCAAGCGACCGGATCGAGCAAAAATCCTCGCGTCGTTGGAATCATGTTGGGAGCCGGAGAAGGGTGTAATTCCGTCCTTACAGTAGCGGTGCTCGGTGCATAGCTGCCGGGGTCCGGGGGTGCGTTGCTCGCGGTGAATCTCCGGTTGTGCGTGTGCTTGAGTGTGTGTGTGTGTGTGTGTGTCTGCGTGCGTGTGTGTGTGTGTGTGTGTGCGTGCGTGCGTTCTCTAGCGCCTTGTTGATCCCCCGTAAGCTCGCTCGCTGCTCTTCCCGAGACTTGTGAAGATTTGCAACAGAAGATAGGCGAAAGCAGCAGCGGCAGAAGGGGAGGAAAAGGCGGCGTTGGTGGTGGTGATGGGGCTGGAGGGGGGGGGGGAGAGAGAGAGAGAGGGAAGATGATGGTGCTTAAAGTCACCAAGTCCCACCTACTGGGCAGAATTAAAATTGAAACACCTGCAGAAAAAAACACCAGGCAGAGCGAGAGGGTCACGAGAAAAGCGTGTTCCCTTCCTGCCTCTCCTCCTCTTGGTCCTCCCCACGCCCAGCAGCGCTGCAGAAGATGCATGCATGCAACATCATCATCATCATTATTATTATTTATTTATTAGATCCCCTTCTTTCGGATTCCACTAGAGACTGCAAGGGGCAACCCTCTGGTCGGCATGATATGCGCTTATTTATTTATTAAATACGAGATTGACTCTCCTGCTTCGTGAGAACGAATAATAATAAAATAAATAAATAAATAAATAAATATGTCGCTTCTGAGCCAAAGCTAAAGCAGGTTTTTCTGCTCCGATCTTCAGCAACGTGGTTGGCAACGGCGTCCCATCGCCGGAGTTCAATGTGGGTCTTTTGATGCTCAAGAGAAGGCGGAGATCCCGCGTGCACGTTTTGCTTAGGAGGCAGCTGCTCCGCTGAACTGGGCGGTTCTTTGAGTTCGTAGGAGAAGGCTGCACCGTGTGCGTGTGTGTACACGTGTAACCTGCAATCCTAGACGTGCGTAGGTGCCGGAGCACCGAACCTCACTGATGTCAGTTGGACTTACTTCCGAGTATACATGAACATTGAGGATCGGGCGGGGTGCACGTGAGAAAAGTTGGGATTGGGAATGGGTGGGTTCCTTGGGAGGGGGGTGTCTTTCCTCCCCAACGTCACCCACTGTCTTTTTTCCCCTGCAATTTGGGAAAAGAATTTGCAGTGAATACAACCCAATAAGTATTTGCAAAGGGTGTGGGGGTGGGTGGGGGGGTTCCTCTTTTCCTGCATTTTTTTTAATGTTAATGGATTTCATTTCTTTCTTTCTTTTTTAAAAGTCAGATCACCAAGCTACAGATAAAAGAAGTCGGACGAGAGAGAGAGAGAGAGAGAGAGAGAGAGAGAGAGGAGTTTCTAGAAAACGAGGGTCTCCCATAGAGAGAAGGCTGGGAAAATACAAGCCTGGGTGGGGGGGAGAGATTGTTTTGGAAATTGGAATGAGGGGGGGAGGAATGGCAAAAGTGAGGAGAGGATAAACTCTCCCTGCATCTTTGAAAATCAGATTTCTCAGGGATGCATGGTATGCAAAACTGAGGCTGGGAAAGCGAAGGAAATCCTAGAGCAAGTGTGTTTACATTTTTTAAAAAAAAATACTGAGGCTGATCTCAGGGAGCAGCAATGGCATCAGGAGATGTGTGTGTGTGTGTGTGTGTGTGTGTGTGTTGAACACTAGAACGAATTGAGATGCAGGGTACAATTGGGGTGGGGGGGCATGCAGAAACCTAGGCAGTCCAGAGCACGGCTTAATTTGCTTTGCTTTCTCAATGGCGCGTTTTCCCTCTGTGCTGCTTTCCTCCACCCCCCTCCCCCGTTCCCCATCCCTTTTAATCGTGTCTTGTTTTTCTGCTCCTTTGCACACAGACACAAGGGTGAGCAAGGAGCGGGACGTTCCCAAGCGTCAGCTTTGGGACAAGGGGGGGACTTACAGGTGTATCCTCGCGGCTCCTAAGCATCCCAGGGCCTCGGCAACCCTGGAAAAGGCTTCTTGGATTCTCGGAGGAGAGGGGTGGGGGAGGACGCGCTGGACAGCTTTGTTTCGGCTAGGACAATGTTGGCCCAACTTCAGACGGCCAAGTTGTGCTGCTGCTTCCCCTACCCCACCCAAATTATAATGAGCGGCACGCGTCATCCTTACATCAGAAAAGAGTTACTCTTAGAAAGTGAAGTTGCAAGAATGGGCTGCATTGGAGAGAGAGAGAAAACGATGTCTTGGACTTTGTTCATGAGTCATGATTCAGAAAATGGTCCCAGGCGGAAAGGAGGAAAGGCCATAGCCAGTGGAGGCTGGTGGCTCTGTTTTCAGTGGGGCTGTGAGTCCATTCTGGGTTTCAGGCAGAAACAGTCAAGACTCTAGAGGTGCTATCCAAGGTTCTGAACATCATCATCATCATAACCACCCAGGTCCTCCAAATAACCACCCAGAGGGAAGCAGGTGATGAGAGCACTAGATCAACAGGTGCAAACTCCATTTTATTTCCGTAGTTATGGTGATGATATATTTCAAGTGATTTTTTTTAAAAAATGGATATGCTTGGAGGATATTTATTTTTCTTTTTAAAATCAGGGCTGGTGAACAGTTTTATTGTTTTTCTAATGTATCAGGAGTGTAGAAGCAGTTGTAAAACACAGAATGGTGTTGTGGGGTGTAGGGAAATGTTAATTATGGGCTTGTGTGCAACAGCACCCTCCTGCCCATGTTCCCCAACAACTGGCATACATAAGCATACTGCCATTAATACTTCCTTTAATATAGCCATGAGGACTAATAGCCATTGATACACAAGTTCATCTAAAGGGGGGCTTTGCAAGACCTTTAAGTCCAGGTTCTAAAATTACCAAGCTGCAACAGTGAAGGTGAGGAGCCACAACTGAGGAGTCCCTGCTCTGTATTTCCTAGGGATGGGCGGATCTGGCTTCTTTGTTTTCTCCCATACTCATTTAAAAGAAAATGAAAGAGGGAAAGAAAAGAAATCTCAAGCTCTTTCTCTCCCAAACTTCACAAATTTTTGGTAGAATTCATATCAAAAACAAACTGAATCAAAATTCTCACCCATCTGCACCAGCCAAATCCAATGGCTACAGCTATTTCCAGCATAGACAGGACCATGATGTAGCTGCATGTCACTGAGCTATTAAAGGTGAGCCCATCTGAAGAAAAGAAAAGAAAATCTCAATTTGGCAAATCTAATTCAGCACTAACATGGTTAAAGGCACAAGGATTCAAACCCTGGCTTTTAAAAGCACCAGACTAAAAGAACTGTACCTGGATGGACAACTCTGTCAGTTTCACGTCCTCCCAGATTCATGAAAAAGAAATGCATGCCCCTTTTCTACTGACTATGGAGAACTCTTTGAAAGCCGTTGTGGTGTAGTGGTGGAAGTCTCAGACTGGGAGTTGGGAGATCCGGGTTCTAGTCCCAACTCAGCCATGGAAACCCACTAGTTGACTTTGGGCCAGTCACAGACTCTCAGCCCAACCAACCTCACAGGGTGGTTTTTCTGAGGATAAAATGGAGAGGATGATTATGTATGCCACCTTGAGTTCCTTAGAGGAGAAAAAAAGTGGGATATAAATGCTATTATTGTTGTTGTTGTTGTTGTTATTATTATTATTCACCAACAACTGGCCATCAAATTCAATCTTGTCAAGCAACCCACACCATACTATACAAACTCACCTGAAACAATCTTGTAAAATGCAGATCATAAAATATACTGGGACAGAACAATTCATACTGAAAAAACAATACCTCGCAACTGACCAGACGTAACTGTCATAAACAAAGCAGAAAAATACACATACCTCATTGACATAGCAATACCCAATGACAAAAATGTTGAAAAGGAAGAGGAAAAGCGAGAAAAATATACACCACTGGCAATGGAAGTCAAAGAACTGTGGCAACAGGAAAAGGTCACAATTATCCCATTAGTCACGGCAGCCACCAGCATCACATTAAAAAACTATACAGAAAACCTTCAGAAACTGGGCCTACCAAAATACATCCACACCAACATCCAAAAAGCGGTCATACTTAAAACATGCTCAATTGCTAGGAAATTCCTGAATCAGTAAAAGAGAGCATGACTTGGCAATGCCTGTCGTGTCCGTCTAGAAAAACCACCATGAGCGAGAAAGAGATAATAATAATCCTGTTAGTCACATCAGTCATCGGCATCATATAAAAAACTATACAGAAAACCTTCAGAAACTGGGCCTACCAAAATACATTCACACCAACATCCAGAAAGCGGTGATACTTTCAACATGCTCAATTGTTCGGAAATTCCTGAATCTGTAAAAGACAGCATGACTTGGTAATGCCCATCATGTCCATCTAGAAAAAATGGCATGAGTGAGAAAGAGATAATAATAATAATAATAATAATAATAATAATAATAATAATAATAATAATAATAATTCCTTAATGAAACTGAAGAGAAATGAAATTCTCCTGGATCCCTAGTGCTACCGGCCAAGGCACCTCACCCTCAGGGTGAAAAAGGTCCCCTCCACCCTCACATACATCAATACCATAAGAATGCTTACTTGGATGTATGTCCCACTGAGTTCATTGGGTTTACTCCAGACTAAGTGTGGATAGGATTCCTGCCATGGGAAGTGCTCCCATATGTTCCTGCCCAGACCCTAAGGTCATCCTCAGGGGTCCTTCTCCGCGAGCCCCTGCCAAAGGAAGTGAGGCAAGTGGCTACCAGGAGGAGGGCCTTCTCTGCTGTGGCACCCCGGCTGCGGAATGAGCTCCCTAAGGAGGTTTGCTTGGCACCTACATTATATGCTTTTAGACGCCAGGTGAAGACCTTTTTATTCACCAGCATTTTAACAGTCTATAAATAAATTTTAACTTGGTGTTTTAAATTTGTAATTTTGCATTGCTGTTGTTTTTATCTCGTTGAGCTTTTATATTGTATTTTATACTATGGTTTTATACTGTTGAATGTTTTTAATTTTTGTGAACCGCCCAGAGAGCTCCAGCTATTGGGTGGTATAGAAATGTAATTAATTAATAAATAAATAAATTCATTTTGCCACTCCTTCTTTCTTCCTCCTTCTCCCACCCCAAAAAAACTTCCCTCTGCCACCTCTTGTCTATTTTGGGTGGCACATAAACGCCTCCCTTGTTTGCAGTCTCAACTTGACAACTTTGCCAGCATGTACCGTAGCTCGAGATTCCAAAACTTTAATATTTTGTCAGCAAGATGTTGTGTGACAACGATGCAAATGTGCTAATGTGTAGCACCTTCATGTGAAAATGTGCTCTCTGAATTGGAAAAGCCATATGCGTTTTGAAGACGGTTTTCTGGAACACCTGTGCTCCTCTTGTATCTTTACCAGCAATGAGGGAAGAAATCCAACAGGTGAAGCTTCTGCGTCACTGCATGTCAATGGGGAAAGCAACACTGACTGGATATCTGAATTTTTGAAGCACAGAACCCCTTTCAGGAGGGGGAAAAAGGCCACAACCCTATATGGTATATTATTATTATTATTATTATTATTATTATTATTATTATTATTATTATTATTTATTTATTTATATAGCACCATCGATGTACATGGTGCTGTACAGATAACACAGTAAATAGCAAGACCGTGCCGCATAGGCTTTCAATCTAATAAAGTTGTAGTAAACAATAAGGAGGGAAAGAGAATGCAAACAGGCACAGGGAAGTGTAAACAGGCACCGGGTAGGGTGAGGCTAACAGTATAGAGTCAGAACAAACTCAAAGCTTAAAAGCTATAGGGAAAAGAAAAGTTTTTAGCTGTGTTTTAAAAGCTGTGATTGAGTTGGTAGTTCTCAGGTGTTCTGGAAGAGCGTTCCAGGCATGAGGGGCAGCAGAGGAAAATGGACGAAGCCGAGCAAGGGAAGTAGAGACCCTTGGGCAGGCAAGAAGCATGGCATCAGAGGAGCGAAGAGCACGAGCGGGGCAATAGTGACTTCAACATTCTGAAACTCTTGTTTCTACACATGCAGCCTGATCTTATTCATAAACATAGTTGGCAATCCTAAATAAGCTTGTCAACTTACAAGGGGGGGGGGATCCTCTGGGTCACTCTTGTGCCTTAACTATTTCACAGCATAGAGGGAAATATCATCACTTCTTAATATCAGGACATCAAATTTCTATGAATGCACAGCTACAGCAGCCAGTTGCAAAATTGGAGACATTTTAAGGGAAGATCAATCTGTGGGTGTTCCTCTACCTTCTAAAATTGGGTGGTGAGTAACAAAGAACAGGGCCTTCTAAGTTGTGGCATCTTCCTTGTGAAACTCCTCACCTATATAAGCCTGCTGGCCTCATTCACTTCCTCACTTTCTCAGCTGCTCTTCTTGGCTCCTGCCATGGGGCTGCTTTTAAAAAAATATTCTAATTGGTTGTATTTTTAATTATCCTGTGAACAAGTCCTTGATGCCAAATACGCATCGACTTTCCTGGACTTTTGTTTGCTCGTTTTACTTTTAGGGGAAATTTGCACTAATGCACATTAGCACTGTGCTGATGTGCACTTGTGCACGGCGTACGCCCCTAAAAGGGTCTAATTCTGTCAATGAACAGACAGTGGAACAAAAGATGTTGGATAATCCATGAAACACAGATGGAACAGATGGAACAAAATAGAGGACTGATCCTTGTAAAGTAGGATACCTGACCATCCTATTTGCTTTTGGGGTCTAAGGAAAGAAGAAAAACAAAGACATTGCTCTAACTTTGGGAGGGGGATTCTTCTGAGTTCCATTCGCTCTTCCCTGCCTCCTTGTGGAAGCCATGGAAAGAACCACAGTGGCCGCTTCCTAAGGGTGCAAATGCGGCTTCAGAGGGAGGGAAAGGAGGCGTTCTGGTGGGTGGGGTGAAAAGGGGAGAGGAGCGGCCCAAGACATTTTGCTGCCTGAGGTGAACAACAAGATGGCGCCTCTCTCCCGTCGCATGTACAAAAGCCAGCTGGACTGTTCCTTCAGCACTGACAACGTAACAGTACCTTCCACTGAACCTGAAGGCAGCAGGTTAGGTTAGCGAGCTCAGGGCAGGCGGCTTAGCCATGAGTTCTCCAACACCTTGTGGCCACCTCCAAGGATCTGCTGACTGAGGTGACTGCCTCACTCTGCCTAATGGTAGGGCTGGCCTTGAGGAGAGAAGAGAGTTCCTCCTGCCTCTCCAATCTTAGCCCAGCCCCAGCCAGTGCACCTTCTCTATAGGAAAAACATCTTCAAGAAGAACCAAGTGATGAAAATTTCCTCTGCCCAGCAGGACATTGGATATAACGAAGCCTCTGCGATCTGAGGCTTCCTTCTAAGGCGTCCTTCTAGGCCAGTAATGTCTAATCTATCTGCAAGGGCTCTTCGGGATCTGAAACTCAGGTCTTTCCTATTGCCTGCTATTTGTTCCTTTCAATTGGAGATACCAGGGCTTGAACCCAGGAACTTCTGCATTCTAGGTCTGAGCTAGAATGCTACCACACAGCAGCTCCCTAAGAACCCCAGCTTTTGTGGAATGGAGAAAAAGCAGGTTCCTAGTCCTCATTAGGGATGTTGGAGAAAATTGCGATGGAACCAGATGAGTTTGGATTTTTATGGATTCTGAAGTGGACTGGCTTTTTCCCTGCCAGGTGGATTTTGTGGACTTGTCGACAATTTTTCTAACCTTTGGGAATTTTGTGCAAATTTTATTATAGAAAATCTCTCTCTCTCTCTCTCTCTCACACAAACACACACACACACACACACACACACACACACAGAGAGAGAGAGAGAGAGAGAGAGAGAGGTGCATTTGCCCCATCAGCTAAAGCATGGAAATGAGCATTTTGTGGATTTTTATGTTTTTTTGCATTTTTGCATTTTTACATGTGTGAATTGGTGCAAATTCAGAAAAAAAAAATCTGATTCCGTCCATGGGCAGACAAAAGAATGAAGATTGCCTGACAATTCATGAAACACAGCCGTAATGTGTTTTATATAATCTGTACACCCCTAGTTTTTATGCTTGAAAGAGGTATGTCTAAAAGTGTGGTGGGCAAGCATAAGATTGCCCCATCCATCTCCTTCAGCAATATCCCCATAATTGCAGAAGCAGAAAAAGCAAAATGTTGCAGAATCTCTGGTTGCAGAATTTGGCTTTTCTTGTTGCAGAATTTTAAAGTCTTTTGTTTGTTTTCAACACAGACTATGCACACTTCTGGCCATAGTTTGTCTAGAATCCTGGGAGCCTGATTGCCGCCGCCACCACCACCAGCACCCGCCCCCTGGCCTGGTGCCATTTTTTCCCAGTGTTACTCCTGCCTTATTCTTCACAGCAGTTCCCATTCAAGCTCCAAGCTGCAGCCAGGGTGTTCTGTGCCTCTAAGAAAGCTGGGCTTATGTCTGAGTTAGCATGATAATGGAGTGTAAATCTATATGCAGAGGTTTTCAATTCCTCCATAATGAATTGATAAAGTCACTGCAGTTCCCACTTTCCCCCCAGAGCTCATTGTAAACACCTCCAAGACAGCAGCTGAAATCCCCAGATCCCTAGTAAATGGGTTCCTGCACAGGGGAATTTTCAATTTTCCCCAGAGGGTGGAAGGTCTCATCTCTTGGCTTCAGAAATGGCAACTGGCCCCCCACCAACGCACACACACACACACACTGCACAAAGCATTTGCTAAGATGGCCAGGATCTCTTCTCAATCACCCAGAGTACAGGACAAGGAGTAATGGGCTCAAGTTACAGGAAGCCAGATTCCGGCTGGACATCAGGTAAAGCTTCCTGACTGTTAGAGCAGTACCACAATGGAACCAATGACCTAGGGAGGTCGTGGGCTCTCCACACTAGAGACATTTAAGAGGCAGCTGGACAGCCATCTGTCAGGTATGTTTTGAGGTGGATTCTTGCATTGAGCGGGGGGGGGGTTGGACTCGATGGCCTTATAGGCCCCTTCCAACTCCACTATTCTATGAATTTATTATTCTATGTGATTGCACATGGAATAGACTAGTAGTGATAGGGGGATATAGAACAATAGGAGAAAGGAGCAAGAATTGTGATTAAGAATGCAGAATAGGACCCTGTATGTAACCCCATCTGTTGAACGCAGAATGAGACCTTGTTCCTAACAGCCCTGTTGTACATTACGCTGATGGAATTTTAGCAGATAAGGTGGTATATAAATTTTAATCATCGTTGTCATCATCATCGTCATGATCATCCAGAATATTGAGTGGAAACTGCTTAAAAGCTGTATTCAGAGAGGCCATTAATGGCGGAACACCTGCTTTGCATTCAAATGGTCACCTGTAGTACTGTGCGTTGTGTGCGAATATCTTGCCTTTCATTGTACACCCATTTCTTCCATGGTCTGCAGCCTCCCTGGCTTCTTGCACTTCAATGAAAGTCCACAGGAAAACATCATGATGAAAGCATAGGCAGCCAGGAAGGCTGCAGGGAGATGGAGAGCCATGGAACAGAAAGGGCAGGGGAGGACCAGTAGCCTTGGTTACCATGCAATGGTAAGCTAAGAACATTTATTTATTCATTCATTTATTTATTACATTTTAGCTGAAGCTCTCTGGGCGGTTCCAAAAGTTAAAAACAGTGAACATTAAAAGCATACAAAATTTAAAACAAAAAACATAAAAACGACAGTATAAAAACAACGGTATCCATTTGAAAACAACAGTTCTGGGGTCCATTAAAAACAAACTTAGCATTGTTAAATGCTATTAAATGCCTGGGAGAAGAGAAAAGTCTTGACCTGGCACCAAAAAGATAATAATGCTGGAGCCAAGCGAGCCTCATTGGGGAGATCATTCCATAATTGGGGGGCCACCACTGAGAAGGCTCTCTCCCTTGTTGCCATCCTCCGAGCTTCCCTCGGAGTAGGCACTCGGAGGAAGACCTTAGATGTTGAGCACAGTGTACGGGTAGGTTCATGTCGGGAGAGGCATTCTATCAGGTATTGTGGTCCCAAGCTGTGTAGGGCTTTATAGGTCACTAAAAGAAATCCAAAAGCACCCTGAGAAGGAGGCAGAAAAATGGAAACCTCTTTTTTGGGGGAAGAACACTTTTGGGAAATTGAAGGACATATTTTGGCACAGCACTAGTCCCAAATTCAATCCCTGACAGTTCCAGGTAGGTCTGGAAAAGACTTCTGTTTGAAATGCCAGAGAGCCGCTAACTGTGTTGATACTGCTTCCGTTGATCTTTTTCTTATATATGAAACTGGAGATGATCAAGGTAGAACCTGGGACCTCAGGTACATGAAAGCAGATAGATCTGGGAGACAAGTCACAAGGTCAGGGGAGAGAGAAATGTGCAGGCACGTAAGGAATCTAGAAGAGCAATGCAGCAATTTCCCCCAGCAAGAAGTTCCCCACACAAAATATTATAGTAAGCTTTGGAAGTATAGATAGCAGGGATTGGCTTTTTTTGATCACCTGGATGCAGGAGGATTCTGGTTGAATGTCCTTTGCAGCATAGAAGCTCCACTGACACTGGAAGTCAAGAATTGGTACCTGGCAGAAACTGGGCAAGGCTCAGAAACTGGGCAAGGGTTTCCACTGCACCCCCAAGCTGGACTAAACTGTAATGCAGTTTATATGGGGCTGCCTTTGAAAATGGTTCAGAACCTTCAGTTGGCACAAAATGCTGATGCCCAGAAGTTAATGCGGATCAGAAAGCCTGAACAATGAACAGCATTTTTGCATTCTGCCTCATACACTCGTCACATAAGAACATGGGAAGAGCCCTGCAGGTTCAGACCGAGGGTCCATCTAGTCCAGCACTCTGTTCACACAGTGGCCAACCAGCTGTCGGCCAGGGAATAACAAAGCAGGACATGGTGCAACAGCACCCTCCCACCCATGTTCCCCAGCAACTGGTGCACACAGGTTTACTGTGTCGGATACTGGCCGTAGCACATAGCCATCAGTGCTAGTAGCCATTGACAGCTTTCTCCTCCAAGCCCTGCTTGTGTGCTTGCTAGTAAAATTGTTTAGCTCTGTGAGCACAGGAGACAGGGTTTTTGGGGGAGTGGCTTCACAGCTCCAGTCGATTTATGCATCGTTCTTAAGTACAGGTTTTAAATAAGGCCTTGGGAAATATATCTGTCCTCTGCAGCCTTTCCCTAAGAAGGTGAAGGGCTTTTGTGATTCACAGACATTTTCTTCTTCGTAGCTGTGCACTTCTTACGTGCCTTGTAACATTCTTTCAGTGTACACATTGCTTACTGAGGGGTTGACCCTGAAAAGGGACTTATAAATACCACAAATGAATGTCCTGCTCCCACAGTTAAAGCCAATCTTTCCTTATGATGGGGTAGTCTTGGTTTTATACACGCACAAGAGAATGCAGGCCAGATCTACCCCCAAGCAGGATATTCCACTATGAAAGCTTTATTATAAAACACTGTGCTGCAGGGGTCTATGATAACCCAAAATGAAATCAAGTGCTGTGCCAAATATCAGTCCTCTTCATTTCCTGTAAGTTTTCTCTCTCCATGAAAGATTAGGGTGACCCTATGAAAAGGAGGACAGGGCTCCTGTATCTTTAACAGTTGTATTGAAAAGGGAATTTCAGCAGGTGTCATTTGTATATATGGGGAACCTGGGGAAATTTCCTCTTCATCGCAACAGTTAAAGGTGCAGGAGCCCTGCCCTCTTTTAAATCTGGTCACCCTAGTATAGCTCCTGCACCTTTAATTGTTGTGATGAAGAGGGAATTTCACCAGGTTCTCCATATATACAAATGACACCTGCTGAAATTCCCTTTTCTATGCAACTGTTAAAGATACAGGAGCCCTGTCCTCCTTTTCATATGGTCACCCTATGAAAGATGCTTCCATTCTTCTGCTTCATACTCTGGGCATTTTATCATTTATTTTTGTGGTGTTTTTGAGCTTACTAAATCACTGTGAGGTGGCTGCGGGCGATGCATGTATTTCCCCACACACACTCTCTCTCAATTATACAATTGTCTATAGCTCTGCAGCCTCCTAGCCTGCCTGCTCTTCCTGATTGGAAAAAGCCCAATGGGAAGAATAAACCCCATGATGTCTTCCCTTGGGCTTTAATTGAAGTGCAGGAAGCTGAGGAGGCTACAGGCTCCCAGAGTGAAGATTTTACAATGCAAGAGAAGACACACATACACACTTCTTGGCCATCTCATAAGTACAAGAACCCTGAACCCAAGCCATGAGAATTTCTTCAAAAATTCCTTCTTATTTCCATTTCTTTTCTATGAAATGATCTTTTTAAAAAAGATGGTTGAAAAATATGCAGGCTATTAACAGTCTACTAGCATTCAAGAAAGCTATAAAGACTGATCTCTTCTGGCAGGCCTATCCAGTAGAATTTTAAGATGTTTTTAGAAAGTTTTTAGGATTTTTTTAGGATGTTTTAAACAATGTATATTATGTTTTAATTCAGTTTTATCATTTATTGTTGTTTACTGCCTCGATCAGAATGGAGAGTCGGGTAAGAAGTAAAATTATTATTATTATTATTATTATTATTATTATTATTATTATTATTATTATTATTTGGCACAGTGCTAGGTAGAATCCATTGGCTGCTTGGGGATTTTCTTTATTGTTCTTCATAATAACAAATTACATTTAGTTGCTTTTCCATTTTGACAAATATTGCTGTGTATGTCTCTGATTTGTCCATACTATAAAATCATAGATATTTCATAAAGGATCAGAACTTTTGACTTTGCTTTTAGATAATTTCAGTTGTTACATAGTTTGGTTTGGTTTTTCTGCAGTGACTGCACATACCAAAACTATCTTCATCAAATTATACCTGCAGCAGAACACTCCCTACTGGAGTGTCGTGACGCTGTAACCAACTCAAGATCCAGGATGAGAGAGCGCCCCCTGCAGCATCATTAGTGGAGGGAGGAAAAGAAAGAGAGGCCCCTGTTCAGACAACACACTAAACCATGCTTAACCACAAAATGGTTAACGGAATGCATTGACCTTAATGCAGTCCATTAACAATTTTGTGGTTAAAAAGCGTGGTTTAGCGTGTTGTCTGAACCAGGCCAGAGAGAGAGAGAGAGAAAGAGAGTGCAAAGATGAAGAATTAAGAAGAATTAATTCTAAGAAGAAATAAAGCAATCACGGTCCCCATCAGAATCTCCCTGTTCCCCTTAGTTTTTTCCCCAAGCATCAAAAGCAAACAGTATTGAAAGTAGAGCTTCACGACCCATTTTCCCTCCCCCTGATAGTCCTGGGAATAGCTTGAAGGGAGTTTTTGATGTAGTGTCTGCCTCTCTCTCTCTCTTTTTCCTTCCCCCTTTTCAAGTGTGCTGGGAGAAGATGCCCACGTGTGGCAAAGAGGTTGCCTTTTGCAAACAGATCAGCCTTACCCAGGAGATTCAGAAGAGAGTGTGGGTGGAGAAAGAGGGAGGTGGGGAAGAGACATATATGTTTGTGTGTATCACTCTTGGGAGCAATGATGGCCTATTAGAGACATGCAGACCATAGAGGATTCATCCCCAAGCAGCTAAGGGAGGCAGCAAAAGTTGCTCCGGGCTCTAAATCAGCTCTCTGCAGAGTGCTCAGGGTGACCTTAGAAGACAGGGCAGCAGGAGCAAGAAAAACTGCCCTCATGGCTGCTTTCTACAGAATGAATCTCCATGCCAGCGAGGGACAGGCCAAAAGATAGAGAGTGCATCCTCAACTGATTTAACGGTTGCTTCTTTTCCCCCAGACAGCCCTGGGAATTGAAGTTCTGCAAGTGGGAAAAGGCATCGCTACGGCAGCATTCTTTTCAAAACTGCAACTCCCTGGATTCCTTTGAGGTATCCACAGTAGCCGAGCTGATGTAAAACTGGTATGAACGTGTAGCGGAGGTGAAGTCCTTGCATGATGCTCTCCTGGGACATCAGAAAAAGAGCATCGAGGGGAGGGGGAAGGGGGGATTTCATAACCTGAAGTATCTCAGATAGCAAAAGCAATCCTGGATTTGAACTCTTTTCTTCAGGGCCGACCCGAGACATTTTGCCGCCTGAGGCAAAAGGCAAGATGGTGCCCCCTTCCTCCCATGCCATGTACAAAAGCTGACTGGACAGTCCATTTAATCTTTCTTCAACACTGCCAATGGGACAGCGTCTTCCACCACACCTGAAGGCAGCAGGCTAGCTTAGGGAGGTGTTGCAGCTCTCTCTCCTCCAACATTTGCTGCCTCCTCCCAACATCTGCTGCCTGAGGTGGCTGCCTCGCTCTGTCTAATGGTAGAGCCGGCCCTGCATTTCTTTTTCAGTTACCCTTCCTTTTTCTTTTCTTTCTTGCATTTTTATCCTGTACCTCAGCCAAAAAGACTCCCAGAATAACTAACGTCACAATCAATAAAAATAGAGTTAAAATCTGAAAAAAGCACAAAGAGAAGTGGGTAAGGGGGTTGGGGTAAGAAGGAAAACAGTAAGTGGGTTTTAAGCCCTCCTTCCCATCTCATCTCCCTATGAGTAGATCCCAATCTAACGTTTGCCCTCTGCTCCTTCAACGGGGAATTGTGTTTGCTTTCCTCTTAGGAGTGTCGCTGTCCATGGTGTATCTTCATTCCCTTCCTCTTTACCTACCCTCAAGAGGATTTCAGAACAAAACCGAACTCCAGGCCACATGAAGCTTTACTGACCTGGTAGCACTTCGCCCTGGGTGTGTAGGGGAGACACAGTGATTATTCTACTCCTAAACCAGAATGGAAAAATTAGGAGAAACCTCTGCTCCTCTTGAAAGGTCCTAAGTGCATACACAAGTGGTAGTTAAATTATGGAGTAGGTCACCTTCCCCTCCCCTATCATTTGTCCCAAACAAATCTCCTTTCCTCTTTTTCATTTTCTCTTCCCCCCCCTCCACCAAGGGGGTAGTGGTGAAAGTGCAGCTGATGTTTGCTAGAGGTCTCAGCCTTTGCAGAAGGCTTTTGAAATTAGGCAGAGGGCCACATGATGTTAGGTTGGGGGCCACAGTTGAGTCTAAGGCTTCAGGTTGCCCACCCCTACATTAAGGGGGGGACACTTTATTTGTTCCTTGCACTATTCATTACTTTTGTGGAGTTGTTCAGTGGGTAAATAATGTATCTGTATATCATCCACACTGATGAATGGACACTGGTGTGGCCATTCCAGAATGAACTCCATCCCTCTTAGCAGAGCAGAAACAATTACACATTCGTTTCACTCTGGTTTGGAGTAATCAATATATCACAGTATGATGATATAATGTGAGTTAATGAGTTTCCTTGTGTTTTATTTTAATGATGGTCATGGCCAAAGACAGGAGAGGGTAGTGCTGAATGGGTATGCTGAACAGAAGACAAGTTATCAGGGTATGCTGAAGATTGGGGCCCATAGGAAGCTGCCTTAAACCAGGCAATTTTTTGCCCCATATAGCCTCATGTTGTCTTTTCTAAATATGTGTTTATGCATTGGGGAGCGGCTGTCTCTCTAGGAAGACAGGGATCTTTCTCGTTAAATGGGTAATGCCAATTTATTTCTGTATGTATTCATTTAAAATATTTGCATACCACTGTCCATGTTTAAAAATATCTCTAAGTGGTTTATAGAAAATTAAAAACATTAAAACATGCCATGATATGCATGGAAATACATAATTGCTAAAACATTTATATAAAACATTCATTAAAACCAATTATCAAACCTGGAACGTTCTGCATGGAAGCCATGTCCTCCAGCACTGAACGATGGTACCTAAGGTGCAGCTAGGGTTAAAGTCCAGGGCCCTACAGCCCAGACACCACCACAAGTGATCACCCACATAGTGCAAGGTCATGAGGGCATCAGGGCTGCAAAAGCAGATTAATTTTAGTTCCTGGCAGTTATGATGTCACTAGGATTGAAGCAAGTTTGATATTCAGAACTGCCCATTTTCAGAGTTGTTGTTTTAATAAATCTGCATTGGCAAGCAGTTTTGTTGTTGTTGTTGTTCTTTGGCAACCTATGGCCCTCCAGAGGTTTTTGGCTACTAGGGATGTGCTCCGCTTCTAATCGGACCGGCGAATTAGAAGCGGAGCGGGGTGCTTCGCCTCCCCTTAAGGCGGAGGCGAAGAGGATTGGGGGGCCAGCGGAGCATGGCGAAGAGGATCGAAGTGAAGGCAGATCCTTCGCCTCGATCCGGAGCTCTGCCGGAAAGGTAAGTGGGGTTTACCGGGCCCTGCTGCTGTCGCTGTTGCCCATGCGGCAACAGTGGCAGGGCCCAGTAAAAAAACCCTCCCTCCTCTCCCTTACCTGCCTCCGTCTGCGGTCCCTCGGCTTCTTCAATTGAGCCCGCGGTTCAACCAGGAAGTCTAGGCCGCACTTGCTAGGTAGGCCACACTTGCTAGGCCCCCCTCCCCCTTGGTCCCTTACCGGGCTCTGCCGCCGTCGCTGCACAGGCGGCGACGGCGGCAGGGCCCGGTAACCCCCCCTGCCCTCCTTTCCCGGCCTTACCTGGCACCACTCCCCTCCACTGCAGAGCTCCGATTCGGAGCTGGAGCTCCGCGGCGAAGAGGAGCGGAGTATGGGCGGAGCGGGCCGATCCGAAATTTTCAAATCGGCCCGTGGGGTGGAGCGGGGGGTCCGTGCACACCCCTATTGGCTACAACTCCCACCAGCCCTTGCCAGTATAGCCAATGGTGAGGAATGATGGGAGTTGTAGGTCAAAACATGTAGAAGGCTACACGTTGTCCACTCTTATTCTAACAGATCTAGCACATAGAAGCAGTTGTAAAGCATAGCATGGAGAATGGGAAGTGGTGGAGGGAGGAGAAGAGAAATGTTAGTTGTGCAACTGATATGGAAATCTAAAACTCCCACCCCCCCATGAGTTCACTAAGTCCTAGCTGCACTGCTATATGCTACTACCCCCAAAAGTGGTAACAGGGTCAGAGCTCCTAGGGCAGCATGGGACATGCCATCCACCAGCCAGGGCTACGTGATGTACACCAAGGCAGACCAAAAGGTTGGGTTATGGTAATAGCTAATTAACAGGTAGGTCATAGGGTAGCAGAGAAGTCCAAGAAAGTCATCAGTCAGTCATTCTTCTCCATAGGAGAAGGTTTGCTCAGATTGAAAGGTTGCCTCCTATATAAAGGCAAAGGGGTTGCTGCCCTGCTTATGGTGGCATGAGGATAGAGCTGTAGGAGTTTGGCCAAATGGAAGGTCGGTAGCCAGTACAGAATCCAACCACATGAAGGTCTAAAGAAGAGCAAGTTTAGCAGAAGAAAAACAAGGCATGAGTCTAGAAGCTATTGCACAGATGTTGTTCCAACACTGCATACCTAGAACTGAAGGTCTTTAAGCCTGAGCCTTAAGAGACCCACCCAAAGCACAGCTGCAGGCCATCAGTGCCACCTGAGGAATGGCCTATCTTTGAGTGGCCTATCTTTATTCATGAGGAGTCCTTATTACCCAGGCAGGCAACCCTGAACCTGGCAGCCACTTGAGCCTGCACTCCTAAGTGTGTCTGCTCCTTGGGCTAGGTAGACTTTTGGTGTCTGCCTCTAAGTCTGATTGGGGGTGGGCTAAGTGTGTCTTGAGTGGAAGGTACGACAGTCATCTTGCAGGGCGCAGCATCCCTCTGATCTTCTTCAAGGGCCCCCAGCACAGACAGCTCTCTTCTGCAATGTGCTCTGGGTCTTCCTCTGAAGATGAGTCCTCCCAAAAATGGACATGTCAGTTCTGTTGATTCCTTGTGTCATCTGGTGGGCTTTCATACTGCTTGGTTGGCACCTTCAGAGAGCACCGTTCAGCTTATTCCAGTAAATAATATTGCCTCAGTTGCATGGGAGGCATTGCCAGGCATCCTGATTGGAAACTCTTAGTGCCTTACCAGAGTGTGGTTTCAAGACTAAAGAGTGCAATCATGCCTGCAGGAGGTTTTGTTGCAACTTACATCACTGCCTTAACACCAGCACAGGAGGATCAGAAACTCCCACTGTCATTTGAGGAAGTCTGGATTAGCTCGAAGACAGACGTAAAAAAAAAAAAAATACCGAACAAAGGAGCCCCGGTGATGGATTGAGTCTTTATTTCTCTATGTTTACATTCACACATTACCTCTCTGTATTTTTGAAAACCCCAAATTTGGGTAGAGAAAGTGACAGGTTTATTCCCATTGCTGGAAACAAGAGGGCAGATGTCTTCTCCCCCAAGCACTATTGGTGTGTGTGTGTGTGTGTTTCAATAGCAGCTTTTTAAATCGTTAACCATCACACTAATGTGTAGGATCTAATCTCTCCCTGCGCAAAGATGACAGCAGCCTCAACGCTCGATGGCATAATTGTGTTTTGATCTGGCGTGCCAAGTTCCCCAAGCCTCCGCTTGACACATTAAGAAGTGATACTCTTAAAGAGAAAGGGGTGGGGGAGGGAGAAAGAGGGAAGCCCCTTCTTGATCCAGAGAGCTCCTCTCCTCCCCATGGCATGTGGGGCTATGTCCAGCCTGCTTCTGAAAGCCAAAAGGAATTAAGCACCATCAATGGAGAACGCAAACGTTCCAGCCTTCCCAGATCCGTGAAGCCCCCCCCCCCCGGTTGCCAAAGTGCAGCTGCGAGCACTGAAAAGCTCTGGTGGGACCCCCATCCCTGTTCACCTCCTGGCTTCCCGTGCCAAGATCTGAGCCGCCCCTCGGCCGCCCCATCCCCCTGCGTAGCTGTCAGCAAGAATCTGGCACATAAGAGGCAACAAATGTCCTGCCAACGCGTCTGCAATAAACAAATCAATAATTAAGAGAGGAATTGTGTTACGGAGTCCAGATGGAGGTTTATTGTAGACCTTATGAGGAACGCGGGGAATCTGGGTGTGTTTGTGAGAAGTGCTGGTGGATACGAGGGCGATGGGGAAGTCACAAAGAGCATGTGGCATGAGCATGAGAGCGAGTCACGTGGAGGTAAGGGTTTCTTTTTTTCACAGTGCAATCCCATCCGTGCTTGCTCAGAAGGAAGCCCCACTGAGTTCAATGGGAGTTTAACCTCCAGTAAGTGTGTTGAGCTCAGCATGGATGGGAAGGCAGAAGTGGGCTTTTGATCCTGAGACACTCTGTGACATTTTCTCTTATCTGCTGCCATGATGGCTCTTTGTCCTCCCAGTCCAGTAGCCAGCTGGCTCCCTGATTCCATTTGCCATGTTTTCATGGGCTGGGTCTTGAAAAAATGAAGAGAGAGAGAGAGCAAGAGCTTTCCTGTGCAAATTAGTATGGTGGCATCATTCTGCTTTCTAAGGGTGTATTGATAGGGAAATGTCAGTAGTGAGAGGGTAACACCTCTGTATTCTATAATCAGAATGAGAAGGGGCAGATTAGCAATCACTCAGGCTATTTGTCTGTCTATCTATCTATCTATCTATCTATCTATCTATCTATCATTCATTCATTCATTCATTCATTCATTCATCATAGGAAAACCAACTGAACAGTGCTGCAAGTAGGGAAACCTTTGTACAAGATTCAGAAATCACAACTATAATAACAAAAAAGACAGAACAACCTGAAACACAACCATTTCATTCTGATGGCCACAGACTTTCAGCCATGGTACCATTCCCACCTGAACAACCCTCTAATCCATCATGCCTTGAAACGTGGGGAAACTTTTGGAGTTATAGACTGGACATATTGACACCAAATGAACTGAACTCGGAAGTTGATACCATCTCCTGGACTTCTCTAGCAATCTTGGCATTCCATCCACAGCACTCCCATTCTGTAAATGTCACCCTGGAGGGCCATGTTTCAGCTCTTTATACTAGCTGTCACCAACAAAAGTGAATGCCAGAACATTTGAAAGAAATTAAAGAATATACATCTTAAAGAATATAAGAAGGACCATGCTAGATCAGACCAATGCCCCAGCTAGGCCAGTATTCTGTGGTCCAGCTCCCCACACGAAACCCATAACCCTGACATGACTGCAACAGCACCCTCCCCAGTAACTGGTGTACGTAGGCATACTGTCTCTGGTACTGAAGGTAGCATATAGCCATGAGGACCAGTAGTCATTGATACACAAGGCCATCTAAAGGGTCCCTTTGTAAGACATTAAATCCAAGTTTTAAAATTACCTAGCTGCAACTCTGAGGGTGAGACAACACAACTGAGGAGTCCCTCCTCTATATTGAAGAACATCAGAAGATACATGCTAGATCAGACCAAGGGTCCATCTAGTCCAGAACTCTGTTCACATAGTGACCAACCAGCCATTGGCCAGGGATGAACAAGCAGGACATGGTGCAACAGCAGCCTCCTACTCATGTTCCCCAGCAACTGGTCCACACAGGCTTACTGCCTCGGATACTGGAGGTAGCACATAACCATGAGAGCAACAGCAACGTCTTTTGCAACATTAAATATTACCCCTCTTCTGCCAATTGCTTTACCTCGTGTGTGTGTGTGTGTGTGTGTGTGTGTGTGTGTGTTGCATTGAGTACACCATTAGGTAAATGATAAACATAACTTGGTGTTTTAAATTTGTAATTTTGCATTGCTGCAGTTTTTATCTGGTTGAGCTGTTATATTGCATTTTATATTATGGTTTTATGCTGTTGTTTTATACTTTGAATGGTTTTAATTTTTGTGAACCGCCCAGAGAGCTCTGGCTATTGGGTGGTATAGAAATGTAATAAATAAATAAATAACCATGAAGACCAAATAGAAATACCTCTAACCCTAAACCACAATTAATTACAAATACAGTGTCTGCTATTATTAGAACTGTGACAGTCATTTTTACTGCTCCTCAGCTTGCCTCTTCTGCTAGGTTCCACCATTCCTCACTGGCTGAAGGCTATTCTTTGTGTCCTTTTCTCTTGGCCTTCACCACTCCACTGCTTCCCCCTTATCTTCCTGTTTCACTTCGCTGCCTTCTCTTGTCTTTCACCTCTGGCCAAGCTCCTTTCCTCCTTGCCCATCTCTGTTTCTCCTTCAGCTGTTTTTCTCCTGTCCATTCGTTCTCCAACACCACTAGTCTTCCCCAATTTAAACTTTACCCAACACTCCTTTTTCTATATTCTGTGTCTCTTGCCCAGTGCTGAGAAGGTGGGGCATCCGACTGAGTGGTGGGATAGGTGGGGAACTCCCATGGGACACACCCAACCCACAGGCTGGAAGTTCCCCATCCCAAGTGCAGATGATACTGAGGTAGATACAATGGAGACTGGTATCTCCAATTTTGATGGGGCTGCTAATCCATTCTGGATTTCAGCCGGAACTCTATAAGAGCCCTATCTCCAGGTAGGAATGGGAAAAACCTATGTCTGAAACCCTGAAGAGCATCTGCTGTTCAGTGCAGACAATACTGAGCTAGATGGAACAAGCGTTCCTTTTGCCCATTTGAGGCATTTCTCTGGGTAGCGATGTTTGCCAATTGCTTTTGGGAATCTGTAACAAGGGAGTCAAGGTGTTTGCTTTTGCAAGTTGCCAAATGCCCCATGGGAAGGAAACTTTGCTTTCCGGATTTTGTCAGCCCTTAATCAATTGAATTATTTAATGAATTTATGCAATATATTTAGTAACTTGGTGTCTTAATAAATGAAGGCACTTCTGGGAATTATTTCTCCCCAGGTTATTTGTCACAAAATGTGGCCATAGCTTCTTAATCCTTGGCTTTCTGGTTCCCATCTCAGCAACTCCTCTCGATCATCCCAGAGTGCAGGACACGGAATAAAGGGCTCAAGTTACAGGAAGCCAGATTCCGGCTGGACATCAGGAAAAACTTCCTGACTGTTAGAGCAGTACAACAATGAAACTAGTTACCTAGGGAGGTTGTGGGCTCTCCCACACTAGAGGCCTTCAAGAGGCAGCTGGACAACCATCCGTCAGGGATGGTTTAAGGTGGATTCCTGCATTGAGCAGGGAGTTGGACTCAATGGCCTTATAGGCCCCTTCCAACTCTACTATTCTATGATTCTATGAACTCCTGAAGCTTTTTGGCAGACAGGTTGTTGATGCTTATGAATGTAGTTGCTGGATGCTTGGGGGTTATTCTAGGAAGAGATATGGAACTCTCAGTGGTGGCCCCACAGCTGTGGAACTCCTATCTGCTTGACTTATGCCTCGCCCCAATGGTACCCCTTGAAGTAACCCTTGAAGACTGTTCTCTGCACAGCTGCCTTTAGGTTGCAATCGTATGAGGATTGAACTTGGGGGCTGCCAAGTACCCAACACAAGGCATTGTGTATGATGCTTCGTTAGGGTGTGGCTCTAAAAAGCAGTCTATAACTACTTTGAAATAAATAAATAAATTGTGAATCATTAATTTGTGGGATTTGACTACAAAATCCAGCCAGAGTAATAGCCACTTCAGAACCTAGACCATTATGACCAACTTGGTGTGCCATCACACACCTCTAGCTCTAGTAGCTATTTGGAGAATCTTGTCCAAATTAATCAAAAACTCCATTAATAATTATCTTTCATTTTGAACATTGCTATTCTTACCTTTTATTTCTTCTATTGCTAATTGCTAATAGAATATTTGTGTGTGTGTGTGTGTGTGTGTGTGTGAGAGAGAGAGAGAGAGAGAGAGAGTAGTTTATTTGTAACCTTACTCAATAATTGTATTTAGATCCCTTCCTTTCTTGATTTAATTGAGATCCTTATGGTCAGACATTCACTTTCTTTGGCATCGTTCTTTGTAATTATGGTTTAATTGTAAGAAATAATTTGCTACCTTATTTTCTTTGTAATTGCCATTTTTATAACTTCTTAGCAAAGTGCTAAAAACTTCTAATTGGTCTGATTTGTGACTAGAGACATTTGCTGCAGAATGGGGATAGATCAACACACTGTGCCTAAGGCGCAAAACCATTAGAAGCCTATTTGTTGTCCCACTAGCAATGGCCAGTGCCCTCATCATAAGGACCTCAAGGGCAGGACACTGCCTGTTAGCCGCTCTATATGGGGATAATAATATTGGCCTACCTTACAAGAGTGTTGTAGGGATTATTGAAGTCATAGGATGGGGAAACCATAGTTCAATAGCAGAGGGTGTGCTCTGCATGTAGAAGGTCTAATTCTACATCCTTGGCATCACCATAATAGGATCTCAGATTCCTTGGCTTGGAAAGGTCTCCCTTGCATAGGTTAGCATAGCCCAGGCTTCCCCAACCTGGTGCCCTTCACGTATGTTGGACTATAGCTCCCATCATCCTCACCAGTTTGGTCATTGCCATTCAGGCATTAGGAAAAATGCATAGAATGATTCATTCATTCAGAGAAATGCATTCGAAACATGCATATATTCAGTGAAATGCTTTCAAAACATGCATACATTTAGCGGAATGCTTTCAAAACATGCATATATTCGGAGAAATGGCTAGAAAAATATGCATGAATTCAGAGAAAGGCCTAGGAAAAAACGCATAAATTCTGAGAAATGGCTAGAAAAAATGCATACATTTAGAGAAATACACACAAAACATGCATACATTTTGAGAAATGCATAGAAAAGAATGCATGCGTTTGGAGAAATGCGTGCAAAACATGCATACATTCAGATTTTTTTTCTATACATTTCTTCTAATCTATGCTTTTCTTCTTCTTTTTTCATTTTTTTGCATACCATTTCTCCCTATGTGTGTTTCTTTGATTGAGGAACTGCATTGAAAACTTTGAAGAAAGGCAGCAGCCAAAGGGTAATGGTATTCTGGTTTGCATATTCATCCAGGAAGTGTGAATTAGGTCAGCTCATATAAAAATGTGAACCAAATCGCCCTCCCTTTTTCTGGCCAATAGATGCTCACCATTGGTAGCTTTTTCAGGGTCCTCAATCTAGGGTGACCATATGAAAAGGAGGACAGGGCTCCTGTATCTTTTATTTTATTATTTATTTATTTATTTATTGCAATTTTATACCGCCCAATAGCTGAAGCTCTCTGGGTGGTTTACAAAATTAATCTGGGCAGTTTACAAAATTAAACAAAAACCTTTAACAGTTGCATAGAAAAGGGATTTTCAGCAGGTGTCATTTGTGTATATGGAGAACCTGGTGAAATTTCCTCTTCATCACACCAGCTAAAACTGCAGGAGCTACAGGGCCAGCTTTAAAAGAGGACAGGGCACCTGCAGCTGTAACTGGTGTGATGAAGAGGAAATTTCACCAGGTTCTCCATATATACAAATGACACCTGCTGAAATTCCCTTTTCAATACAACTGTTAAAAGATACAGGAGCCCTGTCCTCCTTTTCATATGGTCACCCTACTGAATCTGTAGAAAATCCCCCTCCCCACTGCCAGCCCTGCAGAACTCATCTTGGGAGGTAGGGAGATATTTGTTTCGAGGCCAGGAATGCTGTTCCTACCCAATGTCTGCAATCCTCTACACACTCAGGTAAGTGTAGGGATGCATGGATTTTGTTAAATCCATTCAGTCTCTGTTTTGTGGATTGTTGGAAGTCTGTTGTTCCATAGTCCACCCACTGACGGAATCCCATTATTTAAAATGGACGTTCATTCCACTGACGCAAGTTTGCATTACTGTGCACTAATACTAATGTGTATTAATGCAACTGCAAATAATCACAAATCCCCCCAACAAAAATAAATTATACATCCACAAGTACTTGAAATCCACACAACTCAGAAAAAGCTGGTCCACTATGGAATCCACCAGTTGGATTCACAGAAATCCAAACTCGTTTAAATCTGTTGCAAATTTCTCAGACATCCCTATTTGGGAGTAAGCACCAGTTAATGCAATGAAGATTCCCTCTGAGTAAACTAGGGTGACCATATGAAAATGAGGACAGGGCACCTGTATCTTTAACAGTTGCATAGAAAAGGGAATTTCAGCAGGTGTCACTTGTATATATGGATAACCTGGTGAAATTCCCTCTTCATCATCACAGTTAAAGGTGCAGGAGCTATACTAGAGTGACCAGCTTTAAAAGAGGGCAGGGCTCCTGCAGCTTTAACTGTTGTGATGAAGAGGAAATTTCACCGGGTTCTCCATATATACAAATGACACCTGCTGAAATTCCCTTTTCAATACAACTGTTAAAAGATACAGGAGCCCTGTCCTCCTTTTCATATGGTCACCCTACTGAATCTGTAGAAAATCCCCCTCCCCACTGCCAGCCCTGCAGAACTCATCTTGGGAGGTAGGGAGATATTTGTTTCGAGGCCAGGAATGCTGTTCCTACCCAATGTCTGCAATCCTCTACACACTCAGGTAAGTGTAGGGATGCATGGATTTTGTTAAATCCATTCAGTCTCTGTTTTGTGGATTGTTGGAAGTCTGTTGTTCCATAGTCCACCCACTGACGGAATCCCATTATTTAAAATGGACGTTCATTCCACTGACGCAAGTTTGCATTACTGTGCACTAATACTAATGTGTATTAATGCAACTGCAAATATTTGGATTCATACTCCCAGTTTCTGCACTCCAGACTAAGAATGGGGGAGAAATTTGTTCAGTTTGCATTTCAAGTCACAGCCAACGCACACGTATTTGTATATTGCATTTTTCCACAATGCCTTGTGCTCACAGTGGTTCACAAAACAAGCAAATGCAATCACCATAATTAGAATACAACATTAACACAATTGCAGTTCATTTAAAACATATCAAAATTTAAATAAGCAAAAGGCGTACTAGTAGATCGGCTAACAAAACCCAGTACCAATAATAACATATAATTGCATTAAACACTTCAATAAACAGTGTGTGTTGAGACCTAACAATGCAATCCCTCATCCACACCAAACTCACAGCAAAAGAGGGAAAGTGAAAAACAACAACCCACAAGGCATTTCAACCAGCCCATCTTCAAGAAGTAGAAAGAGACCCTCTTCTCACCAGGGTACCACAACCTGGGTCAAGAAAGGGCCCTCTCATCCCCATGGCAACAGACACTAGAACAGGCGAGATGGATAAATGCTTTCCTTGGACATATGTCCCCAAGCTGTCCTGGAGGCAGCACAAACATCCTCACACATGAACACACACACACATGCACACACCACATTTCCAATGTGAATTTACCTAATTTTACACTTACAAACCAATACAGAAATTCAGCCCTCCTCTGAATTTTGCACTGGAGTTGTCCAATCCAAAAATGTGGAAGGGGAGATGACAAAGATCTGACTAAGGAATGGGTGCCCATAACAAGGCATAGGTTTGTGAAAAGAATATTTATAGAGGCATTCCATAGCTTACACAAAGGTGTATGTTAGCATAGTTGCCCACAAAAATGGCACATATTAGGAGAAAGATGCCCAGAAGTGGATACACATTTTCCTGCCAGCATTGTCGTTTTTTAAAGTCTCGACATTTGAGATGAACCCAACTTAAAAGTGGGGGGAGAGAGAAGAGAAACCAAGAGAAACCCTATCTCCATCCATTCCTGCTTCAGATGGCCATGAAGTTACAATTATGGCATTTAGACAGCTTGTAGCAGCCTGTTTGCAAAAGCCTTTCCACATTTTCTGTTATTAAATGCAGCCTGTTATTGTTCCATATAATGGGGAAAGAATAAATCCTTCCAGATTTTGCCTGTTGTGTTCTCAGTGACAGGCTAGAATGCTATCCTCAGACCACCCTGCCCTGTGGATTGCTTCTTTAAAGGGGCTGATTCCTGAGCACCCCACAAGAACCTGGGGCACTTGAACATGACTGGGCTATGAGACTTCTTATCCCTATCTTGGATCGGGCGTGAAACCAGAATAGTGGCTGAAACGAAACTAGGACTGCAGCGAACTCCTGCTTGTTTCCTGAAGATTTTTCTCTTGGTATCCTATGATAACAAATGGTATCCTAAGAGGTGCAGCAGATGTTGTTCATCAGCTGTAGTCCATGACATAGTTAGGCAAGAGTGCATGTCAGCCATTAGTCCCATAGCAGCTTTCCCCAAGATGACATCCAGAGCTCTGGCTATTGGGCGGTATAGAAATATAATAAATAAAATAAATAAATAATATCCCTCCAAATGTTTTGGACTGCAATTCCCATCGGCCCAAACCATTGGCCATGTTGGCTGTGGGTAATAGGGGTTGTAGTCCAAAAACACCTGGAGGGAATCAAGTTGGAAAACACTGGTTCTGATGATCTCTGTCCTTCAAGTCCTCAAACTGATTTTCCATAGATACATGTTTGGGTAGCTAGAAGAACCACAGTAGAGTCTATATCTGCCTTCACTAATCCCTTTTGTAATTGCATGACCAACAGGGATTCTGTAGACCAGGGATGAGGAAACCCCAATGAGCTAGATGAAGTCCTCAAAGGATTCTCATCTGGCCCCATGGAATTGGAGGGGGTAGGGATCTTTAACCTTTTGCCCACCCTCACTGTATTCACACACCCACCCCAATGGGAAGTGTCATTACCCCACCTCCCAATGCAAATTGCAGGCATAGTGGTCTCAAGAAGAATAAGGAACACAGTGGAGGTCAAAGGGTTAAATCCCCCTAGCCCATCCCCCCCCACACACACACACATGCCAGGGTCCCAGTTCTTACAGCTTTCTCTATCACTCCATCATCATGGTTAGAATGCAGTTGTTAAAGGCACAGAACACCTCTCCCCACACACAGAAAGAAGAGACCTGTGTAGATATTCTCTTTGTAAACATGCCTGAAGAAGAGGAGAGCAGGAAGCATAATGCGCTTGCATTTCCAAGAAGGAACCTCCAAATTTACTTGTCAGCAAGTTTCCTTAGCAAAGCCGGCCCTACCATTAGGAAGAGTAAGGCAGCCACCTCAGGCAGCAGATACTGGGGAGGGGGTAGTGGCAATGGCCCCACTCCTACCTTCACTCTCCCCCACCATCTACTAAGCAGAGGACACTATCCTGGCGCAAGTACTGATGTGGAAATCAACAGTCAAACCAACTCTTGTTTGTGGATGGAATGGGGCACAGGGGAAGGGCGCCATCTTGTTCTAGGCTGCAGGCAGTAAAAGGTCTTGAGCTGGCTCTGCTGCTTAGGATTTCAACCTCTGTTAGTCATGATTAAATAGCTATGAGCCTATGCAGAGCTATTTGGGGAGTACATCCCATTGAATTCAATGAGTCTTACTTCCAGTTGGGCATCCGTAAAACCGAGACGCATGTCCCACTGAAAGAAATGGGCCATACGGTTGTGGCAGTTCCCTTCTTCTACTGGTTTCAATGGGAAGTGCAGGAAGAGCCAATGTGTACACTGGGATTTACTCCCCAGTAAGTATATTTAGAAGTACAGACTTAATCCTGACTAACTGCAGCTGAATTAAGGGTTTTGCATCTACATTGGGTAAAATCCAAAGTCCTAGACAGGTTCACGTGGCACCTAAGTTGTTCTCTTTCCAGTGTCAGGTAAAGACCTTTTTTTATTTTCCCAGTATTTTAGCATTTTACCATCCTAGTCTTTTAATGCGGCTGTTTAAATCTGGATTTTAAAACTCTGCATTGCTGTTTGGTTCTATTCTGGGTGTATTTTTATATTGTGCTTGAAGTTCCCATATTTTATACTCTAAGTTGTACTTAATGGTTTTAATTTCCGTGAACCACCTAGAGAGCTTCAACTTTGGGACAGTATAGAAATGAAATGAAATAAATAAATAAATAAATAAATAATGTAGACCCATTGAAATGAATGGACCTTAAGTGATCTGTGACTAACATAACTCCCATTCATTTCAATGGGTCTACTTTAAGTAGGAGTCATGATGGATTTTCCGCATTGTTTCCCAACTTTTGTAGAATCTACTGCAGCTCATGTTGCTCCATTACAAGAGAAATGTCTGGAAGGATTTGGGTAAAAAAATCATCATCTTCTTCATCATCCATGATTATGGGATGTTCTGGGAGTGGGGTAGGGTGGGGAAGGAAGCAAATAAACAGCTGGCGTCAAATGAACAGAAGGATAAAATCAATATACAGGGAGAGCTGTGATTATTCAACCTCAACTCTGGGAACTTACAAGCAATGGAGAGCAATGAAATCGAAATGATAATTCAGTAACAGTGTCTTGTCTATACAACAGGAATGATTAAACAGCTGCTTGATTCAAAGAATAGAGAAACTCCCCCTCCCCCCCCCCCCATTTTAATTCATGTCCTCTCACCAGTATAGAGAGGCCTTCCTCAAGGGGTCAACCATGATGAACATTTGCCAAATCAACATGGAAGGAAGCCAAATGCGTGAGACATGCTCACAGCATCCTGGCCACAGAGAGCATCCCTTGATGGACTGGCTATCAGATTTAGACTGCAGTTCTATGCACAATTACCTGGCAGTGAGCCCCATTAAATTCAACAGCACTTAATTTTCCCGAGGATTGCACTGCTCAAATGTAATCTTGTGCACCCTTGCCTAGGAGTATGTGCCATTGAACACAATGAGACTTACTTCTGAGTAAACAAACACAAATGTGTTGTGGTGTCCCCTTCAAAGAGAGCATTCTGAGGTCAAAGAAAAAAATGAAGAAACAAAATTTTTTATTTTTGGACTTCAAAATATAGGAACCTAAATGATCTCTTATTTGCAAGATGGTAAATAAAGGGTTAAAATGGAAGAAGAAGAAGAAGAAGAAGAAGAAGAAGAAGAAGAAGAAGAAGAAGAAGAAGAAGAAGAAGAAGAAGAAGAAGAAGAAGAAGACATTGACCAGGATTTAAAGATCTATTGCAGTGCAAATGATATTATGTGAATAAGTCAAAATATAAGTAGCTTCAGGCTTTTGTAAAAATGAATAGCTTTAAAGAGATGTGCCACACTAATGGCTTTTGGTGTCTGTTGGTTGACAACTATTGCATACCCTCAAGAGTTCAGGTTGAAGGCCAGGGAACAACAGGTTGGATACATGGAATGTAGTCACCACTAACAAAGGAGACAGAAGCTCCAGACTTTGTAAGTACCTGGCAAGAAAAAAGCTTTGCTGGTATGTGACAGGAAATATATCCAAGTATATGCTGCTTGCTTTGGGGAGGAACTCGTACTGCTTTGAAGAACAGCAGTGTCTGCCTGATTTCCCTATGCTCACTGTGTAGGTCTGTAAATCAATCGATATTACACATACACCATGTTTTCAGAATCTTCGGTCGCAAGGATACTGACCTTGTCAAAGACGGCCTCCCAAAACTTCCTCTGCTCCGGAGAGAACGTTCTACAGTTGAAGTTGAGAAAGAAACGGCTTTAAAATTTGCCCTCACTTTTCAAAGCAGGTTTGCCCAGTGGCATGGCGGACTACTATTCAAGAAACACAAGGTCAAAATACACATACATTGCAATCCTAACAGTGGAGGCTGGTGGCTTGGATTTCAGTGGGCTGTGAATCCATGTTGGGTTTCAGTCAGAACCCTCCAGAACTCTGATGGAGGTATCCAAGATGATGAACCCATTTGGGGGATAAGCTTCAGTTCCATGGATAGCTTCTTTAGAATTCTGGCAGGTTCTGACCGAAACCCAGAATGGATTCACAGCCCCATGGAAATCCAAACCACCAGCCTCCACTCAGTCTTATACATCTACTCAAAAGTCTGCCCCATTGAATTCAGTGGGGCTTACTCCCAGGTAAGGGTGCATTGGATTGCATCCTTAGGTGCTGAGAATAAGTTGCACAAATTGAGAGTCATATTGCTAGATAACAGCGATCACATGCAAAGGACAGGAGTCATGCATCATTTGCCTAACAGTTGGGTAGGGTGGGTGAGAAATACGTGCGGTTGAGATTTCAATGTGGACTTAACAAATATGCACCTTCTGAATCTACCCATGAAAAAAAAATGCACGCATATGGAAATAGCTGCACTCTTCTGAAAATTTGTGATGGTGTTCATAAATCACAAAATGTGTACATTATATTAGGAGAAATGTACACAAAAAATACGTACAAAACTCCTTGCAGACTTTTTTTTTTGGGGGGGGGGACCACAAACCAGTGTGGAAATGAGACAGAAGGAATTTAATCTTGGGGATAATGAGAAACTGAGCAGAATCAAACTTGGCATCCACCCAGCCCTACAGATGGGATCATACGTATGTCCAGTGGAACTTGTCCTACAAAGATAAGAAAAGATGTAGGTAATGACAAGTCTGCTTCTGCAATACTAGTTAAGGGGCAGGAGCCCTGCCTCTCTGGCAATTGGTTGCCATCTTTCTCCTTGGCGTGATTTCACCCTATTTCCTAGTGAGAGGGCGGAGGCTGCATTCAGACAACACTTTAGACAATGGTGGGTTAATAGTCAACTCACTGTTGGTTATTTTGTACATACTCCCCACACAACATGTTCCTACACAACTGTGGAGTGGTTGGGGCTGGCACTGAGTGGACTAATAGTCAACCTGACGTTTGACTGACTTAGCCCCAACCCTTCTCCTTGCCCTCCCTCCTCCCGGTGCTATCCCAGCAGCCTCTGTGAGTTGTGCCAGCTGTAACAGAGCAGCTGGTGCGGTTTAGGCCACTCTTGCCCAGGACCTTTGTAGCCAGCCGAAATAGTCCACTCAACCATGCAAAATAGCCCACTGAGCCCGATAGACAACACTCTACCCAACGGTTGTGCAAATAGTCAACTCTGCAGAGCGTTGGTTATCTCAGTTGGTTATTTTGGGGAAATAATCAACTGTAGGGTGGTTTTTGCCTGACACAACACAATAAACAACAATTGACCACCGAACTGATGGTTGACTACTTAAACCATCATTGGTAATCGTGTTGTCTGAACCCAGTCATAGTGTAGATCACACATTCAATAGGCTCCACCCAATTGCTCCTGAGCACATTTTCCACCCATAATTGCTTGCCACAGCTGATTTAGGCACTGCTTCCCATTGGCTACCATTTAATTTTCCCAGAATGCTCCAGGGATTGCAGGCAGTGGGAAAAATAAAGAAAAAGAAACACATGCAAACTTTAACGCTAACACACACACACCCCCAAAAGAAGAAAAGACAAAGAAATCAATGTATCAAAAACAAATGCTCTTTCAATTCAAAATGAAATGAATGACATTTTATGCTAAAAATGAATGTGATAATGAGATGTAGGGAAATAACCCATCTTGCAGAACCCCATTCTCCATAAATTGTTAGAATCAGAACAGTTATTTTTAAATTCAAAGTCTGTTTTCTACTTACAAAATGAACACCTCTATTAAAAGTGCAATTCTCTGGTCTTTGGGAAGGCATCCCAATGGCCATCAGATAGTTCAGTTTCCCCCTCCAAGGGCAGAGTCAGAGGTCCGTCCTTGGACAGGAAGATCTGCTCTTGAAAGCCCCTTCCAGCCCCTAAGGAAACTGTGGCCGTTGCTAGATGAGGGTTTAGCCCGGGCTGATACCCGGACTCACCCCTGTGCATCCAGATGATGCACAGAGGATCCCGGGGTCAGCCTGGGCTAAACCTTCCCTTGGCCTGGGATAACTGGCACCGGTTGTGGCCTGTTATTTCCACAATTCTAGCCGGTTCCGCAGAAGTTCTAGCCGGTTCCACAGCTTTCCCCGGCTACACAGCTTACTCACGAATAGCCGGGAGAAGCCACGTGCTGTGCCCATTGGGCCAAGGAAGGGAATCGCAGTGGGGAGGTAGATCGGGGCCAGGGGGGAAATCAGGGGCAAGGGGAAGCGGGGAACCCTTTTTTTTAAAAAAACAAAAAGCCTGCCTTATCGTTGGTGCGCTCCTGCACATATGGCCCCTTTAAGGACAAAAAAAAAATGGCCAACGTGACGGGGCTTTCCTTTACCCCGTCACATGCTACGTCTAGCTAGGAGAGACAGCCCGTGCTACTTCTAGCATGGGCTGGCCCCTCTACAGGCCCGGATTCCCAGGTAGGTCTAGCAAAGCCCTGTGTCACTCTGACATCAGAGCTTTGACCCAGATAGAGGCAAAGAGCATCATCAGACAGCTGTTTTATTGCACACATTGCTGCCCACTCATGGTTTTTCAAGGGTCCTTTTGACGATGCTGTCTGCCTCCCAGGCGTCTCCTGCGCCTTCTGGCCTTTTTTTCCATCACAAAGTAAGACCCCGGTAAGTCCAATTTATTTTTAGAAGTGAAACTTGCCATGATCTCCTGCTGCGTGCATAGAAAGCGGTGCGATAAAAGCACCCACTGAATCAGCCACATGATCTTGGTTTACTTCCTCTTTCTTCCCCATGAGAAAGAGGAAGTATTGTGTGACAGAAGCAGGGGGGAAGTGACAGTAGAGAACCGTGACCCACCCCGTCTTTCAAACACTCTCTGCAATTTGTCAGTCTTATGGATTGGGATCATACCTCTTGCTCCACATCTCAATGGAAGAGGGCTGTTGTTCCTTATAATGCCTTCCTTATGGGTTGGGTAGCCTGCTGAGATGAATAAACCTACCCACTCCTTATCTTACTCATTGTCAGAAATGATGGCGCCACCTGCCAATGGTTGAATGCCGTCAGCAGCGCACTTGGGTTTTGCTGAGGAACACAGACATGCTGTCCTCCTTGGGTTTATGCAAATGACTCTGCTCGTTATCACAAACAGCCTCATCACAGAGGGGAGAGCAGAGTGGTTGCTTTGCCAAATTGCTGAGTATTCTCTCTTGGAATCTCATGTCAATTGCTAGAGTGCCCTTCCAACTAGTTGAATTAATTATTATTGGCAATTTTGTGTGTCTATTCAATGCTCTTTTTCCAAGGTGGGGGGGGGAAGGAGGTTAGAGTACCATAGATAGAGTTCTCAACAAGGCCTTTCCACCTGTCCAGTGAACAGGTCAGTAGGGGGGATAAAATGGCACCTACTCTCCCCTCTCCCAGCATCCACACATACATCTGAAAGGCAAGTGTCAAGTAGGGGTGTGCACGGACCCCCCCAATCCGCTTCGTGGCCCGATCCGGAAAATCCAGATCGGGTCCGATCCTCTTCACGCCGGGCCACCTGTCTCCGGCTCTGCTCCGTGGAGCAAGATCCGCCTTCGCCGCCGCTACATGGATGGTGGCAACGGCGGCAGCAGTGCCACCGCCAGGTAGGCCAGCCCCCTGTCCCCGCCCCCTTACATGCATCCATCACGGGTTTCAATTGAGGCCCCGGTTCCAGCGCCTCAATTGAAGGATGCAGGTAAGCGTCCCTCCTCCCTGCTCCCTTACCTGGCGCCGCCAGCGCCGCCACCACATGGATGGCACTGCCGGCAGCACCAGATGAGTCCCCCTCCCCCCCCACTTACCTGCAGGCGAAGCTCCGGATTGAGGCGATCCTCTTCGCCTCGATCCGCAGCCCCCCTGACTCTCTTCGCCTCCGCCTTTTCCGGAGGCGAATTAGGCCGCCTTGCTCCTGCTTCTCTGAACCGAAGAGAAGCGGAGCACATCCCTAGTGTCAAGGGTCAGCATGATCAGGTAAGTGCCAGGGCCCCACACCCTTGTAGAGGCCCATTGGCATGAGCCCTGGGACCTGCTCTTCCTCTTTACCCTTACAACCTGCTTGTCCCAGACAATGGTGGTGGCGAGAAGGGGGAGCAGAAGATGCCCCTGCCTATAGGCTCACAGGCTCTCTCATGGGAACACTGCTAGGTGCAGGGGATTCTGGGGGATGTAAAACAGTAACCAGGCTGCCAACACAGTGGCTGCTATGTGTGTAGGCTCTATTTAAGCTTTTAGGGTGACCATAAGGAAAGGAGGACAGGGCTCCTGTATCTTTAACAGTTGTATAGAAAAGGGAATTTCAGCGGGTGTCTTTTCTATCACTACCTGGAGATATCAAGGGTCAAACCTGTGACCTTCTGCATGCCAAGCAGGTGCTCTACTTCTGAGCCACAGCCCAGGAGTAAAAGTAGTCCAGGAGGTGTGGATCTGATCAGTTAATTTTGGAATTTACAGAAGTCAAATTTGTCAAAATCCCTAGCAGGGTGTAGTTAGCATGCTGCGCCTTGAAGGTGAATAGGGAAGGATCACAACACTGCCTCCAGCCCCAGTTTGCCCCCCTGTGAAGGATACCCGCTGGAATGTGAAACGAGCCCTAATAGCAAACCCACCCTTGCTCCGGGAAGAACATTTCGGAGAAACTGAGTGGGAAATCAATAAGCTATTTGCTTAAAGAATTACACCTATTTGTCCAGCATCTCCAGCTATACTCCTCTAAGTCAGAGGTGGATTTCCCTAAGTAAATAAAAGCACTTTCAGAAGGGAGAGGCAAGCAGAGCTGGTGACATCATCCAGGGCCAGCATCGGGTATGAGAGGGCACCACACGGAGTGCCCTGGTGGGCCCCCATGAACTTATCTTGGGGAGCAGGGTGAATTGTGACATCACAGGAAACAGCAGCATGAATGGGCCTGGATCTCTAAAAGGAAGAGTCAGGCAAGGCAGCTGCAGATATCACCTAATTTCCCCAGAATGCCTCTGAGCCCTTTATGAAGACCTGACCCCCCCCCCCCCCAAATGGATTCCTTGACCATGCCCTTCTTCCTCCAGTTGATCCCCTTCAGGGACAGTTGTCCAAGTGGGGCTGGCTTACCACATTTTGAAGCAATATGCATTTAGCATGTAAACACCACCACCATCACCGACACACCCACACATGAAAGACCATTCACTCCAGAACCTAGCTGCACCACTGGACCCGTTTTATATTGCACATGGTGGCACCTCTTCCCCTTCCTTCAAGTCCCTTTTCAAGCACCACTTTTCCCACACGGCCTCTGGTCCATCACTTAGGCCATTTCTACCCCTGCCTTTTTTCCCGGGATCATCCCTGTTCATCCAAATGACACACAGGGGATCCCAGGAGCAGGCAGGGATGATCCCTGCATTTTCCTGGGATAATCCTTAAGTGTAGAAAGGGCCTTAGTCTCCATTTGGAACCTGGGAATGCACAGCCAAGCTTTAAATGTGTGTAATGAGATCTGTGACCACATTCCCCTCCCTCACACACACCTTGGTCTGACATTTCTTCTGCCTTGTTTTCAATAGATGATAAGAAGGAAGGCATCTTTCCTTTAAGTAATCTTTTCAAGGTTCTCCTCTTACATCCTAAGTTTGAGTAGCAATGTTGTCAACAGCCAGGACACCCCTTAACCTATGGAAACATGACTGAATTGATGGGATTTCCCCATATTTTCCCATTGGTTACCCAACTCCAATTAAGTTGCTGGCAGCATTAAGGATATCAATTCTCTTTTCAGCAGAGGAATTGTTTGATCACTATCCAAGCAATTCAATGAAATCATTTTCGGATCCAGGGTGGTTGCCATTTTTTCCCATGTCCAGATAGTTTTGTGCCTTGAACAGTTATGTGATGGGCAGATATTTAACAGGGGACACCACAGTTGACATTTCAGGTTTTAGCAGGAGAGGAGGTAGCATCCAGACACATCACTGAACCATACAGTGACATACTGACCCAGTGTGTAGGCCAGTGACAGGAGGCCTTTTCCATCATTCTGTACTATGTCGTATCAGCATATCTGGTGCCCCCATACCTTACCTGGCTACACATCGATCGAGCCTTTGTGGAGCCTATTCCAATGCAGCTTGTAGGATCTCACCATGTTGGACCATGTCGTACATAGAACACTTATATCTGCACCTTGTTTTAGGGTGGTCACTTCCGCACCACCGCAAAAGAGAAAACAGATCTGCATAAATGTTGCAAATACTGATATAGGTAGACATGCAAATAGCAAGATAACAGACCTCAACTCTGTGAGCAGAGCAGGTGATCTCTGTTGATGGACAACTCCCAACCCTTTGCTACTCTCCCTTCTTGTGGATCTTTATCTTTAAACTGGATTTGGGCCAGACCCTGCTTTATATAGAGAACTGTCCACTGCAAAGTAGGACACATGGCCAACTTAAGTTCCACACGCATAGGCTCTGTGCACATAGAGCTGATCAAAATATGCTTGATCAGTGGGGGCAATGCTGGTTCCCCTACATTTATTCATCCTGCACAGCTTGGAATATCTATATGGGGGTGGGGTGTATAGATGTCCTTGAAGGCTGATGCCATGTGCTCTGAAACACTGTGTGTGTGTGGGGGGGGGTGTCAGTGGATGTGTAATGCCCTATCTAAATGACATCCCTGGGCAAAGCTTCTCCCAGTATGGAGCAACAGAAAACATCACTTGGTCATGCCCAGCCCCCCAGCCCCGCAATTGTTAAAGGAACAGAACCTCTGGCCATAAACTAAACTAAAATGGGGACTCTTCCTAAGGAGCCAGGAGATTAAAGCCCTCCTTCCTAAGGGTTGTGCAAGATTTTTTTTTTCCTGCTTTGGTTTCCATTCATTCTTGATATAAAATCTTGATATAAAATCTATAATTTGTTTTGTTTAAATTACAGTGGTCATGCCATTCATTTGTTTAAATTGCTTTTGTTTTGTTATTCATTTGTTTTAAAATACATTCATTTGTTGTTGTTGACCTTTGCTTTTCTTGGCCTTTACTTTGTTTATTTTCTTCTTTTTTTCTATTTCTTTTTTGGGGGGTGGGGGGGGAGAAGCTGATTTCAGCTGCCATCTCCTGGCAGTTGCACAAAAATGAACCCCAAAGGCAACCACCATAGAAACAAATTCAACACATTGAATTAAATAGTCATTCAAACAATTATTCTACTCCAAGTATTTTTTTACTAAAGTGACCTCTTTACAATACAATGCTACTACCACATGTATAACATTTCATTACATATCCATGATATTCAACACCTGTGTAGCATTTCCTCATATAACATTTTACATTTAGTATCCAGACCCATCAACATTCAAACACATGTAACACTTGAATCTAAATCATTCATTTTAACAAGGCCAAAATTATTTGTTTAACAAGGTTCATGCTATTCCTTGTTTCGAAGTATCGTCTTCCAAAACGCTGGTCCTTGTACTCGCCAACAGGCAGTGGAAAGCTGACGAAATTTTTCTTTATAAAGTTTTTCAACATGAGAACATCTTCTGGAATTTTATCAAAACAGTCAACAGTCTTTCGCTTAATCACACTGACTATCTGTTCCTCAGCTGGAACAGATAGTCAGCACCTCAAGGTGTTGAATGTGTTTCTATTGTGGTTGCCTTTGGGGTTCTTTTTTGTGCATATTTTCACCACCATTGCCTTTTCTAGCATAGCTATCTCCTGGCAGTTGCCATTTTATTTTCCCAGAATGCCACAGACATAGCATTATTCCAGGGCATTATGTGTAAGAAAGAAAAGAAAAAACAGCTGCCACCAAAAATAGAAGCAGGGGTCACTATTTCCCATTCCACCCCACATGGAATGTCCCAGAACAATCCAGCATTTGGGGAAAATAAATAAAACTACTTCCCTGGAGAAAGGTAACCTCACCACTCCAAAGTGAATGTAAAGAGGCATGAAAGGAATAATGAAGAAGGAGCCCATCTCTACCCATTAGTTACTCATTCTGTTCATGTTATAATGAATGAGAGCCAATATTACAAGCATTGTGAAAACACACGTACATTCCCTACTCCTGCTTCTTGCTGAATCTAAATTACATGCAGTGCCTTTCGTGTGTAGGGTAACCACATATAACATGAGCCTGAGTTTCTGTACATACCTTCACTAGCTGCAGAGAAGAGGGGATTTCAGCTGATGCCAGGGTTTAAGTTGGGCTGCTGTGGGAGAAAGAAAAGTGGCACCCTAGAAACAAGTGAAGATGCAGGAGCTCTGTCCTCCGTCACATCGCATCACCCTGTAAGGAAAGGAGGACAGGGCTTCTGTAACTTTAACAGTTGTATTGAAAAGGGACTTTCAGCAGGTGTCATTGGTATGCATGCAGCACCTGGTGAAATTCCCTCTTCGTCACAACAGGTAAAGCTGCAGGAGCCCTCCCTAGAGTGACCAGATACAAAAGAGGGCAGGACTACTACACTGGCTGAAGAAGAAGAAGAAGAAGAAGAAGAAGAAGAAGAAGAAGAAGAGGAGGAGGAGGAGGAGGAGATTTTGGCTCTCCCATATTATATCTGCTTGGGGCCCTGAGGAATTGAATGTAGCAGATTGCAAAATCTGCATGCTAGGCGTACTCTTGCAGGGGAATGAACTTGAAATGAATGCAACGCCACCTGCTGCCACAATTGGGAAAGGACGCATCGCATGGAGGACTTGGGAAGCGTTCTTCCTCTCTTTTTCTCAGATATGCAACAGGTGGGTGCCCTCACCCTTCTCCCCTCGCCTCTTCGGAAGGTCTGATTCATGCCGGATTGGACCTTTTCTTCACAGCGGAGGATCTGAGCTCCCTTTGTGCAGAAGCAGGCACTGTTCGTAATGCAGAGGGTGGAGGAGAAGGAGGTGCAAGCCTTGGCTTCCAGCAGATACAGACAGAGCTGCTAAGGAGGAAGTGTGAGGACTCGGGGGTTCCTTCCTGCCTGTGATGTGCCATATGTTTCCTGACCACGTGGGAGGAAATGATTGCACACAGGATGGGGGAAGAAGGGTGGGAATCACCAGTTCGACAAGAAAAGATTCAGAGAGAGAGAGAGAGAGAGAGAGAGAGAGAGAGAGAGAGAGAGAGAGAGAAGAAATGGGGGACCCGGGGTCATCCCATGAAGCTGATTGGTGGGAGATTCTGGACAAATAAAAGGAAGGACTTATTCACACAACGCATGTTTCAGGGGTCTGGAAACAAAGCCCTATGAAGACAGACTGAAAGAACTGGGCATGTTTAGCCTGGAGAAGAGAAGATTGAGGGGAGACATGATAGCACTCTTCAAATACTTAAAAGGTTGTCACACAGAGGAGGGCCAGGATCTCTTCTCGATCCTCCCAGAGTGCAGGACACGGAATAAAGGGCTCAAGTTAAAGGAAGCCAGATTCCGGCTGGCCATCAGGAAAAACTTCCTGACTGTTAGAGCAGTACGACAATGGAATCAGTTAACTAGGGAGGTTGTGGGCTCTCCCACACTAGAGGCCTTCAAGAGGCAGCTGGACAACCATCTGTCAGGGATGCTTTAGGGTGGATTCCTGCATTGAGCAGGGGGTTGGACTCGATGGCCTTGTAGGCCCCTTCCAACTCTGCTATTCTGTGATTCTATGATTCTAGTTAAATTATGGAATTACTACCACAAGATGTAGCAATAGCCACCAATTTGGATGGCTTTAAAAGGCAGTTGGATATATTCCTGGAGGAGAAGGCTATCAATGGCTACCAGCCCTGATGGTTGTGTGCTACCTCCAATATCCGAGGCAGTAAGCCTGTGTGGACCAGCTGCTGGAGAACAAGGGAGGGAGGGTGGTGTTGCACCATGTCTTGCTGGTTGGTCCCTGATCTATGGCTGGTTGGCCCCTGTGTGAACAGAGTGCTGGACTAGATGGACCCATGGTCTGATCCAGCATCAGGGCACTTCTTAGGTTTTTAGGCACTGGTCCCACTAGGGCTGAATCTGGGGGGCAAATTCAGATTGCCTAACAAGGAAAGAACTGGTGAGCCAACTGGCAGCAGGGGTTGTTCTTCCTCCTTCCTGCTGTCGTCATCATCATCATCATCTCTTGGCCGCCTTTCAGAGCAGATGCCCTCCCAAGGCAGCTTAAAACAATACATAAAAACAATATAAGCATTAAACACAATAAAAGCATACACCGTTAAAAACAATAAATGCTAACAATCAAAAATAACCATAAAGTCATCAAGAGCAACAAGGACAAGATCAGCAAAACAGTACTCATTTATGAGAAGGTCACGGTAAAATAAAACTCTTTTAAGTCCTTCTTAAAAGCCTGCAAGGGTGTTACATGGCAGACCTTCTGATGGGAGTTTGTTCCACAGATGTGGGGCCGCTGCTGAGAAGGCCCTCTCCTGTGCGGACATCCACCTAATTGTTCTCACAGGTGAGCGGCATCTTTCCCATCCTATCCCTTTTGCTATGGTTTCTCACTGGGGTTGATCGAGGGCAAATGTACCTTTCTGGATAACAAAGAGAACATGATAGCCATAGCTAGACCTAAGGTTTATCCCTGGATCATCCAGGGGTCAAACCTGTTCATATAGGTGACATACAGGGGATTCAGTGCTCAGGCAGGGGCGAACCCTGGATGATCCCAGGATAAACCTTAGGTCTAGCTGTGGCCCAAGTCTACAGAACGCAGAAAGAGATGAAGATCCTGCTGGTATCATAGTGCCTTTGCAAGTTACAACATCTATGGTGCAGCCATGCAAGGAATGCTGTATACAATTCTGCCCGGCCCACCTCAAAAAGGATGCTATAGAGCTGGGAAAGGTATAGACAAAGGCTATGAGGAAAGGGAATAACATTTAGTTTCGGTGTTCGTGTGCATGTGTGTGTTAGTTTAGGGGGGAAAAGCAACAGAAGAAGGTATGATAGAGATGTATAAATTACGCATCGTGTGCAGAAAGTGGAGAGAGATACATTTTTAGGATGCTTTTAGGGTGTTTTTTAGGATGTTTTAACAATGTATAGTATGTTTTTAATCAGTATTTTATGTATTTTATATTTACTGCTATTCCCCTCCTCAACAAAATGGAGAGGCGGGTAAGAAATATTATTATTATTATTATTATTATTATTATTATTATTATTATTATTATTATTATTCCTCTACCTCATCATACTAGAATGTGGGGTTGACTGGCAGGAGTTACAGGACAGACAAAAGAAACAACTTCACACAATACATAACCAATTACTCATCAGTTGTACACATCTTCAACATCTATGCATCCTTCTCCCTTTGATTAAAGTGCATTTGGGCACTTTTTTTCCTTTCAAAACTACACATTTTTTCATGCACATTTTTCAAATGTATGCATGCTGTTGAACAGATTGGGGTGTGTGTGTCTGTGGATCATATTGCAATCTCAGAAATGTACAGTTCATGACCACAGGTTGCATCCAAGTCTGTGATTGGACCAACAGGTGTCATCTGAGTAAATCCTGATCGTAATGAACAGAAATGATTATCTCAGTTATCCCTAGTGATGTTGGGAATTCCCTTCCACAAGGGTATCTCTTGCCAGACCTCCAAAACTATTTGTGTACTCTACAACCTTAGGCTTTCCCAAACCCGCTGATACTTCCACTTCAAACATGCGTGCTACTGTTTTCAATACATAACCAACGGCACTCACAGCCAGTACATTTAAAATAGAGTAGGGGTATATGAGCAATTCGTTTCCATTTGTTTTTGATCAGGATTTACCCAATTCAAACCTTTCAGACTGAATGCAGATTTGGGAGATAATCTGCAGTTGAGGTCCGTACATTTCCAAGCTGGCAATGTGATTTGTGGACCTCCCCCACCCACCCCAATGCATCCAACTGCATGCATAAATTTGAAAAATGTGCATGAAAAAAAAACGCATACTTTTGAAAAATGCACAGAAAGGTATTTTAATCAAGGGAAGAAGAATGCATACAAGATGTGCACATCAGATGCATACATTTAGAAAAATGCACAAATGTTAATTTCATCTATGCTTGCTCCAGGATTGGGGGGGGGCGGCGGCTTGGGCCTTGAGTTCTCAGTTGGGGGCCCTAACTTGAAAGAGGCAGGAAATGCAAAGTGAGAATTCTCTTGGGTTACATATGCATATGCTGAGGTTTTTAACTGACCCCAGAATAGTTGTTTTTAAATGGATAGTGTCTGTTTTTGTTTGTATTTTATGCTTTTTATGCTTTTTTATGCTTTTAAATTTATATATATGGTGACCATATTTGGGAAACCAAAAAAGAGGACACCTAGTGTGTGTGGGGGGAAGCAGCTTTCTGAGTCCTGCAGAAAGTACGTTATTCCCCCGCCACCTTAAAGAACCCGATTGGAGTGGAGGAGGGGAAAGGATTTCATTCTGCACCACCACCATCCACTCCAATGGGGGCCTTTTCTATAATGTCCACGAATGGCCCACTTTCCCCTTTAAGACCTCAATTGGAGCTCGGGGTGGGGGAATGATGTGCCTCAAGAAAGCATGTCACTCCCTCCTGCCATGCTAATGGCAGCCTTAAAGGGGAAGGTGTGTCATTCCAGGACATTATTGAAAATTATAGAAAATCCCCCCTGACACCATGGAAAGAACAAAAACCAGGACAAATCCGGGGAAATCCTGACAGTTGGTCAATATATATATATATATATATATATATATATATATATATATATTGTTCACTGTTTTTAACTTCTGTAAACTGCCCAGATCGCTTTGGCTATGGGGTGGTATATAAATGCAATAAATAATATATATATTTGTAATACTCTGTGCAAATTGGACATGGTAATGCAGTTAGGTTGATGAGCCCTCTGTTGGTTTGGGGCCCTGGCAAATGTCTAATCTTGCCACTCTTTAGATCCACCCCGATCTACACACTGGCCTCCAAGCCATAAATGTAGCAATGAATTCCATACACGGTGTGTGTTGCCTTACATGCTCCATTTCACGCACTCTGTTCCCATTGGAATTCATTGTGCCCATTGTTATACTCTGGGTGTGTGTGTGTGTGTGTGTGTGTTCGTTCGTTCATGTGCCTCAAGGCACTCTTAAAGTAATCAAGCAGCAACTAGTGGAAGGCAATCTAAACACCAAAATAAGGGTAGCAGAGACTTTAAATAAGTCCTTAGGATTTAACAATGCAAACGGCTAGAGAGCCACAGTGGATGTGTATATATTATTAAATAGCACTAAATGAGTTTCCCGTAATCATTTGATAGATGGGGCTGAGAGTCAGAAATAAAGAGAGGTGACTGCACAGAACTTAGATCCTGCATCACAATCCTGCCTTGTATATGCATTAGCCATTTGGGGGCAGAGGAATGCTGCATCTATCAGGTTCACTTATGGAAAAAAGATGAGGAGGGGGAACTGGATAAGGGCTGGATAAGACCAAGGGTCCATCTAGTCCAGTACTCTGTTCATGCAGTGGAGGAGGAGGAGGAGGAGGAGGAGGAATAAAATTCTGTATATTATTATTATTATTATTATGTTGTTGTTGTTGTTGTAAGCTGCCAATTTGACCTTAAGATGCATAAATTCTGAAAGATTGACACACATGATGGCATATGTAACCTTCAGATTGAGAGCCAAAATGCTCCCTTTCTCAGTGTTTAATAGGGAACAGCATTCATCTCTACTGACTGGAGATAAGAGCTCTGCTGACTGGAGATAAGAGAGGGGAACGGTCCAGGGGAAGAAGCTGTTGAGCGATTTAGACTTGCTTCCTTCTGAACCTTGCCCTTCAGCTAAAAAAAAGGTCACCACCATGCCTGTTTTAATAGCACAGAGTCATATCCTGGGCAGAGTTCAGGGTGGAAAGAGCCCTGAAAGGACGTCATAGTACTGATGGGCAGGAAGAGAAATCAGAGGGGGAAGGTAGGAATGGTGCAAGAGTGGAGAGATGCAAAGACAAGGAAGGAAGATTTCAGGTGTATTATATTCTACCAACAGGCCCTTAATTTGGGTATCATACACAGTCAATCCTAACCCACTCCTGTATCTTCACCAGATATTCACCGATTTCTAAAACATTTGATTAGCATTTGATTACTTCCACCAACTTCTCTTCCCCCTGTTTCCAAATGCCAGATCACACTCATGTCTCCCCTCAAACCTTTCCGTGCCAAACATTTGATCAGAACGTATTGGCACCAATCTGTAAAATAGGACACACAGGGACAACTATGTTTAATTTAGCTCATCCTTGGCTTAAAATATTATTGCAAAATTGGGATCAATTCAGTTCACACACATTGACAATATTCCCAGGTTTGGAGAAGTAACTTTAAAACAAAACAAAATTGCCAAGACTCTTGTTCATGCATTGGTTATTTCTCGGTTGGACTACTGCAACCTTCTTCTCTCTGGCCTTACTTCTTCTCACAACAGTCCGTTGGTTTCTGTTCACCACTCTGCTGCTAAGATCATCTTCTTGGCTCGCCGCTCTGACCATGTTACTCCACTTCTGAAATCTCTTCATTGGCTTCCAATTCACTTCAGAATCCAATATAAACTTCTCCTGTTGACCTACAAAGCTTTTCACTGTCTAGCTCCTTCCTATCTCTCCTCTCTCATCTCACACTATTGCCCCGCTCGTGCTCTTCGCTCCTCTGACGCCATGTTTCTCACCTGCCCAAGGGTCTCTACTTCCCTTACTCGGCTTCGTCCATTTTCTTCTGCTGCCCCTTATGCCTGGAACGCTCTTCCAGAACATTTGAGAACTACAAGTTCAACCACAGCTTTTAAAGCTCAGCTAAAAACTTTTCTTTTTCCTAAAGCTTTTAAAACTTGATTTTGTTCTGACTTTATACTGTTAGTTTTACCCTACCCTGTGCCTGTTTGCATTCTCTTCCCCTCCTTATTGTTTTATTATGATTTTATTAGAATGTAAGCCTATGCGGCAGGGTCTTGCTATTTACTGTTTTACTCTGTACAGCACCATGTACATTGACGGTGCTATATAAATAAATAAATAAATAAATAAATAAATAATAATAATAATAATAATAATAAGCCAGTTGTGCAGTGGTTACTGAGTGGAATTTCACTGTGTGAATGAACATGTCTGTGTTCCGAAGGCTTTGTCAATACGTGAAACAGATATCTTTGATGTTTCTTCTACTAAGTTTCTAGGAATGATGATATAATCTTCTCAATGAATTATTGGTGCCGCTTTATGCGTATATGTGTATCACTTGATTCCTCTTTGTGTGTTTTGTTTGCACTTGTCGCAGAATATGTGTAGTAGTGGGTAGAATTGATAGGAATTTCTCATAGGTCTGACCAGTTCTGTATGTATATGCTGTGAGAGTACTATGGAATAGGGATGTGCTCCGCTTCTAATCGGACTGGCGAATTAGAAGCAGAGTGGGGTGCTTCGCCTCCCCTTAAGGTGGAGGCGAAGAGGATTGGGGGGGCCGGCGGAGCATGGCGAAGAGGATCGAGGTGAAGGCGGATCCTTCGCCTCGATCTGGAGCTCCGCCGGAAAGTTAAGTGGGGTTTACTGGGCCCTGCCACTGTAACCCATGCGGCAACAGCGGCAGGGCCCGGTAAACGCCCCCCTCCTCTCCCTTACCTGCCTCCGTCCGTGGTCCCTCGGCTTCTTCAATTGAGCCCATGGTTCAGCCAGGAAGTCTGGGCCTCAATTGAACAAGCCGACAGACCGCGGACGGAGGCAGGTAAGGCCCCCCTCCCCCTTGGTCCCTAACCCCCCCCCCCCCGGCTCCTCTTTGCTGCAGCCCAGTGCAAGTGCGGCCCAGACTTCCTGGCTGAACCGCGGGCTCAATTGAAGAAGCTGATGGACCTTGGATGGAGGCAGGTAAGGCCCACCCTCCCCCTTGGTCCCTTACCGGGCTCTGCCGCTGTCGCCGCATGGGCGGTGACGGCGGCAGGGCCTGGTAAACCCCCCCCTGCCCGCCCTCCTCTCCCGGCCTTACCTGGCACCACTCCCCTCCACTGCGGAGCTCCGATTCAGAGCCGGAGCTCCACGGCGAAGAGGAGCGGAGTATGGGCAGAGCGGCGCGGGCCGATCTGAAATTTTTGGATCGACCCGCAGGGCAGAGCGAGGGGGGTCCGTGCTCACCCCTACTATGGAATATGTTCTTGGAAATGGAAGGAAGCTGCCACGAATGGGTCAATCAAGTGCTGGAAACAGCACATAGCTTAACTTAGCAGGGATACCTCCATCTGGGTGTTTCTGGTATCAGCGGAAACCTGGTTACATTGAGAAAAACAGGCATGGTGGTATGCCCAGGTCTGAAACTAAGGATAAGATCATTGGCATTGTGAGGGTTACAAAAGACCAGGGTTTCATCAGTTTGGGAGCGAGATCCTGGGAAAACGAGAAACCAGCCAATCACGCTTATTATTATTATTATTATTATTATTATTATTATTATTATTTATATAGCACCATCAATGTACATGGTGCTGTACAGAGTAAAACAGTAAATAGCAAGACCCTGCCGCATAGGCTTACAATCTAATAAAATCATAGTAAAACAATAAGGAGGGGAAGAGAATGCAAACAGGTACAGGGTAGGGTAAGCAGGCACAGGGTAGGGAAAAACTAACAGTAGAAAGTGACAGTAGAAGTCTGCACAACATCAAGTTTTAAAAGCTTTAGGAAAAAGAAAAGTTTTTAGTTGAGCTTTAAAAGCTGTGGTTGAACTTGTAGTTCTCAAATGTTCTGGAAGAGCGTTCCAGGCGTAAGGGGCAGCAGACGAAAATGGACGAAGCCGAGCAAGGGAAGTAGAGGCCCTTGGGCAGGCGAGAAACATGGCATCAGAGGAGATGACACGCTTAGGCTAGTTTCACCCATATGCCCTCCAGTGAGGTAAATATGAACCTTTCAAAGGAACCTAGGTTTTACTGAGTTAGCAATATGCTTACTACTAATGTCATTGAACTTTACATGGTTATAACTTGTGTGTATTTAGGAATGTTTTTGATCTGCCTCATCTTAGCTAAACATGATATTCCTTCAGACTGTTTGAGCAATAAAAACAATGTATTCTTTGATACGATATTTGTGTTGTCTGGCTTGAGAAACATTTCAGGGACCACTACAGACATACAGTAATACTTGAAGCAGAAAACACTTGGTAAAGATTTTCAAATCTATCACTGAGTGGGGTCTGTTGCATTCTCTCTTGACCTGGTGAATTTCAGATCTATTCCTTCAAGTTTGGGAAACAAGCTGGTCAGATGGAGCAAGAAGCAGTTATGGGTCTCACACTTAATGATGCAACTGAGCCAGGTTCTACACATGCAATAATATTGGTGGTAGGTTGCTGAGGGTGTAGAATGGCCTGTTCTGCTTCAGACTACAGATACTGGGTACCACTTTGGTAGCTTCCTGGTCCTGTACTGACTGTGAATACAGGACCTATTGGGAGAGAGGGGTGGCATCCATGGGAAATGACAGTCACTCGGAAAAGCAGGTAGAAGGACCAGATGGAGTTGCAGGACCTTGGACAGCTCTTAGCAGAAAATTTGCTCCATCAAAATTTGCCAGTTCATGGCATGGAATTAACCCATGGTGTCTTGTTCCCCCACCTCCACATGCATGCCGGTTACATGCAGAGGGGTTTTGCCTCAACAACGTGTCTTGTTGTGTCATGCAAACCCAGCCAGAGTGGCTTCTTGCCAGAGGAACAACAGCCCATAGGCTCTGGGTAGCTTGTTACCCATGGCAAGAAACCACCCTCGCTGGGTTTGCATGACACAACAAGCCATTCTGCTGAGGGTAATTAAGCAATCTTTGCCCCAGCATATGTCTGGCAGATGCAGCGGCGGATAGGGTGGATGGATAAGCCACCATGGCTCAGTCCCCCTGGGTGAATGTGTGAAACCAGAGGAAGACAGAAGATGTTCAGATTCAGTATCCAATTTGGGGGCAAAACAGACAAAAAAGGAAGTGTGTCACTTCCACGGTCCGGTTGTGAACAACCAAAGATAGCAGTTGGGAACAGGATGCTATGCATGACAGATGTTGACTTCATCCAGCAAAAATAATTCTTACATACTTCTTCACACTTTTACTGAGCCAAAGCTCCTCAAGAAAAGAATCCAGGTACAGACTAAAACATTAGGAGACCTTGCTTTGATCAAAGGTCCCATGGATTTTGTTTATTTGTTTGTTTGTTTGCCTTGGTTGGCTCTTTAGTTGGTGTTTGCATTTGTCTCACTTGAAGGATATCATCTGAACTAACCAGATGCTTCTCATTTATTTATTTATTTATTTATTTATTTATTTATTTATTTTAAAAATCTGTCTCGCTCAGTTCAAAGGTTTGGATTCAACCAATTATTTGCAATACAAGACTACCAACCACCTCTACTGCTGGAATAAATGAGCCTTACTCTCATCCAGCAAGGCCGTTCTTATGCTTGAGAATCTCGTAAAGAGTAACCCTGCAACACTCTGCATTCTTCTTCAAACGTATTGTGTTGCATGGGCCCTACTCCTGGGGAAGTGGGCATAGGATAGAAGGTTACTATTCAGGTCTCATCTTGCACCAATGAGCAAGAGACAAGGGAGAGAGCGGGAAAGTGGTAGAGAGACAGATTTTGTAGTAACTCTGAGCTCATCTACACCAAGCAGGATATTCCACTCTGAAAGTGGTATGAAAGCGGTATATAAAAGGCAGGAGCCACACAACTGCTTTATTGTGATACTGAAGTGCATTGCAGGAGCCACACTACTGCTTTAAAGTGGTACTGAAGTGCACTGACAACTGTTGGGGCCCATGACACATCTACATCAAGCAGCATATAATACTATGAGAGTGGTATGAAAGTAGTATATGGTATTTGTCATGGGTCCCAACAGTCGTCAGTGCACTTCAGTACCTCTATAAAGCAGTCGTGTGGCTCCTGCCTTTTATATACCACTTTCATACCACTTTCATAGTGGAATAACTGCTTGGTGTAGATGAGCCCCCTACATGCAGATAGGACACGGTAGTATAGTATAGCAGAGGAGAGATCTGAAGGAAGGAGGAAAGTGGAAAATGGAAAGAAGGAAGGAAGATAGAAAATGGGATTATATGTGAATAGAGGAAGGGAAGGGAATAGAAGAAACTTCCCCACTGTCTCTGCTGGGGTTTCAGAAAAGAGCTGGAGTTTATTACATGACACAAGCAATCCCGTTTAGTACCGAAGAAGCAGCACTGGCAGCAACAATAGGATTACAACGTCCCAAGAAAGGGATGAAGAATGTGTGGTTAAAAACACGGACATCAATGAACCACAAAGCCTTTTAACAGCCATTTATCTGCAAGCGCTGCTGAGCCAACAAATACGACCATGTCAGCCCTGTCCCCCTGGTGAAATCCATGGGCCTCAGCCAATTATCTCTCCCTCCGCCTCTCACAACCTCCAGCTCCTGAAAAAGCAAGGAGGAAGGGCAAAGGGAAACAGAGCTCAGCTCAAACCCAGCTTTGACTATTCGGCTGGAACCAGTAGGAATTCAATCACAATTAGAGATGGGGTGAGCATGCTCAGGACAAGGGGTTTTGTTTTCGTTTTTCACACATTTGTAGGAAGTTGGTCGGGGGGGGGATGTGAAAATGGGCTGAGAATAAGGTGGGGTGGAATGCTTCCAGTGAAATGGGGGGAGGATTTTCAGGAATGGGAGAGACAATTGCACACTCAGTGTATTTCATAGAATCATAGAATAGCAGAGTTGGAAGGGGCCTACAAGGCCATCGAGTCCAACCCCCTGCTCAATGCAGGGTTTATTATTTATTTATTTATTTATTTATTTATTTATTTATTTATTTATTTTTATTTATTTTTGTCTTTTAAAACAATTCCCCCCTTTCTTGCTTGCTTTAAACAGTTTACATCTCATCTTCTTCCCATTGTGATAGCAATAGCAATCCTCCTCCATCAGGGGCATTCTGCCCCATGGTGCAAGGCTGTGGGGCACAATGCCCTCCAATGGAAGAGGATCACTACCACCGTCCTACTCTCCCTGATTGCGAAAAATGTCAGTACCCACCCGTGAGTCATCTGAAATGGAAGAGGAGTGCTGATGCTATTGGGGAGCATCACCAAAGCCTGTTTTTAGAAAGAAAGGGGAGGATTTCAAAGAAGGAAGAAGGTTCTTCCTTCTTTGAAACTTCTTTTGCTGAGATTAAAAAAAAAAGTTTGAGGTGGGTAGTGGCATCTGGTGACTCTGATTTCGGCAGGGCTGTAAATCCATTCTGGGTTTCGATCAGAACCAGCCAGAACTCTAAAGGAGCTCTCTGGGGTGCTGATCCCCATTCCCAAAACAGGTCCCAAATCCAGAATGGATTCCCAGCCCCGCCGAAATTGGGGTAACTCGATGTTTATTTTTGTGTTGAAGGTCTGGGAGCTCATAAATTCTTCTAGTGCTGCAGCTAGGGTTGGACCTTGGGGCCAAACTACTCCCCACTCCCCAAGTTACCACCCAGAGAGAAGCCAGTGATGAGGGCATCAGGGTAGCAGAAGTAATCACCATTTTATTCCTTTAATCACAATGGCAGTAAGAGTCAAATGTGTTTAAAATGCAAGTGGTTTTAGAGAAAGAGAAAGAGAAAAAGTCAGGGTTGGCAAACAGTATTGTTATCCTAACATATCAGGAAGGTAGAAGCGTTTGTGAAGCAAGGACCAGCAATTGGGTGGAGGTAGAAGAGAAATGTTAGTTGTGTAATATGCATGGCTGTCTAAAAGGGCTCCCATGTAAGTTCATTAGCTCGAAGGATTAAAATTACCTAGCTGCACCACTGAATGCCAAGTTTGCTCAGGGTTGACTGCACCCAATAAAGGAAATTGTAGAGCTGGAAAAAGTGAGAACTGGGCAACAAAAATGATCAAGGGGTTGGAGCATCTCCCTTATGAGGGAAGGCTTGAACATCTGTGATTGTTTATCTTAAAAGAAAAGGTGAGGAGAGGGAGATAAGACAGAGGTGCAAAAAATCATGCATGTTGTGGAGAACATGAATAGGGGAGATCCTCTCTCTCTCTCTCTCTCCTTCTCTCTCCGTGTGTGTCTTTGCTTTACAATACTAGAATCCGAGTCATTCCACGAAGCAGGACAGACTATGGAATTTGCTAACAGATGATGTAGTGACAGCCATCAATTCTGATGCCTTTAAAAGAGGATTAGACAAGTGCATAGAGAATCAGGCTACCAATGACTATTATTCATGATGGCTATATGCTACCCCAGAACCAGAGGTGTTATGCCTCTTGCACACCAGTTGTGAGGGAACATGACTGGGTGGGTGCTATCAAACTCATTTCCTATTTGTGGGATTCCCACAGGCAGCTGGTTGACCACAGTATGAACAGAATGCTTGACTAATAGTGGAGTTGATTTGATCCAGCATGGTTCTTCTCATGTTCTTATGTTTCTTTTGGGCATTTCTTGAGGGATTTTGTCAAAAAGCCCTACTGGGTCATCTCTGTCCTTAGGTTTATTGACCCTCTCAAAGAACTCTGAAAGTTTAATGAGGCAGGACTTAAGCTTTGTGGAAGCCATGTTGACTGTTCGCTATCAATATTTGCAGAGGAGAAGTTGTTGGGTGGGGGGAAATTAATCTCTACAGAAGATAAGTGAGCTCCGCTTAGTGAACTGTATAGAATGTAATGGCCACTAACTTTCATGGCTTTAAGAAAGAAAGAAAGAAAGAAAGAAAGAAAGAAAGAAAGAAAGATTGATTCATGGAGTATTGGTTTGGCATTTACTATTAGTTAAGAGAGCTTCGGCTATTGGGCGGTATAAAAATGTAATAAATAAATAAATAAATAAATTAAGACAATTAAATGAAATCTCAAGGCAATATCTCTCTGAGTTTGCTCTATCTCTTAACCATATGCTAAGGATCTACATATAAGTCCATTTGTTCCCATTTTTCTTGTTTTCCTGTTGCTTTCCCCATTCCTTCCCTTCTTCTCTTCTCTCCCCTCCCTCACCCACACTATCAACATTTAAATCAGGAGTGGGCACCTGTGTCCTTTCAGGTATTGTTACAGCTCCCATCATTGACCATGCTAGCTAGGGCTGGTGAGACATAGGGCTCATCTACATCAAGCAGGATATCCCACTATGAAAGCGATATGAAAGCAGTATATAAAAGGCAGGAGCCACACTACTGGTTTATAGCGGTATTGAACTGCACTGCAGGATCTACACTACTGGTTTATAGCAGTATTGAAGAGCACTGAAAATTGTTGGGGCCCATCGACACATCTACACCAAGCAGGATATAACACCATGAAACTGTTATGAAAGCAGTATCTGGTATGTGTCAATGGGCCCCAACAGTTGTCAGTGCATTTCAATACCACTATAAAGCAGTGGTATGGCTCCTGTCTTTTATATACCACTTTCATAGTGGGATATCCTGCTTGGTGTAGATGAGCCCATGGAATCTAACAACATCTAGAGGCCCATACATTCCCCAGTTAGTAAATTTAGTAGGAAAGGGTTCTAACTTCTTTGCTGATATGCTGGAACATATGTTGTTGTTGTTGATGATGATGATGATGATGATGATGTTGTTGATGATGATGATATGCTGGACACAAAACAGAGGGGATTGGCATAACTTTCATGGTCATTTCTGATGATCCAAAGGCATTTGGTTGTCCATCACTACAAATGCTGGATGGGTGGAACTTTGGTGTGAGCCAGCATTTCCAGTGTTCATCTCTATGCACAGCTTTGGAACTGCAACCATGTAAAACCAGTTCCTGGCAAAGATATTTCCTCGCTTGTGAATATTTGACTCAATATCCCAGCCCTACTGTTGCCTGCCAGTGCTACTTCATGCTGGCCTGTTTATTTCCAGCTTTTAACAATGTGCTTTTTAAGATATTTTTTATGAGTTGCACCGCATTTCTTGGTAAAGCACTTTAATCCATTTTAATGCCCCCATCCTTCTCCTCGGTGGCAATGCCGTGGTTAGTCTAATGCATCCCACTCACCTCAGGGTTACTAATGAGGTCACGCGGAACGCCATCTCCAAACTGAATAATTCACTAATCAGATGCTACAGACTCCAGTGGTAAAATTTATTTCTGACACCTAAACAGCAAATGGGTTTGTGGAAATGTACACAAACACTGATGAGCACTCTCCATCTTGGGAAGAGTTGATTTGTGCTGGACTGATAGAACTCCATTTGGCTAAACAAAGGCATTCTCTCATCTATCCACAGTTTTGGGCCAAGCCTACATTAAAAGATGAAGGGAACAACCTTGAACTGTGTTGGAACTCCATATTTCTGTCACCCATTCACCATATTGAGCTTTCTGCCATTACATGTATGCTTCACTCTCATCTTACATATGGTAGTTTCCCTTGGCCAGGCTTTTGATGTCCTAGTAGGCCTCAGATAGAAGCCTGAGGCCTTAAGTTCTTCAAACACTTAGGTACTCTTCCCCAATCAGGCTCAATCAGGCTCATCATAGTTGTTCTTAGTTTGCACACTCACAATTGTTTACATTTTGGTGTGTGTGTGTGTGTGTGTGTGTGTGTGTGTGTGTGTACCTCTGCAAACCTTCTTTGAACAAAGTCCAAAAATGGAGGTGAAAGTGAAATAAATGTGTATATACAAAAAAAACAGAAATACCTCTGTGAGACTCTTCAACACTTTTTTTAAATACTGTCTAAGGGCCTTGCTAGACCATGCCGGATAAGCCGGCAGGGAGGCGGGGTGACGGCGCGCTAACTTTAGCGCGCGCCGCCTCGGCTCCTACATGCACGACATGCAGGGACTACGGAAGCCCTGCAGCGTCGGCCATTTTTTTTTATTATTTTTTGTTAAAGGGGCCACGTGCGCCCCGAAGCCACCCGACAAGGTAAGTGCCTTTTAAAAAAAATTAAGCCCCCTCCGCTCCTTATCCCCCCCTGCCATCCCCGATGCCTCCCTGGCCACTCTTTCCCCGCCCGCCCTCCCTCTCCCCGATACCATCCCGGTGCGTGCCCGCCCGCCCTCTCCCCGATGCCCGTGCTGCCCGCTCTCCCTCTCCCCGATGCCCATGCTGCCCTCCCTCCCTCTCCCCGATACCATGCCCGTGCCCGCTCTCCCTCTCCCCGATGCCATCCCGGTGCCCGGCCTTCTCCCCCCTCTCCTGCCGGGTCTGGCCTTCCCTCCCCCCCGGGATCCCCCCCTGGCCCGATGGGCACAGCGCTCATATGAGCGCTGTGCCCAGTCCGTGGCTTTTCCCGGCTACTCATGAGGCGAGTAGCCGCAAAAAGCCACGGACCTTGCTAGATGTTCCGCAGCCGCAGCCTCAGGCCGGGGCTGCGGAAAAGGCCTGCCATAAGCAACTTCGCTTATGGCGCGTTAGGGGAGGCTTCAGCGTAGCCTGACCCCAGATTCCCCTGTGCGTCGTCTGGATGCACAGCAGGGAAACCGGGCCTCACAGCGCGCTAAGGCCTCTGCCATGAAAGCCCCATGAGCCCCTGCCGAAGGAAGTGAGGTAGGTGGCTACCAGGAGGAGGGCCTTCTCTGCTGTGGCACCCTGGCTGTGGAATGAGCTCCCTAAGGAGGTTCGCTTGGCACCTACAATATATGCCTTTAGATGCCAGGTGAAGACCTTTTTATTCTCCCAGCATTTTAACAGTCTATAAATAAATTTTAACTTGGTGTTTTAAATTTGTAATTTTGCATTGCTGCTGTTTTTATCTGGTTGAGCTTTTATATTGTATTTTATATTATAGTTTTATACTGTTGTTTTATATTTTGAATGGTTTTATTTTTTTTGTGAACCGCCCAGAAAGCTCCAGCTATTGAGCAGTATAGAAATGCAATAAATAAATAAATAAATAAAAATAGACATATGGGACAAAAACATGGGCATGACAAGATTCTCAGTTATATGTATCTCTTCTTGGTCATCTCTGGAGGGTTTTTTATTGTGTGCTTTTATTGTGTTTTATTGGCTTTCTTTTGCACTTTGGGATTATTTGAAAATGAAAATGGGTAATCAATTGTATAATAAATGCTCTTCATTTGCCGCCAGAGAGAAGCCTTGTCACAAACCCCTTCTGATACACTCACCTGCCTTCTGCCACCTCTTACTCCCCACATCTCCAAGGTATTTATTATCCTTGGAGAAAAGGAGCAACTGGTAGAAACAGTGGGAGGGACAGAAGATGTGAGTGTATTTGGAGAAGAGGGGAAATGTCTGCTCTTTTCCTAACTGGCCCCACAGTTAGGGGAGAGAGAGAGAGAGGGAGAGAGAAAGAGAGAGAGAGAGAGAGAGAGAGAGAGAGAGAGGTGCCTCCTGCAGCTGATCTGGAGTGTCCTGAACAGGCAGCAAATTGTTAGTTGAGTTATTTTATTATGATTGCATTTTTATTGCCAGGACGGTGGAGAGGTGCTTGTGGGATTTTATAGGTAGGGTGCCAAAATAGCCAGGGTACAATGCTCCTTGAGTTGGGGGTGAGGGAAAGCACCATTTGTTCATCCACCAGAGGCTGCGAAATCCCATGAGCTGGTCCTGGCTAAAATTCTGAACCCTAAACCACCTCCACCCCTATCAAGGGCTTTTTGCATGTTCTGTTTGAACATTTGAGCACAAATGTGCATGTGCCCATCACTAAGCATATTTCAGGCCCAGGGTTCTGATGATGCCCTGAGGTGTGGCTTGGGTGACAGTGTTCTGCTATGAATCAGATCTGGAGCAGGGGTCAAGTTTGGATAGGTCGGTCGTGTTTCTCAGGATGCAAGATGGGAAGAGATCAGCACAATGGACAGCTGCAAGCGGAGCTGGGGTTGGAAGCTAGACAGGGTTGACTTTAAGGTACTCCATCAGAGCAAGACTGTGGCTTATATAGAAAGTTACAGACCTTTGGGCTGCCTCTACATTGGCTGATGCTTTGACTGGACTGGTCTGTTTTAGCAGCCTCAACCTGCAGTGACATAGAAGTGGTTCTGTCCCCATGGTCTGAGTTCTCATAGTCTGAAGACACTAATGGAGCCTTTTCTGGATGGAGGTGAACCGTCCCTTGAGTTTCCTCTGGAGAACTGAATCCCGGGGATGCAGAAGCCTTGCAATGCCTTTCTGTCCCTGGATCTTCTACTAACTCTGGAGCCTCTTCTGAGGAGGAGGGTTCTGGATGCTTGTCCATGACAGAATGCCATAATGCAATCGGATTCTAAATGAATGGAGGAGACTTTTGAGACGACGTCAGGGAAGCAAATACATTTCACCTCTACATAGCCTCTCCAGCCATCACCTAAATAGGAAAGAGTGCACGAAATTAAAGCTGCCCCTTAAAAGGCATTTTTAATAGCAGTGTTTCTGATAATAAAGGTACCTCTTGTGTCAAAGAGCCTTATGTGGCGCAGAGTGGTGAGCGGCACTTACTGCAGCTGAAACTCTCCCCACGGCCTGAGTTCAATCCCAGCGGAAGCTGGTTCTCAGGCAGCCGGCTCAGGTCGACTCAGCCTTCCATCCTTCCGAGGTCGGTAAAATGAGTACCCAGCTAGCTGGGGGAAAGGTAAGTGCGACTGGGGAAGGCAAGGGCAAACCACCCTGCCACAAAGTCTGCCAAGAAAACGTCAGTGAAAGCAGGCGTCCCTCTAGGAGTCAGCAATGACTCAAGTGCTTGCACGAGAGGTTCCTTTCCTTTCCTTTCCTTTCCTTGTGTCAAACTACTGTCATCCTTCCATTCATTGCCGGTGCTTTGTTTTGCTTTATTAGCATCCATTCATGCCTCTCGCTTGTTTCCGCCCATTCTCGGGCATTGTCAGGATACTTTAATGAGACCCCTGGAGAAGGGGGAACAGTACACACATCTAATTAATTAGCGTTGTTACCATCACTCTAAAGCCCTTCAGTGACATGCCCAATAATAATAACAGCAATAACAACTCATCTTCTTGGTTGGGGAATGGAGGGCGGGGGGAGAAGAGCTCAACTGTCAGGATCACTGGGAAAACATTACGCCTTGCCTGCATGTCGCCAAGTCGGAGAACAGGTGGTAATGGCAGAAACTACATCCGCTAACTTTTCCCTGTGCTATACATCTCTCTAACACCGTTCGCTCTGTTTGGAGCTCGGTAGGGATGCATGAGACGTTTGCTTCGGTTCGGTTTGGAAAAGAATTTACTGACATTTGCAAAGTTCTTCATATTTGGGAGAGAGAGGGGAGGGGATGAGATTAAAAGAAGGTGTGAATGCGGAGGAAATGGCAAATTTGCCCATCCCCAGAGGTCATGACTGCAACGAGCTCATATATCACTTGTTAAAAATCAATGTGGAAGGTGGGAGGCTTGTGGGATTGAATACTCCCCCATTCAAGGAAGGAATTTGAACTGTTGTGATGTCCCTTAACTATGGATGGGTGAATCAGCAAAACTCAAACTCACTGAAGGTTTCCATCCAGAATCTTCTTCCAACTCAAGTTCATATTGTATTGAGAGCTTTGTGGAGCTTTTTTCCCCCCCGTTTGGCATGAAAATCTTTAATTAGGACCTATGAAATTGGCACAAAATTGCGGGCATCAAACTTGATGTACTGTATATAGGTAAAAATGTTGATAGCAGCCACTAGAATGATGTGTCAGGTATCAAAAATCAAAATCAACCTTTGAGGGGTAGTTTCATAAAGGGTGGGATGACGTTTATATGGCAAAACTAAATTAACGATCCATATTAATGTAATGATTGTATTAGGCCATCTCTAAGGTCACCCAACATGTTCAAGCTTCACGAGACCTTTGAGTTAGCCTAATAAAGGTATAACACAAATATGGATTTTCAAATTTTTCTTATGGCCGACATGGCTTCTTTTACTTTTTATGTGATTAAATAAACGAGTTATATTTGTATGAAAGGGAAAAGGAGACTTTTTTTATAGAGGTATTGTAATGAGAATCAAATACATTTTTTTAATATCAGTCAATAGTTTCAGCCAGGGGAGTACAGAACATTTCAGCCTTGTGAGTCGAAGGGGAGACAGGCAAAATAGTGCAGCCACATTCTTTTTTTGCTTTTTCATTCATATATATATATATATATATATAATATTTCTCTGGTTTCTTCCACCAAACCAGCTTCTAAACCCTCTGCATTTCAGAAGTCTACTTTAAGTAGTGTGGTGGTTGACTCTTAGATGTGGAGTGGGCAACCTAAAAAAGAGGCCACAAAGTTTCAAATAACTAATTTTTAAAAAATAATTACTGAAGGGAAACCTCAATAGAGGAAAAAATTAAATCCTGAATTTTATGGTGTGGTGGACAGAGTGCCTGCCGAGAACTGGGGAGTTGGGTTCAAATCTCTTCTCAGCCACAAAGCTCATTGGATGACTTTTGACCTCTTTCCCTCTCTGCCCATGGCTAGACCAGGCCTATATCCCGGGATTGTCCTGGGATCATCCAAATGACACACAGGGGATCCCGGGAGCAGGCAGGGACGACCCCTCCATTTGCCTGGGATAATCCTTAGGTCTAGCTAAGGCCTCTCTCTCTCTCTCTCTCTCTCTCTCTCTCTCTCTCTCTCTCTCTTGACCTAAGCTACCACATAGGATCATTATGAGGATAAAATGCAGTGGAGGCTGGTGGATCCAAGTTTGTTGGGGCTGTAGGTGTGTACGGGAAGACCTTTCAGAGATTCTATTGGCCTTGTACTGTAGCTCAACTCCTTTTTGTTAACCAATGTACCACCATGCCTCCCATGTTATTTTTGCCATCACTTATCTTAGAGAAGCAAACAATTTAATTCTAGACTGATATCATCTATCACAGGTGTGAGCAAAAAGTAGATCAGAATCTGCTGCTCGATCTAAATGATCTGCAGTAAATCTGCAAGGATTTTTATCTCCTAGGTGTTGAACAAGAGCAACAATGGAAATTGTATCCAAAAATGTGCATATTTGGTGAAATCCATATGAAAATGAGCGTCTTCAGAGGGCGGAGAAATCACGTTTGCCTCCAGTCGCTTTGAATTGTGCTTTTGTCCCACAATAAGAATGAGCAGCTTCTTTTTTCTTCAGATGCTGTAGAAAGAGGAAGTAAACAAAGACAACGTGGGCCATTCAGTGGGTGCTCTCTCACACTGCTTTCCTGCAAACAACAGGAAATGGTGGCATATTTTGCTTCAAACTAAAAAAGACAGATTTTCTGGATCTTATTTTTTTCATGGGAAAAAGACCAGAAGGAGCGGGAGACTCATGGGAGGTGGATGTCATCGTCAAAAGGAATGGTGAAGTTAGGTTCTAACTTAACCTGCATCTTTTTCTGTACCAAGTGCTTATTGAAGGAATGAACACCCAGGCTTTTTTATAGTGGTGCTGTGGGAACATTTATATTGTTGTTGAGTGTTTTCTTTTACTCTGTGTGTTTATTGTATTTGTCCTTACTTGAAAATCAATAAAAATAGTATTATTATTTTTTTAAAAAAAGGAATGGTGAACATACATAAGTGGCCAGTAACGAGTGTGCTATAAAACACTCATCTGATGATGCTCAATGTGTATGAATTTCATGCCAATGAAAGTTTTGGCCACATTTGCAAATTGATGCTTATCTCAGCCAAAACAAACTTACGGGTGGGAAAATGAGAAACTGAGTGAACCCAAATAGACAGATTCTCCCATCCCTAGCTCAGAGGCACCCTGTTCTAGGGATATATGAATCAGCAAAACTTGAGTGCACCAAAGGTCAGACAACGCAGGCGTAGCCACTGCAGGCCTTTCCCATGACGCTGTGGTTTGAAAAAGTCAGGGATTTACACCGACTTTTTCCAAATGGAACAACGTCATTCCAAGGCTCATCTGGGGGTGGTCCTTGGTGGATGGTGACTGGTGATTGGTCACCTTCCACCAGGAAGAGAACAGGGGTGGCTCTTGTACCTGGATGGCTGCCCATAAACCCTGTGCTCCCTCCTCAGCCTCGGGATTACCCAGCGCCACCCCCAGAGAGGGAAAGTGCAAGGTTTCAGAGGGAGACCTTGCACCAACCTGGCACCATGAAGACAGATGCCATTAAACTCATTCCAGCTCAAGTTTGCCTCAGATTGTGAGCTTTGTTTTGCTTTTCTTCTTGCATGAAAATCTATATGTATTTTCACGTGCATTTCCCCCATTTTTTATGGATCAGTTGTGCACATCTTTGAAATGTACACATTCTTCTCCCATTGATTAGAGTGTATTTGTATGCATTTCTCAAAAGTACATGTTTTCCATGCACATTTTTTCAAAGGTATGGATACTATTGGACACATTAGTTTGACCCGCAAATCACCTTGCAGCCTTGGAAATGTATGGACTTTGACGTCAGATTGTGTTCTAAAGGTGCACACTAGGTAAATTTATATATCAGTATAGAAATGAATTTCTCAGGCGTACTCAGGTGAATTTCAAACCTAAGAATTTTAAGATGTTGTGGTTGTTATTTTAATATTGTATTATTATTATTATTATTATTATTATTATTATTATTATTATTTATATAGCACCATCAATGTACATGGTGCTGTACAGAGTAAAACAGTAAATAGCAAGACCCTGCCGCATAGGCTTATATTCTAATAAAATCATAATAAAACAATAAGGAGGGGAAGAGAATGCAAACAGGCACAGGGTAGGGTAAACAGGCACAGGGTAGGGTAAACAGGCACAGGGCAGGGTAAAACTAACAGTATAAAGTCAGAACAAAATCAAGTTTTAAAAGCTTTAGGAAAAAGAAAAGTTTTTAGCTGAGCTTTAAAAGCTGCGGTTGAACTTGTAGTTCTCAAATGTTCTGGAAGAGCATTCCAGGCGTAAAGGGCAGCCGAAGAAAATGGACGAAGCCAAGCAGGGGAAGTAGAGACCCTTGGGCAGGCGAGAAACATGGCATCAGAGGAGCGAAGAGCACGAGCGGGGCAATAGTGTGAGATGAGAGAGGAGAGATCGGTTTATGTGCTCTTTTAACCAGTTTTATGTATTGTATTGTTTCATTTAATGTTGTTCCCACCTTGATCCAGAGGGAGAGGCGGGTAAATAATAATAATAATAATAATAATAATAATAATAATAATAATAATGCATCCCTACTTTTTTCCTTAATTCACAATGTACGCCTGTGCCACTAAAGCCATATTTTGCACCTGCCTCTAGCTGGTGGACTTCTGGGTTCTACTTTATTAAAATAAAATAGATCATGGAAGCCTGAATCCTGCCCTCTGATTTATCATATTCTAGATAAGTGTCCATGAAAGAGAAAATGGCGTTATCTATGCCCAGCCTGAACCACAGGAATGTGATGCAGTGCGCTGATGCCACTTTCCCTGCCCAATTTCACCACTTTCCATGTTCAGCATGAAGTTAGTTTTGTTCACAACACGAGATGTAAATGGGCATGTGGGATTACAGGTCCTTAAGTGCAGAAACGGAGCACATTTCAGCGGGTGATACGATCTCGGAGGGAAGCAGCTTGGAGGATTTTATCATCCCTTAGAGCTTTGGTTCATGCCTTGCTCCAAATGGGGCGAGACGTAGAAAGGCAGAGCAAACTGTGACCGAGAGGCAACATAAGCAAGGAGGAGAATTCCCCGGCTACTTCTTCAGTGCATTCCACAGCTGAGCCCTTTACATTGTGGCTCTCTGTAGTATATTTTCCCAAACACTGGTGGGAGGAAGCTATAAATCCAGCGCTAGGCGCAGTTTAAAAGGGGGCTTCCTGGGACAAAGCGCCTACCCAAAAGAAGAGGCAAGGCAAAGAACAGGACAAATAGCCAATGGTGAATTACAGCCGTAAGTGTGTTATATGCAAAGGGACGGAGTTCAAATGTTCAAAACTTCCCAAAACTTGCATTTGCACTCAGTAAAGGAAAATGTGCAGTTAAAAAGAAAAAGTGCATTTTCATGCCTTACCGGGGGAAGTGCACATTTTGGCATGACTTTTGCTTGTTTGTTTTACAAAAGGAAGACATTTGCATCTTTCCCTATTTTTCCTGCTCAAATGAAATGACAAACGAATGCAATCCAATATAGGAAGCTTCAAGGTGGTATTTGGAAAATCTTGGCAATAGCGAAAATCACTTATACACCCATCCCTATGCCCAGAGACAGCTCCCTTCCCACCCCTAACACAGGAGTGACTGGCAATGAATATGACAGCAATCCCTTCATACTCAGGGTGCTTCAGGATGCTCATCAGGGTACCCCATCTTACTTTCCTCCCTTGCTGCTACCTACAACCAAAGGAAAACCAGTAACCAATTAGCCAAATCAGATGAACATCATAGAATCATAGACTAGAAGAGTTGGAAGGGGCCTATAAGGCCATCGAGTCCAACCCCCTGCTCAATGCAGGAATCCACCTTAAAGCATCCCTGACAGATGGTTGTCCAGCTGCCTCTTGAAGGCCTCTAATTTGGGAGAGCCCACAACCTCCCTAGGTAACTGATTCCATTGTTGTATTGCTCTAACAATCAGGAAGTTTTTCCTGATGTCCAGCCAGAATCTGGCTTCCTTTAACTTGAGCCCATTATTCCATGTCCTGCACTCTGGGATGAGCGCGAAGAGATCCTGGCCCTCCTCTGAGTGACAAACTTTTAAGTATTTGAAGAGTGCTCTCATGTCTCCCCTCAATCTTCTCTTCTCCAGGCTAAACATGCCCAGTTCTTTCAGTCTCTCTTCATAGGGCTTTGTTTCCAGACCCCTGATCATCCTGGTTGCCCTCCTCTGAACACTTCAAGGTTGATCTAGGATGGAGGCTGATCTACGCAGGAAGGATGGAGCAGGTGAAAAAAAGGGGCACCCAAAGACCAACCTCTTGAAACTTCCCATCAAAATCCTACTCAGCCCCTGAAAAAAAAAGCAACTGGCTAATCCTGAATCGATAACCGTAGACAGCAGGCCACAAACAGGAAGTGGGGGGGGAAGTTTTCTATCGCCCCCATCTAAATGACGCGGGAATGGGATCATTTGCCCATGATTCACTCTCATTGTTTTCTGACAGCAATCTGCAAATTTAAACCAAAAATAGTTATTAAAATGCATATTTTTCTACAGATATTGCTATGCAGAATATTGGAATTTTTTTCTGGTGTTTTTTTCCTTTTCTTTTTTTATGTGGGTGGGACAGATTGTGTTCAAGCCTCTACTTATCTTTTCCATTCCATCTCCCCCACAAAAAAACAAGGAATAAAATACTGTCTGATTTCCCCCTTTTTACATTTTTTTCTTTTCTTTTTCTCATTTTCATTTTTTTTTAAATTCCTTCATCTCTTCTCCAAAATGGCCTGGTTTGCATGATCACTGCAGTCCACCGTGGTTTATTTGAGCTACTTCAAGATGGAATCCTATTGGTCTCTGTTGATCTCCAGTGATCAAGTAGCTGCGATACCACTGCCTAGACAGCAGTGACACTGCTCTACAGGACAGGGCAGGTTGGCAGCTGACTCTCATAGCAAGCTGCCATGATGGCCATAGCCTCTACAGTTCCAGGGATATAAGAACAGTCATGCTGGATCAGACCAAGGATCCACCTAGTCCAGCACTCTGTTCACACAGTGGCCAACTAGCTGTTGACCAGGGACCAACAAAGCAGAATACAGTGAAACAGCACCATCTCACCCATGTTCCCCAGCAACTGGTGCACACAGGCTTACTGGCTCAGATACTGGAGGTAGCACATAGCCATCAGGGCTAGTAGCCATGGATAGCCTTCTCCTCCAGGAATTTATCCAACCCCCTTTTAAAGCCATCCAAATTGGTGGCCATCACTACATCTTGTGGTAGTGAATTCCATAGTTTAACTATGTGCTATGTGAAGAAGTCCTTCCTTTTATCTGTCCTGAATCACCCACCAATCAGATTCATGGGATGACCCTATTGGGTTCTAGTATTTTGAGAGAGGGAGAAAAATGTCTCCCTATCCACATTCTCCACACCAGGCATAATTTTGTACACTTTTTTCATGTCTCCCCTTAGTCTCCTTTTTTTCGAAGCTGAACACCCCTAGCTGTTGTGACCTTCCCTCATAGCGGAGATGCTTCACCACCTTAATCGTTTTAGTTGCCCTTTTCTGCCCTTCTTCCAGCTCTATAATATCTATGGCATAGAGTGTCAGGCAGCTGAGTCTCACTCCTAGAATCCTCCTTTTCAAAAACCCTGACACCTTGCCTGCAGATGCAATGGCCAAGTCTCATCATAAGCATGCCAAGACATCCTCCAGGAGCACTTCAAATGGGGCAAGCAAGCTCAAAGCAAGACTCCGGCGTATGTGAGGCCTGTGGGATGCCTCCAGTTTAATGCCTGCGCTTGCCAACATCTTCACCCAACCGCCAGGTGAGATTATGTGATAAATGATTGCATTAGCTGAGACAGCTTCTCATTTTCCTGCAATCTGGCCTGTCTGCCCTTTTAGCATGGAACTCCTGATAGCATTTCTTCCTTCACCAACTTCATTTTTCCTGCTCGCTTGTCAAGCTGTCAGCGTGAAGAAAAAGAGGAGCCATCGACAAGGCAGTTACCGCTTCAAGTCCAACTTACATTTCGAGTATCTCCTGCCCAGGTGCACAGAATGGGCATCTCCGAACATGGCTCCCTGCTTCAACAGGTCTCACATGTTCAAGAGAGACTTTGGGCTAATCTACACCTGCAGCCCTTTCATTAACGAAGAGGGATGCTTCCGAATGTTCCATGTCTTTGCTGTTGCCACTCATGGGGCGCACATGACTCATCTTTCCCGCAATTCTAGGAGTGCCATTCAAGATCACATGTGCCCCTTTACAGGGCTTCCACATGTGTAGGTACAAGTAGGCAGGGCTAGGCAGAAGGTTATGGGGCACAGTGTGTTTTTTAATGACTCGTGAAGGGTGTGCATGAGCACAGATGCGCAGCAACGCATGGGGGAATTCTGTTGAATATGCGCTCCAGCAGAGATATGTTTGTATTAAAACACACACACACACACACAATCAGCAGTGAAACATGCCCATACTCATCAAAAACATGTGGCGGAAATGGCAGACAGGTCCACTCCGGCACAACTCCAATACCCATGCACATGGCCCTCACAACTGATTGGCTGTTCGCTGAGCCCAGAACTCAGTGCTTTCCACAGCAACAACCTCACAAATGGGGTGGGGGGACCACAAATGTTCTTTGGAATGGACATGAGAGAGATGGAAAAACTGTGCCAAAAGCAATCAGGGATATTCCGGGAAAACTGAGAGGTGGAGCAGGTGAACGTCCTATGCCTTGTCTATGATACAATCAAGAGATGTTATTTCTGTTCCAGATGTTGAGGCTTCGATTGCTTGTCTAGCAACAGGTCATGTTAGCCTGTTGCAAGCTTTGGGATCCAAGCTTGTAAGTGAAGGACTTTGGACATGGTCTTGCTGGATCAGATCAGGCATGGGGGAGTCCTTCAGACTCCACACACACACACACACACACACACACACACACACACACACACACCCATGGGAGGCTCCTCATGACGTCTCAAGTCTTAACCGGGTGCCAAAAAGATGACAGGGTTGGTGCCAGACAGACCTCAGTGGTCATTCCATAATCGGGAATAGGGATAATCTGGAATACATTTTATGGGGTTTAACTATGCATACATCACTATCCATACATCACTATTTGCTCTTGTGGAGCCTGAGGTATAATAAACAGAAAAACAAACCAACTCTTTAATAGGGGCTGCCGAACCCGAGAAAGTGTGAAATTCCCCCCACTGCATTAATGGCAACACTGTGGGGGTGGGGGAGAAAGGGCATGATCCTGGAATCCAGGGTAGACCTGTGCCTGAGAACTTGTAGGGGCTTGCAAGCACTCGGGCATGGGCCTGCCCTCGTGCCGGGCACATCCAATTGCGTCCATGAGGACCAGATGCAGAGGCATCCACTGCCTTCATGGACCCAACTGGATGCTTGTGACATCCCCACCTGCTAATTCACATCTCCTGCAAGAAAGCAATCATCAGAACGATGCCCAGGCCTAATCCACACCAAGCAAGATATTGCACTATGAAAGCGGTATATAAAAGGCAGGAGCCACACTGCTGCTTTATAAAAACATAGACTAGTGGAGTTGGAAGGGGCCTATAAGTTGGAAGGGGCCTACTGCTTTATTAAAAACATAGAATAGTAGAGTTGGAAGAGTCCAAGCCCCCACTCATTACAGGAATCCACCCTAAAGCATACCTGACAGATGGTTGTCCAGCTGCCTCTTGAAGGCCTCTAGTGTGGGAGAGCCCACAACCACCCTAGGCAACTGGTTCCATTGTTGTACAGTCAAGAAGTTTTTCATGATGTCCTGACAGAATCTGGCTTCCTGAAACTTGAGCCCATTATTCTGTGTCCTGCACAGAGCCCATCTCTGTGTGACAACCTTTTAAGTATTTGAAGAGTGCTCTCATGTCTCCCCTCAATCTTCTCTTCTCCAGGCTAAACATGCCCAGTTCTTTCAGTCTCTCTCTTCATAGGGCTTTGTTTCCAGACCCCTGATCATCCTGGTTGCCCTCCTCTGAACACACTCCAGCTTGTCTGCGTCCTTCTTGAATTGTGGTGCCCAGAACTGGACGCAATACTCTAGATGAGGTCTAACCAGGGCTGAATAGAGAGGAACCAGTACCTCACACAATTTGGAAGCTATACTTCTATTAATGCAGCCCAAAATAACATTTGCCTTTATAGCCGTATTGAAGTTCACTGACAACTGTTGGGGCCCGTTGATACATACTATATACTGCTTTCATACTGCTATATCCTGCTGGGTGTGGCTCCTGCCTCTTATATACCACTTCCATACCACTTTCATAGTACAATACACTGCTTGCTGTAGATTAGGCCCCAGTCATGGTAGCCTCAGCATCACCGGAAAAGCTCAAAACTTCCAAGTGTTTCTCAAGCATTTATCCGACACATTCAACTTTCCTCTCCCCCCAAAAAAGTCTTCCATTTGTCCATCCCCACCCTCACCCACCCCCAACGTGGGAAGAGAAGGGCGAAGATCATTAGCCCCACTAAAACAGACAGCCTTTGTTTAGGCAACACCCGGCAGAGGAGGGATATGGTTGCGCCCCGCATCCTTGAATATCAATCCCTTCATGTGGTTAGGAGGGTTAGCAGCCATTTGTAATCATATTAGAGAAACGGTTTAATTCTAAAGAGGGCCATTTGCTGGACTCGCTTCCCTTGACTGCATTACAATGAGAAGATCAAACAGAATCAGCTTCAACGGGGAGATTATAACCAAGGAAGGGAGAAATCGTTGACTGGGCGCACAAGGGGAAAGACAGCTACGTCCTCCTCTGACAATGGAAATCTTTGCAAACATAATTAATGGATGACTGAATTAGAGAGCCAGAGAGCCGGGCTTTGGGAGGGAGGAGATAAAATGAGAGGCTGGCTGAAAGAACTAAGGACTGCCCAGAGAGTGTCTTTCAATAACATCAGTCCGGTTCACACATACGCTTCGACACCTGCATGTGTCATTCCTCAACCATCAGCAAGTGCAGCTGAATGTGTGAACAGTTCCCAATGAGAATTATTTGGTCTTGAGAGACCAGGCAGTGGATGATATGAAAATTCCAGCAGTGTGGTGTTGAATTGAACATGCATCATTCACATGTGCAAGTTGCTACTCCCTACTGCAACCATCGAATGATGGGCATGCAGGAGAGAACTGGTCTTGAGTGACTCTGTGCAAAAGGGTTGCAGCATGTGTGTGTGTGTGTGAGTGCACATAGAGAGGTAGTGGTTCTTCTCCATTCAGCCCTGGTTAGGCCTCATCTAGACTATTGCATCCAGTTCTGGGCTCCACAATTCAAGGATGCAGACAAGCTGGAGCGTGTTCATAGAATCATAGAATAGCAGAGTTGGAAGGGGCCTACAAGGCCATCGAGTCCAACCCCCTGCTCAATGCAGGAATCCACCTTAAAGCATCCCTAACAGATGGTTGTCCAGCTGCCTCTTGAAGGCCTCTAGTGTGGGAGAGCCCACGACCTCCCTAGGTAACTGATTCCACCGTCGCACTGCTCTAACAGTTAGGAAGTTTTTCCTGATGTCCAGCCGGAATCTGGCTTCTGTTAACTTGAGCCCACTATTCTGTGTCCCGCACTCTGGGAGGATCGAGAAGAGATCCTGGCCCTCCTCTGTGTGACAACCTTTTAAGTATTTGAAGAGTGCTATCATGTCTCCCCTCAAGCTTCTCTTCTCCAGGCTCAACATGCCCAGTTCTTTCAGTCTCTCTTCATAGGGCTTTGTTTCCAGACCCCTGATCATCCTGGTTGCCCTCCTCTGAACATGCTCCAGCTTGTCTGTGTCCTTCTTGAATTATGGAGCCCAGAACTTGATGCAAGGAGGGCAACCAGGATGATCAGGGGTCTGAAAACAAAGCCCTGTGAGGAGAGACTGAAACAGCTGGACATGTTTAGTCTGGAGAAGAGAATATTGAGGGGAGAGATGATAGCACTATTCAAATACTTAAAAGGTTGGCACACATAGAGGAGGGCCAGGATCTCTTCTCAATCACCCCTGAGTGCAAGACACGGAATAATGGGCTCAAGTGACAGGAAGCCAGATTCCATCTGGACATCAGGAAAAATTTCCTGACTGTTGGAGCAGAATGTCAATGGAACCAGTTTTATTTATTTATTTATTTATTTATTACAATTATATAAGTTACCTAGGGATGTTATGGGCTCTCCCACATTAGAAGCCTTCAAGAGGCAGCTGGACAACCATCTGTCAGGGATGCTTTGGGGTGGATTCCTGCATTGAGCAGGGGGTTGGACTCGATGGCCTTGTAGGCCCCTTCCAACTCTGCTATTCTATGATTCTATATATGCACACAAACACACAGTTATGGACTAGCAATGCCCTATTCCATTAGTAGAAGGGGAAACAGGCAAAGTAGCATGTTCACTTTGTTATTTTTCTTTTCTGACTTTCCCTTTCTATGGCCTTTTTCTGCTGCCCCCAGGTCAAAACTTCTTTTTTTCCTGGCTACTTCCATCAAATCAGCCTTGAAACTCTCTGGGTCCCAGATATCTACTTTAGATAGGGTGACCATATGAAAAGGAGGACAGGGCTCCTGTATCTTTAACAGTTGTATTGAAAAGGGCATTTCAGCAGGTGTCATTTGTATATATGGAGAACCTGGGGAAATTTCCTCTTCATCACAACAGTTAAAGCTTCAGGTGCCCTGCCCTCTTTTAAATCTGGTCACAGTATAGCTGCAGTATAGCTCCTGCAGCTTTAACTGTTGTGATGAAGAAGAAATTTCACCAGGTGCGACATACATACAAATGACACCTGCTGAAATTCCCTTGTCTATGCAACTGTTAAAGATACAGGAGCCCTGTCCTCCTTTTCATATGGTCACCCTACTTTAGATATTGTGGGGGTGGCTATTAGTTGTGGGATGGGTAAGCCAAAACAAAAGAGACCACAATGTTTCAAATAACAATATTTCAAAAAAATTGAAAAATGTTAATATAAGCCATTGTCGTGTGGCGCAGAGTGGTTAGCGGCAGTTACTGCAGCTGAAACTCTCCCCACGGCCTGAGTTCGATCCCAGCGGAAGCTGGTTCTCAGGCAGCTAGTTCAGGTCGACTCAGCCTTCCATCCTTCCGAGGTCGGTAAAATGAGTACCCAGCTAGCTGGGGGAAAGGTAACCATGACTGGGGAAGGCAATGGCAAACCACCCCGCTGCAAAGTCTGCCAAGAAAACGCCAGCGAAACCAGGCGTCCCTCTAGGAGTCAGCAAGGATTCAAGTGCTTGCACAAGAGGTTCCTTTCCTTTCTTTTCCTAATCAACAACAACATTTTTTTACTGCAGTCAATAGACCATTCCAGCAAAAGTTACATACAAAAGGACTGAATGTATAGTTATTAAAAAGACAAGTAGTCATGGAAAAATGTTAACAGTTAAAAAGTTTTAAAATCTGAATGGACACCACACACCCACACAGGGAGGTGGGGGAGAGGGGGAGAGGGACCGTAAGAGCAACAAGGTGATATCACAACCAGGGATACTAACCATGCATGAAAATGCTCCTGTGCTATTTTAACTTTTTAAAACTTTTACAGTGGTTGTTATAAATTTTCAACTTTTCAACACCAGCCTGTTTAATTCGGCTAAACCTTGAGTATTGGATACCGGTTTGATTTGAGATGCTTGAGAAATTAGTGAATTGGACTTTTTAGTCCGAGTAAACACTGCAATCCCTCCTCCTTGTATCTGTTTTTGTTGTCATTGTTTTTAATGAGAACTGGCTTTTGAGCAAGCTAAACTAAACAACCAGGGATAAACATATTCAGCTTGTTGTGCCCCTATTTAATCCAGATCGAAGCAATATCTTATTGTCTGAAACAGTTCTTGAGTTCCACCCTGAGGTTTTCTTTTTTTTTCTAAAATGTTGGGTTCTTTCCTTCCTTCTTGCACTTTTTTCTTCTATCTGCTTCTTTTGCTTTCTGCCTCTGGCTTACATCTTCCATTTTATTCTCTCTCTCTCTCTCTCTCTCTCTCTCTCTCTCTCTCTCTCTCTCTCTCTCTCTCTCTCTCTCTCTCTCCCTCCCTCCCAACTCCATCCATTCAGGACCGTAGCTTCTTGATCATTTCTTCAAACTTTCTATTTTCTGAGTTGAAAATCCTCTCTCTCTTTCTCTCTCTCTTTCTCTCTCTCTCTTTCTCTCCTTCTCTCTTTCTCTTCCTCTCTCTCTCTCTTTCTCTCTCTTTCTCTCTCTTTCTCTCTCTCTTTCTCTTTCTCTCTCTCTCTCTTTCTCTCTCTCTCTCTCTCTCTCTCTCTCTCTCTCTCTCTCTCTCTCTCTCCCTCCCTCCCTCCCTCCCTCCCAACTCTATCCATTCAGGACCGTAGCTTCTTGATCATTTCTTCAAACTTTCTATTTTCTGAGTTGAAAATCCTCTCTCTCTCTCTCTCTCTCTCTCTCTCCCTCTCTCTTCCTCGGATCTTTTGTTGAAGTTGATAATAGTCTGGTCTCCTGAGCACAGCTTTCAGGCCTCTACAGTCTAACTAAACTTTTGATATCTACACTATTTGACTGAAACTAACAAGCATACTCAAGGAAGTCGGAATCAATTAAAATCACAATATTACAATAGGAAACAGCAACAGCAACACACAAGGGCAAACACAACAGATGAAACGTAATTTCTGGGAGAACATTTCTGAGAATTTTCTTTTTCTCACAGGGGGGAAAAAGGCCACGCTGCGGAATTTGCTCCTAATATTCTACACCATCCCCCCCCCCCGGCAGCTGATGTTCCCCGCCCCACCCCCCTGCCCCCAAATTAATGCTAGGTCCGAGTGAGGATAGGCCTACAAGCAAACACTGAGCTTCAGTTCTCCAAATTCCATTCAAAGCTCATTCGATCTCATGTTCGTATCAGATTGTGATCCTTTGGGGAGGTTCTTTTGTATGCATCTTCTGTGCATATTTTTCCTCCAAATATACATGCCAACTGTGTGCATCTATGAAACATACACATTCTCCTCTCATTGATTAAAGCATATTTGTGTACATTTTTTAAAAAAAACTGCTCGTTTTTTCATGGGCATTTTTCAAATGTACGCTGGTGCCAAGCACACTTTTGGGGGGTCCACAAGTCACATTTCAAGCTCAGACACGCATGGACTTAGGCCTTAGCTAGACCTACCTGTTATCCCACAACAAAGGAGGGAAGATCTCGCGTTGTGTTTAACATGAGATCCCTCCACTGCTTACACGTGATGTGCAACGACCTCAGAAGGAGAGGTGTTGCGCCCGCCATTTTTTAATTTTTAAAGGGGCAGCAGCGCACGAACACATGTGCGCAAAAGGTAAGTGGTTTTTTTAAAAAAAATTAAATTACTTTCCCCACTTCCCCCACCCTACCCCCGATGGGCACAGCACTCCTGAGGAGCGCTGCACCCTGTGCACGGCTCCCAGCTCCTCATGAGGAATCACACGGAGCAAGGTCAACCTGCATCATCCAGCCACACATTTCATGGTCTCAGGCTCAGCCCGGGACCATGGAAAACCTGGGGCCAAAGGCGAGGGCGAGATCCTGGGGCAAGGGAGGGATTATCCCTCCCTGATCCCAGGATCCCCTGTGTGTCATGTGGATGCACAGGGATGATCCCGGGGTTTGCTCCAGGATAAAGCTCTGTCTAGCTATGGCCTTAGATTTCAGAATGTGTTTGAGTCTGTATTTAGTCCTGGAGGCGCAAACTGGGGGAACCAGTATTTTTTAAAAATGATCTGAAACAAATTTCTTATACTACCCTAGGTCCATGGATTGCCCAAGCCTTCCCAAGGCTTTTGCTAATCACCCATCCGTCTTTCTTAGCAGCAAAAAAAGGTAAGCAGAGCAGAGTCACTCCTGGGGAAAAGGTGAGAGAGATGAAGGGGTTCAAACCTCCTTGGGAACACGTGCTGGTTAGAAGCCTCATAATTCCCAGAGCCCCATTTATTTTTGGTTAATTAAACTGTCAAAACCAGGGAGGGATTTATCTGCCCTTCACTTCAGGAGATGAGGAGGTGTCAGCCGGTGGATAGGTAGCTGTTCAATTACTGTAATTGCCTTTGTTCCCTCCTCTAGCTTCTCTCCCTCGCCCACGACTTTCTATCTTGCCTCTGCTCCAACGCTTTCCCCTGTAACTCGCTCGGTAAGGTGGATACCAGGTGTGTCAGGAAATGTTACATTGCTCCAGTGCCCTTAGCCTGACCTCCCTCCAGTTTTCAGACCATAAATGCAAACCACTCTCCCCCTACCTGCATGCTGTCTGTATTTTTGCTGCCAGCTCTAGCTCCTGAGCAGCTGAGGCGAAGGCAACATTGGCTGTGGCTGAGCCAGCAGCAGAGGTAGGGAGGAGGCAGAGGGCAAAGGTGGTCTGTAGCCAGCATGAACAGGTCTCTGAGTTGCCCAGACAGAGGAGGACATGTAACTCTGGAGCTAACCCATGCTGGCGCATGCCAAGAGGCCTCCCTAGCAGGTGCCATATGTCTCTCAGCAGTTTCATCTTTTCATAGTGCAGAAGCTGGGAGATGGTGCAGAACCTGAATCCTCATTTCATGCCCATCCACCATGAGCCAAGTCCTGGCATTTTCCAGCATCAATTCCTAGTCTTAATTCCAAGAGCATCCTCCCACAGCCAGAACTGCATGTTAATCCATTTTGCAACCCTTCCTGAAACAGTTATTTTAATTCCTTCTCACACCCACACTCCATAATATCAATGACAAGCTAGCTATGTCCGAACACAGGGGTCAGCAACATCAGAGCAAGGGTCCACCTAGCCCAGCATCCTGTTCACACAGTGGCCAACGAGCTGTTGACCAGGAACCCACAAGCAGGGCCTGAGTGGAACAGCACCCTCCCACTCATGTTCCCCAGCGATGGATGTATATAGGCTCACTGCCTCTGATACTGGAAATAAATAAATAAGTAGCACATAGCCATCAGGACTAGTAGCCATTGATTCCCTTCTCCTTCAGGAATGTATCCAACCCCCCTTTTAAAGCCATCCAAATTGATGGCCATCACTACATAAGAATAGAAGAACATAAGGAGTGCCATGCTGGATCAGACCAAGGGTCCATCTAGTCCAGCACTCAGTTCACACAGTGGCCAACCAGCAATCAGCCAGGGATGAACAAGAAGGACATGGTACAACAGCACCCTCCCACCCATGTTCCCCAGCAACTGGTGCACACAGGCTTATTGCCTCGAATACTGGAGATAACACACAGCCATCAGAGCCAGTAGCCATTGATAGCCTTCGCCTCCAGGAATCTATCCAACCCCCTTTTGAAGCCATCCAGATTGTTGGCCATCACTACCATCTTGTGGTAGTGAGTTCCATAATTTAACTATGCGCTGTGTGAAGAAGGACTTCCTTTTATTTGTCCTGGATCTCCCACCAATCAATTTCAGTGGATGAGCCCGGGCTCTAGTATTTGAGAGAGGGAGAAAAATGTCTCCCTATTCATGTTGTCCACACCATGCATAATTTTGTACAGGTCTATCATGACTCTCCTTAGTCTCCTTTTTTTCAAGCTAAACAATCCCAGTTGATGTAACCTTCCCTCATAGGGGAGATGCTGCAGCCCTTGTGGTAGGGAATTCCATAGTTTAACTATGTGATGTATGAAGAAGTTCTTCCTTTTATCTTTCCTGAATAACCCACCAATCAGTTTCATGGGATGAGCCCCCATTGGGTTCTAGTATTTTGGGAGAGGGAGAAAAAAAGTATTATGAGAGGGAGAAAAGTAGAACTCACACGCCCCACAGGTCCTAAACCTAAGACCTAAAAAGTGCCAGGCAGATCTTCATCCTATGTCCCATTACTTAGCTATGGAGAATGGAGGGGACTAAATTCTTAACAACAATAATGCTGAATGAATTAGGTGATACTGCTGGACTGCTACAGATGCTTCAAGGTCAGAGTTTTGGGGTGACTCCCTAATCTGCAAGTGAACTCTGCTGCTGTATTCTCTGCAGCCCCCTTTGACAAGAGCTTTGGATTCAATGGTCAAGAAAATCTGATTCAGGCAACAATTACACAGAACATGAAGTGTTACCTTGATCATCCCAGAGTGCAGGACACGGAATAACGAGCTCAAGTTACAAGAAGCCAGATTCTGGCTGGACATCAGGAAAATCTTCCTGACTGTTAGAGCAGTACGGCAATGGAACCAGTGACCTAGGGAGGTTGTGGACTGTTAGGGATGCTTTAAGGTGGATTCCTGCATTGAGTGGGGGGTTGGACTTGATGGCCTTATAGGCCCCTTCCAACTCTACTATTCCATGATTCTATGATCTCTGCTTATTTTTGTCCTTGACACTCTAGTTGTGGAGCAAATCCTGGACCAGGAATTTGGATGCTCTTAAGTTAAAGGGAAGCCATTCCTCATCTCTCTTCCCCCCCCCCTCTTTTCTTCTTCAAAGAAGAACTTGATCAGTGCTTTGTTTAAGTGCCTCTCTCCGGCATGATGCTTGCAGCCATTCCAGTGGGAATGTGTGATCTGCATTTAGACTGCATCGGCAGGACACAGAATGCAGTGGACCATGTAAGTATCAATTTTCCATAGTGGGCAGAACGTGTGTAATTATAGACCGTTCCAGGGTTTACGGCCATGAAGAATCTTTGCGACCGGCATTAAAATGCTTATGGAGTTGTTTTGAAATGTTTCCAGCAAGGTGCTTTCAGAGGAAGGGGAACAGCTCCCAGCTCAAGTCCCCTAGATCCCTACTTTCTCTCCTGAATAATGCCAGGTAGGTTGGACCTGTTGAGAACCAAACAGTAGGTCAAGAAGAGGCAAACAAATCTGGAGGGCGATCAATCTTAGGAATGGGTGAGAATGGGTAAGCCCCCCTCTCCCCCTTCCTCTCTTCCCTGGCTCTGCCACTGTTGCCGCACAGACCGTGGCACTGAAGAAAGCCAGGTAAGCCCCCCTCCCCCTTACCTGGGTCCGTCGTCTGCCGCCACCACGGTCTGTGAAGCGGCTTCCACTGCCACCCAGGTCTAAGGCCGGAAATAGGCCTGGGTGGCAGTTGAAGCTGCCGCACAGACCGCGGTGGACAACGGAGCCAGGTAAGCCCCCCTCCCCCCTAATCTAGCTCCACCGCTGTCACTGCACAGACAGTGGTGGTGGCAGAGCCAGGTAAGCCCCCCCCCACTTACGTGGCTCCGTCGTCCATTGCTGTTTGTACGGCGGCTTCAACTGCCACCCAGGCCTAAAGCCGGAAATAGGCCATGGCCTATTTCCAGCCTTAGGTCTGGGCAGCAGTTGAAGCCGCTACATGGACCACGGTGGACAATGGAGCCAGGTAAGCCCCCCTCCCCCCTTCCCCACTTCCCTGGCTCTGCCACATCACTGCACGGACCATGGTGGCAGCAGACAGGGGAGCCAGGTAAGCCCCCTCCCCACTTCCCCACTTCCCTGGCTCTGCCACGTCACTGCACAGACCATGGCGGCAGCAGACAGGGGAGCCAGGTAAGCCCCCTCCCCTCTTCCCTGGCTCTGCCACGTCACTGCACGGACCATGGCAGCATCAGACAGGGGAGCCAGGTAAGCTCCCCTCCCCAGTTACCTGGCTCCAAAGCTTCAGAATGGTCCAAACTGCTTTTGGCTGATCCAGACCTCCCTCAATCCACCTCAGAACCGGCCTTAGGCGGTCTGGATCGGCCTGCTCCACTTCGGATCTGAGGATCGGTAACGGAGTGGAGCACACCCCTAAAATTTACTTCATTAAGTATATTTAACAGATTTACCCAGTTCACAGTTTCCGAGCCATTCAGCAAGCTAAGACAAAGCTGTGTACCAAAATCAGCATTTCCTAGAGTTTTCCAGTGCAGCTTATCTTGGGTGGAAATGTGCACACACACAAATGTGCATATTAGGGGAAATGTGCACAACAGTCGTATATTTGGGAAATGTGCCTGCCAAACCACATTTTACCAATGTAAAGAACTGGGGAGAAATGTGTACATTTTTGTAAAACACACACACACAAATGCACACGAAATACATACATTAGGGAAAATGTGCATGCACAAAAGTGCATGAATTTCTGTATAATTTTTTAAAAAATCATAACAATTGCAAGCTCATTTTGAAGCTCAAAAAAATGGCCATCTTGGTGAAACCAAGGTTGACAGATCTGTCCATCCCTAATAAATCCTGAAAGCATGGTGCTGAAAAGAAAAGAAAAGCAAAAGCCTTCCAAATCTATCAGGGTACATAAATAGCAAGATTGATCCTGTGGTCCTGGAACCTTGAGAGTGGGAGGATGGATTCTAGAGAAGTAAAAGAGTTTGTGCACTAAAAAAAGAAAAAGCAATTTTCCATTTTAGTGCTAAAGTATTTATTATTTATCACTCTTACTGGGACATTCAACTTGCATTCTGCAAGAATAGATATAGGGTGAAGATGGATGCAACACTCTTAACAGCTGTCACTGTGGATTCTTCAGAAGGAGTTTGAACCTAGCTTTGCCACATGCCTTATGTAAGTACATATATGCAAGGTGAACTCTGAATCAGATATCAGTTCTACCACTCCCCTTGCTTCAGCCATGCTCTCTCCAACAGAGTAAAGCACTAAAGCACTATTTATGTGTGCACACATACCCCCATCCTTCGTCTTACCTTCCTATTAAGAGAAAAAAAGACACTGGAATTTTGAAACTTACACTTGCAAACCTACCACAATGGTTGGAGTTGGTGATCACAAGCTGAATATGAACCAACAGTGAGATATGGCTGCAAGAAAGGCAAATGCTATTTTGGGCCGCATTAATAGAAGTATAGCTTCCAAATCACGTGAGGTACTGGTTCCTCTCTATTCGGCCCTGGTTAGGCTTCATCTAGAGTATTGCGTCCAGTTCTGGGCTCCACAGTTCAAGAAGGATGCAGACAACCTGGAGCATGTTCAAAGGAGGGCAACGAGGATGATCAGGGATCTGGAAACAAAGCCCTATGAAGAGAGACTGAAAGAACTGGGCATGTTTAGCCTGGAGAAGAGAAGGGAGACATGATAGCACTCTTCAAATACTTCAAAGGTTGTCACACAGAGGAGGGCCAGGATCTCTTCTCGATCCTCCCAGAGTGAGGGACACGGAATAAGGGGCTCAAGTTACAGGAAGCCAGATTCTGACTGGACATCAGGAAAAACTTCCTGACTGTTAGAGCAGTATGACAATGGAACCCATGACCTAGGGAGGTGGTGGGCTTTCCCACACTAGAGGCCTTCAAGAGGCAGCTGGACAACCATCCGTCAGGGATGCTTTAAGGTGGATTCCTGCATTGAGCAGGGGGTTGGACTCGATGGACTTAGAGGCCCCTTCCAACTCTACTATTCTATGATGCTATGATTCTGTGTTACAAGTGCTGGCCAATCATCACATATTGTGCCCTTTTTCTACCTGTGTGCTAGAAATTCACAGAGTTGTGTGTATGTGTGCGCGTGTGCGTGTACCCTTCCAAAGTTTGTTCCAGGCACATTAAAATGTATGTATGCCTTCTCAGACCTGTGCAGGACCAGACAGGGGTGATGCATGGTGGTCTCCCCCCACTTATACAGAAGTATAGCTTAAGAAAGGGCCCGGGTTTTACCCAACTCTTAACTGTGGCAGAGTGGCTTACCCAGAAGATAGCCTAGTGGCCTGTAGAAAAGCAAACAGATTCCCGCGCTTTCCCATGCAGATCCAGGGAGGGGTGAATGACCCATGTTGAATAAATTGGCCCTAGTTTATCCCATGTTCTGATGTCTGTGTCTTTATTTCCTCGTTTCCTTCATATCTTAGCCTCTGGGGAAATGCATATTTTTGGATGTTTTAAAAACTTATTTAATATGACAAAATTAAATTAGCATAAAATTCTGGATTTTTTGAATTCTTATTCTTATTCTTATTCCAGAATCCATGTGACTGAAGAAAAGCCCGTCTGCTGCACAATATGCAGGTCACGTTCTTACAAATCTGAACTCATTTTGTTTCCATGGTGGATTTTTCTGACATCACTAATTATGGATAATCTATTATGTGGTTTTCACTGTCCAGATAAACTGAGAAAACTGAAAGCATATGGGGGACACTTTATTCTAACCAATCTTTATTTAGCATCACTATTGTACATGGTGCTTGGTCGAGAAACATACCCCCCACCCACCCATCACTACCACTGAGAAATAAACACACAAAATAGATCTATTCCCCAAAAAGCTTTTGATTTCAATTTCAGCAGAAGGGCCGGCAAGAAGAAGCAGAGCAAAATGGAAAGGAGGTGAATCACAGAGCCAGTTGTCAAGAAATGCAGTTCTGTGCCCATTTGAGAGGGATTGGGACCAAAATGGTTAGGCCAAGGGCTTCCAAGAAAAGGTAAGTTTTGTAGAAGGATTTGTAGGAAGAGGTAGAGGTGGCACCGTGTAGATCACCCTCCCCGAACCTGATACCTTCCAGATGTTTTGGGCTACAATTCCTTGCATTCCTGACCATTGGCCATGCTAGCAGGGTCTAATAGCCCCCAAAAGCACCGACAGAAACAAAGCCCTATGAAGAGAGACTGAAAGAACTGGGCATGTTTAGCCTGGAGAAGAGAAGACTGAGGGGAGACATGATAGCACTCTTCAAATATTTAAAAGGTTGTCACAAAGAGGGCCAGGATCTCTTCTCGATCCTCCCAGAGTGCAGGACACGGAATAACGGGCTCAAGTTAAAGGAAGCCAGGACATCAGGAAAAACTTCCTGACTGTTAGAGCAGTGCGACAATGGAATCAGTTACCTAGGGAGGTTGTGGGCTCTCCCACACTAGAGGCATTCAAGAGGCAGTTGGACAAGCATCTGTCGGGGATGCTTTAGGGTGGATTCCTGCATTGAGCAGGGGGTTGGACTCGATGGCCTTGTAGGCCCCTTCCAACTCTGCTATTCTATGATTCTATGATTCTTTGTGTGGGGGGGGAGTTCTAGGAGCCAAGAAAGCCTTCATCTGTGTGGCTTGAGGAGGTAGCCTTGCTCCCATCCTCCATCTCCAAGAACTCATCTTCACAACCCTTGGCAGTACAGGAAGGCACCTCTCTGTTCCCATGACACCTCCAGGAGAAGCAAGGAGCTCCCAAGCTTCACATGTGGAATAGGGCACAGCTCTTTTGATAGCATTCTCCCCCAGATAAATTCCTAGTCCTAATGGCTATGTGCTACCTCCAGTATCGGAAGCAGTAAGCCTATGTACACCAGTTGCTGGGGAACATGAGTGGTAGGGTGCTGTTCCACTCAGGCCCTGCTTTTGGGTTCCTGGCCAACTGCTGTTTTGGCCACTGTGTGAACAGGACGCTGGACTAGATAGACCTTTGGTCTGATCCAGCAGCACTCTTCTTATGTTCCTTTAAGAAATTTCAGCTTCCTCATAGGGGGACAGAGCTGGAAACACCAAACAGATAATGGGTTTATTTACAGCAGTTTGTTCCAGATCCTCGATGGAGCAGTTTTCTAGTTCTTGGATACATTTGAATCCAGTCCACAGATGTCCATTGCTGGAAAATCCATCTCTCTTTCCACTCAATGGTGCATTTGTGGACTGAGCTGCAGGGTCGTCATCCCCCCCCCCGCCCCCCCAAAAAAAACCTCAATGAGCTTTGTGTGAGAGACAGTTGTAATGTGTGCAAATTGACATTTGCACAAAGTGCAGTCACAATTTTATCATTTGTGCAAATTGTAGCTGAGATGTATGCAATCCATGCAAATTGTGGTCAAAATTGGCTCACATCTCTTTTTGTGCAAATTTCCACAAAATCCAGCTCTAATTTGTGCATTTTGGGCTCTGCACGGAAAGTGGGTCATTGTCCAGGGGCCGAACCAAGGGAAGTTCGTTGAGCTTCATCCCCCAAACGGCTTTCTCAGACATCTCTAATGCAATCTGATTTGAACAACTCCATGGTGCGCTGACCGTGGTCCTGTTCTCCTGCCTAGATTAGCAATGCTGGAGAAATTTGTGATGGACTAAATTGATTTTGGATATTTAAGAATCTGAGATTTGGAATCTCCTCCATATCAGTCTCCCTAGACCACACAGAGTTCATGGACTTCTTCTTCTTCTTCTTCTTCTTCTTCTTCTTCTTCTTATTATTATTATTATTATTATTATTATTATTATTATTATTATTATTGCACAAAATAAACACAATTTTATTTGCAGGAAAATATGCACATTTCTGCTGAGACTTGTGCCATGCTGGAAAAGTTGAATGGAATGGAAGCCAGATTCTGGCTGGACATCAGGAAAAACTTCCTGACTGTTAGAGCAGTACAACAATGGAACCAGTTACCTAGGGAGGTTGTGGGCTCTCCCATACTGGAGGCTTTCAAGAGGCAGCTGGACAACCATCTGTCAGGGATGCTTTAAGGTGGATTCCTGCATTGAGCAGGGGGTTGGACTCAATGGCCTTATAGGCCCCTTCCAACTCTATTGTTCTATGATTCTATGGAGGACAATTCACTAAATGTTACACACTACCATAAATTATGCAAATTGTTGCAAACTTTCTTATGGAATATGCATTTCTCCACACAACGGGATGGGTGGGGAAAAGTCAAATCTGTCTGTGAAGAGATGCTGGAGCAAATATGGTTCGGGTCCAGGTTATTTGAAAGAACGTATTCTCCCTTATGAGCCTGCCCGTGTTTTGCGATCTTCTGGGGAAGCCGTTCTTTCAGTCCCACCATCTTCACAGGCACGCTTGGTGGGAACATGGGAGAGGGGCTTCTCGGTGGCTGCTCCAGTGCTCTGGAACTCTCTTCCCGGGGAGGCTAGACTGGCTCCCTCCTTGATGGGCTTTCGGAAGCAGGCTAAAACTTTTTTATTCCAGCAGGCCTTTGGAGAATAATCTGGTCCTCCATCTATGTTAATGTCTTATAATTTTGTTGTGTATTTTAAATGTTTATGGTTTTGTTCCCCCCCATGTATATTTTAAACTTTGTAAGGCCGCCTTGAGGCCCAGCATTGGGCAAAAGGTGGGATATAATAATAATAATAATAATAATAATAATAATAATAATAATAATAATAATAATAATTAGCACAACCCACAAAACATATACAGGACAGAAATCACAAAATCCAGACTGTCCCAAGCCGAGATTCCAGCGAAACTTCACCCCATATCTCCAGTGGGCCCCAGCCTGGAACAGGATACTGGTTGATGAAAATGAGGGTCTGACCCTTGGCACGTGGAGCCAAAAATATGGTTCATTTAAATAATAATAATTAATAATAATTAATAATAATAATAGAAATTGAGTAACTGAGAAAATGGAGGTATTCTTCAAGACTGTTTCACAAATGTAATAAATAAATAAATAAATAAATAAATAAATAAAATAAAACTCCTCTCAACCAGCCTGCTTCATAAATAGAACTTCCCAATGAATTACACAGAACGTGTACAAGTCTCCGTTCTATGACATAGTTCTCCAGAGAACCATTCCATCTAACTCTGGCTTCTCCTGTGAGTCAGTAATAAAGTCAGCAGCCAAAAAGAGAGAAATACTTTTTCAAAAGTAAGACGTTTGGGGAGAAAGAAGCCCTTAAAGCTGACTTTTAATAATAGAGCAGTAAAACAAGGGGGTAAAAATGAGGTGGGAAATAGTGGCGTCTCCGTGAAACCCATCTGGGATTCTACCCACCACTCCTCCATCCCTGACGCAGCACTCTCTGATCCAGATGCAAAAGGGTTCTCAAGAAGCATCTCTCAGGAGGATCCCAGGATGCAGCCAGGACCGCCATGGCACACAGGTAGGGATGGGTTCCGATCATATTTTAATAGGAACAGAGCACAATCCTACGCATGCTTAGACAGAATAAAAAGTCCAACAACTCCCAGCATTCCCTAGCCAGTGGTGAGCTTTAGGTTACGTATATATTTTGTGTGTGTGTCTTAAATCTGCACAGGAATGCCCCCTTGCTAAATTGCTGCCTCCTGAACTGGAATGCAGCGTGACAGCGATATCAGCACATTATTTCCGAATTTTGCAATGTGTTTCATTCTATGTGGGGCTGCCCTTGAAGATGACACAGAAGTTGCAGCTAGTGCAAAATGTAGCAGCTAGACTGCTGGCGGGTACATCTTATAGAGACCACCTTAAAGGAACTGCACTGGCTGCCTATACGCTTCTGGTCGGAATTCAAGGTGTTGGTAATGACGTTTAAAGCCCTAAACGGCTTGGGACCTCGATACTTGAGAGAGAGCCTCTCCTTATATATGCCTGCCCAAGACCTTAGATCTGTTGGAGGAGCCCTTCTCCGCATCCCACCAATGCAACATATACGTTATGATGGGACAAGGGAGAGGGCTTTCTCTCTGGTGGCACCCTAAGTGTGGAATGCCCTCCCCTTGGAGGCCCGATTGGCACCAACATTGATTTCATTTCGACGCCAAGTAAAAACATGGCTTTTTAACAAAGCCATTAATGGTTACATTCACTGGCACATTAACTGTTTTAATTGTTTTTACTGCTTTTAAATTATATTTTGTTTTAACTTGGATCACGGTTTAATTTGTTTTTAACTGTATATATTTGTTGTTTTATACTGTATGTTTTTATCTGTATGCTGCTCTGAGATCTTAATGATATAGGGCAGGATATAAATGTTTTAAATAAATAAAATAAATAAATTTCCCCCCTTTTTTCTTTTTTAGTGTGCAGAAATGCATCTCACAGAGCAAAGTGCACAAGCTAAAGGGGCCCCGTTAAGCTGCAGAAAAAGCTAAACTGGTTCCTTTGAGTGCTCTGCAGCAGTTTCCTGCTAAATTTTGGAAGAAACCCACTTGCTTTTCATAGAATCATAGAATACCAGAGTTGGAAGGGGCCTACAAGGCCATCGAGTCCAACCCCCTGCTCAATGCAGGAATCATTTTCCTCCAGCCTCCTTACAGAGTGCAGGCCATGGGGAAAGTGTCTGGGGATCCAAAATGCCTTCTGGACTCCCCCAGAGTTGCCCGTTCCTGACTTAGGGACTACGTCCTCCCATATCAGCCTAGGATTGTTTTTCCTACACACTGCAGAGGGTTGTGGTCCCTTCCAACTCAACGATTCTAGGATTCTAGGATCTGGCATAGAAACCCTGATGTCCTGAGTAGGGTGCAATATCATCTGGTAGGGATGAGACTAAGGACCTTTGTTATGGATGCATCGAAACTGTGGAACTCTTTGCCCCCATGAGACACAGTTTGCTCCCCTTCTCATGTCATTTTGCCATATGGCCAAAACCTTCCTGTTCAGGCAGGTGTTAGTTTAACCGTATATAGAATTCATCATCCAATGCCTCTGTTTTATCTGCCGCACCTGTGCCTGCTTTAATTATATTGCGTTTTTGGAATAATATTGTAATTTTAGCATTGTTTTTACTTGTCATTAGCTACCCCGGGGGGTGCATAAGCACTTGGAGGGTGGGATATAAATCTCTATAAATAAAAGAACTGATTCAAAACAATGTAGGAAGGGAGGAGGAAGATGCAGAGGGTTGGAAGGAACTGAAACGTATAGCAAGCTGTGCTTGATCCTGTTCCAGGAATAATTTGAGAATTTCTATAGGGCAAGATGAAATCATGGAATAAAAAAATGGGGAGAATGCTCTCCCCCCCCCCAGTTCACCTGCTTGAATCAGACATGGATTTGAGAGAGTTTCACTACTAGATGCAGGCAAGAACAAATATTTTCACTTGAAGAACCTGTGAACTTTCCAAATAGACACTTCCTAAATTGCCTTATGCCTCCCACTTCAGATGGCCAGGTGTGTTACTTCAGTTGTAAAGCAAGATCACAACTAACATATCTCTCCCTCTGTCCAACCACCATTCCATGTTTGAGAATTCCTTCTATGTTCCTGTTATATTACAACAATAAAAACCACAAACAAAATTGTTTGCCAACCGTGATTTTAAATATACATATATACTCTGAGCATGTGCAACTCTGCATTTTAAACTCACTTAATTTTTTTTACGTTTTAAATGTTTTATTATTTTCTAAAATACAAACAAAACAAACAAATAACTATTACAAAAACAAACATCAACATTAAAACAGACAAAACGTACACAATTAAGATGGACCTCCGACTCCCTCCCCAGAAAAAAATATGTAACAATATTTTCTCTTACTCTGCAGTTAAAAAAAAAAGTTTCCTTCTTTCTTTCATTTTTTACAAATTCTTCTCATTGATTGAATCCACAGTTAAATACGTTGTTGTTTTTCTAGTCCCTATAAAAAGTCTATGAAAGGTTTCCATTTAAATTAAGACACCATTGTGACTACAGGAATAAAATGGAGTTTGCTTCTGCTGCCCAGATGCCCTCATGAGCTGCTGCTCTCTGGGTGATCATTTGGGGCGTCCTAGGCTGAGAGGCCCTGGAATTTGGCCCCATGGACCAACCCTAGCTGCCTCACTGTACCTAAACCTGAACATAAGCATGAACTGGAGCACAGTTTGCTGCCAAACCCTTTTTCAAAGTTTGAGATGCAGTTTGCAAAATAATAATAGTGGTGTAAAAATGTGGATGAAATGCTTTATTTAATGGGGGGTGCATTTGCAAAAGTGTGTATTAACTGTGTAAATTTGTAAAAGGAAGGAAAGGAACCTCTCGTGCAAGCACTGAGTCATTACTGACTCTTGGAGGGACGCCAGCTTTCGCGGACGTTTTCTTCTTATTATTATTATTTATTATTATTATTTATTTATATAGCACCATCAATGTACATGGTGCTGTACAGAGTAAAACAGTAAATAGCAAGACCCTGCCGCATAGGCTTACATTCTACTAAAATCATAGTAAAGCAATAAGGAGGGGAAGGGAATGCAAACAGGCACTGGGTAGGGTAAACAGGCACTGGGTAGGGTAAAACTAACAGTAAAGTCCGAGCAACATCAAGTTTTAAAAGCTTTAGGAAAAAGAAAAGTTTTTAGCTGAGCTTTAAAAGTTGTGATTGAGCTTGTAGATCTCAAATGTTCTGGAAGAGCGTTCCAGGTGTAAGGGGCAGCAGAAGAGAATGGACGAAGCCGAGCAAGGGAAGTAGGGACCCTTGGGCAGGCGAGAAACATGGCATCAGAGGAGCGAAGAGCACGAGCGGGACAATAGTGTGAGATGAGAGAGGAGGCCTTATAGCGGGGTGATTTGCCGTTGCCTTCCCCGGCCGTTATTACCTTTCCCCCAGCTAACTGGGTACTCATTTTACCGACCTCGGGAGAATGGAAGGCTGAGTTGACCCGAGCCGGCTGCCTGAAACCAGCTTCCGCTGGGATCAAACTCAGGCCGTGGGGAGAGTTTCGGCTGCAGAAACTGCTGCTTTACCGCTCTGCGCCACAAAATGCAAAATGCAAAAAAGGATTAAAAACATAAATGTGCACAAAAATATGTACATGGTTCCATGCAGACTAAAAAAGAGACAAAATTGGCAACCTGATGCGGGATCAGGATGGAAAGAATGTAGAGCTGGAAAAATAAGAAGCTGAGTGAAATCCTGCTATGGAGACCCACCCATCCCTAATCAAGACCTTGCATGGGTCTGAAATATAAACCGCAACTCATATACTGCTTTTTCCGTCCATTTTTCAACAAAGCCAAGGGGCATACAGGTCAGAGGAGAAGAAAAAGGATTCTCGCTGGAGTGTCAGAGCATGAACCTGTGATTCAGCAACATGAAACATCTAAAAATGTTAAAACGTGAACACGGGTGGGAAATGGCTCCTACCTAGAGCACCATGGCGTGTGGCACTGTGACCGAAGGACTGTAACAAGCAAATACAGAACAGTCCATGTTACTGCTGGGCAAAAGCGCTTGAGCTAACTGAATTCCATTTGCACCATCTGATCTTCTCAGCATCTGTGTCCCAATTTTTTGCTGGCTATCTTATTTTAAAAATAAACCTTTTTGCAAAGAAAGAAAGGTGGGGGAAAGAAAAACAGAAAACCCACACATTGCAATATGCTCACCCAAGTCCAACTGCCTTCCTGGTCCTGATGTTACCCAAAAGGAACATGCTGTCCTTGCTGGGCAATTTTTAAACCTTATGGAAAGTATTTTAAGTCAGCAAAAATGGCAAGGAGAAGGAGAAGCTATTGGGAACCTCATCGTAACATTGTTTTTTGAGCGCTGGAGAGCTGGAATCCAGGCCATGGCAAGGCCTGCCGATATCCCGGGGATCCCGGGAAGCAGGAAGGGATGATCCCCCCCCTTTCCCCAGAATATTGGCAGACCCTTTTAGCCTGCTTTTTCCCTCAGTCTCAGGATGATCCTGAGACCACGGGACATGTGGCCAGGCGTCGTGGTTTCATCACAGCTCCTCGCGAGTATCCGTGAGGAGCTCTGTGCCCATCAGGGGGTGGGGTGGGGGAGCGTGAGGTGTCGTTGTTGTTTTAAAAAAACCACCTTTTGCACTCAACCGCTCAAGCGCTCCTTCCCCTTTAAAGAAAAACAAAATGGTGGCCACAATGTCCTTCTCCTCCCAGGACGTTGTGCACCACGTGTAGAGAAAAGGGGAGATCTCGCGATCATAAAATCGCGAGATTCTTCCCCCTCCGATGCACTAGTCCGCTAGGTCTAGCCATGGCCGCAGTATCTCATTTTAACACATCTCAGTATGGCGATACTTCCAGGAGGGAGAAACGTTGGCGTCTCAAATCATTGTCAAGTTAAGGAAGTGTGTTCCTAGGAAGAGGCTGGTTGGTCGGAAAAGTGTCCACAACAGATGCATAATTCCAAAGTTCACGTACGAAACTCTAGCCAGCTTTAGCAGCATCAACTCTAGCTAGTTTGCAGGGTCTATTCCACCTTCTGCAACCAGGTGTCCTCCAGATGTTTTGAACTGAGTCCCAGCATTTGGAACCATTGGCTACGCTGGTTGGGGCTGATGGGAGTTGAAGTCCAAAACAAAAGCTTGGGGAAGGCTGGCCTTATTTCTTTGTAACAAACGTGCTTGTTATGGGAGGTGCCGGGGTGTCATATTTGTTGTGAACCCCTTTTGAGTGCAGTAGCTGAAGGGAAAGGTCTATATGATTTGATATAAAACAATTCCAAGGCTCACTAACATTTAGAATTGTAGAACAGTCGATACAGGACAAGGATGGGCAACTTCTGGATTAAAGCTTGCTGCATTATGCAATCCTAGAAGAGCTGAACAGTAAACTGTGAATATACAAGAAAGCCACATTCCTCTGTCCAATAGAAAAGTCATCAGAAATTAAACAACTCCGCCACCCATGCCTCCTTACATGGACCTGTTCTGTGCCATGTCCACCATGACTCCGTCGTTGCCCAGTAAGCCAACAAACAAACAAAACAGCCCTACAGACACAGAGAACTGGCAGCTGATGTCTCATGTTGAAGAAGTCCTGGACTCCTGTGGCACCTGACAATGTTTGAAGTCTCTCTCTCTGGCCATAGCTAGATGGAGCGAAATCCCAGGGTGATTCCCGGGATCATCCCTGTGCATCCACATGATGCACAGGGGATCCCGGGAGCAAGGAGGGATGATCTCTCCCTTGCCCTGGGATCTCGCCCTCCCCTTCAAGACTGTTTTTTCCATGGTCTCAAGATGATCCCGAGACCACGCCCATTGGGGGTGGGGTGGGGAGAGCGGGGAATTTAATTTAAAATAATAATAAAAACATGTACCTTTGAGCACACAAGTGTTTGTGCACTCTTCTCCTTTAAAAAAAAATGGTGGGTGTGACATCCTCTCCCTCTGAGGTTGTTGAGCGCCACATGTAAACACAGGGGGAGATCCCACGATAAAAATATTGTGAGATCCTCACCCCTCCATCACGCTAGACCCGTAGGTCTAGCTGAGGCCTCTCTTTCTCTCTTTCTCTCTCTCTCTCTCTCTCTCTCTCACACACACACACACTACCTCTTTTCCTAACGTTCAGCCTCTGAGTGCCATTGCTTATGTTGCCAAAATGGTCCCAACCATGTGCAAGAGGAAGGTATCAGGAGGTCCAGGGAACTTTGAAGTCTGTAGGGGAGGGGGAGAGAGAGAGAGAGAGAGAGAGAGAGAGAGAGAGAGAGAGAGAGAGAGAGAGAGAGAGAGAGAGAGAGAGAGAGAGAGAGATTTGTTGGCAGAACCCTAAGGGGGGGGTGATGACTTCAAAGAGAACAGAGCACAATGAGAACTGGCCATGGAATGCCAAATGAGTATTGGGAAAACAAACTGAGAGCTGGGTGGGAATGGAATGGAATGGAGTATCCCGAACAAGAGCACTCCATACTGAACATTTTTGTTGCTTGCCCCTCTAGGGATTTCTCTAGGGTTTTACTGAGCAATGTTTGCCCCAGCCCAAAGCTCAATTTGCACCCCTTAGTCCACTTGGAGATGTGGCCTCCATTAAACTGAATATATCATCATCACATCAAGATGATGATTATGAAGATGATTTCTAGCCTGCTTTTCAAGGTACATCAAACCTTCACAATGTTGAATACAGCATGCTTTATGTTACAAAGTAAATAATCAAAGCATAAAATGAAACCAATACAGGAAACATTAAACTAACCCATGAGATAGCAGCAGCCGATAAAACCTCTGTTAAAAAGCACACTGTGTTACAATTAATCAAATTGCAGATGGGAAGAAACATGTCTTTGTAATCCTCCAAAAGGGCACCTTCTGCATTTCCTGGGGAAGGGTATTCCAAAATGTTGGGGCCATCACAAAAAAGGCCCCGCCTAGTCATCTGTCAATCTCACAGCTCTCTCTGATAGACCAGGGAGCAGGATATCCGATGCTGATCTTAAACTTGGGCAGACTTGAACGGAGGCAGAGGTTCCTTCAAGTAGCTTGGTTCCACACCATTGAGGGATTGAAACAGGGATATGCTCACAGGCTGAGGAGCTCCATCTGCAACTCAGTGTTCCTGAGCCTCAAGAAATGAGTACATTTGGGTGTTTTTTATCTAAACCATCTGTCCTCCTCGGCATAATTATAGTTTTATCAGTGCCTTTGCTGTGATCTCTGCATTCTCTGTGAAAGGTGTGAGCAGCCTGTGATTAGATGTGTGCAAGACACTGATTAGTGCTTAATTAGCTAGACTAATAAACTGCCATTTAAGTGAGGGGGGGTATTGTATTCCTTCCAGGAGAACATTGTTTTAAAACAGAGAGACATGAGTCTTTGGTGTATGTTTTGAAATACACAAAAGAGCCAGGGTACCATCAGAGCAAGGGACTGCATCACACACACACACACACACACACACACACACACACACACAAACACACACACCAACATATATCAAGGGTTGCCTGGGAGATTCCGGTAGCTGTAGATGTTAAATCTCTCACCCAAGGGTCAAATCTGTCTCCGCCTGGGTCCTACTTGGCCCCTCCCGAGTTCCCCAGATAGTCATCTCCCCTCCTAAGGCCCCAACTCAATTCTGGTGACCACCGGTGGTTCGGTAGTCTCCTGGATTTTGCAGGAGCCACACTACTGCTTTATAGTGGTACTGAAGTGCACTGACAGCTGTTGGGACCCATGACACAGCTACACCAAACAGGATATTCCGCTATGAAAGCGGTATATGGTATGTGTCAATGGGCCCCAACAGTTGTCAGTGCACTTCAATACCGCTATAAAGCAGTAGTGTGGCTCCTGCCTTTTACATCCTGCTTTCATAGAGGAATATCCTGCTTGGTGTAGATGAGCCCATGGTTCATCTGTACGTTCACCTGTTAGGTGCCATAAAACTTCCCTATCCCTGCTGAGCATGATCACCTAGGCATAGATATGGCCATGATGGAAATGATGGCTGCAGGCTTTAGGTTGCCAGCAATTAATACCATCAGTTCCCACCTGGGTATATCTACACCTAGCCAGTCATTCTCAGGAGGCACAGGGGAGTTTTACGGCACTTCACAAGTGGGCCTGTCGATTAATCACGTATCAACAGAGCTCCCCAAGTAGAGTTTGCTTTGATAAGGTTGGCAAGCCTTTGGCTCATCCATTCTTCCACCTGAGCTGCCCGTAACTATTTATCTCACCCGATCGTTTTGATGTTTACTTCTCCATTCTGGTCTGTGGACAAACACCATTAGTTTTCACCTCTGAGTAGGGAAACATAAATGAAGGTACTGGGGAATGCATGACAAAAACTTATCTTGCATTGTATTTAATTGAAAGAGTGGAACAATGGGCACGTTCAAGTGTTGGCAGCATTATTGCACAGGACTCAAATGAAATCCATTTTCTCTCTTGTATCGCATGTGTGCAAGGTTCTGGTATGAAAATAAGCCCATAAGAAAAAGAGGCTACTAGCTCTGATGCTATGAAATGTCAAAAGAAATTTCTTTATTTTTATCCAAAATATAAAAATATTCCCCCCCAAAAAAACCAAACCCACCCACCCACCCAAAACCACCTTTCAAACAAACTTGTACAATGCTCAACGTTTCGGATCCGGAGATCCTTTGTCAGGAGCTATAAGACATTCTGGTAAAATATATATAAAGTCATATTACATTGTAAAGAAGTTCAACCAACTTAAAATTAAATTAAAGGAACAACACTCATAGTCTAATAAAATATATAGCCTTTTCGTTGTGCTTTTCCCCTCTTTTTCCTCAAATAAAAATAAGCCCACCCTTTCTGCCCCACTCCGGCCTTGTATCTTAATAATGACCATATAACCCCACTTAGTAGCTTCTCTATGGGAATCTAAAGCTTATTGAATGCCAGAAAGGCTCCCCCACCCATTATGGTACACACTGCCTATATGTTAGCATAGAATCATAGAATAGTAGAGTTGGAAGGGGCCTACAAGGCCATCGAGTCCAACCTCCTGCTCAGTGCAGGAATCCACCCTAAAGCATCCCTGACAGATGTCTGTCCAGCTGCCTCTTGAAGGCCTCTAGTGTGGGAGAGCCCACGACCTCCCTAGGTAACTGGTTCCATTGTCCTACTGTGCTAACAGTCAGGAAGTTTTTCCTGATGTCCAGCTGGAATCTGGCTTCCTGTCACTTGAGCATATTATTCTGTGACCTGCACCCTGGGAGGATTGAGAAGCGATCCCGGCCCTCCTCTGTGTGACAACCTTTCAAGTATTTGAAGAGTGCTATCATGTCTCCCCTCAATCTTCTCTTCTCCAGGCTAAACATGCCCAGCTGTTTCAGTCTCTCCTCATAGGGCTTTGTTTCCAGACCCCTGATCATCCTCATTGCCCTCCTCTGAACACACTCCAGCAGTCTGCATCCTTCTTTGCCAAAGGAAACCAGCTCAGCTAAACACAACCCAAATAATTGCATTTAAAAATAACACAACTTTAAAATGAAGGTTCGCAGCACAGAGCTGGGGTGTGATGGACTAGCAAGCTGGGAGGATGGGTTAAAAACCTCTGCAGCTCCACAGACAAAATTTGCACTGGAAAGGAGCCACTTGTGGAACAAACACATTGGCGTGGTTTCCTGATGGGTCATTACCTAGGATTGAAAAGGGATTACTCGTTTTATGGCTCATGATTCATTAATGTCTTGCTGTAGGGGAAAGGACTAACATCATTCTGGGCTGTGTTAACAGAGGTTATCTATGTGAAACACGGGAGAGGATTGTGCCTCTCCAGGTGCCGCTGATAAGGCATCTGTTGGAACATTTACTTACCACCCTTTCAAAAGAATATTAAGGGTTCCAGAATGAGCTAAGAAGAGCAACCAAAGGTGAAAAAAGTTGTGATGTTCTTAGTCTCATTATTTATGATTTAGTCAATGTCGGGGTGACATACAGAACAAACCAACCAACCAAACAACAACACAGTTTTAACATTGGTGGGGGTCATTTTAGTGTGATGTTAACGAGCCATCAAACACAAACGAGACAGTGCTGTGCAGTGGTTAGATCATAACGTGTGGGCAGTTGGGGAGGTTGGAGAGCAATGGGAAGATATGCAATTGAAAGGGGAGGAAATCTACAGCAGCTGTGGTCACTTCACACTGTGATATGTAAGGTCAAAAACACAACCAAGAGAAAATTGGAAGGAATTCTAAAGTCCCCTGCCCTGAAAATCAGGTAGAATTAAAAAATACGGAAGCCTCTTTCACAGAGGAAGAAAATGTTGAGGAAACTGGAGAATAAATGTTGGCACAGCCTTTATCCTGCCTCCTTGCTTTCTGCATCCTATTGCTGGCCACAAAGTTGGTGCAGTTAGGTAATTTTAGACCCTGGACCTCATGGCTGGGAGTGGGGGTGAGATGACCATATGTATTATTTCAGTTGTGGAGGATGCTCATTGTTCTTGGGAGCCTCCTACCTTCTTGGGAGACAATAACGAGGCCTGCTAAGTAATTCACAAAGCTTTATTTAAGCAATAAACATCTTTTCCCACCTGATGACAGTCTAATCTCTTGGAACTTTCCCCTAGGCAAAACTATGCAAACTAAGCGAGACAATTGTTATTTCAATGAGAATGGAAAGCCTTTTCCCAAGACGTGTTAACTTCAGAGAGACTAGTTCTGAGGCGGCTTCTGACATGATGCGAGCCAGGCTGACTTTCTCTCACCTTCCTTTCACTCTGCCCATTTTAATCTGCGGCGTACTCTAAGATTAGCTAACTTGTCCATGTGCTCTCCTTCGGAAGAATGTTGGCCTCCCACTGACTGTGTATTGTTTGCCCTTGAGGAGATAAGCTCTGGAGAGAGTTCACCACCAGCTGGTGAAGAAGCCATGAGAGCTTTCTCCCCCACTGGTACAGGCTGGCCTGTTTCTGGTGCTGACTCCTCTACTTCAGAGTCTGATTCTGATTGATCACCTGAAATAACTTCTTCCAACCCAGGGGGAGCAGGGCTAGACATGACACTAATATCTACCATTTCTCTTCCCTCTCCATTGACCGTTCCTTGTTTTAGAATGGCTTATTCATCCCTGTTGTATTACAACGACAGCAGCAACCTTTTTGTCAGCCATGATTAAAATGAATGTACCCTGAGCGTGTGCAGTTTTGCATTTTAGAGGACCCTCAGATGGGCGTGGGGGAATTCTGTTTCCTTACCATTGCTCTCTTCCTGGTTTTGTTCTACATTTGAAATGAGTCCAATTACCTGGAGAAGAGAGCAGCAACCATGTGGGCTGTACATTTTAATAGGGCATTTTAAATGCCTCTAGTGGGCATTTTATAGCGCATTCACAGAAAGTTGGGTTTTCTGAGGTTTATTTTGTGATGCTAAAACTGAGAAAAGGAGCAAGAGACACGCAGGAGGCTGACGGCATTGTCAAAAGGATTTGTGAACATCCGTAAATTGCTCATTTAAAAAAGCTCTTAAACTCACTTAAATCACCGCACCAATGTGACGAAAGGAATAAAATGGAGTTTGCATCTCCTGCCCTGATGTGCTCATCAGCTGACACTCTCTGACGGTCATTTGGGGGGGCCCTGGGCTGAAGGACCCCAGACTTTGGCCAGAAGGTACCATCTTGAGCTGCGTAACTCCAGCTACCACTGCCCACAGGCCTGGCTTGGTCCTGACTGTGACGCCGACTGTAAAGCCAGGATTAAACCGTACGTGAAAAGCCCACTGCAACTGTTCTTAAAGTACATCTGTCTTCACCCAGTTTGCTGCTTGAACTGCCCTTTCCAATTGAGGTGGGTGTTCCTTCCGATGGATCACTCTCTATTTTCCATGAATGGGGAAGCAGCATCGTAATTACAAGTCCAGAAAAAGGAGGCAAAAGCTGCCCATTAAATGTCATAATCCAGCTGGCAGTACAGATCAAAAGCATTACGGCTTTCAATGCCAGCCATTACGTTTCCAAAGAAAACATTTAATTCCATCTCTTGTAAAATAATAATAAATGGTACAGTAAGATTGTGGGATAGAGGAACATATGATCCCCCCCACCCTCATTGAAATCTAATAGGGCACTTATCTGCAATACCACCCTTACTCCATTCTTAAAGCTATTACTGAATGCAGCACATACAGCAAACAAACTGCTGTCTTTGTAAGCTACTCTTAGAATCATAGAATCATAGAATAGCAGAGTTGGAAGGGGCCTACAAGGCCATCGAGTCAAACCCCCTGCTCAATGCAGGAATCCACCCTAAAGCATCCCTGACAGATGGTTGTCCAGCTGTCTCTTGAAGGCCTCTAGTGTGGGAGAGCCCACAACCTCCCTAGGTAACTGGCTCCATTGTCGTACTGCTCTAACAGTCAGGAAGTTTTTCCTGATGTCCAGCTGGAATCTGGCTTCCTTTAACTTGAGCCCGTTATTCCGTGTCCTGCAGTCTGGGAGGATCGAGAAGCGATCCTGGCCCTCCTTTGTGTGACAACCTTTTAAGTATTTGAAGAGTGCTATCATGTTGTTAGCCCTCAAACCTGAAGGCCTACTGGCCAATCACAGTCCTTGTTCCGGGGACCAATCACATGGCAGTAGCTGTGATACGTCATGTTTCAAGTTGGGGAAAGTCAGTTTTGCTGTTTGTTCTGTAACTGAAGCACAATTCGAGATTGTGTGAAGGTTTGAAGTATTTCTCAAATTAAAAGTGTACGTACATCATAAATAGAGCAACGGCACCAAAGAAAATAGTTGATTGGACACCCAAGAAAAAAAGCAGGATTGTTGTATTACGTGAATCAGGTCTTTCAACTGATATATAAACATTTGAATTTCTTGAAACAGAACTTTTTCTATAAGCATGCAAAGTTGCAAAACATGAAAATTTCAAAAAGTGTCCACAATTTTGGCCACCACTGCAATTATCTGAGAGGGTGGGGAGATCGTTTTTTCTCCCTAATGTGCATGCCAGCAAATGTTCTTAGGATATGACCTCCAAATTCCACCCAGGTATCTCTAGGTTGCTGTCTTCTAAAGAAAAACTTCCATACAAATCTGAAGCCTCCTGCTTTCGTGAAGCATCCAAAGAATATCAAGAGAAGCCAAATGGCAACCAGATTATTAGCCTTATGAACAGAATAGAACTCCAACCACACACACACCAAAAAAACCAGGTAAATTCACACAGTCTTCATCCCAATCCTGCATTGGCTTTTGCATTCATCATGCAATAGAAATGAAATGCGATCTGTCCATCTGAGGTGCTCCAATGAACAATGAACACGCAAGAACTGGCTCTCATGGGTAGCCTCTATTTTACAGTTTCTCCAGCAAACACTAGCTGTCAATTTGCACGTTAGAAACCTCAAACACACCACCATGAAAGCTTATCCAGGGATACATACGCACGCCCAGACTCAAGGCAGTCCCATCATCCCCTGTTTTTTGGCGGTGCTTAAACCTGCAAAATTTGGAACTTCCAAAACTCCAAGTGAGCGCAGGAAGGACTTCTCCCCTGAGTCAAAGCCACACACACACAACATCCCTGCGAGGTGGGCAGGGGAGGAGGGAGGGAAGGCAGGCAGGCAGGCATGCAGCTGGCATTTCTGGGGGCATAAGGAAGTGAGCCAAGGATAAGCCAGTAATGCATATAAAATGGAATAAATCAATAAATAAACAAAGGAGGGGTGGAATTAAAAGCAGCAGTGTTGCTCAATAAACAGCAAGAAGATTTTTTTAAAAAAGGCTATATCTGTCTTTTACCAGCAATAGGGGGACGTGCCCGGGGGAGGGGGAAGCAGCTGCCAGTTCAACTCAAGACAGCCATTGCTTCACCACGAGAGCTCTAAGAAGTAAACGCTCACTTCGACTCATAATAGGCATTGCTCCACCGTTTTACTCTCTTTGGAAGGCTCTAATGGCCTTCCAGTGCAGGAGAGAGTGGGGGCACGTCCACAATGAGATGCCCTAGGGGAGCTCATCCCCTTGCACCACATCTTTTCAGTTGTTCCCCAAAGTTAGGGTGGGTAGCAGTGCTGTGTTTCTATCTCTTATTCTTGGCTTAGTATATGATTTCAGGTTGTGTTTGTGCATTTGGTGGGGCTACTGTGTTAAAAAACACTGGGAAAAGTCCGTTCAGATGAAGAAAGAGAAGTTTCCCAGAATCCCAAGTTACCCCTTTTGCCTATGCCCTCCTCTAACTTTGGGATCATGTGATCATGACCAGGAGCTGACTCTGCCCCTCAGCCCTTTGAAAAAGGTATTTTTCCCGCCGATTTTTTAAAAAATTCTAGCGCGCGACCCGCATGACGCAGAGAGGTGAGAGTAGTCTCAAAATGACCCCCATCCATGACTCTCTGTGCACAAGAATTTTCAGAATGATAGCTTAAAAACCAACCCAGTTATGCCCGAGTCTTTCCCGCAATGCAATCCTATGGGCGAAAAGCCGAAAACGCCGTTTGAGCCGCGCGGTTGACCCGATTTTCAAAAAAATATAGCACGCGACCCGCACGACGCAGAGAGGTGAGAGTGGTCTCAAAATGACCCCCATCCACGACTCTCTGAGCACAAGAATTTCCAGAACGATAGCTTCAAAAAGAATGTAGTTATCCGCGATTATTTGCCGCAATGCAATCCTATGGCGAAATGTTTTCAAGATGGCGATCGGAGCGCTCCGCGGAAACCGGAGCGCTCCGAAAATGGCCGCTTCTCTTCGCCTTGCTTCTAGGGGTCCGCGGTCCTCTCCTACTCTGCCTCTGGGTAAGGCGGAGCAGGCCAATCCGCTATTGCTTCTACGCTCCTAATCGGAGCGGATCACACCCCTAGTATATAACTTATATTATTTATTTATTTATTATTTATTTATTACATTTTTATACCGCCCAATAGCCGAAGCTCTCTGGGCGGTTCACAAAAATTAAAACCACAGTAAAACACCCAACAGTTTAAAACACAATTACGAAATACAGTATAAAAAGCGCAACCAGGATAAAACCACACAGCAAAGTTGATATAGGATTAAAATACAGAGTTAAAACAGTAAAATTTAAATTTAAGTTAAAATTAAGTGTTAAAATACTGAGTGAATAAAAAGGTCTTCAGCTGGCGACGAAAGCAGTACAGTGTAGGCGCCAAGCGGACCTCTCTGGGGAGCTCGTTCCACAACCGGGGTGCCACAGCGGAGAAAGCCCTCCTCCTAGTAGCCACCTGCCTTCTCTCTTCTTCCTTCTCTCTTCGGCATCTTTACTAATGGCTGAAAAATCAAAACTATGTTTGGTTGAGCCCATGTGTGCCAATAAAATACATCCCCCAGGGGATCGGCTCTGTTCCCTGACCAAGACCTTTATTAAAAGGGTCACATTTAAGCAACCTCAAGGCCAGCCATGGCTTGAAAGGCAAGCTGCTACCTGTAAACCCGCAAGGATCTCTGGCTGGTTGCGAATTTCAGATGTAAAACTGCAAGCAATCATCTCTCACTTGGGACCCATAAAACAACGCAGGATCAAGACTGCTGTGATCAACGGGGCATAAATCACACCTTTCCACCCACCCCATCTCAAAGGGAAGGGGAAAGGGAGCTACCTCCAGGACCTTTCATAAGCCGGTCTGGGATCATTTGTACCCATTCCTGCCTGTATATCTAGTCAATTAGAACTTCATCAGAAATCAATTTGCGAAGCTCGGCTGAGATGTACCCATAGATCAGCCCAGGCCAACCAATTATTACACTAATGGAATATTCCATTGATTAATTGAATATCTACATCTTGAAATGTAAGCTTGATGGAATCATCAGCAGTTAGTTACTAGGCTTGAGTGATAGCCATACCCCACAGGATAAGGCTGAAGCCAACAACAGTGTCACTGTGGCAGAGTCTGTTCCATTATTAAAGCAAGGGAGGCTGGTGCAGAGATAAACACTTCTAATATTTGATATGCGTGCTCAGCAGAGGCTGGTGACTCCGACGTGAGTGGGGCTGAATTCACTCTGGGTTTGTCAGAACTCTAAAGGAGCTATCCAAGGTGCTGGACATACCTTGGGAATTGGGTTCATCGCCTTAGACAGCTCCTTTAGAGTTCTGACTGAATCCCAGAAGGGATTCACAGCCCCACTCACATCAGAGACACCAGCCTCCCCTGCTTGTGCTTCTAAGAGTTTCCAGGGGAGCTCTGCCAGGGTTAGGCTTCCTTGAGAGAAGGGAACACTGAAGACTTACATGGTTCATTTCTTGACTATGAGAAGGGCACCAGAATGGTACTTTTATGGATGTTTTTGCATTTCAGTATGATTTACTGGAGCTTACTAAAAAAATACCTTCTTCAAATCTGCACTTACAGGGCTGCGGGGAGATGGCAGCATGCTGACCTGCTAATAGCTATGTGTGAATCCACCTGAGAAGGGGGGAGAGAGAGTTAGACTTTGCATAAGTATATGAATCATTTAAAAATGAGATGCATGCCTCCCAGTGCTAATACACTTTTATTATTCTTTCAGCCCTTTTAAATGTCATGCCCAAATTAGCCCATGGGAATTCCTTTGGCGAGTGAATACCACAGGATTATTGTGGATCAAAGTAAATAAAATAATTACTAAATGGAGGAAGAGGAGGAGGAGGAGGAGGAGGAGGAGACTGCTTTGAATTGTTCATTATAACCTGCCTCTTCATTACCAAAGCTTTCAAGATGTGCAACAAGTAGTGGTAGCTCTTGGCAACTTAAACTTAATGTGATTCATTCTTTTCTCTCCACTGCGCTCAACAGAAAGTGCTACAGATTGAACCTGTGAAGGCTCCCTCGCAGACCATTTCCATCTGCTGCCACTTATATTACTGGTGATGTTCCCTCCATCTGTGTATTTGTGGGGCCTCAGAAATTGAGGATCTGCCTCATTATTTGCTCCTCTGTTCTTTATACTCTGAACCAAGAACCAAATTTTTGGAATCTATTCTGCATCAACTACACTTCAATACCACTTCAGAAAAGATTTTCTATCTCCTGACACTGACTCTAGGGTGACACACAAAGTATCTCTTTTTGCCCTGGCAGCAATGAAAATTCAGGCAAGATTTATTACTGAGATTGCAATTGACTGTGCTGGAGATGCTATTATTTAACTACAAATTTTATATTCAAATTATGCTTTTAATTGTATTGAATTTTATCCTTTTATTATGTATGATCCGTTTGTGATTATATGTAGTATTTTTATATTGTTGTTTCTTCATAGTGTATCTGTTCTGTATGTGAATGGCCTATGGCCTAAGCATTAATAAATCACTACTACTACTGGTGATGTTAGAGGAGAGAAGCAGCACTATCTGAAAGCATTCCCACCACAGGCCCATGGGTGTTCAGTAGTTGAACCACCTTCATCGCTTCAGAGTTACCATCAGGTAGGGATTTATGAGAAAGGTTTTGTTTGGTTTTATTAAAACATTTGCATCCTGCCCTGTATCACTGGGATCTCAGGGCAGCATACAGAGAAAATCAGAACAATGTAAAACAAATATACACAGCTAAAAATGTGTTAAATCGTGAACAAATTAAAACCAGTAGAAAATTTTCAAAAGCAATAGAAACAATTAAAACGGTGTGCAACCACGGAAGATTCAGCCCTCAAAGGCCTTGATAAAAAGGCATGTTTTAACTTGGCGCTGAAATGAAGCCAGCGTCAGTGCCAGTCAGGCCTCCAAGGGGAGGGTATTCCACAACCGGGGTGCCACCACAGAGAAGGCCTTCTCCCATGTCCCATCATAATGTATTCTCATGTTGATGGGGCAAGAGGGCTCCTCCAACTGATCTCAAATCTTGGGCAGACATATGTAGGGAGAGGTGTTCCCTCAAGCCCCTCCCTCCCTCTCTCTGCTGTTGGAAAAAGAGGTCTGCAAACACCAACCATCCTTCTGGGAGCTTAGGATTGTTCTCTTATTTTATTATACTTGTTTATTCATCCATTCTAAGCATTTTTGTAGCACCTCCAATCTCATTCCCAGGGTGGATTACGAAAAGAATAAACAATTAAAAAATAAATACAGAGAGGGGGAGAGGGAGAGAGAGGAGGAGGAGGAGGAGGAGGAGGAGGAGGAGGAGGAGGAGGAGGAGGAGGAGGAGAAGAAGAAGAAGAAGAAGAAGAAGAAGAAGAAGAAGAAGAAGAAGAAGAAGAAGAAGAAGAAGAAGAAGAAGCAGCTACAACATTTATAAAAGCAGCATTAAGAAGTCTGTAGGATTAAAACAACATCTAATAAAAGCATGGGGACAAAATAATAATAATAATCACTACTTTAAAATTGTCTGGTGCTGAAAGAGCAATAAAGTAGCCACCAGTTTAGCATTTGGTTTTTCCTCCCTCCTCCTGTCCTTGGCTCCTAACATCTCCATTCCACACACCACCACACGTTGTCTCCCGGGCCAGGCCCCAGACTCAGGTAATGGTCCCTTGAAGGAAGAGCAGATGAAAAAGCCAGCGACTGGATTTCCCAGGTCTGTAAAATTGTGACAACTGTCCACGGTGACCAGTCATGAGTGACTAGCAGAGGGAAATTTGCGCCGAATAATCTGGGAGACAGCTGTAGTATTGTTTCAGCGGTCACAGCGGGTAGCGTTGGATGAACTCCCCCCGGCCTGATTCTTAATGGGTACGATTAAAACAAATTAATTTGTCAAGCGTCCAATGCGCTCATAATTAAATTGTTTTAAAATTTAGGCCATTTAAGAATCAAGTCCTTGTCGCACCCCATATAATGTTGTCAGGAGCGGAATGGGGACTAGAAGCCTTCGGGATGCCTGTCCCTGCTGCAAATCCCCTTTCTTTCCCCAATGCTTAACCAATAGAAGAAGAGGCACTGGGAAGGGCTTGAAATGACCATGTTTAGCAGCATCCTGGCTGACCAGGAACCATGGGAAATATACTCCCCATGGCACCTCAAGCAGAACGCAGCAGCTAGGGTGCTCATGGGGACCCCTAGCTTAAGGTGACCCTATGGAAAGGAGGACAGGGCTCCTGTATCTTTAACAGTTGTACAGAAAAGGGAATTTCAGCAGGTGCCATCTGTATGCATGCAGCACCTGGTGAAATTCCCTCTTCATCACAACAGTTAAAGATGCAGGAGCTCTACCCTCTTTTGTATGTGGTCACACTAGACAGGGCTCCTGCAGTTGTTGTGATGAAGAGGGAATTACACCAGGAACTGCATGTATACAAATGACACCTGCTGAAATTTCCTTTTCAGTACAACTGTTAAAGATACAGGAGCCCTGTCCTCCTTTTCATATGGTCACCCTAGTTAGAGCAGTATGACAATGGAACCAATGACTTAGGGAGATCTTGGGCTCTCCCACACTAGAGGCCTTCAAGAGGCAGCTGGACAGCCATCAGTCAGGGATGCTTTAGGGTGGATTCCTGCATCGAGCATGGGGTTAGACTCGATGGCTTTAAAGGCTCCTTCCAACTCTATTATTCTATGATAAATTGGGTATTATTAATACATAAAACACTATACAACACATTGTTATACAACACAATCATTTTACACAATTAAACCATTGTTAAAAGAACTACACTGGCTGCCTGTTAGCTACCGAGCCATGTACAAGGTCATACTATTATCTTACAAAGCCCTAAACAACTTGGGACCAGGATACCTAGCAGACCACCTTCTCTTATATACACCCAGGCGACATTTGTGATCTTCAGAGGAGGCCCTGTGCATCATCCCAACATGAAGGGAATGTCGCCATGAAGAACCTTGACAGTAGGCCTTCTCTGTAGCAGTACCCACCCTCTGGAAAACCCTCCCTTGTGCGGTTCGGGAGGCGAAAAACGTAATCACTTTTAAACGCCTCCTTAAAACATATCTTTTAAAACAAACCTTCCCTGGACTGTAACTTATTCCGGTTTTATGTGATTTAAAAGTTTTAAATTGGATTTTATGGTTATTGTTGTAAACTGCCCAGAGAGCCTAGGCTCTTAGGCAGTATAAATATGTTCATCATCATCATCATCATCTAAAGTGCATAGTGTTCCTATGATTCCTGACAAAGTTTCCACCAGAAGTCCTCCCAAACCTACTCAGTGTGTACCAGGAAATCTTACACATGGGGAAGAGAGGAGTAGCATTAGGAAAGGCTGTCGTTCACTCCATCGCTAGCGGCCTTTCACCTGTACTGTGAACATGGTTCATACCGGCAACTCAAATGCTGGTTTGGACTTCCTCTTGAGCAGGACTTCACTCTTACAGTCTCTATGCATGTCTCCTTAGACCACCAAAACCACGCAGTGCCACTCTTCTCCCCTATGAACATACGTTGGATGGTCATGAGAGTTTGGGGCTTTTTAACTTAGCAAAAAAGATGTGGGGGGACTCGATAGAGACTTATAAAAATCTACATGGTGTGGAGACGGAGAAGTTGTGCTCCCTCTCTCATGGCCTTCCCCCCTCTACAAGTCTTGGACATAAGAACATAAGAAGAGCCCTGCTGGATCGGAGCAAGGGTCCATCTAGTCCAGCACTCTGTTCTCACAGTGGCCAACCAGCCATTGGCCAGGGATGAACAAGCAGGACATGGTGCAACAGCACCCTCCTGCCCATGTTCCCCAGCAACTGGTGCACACAGGCTTACTGCCTTGGATACTGGAGGTAGCACATAGCCATCAGGGCTAGTAGCCTTCTCCTCCAGGAATGTAACTAAACCCCTTTTAAAGCCATCCAAAATAGTGACCAAACTAGTGAATTTGATAATTTAACTATGAGCTGTGTGAAGAAGAGCTTCCTTTTATTCGTTCTGAATCTCCTGCCAGTCAGCTTCATGGGATGACCCCATTGGGTTCTAGTGTTATGGGCGAGGGAGAAAAATCTCTCCCTCTCCACGTTCTTCACACTATGCATAATTTTGTATACCTCCATCATGTCTCCTCTTAGCCTCCTTTTTTCCAAGCTAAACAATCCCAGCTGTTGTAACCTTCTCTCATAGGGGAGATGTTCCAGTGGTATTATTCACCCTGGTGGCTTTGGCACCATTTCTCTCCCTCCCCACAGCTAATACTTCGTCCTCCTTCAGTCATTCTCCTTACCTTGCTGCTTCTACCTGCATTGGTCACATCAGTGACCCCCAACTTATCAGGGAACAGAAAAGAGAGGGGGGAGTGACAGAAAGAGAGAGAAAAGGGATGACCCTGCCCTGATGGCCAACCCACTGCTCGGATTAGTCCTGGCTGCTGCTGGCTTTCAGGACCCAACAGATTACCCCCAAGGGAATGAAGCCCTTGATAGGGAAAAAAAAAAGTCTGGTGATTTGATGGCATCAATAACACCAAGTGAAGGCAAGTGAGAGTATGGGCATGTGAAGGCATTATAAATAAAATAAATAATAAATAATAATTGAGAGCCAGTGTGGTGTAGTGGTTAGAGAGCTGGGATGAGACTCAGGAGGTCTGGGTCTTAGTCCCCGCTCAGTCATGAAGCTCACTGGGGGGGGGGATCCGCACGTCGCTTCCAGAGCGCTTCTACGCGACCCCAGTTCACCCCGAAAACGATAGTCTGACTTCCCTGTAAAAGAAACGAGGAAGAGCCGTCCATGCCGCTGCCGCTGCCGGCAAGGAGAGCTCTCCGCCGGCGAGGAGAGCTCGGCAAAAGAAGGTTGAGCCCACGCCACGCGCACGCCCTCCGCCGCCGTGGGCTCCAAAACCACCAAAGTCACTCCTACACCTGCGGAAGCAGCGACGCAAGCAGCCACTTCTCGTTCACTCGCTTTGGGGGGGGGGCGTTTTTGTTTTGTTTTTATTTCTTCGCTTCGGGCCCGTCCCCAGCCGGGACAGCTTCGGGCTCCCACAGCAGCTCTCTACCCCGCCTTCTTTTGCCGAGCTCTCCTCGCCGGCGGAGAGCTCCCCTCAGCGGCGGCGGCGGCGGCAGCATGGACAGCTCTTCCTCATTTCTTTTACAGGGAAGTCAGACTATCATTTTCGGGGTGAACTGGGGTCACATAGAAGCGCTCTGGGAACGACGTGCGGATCCCCTCTGGGTGACTTTGAGCCAGGTCTAACTCTCCACCTAACCTACCTCATAGGGTTGTTGTGGGGATATAGTGGTGGTGGAGGGGAGGATAACTGTGTTATCTGCTTGGGTTCCTTGCAAGAGAAAAAAGCTGGGATACAAATGTAATCATAATAAATAGTAAATAATAATGAATACATACGCTGACATTGTCATAAGGAGTGATGAAAAACTGCCAAAAAGGAGAGAAGAGAGAGAGGGAGGAAGATTTTTGTTCACACTGCTGAAAATGTGTAGTTTTATTGTTCTGCTCCAGGAGATTTATAACATTTATAATGCTTTGTAACAATAGAATTCATCTTCCAATATCCAGTACTCTGGTGGGGAGGCAATGCTATGCCCTTTGAGGCCACTTGGAACGTTCCCTTGCTTTCTCCTTTTCTGCCCTCTTTTCACCTCCTCTCTCTTTCTTTCCTCTTCTCTTTTTCAGACTGATAAAAAATAAACCACGTGGGAGAAAAGGAGGAAAAGAGAGAGAGAGGAAAAAAACAAAAACAAGCATTGATGGAACAGCTCGAAGGAGTAGCAAGTAGAGAACACGCCTCTCCCTCATGCTGAGAGGTCTGACCTTTCAGCAGCGGTTCCAGAAACCACAGGCAACAGACCTTCACTGGAATCACCAGCTGAAATAAAAGTCAGAGATTTCTCCCATTTGCTGCGTTGGTCTCTCAGCAGGACTGCTGTTGTTGTTTTTAACTCTTCAGCGCTCCCAGCTCTGGACAACATAATGCTTCTTTCCCCCAAGTTCACTTCACCTGCTGAGCAAGGCTAGTGATGGTTGATGTGTGCCTAGGGACATTGGAGGACTCTGTTTTGGTGTTGGAACTCAGCTCGTGGATCCCTGAGCTGGTTTGATTCAGAGCATGCTAAATTGGGCCAACTCACAGTCATTCTTAGAACCAAGGAATAATATCATAGAATAGTAAGAGTTGGAAGGGGCCTCTAAGGCCATCGAGTCCAACCCCCTGCTCAATGCAAGAATCCACCTTAAAGCATCCCTGACAGATGGCTGTCCATCTTCCTCTTGAAGGCCTCTAGTGTGGGAGAGCCCACAACCTCCCTAGGTCATTGGCTCCATTGCCATACTGCTCTAACAGCCAGGAAGTTGGGTTTTTTTCTGATGTCCAGCTGGAATCTGTCTTCTTGTAACTTATTCCATGCCCTGCATTCTGGGATGATCAAGAAGAGATCCTGGCCCTCCTCTGTGTTATATTTGAAGAGTGCTATCATGTCTCCCCTCAATCTTCTCTTCTCCAGGCTAAACATACCCAGTTCTTTCTTCTTTGGTATGAATTCTGATTTGTGTAAATGCGGGTTAGCACAAATTCATGGCTGGAAACATTTATAGAAATTGCAATTTGTGCACACTCGTGGCTGTAAAAACTGCAACTTGGGGCATGTCTACACCAGCCATTTATCCCAGGATAGTCCCAGTATCAACCCTGCGCATGGAAATGACACACAGGGGATCCCAGGAGCAGGCAGGAAGGATCACTCCATTTTCCTGGAATAATGCTTAGGTGTAGAAAGGGCCTTGGACAAAACTGCAGGTGTACTTGGCCCTTTACGCCTGCATTCTTATGCAAATCATGCTATTTATGGTCATGATTTTGCACAAATCCCGATTGCCATAAATATTCCCAGTCTCGAATTTGTACAAATCACAGCTCGTGGACAACATGGAAACATCATTTTAAATTCTGTTTTCAGAAATGCCCAAGCAGCACTAAAGGGGTGCTAATGTGGAAGCATGTACAGAACTGAATAGAGAAAAACCCCGGTTAAATCTCCAGCTGAAAAAGAACTTCAAGTGATAGAATAGGAAAGTTCTTAGCATGAGACTTGAGAGAGAGAGAGGCTGCTAATTAGAGTAAGACTCTACTGGGTGTGACGGACCAATGGTCCAATTTTGTATAAAGCAGCTTTATATATTCTGAAACTGACAGCTAGAATTTCAGGATCAAAAACGCCATCACTTTTTTTAAAAAAAAAATGCAAGCAGAATGATGGGAAGGAAATCAATAATACTGGTTTTGTTTTCCTCGTTTGGCTATGAAAGAAGAGGTCAAGCATTTCTCCTCCAACCACCCCTTCCATTTCTTTCCCACCTCATCACCACAGTAAGGTCCTATAAGATTGTCCCCAAGGAGTGTCCAGTTCACTTTTCATCCTACGATTGCCAATAAACATAGCTTCACTCTCGTTTTATTTTACCAAAAAAAACAGCACAACATCATTGATTTTAAAATAAAAATCTCTAGCCCTTCCGAAGGAGCATTTTTCAGAAAGGGTAAAACTGATGATGTGGCATTATTTTCCCATTATCCTCTTTGTAACCTTGCATTGAAACAGTGGAGCGACTCTCTCTCTCTCTCTCTCTCTCTCTCTCTCTCTCTGTGTTTTTCTTGCTGAAGCTCTCCCACCCCCCTCCACTCTGTGTTCATTGCACTTTGGAAACTCATATGCATTTTCTTGGGGGGAGATTTATTATTTTCAGGGTAGGTATTGAAAAAGAGGATATGGACCACTACGAATGCCCATCTCAGTGCTGAATTGGGCCTTTGGATGGAGCTTCTGCCCCAAAGAGATGCAACAATGACAGAGCCGGTGTAAGGGGTAGGTGTAAAGGCTAGACATTTTCTGAGGACCCTCACCCCACCATGGGCTCAATGACAAGAGTCTCCTGGAGTTGGTCCTCCTCTTCATCACTGCTACCTGCTTGTTCACCTGCCTCTCACTCTGGTCCAGCAATGATGGTGGTGAGATGGGGAGCAGTAGGTGCCATGAGTGGTAGCAATGATAGCAAAGAGGAAGGGGGCAACTGCAGCTGATGGCAATGGGGAGGTAGACGTATTGTGGGAAGCAGCCTATTGAGGGTGTCTTGCCCAAAGGCCCTCCGAAACCTAGAGCTGGTGCTAAACCGTGCCATGTGTTAGCGTGACCATATGAAAAGGAGGACAGGGCTCCTGTATCTTTAACAGTTGCAGAGAAAGGGGAATTTTGGCAGGCGCCATTTGTATGCATGTCACACCTGGTGAAATTCCCTCTTCATCACAACAGTTAAAACTGCAGGAGCCCTGCCTAATGTGACCAGATACAAAAGAGGGCTGGACTCCTGCAGCTTTAACTTTTGTGATGAAGAGGGGCTTTCACCAGGTGCTGCATGCATAACAATGACACCTGCTGAAATTTCCTTTTCTAGACAACTGTTAAAGATACAGGAGCCCTATCCTCTTTTCCATATGGTCACCCTACCGTACGTGTGCTGTGATTCCACACAGCCAAATATGAAAATGTACAGAATTGGGTACTGGCCAATTCAGCTTCCTTCAAATCTGAGTTTTCACATTAACAAATAAAGCAAGTTTCTAGCCCATACAACTGCAAAGCTAGACTTCTGTCAAGAGCACCTGGTGCCCTGACCTCAGGCCTGATACTGAAATCTTGTGTCACGAAAGACAATGTGACAACTTCAATCAATTAACCAAAAAAAAAAAAAAACATTCAGGTGGACATGTTCAGGGTTGAATGCCGTCTCCAGCCCCGCACTGGAGACGGCAGCCCTGCATTTCAGTTTCTGCCCTTCTTTTAAATGGAACCATCACCCTCTGGGTACTCCTGAAGCCTACTTCATTCATGAATTTACTCCCTGACAGCCCATATCTGTATGATCAATATGTTTGTTTATTAGCAGCAGCAGCAGCAGCTGTGTTTTAGCAAATCTGGTGGGCTCTGGTAAAAAGCACTGGACATTAACCACAAAACAGCACTCAAGACTTTGGAGTCGGGGGAGAAACTCACGTTGGCAAGTGGGAATCGGGATGGATAATGTTTCATGTTAATAAGGCTTTAATTGAAATCACTGGTTGGGAATGGACCACTCATCTCAGGGAAGTCGGCTTTGATGGCTTCCAGCTCAGCCCCTCCTCAGAAGAGCCCATTAACTTAGAGGATAATATGTGTGATGAGCAAAGAGAGGCCAGAAATAATAATGACAAGACAGAGGTGCTTAAGGTCGTCAGAGGAGCGGTTGTAGCAGAGTGGTAGATCGCATGCTCTGTGCAGAGGAGATCGCCCGTTCAGCCCCCTTGGCATCTTCAGTTCAATGGTCAGGTAGGAAGTGATGGGAAAGACCACTTCTCTATTGTCAAAGGAAACGATACTGGATGAGGTGAACTTGGGGCCTGTCTACACAGAGTCTTCGGGGCACCTGGAGTGCACCTGCGGTGCGCCCCTAAATTGATGATGTAGACAGTACCTTAAGCGTTCCAAGAAGAGGTGGAGGAGGAGGAAGAGGAGGAGGCTGCCCCGCATCGCCCCGGGTGAAGAGTTGCCAGGCCCGGCAGCTTCGCCGGGGAATCGGCTGCATCCTTGGCGCTGCCCACCTGCCCTCCGGCCTCCTGTTGCCGGCGAAAGAGCCACCCGGGTCATAGAGCTCGGCGGAAGAAGGCGGCAGCTTATTCCGCCGAGCTCTCCGACCTGGGGTGGGCCTGGGTGGCTCTTTCGACGGCAACAGGAGGCCGGCGGGCAGGTGGGCGGCGCCAAGGATGCAGCCGATTCCCCGGCAAAGCTGCCGGGCCCGGCAACACTTCACCCCGTCCCCGCGAGGGGCGATGCGGGGCCGCCGTCTCCTCTTCCTCCTCCGCCTCTTCTTGGAACGCTTAAGGTACTGTCTACATCATCGATTTCGGGGGGCGCTGCAGGCGCACTCCAGGCGCCCTGAAGACTCTGTGTAGACAGGCCCCAATAGTCTGATCTGATTTAAGGCAGCTCCATATGCCCAGTAGTTATGAGCATGATTAAAGGATGCATTGAGAGAAGTGAATGCAACCCATAGTTTTAAGGAACAGAGGCTAGTGCGGCACCCCCCCCCCCCAAAAAAAAAACCCTTCCACGTTTTCCCCAACTATTCTCATTCAATTTGATAGACAAGAAATAGTTTTTGAAAAGGACTTCAAAAGAGAAGAAATTTTGGGAGAAATTCCCATAGATTAACATGCGCATAATACAGAGCTCCAAAACAAACAAAACTCCAGAAACACACCCCCACACACATACATATATATACACACAGCTTAGTCATATAATTGTTTCAAATATTTCTGTACTACCTGTCATGTAAAACAAAAGAATGTAAGAAGAACCATGCTCCATTTAGTCTACCTCCTGTTAACACGGTGACCAACCAGTTGCCAAACAGGAACCCACAAGCAGGGCATGGGTGCAATAGCACCTTCCCTCCCATGTTCCCCAACAACTGGTGATTATAAGACATATACCATCTGATACTGGAGGTAGCGCATAGCCATCAGGACTAGAAGCCATTGATAGCCTTCTCCTCCAGGAATTTATCCACCCTCCTTTTAAAGCCATCCAAATTGGTGGCCATCACCACCTCTTATGGTAGTGAATCCCATAATTTAACTACGCACTGTGTGAAGAAGTTCTTCCTTTTATCTGTCCTGAATCTCCCACTAATCAGCTTCATGGGATGACCCCCATTGGGTTCCAGTATTATGAGAAAGGGAGAAAAATATCCCCTATCTGCATTTTCCACACCATACGTAATTCTGTACACACAAAGTTTTGATTTCTGAATTCTTTTGTTTGCCTTACTTATGAGATGGCTAAGAGACAGCCTTAATGCACCATCTTCTCTTTGGCAGCCAATAGCCCCCTTAGCTTCCCACACTCCAATTAAAGGCCAGGTGAAGACATCATGAGCTTATTCCTCCCATAGGGCTTTCTCACATCCAAGCCCCAGTAGCCCTGCTTTCAGCTTGCTTCTAGTCAAAGTACCACAGTATCTGACCTAGCTACACATATACTTATTCCTCCTGCTCTGGCCTATGTAACTGCCAGGAAGCCAGTCTGACCCAAAGGATAGGACTTAACATTGAGACAACATCCGCTTCTTCAGGGTTCCTCATTAATGGCATATAGGTCCACCACCACCTATCCAAGTTGGAACCCCCTACTGATGCAGGCAAAGATTGCAGGAAGTCCCAAGAGGTGGCTAAAGGAGACCCCAGTGGCTACTAGGGACAAGTTATCATTGGTGCCCAGTCCTACGTGTCTGGTGCCTATCTTATGCAGGCAATTTTATGAAGAAGTCAAACCTTTTAATACTAGGTTGGAACGTACCATTTCAGATAGTGAATGGGTGGTCACATTTTTCTTTTTTTAAGTTCCTCATACACAACACTCACACATGTATGCATAAGCACATGTGCGCTATGGAGGCTGAAACCTAGCACAGCAAGGAGAGAACTAGTTCACAAGTTTCTTCCTTATGTGCTAGCTTTTTACTTGCATTATTAATTCCCTTTTGCACTGTGAAGTATTATTCAGAGATGGTATTGCCCACCTACGGTCTAAACGAGAAGCCATCTGGGCTGAAGTGAAGAAGGTGTCAGCGGCGCTGGATGGGAGAGAGACCCCCTCCCCCCCTGACAGAAAGAGGGCAAGTGGGGGGCTTAATAAATAAATAAAATATAAAGTGACAATAAATCTCTGTCTCGAGCCTCTTATTGAAGCGTCCCATTTATTCAGTCGTGAAGGTTGCTGCTCCTACCCGAAAGAGAGAGAGAGAGAGAAGGCTCCGTCGCGCCCACTGATGACAATCCCAGACGGAGAGAAGGCTCTTGCCCACTGCCCTAACAGTCAGGAGGAAGCCAGATGGGTTTCTGAGCATTCTCTGTTGTTACAAGAAGCTCCAGCTCCGGAAAAGTAAAGCAAAACAAAACAAAGATAAGCAAGGCAAAGTAAAGTAAAGCAAAGCAAAGTAAACTTGAGATGAAGCGGTGAAAGAATTAGTGTGGAGAGGAGCAGAGGAACAGAGGATCTCTCTCTATATATAAAAGCCCAGAGGCCTCCTCCAAGCCACTTATGCAAATAGGAGAGAAAGCAGAGGTAGTGGATTGGCCAGTGGATGTCACAATGACGTTGCCAACCAGTAGACCAATCCACTGCCTCTGTCTTCTCTCCTATTCACATGTTTAAAAATTCTGAGCTCACAGTTCCAAGAAAAATAACTGCCATCTAGGGAAGTTCTAAGATAGAAGGCCAGAGGGCGCCTCCAAGCCACTTCTAGGTTGTGCCCTCTGGCACCATCTAGCGCCATTTCTTGGAACTGCGGCCTTCTATGAAAGTTCCAAGAAATAGTTTTTGCCCTCTGGCGCCCTCTAGGGACGTTCCTCGGAACTGCGGCCTTCCATGGAAGTTCCAAGTTCTGAAGAAAGATAACTGCCAGGAGCTTCCAGCCTAGCAGAGGGGCCAAAACCCACGAACCTCCTCACCAGACTGCTCCTCTACACCTGTCGTATGACAAGCTTTTTTGCTAGTAAGGAATAAAGAACAAAGTACTAACAGATAAGAGCAGTGGAGAGGCCAGGAGTGGGAGAGCTAAAACCTTCAGAAACTGGGTCTACCAAAATACATCCATACCAACATCCAGAAAGCAGTCATACAATTGTCAGGAAATCCCTGAATCTGTAAAAGACAGCATGACCTGGCAAAGCCCGTCATGTCCGTCTAGGAAAACCGCCATGAGTGAGAAAAGAGATGATAACAGCAGCAGCAGCAACAACACGAAGGGCAGATTCTTTCCCCTTATGCTTTTGGAGTAATGCTTCACTGCATCGATTCAACACCTTCAGGGTCCCAGTTCTGCAGAAGTACAAAACATACTTCTGTTCCAGAGCCTGGCCTTTTCCTTGCTCCAATCAGTAGAATTCAATCCCCAGAGACCCTTCCCCCACTTCTTCTCCTTCTCTCTCCCCCCCTTTTTTCTTTTTATCAATGAAGGTTCATTATGGGCTGGAGAAGTACTAACAAAACATAAGCATATCAGACCCAGGCAGGTTGTCCAGCCCCGCTTTTGTGAGTGGAAACGTTGACGTGTGTATCTTGCCTTGCAGAGGGAGGCCGGATGCAGTGGAAAGACGGTCGCGATCGAACCGCTTTGAATGAATTTATTATTCCCATTAATTACAATGTCGGCTAAAGAGGACAGATGTTCAAGGAGGCTGCAATACCAATTTATCAGAGGGCTCGGATAGAAGTCCTGAAGTCCCCCCCCAGCAGTGCTGCCGCCCTCCAAACTTGGGAGGGTGGAAGACAGAGGCTTTTTTTTTTTAATTAGAACTTGTTATTAACGGGAACCTAGTGAATTAAAAATAGCCTCTCCCCTCCCCCCCCCCCCACCGCGATGCATTAAGTTCTGGTCTCAATTAAAGAGATCAGGGACAAGTCAATGAATGGGAATTAATGAGATGAAAAGGGGGTTGCAAGACAAAGTGTAAAAAGTGTTGGCAATATCAGAGCCAAGGATGCAGACGGAGGATGCTGTTGATCATCTTTGCGAAGTGTTAATGAGAAAGTGCAGGCGAGGCTCACAACTGCTGTGCCCAAGCTGCAGATAAAAGCCCACTGGAGACACCGTCCCAATGAGAGGGAAACCTCTAGAGAGACCAACACTGAGAAAGAATCCCACCATTATTAATTTATCACCCGAGGTGCATTCTCAGCCCGCTTTCAAACTGCTGTAAGTAGGGATGTGCTCTGCTTCTCCTCGGACCGGAGAAGCAGAAGCGGATCGGGGGGCTTTGCCTCCCCTTAAGGCGGAGGCGAAGAGGATCTGGGGAGCAGTGAAGCGTTGCGGAGCGGATCGAGGTGAAGGCGGATCCTTCGCCTCGATCCGGAGCTCTGCAAAAAAAGGTAAGGGGGGGGGTTACTTGGCCCTGCTGCTGTTGCTGCCGCCCATGTGGCGATGGTGGCAGAGCCTGGTAAGGGGGAGGGGGTCTTACCTGCATTCGTCCGTGGTCCCGTGGCTGCTTCAACTGAGCCCGAGGACTCAAACAGGAAGTCCTGTCTGGTCCTGCCTCGTCTTCCTGTTTGAGTCCTCGGCCTCATTTGAAGCAGCCGTGGGTCCACAGATGGATGCAGGTAAGGGAGAGGAGGGAGGGTTTTTTTACCTGGCCCTGCTGCCGCCGCCACCCATGTGGTGACGGTGGCAGAGCCCGGTAAGGGGGGGGGTCTTACCTGCATCCGTCGCAGCCTGTCGCCACCTTCACTAGAGCCCGCGGCTCAAACAGGAAGTGTAGGCCGCAATCGGGGCCTACAGTTTCTGATTGAGCCGCAGGCTCTAGTGAAGCTGGGAGGGGATGGGACGGACACAGGTAAGGGGGAGGAGGAAGGGGGCCTGACCTGGCGCCACTCCCCTCCGCTGTGGAGCTCCGATTTGGGGCCGAAGCTCCACAGCGGAGCAGAGCGGACCCTAGGCAGATCAAGGCAGGGTGGAGTGGGCCCGATCTGCAATTTGCGGATCAGGCGCAAAGAGGATCGGGGGGTCCGTGCACATCCCTAGCTGTAAGCAAAGAACCCAGTGGTGTAGCAGAGCCAGGGTTCACAGAGACAGAGCCCTGGCACTTTTTTTTCTTAGCAGGGATGCTGACGTCATTTGCCACCCCCATCCTCAGACTGGCTTGGATGTTGGTGGGGAATGGATTTTCCCAACAGTGACATATTGTTCCCTGTTGTAATGCAAAGCATTTCCAGGTGGCTTGGTCAATTAAAGGTGTAGTCCTCTGCATGTTTAGACAGGAGGGGGGAGAGAGAGAGAGGAAAGTCCTACAACTCCCAGCATCCCTGGCTGAGGAATGCTGGGAGTTGTAGGACTTTCCTTTCCCCCCCCCCCCGTCTAAACATGCAGAGGATTATGCCCCAAGACCCATTAGCTTTACAAGTTGCTGGTGGAGATGAAAACGGACATAACTGGTTTGTTGATAGGGGTCAATGCAGTTACCTGAATTTTTGGACTCTCCTTGGGGACATGGATATGGGGACTGTCATGCTGAGCACCTGCATTTCAACATTTACCACTGGAGGAAACCAAAAATGACTCTGCCACTGGCTTAGGGTCACCAACCACTTTTAACGCCAATTGGCTGGCTGCAAGCATTCAGGAAATTCAGAGCAAATAAAGATGTTAGGGATGGTATTTCTCAAAGGCTACTGCTGAAACCGAAGACCAGCAAACATTCAAAACTCAGCCCATTGTGACCATTTTCCCCAATTACAACATTTTGAACATGGAGTGCAACATGTCAAATCCAGAACCCCAAAACTCACATTTTGAAGGTGAAATTTGGACGTCAAAAATCTGCCCTTGCATCAGCATCTCACGCTGATTGTTTCTGCAGCGATCGAAGAGGAAATCATGTCAGCCATCAACTATGGAATATAACACTGTATTCCAATATCAGTGAGGTTATGGGGCACAGGGGCAGTTTGGGGACTGCTTGGAGAGGAAGGGCCAACGTCAGCAGTATCCCATGCTCCACGATTCTTCCATCAGTGCGAACTTACACCTACACAAAAAGGTTAAGAAAAAATACATCAAGTGGAATCCAGATGCTAACTTCTCTTCTCTACTTTGCCAGAGGACAGGACTCCTACCAACTTTAACTATTTAATCACCACACAGTACCAGGGATGTAAAAGCCCCAGAAAAGGAACATTGACATGTAAAGGAACACGGGTAAAAGAACGCAGTTGTGTAAAAGCCCCAACAAAGGAACACATGACATTTGCAACTTGAGGGCTATGTAGACTGTTGGCTCTGGTCTCAATAGGGCTCTTGGTTTGCTTTGCTCCTTGGACAACTCCTTTAGAGTTCTGAATGGTTCTAATGGAAATCAAGAACAGATTCACCACCAGCCTCCAATGCATGGGGGTACTTCATTCTCCCAGGGATGGCGGAGAATTCGACATTGGTTTTGGATGAGTTCAGATTTCTAGGAAACTGGCTTGTGGATTCTTCAGCACAGACTCCACAGACTTGCAGATTGGTTTTTCTTTTCTTTTTTAATGTGAGATTTGCGCAAATTCGCAATGCTAATGCACATTACTGTGCATTAATGCTAATGTGCATTATTGGTTCTGTGCACTTCTGCTCATGTCCACTTGCACAATCGGAATGAAATTCTAAAGCATCCTTAAAAAAAATTAAATTCTGTCAATAAGAAGATGACAAAATGAAAGACGCCTAACAATCTGTGAAGCACAGATGGAATGGGTTTAACAAAAGCTATACATCCCTATTGTCCTCCTACACACAAATGAATGGGCACCATGCCACTGAAAACACAGAACCCGCATTTCATTCACTTAACAACCAGACGAACTATCACAGCACAGGTTGATTTACAAACATATAGCATGACAGCAAATGCTGTTGGAATTCCTGTCACTGGTGGAATAGTTATACCCAGACATTCTGTGGTGAGTTCATTCCTGTTTTCATTCTGTGTTCATGTAGGATGGTAGAAGTGGAGGCCGGAGCTTCTGATTTCAGTGGGTCTTTGAATCCACTATGGGTTTCAGTCAGAAACAGCCCAAACTCTACGGAAGCTATCCAAAGTGTTGAACCTTATTCCCCCAAATAGGTTCAGTGCATTGGATAGCTCCTTTAGAGTTTTAATAGTTCAGCTCGGAATGGATTCACAGCTCCACTAAATTTAGAACCACCTCTACTGGATGGTGCCTACTTCCTCCACCTCTGGTATACATGTCATAACTGATCAGCCTATGGTCTCATAATCATCTATTGATGCAACCGTTCCTGTCCTCTGTTGGGTGCATTTTCATTGGTCCACAAATCACTTTGCTAGCTCTGGAATGTACAGTCTTTGACCACAGGTTGCATCCAAGTCCATGTTCAGTCCAAAAGGTGTAAACTGGGCAAATCCTCATCAAAATTGAACTGAAACTAATTTCTCATACATCCCTGCAGGCCACCTCCTCACTTATTCACTCATCCTCGGGGAATTAAGAGCATTAAAACTATACTTTCTGAAAGTCTGAATTCAAAGAATGTGTCTTTACACCCTTTCAAAAGGCCAAGAGATTGGAGGCCAATCATAGTTCTAGAAGGAGAACATCCCACAGTTTGGGAGCGACACAGAAGAAAGCTCTTTCATGTGCACCCCAAAAATGCCCCCCTGTAGATAAGGGTGCCCTCAAGAGGGCCTCTCCTGAAGATCCTAAAAACTGGATAGGTTCATAAAGAAACAGCCGCTTCCTTAGACAGTCAGGTCAAAAACTGCTTAGATCTTTAAAGACGTAACACCAGCACCTCGGACTGAACACAGAAAGCAATTGGCAAGAAGTGTCTTTCAGAACAGGTGCAATACGGTCAAAATAGTATGCACTGATTGCAGCCTAGTTGCTGCATTTTGCACCAGTTGAAGCTTCTAAACATTCTGCAGGGGTAGCTCCACGCAGATGGTGTTGCTTTAAGGAAAAGTGAGGAAGGGGTTTACCGTGTGTGTTTATGATACCACAAGATGTAGTGATGGCCACCAATCTGGATGGCTTCAAAAGGGGGTTGGATAAATTCCTGGAGGCAAAGGCTACCCATGGCTACTAGCCTTGATGGTTGTGTGCTATCTCCAGTATTCGAGGCAATAAGCCTTTGTGCACCAGTTACTGGGGAACATGGGTGGGAGGGTGGTGTTGCACCATGTCTTGCTTGACAGCTGGTTGGCCACTGTGTGAACAGAGTGCTGGACTAGATGGACCCTTGGTATGATCCAGCAGGGCTCTTCTGATGTTCTTAAAATCAATTCTCTGGAAAGGTCTGGTGTGATTCAACCCTCTCTTCCCCGCCCCGCCCCCCAACAGTCCCCAAAACATTACGTGCAAAGTACTTGCTACAACTGATACCATAAAACCTCTGTATTATTATTTTTAAGACTCAGATCACCTGCAGCCAGGAGCTTCATGTGTTCCTCTGGCCAAGAATCTGTGCCATATTTCGGGGCAGGCAGGGGCCTGAGACAGAAATTACAGCCTTGCTTGCTAATTGCTGCATGTTCTCTCTGTAGGTAGATCATTGCCGGCAATTAGCACAAAGATCCTTTCCCACTCTTGTTAAGTTCCTGTGCTGCAGTTAAATACTCCCAGATCCCATTTAAATGATTTCAAATGCAATTCATTCTGGCTCGTTAAATAATTCCACAGCAGTGTCTGTCTTCTCCTCTCTCTCTCTCTCTCTCTCTCTCTCTCTCTCTCTCTCTCTCTCTCTCTCTCTCTCTCTCTCTCACTCACTCTCTCTCTCTCCTTCTCCCAACAGTCACTTTCTCCTATAAAAAAAAATGGTTAATGGAGAGGTTAGGAGGAAAACTAAGAAAATGTTGGGTAGGTGAGCACCAACATGCATTTGATAGAACCAGGTGTGGTGGTGTGCAAAGAGGTCTGGTTTTCTTTCTTTCTTTATTTTGTGCTGTCCTCTGTTTCACCTCTTTTTCCTGCTCTTTTTTTTGGCAGCAAATTCACCTGCCAGCAACAGAGTCAGGAGATTTTTACACTGATTATCCACACCCAACAAGAAAATTAGTTGGTAATGTGCCACTCACACTGTTCTCCGTGCATGTGGCCAAATAGAGAGGACCTGGGTCAGGGGCATTTTGACTGGCTGCCATCTTACCAACCCTTTGGGGATACTCATTGGATGTGCCTCATTTTGCATTTGGCTCGGGCTCAGATGGTGCATGTGTTTGTGACTGCTCAAATGTTTGCACAGCAGGCCTGAATAACAACAACAAAAAAAACACCAAAGTTTTCCAGTAGGTCAACAGAGAAGAGGGTTTCCCCCCTACCCAAAGATTAACCATATCCATCCCGCAGCTAATTTATTTGAGCTTAGCTTCTTTATTCATGATCAGCAGTGATGGGTGAATTGACCCCATTATATGTACTTTGCTTGCTGAGTTACAAACCCAGCATTTCAAATCCAGACAAAAGTTGTCTCTTAGGGCAAGGGTTTGAGCTCTCTATGATTGTCTTTATTTGTCACTGAAGTGCATCATGGTAATACACTGCATGCACTATGGTGTTCTTTCTCCACCTGTAATGTCTCAGCAGCTCCAGTTGGTATAATCCACCCATAAATGACCATCTTGCCAAAGTTGGAAGAGAGGATTCTTAGCAAATCTCCACTGGGAGGGACTTCTGTACCCTGTGGATTGCCTCCAATTTCCTGATCTCATATATGGATGGCAGGATACGTGTCCCAAGTCAGGCAGGTTTGGTGTCAGCTCCTGGTTTTCGAGGGTCCTGGGGCAAGACAACCTTTCTGTGTGAGTCCACCTTCTCATCACCATTGTCACCAGCTCCTCCTCCTCCTCCTTTGTCTCATCATTGCTGCTACTCATCACTGGTAGGCAGAAAGGCAGTGAACAAGTAGGAAATGGAATCTACTGCTCCTTCTTCTCACCACCTCCATTATCTGGGACAATGCAAGAGGCAGGTGGACCAGCAGGTTACAATGATGAAGAGGAACAAGTTCAGGGTGCTCTTGTGAATGGGTCCCTGATGGGGTTTGGGCTCTCAGCATGTGCCTGATCATGCAAACCCTTGAGGCTGGTCCTGCCTGCAAACATTTCTATGACAGGCTTGCTCACTGGTCTAACCAAAAATATGTATCTCTCAACATGTCCCTGATTATGACTACCATTGATGCTGGCCCAGGACAGGTTCATACGGGTGTAGTTGGGTTCTGAGGTTACCTGGTCTCAATCCACTTAGGGCTTTAATACATGTGAATTGCTTGCCACCCTCCAACGCCCGCCACCTTTCCATTTTCAAAGATAGGGCCATTTTCCCGGTGATGTGGCCAGTTCCAGTCAACTAAGAACAACTTTAAACATCACAACATGCACCACTGAACGTTTGAGCTGCTTCCCCCATTCTACGCCTGATATGAAAACTTGCTCAGCGACTTCTCGACACATAGAAAAACTACTTGCCTTTCCTCAGATTATGGAAAAGAGACACAGGGCCTTGCTAGACGATGGGGTAGCCAGGTCCGAGCCCTGGCCTGGCCCCTGTGCATCCAGATGATGCACAGGGGATCCCAGGCTCAGGCAGGGGTAACTATCCCTTGGCCCCGGATAACCAGCACCGTTTGTGGCCTGGTATTTCCTGTGGTCTCGGGCTGAGCCTGAGACCATGGGCGTGTAGCCCGTTCTGCCGCTTTTCCCGGCTACCGCATTTACTCGCGAGTAGCTGGGGAAAGCGGCGGTTGGCGCACAGCACTCCACAGGAGCACTGCGGCCATCAGGGCAGGGTGGGGAGATGGGGGGGGAAACGGAGCCAGGGGGGATGGGGGGATCGTGGGAGGGGTGGAAATCGGGGGCAGGGGGAGTGGGGAACTTTTTTTTTTTAAAAAAAAACCACCTTTATTGTTGGTGCGCTCCTGCACACATGGCCCCTTTAAGACATAAAACAAAATGGCTGATGCGACGGGGCTTTCTTTTACCCCGTCACGTCGACATGTGGATAGGAGCGACAGCCTGCGCTACTTCTAGCACGGGCTGGCCCCTCCACACGCCCAGATTTTAAGGGCCGTCATGAGAATATCCAAACAGCCAATGGATTCCACCCGTAATTTTGCCTGCAAAGTAAAAGGAGGGGGGTATGTTAAATATACAATCGTGGGTCAACAATTAATCTTAAACTTGATGTGATGACATTTTCCTGTATGCGTGCATGTATATTTGTCTTTGTAAAATTAATGGAAGACATCTTTAAAAAATCAAAAAAGAAAGGAAAACACACACACAAACCCCTTGCTGTTGTTTTTTAATTCATTATTGATTATATGTTCTTCCCAGCCTTCTTCTAACTTGCTTGGGAGATAACATTATCAGTGGCTGGACCTGCCAACAATTGTCCTCCCAACAAATCTATGAGTTAAGTTAGATGGTGCTGACTCACCCAAGGTACAGAGAGCATCTTGACTGAGTGAGGATTTAAACCTGTTTCCCATCACTTAGCATAACAATCTAGAGACTATGCTAACTCCAGATTGGGGTACATGATAGACAGGATCATGGGGCCTCTCATGGGAGGGCCTTTGAATTCAACCAACCAGCTCCCTACTGGAGGTGTGTCAGGTGCCTCTAACACACACACACACACCAGTATGTCCCATTTCAGGACCTATCACCCAAGTTTTGCTGGTGCAGCTCCTCTCTACCAGCAGAGTGGCACTGCCATTTGGGTGGGCGGTTGTAGAAAATTGGTCTCTTGACATTTTTAATGGTATACTCATAAGATACAAAATCAAACAGAACAAAACCCTGGGGGTGGGGGGAATCACAACATATTTTGAAACCATTTCACTGAAGCCTGTTAGGACGGCTGTGTACAAGACAGATTGTCCTCACAGCCTGGATCATTATTGCATATTTATAATGAATAATTAATTTCTTGTCTTTCTATAATGCCCTTCAGCCTGAGGCTTACATCTTCACAACTAATTGGTTGCCAGTAACATGCCAACTTTAGAATGAATGTCCCTTAAAAAAGTTTTTTGATATATATATATATATCCTCTTGACCAAAGTTGATTTCATTAATAAAAATGTTGATATTGCTTCTGTAAACCTTTGTTGTTTGGTCTGCTATCATTGTGACAATGACACCCAATTAGCAGCTATTGACTAGGACATCAACACACTGGCTTACTATGACATCATGGCAGGGTGAGAGGCCAGTGGAATTTGGCATAGCATGGATCCAACTCCAGAGACTGATAGCCCTATGAGTTGCCCATTCCTGATGTAGCAAATTAGCTTTTGCAACTCTGTTTACCGGTTTGCAGAGATCAGTAATTTATTTATTTATTTAATGGTGGTCATGCGGCATTTTAGGGAAGTTGGGCCATGAGGAGGAAACTTTGATGGGCTTCTTAGTAGGCCTGGCATACCACAAAGCATAGCCTGGAAAACCAGTGCTCCATTTCAGATACAGAAGCTCAGGACAAACTCCACTGTGATTACCTTTTAAATGCAGAATTAGACATGTGTAGCCTATCTCATGGTATTGCTACAGTGGAACTGTGGTTGAAATGGAGGAGAGATGAAACCTCAGAGTGACACTTATCTGATAGAGCGTCAGGTGTTTCTCTGCTGAAAATGGTTTAACTGACCCCAAGGAAGGCTTTTGGATCATAGAATTTTAGAGCTGGAAATGTTCCTGGAGGTCGTATAGCCCACACCCCTGCTCAGTGCAGGATCTACAATGCAGGATGCAACTCCAACATCCCTGACAGATGGCCATTCAGCCAATGTTTAAATACCTCCACCACTTTCTAAAGTTAATCCATTCAAGCCATTAAGAAGTTTTGCCTAAATATGTTTGGCCTCAATAAACTGATCAATCTGTTCCTGAAGAACAATAGCATCTGGTTACAAATGGTGGTGAGAAGGTAGACTCAACGGCCCGGTTCAGACATTACGCTAAGCCATGGCTGGGCTGCTAACCCTTTTGAGGCAAGGGATTAGTGAGCCTGTTCAAACTTGGTTATGTAACCATCATGGTTAGGAATGGTTCACATGACACACTAAATCATAGCTCACACAATTTGCTACGCCATAATGTTTAGTTCAAAACGCTTAACCATCATGGTTTAGTGTGTTGTCTGAACAGGGCCATTGAGGGAAGGACCCATTGAGGGTGTCTTGCACAAGGGCCCTTATACATCTGGAGACCACACTGGGTGGAATAGTGGTGATGGAGAGCACCATCTTGTCTCTTGCCCCAGGCAACACAATGTCTTGGTCCATCCCTGAATGTACCTCCCCATGAAAGGCAGAGGAAAAATTCTTCACTTTGAGAGGACTGGGTGTGGTGGAGGGGAGAATACAGATAGCCCAGTCTGCTAAATCACTAAAGAGTGAGGGAGGAAGCAGCAGCCAGGCACCTCTCCACCGTGCCTGGGTCCAGCTCCAGCTGAGAGCCCCCTCCCTCCTGCTACCAATTGCCACTGCAGAGGCCACCAGTGAGGGAGGAAGCAGCAGCCAGGCACCTCTCCACCGTGCCTGGGTCCAGCTCCAGCTGAGAGCCCCCTCCCTCCTGCTACCAACTGTCTCTGCAGAGGCCACCAGTGAGGGAGGAAGCAGCAGCCAGGCACCTCTCCACCGTGCCTGGGTCCAGCTCCAGCTGAGAGCCCCCTCCCTCCTGCTGCCAACTGTTACTGCAAAGGCCACCAGTGAGGGAGGAAGCAGCAGCCAGGCACCTCTCCACCGTGCCTGGGTCCAGCTCCAGCTGAGAGCCCCCTCCCTCCTGCTACCAACTGTCTCTGCAGAGGCCACCAGTGAGGGAGGAAGCAGCAGCCAGGCACCTCTCCACCACGCCTGGGTCCAGCTCCAGCTGAGAGCCCCCTCCCTCCTGCTACCAACTGTCTCTGCAGAGGCCACCAGTGAGGGAGGAAGCAGCAGCCAGGCACCTCTCCATCGTGCCTGGGTCCAGCTCCAGCTGAGAGCCCCCTCCCTCCTGCTGTCAACTGCAATTGCTGAACTTTCCAACTAAGATTGTAGTGCCTGAATTTGCTTTCCTTTTCCCCCTCCTCCTCCTCCCTCCCAACCCCCTTTCCTTTTGTGTCATGTCTTTTAGATTGTAAGCCTGTGGGCAGGGACTGTCAAGAAATACTTTTGTAAGCCGCCGTGAGAGCCTTTTTTGGCTGAATGGCGACATAAAAATCCTTAAATAAATAAATAAATAAATAATGGAATCCAGGTACAGCCTCAGTTTACTCTTCCTCCAGGATTTATGCAACAATTATTATTTTTCTAGAAGCAGATTGTTGAAGGAGCAGAACAGATGGAAGGAGCCATTCTTATGCCCAGGCTTTTGCGTTCAGTCTGTAGTCAAGGAATTTGTCGAGCTGACTTTTTCTTTCTTTCTTTGGGGTTTATAAGCTTGAGAATGAAAGGTAAAAGATTTGGAGGAAGGATCTGGACCACCAGAAGCTCAGAGGAGTAACAGTGGGTACTTAGCACTCTTGCAAACCTTAGTCCTCTTCCAGATGGAATGCAACAGGGTCCTGTGCTGGTTGTCGAGATTCTTCTAAGACAAATCTTCTAAGACAAATCTGCCTCCAAAGAGGAAATGCATCACACACATGCACAAAGATGGCAGAGATTTGGCCAAAAGTTGTCTCTGCTAATTTATCGATATCAATGCTATAATTTAAATAGAAATGTGATCCATCTCACCAGAATGGGGAAGGCAATGAGTTGGTGATCTTTGTCCATGCCATGAGTATTGCTCAACTGCTAAACATTGATGGGCAACTTCAAGTAGGGATGTCATGGAAATCCAGGAAGGGGGTGGAGTCTGGTAGACATCCTCCCACTCACCTCCCATCCAGAAGTGTGGATCTTTGCACTTGCCTGACTTGGAGCATGCCAAGTTGGGCAAGGTCAGGGATTCCCGCTTATCCGTGAGCCACCATTTTGCAAAAAGAAAAAAGAAAAGAGAAATCACCATTTTGCACAAAACGGCAGCCATAAATAATCCCATCTACACAAAATGGCAGCCGCAGCTGGTGTAATTAGACCAGTTTTGCCGGCAACTTTGCATAAATGGTTCTCTTCACAGCTGCCATTTTGCACAAAAGGAGATTTACGTAAATACTTTCCTGCGTTTCTTTTTACCAAATGGCAGCTTGTGGGTAGATGGGATGCCATGAGCTCTCACTGGGCACCTGCCAGGCTGTCCGGAGGCTCACTCTGTGCACCTACCAGGGTCAGGCAAGCAGCAGGTGTCTGGTGAGTGGAGCATGGGGCAGGCACAGACAAATTCATCCATCCCTAACTGTAAGGCCTTTGTTCTCCTGGGTTTTGCTTTTTTATGGTTCTTTAACCCAGACTTCCACTGGACATTCTTTCAACTAGAGGATTCCTTCAAAAAGAGCAATATCCTCTCTAAAATGAGCTATATGGCCACCCTATCATCACTAGTTACCCGCCTGTACAAATAAGAAGAGCCCTGTTGCATCACACCAAAGGCAATCCAACCCAGTATCCTATCCCCTAGAGGTGGCCAGAGATGATCTCCTGGATGCTGCAAGAAGGCCACCCCCCTCGACTGAAGATGCTGGGTTCAGAAAACACGATAACCCATGGTTCACCAACAACCCACAGTTCATCGATAACCCACAATCAACCCATACTCAACTACTGTCCAGGAGGAGAGAATTGAAGGAGAAAGGATTTAAAAGAATGGCACATAGTTTGTAGGGCATACAGTTTCAAGCCAGGGGAGATTAGTAGGTGAAGGGATGCAGTTATACATCTTCTCCCTCCCCCCTGCCGTGGGGCAGTGTACCTCAGAGGATTGGAGCAGGCAGACCCCTCTCTCAGGGTGCCATGGGGTACTCCATGGCAGGGGCCATGCCAGCAGGCATAGCTTCACTCAGACCAGGTGGGCACAACGTATCTAACTCCGACAGCTGTGTAAGTTCACTAGAAGTCTTTGCTGTATCAAACAGAGGGTTATTTCAACCCCTGCAACCCTAGATCCATTTGCTGGTCTATATTTATAAAAGAGAACGGACGTCCGTCCTTCATCACCATAGCTCCAAGGCTGTGAAATGTAGGCACATGAAACTTGGCATGCACACTAAGGGAATCCTACAGGTGTTCATGCCGGGGTCATTTTGCTGTTAAAACTCATTAATTAATGCTTTGCTGTATCAAACTCAGTGCTATTCTAACCCAACCATTCTCTGGTATATGACAGAATAACCCTGACCTACCTTACAGGGTTGCTATAAGCAAGGATTACTGAGAGATCCCAGGGACCTCTTGATGTTGACAAATTCCCAGTTATATCCACAGCTCCTGATCTTTCTCTCTCTGCATCTTAGGCCTTTGCTAGACCCAGGGCCGGTGCCAGAATATTTTGCGCCCTAGGCAGGTGGGCTGCTTTCACACACCCCACCTCAGTGTACCTAGGTGCAGGGCGCCATCTCGCCCACCCAGCCGAAGTGAAGCCAGGATGCTGGGGGTGGTGGGTGGTGGTGGGGGCATTGGAACAGTGCGCCCAGCCAGAAGCCGCTCTGGGAGAGCAACTTCTGGGCGCGCTGTTCCAAAGCCCCCCCCCCCCCCCCGAGCGTTCAGGCTTTTCTTCGGCTGGGCACCCACCCAGCTGAAGCGAAGCTGAGATGCTTGAGTGGGGGGGGGCAGGCATGGCTTTGCTTTGGCTGGGGGGGGCGCCCAGCCAAAGGGAAGCTAGGACGCTGGGGCGGGGCGGCGGCTTTGGAACAGCGTGCCTGGAAGCCGCCCTCTCAGAGCTGCTGTGGGAGAGCGGCTTCCGGGTGCGGCATTCGGCGCCCCCCTTACCTTGGCGCTCTAGGCGGCCGCCTGAGTGGCCTCTATGGTAGCACCGGCCCTGGCTAGACCTACTGGATATCCCAGGATAGAGGAGGGGTGATCTCATGTTGGCAATAACACGAGATCCCTCCCTCGTCTACACGTAACACAAAGTAGAGAGCTGTCGCGTCTGCCATTTTTTTAAAAAGGAACAAAGCACACGAATGCCTGTGCGCCAAGGTAAGGTGTTTTTTGTTTTTTGTTTTTTAAAAAAAGGGTTTCCCCCTGCCCCCGGCTCCTCGCAAGTAATTGCACGGAGCGGGGAAAAGCCACAAAAACAGGCCACATGCTCGCAGCCTTGGGGTCAGCCCGAGACTGCGAGAAAAAGCGGGCCCGAAGGGGTAGGCTTTATCCCGGGGCCAGGGAGGGTTGATCCCTGCCTGAGCCCGGGATCCCCTGGGCATCATCTGGATGCACAAGGGCGATCCCAGGTATCAGCCCGGGATAACCCCTGGTCTAGCAAAGGCCTTAGGGGACCATTGGAAGTTGAGGGCGGTGGTGGAATACAACATGATTGTTAATGACAAACTGTTTTCAATTCAGGGGGTGGGGAAGTGCTCTGGTGCTGGAGTCAGCTGAAGACAAGGCGAGCGGTGCTTTAAAGGGCGGAAAAGTTCTATCGTAATTAAAGCCAATGCCATAATTGTAACAGATGGTAGGCAGAAGCGTTCCCTTCTCCCCACCCCGCTCTCTCCCTGCCTCGCCCGTTGGGTTTTGTGTTGGGTTTTTTTTTTGCGTGTGTTTTTCGGAAAAACACAAAATGCCAGAAAAGCTTTCAAGAGGACGGCTTTCACTGTATTGAATTTTAATGAGGAATCGCCGCTTTGATTTATTCCTGATCTGCTGTCAACGTACGATGGAATTCTAGAGAGCACGACTTCCTTGCAGTGTATCCTAAAAACAAGAAGTGGGTCAAAATACAGCTACGCACCTGAGATCTGACATTCTGGGAATAGAAATAGGGGCTTTAGGTTAAGAAGTACAAGCTGAACTTCGCCGACATCAAAAACCGCTCCTCCTGTCGAAGTCGGTGTTGCTATTTTTGGGTACTGTGCCAGGGTGTTGTTTTCTTTTACGTTTGTAATTTGTTGAACCTTCTAAACATCTATGCGAGGTCCTTGTTTGTCAAACTAGCAAAGGACTCACATACATCATTATGAAATGTAAATAATATTACAGTATAACTGTGTTAGCCTTCTGTTGACAAAGTCGGGAGTTACATGTAGCATGCATATAGACTAACTGTTTCAGCTGTTCAAATATTTCAATAAATTGGCATGAGTGATCATGGGTTACAACCCACTTCATCTGATGCTATATTTTTATTTTTTTATTTATTTATTTATTTCATTTCTATACTGTCTGATAACTGAAGCTCTCTGGGCAGTTTACAAAAATTAATGCCATAAGGTACAGTGTAAGACTCCATAAGTGGTGTTGCTCTAAATGGAACTGGAGACTTTGGGTCTGAAAACACCATTGAACAGGTTGATGTGTAGCAAGCATTCCATATTCTTAAAGCCACCGTTACAAACCCCAAGGTGCACTAAGAGTAGGGATGTATGGCTTTTGTAAGGCAGGGATCAAGGCAGGACCTTGGAAAGCGCACTGCAGTAAATGCTGGCTGGAATATTCTCCCATAGGGACTGTTGTCCCAGCAGAGAACTATAGTCAACCAAGGCCTTATACGTGGGGCTGCCTTTGAAAATGGTCCAGAAGCTTCAGCTGGTACAAAATAGGGCAGCAAGGTTATTAACAGGGACTGGCCGGCGAGATCACATTACGCCAGTCCTTTTCCAGCTTCATTGGCTGCCAGTCCAGGTCCGGGCCCAATTCAAAGTGCTGGTATTGACATTTAAAGCCCTAAACGGTTTGGGGCCAGGTTATCTGAAGGAATGCCTCCTCCCATATGTACCTGCCCGGACCTGTAAGATCATTTACAGAGGCCCTTCTCCGTGAGCCCCTGCCAAAGGAAGTGAGGCAGGTGGCTACTAGGAGGAGGGCTTTCTCTGCTGTGGCACCCCGGTTGTGGAACGAGCTCCCCAGAGAGGTCCGCCTGGCGCCTACACGGTACTGCTTTCGTCGCCAGCTGAAGACCTTTTTATTCACTCAGTATTTTAACACTTAATTTTAACTTAAATTTAAATTTTACTGTTTTAACTCTGTATTTTAATCTTATATCAACTTTGCTGTGTGGTTTTATCCTGGTTGCGCTTTTTATACTGTATTTCGTAATTGTGTTTTAACCTGTTGGGTGTTTTATTGTGGTTTTAATTTTTGTGAACTGCCCAGAGAGCTTCGGCTATTGGGCGGTATAAAAATGTAATAAATAAAATAAATAAAATGAATAAATAAAATAAAAGGCCTGGCAGAGCCAATGGTTCCCCCCTTCATGGGATGCTGACTGCAGTTCTTAAAGAACTGGTGTTGGTTTATGCAGTCTCAAGCTCATGCATGGTTGAGGGACAGGAGAAGGTGAAGGGGAGATACCTTCACAAGTCAGATGATGGGAGAGCAACATCCTCTGGCCAGGAAGCTATAGAAGGGGGTGATGGGTGCTTCTCCTGAGGTGGGGCAACCTGTGCCCCATCTGAGTCCTCCTCAGGGTAGTGTGGAGCCTCAGACCCAGGAGAGATGCCAGTGAACCACCTTTGAGAAGATGAGAAATAAAGATGTAGAGGTGGTGGAGGTTAGGGTGACCATATGAAAAGGAGGACAGGGCTCCTGTATCTTTAACAGTTGTGTTGAAAAGGAAATTTCAGCAGGTGTCATTTGTATATATGGGGAATCTGGGGAAATTTCTTCTTCATCACAGCAGTTAAAGCTGTAGGTGCCTTGCCCTCTTTTAAATCTGGTCACTCTAGTATAGCTCCTGCATCTTTAACTGTTGCGATGAAGAGGGAATTTCACCAGGCACTGCATGCATACAAATGACGCCTGCTGAAATTCCCTTTTCTATGCAACTGTTAAAGATACAGGAGCCCTGTCCTCCTTTTCATATGGTCACCCTAGTGGAGGTGGGCACACCCAAATGTGGAGACTCAAAAGTATCATACTTTGGGGATGACTAAAGAAACAGCATGGCCAGAGCAATAAAGGTGTTTTTGTTGTGTTTCTCAAAACCTCCCGCCTTCTTGGGAGACAGTAACGAGGCCTGCTAAGTAATCCACAAAGCTTTATTCAAGCAATAAACATCTCTTCCCACCTGAAGGGAGTCTAATCTCTAGGAACTTTCTCCTAGGCAAAACTATGCAAACTAAGTGAGACAATTGTCCTTTCAAGAAGAATGAAAATCCCTTTCCCAAAACACATTAATTTCAGAGAGACTGGTTGTGATGCAGCTTCTGATGGGATGCCAGCCGGGCCGACTTCCTCTCACCTTCCTTCAGCTCCACCCATTTTAGTCTGCGGCATGCTCTAAGATCGACTAACCTCTCCATGCTCTTCCCCTTGGAAGAATATTGACTTCCCACTGACTGTGTATTGTTTGCCCTTGAGGAGATAAGCTCTGGAGAGGGGTCATTCCCAGCTGGTGAAGAGCCCGTGAGAGCTTTCTCCTCCACTGGTACAGGCTGACATGTTTCTGGCACCAACTCCTCTACTTCAGAGTCTGATTCTGATTGATCACCTGAAACACCTTCTTCCAAACCAGGGGGAGCAGGGCTAGACATGACAGTTCCCCCCCCCTCACGAAACATCAATAATAACTCAAATTGTATGGCTAAAAAACAAACATCCAAACTCTGATTTAATGGTACTGCTGCATATGTCATGTGATGTAACAGCAGGATTCACCAAACAGGCAAATATAGTCAGGTGATATGGCTAGACAGTGTGGAAGAAGATACATGGATCTCATCTTGCTTTGCATTGATTCAGCAAGGCTAGCCTTATATATTTATTATAAGAAAGTTCACAATACGATACGGCTGCGAATCGGGATGAGCTTCAAGCTTGAATTTTGAGAACCTCAAAGAGTTCACATTTTGTGGATTTCCACATCCCTAACAGAAAGCAGCAGGTTCTATGTTTGGCATCTCCAGTTTAAAATAATGGGAATGATCTGAGATTGTGGGCAGTTAATGCCAGCAAGGGACAGATGCAAAAACCATTTGCTTCACATTTTAATGAGAACCAACCTAATTCACACTTCCTAAACTGATAGGGAAACTGGAACATAATGATTGTTCAGTATTTACACTTCTCTGAGAGTTAAGATGCAGTCCAGTTGTCAAAGAATGCATACTCAAATGTGTCCATTGTGGAAAATAGCATATAAAAAGGCAATTATTAAAGGAGAGTGCTTACAAAGGTGGGTATATTAGGGGAAATTGTGTACAAAAATGCACACACATTTTTTGTATGGACTTTTAAAAATAATTACTATAAGCTGCTGCAAAAATGGGACAGAATGAATGTGTGCTTGGAAAAATAAATGTTAATGTTATAGAAAGTGAAACAGACAGATATGTCTATCCCTAGTTGAAGCATGTGCCAATAAAGAAGAAATACAATTTTTGCTCAGATGTAAGAGGCTCAGATGTTCTTTTGGAAAATGTGCAGTATGAGTTAACGTTCTAAAGATGAGTCCCTGAATGCTCCCAGGAAATGATCCAGCCCATTGCTGTTGCTCAAATGAGAAGCCATAATCTTACCAATGTGGAGAACTTCAGACTAAAGAGCCAAATCTGGGCCTCCAAGAATCCCAATCCTGCACTCCAGGTTTCCGCAGACGGCTACACCCCCTTCCTTGCCCCACCCCCTTTTCCTAACCATAAATCATTTCCCAGTTGTGTTTGGACTATACCACTTTTTACTGAGGATGGGGAAAACATGACTTAACACTCTTCCATACACACACACACACACACACACACACACACAAAGAGAGAGAGAGAGAGAGAGAGAGAGAGAGAGAGAGAGAGAGAGAGAGAGAGAGAGAGAGAGAGAGAGAGAGATCTTCATGCTGTAAATTAGATGTCAGGGGGAAGTGTTTTCCCTGACATGTTGGATTTCTATAGGCAAGGAGCTTCATTTTTCTATGGAGGGGCATTCACCTGCCTTCCCAAACAGTACAGCCCAGACACCACTTACCGCATCAGCGAGATGAAAGTGAGCCTTCAGTTTCAGTGTTGTATCTTAGTACAGAAGCAGAACATTTTGTTGCTAGACTCTCCATCTCTCTCTCTCTCTCTCTCTCTCTCTCTCTCTCTCTCTCTCTCTCTGCCAGACTTGAGAACAGCCAATATGAGGAACTGTTTCAGGACATTTCTCAAATCACAGCATTTCAGTGTGACATTGTGCATTTGTCTACATGCCTTTGCCTGCTCTAGCTGCACTTGTCTGCATTGCAGGCAGCATCACATTCTATACAGTCCATAAGCAATGGAGTCTGGTGGTTCCAATGTCAGTGGAATTTGACCTCCACCAGCATTGGGCCGGTGGAGGTCAAACTGTGCCCCTACCCTTATACAGTTCTGTACCCCTTCCCTTGAAAGAAAGAAAAAAACTCTTCCACCATTTCCTTTTGCACAGTGGTGCCTGGTAGCTCCAATGTTCTGACTGGTTTTGACTGGGAGTAGGGGGTGGACTTTACCTGGCACCAAAAAGATGGCAGTGCCGGCACCAGGCAGGCCTCAGTAGGGAAGTGTGCTGGTCAGAAATAGCTATGAGGTCAAATGATTGGAAACAGCATGTGTGCTTAGGAAGCTGTGGATTGCAGGGGGTTCATGGTACCAAATTGTCTGCTGAGTAAGAGGAAAGAAGGAACTGGACAAGAGGTTGAACAGATGGTCAGAGGCTATAAGGAGGTATAGGAGTCATAAAGATAAAACAAAGAGGGTTTTGCAGGAGGCTCAATGGAATGTCAGGTAAAGGACTTGTGGATAGGAATTTGGGGCAAAGGAGAACAAGAAACTGCAATCCTGATTAGTTTGAGAGGGAAGGAAACAGGGTGCTCTAAGATATAAAAGCCAGAAGCAGAAGGGCAGTTTTGGAGAAGGAGAAAAGAGAGTGGATGTGTGAAAGAAAGTGTGTGTGTGTGTGTGTGTGTGTGTGTGTGAGAGAGAGAGAGAGAGAGAGAGAAAGAGAGAGAGAGAGAGAGAGGAACAAGAAAAAGAGAGAGGAAAAGGGGGAAAGATAGGGGGAAAGTGAGAGAAAAGGATCAGAGGGAAAATCACAGAAAAAAGTTCAAAGTCTAAGAATGCTGAATCTGGAGGATTGGAAAAGAATGTCAGACCTCTGACAGTAAGATATTCTAGGGAGGAACTTGGATAAAATAAGGACATTTTCTTAGGCTAGCTGGAAACATCTATCCCTACTTATTTTATTATCCTATTGCCCATACAGGGGTTTTCTCTATGTTGTTTGTATTCACAGATTTAAAACTTTCTCCTATTAACTCCCCCCCCCCCCCAATGCACTGCAGTAAATGTTTGCATTTTGTTGTTTGAAACTTCCTGGTGTCTTTTCTTGTTGGGTTACTCAACCCACGCTGAGAAGCCAACCCCCACAATAGTTATAAGTGAAGACTTGAGACCCAAGGAATTCTAAGTCTGGTTTGATGGAGGCTGTGGGTGTGTGGAGGGGGAGAGATTCCCACCTGTTCAGAAAAAAAAAAGAATAAAAGAGAGTGGGGTGTGCTATTTTGCCTGGGTTCCCTTCCACACGTGGGGCAGGGCATCACTGACCTGTGACCCCCATATTAATGTGAACCTTTTTCAGCCCAAGTGCTGGATTTATCAGAAAGTGAATTTTCTCCCTCTTCAAGCAACCATTTGTAACAAGACACCAATTGCTTCACTGTACTTAAAAATAAATAATAATCTCCAAGCCAAGCTTGTGATGCTAACAGGTTTCAGAGTCTGATGCTTTCTCTTCTTCTTCTTCCTCCTCCTCCTCCTCCTCTTCCTCCTCTCCCAGACATCCTCCTACTCAGCAAAAGTGACTCATCTCATTGTATTTCTCTAAGTCACACAACTACAGATAAGTGGTGTTTTGAGAGTGGGTTAGGCTGGGAGTGTTTGGGACCGGAAGAGTGATTGAATAAGTTCTGGCAGTATTGGGGACTTAATGTGATAGAGGTTTATAAAATTATGAATGGTATGGGGGGGACCTTTGCTTTCTCATAATAGAACTAAAATCAGAGGCTCACCAATGGCACAGTCAAGGTGCACATCTACTCAGAAATGGTTCCACTGAGTGCAATTGGACCTTCAGGTCAAACTACACCAAGGGAGGCTGGTGGCTCTGGTTTTGATGGGGCTGTGAATCCTTTCTGGGTTTCAGTCAGTCATAACCAGACAGGACTCTAAAGGAGCTGTCTAAGGATCTGAACCTATTTGGGGGGGGGGGGTAGGGTTCAGAATCTTGAATAGCTCCTTTAGAGTTCTGACTGAAGCCCAGAATGGATTTACAGCCCCACTGAAAATGGAGCCACCAGCCTCCACTGAACTATTTATTTATTTATTGCATTTATATCCCACTTTTTTCCCCCCTCCAAGGTGGCATACATAATCCTCCTCTCCATTTTATCCTCACAACAACCACCCTGTGAGGTAGGTTGGGCTGAGAGTCTGTGACTGGCCCAAAGTCACCCAGTGAGCTTCCCTGGCTGAGTGAGGACTAGAACCCGGATCTCCCAATTCCCAGTCCAAACACTCAAACCACTACACTACACTGGCTCTACACATGACATTAATTGCAGAGCACCTCACTGAAGTTCCCCCCCCCCTCTCTCTTTCTCTCTCAACTAGGAATACCATCAGAATCAGTTCTTTGACTGTGTTGGGAAAGAAATGGGGTGTGTCCTTAAGGGAACCTATGAATGCAAAAGAGATAATACTTTTGTGGGGTTTCCCCCCATATCGTAACATATGGATATGTATTTGTTTCAGCGACTACAAAACAACCCGCACGTCCCTGCCGATGAAAACCCATTTCCCATTCTCTGTGTCAGTTCTCATGGCCATCCGGGAAGATTTATTGTGCAGCTGAAAATAAACAAGGTTTTGCAAAATGTATGAATCAAGTCAGCACGCTCATTTTACTGGGATGAATATTCAAAATTTCCAGCCAGCTTTGAACTTTCTGGCATATGAGATTCTAACTACCAAATGCATTTTTATTCACCTGGGGTTTACTTGAACCCAGAGTCATTTGAATGATTTTTTTTATTATTATTCAAAATCAGATTTTCAGTAAATTCAACCTCAACTAAATGGAAGGGATAAGTCCTGCAATTTAGGGACAATTGTTTCGCAGTTGACTAGAAGTCCCATCATTCCCAGCCAGTATGGTTTCATCATACCTGCAGAAGGTGATATGATTTGTAGTCAAGCACACCTGGAGTACACCAGGTTGAGAAAAGCAATGCAAACTCAGTACCTATAGAACTCTCCAAGGTACTGGGGTGGATCATCCAACTATGTTATCAGTCTAGGTTCCCGGATTTGTTCTGCTCCTTTATATCTATTTTCAGGGAGGTATATAAATCTCCCATGAAGCAGATATACTGCATACTTCTACAGAGAGATCATGAATCCACAAGCAGCAAGTCAGGGAATGGGCTGGTTTGGATACCAGGATAAAGACTACCCTGGTCCTCAAGTGGGAATCTGAGGGATAACAAGGAGAGATTTGTTATATGTTCCATCTCCCAACTTTGGCCAAAGCAGAGAACTACAATGAGATCAGCAAGAAAGCCTTGACCAATATTTATATAAGGTCATGCAGCATTCCCTGGACACCAATACACACTACTAGCTCCAGGTGTATGAGGGCCCTTCAGCAAGACATCCTCAATTCCCTCCCTCCGCCTTAGTGGGTCTACCTTCTCACTGCCATTGTCACCAGCTACTATTGCTTCTCATCTTCCTCCTCATAATTGTTACGAGTGGCATCTATTGCTCCTTCTTCTTCAATTCAAGAAGAATGCAGACAAGCTGGAGCGTGTTCAGAAGAGGGCAACCAGGATGATCAGGGGTCTAGAAACAAAGCCCTATGAAGAGAGACTGAAAGAACTGGGCATGTTTAGCCTGGAGAAGAGAAGATTCAGGGGAGACATGATAGCACTCTTCAAATACTTCAAAGGTTGTCACACAGAGGAGGGCCAGGATCTCTTCTCGATCCTCCCAGAGTGCAGGACACGGAATAACGGGCTCAAGTTAAAGGAAGCCAGATTCTGGCTGGACATCAGGAAAAACTTCCTGACTGTTAGAGCAGTGCGACGGTGGAATCAGTTACCTAGGGAGTTTGTGGGCTCTCCCACACTAGAGGCCTTCAAGAGGCAGCTGGACAACCATCTGTCAGGGATGCTTTAGGGTGGATTCCTGCATTGAGCAGGGGGTTGGACTAGATGGCCTTGTAGGCCCCTTCCAACTCTGCTATTCTATGATTCTATGATTCTTACCACCTCCATTGTCTGGGCCAGAGTGAGAAACAGGTGAACAAGCAGGTTACAATGATGAAGAGGAGGAGAAGGCCAGGGTGCTCTTCGGAGTGGGCCCCTGCTGGGATATGCATTCTTAGCATGTGCCGAACCATGAGAACCCTTGAGGCTGGCCCTATGGCCAGGACAGGTTTACCAACTGGTCTAAGCAAAAAGAAGACCCTGTGCTGTGTTCCTTGAAATAGACCGATTTCATTGGTCTTCATCTCGGCCAGCCTGCTCCCCGCTTTGCCGTGAATTAATTCTAACCTTGTGGTCTAGGAAGCTGGAAATGAAACAAAGCAAAAAACACCATTTGAGTCCAACTGCAGGAAGAGTCAAAATTGGAATCTGTGTTCCTCAGTTCGGCTTGCACCTCCTCCAACTCGACTCGCTATGTCATCTCTTTCGGGAGTTGCTTTCCCCCATCTGCTGAACAATGTGCTGCCACCTATGCAGGGGTGTTGTGACTTGCAATTAATTTGTGTTGCAGAAAGCACTTTAGAGACCTTTACAAAATGTTCTCCAGTTCCCCCACCGCCACCAAGAAAAGAAAAGTACAGGAGCATAAGAGATGATTCACTAGGGTAGGTGGGTGAGCAGGAATTCAGAGAGGAAAAGAGAGGTCAGGTGACGAAATGCAAGTAGTTTGCTTTGCCAAGAAGCACCCAGTACCTAACATACCGGCTGAATTCTCTCCCAGGTGGAGACTTAACACTGTCAGCTCTGTGACACACTTTTGCTCCCTTAGTGATAGAAAATGAATAAGGAATATACATCCTGTAGAGATGCTTAACTCACCGTGCTGGAGTTATTAGTGAAACCCCGTCATAGCTTCCTTACAGCAGGAGGGTCCACGATCCCCAGCCTGACTGAAGCGCATTTGAAAAAGGTCTTGTTCCATTCTAGGAAAGCCTCCTGCGTAACTAGGGGCAACCCTCTTGCTATTCAAGGCTCCACGGAAGAATGGCAAACTATTTTAATCCAACGCTACCTCTCCCCCACCCCCACCCCAGGGTGCCTCGTTCTTACCATTAAATTCTTGCTACTAGTTAGGTTTTACACTTAGAAAAAAGAAGAAGAAGAGGATGTCCATCAATCTCTTTTGGAGATGTTACTGTAGATCAGGGAACTTCTGCCCCAACAGATGATGTTGGACTCTACTTCCCATCAGTCCCAGAACATGGAAGTTGAGAGATATCAAGAAGGGGTTTATTACAAGTGCTATCTCCCAACTTCAGCCAAAAGCCAAGGACCCCAGGGAGATAGGCAAGGAAAACATGACGCCAAGATTTAAATGAGCTCATGAGAAACTCCCTGGATCCCAGACAGTCCCAGATCTAGGTTTTTGAAGATGTTTGGGCAAGTTACCTTCAATGAGGCCCCCTCCTTCAATGAGTCTACCTTCTCACTGCCATTGTTGCCAGCTTCTATTGCTTCTCCACCTCTTTCTCACCATTGCTCCCACTTGCTTGCTTAAGCAGAGAGCTGGTGAGCAAACAAACAGTGGCATCCACTGATCCTTCTTCTAATTAGTCCCAGCTGGCATGGCCAATGGCCAGGGATTATGGGATCTGTAGTCAAACAACATCTGATGAGCTCCAGGTTCTCCACATCTGCTCTAGATCCAGGATTGCTATGGTCTGTATTCCCCAGGCTTGTGGTCTTATCTTCAAACTGGTGACCAAGTCTGGAACCTGCAACCCATATTTGTTTCAGTATGGCTGCCACGTCCTTCTTTCTCTATGTTGTTCTTCCCCTCTTTTACTTAGGCCTTAGCTAGACCTAAGGTTTGTCCCGGGGTCATCCCTGTTCATGTAAATGACACACAGGATATCCCGGGAGAAGGCTGGGATGACCCTGGGATGATCCCAGGATAAACCTTAGGTCTAGCTAAGGCCTTACTTTTACACTTTCACCACACTGTGATGATCAAGGGTGTAGGGTGGTGGGCAGATGGGTTGAGAATGTGAAGTAATACACAGGACCCTGTAAGGATTCCCCACCTATCACACCATTAATTCCAGAATCTAAAATTATCAAGATTCACCACTGTTAGCCTCCCTTTCTAATGGGACACTTTCAAACTAAGATGCATTTTAATTTCACATTTTTGAATTAAGATGCACACTGAAGAGCAGTTATCCTTCCAAATTCCAAATATTACCATATCCATCCATTAAACAGCTCATACAAAAATATACACAAATATGTGCATATCGGTGAAACTAATGTTCAGAAACACATTCTATTAGGGGGAAGGCTGTTTGCAAAGAAGCATATTTTAGGCAACGTTGTTTACAAAACTGTAAAATGGCATTAACAAATACAGAAACAGAATATTACGAGAAATGTGCATGAAAATGTGTGTGACTTTTCAGACAGACTTTTTTTAAAAAAAAATCTCAAAGGTCAGGATGAACTGAATTTAAGACTGGGGGGAAATAGATACAGGGAGAAACCAAAATTAACAAAACAACCTACTTCAGGTCTCCTTTCAAGAGGAAGCGGGGGTGCAGAGGGCAGAATGACCTACTTAGAAAACCCCCCTTTCTATTAGTTGAAGACCAATGCTCCAGACAGGGTAGGAATGGTGGGGCACCTACCTCTCACTCTGGTCCAGACAATGATAGTGGTGAGAAGGAGGAACCATAGATGCCACCACTGATTGCTCACTGCCTCTCTGCCTGTCAAGCAAGCAAATGCTAGCAATTGTGAGCCAGAGGGTAAGGAGCAATAGCAGCTGGCAAAAAAATGGGAGAGAAGAGGTTGACTCTTTGAAGGAAGGGACCATTGAGGGCATCTTGCTCAAGGACCAACAAAAAGCCGGAGTGGCCACTGTCTCCAGCCAGTAGTCTTGGGAGCTTGAATGAGCTAGTTCCTTCATGAATGGTTCAATGGTGTAGTAAGGTTGGTAGTGAAAGACTTCAACAGGTAAGAAGCACCCACCTTGAGATGCTAGGACATCATCATTAGGGGAAGGGCTGTGGAAGAATTGTGAAGCATGAACGTTCTCTGTTCATGCTTGATTCTTGATAGTCATACATAGAAAGGAAGCTTGGGCAGTGATTTTTGTAGGGATGGGGGTGAGGGGAGAGAAGGAGACCACACAGAGCTGAGCATCTGCCGCTCCTCACATTAGCCGGCTGCTGTTGGCTTTATGGGTTGCTCTTTAGGCCATTTACACAGCATTCCTGGGACTGGGGTTTGTGATGTGGTGAGCCTGAGTCCGTAGGGAGTCACAGACAGTGGTAAAAGCACTCTACATTGTCCAGCTCTTTAGAGGATTCATTAAAAGGGGGAGGAGGAAGGCAAATTGAAAACAATTCAAGTGCAATGGCAACAAAATGTTGAACCTGAGTGTAGAAAATATCAACTCGTCTTATGCCCCAACTGGTAAAGAAGCATCTTCTGCGACGTGGGCAAGACATTCTTGCCTCTCTGGTGATCGGAGGAAGCTCCCCTTGCACATGGATCTTCATCTAAATCTGACACTGCTTTGTTTGGATTAAACCCATGGGTCTATCTAACCTATCTAACCCAGGTTTATTTCCTCTGGCCAGCAGGTAGGATGCTACAAGGTTGCCAATTAGGACATTTGTGCAAATCGAATGGGGAATTAAGAACAAGATGAAATGTGAGCACCTGTTCAATGACGTATGAATATTTTCAATGGACATGAGCTCACACTTACATTTGCAGCTTCACGTGGGGCTTGTTCGTGCGTTTTGTGACCAAAAATTCTTATACAGCCCTAAATTTGACCACCACCAGCTCATTTTGAAGTGCGTTATCTGCCTCTGGCCAGCCTGATCCTCGTTTGCTTGCACAAGAACTTGATCCTGAGCTTGGCCAAAGATTGACACCCTACCACAACCTGCCTCAACCTGGTGCCCTCTAGAGGTCGTGGAACCAGTGAAGGCTGGTGGCTCTGATGTCAGTGGGGTGGTGAATCTGCCACTGGTTTTCGCCAGAACAAATCACAACTCCAAAAGATAGCTCCTTGGAGTGGATTCACCACCCCACTGACATCAGAGCTGCTAGCCTCCACTGTGTTGAACTACAACTCCTGTGATCCCCTGAGCTCTGGCCATGCTGGCTGGGGATAATGAAAGTTGGAGTCCAGCAATTTCTGGAGAGGTCTAAGTCCCCCTCCTTGCTTCAGAGTGATACAATCTGATATAGAGATTTTGAGGCCAGTAATAAAACACATACACACAGCTGCTTGATAGAAATCTAGAAATCCGGAACCTTGGGGTGTGGTTGGAGTCACTCTGTCTGGGTTGCCTTAGGTGAACAGGTGTCGAGGCACATTTTATGACCTATGAATCAACAGAGTATCTGGTAGTGCATGTTACAACCTATGGAGCAAAAGATTGTGTAACTTGGAAATCTTAACGCCTTTGAACTTGTGATATGGCAGGATATAGACGCCTGTTGGAAGCTGGCTGAATTTTACTTCCTCCTCGTTGTCCGAGATGGTCAAAGGTGCAGAACCTGAAGGATAGCGCTCAAATCCATACCTCTTGGGGACCCAGGCTATGCCTCCTGGCCCGGGCTCCAACCCCTTTCCCTCCAACCACCAATCATTGATGGTTTCCTGGCTTTTGTGCAGTTCCTTCCCCCTTGTACAGGGTTGAAATGGCTCTCCTAAGGCTAACTGCCTGGCAAAAAGTGCTTTCAGCTAAATTAGACTGGTATTTTTGATACTTTGGCATCAGCACTTTAGCCTCTGTCCCTACCCACAACTGAAATGCCCCCCTTCCTGAGAGCTTCTGAGAAATGGAATTTGGTTCTTGGGCTGAACGAGATTCTGCTCAACACATTTATTTGGAACAGCCCCTTAGGAAGGAACATAGGAAGCAGCCTTATACCGAATCAAACCATTGATCCAGCTAGCTCAGCATCGTCTACACCATCTACAAAAGAAGAGTACAGACAAGTGGCGCAGAAGTGCCGAAATGGCATCAGGAAGGCTAAAGCTGTGAATGAGCTGAGATTAGCGAGGGATGCTAAAAGCAATAAAAAGGCTTTCTTCAGATACGTGAGTAGTAAAAGACAGAGGAAAGAAATGGTGGTTCAACTGCTTAATGAGGATGGCAAATTGATAACAGACGACAAAGAAAAGGCTGAAGTGCTCAATTCCTACTTTGCTTCGGTCTTCTCCCAAAAGCGGGTCTATGACCCCCCTGGAAAAAGTGAAGCAGAAGTTGAGGGGGCAGGATTGCAGTTTGAGATTGATAAACAAATGGTCAAAGAACACCTAATTTCCTTGAATGAGTTTAAATCTCCAGGGCCCGATGAACTGCATCCTAGAGTAATGAAGGAGCTAGCAGAAGAACTCTCAGAATCTTTGTCTATTATCTTTGAAAAATCATGGAAGACGGGTGAGGTGCCGGACGACTGGAGGGGGGCTAACGTTGTCCCTATCTTCAAAAAGGGCAAAAAGGAGGAACCTGGGAACTACAGACCAGTCAGTCTGACATCCATCCCTGGGAAAATTCTGGAGCAGATTATAAAGAAGTTAATCTGTAAACACCTTGAAATCAATGCAGTGATTACTAGAAGCCAGCATGGATTTGTCAGGAACAAATCCTGTCAGACTAATTTGATCTCATTTTTTGATCGGGTAACCTCCCTTGTGGACGGAGAATGCTGTGGACGTCATATATCTTGACTTCAGCAAAGCTTTTGACAAAGTACCACATGACATTCTGATTAACAAACTAGCTAAAAGTGGGCTAGATGGAACAACTATTAGGTGGATTCACAGTTGGCTACAGAATCAGACTCAAAGAGTACTTATCAATGGGACCTTCTCAAACTGGGGAGAGGCAACGAGTGGGGTGCCGCAGGGCTCAGTCCTGGGCCCAGTGCTCTTCAACATTGTTATTAATGATTTGGACGAGGAGGTGCAGGGAACGCTGATCAAATTTGCAGATGACACAAAATTGGGTGGGATAGCTAATACCCTGGAAGACAGAAACAAACTTCAAAGTGATCTTGATAGGCTGGAGTGCTGGGCTGAAAACCACAGAATGAAATTTAATAGGGATAAATGCCAAGTTCTACATTTAGGGAATAGAAACCAAATGCACAGTTACAAGATGGGGGACACTTGGCTCAGCAATACTACAAACGAGAAAGATCTTGGAATTGTTGTAGATCACAAGCTGAATATGAGCCAACAGTGCGATATGGCTGCAAAAAAGGCAAATGCTATTTTGGGCTGCATTAATAGAAGTATAGCTTCCAAATCACGTGAGGTACTGGTTCCTCTCTATTCGGCCCTGGTTAGGCTTCATCTAGAGTAATGTGTCCAGTTCTGGGCTCCACAATTCAAGAAGGACACAGACAAGCTAGAGCGTGTTCAGAAGAGGGCAACCAGGATGATCAGAGGTCTAGAAACAAAGCCCTATGAAGAGAGACTGAAAGAACTGGGCATGTTTAGCCTGGAGAAGAGAAGATTGAGGGGAGACATGATAGCACTCTTCAAATACTTAAAAGGTTGTCACACAGAGGAGGGCCAGGATCTCTTCTCAATCCTCCCAGAGTGCAGGACATGGAATAATGGGCTCAAGTTAAAGGAAGTCAGATTCCGGCTGGACATCAGGAAAAACTTCCTGACTGTTAGAGCAGTGCGATGGTGGAATCAGTTACCTAGGGAGGTTGTGGGCTCTCCCACACTGGAGGCATTCAAGAGGCAGCTGGACAAGCATCTGTCAGGGATGCTTTAGGGTGGATTCCTGCATTGAGCAGGGGGTTGGACTCGATGGCCTTGTAGGCCCCTTCCAACTCTGCTATTCTATGATTCTATGATCTAGCTGCAGGATTTTAGGCAGGAGTTTTTCCCATCCCTACCTGTAGATCCTGGGGACTGAAGCTGGGACCTTCTGCTTGCAAAGCCTGTGTTCTACCACAGAGCTACACGCTTCCCTGAGTTTGACCCTCGTTAGTTAATGCGCATTAGCACCGATTTGAATTAACTAGTGTGGATTGGCGCATGAATACAAATTAGCACTAAAGTGAATTAGCAAAAGTACAATGACATTTTAGGTTTTTTTAAAAAAAATGGAACAAAAGATGTATGACAATCCATGAATCACAGATCGAATGGATTTAACAAAATCCACACAACCCTAACCACTAGGACCCTCTCCAACCAGAAACCATTACAACCCACCACCAATGCCCAGCAATACGTGCACAAGGACATTTGGAAGGAACACAGAAGTCTGGATTTTATAGCCTATTAATTACTGGGTATTGCCTAGCCATGTTCTTATCTGCTTTTGCATTAGAGGAGTTGATAAGTATATATTTCATGTTTAAGTTTCTCCATTCCCTCTCTTTACCCACACTGTAAATAAAGTTTATCGTTTGCACTTTGTTACCTGTACTCAGAGGTACCTTTAGGGGATGCTGGAAGAATCAAAGTTTTACAAAGACTACACTGCACACTCTCATTTTGGATGGCTTATTTTAAGCCTGCCATTTTCAACACTGTTGCCTAGTGATCGTTTAATACAGTTGTTAAAGTACACACACACACACACACACACATATATATATGCTCTAAGCATGATTTAGCAGACAGAAAGACTGACTCTGGTTCAGGTTGTCACACAGAGGAGGGCCAGGATCTCTTCTCGATCCTCCCAGAGTGCAGGACACGGAATAATGGGCTCAAGTTAAAGGAAGCCAGATTCCGGCTGGACATCAGGAAAAACTTCCTGACTGTTAGAGCAGTGCGACGGTGGAATCAGTTACCTAGGGAGGTTGTGGGCTCTCCCACACTAGAGGAATTCAAGAGGCAGCTGGACAACCATCTGTCAGGGATGCTTTAGGGTGGATTCCTGCATTGAGCAGGGGGTTGGACTAGATGGCCTTGTAGGCCCCTTCCAACTCTGCTATTCTATGATTCTAGGTTCTGGATGTGACAAATTGCCACATTTGGGAGAAAGATTGATGTCTAAAGGGACCAGTGTCGAGGGGTCAGCATTGTAGTTCACCTGCAAAGGTGCGCATTCCTTCAGGCGGCCCACTACTCCTCCCCCTCCTTGCCATAGCTGCTCACATGCCTGCCCTCTTCAAGTATGCAAACTGTTCAAAGAGGGGGAAGCATCCTACACTCGATTCGCACCCTTCCTCTACATGGGTGCGCAGATTGGACCCAGTCAGAGATGACTGCTACCGTCAAACCCCAACCATCCCATTAAGTGCATCAAAAAGCCGTCCATTTGGATAGTTCAGTGTTTTCCAAAGTTCTCATAGTTATGGCACAGTTCTCCTCCCAAATGTAAACTGCAGACATCACACTTACACTTGAAAATATGTGCTTTTAGAGTATGCGAATGAATAACACACACACACACCCATTCTCGGAGAAACCCCTCCTCAATAAGAGAAGCTCTGCTGGGTCAGAACAAAGGCCTATCTAGTTTAGCATCCTGCTTCCACCATAGTCAATGAGATGCCTTTGGGAAGCCCACAATCACTTCACAAAGGTAATCGCCTAGCATTTTCCCACTGATCCCCACCAAGCGGTCTATTCAGTAGTAATGTTAGATCAATGTTCTTTTCACCCAAGGACGAAATCCAAACAGCCCTTAAGCATGACTCCACCATTCCAGCGACAGAGGGTTCAAAAGCGCTTTATTGATTAGTAATCAAGGCCTGGTCTCTTCAAAGGGAGCAATCAGACAAAAGACATAGGGAATACAGTACAGTATTTGAGCTTGCAAGGGGCAGAGCCCAGTAGCAGCATTAACCAATCAGAACATAACACTGGGGCATAGCTAATTATGCTAAACAATTCTCTCTGTTCTGTAAACAATACCTTTGGCCTTACAATAAGTTACAAAAAGTTAACTTTGACAGAGCAGCACTGGAGCCGGAGCTCTTGTTTATGTTAGATAAGAAGGATGCACTCAAGGAGACATTCTCGCATACAGGACATCATGACATTTTGCTTGCAATTTGATGGCTACTTTACAGTTTCCTGTTAAAAATGGAGAGACCTCTGCTAACATTTATGCTGCTGCATTTTGCAATTAGTCGGCTCGCTGGTCGAAAGCCACCTGTTCATAATGCTCACCTCTGTAACGAGCCTGGATTGGTGGTTTTTTGAATTCTCTCTTATGTTTAGCGTTGATTGCGAGCTTCAGAGCATGTGCACCCTGCCTTCCAAACAAGCTGTGCATGTGCTGAGCTGGTTTAAGCCTTGAACGATCTAGTGCGCCCGCCACTGCTTGCCTCATCGTTGCCGCTCCCGCCACCACCACTTTCGCCACACGGGAAAGAGGAGGACACGGCAGCTCTTGATTCGCCATGACAATCAGTGACAGAGGGTGATGTAAAAACGACCAATCAGGAAGAGAGTACATCATGTGGTGACGCATGTCACGACGCACTGCGCATTTCCAAACTGCAGCTTCCAAGTTACCCTTTGGAATTGCACAGGCGCAAAAAAAATTGTCTATGCGGGAAGAGAGTTTATATTAAAGGAGGACTCTCACTCAAGCTGTCATGGGTGGGGATGTTAGAGAAATCTGCAATGGAATCAGATGACTTCAGATTTCCATGAATCTGATCCACGGATTCTATAGCCTACCGTTTTGCTTTGTTTTCCAAGTCACACATATTCCACAGACTTGTGGATTGTTTGTTTGTTTTACTTCCCAGAATTGTACGCAAATTTAGTCTCGGAAAAATACATTAAAAATTAAATTAAAAATTAAATTAAAAATTAAAACACCAGCTCTGAGAGAGGGGGTGGGCTTGTCTCTGCACGGCTGCAGATGGGAGATCAGACCTTTCTCCTCTCTGCGACATGGGCAGGAGAAGCTGACAGCTTCTAGGGAACAAAATGGCAGGCCAGATGTGGAATCCCAGCAGGCCATATCCAAGCCATGGGCTGGAAGGTCTCCATGCCTGGCCTACACGGCCTGACTCGTTCTTGAAACACAGGAAACTGCCTTATTCCACGTCAGGCTATTTGTCCATCTTGCCTATCATTGCCTATTCAGCCACCCAGAGTCTCAGGCAGAGGCCTGCAAAAGGTCATTTGCAGCATCCTTCTAGGGACGTTGGAGGAATCCATCCAAGGGGTGAAGCTCACTGAGCTTTCATCAGCTCGGTGGACTTTGGCTCACTTCCCCATCAGCTGCCCCAACTCGGTCTGCATCAAGTTGGGCCAACTCATGGATTTTCCAGTTGTTGTGTTTTGCTCAAATTCAGCAAATTACAGCTGCAATTTGCACAAATTATACAAATTGTGACTGCAATTTGTGTAAATTTTTAGTTACGAGAAACAAAACCAGAAAAGGTCCCAGATTTCAGGAAAAACCTATGGCTCAGCACATGAATGCAAGCTGAGCCAGGTAGGCAGCAGGGATCCGGTGGGCCCCCAAAGTGCTGGATTTACAAACAATGGACATCCCTACATGCTTCTCATCACCTGCTACCTTCTCCTTTCAACAGGGGATGCCTAGAATTGAACCTGGGACCTTCTGCATGTTGTCATGTCTAACCCCACTGCCCCTGTTTTGAGAGAAGATGTTTCAGGTAATCAATCAGAATCAGATTTGGAACTAGAAGACGCAGCGCCAGACACCAGCCAGCCTGTACCAGCATTGGGGGGGGGGGAAGCTCTCATGGGCGATTCCCCAGCTGGGAGCCAGCCCTCTCCAGAGCTTATCTCCTCAAGGCCAAATCCTACACACTCAGTGGGAAGTGAGGTTTCTTCCGGAGAAGAGCGTCCCAACAAGTTAGCTGATGCTAGGGTCTGCCGGAAGCTCAAACACATGGTGCGGAAGGAGGGTGTGAGAAAGTCAGTTTGATTACGCCAGAACCTGCCTCCGCACCAGGCTCCCTGAAGTTGCAAGCGTTTGGGAAGTGGTTCCCTATTCTTCTTGAGCTGACAATTGTCTTGCTTAGTTTGCATAGGGGGACGTTTCCAAGAGGTTAGACTCTATTCAGTAGAAGAGACATTTATTGCTTAATAAAAGCTTTGTAGATTACTTAGCAAGCCTCGTCATTTGCCTCCTATCAAAAGTAAGAGCGTTCTGAGAAACACGACATATTTAAAACACGTGTTCTATCACCCAGCTAGGATCCATCCCCAAAGAGAGATCCTGACGTACTAAGAAAACTTTGCAAGTTCCTATGGGTAAACCTCCTCTCATCCAACTCCTTCTGAATGAGAGAGGTAAGACTCCAAGCAGCCCATCAGATCGTTTTCAAAACTTTGTGAACTCTTGTCTCCGTGGGCGTGAATTTCGCTTTAAAGTATTTTATAAAAATGTCACACAGCCTCACCTGTCAGCACACCAGAATCCAAATGCCGGTTTTAATTATACCGAATATTTCATTTTCTTATGCAGAGGCATAATCAATTATCTTATTTAAAGGCATTACGATAATGTGTGTGTAAAATGGATCCCTTCCCTGTGTTGCATTAGATTCAACTAATTATAGGAGAATGTTGTGGAGCTAAAATGTCAGCCTGTCATCTAGGCGGGTGTGTAATTCATGAGACGCATTCACAGGAGCACGCGTGATGCCACCGATGGAAACCGATCGTGGTTTGGCTTCGAGCCCACTTGGTCTCGTCCTGCCTGGAGGGGAGGAGGCATGGGTCTTCCAGGCCCTCCGAAACAAAGATCAGGGGAAAATGAGGGCCAGTGTCAGGGCCGGCTCTACCATTAGGCAGTGAAGCAGTTGCCTCAGGCAGCAGATGCTGGGAAGCGGTAGCAAGGAGTTGGAGAACAGATCTGTGGGTGTTGTTGTAGCCTGCTGCCTTCAATTGTGATTGAGGATGCTGTCCCATTGCTATTGAAGGAAAATTCAGCTGCCACTCCAGACAGCTTTTGGACAAGGAAGGCGAGAGGGTGCCATCTTGTCCTTTGCCTCGGCAGCAAAATGTCTTGAGCCAGCCCTGGCCAGTGCGATAAGATGGGCAGAGGGTTAGTCTGAGACTGGGGTAGGGAAAGCACAAGCTTTGCATGCAGAAGATTCAATCCCTGACATCTATTCTAGGTAGGTCTGGGGAAGAGTCCTGCCATCACTACTCATTTCACTGAAGAATGGCTGATGTGCTTCATAGGGACAGAGGAAGCTGCCTTATATGCAGTACCCAGGGGCGTAGCTCTGTTACAGAGCACTGTGGGAGAATAGGCTTCCCTTGTCCTTTGCCTATTCTCATATCCTCTCTCATGTATCTATACATGTGCTGCCTATGTGGCAATTTTATTAAGAGGGGATGTTCCAACTGTACAATGGTAGAGCCCACACTTTGCATGAAAACGGTCCCAGGTTAAGTCCATGGCGCCTTTACCTAAAAGGATCTGGTAGCAGGGAAATGCCATCCGCCTGAGATCCTAAAGACTACCATCCCATTCCTGCTGGAGGAATCCTCCTCTTCTGAGGAACTAGAGCTTCCAGAGACAGGCCATGCCAAGCAGCCACACATGTCAAGAGATTTGGGGGAGCCTGGGCTCTTATAGGAAATCACAGCTAGCCCATCCCTGCAGGAGGATGGAAATCCCATCTCTGAGGCAGAAGCTGGGCAATCAACTCACCCCCAAGAACGTTGCCTCTCAAGAGGCAGGCCAATAAGGCTCCTCTGAGGAGGTGTGCTTGATTGCAAAGGAGGACTTCTCAGCAGCATGGCCTTGCTTGTGGGTTTCCTGTAGTCAGCTAGTTGACCACTGTGTGAATAGAATGCTGGACTGGATGGACCCTTGGTCTGATCCAGCATGGCTCCTATGTTAGCTGCTTTTAATTTCTTACTCTGGTTTCGGCTTGCATGCTAAGAGAAGACAAGTGAAGAAGTAGTAGCAGCAAGAAGCAGGAGCAGCAGGGTGAGGAAGCTGTGGGGATTGACACTGGGGGCCCTGCAGGGGTGAGGACCCCAGCGGATGCCCACTGAGGCTTAACCTTGACATCAGCCCAGTTTCCTCTCCCTGCTCAGCCAGTGCGCTGCCTCTCTTGAGACCGGACCTGAGCCACGTCCTCCAACTCCTGAACCTCGTCGCTGGGGCTCCACAACCCTCTCCCTATTTCCAGGTCAGCCTGCAGCCTTCTGTCGCCCACTGATGACATCACTCCCAGTGCCACCAGCCACAGCTGAGCCCAGTGGACCACATCCCTGTCCAGAGGATGGGGTTGGAACTCCTAGAGGCACTAAACTGACTCCATGATGCAAGTACCTTCAGCAAGCTGACTTTCTGGGAAAAGGGGGAAATGAATACCTGCCTGTCTCTCTTATTTGTCTGTCAAGAGAAGTAAAAGTAGCATGCAGGTGTATGTGTGCGTGCATTTGTTTACCCCTGTGTCTACTGTGACCTCTTTCTTCAGAAGTCAAAAGAACGGCTGCAAAGAAAATGATGTGAGGAAGGGGCAGTGAATTGTAAGGGTTGCACAGGCTTGGTGTGTGTGTGTTTTTCCTTCACGGAGGGAGCTCGGGTGAAAAAAGGCACCTGTTCTGCCAAGAGCTGGACAGAGACCTTGAAAAGAATTCTCTATTCAACAGGCAGCCAACACAGGGAGGCACACGCAGGGTTGAAGTGTTTGTAGTGAATTGCGTTGCTAAGCAAATAGACCGGCACATCCTCAGCCCAGACAATGGAGCTTGATCAGGATGTGTGGAGGACTTTTCCTGGATATGATTATTGAGCTGAAGGATACGTTAAAACAGAGTGTTCTGTCTTTACCATCACCCAGCGTGGAAGGTCATGTAGAAACAGCAAAACAAGGGTTGCCACCTTTTGAGCCGTCCTTGCATCTGCACAGTTCTGGTCTAGAGTAGCCATGTGTCCTATGTTCCAAAGGATGTCTACTTGAAAGGCTGTAATAAAACAGACCTGTATTTGAAGGGTCCTCTATTTGAAGGCTAAGTCTGGCTTAAAGGTAAAGGACTAGAGCAGAAGCCTTGGAGATGCCCATCAATAGTGGACAGCACCAGGACAGCAGCCTGAGCAGGCACCTGGTCACCTGTATCACAGTTCTACTAAAGTTATAGTCATGGTTTTTAAATTTGCATCTATATCTATTGGCTAGCATATCCAAATTCTATACAAATCAGTTTCCTCTTTTGACCTCTTGGGTTTGTTTTGTTTTAGCAATGAAGAAGCCACCTCTCAATTCTGACCACTACAGATGTTGTGAACACCCAATTGGGTCTGGGAGTCCAACAGATTCCCACACACACCCCAGGACTTAGTGGCCCCCTGCAATGTTATGTAAATTAGGGCTGTGCTAGCTTTGGATTCGGAATTCCGAAGCATTGGTGGACATTTTGTGTGCAATCCGCCATTTTCTGCACAGCCCTAGTTAGCCCCCGTTAGAGAACTACACCTCCCAGCATGCAGTGCAGCAAATCAGAGAGCAGCGTTCCCTTCTCATTGGCAATAAATGGACTAAGCCCTTGAGTGATGCTGTGTCATTTACAGAATAGAAGGGGAAAGTTAAGAAAACTACTCATGGCTCTTTAGATTGATGTAGCCCATAAACACAATCCACTTTATGTAAGCTACACCAGAACACAAGCCACTTTTCATGGAATGTCATACATTTATGGATTCTTGATGAAAATGAAAGAGAGGAGAGGCATGGATTCCTCCCTCCTTTTCTTTAGAATCCCATAAATTTATGACATCATCTTGCCTAAACTTGGGCTCATTCAGTTATGCTGAATGGTGAGGGAGATTCAGGACACACAAAAGGAAATACATTCTCACTCTGACCTGATGCATCTAGTGAATTTACTACCTGAAAAATGGCCTGACAAAGAGAAATCGCCAAATGCATGGAGGTTAAATCTTATCAATAGCTGCTAGTCACAATAACTATATTACGCATTCTCTAGATTCCGAAGCAGTCCGAGTACCAGCTCACGGAGAGTAAAAAATGGAAGACTGGGGTTTTAGTGGACGGTAGCCCATGTAAGCTGAGAAACTTGATCAATGTGTTAACCCTTACAGTGCCATGAGACACTTTGTCGCTATTTTACTATATCACACATTTGTTGTAAGCATAATGACCGACATTACAGGGTTGATGTAAGGCTGTGATAATGGATGTGAAGTGCTTTTTGAACACTGTAATGGGCTATATAATTTTGAAGGATCATTATGATGATGTAGGCAGGCATCTCCTGATGCAAATCACGCTGAAGGAAGCAAGAAGGGTGAAAAGCTTGAATTGAAAAACATGAGCTAAATACATGGGATCATGTATTTAGATGGCCTGTCCCAACTGATTGGTGTATTGTTGCTATTCTGCAATCATATTCACATATACTCCAACTAGGCTTGTCAACTAGCAAGGAAGAAAAACCAGGGGAGGGGAGTATCAGTGGAAGGTGGTGACTATGATTTTGGTGGGGCTGTGAATCCAATCTGGGTTTAGTCAGAACCACTCAGAACTTTAAAGAAATTGGAGCCACCAGCCTCCACTGGGGGTAATACAGCCTAGGGATGTGCTCCGCTTCTAATCGGACCGGTGAATTAAAAGCGGAGCGGGGTGCTTCGCCTCCCCTTAAAGCGGAGGCGAAGAGGATTGGGGGGCCGGCGGAGCGTTGCGAAGAGGATCGAGGTGAAGGCGGATCCTTCGCCTCGATCCGGAGCTCCGCAAGAAAGGTAAGTGGGGTTTACTGGGCCCTGCCGCTGTCGCTGTCACCCATGCGGCGACAGCGGCAGGGCCCGGTAACCCCCGTCCGCGGTCCCTCGGCTTCTTCAATTGAGCCCGCGGCTCAGGCCTAGACTTCCTGGTTGAGCCATGGGGTCAATTGAAGAAGCCGAGGGACCGTGGACGGACGCAGGTAAGGGAGAGGGAGGGGGCTTTACTTGGCGCCACTCCCCTCCACTGCGGAGCTCCGATTCGGAGAAGAGGAGCGGACTATGGGTGGAGTGGTGTGGAGTGGAGCGGGCCGATCTGAAATTTTTGGATCGGCCCACGGGGCGGAGCGGGGGGTCCGTGCACACCCCTAATACACCCTGGCCTGTGTCTGTCCCTTATAGTGATGGCCAAATCTGTCCATTTCTGTTTTTCTCTGTTTCCCATTTTCCCCATCTTATGTTAAGTGCATCCTGAACTTTGAGAATCTTTTTTTTTTAAGTCCACATGAAAATGTGAATGCATTTCTGCCCATTTCTCCCGATGTATGCATTTAACGTAATATGCACAACTTTTTGCAAGCAACGTTCCTAACAGAATGCATTTTTTATGTCATCCTACGGAAGAATGCAGTAAGTACTCAAAATATACCAACCTGAATTTGCTGCTTTTTGTCTTAAACTAAAAGCTTGATCAGTGTAGACGTGCAGAAAACATTTGAAAATGTTCAAAGCTTGAGCCTTAATAGCAATTAATTTTCTCTGCACCAAACAGGCAGGGCAGCGCCTCTGCCATCAGAATGATGGAAAGCTCTGTTCAGGCAATCCGTGCGGTGTGAAGGCTAGCCCTGGGCACAGACACACCGTTAAGCTGTCACCACTAGCAGGAAAGGAGAATAGAATGGAGGCACCAATGGGGGTGCATGAGGGAGGGGAAGGGGCCATGTGGCATGCACATTTTGGAGGGGGCTCTTTATGCATGAGGTCTTCTGTGGTGGAGGGACTGATGGGCAAATAAGTGGGAAAGGAACAGGACTACTGTCATGACTAGGCCTGTTCCACTTAGGCTGGGGGAAGGAGTTTCAGGCGATCAATCGGAATCAGATTCTGAAGCAGAAGAGACGGCGCCAGAAATGTACCAGCCTACACGGGAAGTGGAGGAGGTGATTCTCACGGGCTCTTCACCAGCTGGGGATGAACCTTCGCCAGACCTTATCACTGAAAACGTTAACAACACACAGTCTGTGGGAAGTCAGTATTCTTCCAAGGGGGAGGGCACTTCAGGGCCAGCGGATCCTAGAGCCTGCCGCAGACTCAAACGGGCGGAGCTAAAGGAAGGTGAGAGAAGGTCAGCCCAGCTAGCTTCTCTCCAAAGGCTTCTTCAAAACCAGCCTCCTTGAAGTTAAAGTCTTCCGGGAAAAGGCTTTCCCTTTTTCTTGAAAGGACAATTGTCTCACTTAGTACGCATAGTTTTGCCTAGAGAAAAGTTCCTAGAGGTTGGACTCTCTTCAGGTGGGAAGAGATGTTTATTGCCTGAATAAAGCTTTGTGGATTACATGGCAGACCTCTGTATTGTCTCCCAATAAGGCGAGAGTTTTGGGGAAACACGACAACAACTAGCACCCATGGTGACATGGGCTTCACACTAGTTTTTCACCAATATATCTATTTTTGTTTGCCCTTTTCCCTAATGTACACATTTTCATGTACATTCTTTGACTGGGGAACTCCATTTCAAAATTCAACTTTCAAAGGATAACTGAGTTTTGGATCACATATTGGTCTGAAAGTGCAAAATTAGGTAAGTTCACAAAAAAATACTAACTGAACTAATTTCTTCTCCATCCCCAGTCCCAAATAGAGACTTGCTCTGCAGCTATTCATGGCATGACATTAAAAAAATGTCGTCGCCTGATAATTTCTGCAGATCAGACTGCTGCAACACGGACAGTTTGAGGAGCTGATTTAAAATTATTATTATTATTATTATTATTATTATTATTATTTATTTATTTATATAGCACCATCAGTGTACATGGTGTACAATCTAATAAAATCATAGTAAAACAATAAGGAGGGGAAGAGAATGCAAACAGGTACAGGGTAGGGTAAGCAGGCACAGGGTAGGGTAAAACTAACAGTAGAAAGTAACAGTAGAAGTCTGCACAACATCAAGTTTTAAAAGCTTTAGGAAAAAGAAAAGTTTTTAGTTGAGCTTTAAAAGCTGCAGTTGAACTTGTAGTTCTCAAATGTTCTGGAAGAGCGTTCCAGGCGTAAGGGGCAGCAGAAGAGAATGGACGAAGCCGAGCAAGGGAAGTAGAGACCCTTGGGCAGGTGAGAAACATGGCATCAGAGGAGCGAAGAGCACGAGCGGGGCAATAGTGTGAGATGAGAGAGGAGAGATAGGAAGGAGCTAGACCGTGAAAAGCTTTGTAGGTCAACAGGAGAAGTTTATATTGGATTCTGTAGTGAATTGGAAGCCAATGAAGAGATTTCAGAAGCGGAGTAACATGGTCGGAGCGGCAAGCCAAGAAGATGATCTTTGCGGCAGAGCAATCCTAGCTCCAAACTTTCCCTGTGTAGCAATGCAATTCTTAATTTCTGGCACCTGTCTCCGATAAAAATCTTGTCCCTATTTCAGCTTTAGGGAAGATGTTGGATCTACCTTTTTCTTTTTTAAAAAAAAATGGTGTAATTGTGCAAAGACGTACAATATAATTTACATGTGCAATATAATTCACTGTGTGCAGCAGCTGTGAAAAAAGGCAAGTTCTGTGCTGGGGAGTATTAGAAAAGGATTGAAAATAAAACTGTCAGGTTTGCAATGCCATTATACAAATCTATGTTGCAGCTGTACTTGGAACACACGGAGTATGTTTCTGATCATCGCATCTCAAAAGGGATATTGTGGAGCTGGGAAAGGTGTAGAAAAAGCCAAGGAAAGGCTGGCCTCTACCTTGGCCATGACCCTTGGGCAGGATCTACACTATTCATTACACCGTTGTTTAAGTGCATTGTTGCGTCCTCCCTTGCTACGTTACAAAATGCAACTTGAGCCCAGTCAATCGAAATACCTTTTCTTCTATCGTTTTACCCCGGCACACTCTTCTTTAGAACGTTCTTCATTATGCTCATACCGGCTCTGAAGTAAACCTCCTTCTTCCGGTGACTCTGAGCTAGACCTGCTTGACACGTAGGGACGAGGGAAGCCCTGCAGCGTCTTAAAGGGGCCACATGCGCCCCGAAAGATAAGCGGTTTTTTAAAAAAATTAAGCCTCTGTCCCCTCTTTCACCGCCCTCCCTCCCCCTCCCCCTCGTCGCGTTGTGCCAGCTCTCCCTCCCCTAGAAAAGCCCTCACGTCCTAATCAGGAAGCAAAGACCATGGTCACGAGACATGACTTTGAAAGACGGCATTGAATACAACGAAAGGTTGGGGCACATTGTTAGTTTTAAAATGATTTTAACAGAAAGTGGAACGGTTTTAAAAGTCAGAAGAAACGTAACAACAACAGCATCACGTGACTGCTGACGTCATCTCTGCCAACTTGTTACGTTTCATCTAGACAAGTGTAGACGGGCCCATGGTGTGTAATCTATACCATAGTGTGCCCCATTTTCATGTTTGAAATGCAGGAGGGTACGCCATTGGTTCCATCATCACATCCCCAACATTCCCACAAATAACAGAAGATTACATGGTATTCTTGCTTCTTTTGGAATGCAGAAGCATTTCAAATGGCAAGTAAGAGATCTTAGGGTTGGATGCTTCTCTAGAATGTCAATGTCTCTGCTCATCAAAATGTGGTGGTGCTGTGTCCCTGCACATCCTGGCTCTACCACACCATTGAATCTGGGTTCAGAATCCCCAGTACCATGACAATCAGGTGGCAGGTGAAGACACCTGTGACAGAATGTTCTTCCATACAAAGCATCCCTTCCACATAAAAAGCTAGCATGGCAGGGGGAAGGGTTTGAGTCTAGCCGTCTCCTCAACTTGCTAGCTTTCTTTGTGCAGTAAGAAATGGTCTGTAAGGCCATTCAGCCATGTGAGCTCCATCACCACCACAAACAGACTGAAGTTGAAGAGGCCAAACACAGGTTCATTTTATTTATTGACTCCACTTACATCATGCCTTAGGGGCTGTTCCACACAACACTCAGAGGTTGAGTATGGATTGTTAGTTGAACTGTTGGTTAGTGTTAGTCTGAACACAGGGCATTTTCCACAGGGTGGCTTGTAAATCATCCTGAACAACTCTATTGTAAGGGTAAGGCGAGGGTTAACTGGGACTTGGAACTGGAATGTCTTTTAATTTGTAAATTTTATGGTTTCATAGGATGAGAGATAAGGAAACCAGGCAGCTGTATGGGGGAGAAGACTGGAGCCAGCCCGGTTGTAACTGTCTGTCCTTGAGTGATTAAACGGCCCAAGCGAGAGGTGTGAAGACACTCCACACATCAAAGCTGAAGGGAGGGGGGAAAGGAGTGAAAAGGATGGTATAAAGATATCCCCTGTGAAGGGAACAGGGGGTGTTGGCTGAGATCGGTCTGGGGTGACGTATGAGATTGTAGTTTTAGTTTTTAGCTTGCCTGCACTGGGTTCTTATATATATGCATGCTTTTAAGGTTTTATTCTGCTAATCCCATGTATTCCTACCCTTTTCCTAATAAATGGTCTTAAACCTCATTTTGTGAGCTGTGAGTGTCTGTGCCTGGGGATCCGTGCTAAATCCAGTCAAGAAGCCAGCTGGGTGCTGGGCGCTCTTCCTTTACACAATAAGAAACCATAGGTTCTCAAGGTAGCTTGTTCAAGAAAAATAAGCAACACTGTATGGTCAATAAGCCACCCTGCGGAAAATGTCCTGGGTTCAGACAACACAGTTCAACAAACAACCCACACCCAACCACTGAGTGTGGGTTAGCGTGTTGTGCATACCCAATCTTTTTTTCATGGAACTCGAGGTGGTGTAAGTAATTGGATTCCCAGTCAACCTCGCCCTCCCCATCTTCCTCCAGACATTGGCCTGCTTAGCTTCAACAAGTTTGTATCGTTATGAGCTTTCAGACAATGCCCTTGCCCAGTAGTGCAGCTAGGTCATGGACTTAATGACCTTACAGCATGCACACAGGTGCACATGTGCATAACCGCATGCACATATACACAAAAGCCCCTTAGAAGTTAATGAATATTACTCCACTTGCTTAAAAAGGGGGATAGATCCACCCTGCTGCCTTTGCCCCCCCCCCCCGCCCCACCCATTCCTGCTCTTTCTGCTGAGTGGGACCTTCAATCTCTGCCTATTGTCTTACAGTCCTACAGTTGTCCTACAGTCTATTGCCCTATTGTCCCCATTGCCCTGGCCACAACATCTGGTATTTCTATGAACCAGGCTTCTGATATGCATCCCTAGAATGACGTACATATGCGTACATATTGACAAAGACAACCGAGCTACATGTGGGATGAATGGCTGCCTCACCTTAACAAAGCAGGGCTTCCTGCCCAATTCTGACCCAAAGTGCATGCCATAAAACAGCCTAACAACTGCCTCCCGTTACTGCTTTAGAGCTGTGGTTTCAGAGTGGGCAGGCATTAATAAACCCACAGAGTTAAGACGGTTCTAGCGAAGGTCTAATTGGTGCCATAAAGTTAAATCCTACCACTTAAGACTTCGGTTGGGAGACGGGCCTTCCATTTACCAGTCTCCCTTTGCATGCTAAAGGGCACCAATCTTGCTAATAAGTGTTAAATTGGAACATCAAATTTTAATCAGCTTCTTAATGGATCGGCAGGGCCCTTCTAGCAGCACCCAGGGGCGAAGCAAGCTGGGTGTGCCGGCAGACTGCAAGAGTGAAACAAATCTCCTCCCAAATATTCGCCTGTAAATGTTCCACTCCAAAAGTTGATGCGTAATAATCTCCAGATATCCTCTGGACACCCAAAATTTGATATCTGGATTTGCCATTCTAGGCTCTTTGAGTTTGCTATTAACCACCTTTATTACTGATGTGAGATTGATTTAGTATTTGATGGTATTCAATAGCGAACATGTCACTGCACTCAGTTTCGGAAAGTATTTGATAAAAGACCTGCAATGGGCGAATGGAATGCTTTTGAGATTTCACATTTGATGCTTGCCAGAAGGCCTGAGGGCTGCCAAACTTAGATTGAAGTATTTAAATGCCGAAGTAAAATTTCACATTCCAAATGCAAATTTAGAATTTCACACTCAACCTTTAACTAAACTGGGCATTTCGGCAGTTTTGGGATATTTGTGAATATTTGTTTCAGCCTCTACACAAATTCTGGAACTCAAACGCAAGCAGAACCAGGAAGGCAGAAAGAAAGAAAACAGAAAAGGAAATTGGGTGTCTAAGATGGGAAGGAAGAGGCCGTTGCTCAGTGGTAGACCTCCAGCTTTGCATGTAGAAGGACCCATTTTTCAGCCTCACCTTAACCACAACATCAACGACTACAATTACTACAATATGGGGGATGATAAGATCAACCTGCCTGCCAGGGCTGTATTAAGGACTGTTGAGAGTTATGTGACCCACTTTGAACATTTGAAATGTGCTGTTTAAATGCTAAGGATGATTGTTATTCAACCTAGAACTGGTCTGAGAGCAGTGGAGGCTGGTGGCTCTGATTTTGGTGGGGTTGTGCTACCATTCTGGGTTTGAATCAGACCAGCCAGAACTCCAAAGGAGCTATACAAGGTGCTTAGTTAGCCCTACATGGCTTGGGTCCAGGCTACCTGCAGGATCGCCTTCTCCCATACAATCCGCCCAGCACACTCAGGTCCTCTGGGAAGAATCTACTTCAGCTAGCAAAAACTAGATTAACAACTGTTACCCAGAGGACCTTCTCTTCTGCTGCTCCCAGGCTGTGGAATGGCCTGCCAACTTAACAGTCTACTAGCATTCAAGAAAACTATAAAGACTGATTTCTTCTGGCAGGCCTATCCAGTGGAATTTTAAGATGATTTTAGAACGTTTTTAGGGTGTTTTTTTAGGATGTTTTAACAATGTGTATTATGTTTTAATTCAGTTTTATGCATTTTATCGATTATTGTTCTTCCCCACTTCGATCAGAATGGAGAAGCGGGTAAGAAATACATTTATTATTATTATCATCAATCATCATCATCATCATCATCATCCCAAAACCAGGTTCAGCACCTTGGATAGCTCCTTTAGTGTTCTGGCTAGTTCTGATTCAAAACCAGAATAGATTCATTGCCCAACTGAACCTAGTGCCACCAGTCTCCACTGTCCAAGGATGTGGTCCGGAGGCCCTTGGAATAGCCTAAAACAGGGGTGAATGGGAAGCAGATCTCCAGAACTGTTGGACTTCAACTCTGCCTTGCTGGCAGAGGCTTCTGGAGATCTGCTTTTTGCCCACCCCTGACCTAGAAGATCCTTCCAAACGATAATGGAGAAGATTTTCTTTTCAACCAAAGGGGGCTTCCTGTGGCGTTAAATGTAGGGGAACAACTTCCTTAAGAGAATGCACAGAAAGTTTTCAGTGCCCCCTTGTGGCCATGCTGATTATTACAGTGTGGATGGGAAATGCATGGCCTGTCCAAACAGATACTGTCTGGAATTCTCATTTAGTTATGGCTGCAGCTAGAGGAGGAGATAAAGCCTTAAGACGTGTAAAGATGTCTAGGCATCTCAATGGGAGCTACAGCAGGCATTCCACAATGTGGTGCCTGCAGACATCATCACACACACACACACCCCAGGACATTCAGTGGCACCCCCAAACTCTCCCCTCCTTGCCCCCTTCAAAAAAATGTTTTATGAAAAGAAAAACTTAGTCTCTAGCCTTGCTCTTTCTCTCCCTTCTGCCCCTCTGCCTTGCTGTTTCCTTCTCCCTCCCAGCTTCTAGCTTCACTATTTCTCTCCCTCACCTCACTTTAAATCACTTTTAACTAGCCAGGCCACTATAGCAGCCAAGATGTGACTAGCCTCCTCTTCCATGGCTGGTGCTCACAGTAGTTTCTCAAATTCCTACATGTACCCATGGGGTTCAGAAAGGGTGGGGAGAGCCATCTGGAGTTGCCCTGGGACTGAAAAGCAGAAGAGAAGCACCCTCTTGCTTCTGCCATCAGCCAAGAGACCAGGAGACTGTAGGAGGATACACACACACCCTTTTCCCCAGGAACAACATCAAGTCAAGGAGGAGAACGGCCTGGCCCATCCATTGGTCAGAGAAACAGAAGCTGCAAGGAAATCACTTCCCCTTCCTGCCAGAAAGAACACTCAGCTTCAAAGACCTGTAGGCCTTGGGACTGATGGATGTGGCCCTGGTAGCATCTATCAGCAAAATAGCCACCAATTGCTATTCATGCGAAAAAAGAAAGAAAGAAAAACCTATTAAGATCAGCCTGGCCTGAAGTGCATTGAAATGCCTGCTTACAACTCAGCACCACCTTGTTCCGGCCTTTGATTGCCCTCCAGTTCCTTTTTCTTCTGCTCCTCTTCTCTTGAGTGTCATGTCATTTTCGTTTGTAAACCTGGCAACAGGGTCGGTTGGTCAGTCTCTCTCTCTCTCTCTCTCTGTCTCTCTTTCTTTCTCAATGTGAGCTGCTTGATGTAAGCGGTTTTGGAAAACAACAATTGTCTGAAAAGTGGGATAAAAATGCAGTGCAACGCAATGCAATATAACAAAGTCTGATGAGTATACCCAAACTCCAGCTTTTCCTGCATCAAACAATGGGGTTGAATACTCTGACCTACAAGGCCCCCTCTAACACTATGATCCTATGACTCAATGGAGACTTGGCCTGATCCAGTGGGGACCATTTTCTATTCCCAATAGGCTGTTATTGCATCCTTTGGCCCTGTGACTCGCTCCATCGTGGAGAGAGCGAAGAGCTTCTGGGCAGCGGTCACCTGATGCGCACGATGCTGACAGCTGGCTAAGGAGACAGCAGCAGCTGTGTGTTTATTATGGCTCCTTCCAATGCTCGCCCTGCCTCCTTGCTTCAACGTTTCTGGCAAGGAACCGAGACTGGAGAGGCACCTCTTTCTTCTTCAGCCAAGGTGCACGGTGGGGTGGGGTGAGGGAAGAGAGGGGAGGAGGTTAATTTCACACACAATCTGGAGACATTTAAAAGGCCTGTTTGTTTCCTGGGCTTTATGGGCCTCTTTGGCCTAATAAAGTAATTTTTGAGCCTTTCACATCAGCCCTTAATTACTTGTCATAACAATGTCTGAGCGAAAGAGAGAGAGAGAGAGAGAGATAAAGCTCCACGCGGATGCAGCTCCCAAGCCTGTCTCGGAGCCGGAGTGGCCGGCGGAGCGAAGCGAGTTTAAATATAGCAGCTCATTTACTCAGCTGTTCCCCCGCTTCGCACAAAACTACGCACGCAGATCCCAAAGTAGGCTCCTCCGCCATTTTGCATGCACAGGCGGTAACTTTACAAGCATGTTCCATGTGTCTAGACACCAAATCCAGTTACTGGGTCCAAGTTAATTGACTGCATGAAGCATGGTTGAAATCATCGTCATCATCATCATCATCATCATCATCATCATCTCATCTTTTTACCCAATGGTGCAGTAAGAATGCAAATGAAATAAAGTGTAATGAAATACAATAAACTGTAAATAAGATACAAAGTAGAAAGCATAAGGTGGCTAAAAGATCCATAACCCCCTTTTTTTCTCCTCCTTACATATTGTCATGTCTAGCCCTGCTCCCTCTGGTTTGGGAGAAGGTGTTTCAAGTAATCAATCAGAATCAGACTCTCAAGTAGAGGAGTTGGCATCAGACACAGGCTAGCCTGTACCAGTGGGGGAGAAAGCTCTCATGGGCTCTTCACCAGATGGGAGTGACCCTCTCCAGAGCTTATCTCCTCAAGGCCAAATCCTACAGACTCAGTGGGAAGTGATCATTCTTCTGGAGGAGAACACCCCTACAAGCTGGTTGATGCTTTACAAGCATGTTCCATGTGTCTAGACACCAAATCCAGTTACTGGGTCCAAGTTAATTGACTGCATGAAGCATAGTTGAAATCATCATCATCATCATCATCATCATCATCATCATCATCTCATCTTTTTACCCAATGGTGCAGTACGAATGCAAATGAAATAAAGTGTAATGAAATACAATAAACTGTAAATAAGATACAAAGTAGAAAGCATAAGGTGGCTAAAAGATCCATAACCCCCCTTTTTTTCTCCTCCTTACATATTGTCATGTCTAGCCCTGCTCCCCCTGGTTTGGGAGAAGGTGTTTCAAGTAATCAATCAGAATCAGACTCTCAAGTAGAGGAGTTGGCATCAGACACAGGCTAGCCTGTACCAGTGGGGGAGAAAGCTCTCATGGGCTCTTCACCAGATGGGAGTGACCCTCTCCAGAGCTTATCTCCTCATGGCCAAATCCTACAGACTCAGTGGGAAGTGATCATTCTTCTGGAGGAGAACACCCCTACAAGCTGGCTGATGCTTTACAAGCATGTTCCATGTGTCTAGACACCAAATCCAGTTACTGGGTCCAAGTTAATTGACTGCATGAAGCATAGTTGAAATCATCATCATCATCATCATCATCATCATCATCATCATCATCTCATCTTTTTACCCAATGGTGCAGTAAGAATGCAAATGAAATAAAGTGTAATGAAATACAATAAACTGTAAATAAGATACAAAGTAGAAAGCATAAGGTGGCTAAAAGATCAATAACCCCCCTTTTTTTCTCCTCCTTACATATTGTCATGTCTAGCCCTGCTCCCCCTGGTTTGGGAGAAGGTGTTTCAAGTAATCAATCAGAACCAGACTCTCAAGTAGAGGAGTTGGCATCAGACACAGGCTAGCCTGTACCAGTGGGGGAGAAAGCTCTCATGGGCTCTTCACCAGCTGGGAGTGACCCTCTCCAGAGCTTATCTCCTCAAGGCCAAATCCTACAGACTCAGTGGGAAGTGATCATTCTTCTGGAGGAGAACACCCCTACAAGCTGGCTGATGCTTTACAAGCATGTTCCATGTGTCTAGACACCAAATCCAGTTACTGGGTCCAAGTTAATTGACTGCATGAAGCATGGTTGAAATCATCATCATCATCATCATCTCATCTTTTTACCCAATGGTGCAGTAAGAATGCAAATGAAATAAAGTGTAATGAAATACAATAAACTGTAAATAAGATACAAAGTAGAAAGCATAAGGTGGCTAAAAGATCAATAACCCCCCTTTTTTTCTCCTCCTTACATATTGTCATGTCTAGCCCTGCTCCCCCTGGTTTGGGAGAAGGTGTTTCAAGTAATCAATCAGAACCAGACTCTCAAGTAGAGGAGTTGGCATCAGACACAGGCTAGCCTGTACCAGTGGGGGAGAAAGCTCTCATGGGCTCTTCACCAGCTGGGAGTGACCCTCTCCAGAGCTTATCTCCTCAAGGCCAAATCCTACAGACTCAGTGGGAAGTGATCATTCTTCTGGAGGAGAACGCCCCGACAAGCTGGCTGATGCTAGCGCGTGCCGCAAGCTAAAACGCACGGAGCGAAAGGAAGGCATGAGAAAGTCAGCCTGGCTTGCATTGTGCCAGAACCTACCTCCACACCAGCCTCTCTGAAGTAACAGGCTTTGGTAAAAGTCTTTCTGTTCTCCTTGATAGGACAATTGTCTTGCTTAGTTTGCGTAGCGTTGCCTAGGGGTAAGTTTCCAAGAGGTTAGATTGTCTTCAGGTAGAAGAGATGTTTATTGCTTAATAAAAGCTTTGTGGATTACTCAGCAGGCCTCCCCACTTGTCTCCCATTGAAAGCAGGAGTTTCCTGAGAAACACAACACATACCCTCTCTTCTGAGTTTTCTTCCTCCATGGTCTCCTCCACCTCTCAGGTGGCACCCTTGTATTTATTAATTTATTATTACATTTATAGCTCAACTTTCCCCCCCTCTTGCAAGGAATCCAACGAAGGCTCACATGCCCCTCTCCCCTTCATGTTATCATTCCAAAAATCCTGTAAGGTTGATTAGGCTGGGGATCAGTGACTGGCCCAAAGTCCAACACTCTAACCACTATGCAACACTGGGTCTCTCCTTCCTCCTTAAGGGCTCAACTCAGTGACTCCACCCACCCTCCAATCAGAGCCGTTCTCTTTAACTCATCTGATTCTGTTCCCCTCTTGTCCCAGCTAGCCCACTGGGGTCCCTCCTGCTCTGGCTGCTCTCCTTTGGTTGACGTCTTCCTAAACCTGTCCACCACAAGTCCCTAGCAGGGCATTACAGAAGTGTCTCTCTTTTCATCTGTAAAATATTGCAGGGTATAACCTTGTCAGTCCTCAATTTAGCAACTGCAGCTAGAAGGAAGTATTGTGTCCAGTTCTGGGCTCCACACTTCAAGAAGGATGCAGATAAGCTGGAGCGTGTTCAGAGGAGGGCAACCAGGATGATCAGAGGTCTGGAAACAAAGCCCTATGAGGAGAGACTGAAAGAACTGGGCATGTTTAGTCTGGAGAAGAGGAGATTGAGTGGAGACATGACAGCACTCTTCAAATACTTGAAAAGTTGTTACACAGATGAGAGCCAGGATCTCTCCTCGATCATCCCAGAGTGCAGGACATGGAATAATGGGCTCAAGTTATAGGAAGCCAGATTCTGACTGGACATCAGGAAAAACTTCCTAACTGTTAGAGCAGTACAACAATGGAACCAATTACCCAGGGAGGTTGTGGGCTCTCCCACCCTAGAGGCATTCAAGAGGCAGCTGGACAACCATCTGTCAGGGATGCTTTAAGATAGATTCCTGCAATGAGCAGGGGCATGAACTCGATGGCCTTGTAGGCCCCTTCCAACTCTACTATTCTATGATTTTATGAAAAAGCCTGGTCATTGACTCACCTTGAACTCCAAACTGTTTCCCAGCTCTGGATGTCCATGGGGGGTGGGGGGAGGGGGAGGAAGAGGAAGAGGAGGAGGAGGAAGAGGAAGAGGAAGAAGATTTTCTTTTTCATCAGGTTTCTCCCTGTGAAGAGAGAACCAGTGCAGCTCAATGGCATGCAGAGTGCCCTCCAATTGCACCCCCCTTGACTAATTTCAGGGGGAGCAAACTTTAATCTGCAATTCAAGTTTTGCTTGATTCATCTATTGGTAAAAACCATTCAAGCATGCAGCTCTGGTGTTTATAAAGCTCTAAACACTGGGTTACCAACTTCCAGGATCACCCCACACAACTCAGGAATGGCATAGTACAATTCAGGAGAAATTTGAGCTCTTTAGTCCTCAAGATCCAACATCCAGGATCTGATATATCACTAGGATTAAAAAATAAATATTATTGTTGTCAATATAGGAGTAAGAGGGATCAAATTTGCACCTTATTTTTTCCATGCGGACATTTGTGTGACTTTTACTCTTAATAATCCTGGGCATTGGGTCTTTGGTTAGTATTTGAAAAATGAGTGTTCTAAATTTGTATTTTATATAAATATTAAATCTCTGGTTTTCACCTTTTGAGCTTCAGATAGTCCTTCTGGGATAATCCCCTTTTTGTTTTGTTTTATAAGAAGATAGATAGATAGATAGATGCTGTTCAGATGACACGCTAAGCCACAGTGATTAAGCATTTTGAGCTAAACTTTATGGCTTAGCATGTCATGTGAACGATGACTTAGCATGTTGTGTGAACCATTCCTAACCATGATGGCTACATAACCACAGTTTAAACAAACTCTCTAACCATTCGGTCCAAAAGGGCTAGCAGCCTAAGTGTGTTGTCTGAACAGGCCAATAGATCGACTGACAGATAGATGGACCAAGCATGGGAAACCCACTGCCCAGAGTCCGTAAACAGCCATATGCTGCTTCCTCAATGGCCCACTGAACCCCAAAGCCCACCTACTTTTCCCTTCCACAAAGCTGATAAGCTAGGGTACAGGGAAAAGACAGCTGTTCAACCGGGACAGCTATCCCCATCCGGGTCACTGAGGTGGGTGAAAAGGTTTTCACTTCCCTCCACCCCGTAATCCTGCTAATGGTGGCAAGGAAACAGCGATCCTGATTAAGGTCACTGGGGTGCGAGAGAGGATTTAGCTCAGCAAGCCTTGAATCCCAAAACGATCAGCAACCTTTTAGGAATTGGAAAGGGTGGAAGCACGCAGCGCACCTGCATGAAGTCAGAGAATAATACGTTCCACAAGTAGGCCAGAGGATAAAGCAGTGAGCTTCTCTGAACAAGCAGGTAGCTTCAGGAACCCTTGTGTAAATTTCGTGGCACAAGATCCTGCTCAGGTTCTATGGTCCTCTGTTAGGGTAACAGGTCTGTGACTACAGGAGTGTGAGCACAACATAAAGGCAGGTAATATGAGCAGCAGCAGCAGCACCGTTTTCTTTTTCTTACTGGTGCCGTTCACACAACACACTAACCCAAACTCATTGTGGGCTGTCATTGAGCCATGCAGTCTGGGACATTAACCATCCTGAACAAGAAATGTGGGTTCTCAAGGTGGCTTGTTCGAGAAAAATAAGCCACTCTGCATGGTCAAGAAGCTACCTTGTGGGAAACGTCCTGGGTTCAGACAACATGCTAACCCACGGTTCAACGAACAGCCCATGGTTCAACGAACAACACACCCAACCGCTGAGTGTGGTTTAGCATGTTGCGTGAACACAGTCATTAGCTCAGGAGGGGCCATAGCTCAGTTGCAGATCTTTTGCAGAAGGTCCTTGCTATATCTAGTTAAAAAGATCTTGAATAGGGAGGCTGTCAAAAGTCCGTAAGCAAGATCTATAGGTCTGTCAAAATGTCCCAGGGATTAATCACCATATTTATTTATTTTCACATTCTGCTTGCATGACTCGTTTCCTTCTTCTGCATTTGGCCCTCTAGTTAGGTGGTCTGCAGACCCTTGAACGCAGCTTGGAGGAATGGGATGGAGAGAAAGACAGTCCGAAACATGATACTCTGCGGGCTTGAGTCTGTATTCATGGAGTGTTTTAATGGGAACACTCTCCACTTATTACCTCACTTTAGTGCTGTTTACTGCGGCCAGCGAACAAAGACATCTGCCATAAAATGAGGTCATAGGCAGTAAGGCGCTGTGTTGTTGTTTTTAACTGCGCCACAGAGAAGAGGAAGGAAATAGACTGGCAGGCCATTTGCCCATGATTGGTCCTGAAATTGGGGCCTGGGTGGACTTTAGCCTGTATGGCCCTACCAGTAAAGATTACTGCCCTGGCTGAGAAATTTCTTGAAAATTAATATGACAACCAAAGCATCGGAACCCAGAAACTTTTTTCAACACCCAGTAGGTCCCAACACCGATATCTGCCTTGCCTCCCACTATAAAAAAACACCAAATCCCAGCCACCATTTTATTTTCCCATAATGCTGCAAAATGACACTGCATCATAGGAAATTTAAGTGGCAGCTCCCAGATCTTCACCAGAGGCTGCCTAGTGCAGATCAGAGCGCTGGTGTGAGGGTAGGCATGTGTCCTAATTTGCAGAGGATAGTCTTCTATTTGAAGGGCTACTGGCAGAGTCCTCTATTTGAAGGTGTCCTCCAATTGAAGAACTGACCAGTCCAGGTCCCGTTTAAAGATAAAGAACCATCAGAAGGCAGAATGGGGTGCCATTTTCTTGGTAGAAAGGCCCAGCAACAAATCAATTAAATAAGTTGTCTGTCAACACTTAGCAGCTCAACAGCAGTCTGAACAGGCACACAGGTCACCTGGGCTAGACTTACACTAGTGCTTTTTTATTGGTTTTGAAGTGCACTGATAATTGTTGGGGCACATTCTGTGTTCTGCTTTTCTAGCATTATTTCCCATTTTTTATTCCATACCGCAGCAGATGTCACTATGTGTGCTACGAGGTATAAATGCGCAAGAGGAATACAACGTCGCCATGCTACTTCTTTATAGCAGTACTGAAGTGCATTGATACCTTTTGGGGCACATGACACGTTCCATATGGCGCTTTCCTGGTGTTATTTCCTGCTTTTTATTCCACATTATCCAAAATACCACAACCAATGTCATTGGGTGTCCTACGAGGTGTCCTAAATGCGCTAGACGGGGATGGCGTGACCACGATAGGATCGTAATGTATCGACACAAGGTGTAGATCTGTCCATGAGCATTTCAGATTGTGCTCCCTCATCCACCTCTTTGTGCTCACTGCCCTCCTGGCCACAGTGGCGTCTCACACACTTGTGCTCCACTGCCTTGCACATCTCCCCAAGTGGCTTCAATCATCATTGATGCTCAGCAAGGTGTTTCAACAGTTCCTCTTCATTTGTTCCAGCAAGCAAGCAAAGAATTTCCAGCAAACAAACAAACAAGCCAACGTCCTTCGTGGGAAGAGGAAAATTAGTAGCAGGTGGAAAATGGGTTTTAATGAGATCAAACGGTTGTATGGGTTTCTTTAAACACACATACACGTCCTCCCTCCTCCTCCTCCTCCTCCTCAGCCTTGTTCCTTCGCGTTTCAGCAGCACTGAACATCTGAACTTTATCAAGGTGAGTCCACAGTTTTCGAGAGAGGGAGTGTGTCCCACGCAGAACTCCCCTACCAAATGCGCCCATGCTTCCTGCCACGAAGAGATAACATCTCAGCAGCAGCTGCTCATAAACTCAAGCAAACCGGAGAAATATTTTTAGCTGTAGTGAGTGGGTTCAGATTTATCTATTTATTTTGTTTGGCTGCCTTTGAAAACGAGTTCATTAATGGCACAAGCCTGGACGTGTCTACTCAGATGTAAGCCCCAATAAGTTCAATGGGGTTTACTCCCTAGTCAGTGCAGACTGAACTGCAGTCTAAATGGCTTCATTTTCCAATTCATCTTTCTTTCTTTCTTGTAAAAAATACCTCATTTACTGTCCTTTTCCCCCCCTTCAGAACTGCCACCATGAAGACTCGGAAGCTTAGCTCTCACTGAAGGAAGGGGCGGGAGCAAACTTGTGTCTCATCCTGTACATTTCGGTGCCTTGTTAGCCTACAGCACGGCTTCAAAACCTCAGGTCTGGGGGGCAAATCCATCTCTCGGCGGTTCCTCAGATCCCCCATGTCCCTTTCCCTAATCCCGCCCTCTTTGCCCTGACCACTGTCGCTGGGTAGTTTCCCAGTTTCCGTGCACATTCCCCCCTCCCCATTCAAAAGGGTTGAAATCCCACCTTTTAGAATGCTGGAAAATCTACACAAAAGCTGGGGGAACCACCAGACGCTTGGTGGTCAGGGGAAGGAGGTGGAGCCAAGGGGAGGGTGTGTGTCCATCTGGGAACCTTGGAGAGGCAGATTTGGACCCCAGGAAGCCCAAATGGATCTGAGCTTCTACACCCCTGTGTTAGGAGGCGAGAATACGCTACAGCTCTTTTGTTGTAGCTCTGTCTGGATTTGCTACATTTTTCTCCCTCTCTCAAAATACTAGAACCCAATGGGGTCATCCCATGAAGCTGATGGGTGGGAGACTCAGGACAGATAAAAGGAAGGACTTCTTCATACAGTGCATATGGAATTCACTACCACATTGGCGATGGCCATCAATTTGGGGATGGCTTTAACAGGGGGTTGGATAAATTCCTGGAGGAGAAGGCTATCAATGGCTACTAGCCCTGAGGGTGGTGTGCTACCTCTAGTAACAGAGGCAGTAAGCCTGTGTACTACAGTTGCTGGGGAACATGGGTGGGAGACTGCTGTTGCACCCGTGTCCTGCTTTTGGGTCTCTGATCGACAGCTGGTTGGCCACCAGGAGGGAATCTACACGTAGTACTGAAGGCGCTTGTGTGTGCCTCCAGTGCGCCGTCAAAATGATGGTGTAGACGGCGAAAGAAGAGACGGAGGAGGAGGTGGCTGGGGAACCGGCCGCGTCCTTGCCACCACCGCCGCCTCGCCACCGTCCTCCTGCTGCCGGGGTAAGAGCCACCCGGGTCGGAGAGCTCGGCTTCTGCTTCCGCTGAGCTCTCTGACCTGGGTGGCTCTTAACCTGGCAGCAGGAGGCTGGCGGGGAGGAGGCGACGGCGGCAAGGACACGGCCGGTTCCCCAGCCACCTCCTCCTCCGTCTCTTCTTTCGCCATCTACACCATCGTTTTGACAGCGCACTGGAGGCACACCCAAGAGCCTTCAGTACTACGTGTAGATTTGCTCTATGTGAACAGAGTGCTGGATGAAATGGACCCTGGTCTGATCCAGCGGGGCTCTTCTTATATCTTGATACTACCATGCTCAGAGAGCCATTCTGAGGATCAGGACTGCCATTTCTGAGAGCAGTTTCTCTCAACGCTGGTAGGTGCTAAAGTGCAAATGAGCTTGAGCTTCCTGCTTTTGCATGATGTTCAAACATCAATTTCCACCTGGGGCAATGCCGGAAACTTATTTTTCTGTCGCTACACGCTGGAAAACCAAGCACAGACTAGAGAGAGACTTCCCTCTCTGACCTCCATGCCAAGTAGAGATTGTTTTGTTTTACGCTGCAATATAGACATGCGTGTTGTTTTCCCCCCTTGCTCCTGATTTCATTTTGCTTTTGTTTTATTGGATCTGCATCCCGCACCGCAGCTGGCTCGTGGCGCTCCAGTAGCGGGCTGTGGAACTCAGTAACATCTTAATGAGGGCAAATTGTAAACAACAATGACGACCTCATCTTTGTAACTCTGTTTCCCCCGCCCTGTCTTTATCCATCTGTCATTTGATTAGCTGGGAAACAGCAAAGCAAAAGACCAGGAGAGTTTCCATCCGTCCGTGAACGCCATTGACCAAAGCTTGATAATACTTGAAGTAAACGTGGGCAATTCTGGACTGGGAAAAATGGGGAGTGGGAGCCAACAAGCAGATCTTCAGGAAGAAGAGCCAAGGTAGTCAGACTCCCTATTATCTGACGGATCTCAAGATACTGAAGATGGGATACCCATGCAGAAGCAGAATGCCCCCTGGCTAGAATGGAGTGTGTCATCTGTTGACTCTGGAATTCAGGTTCTACATGGGCGTTGGTAACTTAATTGGTTATTTCACAAGGCTTTATACGACTCCCTGGCAGGATTCCTGATGCAAGCCTGCAGCAGGTTTCTCATAAGACCAGGGGAGAGGGAGCTGAATAGGACAGTATTTGATTTGTTATGCCAGAATACTACAGAGGGCGACTGTCTAGAGCAGGGATAAGCAAAGTTTTGGGATTGCGGGAATTTGAGAAGCTGTCCTGGGCTCCGCCACAAAATGGCTGCCATGGGAGGCATGGCCAAGGACAAGTAACCTGTCCAACGGACTGAGTATAAAGCAGAAGTGGCATCTGAGCCCCAACTAAACACCTCTTTTAACCCCCACAGTTTTCAGTACCAACAGAAACCTAATTCACAGCAATCCCAGCTGTCGGTAAGGAATTTGGGAAGGGTAAGATGGCCATGTCTCCTCCTTGACAGAGGACAGTCCTTTTTTCAGAGATGTATGAGCCTCGTGTGGCGCAGAGCGGTAAAGCAGCAGTTTCTGCAGCTGAAACTCTCCCCACGGCCTGAGTTCGATCCCAGCAGAAGCTGGTTTCAGGCAGCTGGCTCGGGTCGACTCAGCCTTCCATCCTTCTGAGGGAGGTCGGTAAAATGAGTACCCAGTTAGCTGGGGGAAGGGTAATCATGGCCGGGGAAGGCAACAGCAAACCACCCTGCTATAAGGCCTGCCCAGAAAACGTCAGCAAAAGCTGGCGTCCTTCCAAGAGTCAGTAATGACTCAGTGCTTGCACAAGAGGTTCCTTTCCTTTCCTTCCTTCTCTATTTGAACGGCTGTCCAGGCCAAATCTGGTTTAAAGATAAAGAACTGTAGGAAAAGAGAGCCGAGACTTTGAATTTGCCCACCAACAGTTAGCACTGCAGCTGGACTGAACACTGAGATGGAACAGGCATATTAATCACCTGGGGTAGTATCCAACTTTGCTATTCCATCAGCAGAAACTAGGTTCCGAACTATGCGCGAGAGAAGAACCCAACTAAAGTTACGTTTTCATAAGCACAGTTGTGCAAGCCATTTTGCATCATGCCTGTACGCGTGCAGTTGTGCATAGCTCTTGAGGAACTGGCTGCTTGTTCTGCTTGTGCAAACCGTTTGCAGAACTGCTCACGCAACCACTGGTCCAGGCATAATGGGCAACTGCTTACACAATGGAAAGGTTCAACAGAGCTCCCCCTGTGCTATTTGAGTGTGCAGAACGGCGCTGTTGGGTACTGCCCCGGTCATCATTTCCCAAACATGGGAAGATGAATTGGATTTCTATTTAAAAGTCAGCGATGTCTAAATTTGCATCCATGCCTATAAATTAGGATATGTACATTTTATGCAAACTTGCATCTCCTTTTGTCCTCTTTTTCGATGATGCATATCCTCTTTTTCAGCTATGTGTAAGTGGCCACCCTAGGACTGAGACAAATTAGTGGTGTTTCTAACATACAGTTTTCTCCCCAACCATGCCCACCATCCAAATGTTCCAGGAAGATTTAGCAGTCCACGTTAGTGGGCGAGTGTTCTCCTTGCCCACTCCAAGCCTCTGGCAGTTACAGATATTTAGGGACACCCGAAGCATTAAAAAGCAATTGTCCTAAGAATCTATAATATCTAGAGTATATCACAGATGCTGACTAAGGGCACTTACCAAAGCCATAGACATGTTAATAAAGTGTCGAGTTACAGCACAAGGCATACAGATTTGCTGGGAAAATGTTGTTTTGCCAATCTGCAAAAAAAAATAAAAAATTGCCTAACTATAAACGTGGACTGGGTGCTAGCTGTCCATTTGACTCAAGGCATGGAAGCTTGTTTAGATCCTGAACTCTATCTGTAGGAATAAAACAAGTTGTGTGTGCATGTGCACATGCGTGGTCTGTCTGTCCATCCATCAGTGCATAGTTGTTAGGGGGACCATATGAAAAGCAGGACAGGGCTCCTGTATCTTTAACAGTTGTTAAAAGGGAAGTTCAGCAGGTGTCATTTGTATATATGGAGAACCTGGTGAAATTTCCTCTTCATCACACCAGTTAAAGCTGCAGGTGCCCTGCCATCTTTTAAATCTGGTCACTCTAGTATAGCTCCTGCAGCTTTAACTGTTGGGATGAAGAGGTAATTTCACCAGGTTCTCCATATTTACAAATGACACCTGCTGAAACTCCCCTTTCTGTGCAACTGTTAAAGATACAGGAGCCCTGTCCTCCTTTTCATATGTTCACCCTAATAATGGTAAGACCATCAAACCTAGGCACATAGTATATGGCTTGCATACTAAGGTGACCCTAGGGATGCAAACCTTGGGGTTATTTAAATTCATTAACATTAATTCATGCATCTATATGGTTTAAGCTTGGAGTAACACCTTTAACCTCGAGGGGATCCGCACGTCGCTCCCAGAGCGCTTCTATGCGACCCCAGTTCACCCCAAAAATGATAGTCTGACTTCCCTGTAAAAGAAACGAGGAAGAGCCGTCCATGCCGCCGATGACGACGACGACGAGGAGAGCTCTCCGCTGACGAGGAGAGCTCGGCAAAAGAAGGCGGGGTAGAGAGCTGCTGTGGGAGCCCGAAGCCGTTCCGGCTGGGGACGGGCCCGAAGCGAAGAAATAAAAACAAAACAAAAACGCCCCCCCCCCCCCAAGCGAGTGAACGAGAAGTGGCTGCTTGCGTCGCTGCTTCTGCAGGTGGAGGAGTGACTTTGGTGGTTTTGGAGCCCACGGCGGCGGAGGGCGTGCGCGTGGCGTGGGCTCAACCTTCTTTTGCCGAGCTCTCCTCGCCGGCGGAGAGCTCTCCTTGCCGGCGGCGGCATGGACGGCTCTTCCTCGTTTCTTTTACAGGGAAGTCAGACTATCGTTTTCGGAGTGAACTGGGGTCGCATAGAAGCGCTCTGGGAGCGACGTGCGGATCCCCCCCCCTCGTCCCTAACCAGTACATAGCTTTGCATTCCATATGGGTTGAAGCAAGGTGAGAGTATTAGGCTAAGGGAGCAGCCCATACTCAAGGGAATGGAATGGACAGGCTCTCTCACTTAGGAGGCTATGGAAGTGTCCCACAGCATGGTCCATGCCTGGAGTGCCAGAAAGCATGCCTTCACTTAGAGGAGGCAAGCACAGCTTCAATAGCTGTGTAGGTTGGCTTGAAGACTTCACTACATCCAACTAAGGGTTATTCCAAACCATGTGAAGCCAAATACATTCACTAGAAAAATAATAAACAACATCTCCCGCCCCCCCCCCCCAAAAAAAAGAGGCTCTAGCATCTGCATGCACAGATCTGCATCACCTTTTGGGGGAAAGAAATGTGTAAGTCAAAAGGGGTCAATGTACATTGTTTGCGTGTTGGCAGGACATCAACGTGCCGTGTTGTGTGGTTACATTTACAGCTTGCGCCTGCTTCCAGGGTCTTGTAAGCCTGCCAACTCCCTCGGAGGTGCAACACTTTCCGTTTTTAGGACACAAGGTCCATGCCAGGGCCTGCTGCACACACCATATAAATAAAGGATGAAAGACAGTCTGCATTGGGAAAGGGACCGGATGGCTCGTTGGCGGCCGCGATTTGAAAATGGATGGCTTGTTTCTCGTCTTTTGGCCGGGTGAAATCTAATTCACCGTGTGCCGCCTCCACTGGGCATCCACCTGTCATTCGATTTGCTTGTAAAGTTCCTTGTAGACCTTGACTGGAGGGGCTCTAGGGATAGATCAGAATTCATACGCTGTCTCTCTCTCTCTCTCTCTCTCGGCTGCGTTCGAGGATTTCTACGATAAGAATTGCTTCCCTGGTATTGGCTGTGCCCAGTGGCATGAAACTGAAAACTGTTTGCATACATTACGTGGGACGGCTTCTTTGCAAAGAACAACTCAATGACTTATTCATTGCAGTAATTGCTGTATGGTCCAGAGGCTCCCAGTAAGCCTCAAAGTCCTCTTTGTGCAAAAGTCTTTTAATACATCACATCTTTTTCTAAGGTCCGTATTAGCCTCCCTCCTACTTTCCACATTCAGGCAGCGAGTGGCGTCGCTTGTGTAACCAAAACGGCACCACCCACATCCGAGATGGATAGTTAAGTAGGATTTCCTAAAAATAATAATAATAATAATAATAATAATAATAATAATAATAATAATAATGGGATGGGGAAAAGAAGGGTGTACCCCAAAACAGTCCAATGTGGACTATGTTCAGTGGGCATGGAAGATAAGGGTGTGCACTGACACACACACCCGAACCGCTTCATGGCCCAATCCGCAACTTTCGGATCGGGCCGATCCGCTTCGGGTCAATCCAACCTTCCCCTGCTCCGCTCCAAAGAGTGAGATCCGGAGGGACGGATCGAGATTTTGCCCCCCCTCCCTACTTACTTGCCACCACGGTGGACGGCGGAGGCAGGTAAGTGGGGAAGGGGGGCAAAATGGGGGCTGAATAAGCCCCCCTGCCCCCGTTACCTAGCTCTGCCACCATCACCGCACGGACTGCGGCACCGGTGCCAGGTAAGACCCCTCCCCCCCCACTTACCTGCCTCTGTCGCAGTCCAGCACAGGCTTCAACTGAGGCCTGGGCCTCAGTTGAAGCCTGTGCCAGATTGCGACAGAGGCAGGTAAGCACCCCTGCCCCCCTTACCTGGCTCCACCACCATCGCCACACGGACTGCGACAGCGGCAGGTGAGCACCCCTTACTTGTGTTCGGAGCTCCAGATGGAGGCGAATCCACAGCTCCCCCAACCCAATCCGGATCCGCCTTTAGCGGAGGCAGATCGGTTCAGTCCGCTCCGGATTCACGATCCGAATCAGAGCGAAGTGAAGCACAGCCCTATGGAAGACCTGTTGCAGAGGAAGGGGGAATGGGAAACTGAGGGAGGAGGAATGGAATACAGTGGCTGGAATCTGGAAAATCAACACTCCACTGCAATGTTTTCTTGCAGGAACCATATATAATGCATTAAAGGTGCAATCCTACATCTCTCAGAGCCTGCCCAGCAGAGGGGACACACTTTGTAACAGCCAAGCTTTTCAGCTGTCTTAAGGCTTGTTTGCTTGGGTTGGGTTCTTGTGTGTGTGTGTGTGTTTTAAGAAAAATCACTGTGGAATTGCATTTTGGCTGGTTGTAGCTTGTCATTGTGGTCGTTGTTCCAGCTCTTTATTCATTTCATTGTTCTGATTATATTATGTTTTTAATTGATGACATAAGCTGCCCTAGGGGCCCCTTTGGGAGCCAAAAAAAAAAAAGGCAGAGTAGAAAAGATTAAATTAAAAATGATCGTCTATTAATGGATTTGGTGGTTGTGATAAAGCCCTTGAGGCCGCGACTGGATTAGCAGCCCTGCTGATACAACAGAGCGCTCCGCAGCCAGAAACATTGGAATCCCATTGGCTGGGCTGCAATGCCGCTAACACGCGAGGTTGCTATTGGCTGACCTGCCCTGATCTCAGAGTGGTGTAGGGCCGGCATCAGGACTTAGGGCAACTTCTAGGTGTCAGGGGAATGCATTGCTCTCACCCCATCCCACCCCACCCCAAACCAGGGAGACAGGGAAATCCACAATAGAATTAAATGAGTTCAATTTTCTATGAATCAGATCTACGGATTCTACAACAGAACAGCCATTCCAGAGTTGTGGACTTGCGGACCATTTTTATTTTTTGCTCTCTGGAATCTTATGCAAATTTTGTCACAGAAAACGATACAAAACAAAGAAACATTGCCCCAAAATGTGCATTTACCTCATAGACTAATGCACAAAAATGTGCGTTTTGGGAGGGATTGTGAGCATTTGGGCAGGGGAGTTGCACATTTTTTGCAAGTGCAAATACAAAAAAAAAACCCAGCACTTTTGCAGGGAAACAAGGTGTTTTCATTTGCAAGAGAAATCACGCCTACTGAGAGGTAAGTCTCACTGAGTTCATTGGGGGCAAACTTCCAGCTAAATCAGTATAGTATTGCAGCCTGTTACCACTTTATAACTGGTTGTCTATATTCTCCAAGACAGTACCAAATATCCTCTCTCTCTCTCTCTCAGACCAAGAAGAAATATTTTCTGACAACGCTTTAATTGAAGGAGTACTCCCCATTATTCAGTCTTGTTCACTGCCATGGTCACCACCCCATATTTGCAACTCACACTCTCCTAGTTACCACTTTTCTCTTATTCTTGGATGACTGATGTCATGTTGCTATGTAGCCAATTTGATTTGGATACACGATGATGATAGTGAAGGCAAACAAAGTCAATTGAGAGTTGGGTTATTCCTTCTTGGATCGGATGCATGCATAGGCCCAGCCAATTAGGGATCACATAGCAAATGTGATGTCACAGTGCTACATAGCCAATCAGGTTTTGGTTACATGATGGCTTCACTGAAGCAAATGAAGCCAGTTTGGAGATTTACAGGCATGGCGAAAAAATAGAAAGAGAGGAGCTTTTTGACTGTAAAAAATGTTCTCAAAATACTCAACCTATGGTCCAGGATTTAAGAGCCAATCTACTCATGGTGCAGACTAAAGATGGTGGAAATTGAGACTGAACAATGGGTGTAGACAACCTGCAGCCCCTCAGCTGTCATTGGATTCCAATTCTCATCAACCCCAGCCAGCATGGCGAATGGTCGGTGGCAATGGGAGTTGTAGTCACAGGTTCCCCACCCCTGCTGTACCACTTCAGTCTGCAGGTGGGAGGTCACAGTTTTGAATGTTTCTTAAACTAAAATGCACACACACACTCTTTTTGCAAGCACTGAACTAGCTCATCAGGTAGAGCACTATGTTCAACCTTTACCCTTAATGGACAGTTTTCTAAATTCATGGAGCTACCTACAGTGAAGGGCCTACAATAACATCCTTTTCACACACAAAGACACACGCTGATCTGAAGCCATGCAGCTCACAATTCTGCCACAAATATCAACCAATTTATTCTGCAAAATACGTGGATCAAACCCCTTGCTCAAAATCCTTCAGCAGCCGCGAGCGGGAGACGCCGCAGCAACGTGTACACAGCAGCGCACACCTTTCAGAGGCATCCATCGTGGGGGTCGCTGCCCACCATACAGGCAAGATGTGCAAGGAGCCATGCAATATTGATAAGGGCTCTTCAATTATCTACCTCTCTCTCAGCAGAGAGAGGACAGCTGCCTCTGTTAGTCACGCAGGGAAGGGAGGCTGGCTCCGAAAATAGTGGCAGGCAGGCGGCTTAGGGAGACTCCCTTCTTCTGAAGTGGTGTCAGACTACAAGTCCCATCATGCCTGACCATTGGCCATGCCGGCTTGGGCTGTTGGGACCCTCCCCTGCTGTAAGGCACAGTTCTCACTGGGGTGGTACACCTGTGTCAGGACTGTACCACCTCAACTGCCAATGGAGCTCATGTGACTGGATATTCTTCGCTGCAATGAAAGGAATGAATCCGTCGGCTGCTGCCGCCAGTGGGGAAGGGGGCAGAGCCAGCCAATCGGAGCACACGCAGGGAGGGGAGAGGCCATGCCACATGCAAATTTTGGAGGGGGGATTCACTATGCATGAGCTACGCTAGCATTATTCATGAGCTCCTCTGTGGTGAGGGGCAAAAGGGTGGGAAAGGAGCAGGCCTAAATGGGCTTTACACTAGTATATAGGAGAGGGTGCTCCTATTAGCTTCACTTCCATGTCTATCAGTCTACACGAGGGGTGTTGAAACTGTTTCAGCCCACGGGCCAAATTCAATTGCAGAGAGGCTCTCGGAGGGCACATCTCCATGGTGGGCGGAGCCAAAGAGGGAAGGGCGGAAACTACCCAACTCTCAGTGGTTGTGGGAAAGGAGTGGAGCCAGGGGAAGAGGGTGCGGCCATTTCAGGATTCCCAGAGGGCTGGATTGAGACCCCAGGCCTAGGTTCCCCACCCAGGCTTGCTGGGGAATGCTGGGAGTTGTAGGACTTTTTTTCTGTCTAAACATGCATGGGATTATGCCTTTAGAGCTTTAAAGGTGAAAACCAATGCCTTGAACCATGCCCAGAAAACAACTGGTAACCAGTGAAGACCTTTCAGTCTTGGAGTGATACGATCATCTTCCCATGCATCAGCTAGCAGCCGACTGCTTCATTTTGCACCCATTGAAGCTTCTGGACAGTCTTCAAGGGTAGTCCTGAAGATAGTACACTGCAGTAGTCTAACCATGATGTAATCAAGGCATGATAAATATAACATGATCAGAGCGACACGTTTCAGGACATTCAGCGTCTCCAATTGCTAAGCCTAGTTGTCACCCATGAAGGGGACCACTTCATGTTGAAATCACCAAGTAATGGAAATCCATCTGTGTGTGTGTGTGTGTGTGTGTGTGTGTGTGTGTAGTTGAGCTCCACTTCCAGCGAGACTTGGTCCATGCTGATTCTCCTGCCAATCATTGCCAAACTAACGGCAATCCCGCTAAGCAATATTGACGACAGCCCTAATTGTATCACCATAAACATGGTTTATAGTGATGTAACTGCTGTCAGCTTCATGTCGATGTGGCACTAAATCACCCATGTCAGTTTCGTAGGACACCGGCAAGCCATTTAACCGGCCATTCGGCCGCTGCTACAAATCTGCGGTACTGTACTCTCCCTCTGCAGCCACTGGCGATTTCTAAGCCTGTCCAAGTGTTCCAGATCCTACAGACAAAGCAATAGACATGCTTTGAGGGTGCAAAACATTTCACTCACATTTACTGTAAAGGCACCCGTGGGCTCAAACCAAGCAATCTGGGATCGGGGCCCGGGGTCTTACTCCCTGCATCACCAGCACCTTTTACAGAGGAGGACCTGGAGGGAATCTACACATCATTGTGAGGGTGCTTACATGCGCCCCCAGTGCGCCCCCACAACGACTGTGTAGACCAAGAAAGAAGAGACGGAGGAAGAGGCGGAGGAGGAGGCGGCTGGTGAACCGGCCGCGTCCTTGCCACTGCCGCCGCCGCCTCCCTGCCGGCCTCCTGCTGCCGGGGTAAAAGCCACCCGGGTCGGAGAGCTATTACAGACCACATCAAGGGTGGGCAGAAAAAGGATGTCCAGATATTTTGGACCTAAACTCTCAGTATTCATGATCATTGGCCATGTTGGCAGGTGCTTTTAGGAGCTGAAGTCCAAAACCATGGGTTCTCAAGGGGGGTTGTTTGAGAAAAATAAGACACACCACATGGTTAACAAGCCACCCTGTGGAAAGTGCCATGGGTTCAAACAATACTCTAACACACAGTTCAACAAACAATCCACCCACAGCCACCAAGTGAGCGCTAGCATGTTGTGTGAACCCAGCCATTGTGACCTATCATATTCTGCCATCCCAAAGAGAGCATGTTTACTCATCTGCACTTTCTCCCTGGGCATTTGTGGAGGAGGGGACCATAAGCAGAAGGTGAGGAAGGGGGCAATTGCAGGGAGGAAATTGCCTGGGTTCACACAACACACTAACCCATGGTTTAACAAACAACCCACACTCAACAACTGAGTGTTGTGCAAACCCAGTCTCTATGTCCCACCTCCATGCTGAAAGCACTTGCCTCCATAGGGCCGATCTCGCAAGGAAGTTTGGCCTCTTCTTTGGCTCCACAGACTTCTCACTGAGCCAGATGGGGATGATAAATTCTCAGGGCTCTTTGGAGTAAACACAGTCAGCCTACATGGCCCTCAGCCCAAGCATTTGGACTGGCTGTGCATCCAGCATCCTCCTAGCAGCCAGAGCTGAGAGCAAGACTCTTGGCAGGGAGGAGCGGTGGTGGAGGGAGGGGGTATAGAGACAGCTGCCCTGCCAGGTGGGCACAGAGGCTCAGCCAGATTTCATGCCTACCTGGAGGATTGCTCTTTTAAAATTTGCTTTTTTTAAAAAAAAAATGCTTTGCACAAATGCCGCACCTTCTGCCAGCAAACCTCATCACAGAGCCTGGACAAGCTAATGATCCTCTTTGGCCCAGTAAAAGTAGGGAGACTGAGAAATGGTGGGCTGGAAATGTTAGCAGTTTGCCCTTTGATTGTCAAGCATGGGTTGCAATCTGCTGTTTACCCACACCATGGGTGCAGTGTGTGTGTGTGTGTGTGTGTGTGTGTGTGTGTGTGTGTGTGTGTGTGAGAGAGAGAGAGAGAGAGAGAGAGAGAGAGAGAGAGAGAGAGAGAGAAAGAGAAAGAGAAAGAGAAAGAGAAAGAGAAAGAGAGAGACAGAGACAGACAGAGACAGAGACAGAGACAGAGACAGAGAGACACACAGAGAGAGACAGAGACAGAGACAGAGACAGAGAGAGAGACACACAGAGAGACAGAGACAGAGAGACAGAGACACACAGAGAGACAGAGACAGAGACACACAGAGACAGAGACACAGAGACACAGAGAGACAGAGACAGAGAGAGAGACAGAGAGACACAGAGACAGAGACAGAGAGAGACTGAGACAGAGAGACAGAGAGAGACAGAGACAGAGAGTCAGAGACAGAGAGAGACAGAGACAGAGACAGAGAGACAGAGAGAGACAGAGAGAGAGAGACACAGAGAGTCAGAGACAGAGAGAGAGAGAGAGAGACAGAGAGACACAGAGAGACAGAGAGAGAGAGAGAGAGAGACAGAGACAGAGACAGAGAGACAGAGAGACACAGAGAGAGAGAACTGTGCCTGTTGATTTTTTGCTATCATGCATAGAGGCACAGGAAGGTAACAATACCCTAATGCATAAGATCCTAGCTCCTGTACACACACACCCTCAACACACACACACATCTGAAAACACTAAGGTTTCATGTGGAACAGTGCTCTTCCCTCTAATAGTGAATTCAATGCCACCAGGCCAACAGGAATGGATCCAGAAATGGGCCATGGAGAAACTAAAGGGAAACGTCAGCGTCCTTGGGAGAACTCGGAGCTTCGCAGAATTACCCAAACGAGGGAGAAAAATAAAATCTAAAACAAGCAAACCAATGAAAAGGGAAACCTGTTCCACCCAAAAGCAACCCAGTGAGGACAACCAGGGGGTTCAGAATGATGTCAGTTGGACACGAATTTGAAAACCCTGGAGAATGAACCAGGCTGCTGCTGTTCTAAGCAGTTTAAAAGATCCTAGGAAGCATGACAGTTCGAACTCTGAACAGAAGTACTCCTGTTAGGGGGTGAACATTCACTTCAGCATTTTGTTTCAGGTCCCTTTAATAGCAAACTCAGGTGGGCCAGTGCCGATCATTTTGGAAGTCACACCAGGTGACCCAGAAACAAAATAGAGGTCTGTGCATATCCAGGGTCACCCAGAGGTGTGCAAAAGTGTGTATTGGTAAAAAAGAGGATGAGGACTCTAAAGATGTTCAGAGAGGGCTGTGCATTGGTGTTACAGACACGGCTCCATGTCCATTAGGACCCTCCCTGCTCTGTCTTCGTACAAATGCTTCCTGCATAAAAGATGAAGAATGCAAAATAAAGACACACATCCCTGAACACTTAAAGGAACACTTTCTAGCCATGGCAGAAACATTCAGCAATGTCTAAGGCTCGCTGCTGGCTGAAGGACTGTGGGGCTAGACCTACCATTTGGTAGATTTAGCAGAAAGGATGTATGAAAGGACCCCAAGCTGGCCTCACCACTTGGCATCCTTGGGCAGCTGCTTGGGTCCCAATGCCTCAGCAGGGACTCATCACCAGTGGCCCCCTTAAAAAAAATATCTCAAGCAGTGCTCTGAGCAGTGATAGGGTTGCTGGGTAGGACTAACATTTTAATTTCCCAGAATGTCATTGACAGAGCCTTGCTCAAGGGCATCTTTTTAGCTGAGCTTTAAAAGCTGCGGAGAACTACAAGTTCAACCGCTGCTTTTAAAGCTCAGCTAAAAACTTTTCTTTTTCCTAAAGCTTTTAAAACTTGATTTTGTTCTGACTTTATACTGCTAGTTTTACCCTACCCAGTGCCTGTTTACCCTACCCTGTGCCTGTTTGCATTCTCTTCCCCTCCTTATTGCTTTACTATGACTTTATTAGAATGTAAGCCTATGTGGCAGGGTCTTGCTATTTACTGTTTTACTCTGTACAGCACCATGTACATTGATGGTGCTATATAAATAAATAAATAATAATAATAATAATAATAATAATAATAATAATAATAATAATAACAACAACTTAAACCTCTTTGCCCAGGCATATGGTGGCACATCCTAATTACCCACATGTTTAGTTTTTAATCGGTTTTTAATGCTTTATGTATGTTCTGTGTTTTAGAGTTTTAAATTTTGTATACTTGTTTTTACCTCAATTTTAGAGTTCTGTAAACTGCCCAGAGAGCCCTGGCTATGGGAGCGGTATATAAGTTTAATAAATAATAATAATAATAATAATAATAATAATTTAATAATAATAATAATAATAATAATAATAATAATAATAATAATAATGAAATGGTAGCTAGCCCCTGCTGCTTGGGAGTAGTGGCTGCCCGTCACTGCCAGGTAGGCTGACCAGGATCCATCAAATTATGAGGGGACCCTACCAGAGCCCCCTCAAACCTTGTGATGCATGTTAAAAAGGAGGGCATGAGTCAGCAAAAAAAAAGCAGACAAAAGGAGACACAGATTCGCATAAAAGTTGCAGCTGCTGACATATATATGTGCAAATTTAGGAACAATTGCTGTACTTTAAATAGAAAAATAGTTCATGGGCAGCATCAAAGCCTCACTCTTCCTTCTGATGATTTTTTATCTTTAACCCAGACTTGAAATGACCAGATAGAGGAGGCCTTCAAAGCAGAAGAGCCCTTCCAATAGAGGACCATCCTCTGTAAAAGAGGGCACATAGCCACCCAAACCCACCAAAACCGCTTGATAATAACGTTGTTTTTATACTTTATGTTTTTGATGGTTTAAAATTTTGTATACTTTTTAATGTTCACTGTTTTAAACTTTTGTAAAGCGCCCAGAGAGCTTTGGCTATGGGGCGGTCTATAAATGTAATAAATCAAATCAAATCAAATAATTGTTTGGTTATTTTTTTTAAAAAAAAATGCTTTTGTTCTGTTTTCATTGCAGCTGTGTGATTTTTAAACACCTTCCTTTTAAAGACAATGCTTGAAAAGCATGGAAGTCAATGCTTCTGAAACCAGGTTGGTATTTGGCAGGGTTTTCAGCATTCAGCTAGCAGCGTGCACTTCGCACATGACCCTGATCCACACCATAGAAAGACCAGAGACTGACTTATACGAGTCACACCATGGCTACATCTAGCTCAACACTGTCTGACTTCGACTGGCAGAGGTTGTCCTGGGTTTTAGCTTGTGGTTTCTCCTGCCCTGCATGGAGAAGCCGGGGATTGAACCCACGACCATCTACATGCAAATCCTCCACTTCAGCGCTGAGCTATGGCCCCTGTTGTCTCCACAGCCACTTCTTCCTCCTGCCCAGGTATCCTACCGCCTCCATCACCCAGGACTCTTCTCCTTTGCCTGAGTACTTTCTGAGAGATGCCAAGTCCTTTGCAAACTGAAATCGTTCTCCTATCAGAGGAAATCTTGCAAATTAAGCAATCTCATGCTAATGGGTGCCAATTTGCATACATTCCTGCAATTTGCTCTGATTGCAATATGAGGGGGTGGGTGCATATTACATCCATGTCTCCTTTTTTCCCCTTCTCTTTTCCTCCCCCTACTTCCACTTCTTGCTTCTTCTTTTTTCAAATGCTCAAAAACCGTTCCTGCCACATTCCCTGGGTAATTCCATTTGACTCTCTTTCTCTTTAGCACCAGGATCACCCCCCACTTCGGCAGGCAATCAGTCCCCTGGGGTTTCCAAACAATGAATTCCCTTCTTCCCAGGCCCTGGTTAAAAAAAAATCACCCCAAAACCTCCACCCTCTTCTCCTTGGGCAGAAACGGAGGAGGAAAGCTTCAGCTTACAAAAGTGGCAGCAATTTCTAAGCTGAGAGCTCTCGAAAAAGATATCTCTGACCCATTCCCTGTAAGTGGTGCTTGGCAGACCTCTACTAATGCACCTTCTTACGAGCTCTCCATTCTGAGAAAGGGAAGCTTTCAAGCTGATAGGAATCTCTCCATTCGCAAGGGAAACTGTGCCAAGCCGACCATGGATCTGCTAAGATTAGGGATGGCCAGGGATGTCGTTCGTCCCGCATTTGTAGGCAAACCGAACGTATTCGCAACTCCCTGACTGATACGAAGATCGGAACACAGTTATCCCCGTTTTTGCACTTCTATGAATTTTGCGATACAGTAATCTGTTCAAAACAGTAATAAACTGCATACAGCAATCCGTGTTTTGGGCCGTGGAGAATGTGAATCTCCTCTAGGTTCCAATCAGGATTCAAAAGGAGCTATCCAAGGTACCTGAATTTATTTTAGGAGTCAATTTCAGTACCTTGGATAGCTCCTTTAGAGTTCTGACTGCTTCTAACTGAAACCCAGAGCAGCCTCACCAGCTCATAACATTGGACCTGCCAGCTTCCACTGGTTTTCGGTTTGGTGGCCTACAAAAATGCCTATTTTAAGATGAAACCTGTACAAAATGTTTGTTTTAGGGTCAGACTTGTACAAAAATGCATGTTAGGGTCAAACACATACAAACTTTTTTTTTTTAGGCTAAAATGCACACATGTCTACATTTCAGGGCAAATGCATACACAAATGTGTATTTTGTGAAAACTATGATTTTAAAAATGCAGAAATAGACAGATGCACCCACCCCTAATAAAGATCCACATTCAAGAAAGCAAATGTACAATTGGAAACCTCCCTATCTCATTGTTCCCCATCTTATGTTTCCTCCTCGGTCACTACCAATCATCCAGGAATTTCATAGTTATGAGAACATGGACAGCCTTGCTTTCGTAACGGCCCTGAGCTGGGCTACAGACGGTGGAGTCACAACAAGACTGTAGAAGACTGTAGAAGAGTCATCACCACAGGACAGTGGTGTCAAAAGGCACTGCTTGATTAACTCCCATTCAGCTCAGCAGGTCAGATGCCCCCACAACCTTTAGGAAATTGTCTATTATTATTATTTATTAATTATTATTATTAAGAACATAGGAAGTGTCATGCTGGATCAGGCCAAGGGTCCATCTAGTCCAGCACTCTGTTCACACAGAGGCCAACCAGCCATTGACCAGGGACCAACAAGGCAGGACATGGTGCAACAGCACCCTTCCACCCATGTTCCCCAGCAACTGCTGCACACAGATTTACTGCTTCAAATACTGGAGATAGCCACACAACCATCAGGGCTTGTAGCCATTGATAGCCTTCGCCTCCAGGAATTTATCCAACCCCTTTTTAAAGCCAATCAGATTGGTGGTCATCACTACATCTTGTGGTAGTGAGTTCCATAATTTAACTATGCGCTCTGTGAAGAAGCACTTCTTCTTATTTGTCCTGGATCTCCCACCAATCAGCTTCATGGGATGACCCCGGGTTCTAGTATTTTGAGAGAGGGAGAAAAATGTGTCCCGATCCACATTCTCTACACTATGCATCATTTTGTACATTATTATTATTGCCACATGATTTCATTGGCTGTATTTCACTAGATGCTTAGACCGCACTCAGAGAATGTTATGTTTGCTGCCTTTGGGAAGGATCCATATTTATGTGCAGAACTACCAGATTTAGACTGCAATCCTATACCCAGCATTGAACTCAACAGGGCTTATTTAAGATGGCTGTGTGTCTTATTTTACATAGGGTTAGTTCTCTGTTTGAAGGGTTGTCAGACAACAGACCTCTACCGCAAGTCATCCTCTAGTGGATGGATGCTCCAGTTCAAGTCTGCTCTCAAGATAAAGAACCCTAAGTAGGGCAATCAGGAACTGGCCTTGAAGTTCACCATCAACAGTTGACACCTGGACAGCAGACTGAGAAATAGGGCACCTAGTCACAGGGTTCCCTGCAGTGGTGAAATAGCTTTTATTTCTATATGGAAATTATAGTAAGTATCAGTAAATTTTCATCTATACATATACATTGGCATATGCAAACATTATGCAAATGTTATGTGTCCACTTTTGTGGATAATGTGTAAATGTCTACCCTAGATGTGTTTCTGGATTGACATGTATAGGATTGCACAACTGATGAGAAAGCACTGGAGTCTTATGGTATCCAGTACTTTGTTTGAAAAAAAATGCAAGCAGAACATGGGAGAAGACAGATAGGCCTTGATGACAAAAGATCTCCACTGAGAGCAACTTTGGCAGAGGGCCCCTTCCAAAAAGGGTGTAACCAGAATGGCCCCTTATGCATCACCAAAATTTTAGCAAGAATAACTATAATTTAAATAGAAGCACAATGTAGCTCACCACAGTGGGGAAGACCATTGTAGGTGGCTTGTGTGTTTGCTCAATCTGCTATCCAAGTGCTAATTGTTGATGGACACCTTCAAGGGCTCTGCTGGCTCTCCAAACCTTTCTTATGGTCCTTTCCCCTTAAACCAGACATGGACTGGCGCCTCTCCAAATGAAGGACACCTTCAAATATAGATGACTGTCCTCTGCCAGCTCTCCAAAACAGATGAACTTCCTCTGCCATCGAGGCCAACTGGCCAACTTTGCTGTACCCCACCCCCATTGTAGATAAATCCATCTAGAAACTCTCCACCCACTCATTTTCTTTCTGCCTCTGTCTCCTCCAGAACGGTCAACAGCTACTCTTTGCACACACATACCCAGCGCTCAGTTAGAGGGGTATCACCTACACTAGCCTCTGATGGGTTAGCTTCATTCAAACACATGGCGAGATTCTCTTCCTCACAGAGAACCATCTCTTAAGGTCCATCCTGGACCACTCAGCCAGCAATGCACCTAACAAAAGAACAGTTGGCCAACAGCCGCTAACCATATATAAAGAATGAATAAATAAACACAGCTGGGTTTTATTAAGGCATGATCTACAGCCAATCTTTGATCTAGAAGAAATTAGCAATTGAGCAGATGAAAGCATTCCGATAATTGTATTCCTGTGCGGGAGAAAAATGCACCTGTTGGATATTTGCCTGTTCAAGGGACAGATGTTAAAGGCACGAGAGCCCTTCCAGAGACAGGCAGAGAGGGAGGCACAAATACAGTGCATATTGAGATTGGAGGATGTGGAATTCTCACATGTCAGTTTACAGTTCATCTCTCTCATGTGCAGACCGAGGAACAAACTACACGTTCGATTAGATCCGGGTGGGAAACGTGCTGGCCGTGGACTGCATGCAACTCCCCCCGTGGCTGTTTGTGCACCCTTCCCCTCCCCCTGATGCCAAATTTGCTGTTGCATTGGCAGCAAAAACCCCTGCAGTTTTGGGAGGAAACAAGGCGGTGGGGAGTTTGGACTTCACTTCAAAGCAGAATTGTGCTCCCTGTTCACCTTGTCTTCTTCCAAAATCACAGTGATTTTTGCTGCCCTGGTGGCAAATTCTGTGACAATTTTGGTTGTGGAGCTGGCCCCTGGTGGTCTCTGGGATGGGGGCAATGAGTCCCTGTGACCCCCGCACATTTCCCACCGCTGTGTTAAATGCAGGGCCAGCATCAAGAGTAGGTATGGTTGGGCACCTTCCGAGGGCCCATACCCCAGCAGGGGCCCATGACAAGAGCTCCTACGAGTTGCTCCTTCTCCTCACCATTGCAACTTGCTTGCTTACCTGCCACTTGCTCTGGTCCAGACAGCGGTGGTGGTGGGAAGGAGGTCTACCAAGCAAGCAAGTGGTAGCAATGATGACGAGGAGAATGAGAAGAAATAGCAGCTGGTAACAATGGCACTTTTGGTAGACAATGGCACCATTGGTAGGCTTGCCCAGGGTCCCTCGAAAATCTGACACCTGCATTGGTTAAATGGATAGTTTGGCCTTGCATGCATAATCATCTCCCTCATATAGCAGCCACGGGGTGTATGTATAATCAGTATTGGGACTGTGGCACATGGGCAAGAGTCCCCCTGTGGATTCTTCAGCAAGTGGCACTCTTAGCTCTACCAAAAGCTGCAGGGGGGAAGAGTGTTAGAAGTAGAGATGTGCAGATTTTGTAAAATCCATTCCATCTGTGTTTCATGGGTCGTCAGGGTCCTTTCATTCCATCATCTGCTCATTTACAGAATTAGGGGTTTTTTTTCCGTTTCCCGAATTTGCGCAAATCCGCAGTTGCAGAAATGGGTGAATCCCCCACTCCAGATTTGCAAATTCCCACCAAATTATGCATTTTCATGCTTTTGGCTATTGGGGAAATGTGCATTTTCAGCTAGCGTTTTGTTTGTTTCTTTTTACATCTTTTTCTATAATTAAATTTGCATACAAATTCCGGAAAGCAAAAAAAAAAACTGGTCTGTAAGTCTGCGGAATCTATGTGACTTGGGGAAAAGCCAGCCCACTGCAGAATCCCAGGTCAGATTCATAGAAATCCAAACTCATCTGATTTTGTCATGGATTGCTCCGACATCCCCAGTTAGAAGTGACAAATGTAGCTTGAAAACAAGCTACGTTTATCACTCTGAGACTTCTGTACCAGTTTGCCACTGAAATTGGGCAACAAATCATTGATTTCTTTCTTGGGTTTTTTTTTTGGGGGGGTGTCATGATGATGAGTGCATCAGGGGGACACACCAGAGGCCTGGGGGTAACATATACATCCTGGGCTGCGTTGTTGCTAACCGTGGTGTTCACTTTAACAGCAGCCTGATCTGAAAAAGCTTTTGTGATTTCTGCATCAGGCTGTTGTCAAAGGGTCATGAGGAGCATCTAAAAACAATGGATCAAAACCCTGCTTTCAGCAGCAACTAGAACAGAGTGAAAACGTCAGGAGAAGCCCGTTCCACACACAGAGATACACATACACAGCCAGCTCCTTTCCCCTTCTGCCTTGGCAAGAGATGTACTAGCTACAGCCCTTTGAAGTCAGGTTCCCTCTGACAGATGCTACGTGCCAGTCTGGGTTACTGGTCTACGGCAGACCCGACCCTCTCTCCAGAAGAACCTATTAATTGGCACCTATTCATAGCAACAATTATAAAGATATTAAATGTGTATTTATACCTTGTCACCTCCGTTCAGCAGAGGGGAGCCACAGGGGGTCCCTCATCAAGAGGTAATTGAAAGGAAGAAGAAGTCTTCCTTTCTGGGTGATGGGGAGAGAGAGATGGTCTTGACTGTTGATACCATTTATAACGATGACGGATTAGTGGCACTTTTCTTTTTTGCTGCCCAAAGTGTGTCAAAGGCAAATGTGGCAGAGTAAGAGATGAAAAGGGAAAGTGGGGGGGGGGGCAGGGAGGGAGGAAGAAGAAGGATTCCATTAACTTTGTTTCAGACACTTAACTGATGGCATTTTGGGATGCCATCATAACATATCAATCCTCATCTGGGCCTTGGGAAAGACTGGCGATTGAAAAGTATCTTTGGGGGAATATCTATTTATTTATTGTATTTATAAGACACACACACAGCCTCGCAAAGAGCCCAGGGCAACTAACAAGCCATATAAAAACAAGGTGACCCATAAATATCATTAAAATCATAACCCTAAAGTTAGGGTGACCATATTTTGGAAACCAAAAAGGAGGACAACATGGTCGCCCCCAAGGGGGCGTGTCCAGTACCAAGGGGGCGTGCCCACCCGAACATAGCCTTGGTCACATTTCTGATTTTACAGCACACATTTAAGACAAATCTGTTCTACATGACATCTTAATGTTAAAATCACTGAAATAAAAAACAAGTGAGAGATTCAATGTATCTGAAATTAACTTCACTCACTCCTACTTTTGTAGGTTTTGCTGTACTTTGACGCTTTTGCTATACTCTGTGTGTTACATTCTCCCCTTCCCTCAAATATCTTTTCTGACTGTATCTTCACTCATTGCAAGCTGCTGCTGTTGTTAACAGGGTTTGCTACTGGCCCCAGATCTGTTTCAAATTTGGTATGGCTAAAGCTCTTCCTAAAAGCTATCACGGTGCCAACTTTCAGCTCTTTATCTTTAAAAATGACGATTTTAAAAATAATAATTTTAAAACCGCATTTTTTAAAAAAATTCCTAAAAAATCAATGGATGAATGGATCTGTTTCAAATTTGGTGTGGCTAAAGCTCTTCCTAAATCCTATCATGGTACAAAGTTTCATCTCTTTAACTTTAAAAATGACGATTTTAAAAATAATAATTTTAAAACCTCAATTTTTAAAAAATTTCTAAAAAAATCAATGGATGAACGGAACTGTTTCAAATTTGGTATGACTAAAGCCCTTCCTAAGAGCTACCATTGTGCCAAGTTTCATGTCTTTATCTTAAAAAAATGACAGAGTTATAAGCATTTTTGTTAATTTCCATTAGAGCTGCTCTTTGGGGGGGGGGAAAATCCGGATTTCCCCTCCCCCTCCCTGATTTGCCATCGAAAACCCGGACAAATCCGGGCAAATTCGGTCATATGGTCACCCTACTAAAGTTACAAATGCGTAATAAAATACAATAAAACCATCACTGCAACACCAGAATACAGCTAAAACACTTGCCTGTGTCTTCCCGAAAAGTCTGAACAAAGAAATACGCCTTTAATCGATGCCTGAATGATAACAGCATGGGGGACAGGCAAATCTCTATTGGAAGGGGTGCCACAACCGGGAAGCCTCTGCCATGTGGAAGCCTCTGCCATTGGCGATATCCGGTACTCAAAACAAAGCATACACAGACTGCCACTACGTGCTAGGAACAGTCCCAATTGTCTGGCCCTTGTCTCTCTTTCCTGCCTTGTTTTGCCATTTGGGGATACTTAGTGTTGCTTTAGTGCCAAGGGCAGCCACTTCAGCCAAGAAAGAGAAGGATACCAATCTGCAGAAATTGTGCATACGCTAATGTTTTGGATCAATAGGCACTTTTAGAAATAATGACTATAATTTAAGTACAATCCATCTCACCCTGGCTGGGGAGACTGTGACCAGGTGTCCTGCATACTAGGGATGTGCTCCGCTTCTAATCGGACCGGCGAATTAGAAGCGGAGCGGGGGGCTTCACCTGCCCTTAAGGCGGAGGCGAAGAGGATTGGGGGGCCGGCGGAGCATGGCGAAGAGGATCGAGGTGAAGGCGGATCCTTCGCCTCGATCCGGAGCTCCGCCGGAAAGGTAAGTGGGGTTTACCGGGCCCTGCCGCATGGGCGACAGCGGCAGGGCCCGGTAAACACCCCCCCGCCCGCCCTCCTCTCCCTTACCTGCCTCCGTCCACCCTGGTTGAACCGCAGGCTCAATTGAAGAAGCCGACAGACCGCGGATGGAGGCAGGTAAGGCCCCCCTCCCCCTTGGTCCCTTACCGGGCTCTGCCGCCGTCGCTGCATGGGCGGCGACGGCGGCAGGGCCCGGTAACCCCCCCCCCCGCCCTCCTCTCCCAGCCTTACCTGGCACCACTCCCCTCCACTGCGGAGCTCCGATTCGGAGCTGGAGCTCCGCGGCGAAGAGGAGCGGAGTATGGGCGGAGCGGCGCGGAGCAGCACAGAGCAGAGCGGGCCGATCCGAAATTTTCGGATCGGCCCGCAGGGTGGAGCGGTGGGTCTGTGCACACCCCTACTGTATACCTGCTGAGTCTTCTGTTCAGGTGTTCACTATTGATGGGTAAACTACAAGGCCTCTATTCCTCCCCCAATCTTATGGTTTGTTATCTTTGAACTGGACTTGGAATGGGCAGCACTTTAAACAGAGGCTACCTTCAAATAGAGAACTGCCCTCTATAAAGGAGGACACATGGCCACAGGGTCCCCAGCAACTCTAGAAATTTGACTGCTACATAAAGTATTTCTTGCAGGGCAAAATGCCCTCCAAAATCAGCCTGCGTAAAAACATAGAACAATGTAGTCACACCCATACACGCCCTATCAGTCAACGGCCATCATTTAAAGCAGCATTAAGAAAAAACCCAAACTCCAGCCGAACAACTCATAAAACTAAAAACATTTTACAATCCGTAGTAAAATAGCCACTAGCTGCACTAATAATAAGAAAAAGCAAGCTCAAGTTCTTAACTCAAAGACGTCTCTGCTAAGAGCAATTTGAAACAAATGGGTCTTCAAAATCATGTAAGAGCCAAAATTGATGGGCCCCAGCCAAGCATATTCTCAGGGGAGAGAGTTCAAGAAATAAGGAACCACTGGTAGGAAGGCCTTGTCTCTAATGCCAGACCATTTAACTGATTGAACGTGTTTAGTCTCTTATGCTATCATGGCCCAGTCGATTCAGTGGCAAAGGTATGGCCTAAACAGGCCCGGGACTCACATTCTGAGGCAGGCAGAAGAGGATCCAGAAGCAGAAGTCATGGTCAAGGGTTGACTGACAACAACCAGGAGGGTTCAATGAGCACTTTCACCCATGGACAAGTTGCCCAGACTGGAGAGTTCAGTCTGAGAATGCTGGTAAATGATAGCACCAGCAGAATACTTATTGGGCTCTTAGATCACCTGATTCCCATCTGGGCTGATTGGGTGGAGTTTCCCTTCCAGCAGCTGGAAGTGAACATGGTGTCATGGAGCAGCAAGGCTCAGTCCAGTCCTCTCTGTGAAATACTGTGAGGGTCCAGAGGGAAAGGCTCCAACTTTTTGAGGCTCTTGGACAAAATTCCCTCAAGGAGAGCCCCTCCCTCAGTGGTTCTACCTTTTCACCACCATTGTCACCAGCTGTTCTTGATCCTCCTCTTCTTTCTCATCAGCGCTATTAGTTAGGGTGACCATATGGAAAGGAGGACAGGGCTCTTGTATCTTTAACAGTAATGTAGAAAAGGGAATTTCAGCAGGTGTCAATTGAAGAGGGTGAAATTCCCTCTTCATCACAACAGTTAAAGCTACACTAGCTATAGTAGAGTGGCCAGATACGAAAGAGGGCAGGGCTTCTGCAGCTTTAACTGTTGTGATGAAGAGGGAATTCCACCCTCTTCAATTGACACCTGCTGAAATTCCCTTTTCTACATTACTGTTAAAGATACAGGAGCCCTGTCCTCCTTTTCATATGGTCACCCTAGAGGACAGGGCTCCTGTATCTTTAACAGCTGTATAGAAAAGTGGGGTCTCAGCAGGTGTCAATTGTTTGCATGCAGCACCTGGTGAAATTCCCTCTTCATCCTAAGAGTTAAAGCTGCAGGAGCCCTGCCCTCTTTTGCATCTGGTCACACTAGGCAGGGCTCCTGCAGCTTTAACTGTTGGGATGAAGAGGGAATTACACCAGGTGCTGCATGCAAACAAATGACACCTGCTGAAATTCCCCTTTCAATACAACCGTTAAAGATACAAAAGCCCTGTCCTCCTTTCCGTATGGTCACTCTAGCTATTATTTAAGAACATAAGAAGAGCCAAGGGTCCAGCTAGTCCAACAATTGGTTCACACAGTGACCAACCAGCTGTTGACCAGGAACCCAGTGAGGAAGGCAATTGGCAGGCAGAGAGCCAATGAGTAAGTAGGCTTACTACCACCATTGCCTGGGCTAAAGCATGAGCCAAGTGAAACAGCAGGTTGCAATGGGGAACAGGAGAAGCAACTCCAAGTGGCTCTTGTCAGTGGTAGGGTGACCATATGAAAAGGAGGACCAGGCTCCTCTGTCTTTAACAGTTGTGTAGAAAAGGGAATTACAGCAGGAATCATTTGTACACATGCAGCACCTGGTGAAATCCCCTCTTCATCCCAACTGTTGAAGCTGCAGGAGCCCTGCCCTTTTTTGTATGTAGTATAGCTAAAGCAGCTTTAACTGTTTTGATGAAGAGGGGATTTCACCCGGTGCTGCATGCATACAAATGACTCCTGCTGTAATTCCCTTTTCTACGCAACTGTTAAAGATACAGGAGCCCTGTCCTCCTTTTCATATGGTCACCCTAGTCAGTGGCAAGATACCCTCAGTGAATCTACCTTCTCGCTACCATTGTCACCAAATGCTGTTGCTCCTCATCCACTTCCTCATTTTTGTGACCACTTTCTTGCTTGATAGGCAGAGAGCCATTGGGCAAATGGGCAATGGACCCGCTGCGCCTACCTTTCACCTCCACCATTGTCTTGTGCCACAGAGAGAGGCAGGTGGACAAGAAGGTTGCAATGGTAACCTAGCTACAGGTATCCATGCTCTGATAACCTCTCTTTTCGATAACTGCAATGCATTATACATGGGCCTGCCTTTGAAAACAGTCCGGAAACTTCAACTGGTACAAAACAGGGCAGCCTGTTTACTAACAGGGACTGGCCAGTGAGACCACATCACGCCAGTCCTTCTACAACTTCGTTGGCTGCCAGTCCAGGTCCGGGCCCAATTCAAAGTGCTGGTACTAACATTCAAAGCCCTAAACGGTTTGGGGCCAGATTATTTGAAGGAACGCCTCCTCCCATTTGTGCCTGCCTGGACCTTAAGATCATCCACTGGGGTCCTTCTCCATGAGCCCCTGCCAAAGGAAGTGAGGCGGGTGGCTACCAGGAGGAGGGCCTTCTCCGCTGTGGCACCCTGGCTGTAGAATGAGGTCCCCAGAGAGGTTCGCTTGGCACCTACAGTGTACTCTTTCCGTCACCAGCTGAAGACCTTTTTATTTTCTCAGTATTTCAACACCTAATTTAACTTAAATTCAAACTTTGCTGTTTTAATTCCGTATTTTAACCTATATTATTTTTTTTTGCTCTGTGGATTTATCCTGGTTGTGCTTTTTATATTGTATTTTGTATTGGGTGGTTTTAGATTGTTGGTTGTTTTTTATGCTCTTTGTGGTTTTAATTTTTGTGAACTTCGGCTGTTGGGCTTCGGCTATTGGGCGGTATAAAAATGTAATAAATAAATAATTAATAAATAAAATGATGAAGAGGAGCAGCAACTCCAGGCGGCTCGTGTCAGTGGGGCCCCAGCTAGGATGTAGGCCCTCGGCAGATGCCTGACCATACCTACCCTTGACCTGGATAAAGCCCCTGGGTCCTGCCACTGCCTTCCCTGGTTTGAGCACACTGGTGTGTCAGACATGCACAAGAACAGGAAGAACATGTACCATGTGATGCACACCAACCTGCCACTTCCCGCCCGGCAACTACCGCTGATCCAAGGTGCGAAGAATAGCAGAAGCAGCCAAACTTGTGCTTTAGTGTTTGAAGGCATATTACAGCTCCCGAATTCAAGACTCTCTGCTTGCTGCCTTTTAACCTGGCAAATGACACACCACTCACTGTGTCAGTGGAGCAAACCCAGCTGGGCATCAAAGGGCTGAATTTATGGCACTGTCCTCGGTATAATAATTATGGGTATCTAGTCACATCATTTTAATTTATTTTAATGACTTACACAGGCAGTCGGGGGAATAGGCCTTTAATGTCTAATGGTCATTACAGGCCCTTTTATTATTCCTACACAGCACTTCCAACATTCAGTACATTTGAAAGAAAATAATAACACCATGCATTATTATTTCTACAAAACCATTTACCCTTATTAATTTGTTTCTCTTTTGATGTAATGCATGCTTGCTGTTGCCCATTTGAACTCCAAGACGCCCCCTCAAACACATGTTTTCCAAACTCTAACTCAGTGTCATTGCCCACCCCACAGCTGGTGAAACCATGCTGGCTGAGAATGATGGGGTCTGTAGTACAACTCATATGAGAATAATGGGATCTGTAGCCTTTCCGAACTCGTAAATGAAAAGATTTTAAATGGATGGAAGATGGGTGGTTCCAGGAGCAATTAAATGAATACCCTAAAGCAGAGTAGTATTTTCAACAAAGCGTAACAGTCAATGTGTATAGACTGGTGGAACGTTCATATCATTGATAGGAAAGTTCTATAGTACAGGAGTTTTGCTGATTAACGCCAGGAATTTTTTTTTTCCCTTTAGGCCCCTGGTAACCCCTAACTCTGCCTCTTCATCTTTTTGATCCTGGATTCCTGCATAAAGACCTTCTTAAGCAATTGCACACGACTGCAAAGTCATCCATAGTGTGTAATTGGAAGTCTCCAAAGCAACCAGCTAAAGAGTGGTAGGCCGATAAAATTTGGAAGAAGATGATTATGTACAATTTTACTCAGGAAATGCAGTAAGCAAGGAATCCTAACTTTAAGAAAGATAAGAACATAAGCAGAGCCCTGCTGGGTCAGACTGAGGGTCCACCTAGTCCAGCACTCTGTTCACAGATCATAAAGCCAGCCCTACCATAAGGCAAAGTAAGGCAGCTGCCTCAGGTGGTAGATGTTTGAAGGTGGGGAGTGGTGGCAGGATATTAGATGACAGAGCTATGTGTGCCGTACAACCTGCCCCACATCTCCTAATCTGGCCTGCTGACCTCAGGTGCAATGGAAGATACTGGCCCACCACAAGTGTTGAAGTAAGATTCACCTGCCAGTGAACAGCTTCTGTACATGAAACAGGAGAGGACATGGCCTGGTCCTTTTCCTCAGGCAGCAAAGCAGCCCTAACTGACCATCGCCATTAGGTAGATCAGCATGCTGGCTGGAGTGATGGGAATTGTTGTCCAACCCATCTAGAAAACACCTGGTTGGTTAAGGCTTAGGTAGGTGAACATGTCTTCCATTTCCAATCTTTTCATTTCTTACCTGTCCTTCTGCAACTGTGTTGTTTTCTGCATCCTCTACGCCCACGCATTTAACAGCATATGATGAGGCACTTACGCCAGCCATCTAAACAGGTCCAGTAGTCTATCAAAACTGCTTTTAGGTGTCTAAATTGTTTTAAGTTTTGTATATTTGAATTCTATGTTGTATTTTATTATCTTGTGAACTGTTGTAAACTGCCCGGAGAGCTTTGGCTATTGGGCAGAATAGAAATAAAATAAATAAAAATAATAAATGTAAACATTCCATTTTCTTTAAAGAGTCTTTCTCTCTCTCTCTCTCTCTCTCTCTCTCTCTCACACACACACACACACACACACACACACACACACACTATCAGTGATAGAACACTGCTAAACTCTTTGGTTGTCATTAGATACTGTTATTTCCCCCCGATAACAGACACAACGTAAAATGCCTCTTAAAATATTGCATTACATCAGTTCTTTCAAAATATCCAGAACTCATGGACTTGTGCGGCTCCATTATACTGAGTATATGATTAACGTGCAGCCTCAACTGGTGCATGTTTACCTAAAAGTCAAATAGCTTTACCCCCAATAAGAATGCAAAGGATTGCAATAAATAATAATAATAATAATTCCTCCCCAAACTGTGCAAATCCCACCCATATGCAAAACCTCCACCACACACATGTTCATTCTTTGACCTATAAGGGAAATATGCATTTTCAGCCGCTGTATGTTTTAATTTAATGTATTTTTCTTTGCCCAAATTTGCATACAATTCTGAAAAGTAAAAAAAAAAAAAAGTTTGACAACAAGTCTGCAGAATCCAGGTGACTTGGGAAAGGCCTTTCTGCTGCAGAATTTATAGGCTCTAGATATCCAAACTCATTTCATTCCCTTGAGGGTTTTTTTTAACATCCCTACTGAACCTATTTTGGGGATCAGGTTCAGCACCTTGGAAAGCTCCTTTAGAGTTCTGATTAAAACCATAGTATACACTGTTAAAAGCATCCTAAAAGTATTCTAAAATTCTACTGGATAGGCCTGCCAGAAGAGATCAGTCTTGATAGCTTTCTTAGCATTCAAGAAAGCTATCAAGATTGATTTCTTCCGGCAGGCCTATCCAGTAGAATTTTAGGATGTTTTTAGGATGTTTTTAACAGTGTATACTATGTTTTTAACCAGTATTTAATGTTTTTTATGCTTGCTGTCATTCCCCACCTCGATCCAATCAGAGAGGTGGATAAGAATTATTATTATTATTATTATTATTATTATTATTATTATTATTATTATTATTATTATTATTCTGGCTGGTTCTGGCTAAAACCCAGAATGGATTCACAGCCCCATGGGAATCGGAGCCCCATCACCCACCCACCCACCACTGATTGTAAGGCAGTTATGCTTTCCTAGAGTACCTTTAAATGAAAGACCAAACATTGCTTTGGCTTTTAAAACAGATCCGGACAGGCTATTGAATTAAATGGGTACTGCAGGCAGAGTGGACTCCTCAGCCATGTATAATAGAGGGGTGGTTTTGCCTCAAACCGTGACTAGGGATGTAACAAGCGTGACACTGTTTTTCATGTTAATGGGCTCTTCTCCTGTGCATGCAAGCAACAGAGTCAGGGCGGGGGGCAGGGGTGGGGAGACTGCAGACAGACAAACTGGCAGGCAGGCAGATTCACGGAGCAGTGAAGGCCATTATTATGGGAGATGAAGATGCAGGAAGACCACAAACAAGCAGTATGTGAGGGCCAGCCTCACCGTTCCACTCTTCCCCTTTGCCACAGTTCATCCAATTAGCTCATTTGTTCCGGAACCGGCATGCAAAAACAGGGACAGCTCTTCTGATGCCACTTCAAATCACACCCGGCTTGGCGGAAAGTACACTTTTGAGAAGAGACAAAGGGGCCTCTTCCCTTTGTCAGCACTAACCTGAGGCACTCTCACGTAGGAGAAGAAAAATGGAGATCAATTAGTGGTGCTCCAGTTAGCTGGTGACTGAGAGTTACACCATGGCAAGTCATTTCTGAAGCAAAAACTTTATATGTATATATATTAGGGTGACCATATTTTGGAAACCAAAAAGGAGGACAACATGGTCGTCCCCAAGGGGGCGTGTCCAGTACCAAGGGGGCGTGCCCACCCAAACATAGCCTTGGTCACATGTCTGATTTTACAGCACACATTTAAGACAAATCTGTTCTACATAACATCTTAATGTTAAAATCACTGAAATAAAGAACAAGTGAGAGATTCAATGTATCTGAAATTAACTTCACTCACTCCTACTTTTGTAGGTTTTGCTGTGCTTTGAAGCTTTTGCTATACTCTGTGTGTTACATTCTCCCCTTCTCTCAAATATCTTTTCTGACTGTATCTTCACTCATTGCAAGCTGCTATTGTTGTTAACAGGGTTTGCTACTGGCCCCAGATCTGTTTCAAATTTGATATGGCTAAAGCTCTACCTAAAAGCTATCATGGTGCCAACTTGCAGCTCTTTTTCTTTAAAAATGACAGTTTAAAAAATAATAATTTTAAAACTTTGTTTTTAAAAAAATTCCTAAAAAATCAATGGATGAACGGATCTGTTTCAAATTTGGTGTGGCTAAAGCTCTACCTAAATCATTTCATGGTGCAAAGTTTCATCTCTTTATCTTTAAAAATAACAATTTTAAAAATAATAATTTTAAAACCTCAATTTTAAAAAAATTCCTAAAAAATCAATGGATGAACGGATATGTTTCAAACTTGGTATGACTAAAGCCCTTCCTAAGAGCTACCATTATGCCAAGTTTCATGTCTTTATCTCCCCTCCTCCTCCCGGATTTGCCACCAAAACCCTGGACAAATCCGGGCAAATCCGGTCATATGGTCACCCATATATATATATATATATATATATATATATATATATATATATATGGGATGTGCTCCGCTCCGATTAGGAGCGTAGAAGCAGTAGCGGATTGGCCTGCTCCGCCTTACCCAGAGGCGGAGTAGGAGCGGACCGCGGACCCCCTAGAAGCAAGGCGAAGAGAAGCGACCATTTTTCGGAGCTCCGAGTTCAGTCGGAGCGCTCCGGTCGCCATCTTGAAAACATTTTGCCATAGGATTGCATTGCGGCAAATAATCGCGCATAACTACGTTGTTTTTGAAGCTATCGTTCTGGAAATTCTTGTGCACAGAGAGTCGTGGATGGGGGTCATTTTGAGACCACTCTCACCTCTCTGCGTGCTGTGGTTCACGTGCAATATTTTTTTAAAAATCGGGTCAACCGCGGGGCTCAAACTGCGTTTCGGCTTTTCGCCCATAGGATTGCATTGAGGGAAAGAATCGGGGATAACTGGGGGGGGTTTAAGCTATCGTTCTGAAAATTCTTATGCACAGAGAGTCGTGGATGGGGGTCATTTTGAGACCACTCTCAACTTTCTGCGTGCTGTGGTTCACGTGCAATATTTTTTTAAAAATCGGGTCAACCGCGGGGCTCAAACTGCGTTTCGGCTTTTCGCCCATAGGATTGCATTGAGGGAAAGAATCGGGGATAACTGGGGGGGGGGTTTAAGCTATCGTTCTGAAAATTCTTGTGCACAGAGAGTCGTGGATGGGTGTCATTTTGAGACCACTCTCAACTTTCTGCGTGCTGTGGTTCACGTGCAATATTTTTTTAAAAATCGGGTCAACCGCGGGGCTCAAACTGCGTTTCGGCTTTTCGCCCATAGGATTGCATTGAGGGAAAGAATCGGGGATAACTGGGGGGGGGTTTAAGCTATTGTTCTGAAAATTCTTGTGCACAGAGAGTCGTGGATGGGGGTCATTTTGAGACCACTCTCAACTTTCTGCGTGCTGTGGTTCACGTGCAATATTTTTTTAAAAATCGGGGTTTGGGTTTTATTTATTTATTTTTTTATTTTTTTGGAAGCGATGACAGGCACATTCAACTCCCAATCCTGATGAGAATTGATCTCCTCAGAAAGCATCCTCCTCCAATCCCAGCGTTGGAGGGGGGACTAAGGCAGACCCACCCTGAGAACTTTCTGTTTTGTGTCTCTTTGTGGGTTGGCGTTCGTGGAGGGAACACTTAGTTAGTTAGTGCTCCTGCTTTGGACTTTGGAGATAGATTAGGATAGGTTTAGTTTGGCGCGTGTGTGTGTTTGTTTGCTTCTTTCTGACTTGTAGCTTAGTTTGCCCTGTGTTTTCCCCTTACTTTGATTTAATATAAACTTTATTTTTGAATTTTGGAGTGTGTGGTTGGGTTGGTTGCCCCCCCCTTCCCTGTATTAAAGCCTGACTGTTCTGCTTTTGTGAAAGCTTTCTTTTGAAAGCATACACACACTTTTTGTCCCATTTCCCTACATTTATATTCTTAAACATATTTTATTATATTCTTTCACATAGTCCATTAGTATATATTCTCATACATATTATATTAGTATTCATATTTTGTTCTTCTTATAGTAGTGGTTGGTTCTTTTTCCCCCTCCCCTCTCTTAAATCCTGATTGTGTTTCCTTCTATCTTCTATATACCAAATATACCAAAAAAATTGGATTCTCTTTTTCTTCTCTGTGTAACTTCGACGGAGTGGGCTGCTTTTGTCAAGTTCAACAGGCAGCCACAGATTGAGCATTTTGGGGAAAGCATACGCACACCATTTCCCTATTCTTAAACATATTATTATTATATTCTTTGACATAGTCTTAGTAGTCTATTAGTATACATTCTCATACATATTAGTAGTAGTATTCATATTTTGTTCTTCTTATAGTAGTGGTTGTCCCATTTCTTGTCCCATTTCCCTACATTTATTAGTAATATTCTAAAACATATTATATTCTTGTAGATATTCTTAGTAGTATATATATATATATATATATATATATATATTAGTATATTCTCATACATATTAGTAGTAGTATATTTTATTGTTCTTGTCCCATTTCCCTACATTTAAACATATTATATTCTTCTTATACATATTCTTAGTAGTACCTTATACATAGTATTAGTAGTATTAATATTTTGTTAGTCATCATGAAAAGAGGAAGCAGGCGTGCTGAAAGCAGCAAGGCTCAGTCTGCCAGCAGTAAGCAGGCTTCCTCTCCTCCTGTGAAACTCAAACGGGCAACTCCTTGGCTGACTGCTCCAAAACAGAAGCAGGACAAGCAGCAGGCAGAGCCACTCTCTTCTGCAACTTGTGCCCGGCATTCTCTTTTTGAGGGTGGGAATGGGAAAAGTGCCCGTTTGCAAGAGGCACGTGGCAGCAGTGCCATTAGAGGAGGAGGAGTATCCCCAACTCCTTCATTCTCCTTTCAGCCCACGAGCCCGCTGATGGACCTAGACGAGGTCCTCAGCACAGTGAAGGGGGGGGAGGAGGAGGAGGCGGTGGGCCTCCAGGATGTGGGGGCTGAGGAGGAGCAGCAGCAGGCCGAGGCTCTCTCCCCAGTCTCATCCCACACCCCTGTTTCTGTGGCAACACCAGAGAGCTCAGGCGGGCAATTGGTGGTGTCACCACGGAAACGAAAGACAAGCATCGTGTGGGACCACTTTGAGTTGGGAGCGGATCCCCGCTTTGCTGTCTGTCGCCACTGCAAACTCAGCCTAAGCAGGGGTTCATCGACAGGGCATTATGGAACCAGCAGCATGAAGATGCATCTTCATAGGCAGCACCAGGCGATCTTGCTGGGGAAAGAGGCGGGCAAGGCGACTGGTTCCAGGGGAAAGCCGAAGGCTGCTGCTGGCACTGCCACTCTAAGCTCTCCATCTCCCATCCCCACAAGGGTTAGGCAGGCAACCCTGCAGGACATGGGGTGGGGGAAGTATTGACCCACAAGATGGCGTTTTCCAATGCCCACCCAGGGTGCTACTGTGTTGGGGCATCTGCCGGGACTGACTCCTCCCCAATACTAGATCTATGACATGTCACTCTGCCTGCCCCTCTGCTAGCCTGTCCTCCTCGGTGACCGACTCGCTGGGATGGTTTGCGTTTGCAATGCGTGACTAACTGCAATGCTGGCTTAGAAACCAGCCATCACTTCCTTGTGCCCCCAGAAATGCCCGCAGCCTGCCTGCCTGCCTGCCTGCCTGCCCGCCTCCCCCGGGGTGCTGCTGTGGTGGGGCATCTGCCAGGACTGACTCCTCGCCTACTCTGCCTGCCTCTCTGCCCGCCTGGTGCCTGGTTTGCTCCCAATCGTCCTCCTCTGTGCCCCTCAAGGCGTAACTGCTGGCTTAGAAAGAAAGAACCAGCCATCTTTGCCTCACTTTGCGCCCACTTATGGGTTGGTTTGCTATGCGTTAGTGCTCAAGCCATCCTTGCGGCACTACAATGCATGCTGCCTGCCTGCTTTCCCTCCCTTCTCCCCTTCCCGCCTTGCAGCGATGGTGTATGTGTCTTGCTTTGACTAAGGGGAGAAGTCCTTCCTGCGCTCACTTAGACTTTATCAAATTCAATAATCCCTTTTTCAAATGTGCAAGAAGATTTAGGGTTATCTCGTGGCATGTTGGGATTGCCTTGGAACTGGCCCCATTGAGCTGTCTGCAATTGCAACTTTAAATCCCTGACATACTGGAGTGTTCAAATTTCAAAAGTTCCCCTAACATCAGGGGATGATGGGATTGCCTTGAAACTTGGTGTCCATGGGGACACATGGGTAAGCTGTCATGGGACCAAAGGATAGGTTTCTAACGTGCAAATTGACGTAGTTGTAGAATGGGACTTGATTTGGGGTGAGTTAAAAAGTTTAAGCCGCGCCAAAAATCAGGGGATGATGGGATTTGCTTGCAACTTGGCGTGCATGTGGACACATGGATAAGCTGCCCTGGTGCCGAGTTTGAGGTTTCTAACATGCAAATTGACGGAGCTATCCCAAGGGGTGTGAATGGGGTGCCCGATTTTCATAAATTCCCCAAAAGTCAGGGGATGATGGGATTGCCTTGCAACTTGGCGTCCATGTGGACACGTGGATAAGCTATCATGGTGCCGACTTTGGGGTTTCAAACATGCAAATTGACGTAGTTGTAGAATGGGACAATTTGGGGTGAGTTAAGCCATGCCAAAAATCAGGGGATGATGGGATTTGCTTGCAACTTGGCGTGCATGTGGACACATGGATAAGCTCTCATGGTGCCGAGTTTGAGGTTTCTAACATGCAAATTGACGGAGCTATCCCAAGGGGTGTGAATGGGGTGCCCGATTTTCATAAATTCCCCAAAAATCAGGGGATGATGGGATTGCCTTGAAACTTGGCGTGCATGTGGACACGTGGATAAGCTATCATGGTGCTGAGTTTGAGGTTTCTAACGTGCAAATTGACGGAGCTATCTAAAGGGGTGTGAATTAGGGTTATGGGAGGTGCGTTAGAGGGTAGAGCCGCGCCAAAAATCAGGGGATGATGGGATTTGCTTGCAACTTGGCGTGCATGTGGACACATGGATAAGCTGCCCTGGTGCCGAGTTTGAGGTTTCTAACATGCAAATTGACGGAGCTATCCCAAGGGGTGTGAATGGGGTGCCCGATTTTCAAAAATTCGCCAAAAATCAGGGGATGATGGGATTGCCTTGAAACTTGGCGTGTGTGTGTATACGCCCATGAGGTGTCATGGTGCCAAACGTGAGGTTTCTAACTTCAACGGAAAAAAAGTTGTTTACTTTTTTAGCTTTCAATGCAACCCTATGGGGGGGCAAAAACGGAGCTCCGATCCGGATCCGGAGCTCCGAGCGGAGCGGAGCGGAAGTGGGCGGAGTGGGGGCGGGGCGGAGCGACCCGCTCCGAAAAATGGCGGATCTGCAAGTGAAGCGGAGCGGGGGGTCCGTGCACACCCCTAATATATATATATATATATATATATATATATATATATATATATATATAAAAGGGGGGATGGAAAAAAGGGAAAGGGTGAAGGCCCAAACCAGAGCATGGAATCCTGGATGCAGATGTAATGTGCAACGTTGTTTGTTGCCTGAACCTTGGTTAAGATTCCAAACATACAAAAGTACTATCCAGCAGACCAAACTGAATCTTGACCCCAGCAGAGGTGCAGAGGAAGGCACCAGGAGATATGGCGAAAAATGGCAACACACTAAGCCATGGTTAGTGAGAGTGTTTAAACCATAGTTATGTAGCCATCATGGTTAGGAACGGTTCACATGACACACTGATCCATAATGTTTAGCTCAAAATGCTTAACCACCATAGCTTGGTGTTTCTTCTGATCACGGTCTTTCTCCCTGATGGTCTCATACTTAACCATGGTTTCATCAATGTGGTATCGATAAGAAGAGCCCTGCTGGGTCAGACCAAGGGTCCAGCTAGTCCAGCACTCTGTTCACACAGGGGCCAACCAGCTGTAGATGACTGAGGAGACCCAGGTTCAAATCCCCACATGGCCGTGAAGCCCTCTAGGTGACTTTTGTCCAGTATGTTAACTCTCATCAGCCAAACCTAACTCCTAGGATTGTTGTGAAGATAAAATGGAAGCAAGATGTTCATTTGCTTATTAAATAAATGATTGGATAAATAAAAATAAATAAAACTGATTTGGGGATTAATATGTCATGCTTAATTACGGCGATGGAAAGCTTGGCAAACCATGGTTGAGCATCATGTCTGTCTAGGGCCAAATTCAAAGAGGCAGAGATCTTGTAAGGTTTATATTTATACGCCTAATACTCTATTTCGTTTTTAACACTGCGTGCTAGTTTTCATAATTCAGCACAAAGTGCCAAGCACTTTAAATGAGCCCATTAATGACCCTTTAATTTACTTCACCGGGGCTGAATTCATAAAACATTCATGTTCCATTTACGCAGGGTTTTTCAGATGACTCCTCAGGGTGAGTCACTGTCAAGGAATAACCGAGAGGACAAAAGGGGTGTTTTCAGAAGGCAACTGGTTAACCCTCTTTCTTTCTTTCTTCCTCCGTCCCTCCCCCCCCCCCCCCCCCCCAGTCTCTCTCTGTCTCTTAGACCTTTTTCAGCACATGGCTCTTTAATTTTGCAGGAAGTCATCTGTTGTCACACAGAGGACGGCCAGGATCTCTTCTCGATCCTCCCAGAGTGCAGGACACGGAATAACGGGCTCAAATTAAAGGAAGCCAGATTCCAGCTGGACATCAGGAAAAACTTCTTGACTGTTAGAGCAGTACGACAATGGAATAAGTTACCTAGGGAGGTTGTGGGCTCTCCCACACTAGAGGCCTTCAAGAGTCAGCTGGACAGCCATCTGTCAGGGATGTTTTAGGGTGGATTCCTGCATTGAGCAGGGGGGTGGACTCGATGGCCTTATAGACCCCTTCCAACTCTACTATTCTAAGATTATATGATTCTATGATCTTTATTCCAAGAAGCCTTTCCTTAATATGCAGCCTTGGATCTCTGTTTTTGCTTCTTTTAAATTTTGTTTTAACTGTTTTATTCTGTTTTTATTTTCATTTTATCTTGTACACCGCTCCGAAATTTTTCAATGGGGAGCGGTATATATATATTCTAAATAATAATAATAATAATAATAATAATAATAATAATAATAAGAAGAAGAAGAAGAAGAAGAAGAAGAAGAAGAAGAAGAAGAAGAAGAAGAAGAAGAAGAAGAAGAGCCACCGGTTTCCACTGTACAGAAGACTGTCAAAGAGTAAATTAAATGGCATGACTATCCTCAGGAAATATACACATAATATCCAGCCTGGTGTATACATACACAATGAGTTGGAAGAACCTTGGGGTTGGAAGAACCTTGGGTCTTGAATCTGCAAGGAGAGGGGGTGAGACAGGCCAACATTTTTAATGCTCTCCCATGTAAAAGAAGGCCACTGAAAAAAAATAGAATGTATACAGAGAAGGTTGACAAAGACGCGGTGAGATCTGGAAACCCAGTCCTAAAAGGAACAGTTCATAGAACTGGGAATGTTTGACCTGGAGAAGAGATGATGATGATGATGACATTTCTATACCGCCCCATAGCTGTAGCTCTCTGGGAGGTTTACATAAGATGAAAGGGAAACATGGCATCTGAAGAACTGCTATGCAGGAGATTGTTCAAACTTGTTCTCTGTTGCTCTGGAGGGCAGGATTAGAACCAATGGGTGGAAATTGCAAGGAAACAGATTTCAGCTAAATATGAGCAGGAACTTCCTAAAAGTGAGAGCTGTTTAACAGCAGAACAGGCTCTCCTTCACTGGAGGCATTCAAGAAGAAGCTGAACGGCCATTTGCCAAGGATGCTGCAGTTGCATCTTATATTGATGAATGAACCAGATGGCCCTTCTATCTCTAAAATTAAATGAAAATACCAGAACATCAAGGAGAAAGGTTTTACGCATCCTCTCCCTGCTAGGGTGGCCACTTATGGATTACCAAAATGGAGGACATGCATCGCCCCCAAAAAAGGAGGACCAAGGAGGATAAAGATTTGCATAAATTTTGCATGTTCTAATTTATGCATATAACCATACATTTAGAAATAAGGACTGTAATTCAAATAGAAATACAACATCTCTCTCTATAGTGAGAGGACTGACTAGGGGACCTGTAGGCCTATTTGTCATGTCTAACTCTACTGCCCCTGTTTTGGGAGAAGGTGTTTCAGGTAATCAGAATCAGATTCGGACCTAGAGGAGGAGGCACCAGGCATCAGCCAGCGAGCGATTCACCAGCTGAGAGTCAGCCCTCTCCAGAGCTTATCTCCTCAAAGCCAAACCCTACACACTCAGTGGGAAGTGAGCTTTCTTCCGGAGGAGAGCACCCCGACAAACTAGCTGATGCTAGGATCCGCCAGAAGCTAAAACGTACAGAGCGGAAGGAAGGCGTGAGAAAGTCGGTCTGACTAGGATTGCACCAGAACCTGCCTCCACACCAGGCTCTCTGAAGTTACGGGCATTTGGGAAGGGGCTTCCTGTTCTCCTTGGTTGGACAATTGTCTCGCTTAGTTTGCATAGTTTTGCCTAGGGGGAAGTTTCCAAGAGATTAGACTCTCTTCAGGTAGAAGAGATGTTTGCTGCTTAATGAAAGTTTTGTAGATTACCTAGCAAGCCTCATCATCTCCCATCGAAAGCAGGGACTTTCTGAGAAACACGACACTATTCTGTCCACGTTGACTTCAAAGGCCATTTGCCTGTTTTTGTTTTTTTAATCTTTAAGCCAGACTTGAACTGGGCAGCTCTTCAAATAGAGGACACTCTCAAATAGAGGACTGCCCTCTGACAGCCCCTTAAATAGAGGATTGTCCATTTTAAAGCAAGACGCAACACATGCCCGTCCTACCCCCTTACCCCCAATGTCCTAGTTTTTGATTTGCAGGTTGTTGTTTGTTTTGAAATGCACATTGACCAGCGCCTTGCCTCACCTGAGCTCTGAAGTTGTATAAATCCATTCTTCCATGTCTGGACTCTGCTACCTCCTTCCATTGTACATATAGAGTGGGTCTCATGATGGCACTGTGACATGAATGCCAGGGTGGATGTTCACAGAGCATCAGAACAAGAGGAAACACATCACCAAAAAGAGGACGGAAGAGGACATAGATCTGCATGTGACAAATGCTCTCCTACCTTCTTCTAGTTCTTTATCTTTCAGCTGGACTTGGATTGGACAGTCCTTCAAACAGAGGACACCTTCAAGTAAAGGACTGCAAAGTAGGGTACCCAGCCACTCTCATAAGTGCATCGGTGATCCCTATAAATAAGTCAGAGGGGACAACGTTTTGAAATCAAAATTTGGCAACCCACCGTTGAGAGAAGGCTTTGAAGGGAGCATCTGGCACTGTTGCGGGTGCAGAAGACCTCCTTGTCTCTCGTTTTGGCTCTGAGCATGTGCTTGATGGAGGGGGATGCAAACCTGGGAGAGCGAAGGAGCAGGAAACTAGCAAACCTGGCAGCTGATCTGACAATCGCAGTAGGGACTGGCTGCCAGAAAGAGAAAATGGAGGCTGTCCTGTAGGAGCTGAGAGACTCTTTGGCTGCAGGGAGGTAGCACTTTGCATTTCTTAAGTGCTGCGCAAGCACAAAGGAATGGAGATTTATGGGAATTGCCCAGCGCTTTGCTGACATCAGGGTTCTGAGTGAAGGTAAGCAGAGCAGGTGGGCCTTCTCAGGATGCAAGAGAGAACAGGGGCCCCAACACCACTCCTATGCTTATTTCCCAGGATGCACCACTGCCTCAAGCTAAGACTACCCCGAATTATGGACTTGGGCCTACACGCAAATCCCCCCCAATGCTCTTCAGTCCAGATTTATGGCTATTTGCTATGCGTTCTGCACTTTCAAGGCCGTTTAACCCTTGCCCTCATCCTGTCTTCTTCCTCTGACCTTGAAAAAGGGATGAATTACCTGTTGTAAAGGGATGAATTGCCTGTTGGTTGTCTCAGCAGTACAGGTGTGGAAGCCCTTTCAACCCGTGGGCCAAATTCCCTTTTGGAGACTCTCAGGAGCTGCATTCTGGTGGGGGGCGCTACAGTCAAAAAGGGAAGGACCAAAAATACACACGAGAGAGAGAGAGAGAGAGAGAGAGAGCTAAAAGCTCTTACCACCACTACCTAAGCCTTGGGTAGGGCCTTTTTAACCTTTCGGAATGGGGAAAGACTGAAGAAAAAGTTGGGAACTGACCCAATGATCAGTGACGGGGGGAGGGGGCCTTTCTGAGGAATCCTGGATGGCCAGTACAAGTCCTCCAGAGAGGCATGTTTGGCCCCGTGGGGAGCTGAGATTCTGCACCACTGTTTGATTCACATCACTCCCAAGGAGCAAAGCAATAGGACTGTATTCTGAGACCCAGTGTGCACGTAGAAATGAAATGTCTTCAGAAAACACAGCAAAATGGTGTCTTCGCCCACTGGTTGCTTTGTAAGCTTGCAAGTAGAACATGCGGGAAGAAATGAGTCTTACCATCACCCACCCATTCTTTTCTTGGTTTCTGCATATGCTGAATACAGGGAGCTTTAAGGGGGTTCACTGGCAGAGATCCTCAAGGAGCGGGTGGCCTCCAAGCAGCCCCCCGGGAAGCCCAAGCACACTTCTGGCCTGCCTCACATGCTTGTCATTTGTTTTATTTGTCGAAACAGCCTTTTCCAAACCAGAACCCGGACTGATTTCTTTTGGCTGCCTAGTTAGAAACACATGGGTGTTATTTATTACATATACTTGGAGGGGCAGGGAAGGGGGGGAATGCCCAATGTTTTAAATTAAGGAGAAAAATATTTATAGAAAAGCCCAAACATTTTTTTTTCCATTTTACAAAAAGGTTCTCCGCCGTTCCATGGCAACTAGAATCTTCTCCGAGCTTCAGCACGCTGGTAGATTAACTGAACCTGGTGGGGGGCCAAGCCTCGAAGCGCAAAGGGTCATTGCGGGTCATTGCTGGCTCTGTTGTCGGGAGGGTTTACCAATCAACCACTCCGCCCAATGGTTAGATTAACCTTGAGGCCTCCCAGGTGCATCCCATTTTCGAGCCGAGACTCCCAAGGCTCCGGCTTTTGGACTTTCACTCCAGTGCGATTGGCTAAGCCCCAAAAAGCATTGCTCAATGGCCTTCGGTCTCACGCCAAATCTGACACAATATTTTCTGCGGGACTTGTGTTGATTTGCTATGGTAACGCAGAGAGAAGGACCAAACTCAGCATGACAGCAACGGAGCTGAACGTTTTCTCAACGGAGATGGTTCAGGCACATGGAAGAAGGGGCAGAGGGCAGCTTCAGAACCCTGGGCAAACCTCCCTTCTCCCTGTTTACCTTTTGGGGTGAAGGGGAGGAGCGAGATGCCCGAGTGCTCCTGCACCATCCCTGTATGTCCTGCTTTGGCTGTAGCAAGCTCTAAATGCAGCAGAGCCAGCAAACACTCACAGCCTACCGGTGGTTGGCCGATGGGGTTCAGGCTACAACAGAGGTGGTCTAAATCCAGGCAGAAGCCAGAACTCAGGCAGGCAGGCGGACAAGAGGATCAAGCAACAATAGGAGTGTAGTTGCAACAACAGGAAAAAGGTCAAACACAGCCAGGTACTTTACGCAGTGCAGAAGCAGGGTCATTGGGCAGTCCAAACGGTCCAGAAACTGAACATCAGTCACAGGACGCGGTTCAGGAGGAAAAGTACTCAGAACACACAGGATGGACCAAGTTGTTCCAAGGCTGGCTGGGTTTCTAGTGAAGGCTTTTAAACCCAAAGCTTGCTAAGCCACACCCAGAGCTCAGCCGCAGTCATCAGAGCTCCCTTTCTAGAGCCCAACTCGTGAGGAGTCACTTTCTCCTCAGAAGACCTTTACTGGAGGTGAGCACTCCTTCGCATAGGAGCCCTACTAGCCTGTCTAAGGTGACCATATGGAAAGGAGGACAGGGCTCCTGTATCTTTAACAGTTGCGTAGAAAAAGGAATTTCAGCAGGGGTCATTTGGAGGCATTTCACCTGGTGAAATCCCCTCTTCATCACAACAGTTAAAGCTGCTCTAGCTATACTACATACAAAAGAGGGCAGGGCTCCTGCAGTTTTAACTGCTGGGATGAAAAGGGGATATCATCAGGTTCTGCATGCATATAAATGACTCCTGCTGTAATTCTCTTTTCTACACAACTTTTAAAGCTACAGGAGCCCGGTCCTCCTTTTCCATATGGACACCCTATACATGGAAACACAGAGACGCATGCCATACACAGACAGATCACAAGGAACTACAATGCTGGATGAGCTTGTGCATCATTGCGTTGCCAACATATGCTACCCAGATTTTATTTATGCATTTATCTAAATACGTTCCACCTCACCTTTGGGTCCGATGGATTCCCCACCCCCAAAGGCAACATGTGGCAGCACATCATGCACAAATGCTCGCAACAGCAAGTCAAAGGTAACTTTATAGAAAGCAGCTTCTGGGACTGAGAATGTCTTCTGGTCTTCGAACATTCTGGATGCGACACCAAAGTCCTTTCTGACACGTCTTCTGGAATTTGTCCCCGTTATGATTGTGCAAACATGGAAAAGGAACAAAATAAAACTGGACCGCACACAAGCCAGGACAGCAAAGTTTAAAATATTGGCATCCGAAACTAGTTACGGCGCCACAAACAATCTCCGTCTTCACTCATCCTGCATTTTGCTTTCCCAATGGTGTTTCTTGACTCGACGTGTCTATGGAGGCAAGAATGCACAGTGTCAGCCATTGTCCCAATCTCTACTGGTTGCCTTTGGGGCGGAGTTGGGGGAGGGGGGCAAGTGGAATCCATCTGGGCCCAAAGGTGGGGTAAACCATATGTAGAGAAATGCATACATCAAATCTGGGTGGCAGCTGTTGGGAACAGAACAATATGCAAGCTGGACCTTTAGCCTTATCTAGTTCCTTGTGATCTCAAAGAAAGGGCTGGCAATACACAGGGCTGTTTGTTCCTGGCACACATGCCCCCTGGTCCAAGTGCTTTCCCACTCTTTGCATCCTCCCACTTGTCTCTCTGCTGCCTTTGCCTAGGGGCTTTCTTGGGAGTAGCCTTCATTTACACCAGGTTTCATGTTTGCCCCCTTGATCTTTCTTCCTGCCTTGTGTTAAGGGCTGTAACGGCACAGAAACATATGGCTCCTTTTCCCTAGCTGCCAGTGGGGTGACCGGGTGACCCAGCCAATCCCAAAGTGTCAAACAGACACTCCACCAGCCTCTCTCTCTCTCTCTCTCTCTCTCTCTTTCTCTCTGGAGACTTGGTAATTGCATGGCTGATGACAGACCTGAAGTTGGAACTGCTTTTGTCCACTGATCTCTGTCTCACTCCACCCCAGACCCCCAAAGGAGTTGCGGCCACCTGATAATAAGGTTAGCCTCTTTTACCAGCCTTCCATGGGCAGCTGGAGAGGAAAAATAGGATGACCCTATGAAAAGGAGGACAGGGCTCCTGTATCGTTAACCGTTGTGCAGAAAAGGGTGTTATTTGTACACATGCAGCACCTGGTGAAATTCTCTCTTCATCACAACAGTGAAAGCTGCTCTAGCTGTACTGGAGTGACCAGCTACAAAAGCGGGCAGGGCTCTTGCAGCTTTAACTGTTGGGTTGAAAAGGGAATTTCACTAGGTGCTGCATCCATACAAACAACACTTTTTCTATACAACTGTTAAAGATACAGGAACCCTGTTCTCCTTTTTATATGGTCACCCTAGAAAAGATCAGTGGGGTGATGGGAGGAAGAGCTTTCTCAGAAGCATAATAGCAGAGACCAAGGTTTGTGGTCCTAAACACAACCGCAAGGGAGTAAGCCCCGCTGGTAGGGTGTTCACCTATGAATTACCCAAAGAAGAGGAAATGCATCACCAAAAAAATAGAGGACAAAGGAGGACACAAACTTGCACCTGCTAATTCACGTCTATGTGCAAATTAAGACATAATTGTGATAATTTATACAGAAATGCAGTCCATCTCACCATGGTGTGCAAGGCAGCGACCAGGTGAGCCATGTGCCTTGCTCAGTCCACTGTCCAGGTGTTAACTGTTGATGGACAATGTTTCTTAGGCTTCTTTCTCTTTAAACCAGAACTGAATGGGACAGCCCTTCAAACAGAGGATGCCTTCACAGAGAGGACTGTCTTCCATAAAAGAGGGCCTATGGCCTTCCTACATTGGACATGGGGGAAGGGGGGCTTCCAAGTAAACATACATACAGTTGTACTTTCAGGCCTGCCACACTTTCAAACTGAGGAACGTCCCATGATGGCCCTTCAAATAGAGGACTGTCACATAGGATGCACAGCCACCCTACCCTTGCTCCTAAATAGGTCTGGCACTCTGAGCCACTCTCTCCATTGTGTAGTGACACAGATTCTCTCTTGCCTTCCTCATACGAACCCTTTGCTGCCTCGCCTCACTTTATTTTGTCGAATCAAACCAGTGTTTGGCCGACAGCCTGTCTGTGATAACATCTCCAGGTGCTGGTCCTCTGTTTCTGTTTGTCTGTTCTGGTACCTGATAGCCTGTTCGCAACCATGCCTCCTGTCTCTGGCCCACGTCCCCATTGCCCAGTAACAGACCCGGACATGGAAGGTCATTTTCCCTTGAATTGCTTCAACAACAACAAAAATGACCTGAGATGTCCCAAATTCGTTTGGACGGTTTCAAGTAATTTCCAAGTCAGCCAAGGTCAGCTCTAAGGAACTTCCCTCTCTCTACTTCAGATCTCTTTCAGAAGACCACAGGTACACCAGCTTCTCCTGCCAGAGTTTCTAAGCTCTAACCCCTGGGCCTCTCAGGGTTTGAGTTTCAAGAGATATGCCCTTCTCCAGAATCTAGAATTAAGGGTGCAATGCTATGCATGTTTAGACTGAAAAAAATAAAACAAAAAATGTCCTACAACTCCCAGCCTTCCCCAGCCAGGAATGCTGGGAGTTGTAGGGCATTTTTCTGTCTAAGTATGTGTACAGTTGGGCCTTCAGCCATCCACATGGGTGTCTCAAAGGAGGCATTATTTGACAACGGCACTCGCCCCCTTTCGCGCTGTGCCACCGGTTGTCATGCATCGTCACTGCTATTCTGAGGTTTTCTAGCAAGAGAGGAAGCAGAGAGGAGAAAGAGGAGGAGGGAAAGGGAATGGAGTGGTTGCCCAGTGAGGTGAAAAGAGCATTTACTCAGCTGAGCAGATTAGAACAGTGTGTCACTTCATCCAGCAAATTATCTTTCTTTTGCTCTTTTCGCCCCTCTCTTATTAAAGTCGCTCGAGAAGTGTCCCAGTCACTCGCTGACCAGAATTTGAATAGGAGCAATTTAGGGAGAGTGGGGGCGGCATAGCCAAAGAATGTGGGAATTACCGTGCTGGGTCAGACAAACACCTACCGTGTACTTTCTTTTCCACTGTCAGCCACAAGCAGAATTGAGACTGACTTTCAGCAGATGTACCGTGTGTGTGTGTGTGTGTGTGTGTGTGTGTGTGTGTGTGTGTGTGCGCGCATCCTGTCAGTGGGCATAACAAAGCAGTGTGGTATTCCTTTTCAGCAGTGTCTTTAAGTTTTAAAAATTCATTTTAAAAATGTGTTCGTAAGAACATAAGAAGAGCCCTGCTGGATCAGACCAAGAGTCCATCTCTGTTCACACAGTGGCCAACCAGCTGTCAACCAGGAACCACAAACAGGACATGGTACAACAGCACCCTCTCCCCCATGTTCCCCAGCAACTGGTGCACACAGGCTTACTGCCTCTGATACTGAAGGTAGCACACAACCATCAGGGCTAGTAGCCATTGATAGCCTCCTCCAGGAATTTGTCTATCCCCTTTTTAAAGCCATCCAAATTGGTGGCCATGACCACATCTTGTGGTAGCGGATTCCATAGTTTAAATATATACTGTGAGAAGAAGAACATCCTTTATCTATACTGAACCTCCCACCAATCAGCTTCATGGGATGACCCCATTGGGTTCTAGTATTATGAAAGAGGGAGAAAAATGTCTCCCGATCCACATTCTGCACACCGTGCATGATTTTGTACACCTCTATCCTGTCTCTCCTTACCCTCCTTTTTTCCAAGCCAAATAACCCCAGCTGTTGTAATGTTCCCTCTTTCTTTCTTTCTTTCTTTCTTTCTTTCTTTCTTTCTTTCTTTGATTTATGTCCTGCCCTTTCTCACAAAAGAGCCCAGGGCAGCTAACAACCTATACAAAACACAGCCCACCACATAAACAACCTTAAAATCAAGACTCTAAAATCACAAATGTATAACAATGTATAATAAACCCATCGACACAATCCAAAACTAAACATGGCACTTGACTGCATCACCCCCAAACCCTGCATGAAGAAGTAAGTCTTTAATTCGCGTCAAAATGACACCAACCTGGGGGGTGGACAGCCGAACCTCTACCAGAAGAGAGTTCCATAGCTGGAGGGCTGCCACCAAAATGTCCCTTCCGAGTGGGGTAGCCCCAGTGGCCACATTCCTCACGGGTTCCACAAGCAAAGCCTCCCTGGCTGATATTAAATCTCAGTATTGAAGAAGGCCAGGGCTCATGTCAAGCTTAGGCATGGTTGGACATCTGCCCACACCCCAGAGACCCATGGAGTTGCTCCTTCTCTTCATCGTGGCATCATGCCTCTCCCTGTGGCCCAGACAAGGCTGGTGGTGAGAAGGAGGCGCAGCAGATGCTCCTGCCTTCTCGCTCACTAGCTCTCTGCCTGTCAAGCAAGCGAGTGGGAGTAGTGATGAGAAAGAGGATGAGGAGCAGCAGAAACCAGTGACAATGATGGTGAGATGGTCAACTCATTGAAGGAGGGGGCCCGTGGGCCGTGTCTTTCCCAAGGCCCTCAAAACCCTAGAGCTGGCACAGGGGGTGGGGGGAGGAGGTGTTCCTTCAAGTACTGAACCATTTAGAGCTTTGTACACTGGAACTAACACCGTGAATAGAGTCCGGAACCTCACTGGCAGTCAGCGCAGAGATTTCAAAACTGGTGTGATACGTTCACATCTCACTGCTCCTATGAACTCAGGGGCGGCAACATCTTCCACCAGCTGCACCTTCCGGACCACCTTCATAGTTAGCCCCATGTCGAGAGTATTGCAGTACTCCAATCTGGAAGCTATCTGAGCATAGGCTACTGTCGCCTGCTATTTTAAGGGCTATCCTGCCAACACTTTTAATTTTGTTAAAGTAAGCCCCCCCCGCCCCCCAAAAAATGTTTTAGCAGAAATTTTAGTGCACCTGACTCATCATGAGCACACTTCCTCATAGGTCCAGCCCTCCCATGATGCAAGGTGAAGCCCCCGCCTCAGGCGGTGGAGCAAGAAGAGAGGCAAATTTTGATGCTCCCACTTGCCCCCATTAGGAGGGCCCGCCATTGCCTCCAGCAGGTGCTTCAGAGAGCCCTGCCAGTTGCTCTCCTAACATGGCATTTCCTGTAACAAGAGAGCAGCCGGTGTGGCTCAGTACAGGCAATCTTCTAGGATACTCCTCCTATGCCTGGCTCTATGGAAGGACGCCTCAGAGCCAGGCATTCTAGCCTGGCTGACTCGCTGAAGGCATATAAGGCTTGGTGGTAAAGGTAAGTGACAAGGGGTTGAGGAGGCACAATACAGTAAAGGGGAGGGACATGTTGTGAGAAGAGGAAGGGAATACTTGGTGGGAAGGAGAAGGGACATAATTCCAGAAGGGGAGTGATATGGTAAAGGAAGAAGAAGGAGGGGAAATGTGACATGGGAAAGGCGTGGGCATGATGCAGTAGAAGAAAGGGGTGGAGGCTTGTGAGGGAGGCAGCCACGTGTGCTCTATCTCATCTTAGGTGGCAGGAGAGCTTGAGTCAGAGCTGCCTCCCCATACACGTGACTTCTCTTTCCAATCACCACCATGAAACAGTGAAAGCAGGGCTGGCGCTACCATAGAGGCAACTCAGGCGGCGGCCTAGAGTGCCAAGCAAATGAGGGCGCTGAACGGTGCACCCGGAAGCTGCTCTCCTAGAGCAGCTTCTGAGCGTGCTGTTCCAAAGCTGCCACCCCGGCCGCCCCCCAACCCCAGCATCCTGGCTTCGAAGCCAACACCCAGCCGGAAGCCGCTCCTGGCTTCGAAGCCAGGACGCTGGGGTTGGAGACAGAGGCTTCAGAACGGTGCTCCAGGAAGCCACTTCCGGGCACGCCGCTTTGAAGCCTCAGCCCCGCCTCCCAACCCCATGCATGCACAGGGGGGAACGGGGCGGAGGCTTCAGAACGCGCCTGCCTAGGGCGCAATATAGTCTGGTGCCAGCCCTGGGTGAGAGCCAGTGTGGCATAGTGGCTAGAGCGTTGGACTGGGAGTCGGGAGATCCAGGTTTTAGTCCCCACTCGGTCCTGGGTGGCTTTGGGCCAGTCAGTGACTCTCAGCCCAACCTACCTCATAGGGTTGTTGTTGTGAGGATAGAAATGTATGCCACCTTGAGTTCCTTGGAGGAAAAAAAAGTGGGATGTAAATGCAATCAATCATTGTTCTGGTTCTACGTGGCCATTTGCAGAGAAATCTAGTGGTTGGGAACATCTTTTCAGGGTCCTGACAATCTCAGCTTCGCATCTTTACATTTTAAAAAATAAACGGACAAATAAAGCATCATCATTATAATCTCTGGCTCTCAGAGCTTCTGAGAAGAACTTGAAAACGCTTTAGTATGAGAGTAGAGCCGGATAAGGCTTTCAAGTGATCAAAGGACAAGTCTTAGTAAAGTTACTTCTCGTCTCTGCATTATGTATTCCACCACTAGCTTTATTCTTGCACTGCGTTAACACTTCTGCACCCAAACGATGAAGTCTTGAATCATGAATATTTTCAGGCATTCACACGAGCTCTTGTTGAATAATCTCATCAAAATCATGTGTGGTCAGGTGCAACTAGAGCAAAATCTGCAATGCGTGGGAATAGTAAAGTGTTGATGAACATTTAAGACTACAAAACCTATGATGCAGTGAAACCTGGAATATAAGATGTGTGCATGGCAAAATGTTTATGAAGCTGTAAGGCAACCACCCCCAGAGGCCATAAAAAAGTATCCAGGGGCAATAGAGAGTGGGGGGGGGAGGGAGAGAGGGAGGGAGAATTGCCTGGTGCCTTTAATGGAACTGGACAGCTCAGTAGGCAACTGGACTTTTAGTTCTTATGGTTTGACATCCACTGCTATGGGCATAAGAAACAGAACTTTGACACCTCCTGCAAGAGTCACACAGCCAGTGGAGGTGTACACCCATTCTGGGTTTCACTCGGAACCAAGTGGAACATTAAAGGAGTTATCCGAAGTGCTGAACCTGTCTTGCAGTTCAGGCTGAGCACTTTGGATAAAGATAAATCGCTTAGCAGTTTGGTTGGATCTGACTGAAATCTGGAATGGAGTCACAGCCCCCTGGAAACTGGACTCATCAACCTGCACTGTTCAGAGTAGAATATCAAACCTAAGAAGAAGAGCATTGGGCCATTCAGACAACATGCAACGCCACGGTTAGGCTGCTAACCCTTTTGCAGCAAATGGTTAGTGAGCACGTCTAAACCATGGTTATGTCGCCACCATGGTAAGGAATGGTTCACGTGACACACTAAGCCATCATGTTTAGCTCAAATGCTTATATCCACCAGGGCTTAAGTGTGTCGTCTGAAGAGGGCCAATGTGTGAATGTCATCTCTTCCAGCTTGCTAAGGAATATTTTTGCTACCTAATAAAACACCAGGCATCTCCAGTTGTTCTTCAGGGTACAGCCTTCATGAGGCCATGGAACTCTTTGCTTCTCATTGCCCCTTGCAAACTGGCCCAACTCACTGCAGACCAAGTTGGATCAGTTAGCCAAAACGGATCAATGTTGGGGTGGGTGGGGGTGAGCCATGTGTGTCGAACTCCACCCCAGACGGACTCCTTTGACATCCCCACCACGGACTAGACAGAACACTAACAGAACTTGGAAATGATACAACAACCTCCCTGACCCCAGCTAAGGGGAGGCGGCGGATGTAAGCTCTCTGTGTGAAGAAATTCCAATTTGGGGGACAGCGACAAAGGGACTCAGAGCAGGGGGGGAGCTCTGGACTGTAGGCCCCTATGGGTGCAAGTCTCTGTCTCTGTCTCTGTCTCTCTCTCTCTGTCTGTCTGTCTCTCTCTCTCTCAGGATCTAACGTGAGACAACGGCTCTGTTGCCTGGTAGGAGTTTGTATGCAGTTTGCTCCCTGCTCTCTTTGTATATTTGTAAATAAGCCAACTATTGCAAGAACAAGAACACAATGTATATGCATGGGGGACGGATGGGATTAGCTGCGAAATCAGGGGGAAGGGAACAGGGCGAGGAGTTTAAACATGTGATGCTTGCTGTTCTAATTTTAATGTTCATCCCTCTTGAGTTTAAGTTTTGTCATCGCCGGGTTCCAGGCGTCTCGGACTGGGCAGGTTCATAAACCCAAATCAACAAAGAAATCCAATATGCGCTGGCAGCTGGTAAACTTAAAGGGACAAATAAGCAACTCCCAGCGATGAAAGAGATGCACTTGGAAGGCATGCTATGTCTGTACATGGGCACCACTGCAGGCCTTGGGCATAAATCATCTGATTGAAAAGGAGGGGGGGACAAAGACCTGAGAGAGAGGGGGAGGGAGGGAGGGAGAGAAAGCAGAGAGAGACAGAGAGAGACACAGAGAGACACAGAGAGAGAGAGAGAGAGAGAGAGAGAGAGAGAGAGAGAGAGAGAGAGAGAGAGAGAGAAGCTCAGCTTTGACACCCAACTCATCCAACACTTCTCAGTATTGGAAGGCGTCAGGGTAACCCAGCCTAGGGCTTGGGCTGCAGAGTCTCGTTGCGCCGGCAATTCACTCCCCACCATGTCATCTCGCCAGCTGCAGTGCTGCAGGCTGCTCCGCCGTGGCGGGAGGCACGGCTGGCAGCCGGCTGGCTGCGGGCTGCTCCGCCGATGCCAGATGGCGGCTGAGATTACGAGAAATTTGATTTTGAAATAATCCATAAACCTGGCTGAGCCCACGTCGCTCCGTATGCATTATCTTGTAATCCCGCCGAAGTGAACGTTTTCGAGCAACGAGACTAATCCCCCCTCCCTGCAAGGGCTCTAACAAGCTCCAGATAATCCCCTTTTTGTTGGAAGGTGCTTACAGGGAAACCTGTGAAGGCAAGAGGGGTAGGGGATCTGTCTGCCATCTCTGGAATGGAGGCGCCGGACGGCTGGCTCAGTTGCCTCGCAAGTCAGTGGCAGCGCAGTGCACGGAAGGTCATCAGATGCGGACGAAGCCAGGGCTAGGGATGGGGGCAGCGATTTGCTGGCATTTTAATGCCAACTTCTATGCAAATGTTTCATACACTAACATGCAAACTGAAGCGTAGTTATATTGCGATACCCGCTCTTTTGCAAATGTTCTTTATTATTTATTTATTATAGCACTTCTTTCCCACCCTTCAGCCGAAAAGGCGCTCAAGGCGGCTTACAAAAATATTTCTTAAGACAGTCCCCTGCCCACAGACTTACAATCTAAAAAAAAAAAAAAAAAAAAGCATGGCACAAAAGGAAAGGGAATTGGGAGGGTGGAGGGGAAAAAAGAAGAAGCAAATTCAGGCACTAGATTCTTAGTTACAAGATCAGCAGCCCCTTCCTTTCCCTCTCCCTCTAATAGCCTCATACAGATCAAGGCATGATGGAGGGATGCCTGGCTGTCATGTTGCAGTGAACTTCTCAAAAGAAATTAAACACACACACACACACACACATGGGAATGCATATGTTAGGGGACAGCGTGCACAGAAAATGCATGCATTTGTGTGTGTGTGTGTATATACACACACACACACACACACGGGGAAATGGCTTGCAAAAAAAAAAAGCACATCTTCGGCAAAACTGCATACACATTTGGGAGAAAGGCGGACAAAAATGCAGATTGGGTTTCATGCCGACTTTAAAAACAAACATTGGAAATCAATGCGGAAATGGGATGAAATGAATTGCAGAATGGAAAAATGAGAAATTGAAAGAAAGCCAAAAGGATTTGACCCTCTCGACTCCTGCGGCACTAAAAATAGTGTGCAAGAGAGGCAGTTTGATGTGCCACTTTTTATTTGTTTGATGGTTTTTTTAAAAACGTTATTAATTTTCCAAATGTGAAAACAAACGAACAGATGGGAAAATGCATCAAATTTAAATCTAGTTACTGACAGAAGATTGAAGTACATTTACCGCCCCCTTCATCTTACAAACAAAAAAAGTAGATGGAATCCATTGGCTGCTTAAAGGTTTTCTTAATTTTTAATGCAAATTCTATTTCGTCTCCTTTCCATAATCAGGCAAGGCTTTGTCAAATATTGCTGCATACACTGTCAATTTGTATATGAAATAAATTCATGCCATATTTTATTAAAATCAGCTATTTTGACTCTGACTTCAACTAACTTTTGTTGGTACATCAAGTTTTTTTCCTGCCTTGGCTAATTGCCGCAGCTCCATGCACCAAGAGTCAGATTTTCTGCCATTTTGTTCTTCCCATCTTTTCAAAAGAGCCAATGCTGGTGTGACGTATGAAGTTTGATGTGCAAGTGTTTGCCATTTCTGAGACGAACACGTTCCAAAACTGGAATGCAACCGGACAAGGCCACCACATGGGTATATATAAACTAGGGCTGTGCAGGGACCCCCTGATCCACCTCAGAGGCTGATCCGGGGCTCCTGAAGCAGCCCCGATCCGCCTTGGGGCTGCCTCAGGGGTTCCCGACCCGCTTCGGCCCTGAAGCTGAGGTGAAATTCGGGCCCTCTGAAGCGACTCAGAGTTTCCTGAGTGCCAGCTACACATCCAGAACCCAGAAAACTCTCCCATGTACCTGGTGCCTCTGCCGCCATGGATGGCGGAGGCATCAGGTAAGCCCCCTCCCCCCGTTACCTGTGTCTGCCGTCCACCGCCGGCTTGCATCCAGCAGCTTCCACTCCGATGAGCCTACTTCCAGGCTTCAGCGTCATCAGAGTGGAAGCCGCCAGACACAAGCTGGTGGTGGTGGTGGTGGATGCAGGTAAGGGGGGCTTACCTCCTGCCTCTGCCACTGCTGCCATCTTTCTTCTGGCAGCTTCCAGTGCCGCCATCAGAAATGAAAGGTAGTAGGCTGCGCTATAACTTAAAATCACGCGGCCTACTCCCTTTCATTTCCGGCTGCGGCACCGGAAGCCGCCAGAAGGAAGAAGGTGGTGGTGACAGAGGCAGTAGGTAAGGAGACTGGTGGGGGACTGAGGGCGGCTCCGAAGTGCCAAGGCGACCCGAAGCTTCGGAGCCTCAGCCTTCACCCGAACAGCCTCAGATCCGGTTCGGAAGGGTCCGAACCACCCCGATGCGCTTCAGATTCGGGGTTCGGATCCGAAGCAGTGCAAATCCCTAATATAAACCTCTTGAAGTGCAAGGTTGATTGAAACTGTGACTATTGATGCTTTGAAATCCCATCGCCATGAGGCAGGGTTGGGAACCTCAGGACTGGGGGACAAGTCCTGCCCCCTTTTTGGAGTCTCAATCTGGCCCTCCAGGGTTCCCCAGATGGCCTCTTTGCTGACTCCACTCCTTTCTCTCAATCACCAGTCATTGTGAGTGTGTGTGTGTGTGGGGGGGGGTTTTCCCAGCTTTTGTGACATTTTTTCCTCCCTATTCTAAAAGGTTGAAATGCCTGTCCTAAGATTTGGTTACCAGCAGGTAATATGTGCTGGGATTTATGGTACTTTGGCCACACCCCTTTTCCTTAGGCCCTACCCCTTTGCCTTCAGCTGTGCCCAGTAGTGAAAGAGCTCCCCTGCCCTGTTGCGTGTCTAGTTAAGACTAAGCAGAAAAGAAAGATCTCTTGGTGCCTCTGTTCATCTAGATTCTTCACAGCTTCTGTTATTCACGAAGCGGCTCAGCTGACTGCCTCCCGGAGACACTCACATCAGGGTAGGAGTTGGCCCAGTGCTTTCGAGTTGCTGATTTAAGTGGATCTCATCCAAGAGAAAGGAACTGCCCAAGATACCGGAGAGAGACCAAGCCCTGATCCAGTTTCCTGCATTGAGTAGGGGGTTGTGTTAGAAATGTATAGATATGTTACTTTTTCATATTACAATGTTTAACATAAAGAGAAAATATAATAGCTAATGCATTATTAAAATATTTTTATAAGGGCTTCTGAAAAGGGTCAGCTAAAAGCAATGTTATAACTGAAGCATTATAAGAAAAACAGGAAAGCATAGCTTAGCAGGTGGAGGGTCCTTTTTCAGTTGGGATAATGAGAGTAACGGAACTTGTGGTTAGGACTGGTGGTAAAACCGAAAACAGTAGTTGATAACACATCTGTTGTTTCTGAACTCATGACCTTGTGGTTACATGATGTGTAAGAGGGGTGATCAAGAGCAATAAAGAAGGTAGGCCCAGAGGAATCGAAACCAAATATGGACATAAGTAAATAAAAGTGGGTGGAATATCAAATGAGGGGAGCAAGCAGGTAAACAGAGGCTGGACCAACAGGCGTACTGGGATAGGCTGTAACCCCTTGAGTCTCTGACCAATGAAGAGACCGGGGAGGGACCTCTTCGGCCGGGCGTAAAGTATAAAATGGCTTCACATGTGCTTGGGGGGGGGGGGTGCCTACCTGCCTAGACACCCAAACTTGCAAGTTTGCTCAATAAAACAGAGTGTTTAAACTTTCACCATATTTGTCCAAGCAATTTCATTTCAAATCATGTTTCTACCAGTTGGTCTCAATGGCCTTATAGGCCCCTTCCAACTCTACTATGCTACGCTTCTGTGATTCTCCCATTTAAAGCACACATCCGTGCAGAGACGAGGCAGGGAGATTCAAGTGTCTTTGACACTGCTGGAGCGATTCTCCCCTCCCAGCCGTGTGAGATGCGAGACCTGAATTATTCCTCGGCTGGTATTTCCTCCTCCGAATGCCATGGAAACCACCCTGCTCCAGCAGAATCTTGGCTCGATGGAAGGAATAAAACATTGAGTCGTTTTTGCAGGCATCTACCACGCCGGCCCTCGCTGCATGTGTGAATGGAGCCTGTGGCAGCTCTAGCCTCCTTCGCCCGAGAGCAGCCGAGCTTCCAAATTCTTCATAAAGCCGCAGTTGCCAGAGCCCGATTGTTGAGCCTGCCACTTCGTTCATCCGCTACTGCAGACATGGGCAGAGGTTTTGCCAAATCTTCTCCTCGGGTCTCGGTGCTGGAGAGGGTGAGGCTAAGGTCTGAATGCTCCCCGGGGCGCTCTCTCCCCCAGGCAGCCCTTTACCTTGAGATTTCTCTCCACTCCTAAGCTCTAGCCTTGCTCCTAACCTCTAGATGAGGTTAGGCCTCATCTAGAGTATTGTGTCCAGTTCCGGGCTCCACAATTCAAGAAGGACGCAGACAAGCTGGAGCGTGTTCAGAGGAGGGCAACTAGGATGATCAGGGGTCTGGAAACAAAGCCCTATGAGGAGAGACTGAAAGAACTGGGCATGTTTAGCCTGGAGAAGAGAAGATTGAGGGGAGACATGATAGCACTCTTCAAAGACTTAAAAGGTTGTCACACAGAGGAGGGCCAGGATCTCTTCTCGATCCTCCCAGAGTGCAGGACCCGGAATAACGGGCTCAAGTTAAAGGAAGCCAGATTCCGGCTGGACATCAGGAAAAACTTCCTGACTGTTAGAGCAGTGCGACGGTGGAATCAGTTACCTAGGGAGGTTGTGGGCTCTCCCACACTAGAGGCATTCAAGAGGCAGCTGGACAACCATCTGTCAGGGATGCTTTAGGGTGGATTCCTGCATTGAGCAGGGGGTTGGACTCGATGGCCTTGTAGGCCCCTTCCAACTCTGCTATTCTATGATTCTATGATTCTTTCCCAACCCCTTTCTTTGCGGTTTCTCTCGTGCTCTCCCCCCTTTGCCTTGCTATTTCACTCTCACTCCCCTAACCTCGCTCTTTCTCTCCCCACAACTCCCCATTTTTGCTCTTTCTCTTCGCCATCCCTGGCCTTGCTCTTTCTCTTCCACTCGCCTGTCTTGCTGTTTCTCTCCACTCCCATTCTCTAACCTCACTATTTCTCCCCACAACCTGGCTAGTCAAAAGACAAGCAAGAGAACAGCTACAGCTGCCATTTTTCCCCTTAAAAAAAAAAATCCAGGTCACCCCTGCAGCTGCTGGGATGAGCTTTAGGGAGCAGAAATGCCCCTGTCATGTCTAACCCTACTGCTCCTGTTTTGGGAGAAGGTGTTTCAGGTAATCAATCAGAACCAGATTCAGAACTAGAAGATGCAGTGCCAGACACCAGCCAGCCTGTACCAGTGGGGGAGGAAGCTCTCACGGGCAATTCCCCAGCTGGAAGTCAGCCCTCTCCAGAGCTTATCTCCTCAAGGCCAAATCCTACACACTCAGTGGGAAGTGAGGTTTCTTCCAGAGGAGAGCATCCTGACAAACTAGCTGATGCTAGGGTCCGCCAGAAGCTCAAACGCACAGCGCGGAAGGAAGGTGTGAGAAAGTCGGTTAGATTATGTCAGAACTTGCCTCCGCACCAGGCGCTCTGAAGTTATGGGCATTTGAGAAGTGGCTTCCTATTCTTCCTGAATGGACAATTGTCTTGCTTAGTTTGCATAGTTTTGCCTAGCGGGACGTTTCCAAGAGGTTAGACTCTATTCAGGTAGAAGAGATGTTTGTTGCTTAATAATAGTTTTATGGATTACTTAGCAAGTCTCGTTATTTGCCTCCCATCAAAAGCAGGAGTGTTCTGAGCAACACAACAGCCCCCACCCCACATTGCCCGTCCCTGATGTAGAAGGTCCTAGGTTCAATCCCAGCATCCCTGGCTGGACAATTCCAAGTCGCAGGGCTGCGAAGGACCCCTGCCTGAGACTTTGAGACCTGCTGCCTGTCAGAGCAGACAGTACCAGGGCCGATCTGATTCATTATAAAGCAGCTTCATGAAGGATATCAACAAACTGGAGCGGATGGAAGAAGAAGAAAAAACAACAACTCTTCACATCTGCATTTAAGTTGCAAATGAAACTGAGACATTTTCTTACTTACAACTGCAAGGGAAGCAGTCCAACAGAACGCTCTCTGTCCTTGAGCAAATCTCCAGCCAGTGTAACATTTAGGAAAGTTTTTACACATTTAGGTTATCACAGTTAAGCGATTGTTTCATGTTAGAATGCGCTGAATTGGCATTTCTCACTCTCTCTCTCTCTGAAACATAACTGATTGCCGCTTCCTCTTCTTTTCCCTTGTCACATGCACAAGTCATCCAAGTTGGCTACACATAGGCCATTTCGTTCTTTTCTGCTTCCACAAGTGTGTGGAATACAGGGCTTGGAGACCACCTGTGATGGGGGAAAGTTGAAGAAATTGGGAATGTTCAGCTTGGACAAAAGACAATTAAGAGGTGGTATGATGGCTATCTGTTTGAAGTGGTGTCACAGAGCTTTTCAAATGCTCTAAAGCAGTGGTTCCCAAAGTGGGCAGTACTACCCCCCTGGGGGCAGTGGGATTGCATAGGGGGGCATTAAGAGGCAAGGGGGCGCTAAGAGGCAAAGGGACAGCAGGGGGTCGCTCGAGGTGGTCTTTTCTGAGAAGCGCCTCTACAGAAGGTCTTAAAACCCAGGGACATTTTTATGGGAGAAGGTAGTTTGGTCCCAAGCCATATAGGGGAAGAATCCACACATGTATTAAATACCTTTTAAGAAGAGTCCTTTTAACGGTGAATTGAAATGTTTCAAAAGCACCAAAAGGCTAATGAAGAGACATACCCTGTTTGGTGTGCCCCGCCACGCCGGCTGCAAAACAGAGGCGTTCACTCTCTTTTCCCTCATTCCCTTGGCAAGCCTGTGGCGGGTGCTTCCCCTTTTTCATTCTCAGCTCCTCAGTTCAGCTCTTCTGCCCAGCCGCCACTGCTGTGCAGCCCGGACACCCAGACCAGCAGGATCCAGAGGAGCGCGGCCCCTTTGAATGGGAGGCACCCGCCCCGGGCTTGCCGAGGGAGGTAGGGAAAAGATGTAATTGGATTTTGAATAAATATTCAATTAATTGTTACTGTTTTAAATTTTATTGTTATTATCTTCCTTAGTGGGTTGTTGAAAACCGCTATTCTGAATGATTTTTATAGTGTAGGGTAGCAGGCACTGGGCATGAGTTTGTGGAACCAAGGGGGCGGTTCCCTGAAAAAGTTTGGGAACCACTGCTCTAAAGGATAGGACCCAAACCAATGGGTTCAAATTGAGATTTTGAATTAACATAAGAAAGAACGGCCTGGTGATCTGGGCTTATCGGCCGTGGAACAGACTCTCCTGGAAGGTGGTGTACTCTCCTTTGTTAGATGTTTTAAAGTGGAGGTTAGATGGCCATTTATTGGTGGGTGCTGTAGTCAGTCAAGGCTGTTGGATCCAAAGTCAGTGGGGTGTTTCAATCAGAACCAGACAGAACCCTAAAGGAGCTATTCCAGGTGTTGCAGCAGCAGATCTCCAGCATTGACTCAGGTTGAACTAGATGACCTTTGAAGTACCCTTCCAGTTCTTTGATTCTATGATTCTCTGTGTTCATGTCCTTATGCAATTCTCCCCTTTGAATTCCTGACTTAGGAACTAGACTTACCTGCAATTATTTCCAGTGATATTTAGGGATCTACCATTCTTCCATTTTGGATTTGAAGACATTGTTAAGACTGCTGGGCATGCACCGTTTTTCAGTTTTCTCCTCTTCTTGCAAGTCACCAATGCACGGGAGCATGGATGCGCCTTTAATTATAGCACCGCCCCAAAAGCAATCCTGTTGCGATGCATCAACCAGATCAAGGTTCCTTGTTTGCGCAGTGTTGTAGTCAATGCATATCTGCACTTCGGTAACTTGGGAGCGGGGAGGTCATTACGGAACCACTGTGGCAAACCGTTCATGTGCCAGTTCAGACACACATTTTGGAAATGTGAGGAGCAGCGTCAATCCATGAAAGAGTAACACAAATGGAATGTGGGATATTGACGCGTTCCAAAGTCCAACGCAGGCTGCTTTACCACACGGCTTTTAAATGACAGCCAAGTTAGATGAGGCTCATGTCAAACATTTTAGATGTCAGCTTTGCCGTGCACAGGGTACATTCCAAGTTGGAAAACAAATCCTGATGACAACATATTAGTGTGTGCTCCTAATCCTGCTCTAATTGGGAACTACAGCCAGAGCTTGGCTGAGAATATGTACTGTATGTGCGTGTGCGTGTAAACTTCTTCTTTTTTGTATGGAGCTGAAGATTTATGGAGCATTGCCAGTCAACGCTTGCCACCTAGTGGCATAGACAGATTTGGTGTGCCTATTTTAGTAGTAACCTTCAGCGGAACATTAGGTCAAACTCAAAAGCACTTCTCGAATCAGGCCAAAAATGTGCTTGGAACCAGACGTAAAATTCCATGCCGTAATGGTGTAAAAATAGGTCTTCAAGACCCTTGAAGTTCGTGGGGTTTTGATGATTTTTCCAAAGAAATTGGCTGGCAAAAGGTTTGCGATGGGGGCAGGAGAAGCCGGGGGCGGGGGACACGTATTTTTCCACATGACAGCTAATTCACTTAAGGCAGCCTTCAGGAATTTGGGACCACAAGATGTGCTGGTAGACATTCACTTACACGCCTTTTAAAAGGATTAACTGAATTCATGGAGGATAGGCGTGTTAATGGTGGCTATCCCTGATGGCAAATTAGAACCACCATGTTCAAAGGCCAGGGACAAGCAACAGGGCAGGGCTTCTTTTTAGAAGACTGGCATTGAGTTGGCATGGTTGGGCCTCAGATGGGCCCACCCTTGACCCCACCCCTGCTGCCGCCAGATCCGTAGGCCATGTTAGGGTCACCCAGGTGTGGCCTCTGACATTACGTTGACACTGTTTAGGGCTTCGTTGATGGTCGTGCATGTGAAGGCTAGGAACGTCCAGATTTTGTGAAATCCATCCCGCGTGTCTTTTATGGATTGCATAGCGTCGTTTGTTCCAGCATCCATTCACAGACGAATTCAACTCCCCCCCCCATTACATGGGAAAATACACAAATAATTCCGTAAGAAAGTTCACAACAATTTACATAACAGTACGTAATTTTGAGCGCATTGTCCCCCATTCCATTCAGCTTCTCCCCATGTATATTTTCCAGTGCGGCAAACGTCTCAGCAGAAATGTGCATATTTCCCTGCAAACAAATTTGCGTATATTTCGGGAAACTAAGAAACAAATGAACACCAAAACACAAAAGCCCACAAACTCCATGCTGCCTGGGAGGTGGTGCACAGCAGATTCCATAGAGCTGAACTCATTTTAGTCCATCTTGAATTTCCCCAGCACCCCTATTGAGAGCGGGAGCCCATTGATAGTAGGGCTGTGCTCCGCTTCGCATCGGAGCGTAGAAGCAATAGTGAGGCGGCCTGATTCACCTTCGACAAAGGCAGAGGTGAAGTGGGTCGGGGGGCTGCGGATCGAGGCGAAGATCATCGAGACAAAGCAGATCCTTCACCTCGATCCGGAGCTCTGAAAAAAATGTTAGTGGGGGGCTTACCTGGAGCTGATGCAGTCCGTGCGGTAAGGGGACAGAGGGAGGGGGGACTTACCTGCCTCTGTTGGTCTGGCGGCGGCTTCAACTGAGGCTCAAACTGGAAGACCAGGCTGCAACCACAGCCTGGTCTTCCTGTTTGAGTCCTCAGGCTCAGCTGAAGCCACCACCGGACCGCGATGGACGCAGGTAAGGGGGGAGGGGGCCTTACCTGTCATCGCTGCCACTGCTGCGGAGCTCCGATTCGGAGCCGGAGCCGGAGCTCCATAGCAGAGCGGAGCGGCCAGTAGACGGATCGACGCGGGGTGTGTGTGTGTCCGTGTATAGCCCTAATTGAAAGTACCTTGCCCACGGGCCCTCAAACATCTGGAGCTAGCATTGTTTGTGTCCTTCTCTTGAAGAGCGTGTAGCAGCATCTCAGTCCTGCAGACGCTAAGAAAAGCCTGCATGAATGAATGATCACTTGCTACTCCATTTCAAAACGAGCACACCATTCCCTTTCCTTCCCCCAGTCCTTCCAAAGTAACCAAGAGGTGACTGTACCAGTGGGCTACTCAGAATTCAAACGCAAATGGGATTCAGAGCTCGTTATCTTTCTCGGGGAATGGGGCGGCGGATTGGGGTGGGGAGATTGCTCCGTTCTCTCGGAAATGAGCCTCACCGATGGGTCACCCAAGCAATTACTCAGAGCTCAGCAACCACTGAGCCAGATAGAGAACGACATCTCAATAAATTCCTATTTGCCCGGAAACAGAGGACCCTGGCTGTCCACTGGCTTGCCCTCCCTGAGCCGCCCTGCTTCTTTACGTGCCTATTAAATGTGGATTACATCTAGTTACTTTCCCAGATATTTCACTCCTCCACCCACCCAACCCCACAGTTTTAATGTTCGGCAGTAGAGTGGCTGGGAGGGTAAAACCCAGCCGGATGAATGTAATGTGCGCTATTACTTTGATAAATGAAAGCGAGGGAGCGCACAGCAAGCCAGGAGCTGGAAGTCCACGAACACAGTAGCTAAGATTCGCCGAGTCCATTCACTGAGATCATCACTGGAGGCTGGGAAATACGTTTTATTTACAGGGCTGGCACCAAGGTGAGGCGTGACCAGGCACCTGGTGAGGGTGCACGCCCCAGCAGGAAGCCACCGGCAAGAGGCCCCTGGACGTGCTCCTCTTCATCATTGCAACCTGCTTGTTCACCTGCCTCTTGCACCAGGCACCTGGTGAGGGTGCACGCCCCAGCAGGAAGCCACCGGCAAGAGGCCCCTGGACGTGCTCCTCTTCATCATTGCAACCTGCTTGTTCACCTGCCTCTTGCACCAGGCACCTGGTGAGGGTGCACGCCCCAGCAGGAAGCCACCGGCAAGAGGCCCCTGGACGTGCTCCTCTTCATCATTGCAACCTGCTTGTTCACCTGCCTCTTGCACCAGGCACCTGATGAGGGTGCACACCCCAGCAGGAAGCCACCGACAAGAGGCCCCTGGACGTGCTCCTCTTCATCATTGCAACCTGCTTGTTCACCTGCCTCTTGCACCAGGCACCTGGTGAGGGTGCACACCCCAGCAGGAAGCCACCGGCAAGAGGCCCCTGGACGTGCTCCTCTTCATCATTGCAACCTGCTTGTTCACCTGCCTCTTGCACCAAGCACCTGGTGAGGGTGCACACCCCAGCAGGAAGCCACCGGCAAGAGGCCCCTGGACATGCTCCTCTTCATCATTGCAACCTGCTTGTTCACCTGCCTCTTGCACCAGGCACCTGGTGAGGGTGCACACCCCAGCAGGAAGCCACCGACAAGAGGCCCCTGGACGTGCTCCTCTTCATCATTGCAACCTGCTTGTTCACCTGCCTCTTGCACCAGGCACCTGGTGAGGGTGCACACCCCAGCAGGAAGCCACCGGCAAGAGGCCCCTGGACGTGCTCCTCTTCATCATTGCAACCTGCTTGTTCACCTGCCTCTTGCACCAGGCACCTGGTGAGGGTGCACGCCCCAGCAGGAAGCCACCGGCAAGAGGCCCCTGGACGTGCTCTTCTTCATCATTGCAACCTGCTTGTTCACCTGCCTCTTGCTCTGGCCCGGAAAATGATGGTGTTGATGGTGGTGGTGGTGTGCAGGAGGAGATGTCACTGCCCGCTGTCTCTCTGCAAGGAAGTGATAGCACAGATGAAGAAGAGGAGGATGGGTAATAGCAACTGGTGATAATGGCTGTGAGGACACAGACTCGTGGAGGGAGGGAACCCATTGAAGGCATCTTGCCCAAAGGTATTGGAAGAAAATGGAGCTAGTACTTGGGATGGTGGTCCTCCTAGTGCCTCGGTCCTGAGTTATTTAGAGCTTTATACGCTAGTACTAACACCGTGACTTGGACCCAGTAGCTCACCAGCAGTCAGTGCAGAGATTTCAAAATTGGTGCGATATGCTCACATCTCACTGCCCCTATGAACTCATGAGTCACAATATTTTGCACCAGCTGCACCTTCCGGACCATCTTCAAAGTTAGCCCCAAGGCAAGAGTATTGCAATACTCCATTGCCGGAGTTATCCGACACACACACCCAAAACATGTCACTGGCTCTCTCAGTGGTGGCAATGATGAAGAAGAGGAGGGAAAACAGACTATGGCGGTGAGAAGGTAGGCTCACCGAAGGAGGTGGCCATTGAGGGTGTGTTGCCCACGGGCCCTCCGAAACCTGGAGCTGTCACTGCGTCTCTGCTTGTTATTGTCAATCGTCCCCTACAAAGCCCAGCTGCAAGGGGGTGTTGGGTATTCCAGAGGGCAGCTTTCCCCAATGAAGCGGCCTCCCAATGTGTTGGACTACAACCGCCTTCATCCCCAGCCAGCCTCTCATCATCCAGCCATGTCAGAGAAGGCTGGCCAAGGACACCCTTTTGGCTCATGCAAAATGGAGAGGCCCGACTGACCTGGCCTGCACCGTCCATGAACGGTATGGAGAACCCTTCCCAGAATCCCCTGCATGTCTAAAAATTCTACGGCAGACCCAAAAAGGGGTTCCCTGATGCTAGAAGCCATCTTTACCATGACCGCCTTAAACTGTTGTGCCATCTGCCTGCGGTGAGTGGGATGTCTGCCTGCGGTGAGTGGGATGACCACGTCACAGGCGCCCATCTCTCTGAAGACCATGGATGCCAACTCACGAGAGGGGGGAAAGACACACACCAGCCGCGCCATTCCCATCCAAAACTCCTCAGGCTCCTCAGAGCAAAGAATCCCCGACATAAACAAACAAATACTTTATTTTTTACTTTATTTTTAAGCCTAGTTGTATTTTTCACGAGGGAACTTCTGCCAAGGCAGCGAGAAATCTTTTCCCCTCCATGGTTTTTTTTTCCCCGTTCCGGCAGAACGAGTTCAATAAAGGAAACATAACGGACAGGGCTTGATTGAGTTTGATTTGCTTTTAATAAGTAGATAAGAGGAGGAGGGAAAACTGCAGAGGCCCAGAGAAAGTGTTTCCAAAAGATCCTGCCTCCAGGAAAGCCATGGTTCCCTAGTTCTCCAAAACAGATGAGGAGATAAAGCCATTTCTGGAATGTATCACGTCAATTTGCATGCAACTGAATACCTCTCCATACAAAAGAAGTGAATGAATCACTGAACGTAGAAAACTAAATGTTAATGGAGACATTTCGTTCTAATATTCTCCGGAGGGCTGGTTTTCTATAGGCAAGGGATAATTGTCCTTGCCTATTTTTCTCCATCTCTCACAATAGTGGAACATGGAATCATCCCACGAAACTGATCGGTGGGAGATTCCAGACAGATAAAAGGAAGGACTTCTTCACACAGAGCAGAGTGAAACTATGGAATCTGTTGCCACGAGATGTAGTGATGGCCACCAATCTGGATGACTTGTAAAGGAGTTAGACAGATACATGGAGGAGAAGGCTATCAATGGCTACTAGTCCTGATGGCTATGTGCTCCCTGCAGTATCAGAGGCAGCAAGGATATATACACCAGTTGCTGGGGAACATGGGTGGGAGGGTGCTGTTGCACTCAGGTCCTGCTTGTGGCTTTCCCCTTGGCCATTGTGTGAACAGAGTGCTGGACTAGATGGATGATCCTGCACGGCTCTTAAAACACATTCATATTCTCTCTCTCACACACACACACCAGCATATGGTAGCTTAAAGTTCTTAGTACTATTAACAAAACCTTCAAAAGGACATTTCAGCCTTTTAGAATGGGGGGGGGGATGCACAAAAGCCAGGAAACGATTGGAGGTTGGGGATTGGGACCCCAAGAGGGCCAAATTTGGTCATGGGGCTGAGGATCCCAACCTCTGAAAGACAGTGGCAGAAGATGGCGGCTATCTTATTGCAATGACCATGGCCTAGGCGGTTTGAAAAGGCTGAGGCCCGCAATATTTTCAAAGGGGAGTGACACCCTATACCACATAATTCTGGGAATTGTAAAGTTAGCCCCAATAAATCTTCAGGGAGTACACAGCAGCCCGCATTGGCCACTGACAAAGACCTCTTGTCGAAACGTGTTTGGCCTTTTTCTACGTTGTTTGTTACACATTGGTCTGTTCAATATGTTATTGCACTTTTAATGCAATATTATTGTTAATCTTTATTTCATTTTTGTATATTAAATATTATAGTTTCACTATATCTCCTTAACTTTTTGTTTAGTATTATATGGCTATCCTTTTGCACCATTCTCCAGATCAGGGCACTTACCCGAGATGCAATCATGCCAGTTCCCCCTTTACATCAGGACTCCCCCCACCCCCCAAGCCAATGAAGCAACCGCACTAATAAACTTTGCCGCGCGTCTCTCTCTTGACGCTCACTGCTTGGCCCGGCACCCCTCTTTGCCTCCGTCCCACTCATCACCAGAGCTTTCGCTACCTCGGACCTTGGGAAACTCATTTGCAGTCCCCCAGTCTGAGCAACATACCCACCTTTTTATTTATTTTCCCCTTCACCGCCTGCCATCGCTCTTGCCTGCCCAGGTCTCTGCAGCTGAGCCGGCTCCCTGCCGAGCCTCCAAGGGGGGGTTCAGAACAGAGGAAGGCTGAGGCAGGCGGGTGGGTGTCGTGTGCTATAGAAATCTATTTTATTTATTGCAGGCCTGCAGCTTCAGAACAGTAGCCTGACTTTTGGGCTGGGGGAGGGGGGGAGATGTTGGATAAAATAAAAGGCTGATGTGCTGCACTTTAGGCAGCTCGCGGAGTGATTAAGAAAAATACGTCGGGCTCTTTCTTTCCTTCTTTTCAAGTTTGAGGCCTCCAGCAAGACAAGCTCCCAAGGTGGTTGGCGGAATATCTCCAGCTCTGTGTTTGGAAGCCTTGCGTAATGGAGACCGAGCTCTTTCCTTCAGGCCTGAGGGCCGAGAGAACCCCCAAATTGCCACGGCAGAAGGGAAGGGCAATCCCACGTGGAGAGAAAGCAGCGTTTCAAAGTGGCAAACACTCCTGGCAGCTATTGGCAGCAGGAGGTGGCATGGTCGGGCAGTGTCGAGGAAATGTGTGAATGGGCTGTTTTGTCTGTGCCCACCCCGTTTTGATGTAAGCCCTTTCTATTAGAAATTAAGTTCTACAGCAATTTGATCCAAACTGTAACTGAAAATATATTGAGTAACACTTGCTCAACCAACAAGAAGTGTTGACACATTAGTCAGAGTGTGAGCCTCCCAGCGAGGACAGGGAGAGTAATAACCACCAAGGAACAGATGTTCCAGGATTGCAATACCCATCTACGTATTGTTTTTCTAGTCTTAGAATTATCTGCACTCTGCACATGCATTCAGATCCTCTAGGGTTTGCCACCTTGCAGCACTGCAGGCTGCTCATAATAAAACTTTTCCAAGAGGAAAGAAATTGTGTCTTGAGAGTCTTTGACCGCCACTCAGCGAACCAAGGGAACCTGCCCTTTTGGGTTCCTCCACAGCAGCTTCCAGGGTCCCGAGACCGCTGACAGAAGGCAAGCGACTGGAGACACTGGGAAAAGAGGAGAGCCCAAAGCTGCACTTCTGGGTCCAGCACAAGACATTTTGATGTCTGAGGTGAAGGGCAAGATGGAAGACACACACACACACACCCCGACTGTACACACGCCAGCTAGACGGATAGTTGAGTGTTACTTCCACCCTGTAAATAGACACCACGTCCACACTGCACCAGGGAGCAGCAGACTTGCTTAGAGGGCACAGAGCAAGCCATGTATTACCTTGACTCCACCCCACACCCCCACAACTGCTGCCTGAGGCTGCTGCCTCACTCTGCCTCACGGTAGGGCCGGCCATTTGCACTAAACGTTATTAAGGCCCAATGTTGAGGGTGATGAAAGTGGGATTATTCCAACCAGCCATGTTCAAGACCATCTCCACGAAAGCTCCTCCTCCCTCAACTGTCACTACCAGCAGCTGTTCCGGCAGGCAACGTGGAGGGAGATGAGAAGCGTGACAGTGTGTTGGGAGGACTGTGTTGCCCTAGGGGCTGCCCGAGTGATGTGTCTTTGAATTGCTATGGTCTGGAGGGCACACAACACAGCAAATGCAAAATCAAGTCTAGTCTGATCAGTGCTGGGCTGGGAGACTGCAAAGCTCGTGCGTGCCACCTCAAATCGCATCAGGCGAGGGGGTGCGGGGGTATAAACACATCATAATAAAAGAGTGATAAATAAAAGGTGGCACGTTGCTTCTAACTGGGAAGGGTGGTGGACAAACGGGATTCAAATGAGAGGAAAAGGCGACAGGGAGTGTTGTGGTTACAGGGCAGGAGGCAACAGGGCTGGAAGGAAAGAGAACCGTTTCCAAGAAGGGGAGAGGAGCTACTGAAGAGGCTGACAGACGCGGCAGGGAGAGGACAGGAAGAAAACAAAAAGAGGGACTTTGCAAAGATCATTACAAAAGGGGTCAAGGGTATCATAGAATAGTAGAGCTGGAAGGGGCCTATAAGGCCATCAAGTCCAACCCCCTGCTCAATGCAGGAATCCACCTTAAAGCATCCCTGACAGATGGCTGTCCAGCTGCCTCTTGAATGCCTCTAGTGTGGGAGAGCCCACAACCTCCCTAGGTCACTGGTTCCATTGTCGTACTGCTCTAACAGCCCGGAAGTTTATAGAACACAGTGGTCAATATCCAAAGGAGTCATTCCTCAAACTCAAACTGTGCTGAGCTCCACCTCATATTTCCGTTGTGACACCAACTGTGCATTCCACTTGCACGACTGGTTGCGCGACTGTCATGTGCATTTTGGTTGTGTAGGCGTTATTCACAACCGCTTGTTCAAACGCAATGTTAGTCGGATTCTCCTCTTGCACATAATTCTGAACCTCATTTCTATTTGCATAACGCCATTTGCACTGATGGTATGATCCAGTTGGATACGGCCCAATGTCTGAGCTTGGCAGAATCCCGAGCTAGCGTTGTTCCACAAATCTAAAGACCCACCTTGAAGAAGGAGGATCCGTCTCCTGGACAATTTCAACTCTTCACTTTGTTACTCCTTTCAAGACACGAACAAAGAACGTGCAGTCGAGCTTTTATCCCAATCATTTCCAGGAGTTAGCTGTTAATCTATTGTATGAAGACCTCTTCTGAATAAGAGCTACAGCAAGTGGGGAGTGAAACACCACGATGGATAGAGAATGCTGGGAGTTGTAGGACTTCTTTCCATCTAAACAGACATAGGATTGCATTGCTCAAGGTTTGTGGCTGCCTCTAAGCCAAATGAAGGGAGTTTGCCCTAGAGTTGGAAAAACATCAGAACTGATACCTGGAAGCTAAGAAGATGCTCGATGCAGTTGGACTATTGGTCCATCTAGCTCAGTGTTGTCTCCACCAGCCTTCTCCCAACCAGATGGAGTGTTGGACCACCTCTGTAGGGCATCAGATTGGAGACTGCTGGACTACACAGACTGGCAGCAGCAGTTTAGGGTTTGAAACGGGGCTTTCCCAGGCTTACTTGGAGATGCAGGGGCTTAAAACTGGGTGCAAGCAAACCCTCTGCCATTATTTTATTTATTTATTTATTTAAGGAATTTTATGCCGCCATTCAGCCAAAAAAGGCTCTCACGGCGGCTTACAAAAGTATTTCTTGACAGTCCCTGCCCACAGGCTTACAATCTAAAAGACATGACACAAAAGGAAAGGGGATTGGGAGGGAGGAGGAGGAGGGGGGAAAGGAAAGCAAATTCAGGCACTACAATCTTAGTTGCAAAGTTCAGCAGTTACAGTTGACAGCAGGAGGGAGGGGGCTCTGAGCTGGAGCTGGACCCAGGCACGGTGGAGAGGTGCCTGGCTGCTGCTTCCTCCCTCACTGGTGGCCTCTGAAGTGACAGTTGGCAGCAGGAGGGAGGGGGCTCTGAGCTGGAGCTGGACCCAGGCACGGTGGAGAGGTGCCTGGCTGCTGCTTCCTCCCTCACTGGTGGCCTCTCCAGAGACAGTAGGTAGCAGGAGGGAGGGGGCTCTGAGCTGGAGCTGGACCCAGGCACGGTGGAGAGGTGCCTGGCTGCTGCTTCCTCCCTCACTGGTGGCCTCTGCAGAGACAGTTGGCAGCAGGAGGGAGGGGGTTATGGATCTAAGACCCTTCTTCTTCTTCTTCTTCTTCTTCTTCTTCTGCAAGAGCACACAGAAATGAACTGCACACTGTTCTCCCTTCAACCGTCTATTACTAAGCCACCAAAGCCAGAAAGGAGAGGACATGTTTGCCAAACATTTTGGAAGACACTGTTCATTTGTGCGAGGCAAGGAGCAACACACTCCGGCCAATCCTGTGGTACGCAGCTGAGGAGAGGGAACCAGGGTTATGTTTTCACATCAGGGGTTCCCAACTGTAACTCCTGTCTCTCTACTCCTTAGAAAAGAGAGCACTTCCACTCCATTTTACTTTCCATGTGGCCACAATCAAGGCGTCTGCCCATGTGTAAACACACATGCATGTAGAATTGCTACCGGCCTCAGACTGTGTTGCCCAAAGGGGCAGGGGCTGTGTTACACCTCCCACCGAAAAAAAGAGAGGTTAGCCTGGTGCATCTCCTGTTCTTCCATGCCAGGGAGTTACTGGCACTGCTGGGGTCCAGGCTACCTAAAAGACCGTACTCTCCCTTATGAGCCTGCCCATGCTCTGAGATCTTCTGCGGAGACCTTTCTCTCAGACCCACCAACATCCCAGGCACGCCTGATGTGTACGTCCGTCGGAGAGGGGCTTCTCGGTGGCTGCTCCAAGGCTCCAGAACCCCCTTCTCAGGGAGGCTAGGCTGGCTCCCTCTGTGCTACACTGTCGGAGGCAGGCAAAAACTTTTTTGCCCTGGCAGGCTTTTGGAACTACTCTGGACCTGTGTTAATTTATTGGATTTTTTTTTTTTTTTAAAAAAAAAATCCGTTACTGTTTTAATTTTAAAAAAATGTTTTTAATTTTACTGTAGGTTTAATTCTATTTTAACTTTTCTAAATTTATATTTCTATGTTTTAATTGTACACGTTTTAATCTTGTAAACTGCCTTGAGTCCCAGTACTGGGGAAAAGGTGGGATATAAGCAAACAGTCAGCTCTACTGGGAGGCGAGCATGCAGCTTAAACGTAGGGAGAGATTTCAGCCAGCTGAGCGGAGGGAGGTGAATAGCCCTGCTTCCCCCTCTCCACTAGGCCTGCTGAAAGAACCCCCCCACCCCTTCGTTTTTCCCTTGTGTGTTGTGCCTTTTTAGACTGTGAGTCAGCGGGCAGGGGCCGTCTTGTTTGATGGATTATATGGGAGCCTTTTCGCCTGGCATAAAAATACTTCAAATAAATAAGAAATAATTTGACATCTGTTAGACTCTTTATTCAGCAGAGGCAACAGCAAAACGGGGGCCTGGTCCCTGGCCAAACAGGACTCCTGTAAATGCATGAAAACGACGAACAAAACCCTCAGGATCATCTTCTCCGGCACAAGACTGCTCCCTGTTGTCTTGACGTCGGGATGGGGCACAGCTCCTGCGTTCACAAGTCCACCAAGAACCGGGCAACTTGGGAGTGGTACTCCGGTTTCAAGTAGTCCGTCAGCTCCCCTTTGCTGACCCACACGTAGTCTGTTTTCTCCTTTGGTAAAGGCAGATGGTTGCCTTGCAGGACGGCTTTGAAGAAGAACACCTTGGCTCCTATGCCGCTTTCTGTCTGGACCGCTTTGGGTAACTTGTATTTGTAAAAGCCGCATGGCGCATTCCCAAGAAACTTGGCCTCAACACTGGTTCCTTGGGGATTCAGGAGTCAGGAAAGGGGGGGGAATGAAAGTGGAAACATACATGTCAGAGCAGGTGATATTACAAGAGAAGAAGAACAGGCTGTGCCTATCAAGAACTTTGCCCTCACACCCATTTTTAAGGTGCTGGTCTTTGGATGGACTAATCCTTTTAGTACTGAAAAGCCTGGGTCGTCATAACAGTACTATTCAGCGTTTATGCACCATGTTCAAAGCACTTTACATACAATGATCCACAAAGCTGGGATTGGCTGATTAGCCAGCCAATAGCTGTGTTTACACCTAGTAGTATACCAGGATTCCTGGCTTACTTCGCATGTAATCTGTTTGCCCACATGAGTGGGAAAACAAACCAGAAGTGTTGAGCTTAGAGCTGTGTCTGGACTTGGGATCTTGGGTTGTTTTTCCCAAACAAGGCAAGCTTGCAAGCCAGCAACAAGCCAGGGACACTTGTCTTAAAAAATCCTGGTTTGTTTGGGAGCAACAAACCAGGATTTCAGGGTGGGACATAAATATTTAGTTTTCCCACTCAGGCGAACATGAGAAACATGGGAGTGAACTGGCTATGTGTACCAGCATGTTCACATCCTGGCCTTTTATGTACGAACACAACCATTATTTGTGGTCATAATTGACCCTTCCTCTCCCAAAGTCCTTGGGAAAATGGGCTTCTGCAGAAAGCATAAACAGCAAACGCCCAATGGGGAGGAGGAAAAGTATCACACCTTAATTTTTATGAACTGCAGGGAGGAAAACAGCTGTTTCCTTTGCTTTTGTACTCTCTTCTCCCAAGTCCTTTCTTGTTAATACAAAAAAAAATACGAGGGGAAGACAATCTCACCACTGGCAAATGAATATATGGAATTCTATGTGAATACACATGCGCAACTGTCTTTACACCAACTCCGTAATATTGATACCTACAAAACAGGGCAGCCCGTTTACTAACAGGGACTGGCCACTGAGATGACATCACGCCAGTCCTTCTACAACTTTATTAGCTGCCAGTCCAGGTCCAGGCCTGATTCAAAGTGCTGGTACTAACATTCAAAGCCCTGCAGGAGCCCTGCCCTTTTTTTGTATGTAGTATAGCTAAAGCAGCTTTAACAGTTTTGATGAAGAGGGGATTTCACCCGGTGCTGCATGCATACAAATGGCTCCTGCTGTAATTCCCTTTTCTACGCAACTGTTAAAGATACAGGAGCCCTGTCCTCCTTTTCATATGGTCACCCTAGTCAGTGGCAAGATACCCTCAGTGAATCTACCTTCTCGCTACCATTGTCACCAAATGCGATTGCTCCTCATCCACTTCCTCATTTTTGTGACCACTTTCTTGCTTGATAGGCAGAGAGCTATTGGGCAAATGGGAAATGGACCCGCTGCTCCTACCTTTCACCTCCACCATTGTCTTGTGCCACAGAGAGAGGCAGGTGGACAAGAAGGTTGCAATGGTAACCTAGCTACAGGTATCCATGCTCTGATAACCTCTCTTTTCGATAACTGCAATGCATTATACATGGGCCTGCCTTTGAAAACAGTCCGGAAACTTCAACTGGTACAAAACAGGGCAGCCTGTTTACTAACAGGGACTGGCCAGTGAGACCACATCACGCCAGTCCTTCTACAACTTCATTGGCTGCCAGTCCAGGTCCGGGCCCAATTCAAAGTGCTGGTACTAACATTCAAAGCCCTAAACGGTTTGGGGCCAGATTATTTGAAGGAACGCCTCCTCCCATATGTGCCTGCCTGGACCTTAAGATCATCCACTGGGGTCCTTCTCCATGAGCCCCTGCCAAAGGAAGTGAGGCGGGTGGCTACCAGGAGGAGGGCCTTCTCCGCTGTAGAATGAGGTCCCCAGAGAGGTTCGCTTGGCGCCTACAGTGTACTCCTTCTGTCACCAGCTGAAGACCTTTTTATTTTCTCCGTATTTTAACACCTAATTTAACTTAAATTCAAACTTTGCTGTTTTAATTCCGTATTTTAATCTTATATCAACTTCTGCTGTGTGGTTTTATCCTGGTTGTGCTTTTTATATCGCATTTTGCACTTGTGTTTTTAGACAGTTGGTTGTTTTATTAGGCTCTTCGTGGTTTTAACTTTTGTGAACCGCCCAGGGAGCTTCGGCTATTGGGCGGTATAGAAATGCAATAGATAAATACATAAATAAATAAATGTCACAGATGGGGGACTGAGGCTGCAAAGAAACAACTTGCGTAAGGCCTCTTGCCATGTTCACAGCAGAGGTAAGGTTTGAACCTGGAGCTTCTTGATCCATAGCTCCGCCTCTAAGCTACTAGGCCTACCACCAATCATACCAAGTGGCAATGCCCCAAACCCCAGACCAACCACGAGATGTTGACTGGGCAAGACTGCCTTGCCCCCAGTTGCCAAGCGCGAGAAATCTTTAAACGCCATTTCCACCAAACAATTTGCAAAGACCACTCAGAGTTTCCATTTGGAAAGCCAAGGCGGGATTCTGCGTTTAAGAAAAGGGATACATTTGCAAAGGGCCATATGCCACTTGGCAAGAAGGGAGACGGGTTTCGGGAGGAGGGAGGGTGGAAAATGGCAAGCGCTGCGTAGTGTAGTATTTAAGAGCACAAGCTATTAATTAACATGAGCTGAAGTCTGCAGTCCTTCGCTTCACTATGAAGTACGTGTATCGTCGAATTAAAAAGAAACTGGCTTGCGCACACACACATTCCTACATAAAACTTAAAATAAAAACCAGCAACAGACTTCCACCGCGAGCCAAACACATTACAGCAATCACAAACTAGTGCGAAGACTCTGGAATTCCCAACTGAGACAGGCTGTGTTGACTGCCTCTCTGCTGTCCTTGCACTGACAGGCAAAGAAGTTTTGATACTGGAAGGCCTTTGGCTTGGAAGCTGCCTTGTTGCTGAAGGCAATTTGTCATTTGCTGGGTGCTGTTTATTTATGTTACTGGAGTGTTTCTAACTGTGAATTTAGTTTTTTAGAGCCAGGGTAGTGTAGTGGTTAAAGTGTTGGACTGGGAGTCGGGAGATCCGGGTTCTAGTCCCCACTCAGCCATGGAAACCCACTGGGTGACTTTGGGCCAGTCACAGACTCTCAGCCCAACCGACCTCACAGGCAATAAATGACTGAACAAAGAACATCCCCAGTTCACGTCTCACTTCTGCCACGAACTAACTGGTTGGCTGTAATTATTCTCCCTCGGCCTCCACATCTTCAATATTTATTCACTATTATTCATTCAGTTTTGGCCTTGCCTTCCTTTCCTACAAAAGCTACAGGTGGCTAATCACACTAGCCTAGCCTACAGGGCTGCTGTAGGGTTACAGAGACAATGGAAATGAACTGTTCTGAATGTCTGGCATGCATGCTGTACATTCTGATGATTACATTACACCTTGGTTATTGTTATGCCCCTGAATCTATGGGAAAGATTGTTGCTGTTCAGACACTTTTCTCAAGAAGAAGAAAAAAGACTCATAGAGACTTACAATAAAATCAAAACATGCACAATTTAAAACACCTAAAATGATTGTCTACTAAAATCCAATCACCCCACAAACAACTAAAACATCAGTGAAGACCATAATTGCCGTCAAATGACTGGGAGTGGAGGAAAGTCCTCACTCAGCGGAGGGCTCGGAGAACCACTGTGTTGTAGTGGCTAAAGTGTTGGACTGGGAGTCGGGAGATCCAGGTTCTAGTCCCCATTCAGCCATGGAAACCCACTGGGTGACTTTGGGCCAGTCACAGACTCTCAGCCCAATTGACCTCACAGGGCTGTTGTTGTGAGGATGGAAACGGAGAGGAGGAGAATTATGTATGCCGCCTTCGGTTCCTTGGAGGAAAAAAGGTGGGATATAAATGTAATAACTGTTTTATTAAAATTCTGTTTTAATCTTGATCTTATGATTGTTACCCACTTTGAACACTACTGTTTGGTGGAAAAGTAGGATATAAATCAAATAAATAAATAGAATAAAGTGGGTACTATGTTTATTTATACAGCCCCATTTATGTACATGATATTTTAGAAAGAATGAGGCAACAACTTCCTGATCCTAAGGGGCTTGCAGTCTAAAATAAAAAAACAGACATAAGAAAAGGAAACGAAGCAGAGGTATAGAGGAAAACACAGAGGTGGTGGGGGGAATATGAGAATATTTTATACACAGATGCACGCATCACTGACCTGAAAAGGTAAACAAGGCCCGTTCTGCTGTGGCTCGAAGAGTTTCCCCATCTTTCCACTCTGTTTGGGGTAAAAGCCAAATCTCCTGATTGCCAACCTTCTGCTTAACCAGCAACAGCAGGTTCTGGTCCAACTTCCTGTTCAAAGATGTCCGATCGTTGTTTTTATCAGCATCTGTGAAGGGAAGAATCCGGCGTCACAGACATCTAGCCAGCCACAACCAATCCAGGAGCGTTTCCCAAAAGTCTTTGCAGAGGAGTTATAGGAAGCCATGCCGAGGAGCAACACTGGGTACAGATTGCCTAGACAACATACGAGCAAGCATTTAGATGCCACTTGCAAATGCATCATCCTTTGCACCTTCAGGTGACAGGCAAAAATTGTGTACTCTTTTTCAAAAGGTCATTTAAATAGTTCAGTGTCTAATTTCAACACGGTGACTTATTAAAATTGGCTTTTTGTCTGTAGGGCTGACAAAAAAAAAAAACCTCCAGGGCATTGCAAAATTCTGAAGTGCATGACCTTTTAGCAACATCTACCTCTAAAAATAAACCGCCCTTCTTCAAAAAGTCTACAGCTGAATTCATGAATCATTTAAGCCAGACTACCTGGATTTAGCCAGATTGATTGCGCACGGTGACTTTCAGACAGCTGAAATGTGAGCACACCACTTTGTTCAACTCATCTGAGGACTGGGCAGTCAGATGCTCAACGATGATCAACCCGGTCAACTTCTGGAGAGCAGGAATTGCCTCCAGGTGAACAAGCAGAGAAATCAAGTGGGTCCTTTTAGACCACAAATGACTGCTTGCATTTGCATGGACAGAAGAGGTATTTGGGTGCGTGGGTGGGTAGGGGGTATTTATTCGTTTAATTTCTATACAGCTAAACAGTCTACGTTCTCTGGGCAGCTCACAAAAAATAAAACCCTAAAGTACAACATGATAAAATATAATATAAAACCTTTAGAAGTTAAAACAGTATAAACCTAAAGTAAATTCAGCAGCAGTGTAAAGATCTAAAAAACAAACCACACAACAAATTTAAAAATGTAACTGAAGGTTTAAACAACCCGAGAAAATAAAAGGTCTTTACCTGGCATCAAAACAAACACAATGTAGGTGACCGGCAAACCTCTCTGGGGAGAGCATTCCATAAATGGGGTGCCACCACTGAAAAAACCCTCTCCTTAATTGTCACCCTCCTCACCTCACCAGAACATGCTGGATCGGACTGAGGGTCCATCGAGTCCAGCACTCTGTTCACACAGTGGCCAACCGGTTGTCGACCAGGAACCAACAAAGCAGGACATGGTGCAACAGCACCCTCCCACCCATGTTCCCCAACAACTGGTGCACACAGGCTTACTGCCTCGGATATTTGAAGTAGCTCATAACCATCAGGGCTAGTAGGCATTGATAGCCTTCTCCTCCAGGAATTTCTCTAACCCCCTTTTTAAAGCCGTCCAAATTGGTGGCCATCACCACATCTTGTGATAGTGAATTCCATAGTTCAACTATGCGCTGAGTGAATAAATACTTCCTACTATCTATCCTGAATCTCCCACTAATCAGCTTCATGGAATGACCCCAGGTTAGAGGAAAAGGAGGCACCACCGCCTGGTGGAGGCATCCAGAAGAGGGCCTCTTCTTCTATGAACCTATCTTCCATGAAATAATTCGCAACATTGAGCTAAATAAAAAACAAAGCTAGTGAGAACTGAAAATGTTCCTGTTGATTGCAAGGTGTGTGTTCACTTTGTTTCATCCAGTCACCATTCAGTAAATGTGTTTAAGATTTGAACCTTTACATGTGTTTCTAGTGTGCTTATTGTACTCAGTGGAACTTAATACGGGTTAACTTCAGCTGGATTATATTGTGGTGGTGGTGGTTTTTTTAAGAGTGTGTGTGTAGGGGGTGACATTAAAGGACCTGTCAAACTGTAGGTGGAGTGAAAATCAAAACAAAAATAAGACTTTTGTGTCCTTTTTGAGGGGCAAGGTACCTTGAACTGTATGAATTTAGGAAATAGAAACCAAAATAGAAACTAAATGCACAGTTATAAGATGGGGGATACTTGGCTCAGCAGTACTACAAACGAGAAGGATCTTGGAATTGTTGTAGATTGCAAGCTGAATATGAGCCAACAGTGCGATATGGCTGCAAGAAAGGCCAATGTATTTTGGGCTGCATTAATAGAAGTATAGCTTCCAAATCACGTGAGGTACTGGTTCCTCTCTATTCGGCCCTGGTTAGGCCTCATCTAGAGTATTGCGTCCAGTTCTGGGCTCCACAATTCAAGAAGGATGCAGACAAGCTGGAGCGTGTTTAGAGGAGGGCAACCAGGATGATCAGGGGTCTGGAAACAAAGCCCTATGAAGAGAGACTGAAAGAACTGGGCATGTTTAGCCTGGAGAAGAGAAGATGGAGGGGAGACATGATAGCACTCTTCAAATACTTAAAAGGTTGTCACACAGAGGAGGGCCAGGATCTCTTCTCGATCCTCCCAGAGTGCAGGACACGGAATAACGGGCTCAAGTTAAAGGAAGCCAGATTCCAGCTGGACATCAGGAAAAACTTCCTGACTGTTAGAGCAGTATGACAATGGAATCAGTTACCTAGGGAGGTTGTGGGCTCTACCACACTAGAAGCATTCAAGAGGCAGCTGGACAAGCATCTGTCAGGGATGCTTTAGGGTGGATTCCTGCATTGAGCAGGGGGTTGGACTCGATGGCCTTGTAGGCCCCTTCCAACTCTGCTATTCTGATTCTATGAATAAATCATACCGTTTTCTTCAGCACAGTGCAAGGTTTGTGGGTGTGCTCATTCTTAGTTTTTATTTGCAAGTGGTGTCCAGGACACACCTCTCCTTCAGACACAATCCAGTTTCTCTTACAAAAGAATGGGCACAGTCAACAGAACCAGCTGCCCATTTCTCAGCACGCCACCCTGCATTCTGCTTCCACTAGATGAGAATTAAGTCAGAGCCCAACCAGAACCAAGCCTGCACAACATTCCAGCACAGCGCGAAGCATGGAGCCGAACCTATTATCCGCGGGCCAGGAGTGAACTTCCGGAATTTCTGCTCCCAACTTTCTTCGAGATCTTGGGCCAGCACAATCTCCGTCTCGCTGTCGTCATCGTCGTCGTCATACTTGTCTTTCCTTCTCTGCAGACGCTCCTCCTCTGCCAAGCAGCGCAGTTCGTGGTCTGAATACAAGCTTTTCTCCATCTCTATCTGGAGAGCAAAACCAGGAGGTCAGATCTAAAGACCAAGCAGGTCACATTTCTGCAAACCACCTTCCTGAATGTTGCATTGCTTAGGAACTCGGGAAGTCTACCAGATGGAGATTTTGTTGTGGTGTGTGAAATGTAGCACAGATAGCACAAAAGAGAATGGGTTGGAGATGAATCTTAGGAATCGATCATCTCTGTTTTCTGGATAGGAATGCCACTTAATCAGCAGTTGTGCCCATGGTGTCTTGCACAACTAGTAGCAATGTGAACGCACAGAGAATAAAACTGTGGGGTTCTCCCCACCTACCCCCATTTCCCTAAAGCATCACATCTCTAGCAGGGTATTTGCTATGCTGAAGTTTTAAAGCTCTATTATATTGGGGATCTTGCTACAATCGGCAAAATCTTCCCCAACGCAAACCACAGGATCCTCAAAACTGCCATCAGCACCCAAATTTTCATTTCCCCTCCTGTTTCTTATCCTCCTAACACTGCCTGTGTGATGATGAAGACTGGGCGGGGGGTGGGGGGCAGCACAAGCGATCTCAGCCTATAGGCTGTATGTTGCCCATGCCTGGCTTAAGGGAAAACCAGGATTAGTTTGTATTAAAGAACTATAAGCTGAGTTGTGGCACTAAAGCGTTGGCTCTGAACATGTGCCGAGAAGCACTCCGTTCCTTGATTCAAATTGTGCCGCCTTCAAACACACGTGAATCAATATTTTTTAAAAAGTTGATCTAGTAAACCCGAAGTTTGGACACCTCTATCATCACTCAGTGTTCCATCACATGTTTTGCATACAGAAGATCCCGTCCCTGGCATCTCTAGCTAAAAGGTTAAAGTGGCAAGTGATGGATACAACCTCTGCCTGAGGCTACAGAAAGCTGCCTCCAGTTAGAATAGACCAGGGATGGGAGGAGGGTAGCAACATGTAGCCCTCCAGATGTTTTGGGCTACAACTCCCATGATCCCTCTTCCACTGGCCGGTGGAAGTTTTGGCCTTCCAGGTGTTTTTGTTTGTTTATAAGCTCCCCACCCTGCTTTGAAATCAGCAATACCAGAATAGATGGGACTGTGGTTACAATAGAAGATTAAGGCGCTAACTATCTTATAAATACATAAATGGACAAATAGCCTGACGTGATATAAGGCAGCTTTCTATGTTATTTGTTAGAAAAACTGACCTGATGACTCTTTAGTCTGATCCAACAGAGCTCCTCTTAATTGGGTCGGAGTGGAGGAGATGGGACTGGTGCTGTTCAGGAAAAATACAGGAAACTGCCTTGTATCGACTCAGCCCAATGATCCACCTAGCTCAGCCCTGCCTACACCAGCCTTCCCCAACCTAGTGCCCTCTAGGTGTTTGGGGCTACTACTCTAGCTCCTTCCTATCTCTCCTCTCTCATCTCACACTATTGCTCCGCTTGTGCTCTTCGCTCCTCTGATGCCATGTTTCTCGCCTGCCCAAGGGCCTCTACTTCCCTTGCTCGGCTCCGTCCATTTTCTTCTGCTGCCCCTTACGCCTGGAACGCTCTTCCAGAACATTTGAGAACTACAAGTTCAATCGCAGCTTTTAAAGCTCAACTAAAAACTTTTCTTTTTCCTAAAGCTTTTAAAACTTGATGTTGTGCGGACTTTATACTGTTAGTTTTACCCTACCCTGTGCCTGCTTACCCTACCCTGTGCCTGTTGGCATTCTCTTCCCCTCCTTAATGTTTTATTATGATTTTATTAGATTGTAAGCCTATGCGGTAGGGCCTTGCTATTTACTGTTTCACTCTGTACAGCACCATGTACATTGATGGTGCTATATAAATAAATAAATAATAATAATAATAATAATAATAATAATAATAATCCCAGCACTCCTGATCGCTGGCCATGCTGGTTGGAGCTGGTGAGAGTTGAAATCCAAGACATCTGGTTGGGGAAGGCTGGTTTACACTGACTGACAACAGCTCTCAAGGTTTCATTCCTGGCCCTTCCTGAGACAATGGGGATTAATAACATCAGAAGAGCCCTGCTGGATCAGACCAAGGGTCCATCTAGTCCAGCACTTTGTTTACACAGTGGCCAACCAGTTGTTGAATAGGGACCCACAAGCAGGACATGGGTGCAACAGCACCCTCCCACCCATGTTCCCCAGCAACTAGTGCATATAGGCGTACTGCCTCAGATACTGGAGGTAGTACATACGTAGCTATCAGAACTAGTAGCTACTGATAGTCTTCTCCTCCAAGAATTTATCCAAACCCTTTTAAAGCCATCCAAATAAGTGGCCATCACTACATCTTGTGGTAGCAAATTCCATCATTTAACTATGCGCTGTGTGAAGAAGTCCTTCCTTTTTTCTGTCCTGAATCTCCCACCAATCAGCTTCATGGGATGACCCCGGGTTCTAGTATTTTGAGAGAGGGAGGAAAATGTCTCCCTATCCACATTCTCCACATCATGCATAATTTTGTACAGCTCTATCTTTCTCCTCTCAGCCTCCTTTTTTCCAAGCTAAACAATTCCAGCTGTTGTAACCTTCCGTCACAGGGAAGATGCTCCAAACCTTTGACCATTTTAGTTGCACTTTTGAACCTAGGACCTTTGACATGCAAAGGACATGCTGCCTTGTACCAAGTCAGACTATAGCGAGCCTCCTTGGGAGAGCTTCTGCCCTGAAAGTAAGTATTGGTCTACGTAGCTCAGCACTGCCTCCACCAACATGGAATGCTGGACAATCACTCTCATCATCCACAACCAAAGCAGCCAATGGCCATGCCTTATAGTCCAACATATCAGGAGGACACAACAGCTTGGGGGAAGTTGGTGTTCGCTGACTGGGAGCGTCTCTTTAAGCCTGGAGACGCCGGGGATTGAACCTGGGGCCTGCTGCGTGCCAAGCCTCTAGCCCTGAACTACAGTCACTGCCAAACAACTCCAGTTTGCCTGACTCACAGAGACTCTGCAGGGTTGCAGGTAAGAGGCTTTCCCTGGCTTATCTAGAGATGCCGTTGATCTAACATGGGACCAAATTAAAAGAGGGTGGCCATCTGTCACATTTCACTAAAGGCAGTCCTCAATTTTAGGGTGACCGTATGAAACGGAGGACAGGGCTCCCGTATCTTTAACAGTTGCATAGAAAAGGGAATTTCAGCAGGTGTAATTTGTATATATGGAGAACCTGGCGAAATTCCCTCTTCATCACAACAGTTAAAGCTGCAGGAGCTATACTAGAGTGACCAGATTTAGAAAAGGGCAGCTGCAGCTTTAACTGTTGTTAGGAAAAGGAAATTTCGCCAGGCTCTTCAAATATACAAACGACACCTGCTGAAATTTCCTTTTCAATACAACTGTTAAAGATACAGGAGCCCTGTCCTCCTTTTCATAGGGTCACCCTATGTTAAATGTATTTCTAATGGTTTTTTTTTTATTTTGGCCAACAGCCTGGACAGCTTTGGCTATGGGGAAGTATAGAAATATAGTAAACGAAATGAATGAAATCATTTCTAAGTGTCCATCGCTCTCTATATATTAGCATATACTAATATATTAGTACCCACATGTTTAGTTTTTAATTGGTTTTTAATGCTCTATGTGTGTATGTACTGTGTTTTAGAGTTTTAAATTTTGTATTCTTGTTTTTATCTCAATTTTAGAATTTCTGTAAACCGCCCAGAGAGCCCTGGCTATGGGAGCGGTATATAAGTATAATAAATAAATAAATAAATAAAATAGCATATGTAAATTTTATGCAAATAGCAGCTTTCTTTTCCTGGGATGTCTTTCTTTTTATTTTCAATGTGCCTTGAGCGACCACCCTAAATTAAGAGGGAGGGGGGCAGATTCAAGCCCCCCCCTCCCATGTCAGCCCCCTCCCCAAAAAACTCTGCCCGTTCTGCGCATGCGCGCCGCCCTTTCTTTTACCTGCTGCAGCAACTCAGCCATTTCCTCCTCCTCGGGGCTCATCGCCTGGGTGACGCGAGGCGGCCTCTGCAAGCAAAGCGCCCCGTGGAGCCTCCATTTCGACGCGGTAGGCGCGGAGCCGGAAAAGCCCCGCCAGCCGGCGCGGGAAGAACTCGTAGCTCGCATCGTAGCAGCGCCGCTTAGCAACGCCCGGCAGAAGGGCGCCGCCATCTTGCCCCGCCGGACCACAATGCACCGCGCCAGTAACGTTAGGAATAGGGGAAGAGCGAGATGAACGAGGAGGGGTTCTAAGCAGCCGGGACTTCCGGTAAACACCGGAAGCCGCTGTTCGCACAGAGATAAGAAAAGGCTAAAGTGACACACAGACTAAACTTCCGGATTTGATTAGCACGTCTCTCTTCTCTCTCTCTCTCCCCCCCCCCCCCCCCCATAGGAATCAATGCAGAAATTCAGAATGGTTATTGTAGCTGTGCTGGGCATGCCTATAAATATTGAAGGAATATTTCAGGAAGCTCAGCTAAAAACTTTTCTTTTTCCTAAAGCTTTTAAAACTTGATGTTGCTCGGACTTTAGAGTGTTAATTATACTGTTATACTGTTAGTTTTACCCTACCCAGTGCCTGTTTGCATTCTCTTCCCCTCCTTATTGCTTTACTATGATTTTATTAGAATGTAAGCCTATGCGGCAGGGTCTCGCTATTTACTGTTTTACTCTGTACAGCACCATGTACATTGCTGGTGCTATATAAATAAATAATAATAATAAGAAAGGAAGGAAAGATAAGGTAGGGTGACCATATGAAAAGGAGGACGGGGCTCCTGTATCTTTAACAGTTGCATAGAAAAGGGGATTTCACCAGGTGTCATTTGTATATATGGAGAACCAGGTGAAATTCCCTCTTCATCACAGCAGTTAAAGCTGCAGGTGCCCTGCCCTCTTCTAAATCTGGTCACAGTATAGCTGCAGTATAGCTTTAACTGTTGTGATGAAGAGAAAATTCCACCAGGTTGTCCATTAAAGATACAGGAGCCCTGTCCTCCTTTTCATATGGTCACCCTAGATAAGGTAGCGGTAAATATAGGAATTCCTGGTGTAAGCTAGCTCTTATTTCGTGTGATTTGTTTTAACTTCCCCCCCCCTTAGGTTTTAAACACTTAAGGTGGATTCTGTATATGTTTAGACAGGGGGGGGGGGGGGAAACAACTCCCATCAATGCCCAGTCAGCATGCTTAGACAGAAAACAGTCTTACAACTCCCAGCAATCCCCACCAGTATTCTTAGACCAATAAAAAAGGGCCTACAACTCCCAGCATTCTTCAGCCAGCATGGCGGGCTGAGGAATGCTGGGAGTTGTAGGACTTCTATCTAAGGCATGCACAGGATTGTACCTTTACTGCATACACATTAACGGAGCGCAAGGCTCCTGTCTGCGACTGGTGGTGGTGGGGGGGGGGCAATGTTGGCATGGCAATCCAGGCCCCAACCGTCTCATTTTGTTGTTTATTCGTTCAGTCGCTTCCGACTCTTCGTGACTTCATGGACCAGCCCACACCAGAGCTTTCTGTCGGCCGTTGCCACCCCCAGCTCCCCCAAGGTCAAGTCTGTCACCTCCAGAATATCATCCATCCATCTTGCCCTTGGTCGGCCCCTCTTCCTTTTGCCTTCCACTTTCCCTAGCATCAGCCTCTTCTCCAGGGTATCCTGTCTTCTCATTATGTGGCCAAAGTACTTCAGTTTTGCCTTTAACACCATTCCCTCAAGTGAGCAGTCTGGCTTTATTTCCTGGAGTATGGACTGGTTTGATCTTCTTGCAGTCCACGGCACTCTCATTCTGACCCCTAATAAGTGGGCGACGCTGAAAGGCTTTTTTAGCCGTTCTTTCTCGGCCGCAACAGAGGGATATTAGGCTGCATTTATTATTATTATTATTATTATTATTATTATTATTATTATATTTATTTTTATCCCGCCTTTTGCCCAATGCTGGGCCTCAAGGCAGCCTTACAAAGTTTAAAACATACGGGGGGGGGGGAACAAAACCATAAACATTTAAAATACACAACAAAATTATAAGACATTAACATAGATGGAGGGCCAGACTATTTGCCCTGCAGTCAAAATGGGCAACAATGGACTGGTTTAAGATTGGGAAAGGAGTACGGCAGGGTTGTATACTCTCACCTTATCTATTCAACATTATGCAGAACACATCATGCGACGTGCTGGGCTTGACGAATCCAAGGCTGGAGTTTAAATTGCAGGAAGAAACATTAACAATCTCAGATATGCAGATGACACCACTTTGATGGCTGAAAGCGAGGAGGAGCTGAGGAGCCTTATGACAAAGGTGAAAGAAGAAAGTGCAAAAGCCGGGTTGCAGTTAAACCTCAAAAAAACCAAGATTATGGCAACCAGCTTGATTGGTAACTGGCAAATAGAGGGAGAAAACGTGGAGGCAGTGACAGACTTTGTATTTCTGGGCGCAAAGATTACTGCAGAGGCTGACTGCAGCCAGGAAATCAGAAGACGTTTACTTCTTGAGAGGAGAGCAATGACAAATCTTGATAAAATAGTTAAGAGCAGAGACACCACACTGACAACAAAGGTCCGCATAGTTAAAGCAATGGTATTCCCCGTAGTAACCTATGGCTGCGAGAGCTGGACCATAAGGAAGGCTGAGCGAAGGAAGAGAGATGCTTTTGAACTGTGGTGTTGGAGGAAAATTCTGAGAGTGCCTTGGACTGCAAGAAGATCAAACCAGTCCATACTCCAGGAAATAAAGCCATACTTAAGGGAATGGCATTAAAGGAAAAACTGAAGTACTTTGGCCACATAATGAGAAGACAGGATACCCTGGAGAAGAGGCTGATGCTAGGGAAAGTGGAAGGCAAAAGGACGAGGGGCCGACCAAGGGCAAGATGGAGGGATGATATTCTGGAGGTGACGGACTTGACCTTGGGGGAGCTAGGGGTGGCGACAGCCGACAGAAAGCTCTGGCGTGGGCTGGTCCATGAAGTCACGAAGAGTCGGAAGCGACTGAACGAATAAACAACAACAAAATCTTGCAAAGACTTTTTGTACACAAAGCAAGATCTGAGAGCAGTGACTCCTATCCTCTTACGTTTGAGGGTGGACACGCCATACAGCCTACTCATGTCGCTCTATAGGTTTAGTAGCTCTATAGGTTTAGTAGCTCTATGGTGACATCCACTCTCCCACTTGGCATTTCACGTTAAGAAAAGACAAGGGAAGTCCGCGCGAGTCGCTTGAATCCTGGGCGCCGCCATCTTGAGCCCCTATTGAACTCCTATTGAGTCGAAGCCGTACGTCTCCCAATGGGCGCCGCCATTTCCCCCCCCCGTCTGTGACATATCGCGAGAAGAGCGTTCGGCCGTAGCTCCGCCCCCCACTCACGCTCCGTCGTGAGAGCTTCGCAGAACCCGGCCAGGAGTGCGGACGGTGGCGGAGAGGGGTCATGATTCCCGTCTTGGCGATTACCCGGAGGGGGCTTTTGGGGGGCGCCTCGGGGTAAGATTAGGGGCATCACTGATGTGCATTTAACTAGTGTGATGTAGTGGTTAGGGTGCTGGGAGACCCAGGTTCGAATCCTACCTTGGTTATGAAGCTCTCTGTGTGACTTTGGGCCCTTTTCACTCCTACTCAGCACAACCTACCTCGCAGGGCTGTTGTGGAGACAACACGTGGCGAAGGGAGATGGGAAAGTGTACACAGCCTTGGGGTTTCTTGTAAGAAACGTGGGGTATTATTATTAATATTATTAATAACAATATAATACTAATAATAGATGATGAAACAATACATAATCAAGAAGGGGGGAAGGTATCCCTGCCCCCAAGGACCTTGCAGTTTTAAATTTAGGCAGTGTAAATTATTATTATTATTTATTTATATAGCACCATCAATGTGTCAGAAATGTACATGGTTGCACATAAATGATTTAATGCACTTTTAACTGTGTAAATTATTTATGTTTATATTCGACTGATTTTATCTGTACGCTGCCCGGACATCCCAGTGATAATAGGGCGGGATACAAATGTTTTAATTAATAAATAACAAAAACTAGGAGGGAAAGTCTAACAGTAATAGGGAATGCACCATGTGCAAACAGTGGTATGCAGTGCAGGCCATGTTTGGTGAGCAGATTGGGACTCGCTTTTGGGCAGTGATTGCAGCTTAGAGACCTGGGTTCAAACACGCATGAAAGTCACTGGCTCATCTTGGGACAGTCATTGCTAGGGTGACCCTATGAAAAGGAGGACCGGGCTCCTGTATCTTTAACAGTTGCATAGAAAAGGGGATTTCAGCAGGTGTCATTTGCATATATGGAGAAACTGGTGAAATTCCATCTTCATCACAGCAGTTAAAGCTGCAGGAGCTGTACTAGAGTGACCAGATTTAAAAGAGGGCAGCTTTAACTGTTGTGATGAAGAGGGAATTTCACCAGGTTCCCCATATATATCAATGACACCTGCTGAAATTCCCTTTTCAATACAACTGTTAAAGATACAGGAGCCCTGTCCTCCTTTTCATAGGGTCACCCTAGTCATTGCTTAAGCGAAACCAACCTCACAGGGTTGTTGTGAAAGGAAATTGGAGTGGACCTGGAGGTCCTTGGAGGTCAGGTTGGAGAAAGACATAGCAATAGTAACAATAATAATCAATAAGTTGGTGCAGAATGGCTGGCTGGCACTATGCCCAACCAACCTCCATGTTTGTAGTTATGCCTTCCATGACGGCAACCCCAGGTAGACTCTCGGTTGCATAATTGCACACGCTGCCAACGTTAAGGAACCGAATCACAAACAGACTTGTATTAGGCGGGCAGAGCGTTTATAAGGCCAGAGATGACGGTATCTAAATCTCCAGGGCTGTTTGAGGCCTTTCTTTTCGGCTTGGCTCTGCTTACGCCGGTGTGGATGGTGGTGGTTGTGTCATGGTTGACGTGGAAATGCTTGTGCCCTAACGAAACGAAGCAATCTTCCCTCTGCCCACCCCCACATACAAGGTTATAACTAAGCGGGCTCTCTTAATTACTACAAGAAGTTGGACAAGGTTGCTACATTCCAGAAGAACTTTCTTATTTGTCCACGCTCTTTACCGCAGCTGTTGTCGAACTAGAAATACGGTCTTTCAAACGTGCAAAGACTGCCCATCTTAGAGAGAGAAAGAATGAAAAAAAAAACTTGTGGGTTCTGTTTTTACTTAAACATCCTTGAACCAAGACGCCGTATTTCTTTGAATTACTGATTGCATTTTTCTGTTCTTTTTCTCTTGACTTTTGTCTGTTTATTATGTTCTGCTAGCATCTTCAGTGTTGTCTGTTTATTATGTTTTGCTTCTGTTCTGCTTCTTGCTTGTTGGAATTATTTCTGTGCCCTTGTACAATTCTTATCTTTGGGAAGGGGGAGTTGGCAAGGTGGGTCACGTTGGAAGACGTCAGCGGGCCCTTGGTTTTGAACACAGTCTAGTAGCAGCTATTTGAGGGGGAAAGAACATTCTCTATTCTCTTATTTTTAATTATTCCTTTAAAAAAATCTTATTCATGCTCAAAATTGCTCAGGGCATCTCTTTCCTCTGCTTTTATCCTCATAACTACCCTGTGAGGTAGGTAAATGTGAGAGATAGTGACAGTCTTAAGGCCATCCAGTGGACTTAATGCCCAAGCAGGGATTTGAACCTAGATCTCTCTGGTTCAAGTCCAACACTCTCTTCATTAGACCATAGAGGTAGGCAAGCTAGTGGCTACCAGTATGCCCAAGAGGGAGGCGTCAGCAGACTTGGATGAGTTCTCAAAAGTAAAACAAAACAAAACAAAAAAAGAGGGTACAACACAACACCCCCCAAAAACAGCTCAATGAGATCTAGGTATGCTCAGTGGCCACAGAAAGTTGAGTCTCTGTTGTGGGGAGGGGGGCTCAGAAAATGAGGGAGGAGGGGGAACGGAATGGAGTTTCCTAAGGAGGACATCACTGGCTGGTTGGCACCGGGAACAGGAGCACACCACGTGGCAACATTTTGTTGCAGGACCCATAAGAAGAGCCATACTGGATCAGACCATCTAGTCCAGCATTCTGGATACACAGTGGCCAACCAGATAACCTTGGACAACCTGCGAACGGGATATGAATGCAACAGGATCCTCCAGCCCAGGTGTTCCCCTGCAACTGGCATTTTGCCTCTGATACCGGAGGTAGCATATCACCATCACGACTAGTAGCCATTAATAGCTTTCTCATCCAGGAATTTGTCCATTCTTCTTTGAAAGCCATCCAAACTGATGGGCATCCCTACCTTATAGTAGCAAATCCTACAGTTTAGCTAGCTGCTGTGTGAAGAAGTCCTTCCTTTTGTCTGTCCTGAATCTCTCCCCAATCAGCCGCATGGGATGATCCCTTTGGGTTGTGCCTTCTAAACACGGCCCCGCCCTTGAACTAAATTGGACGACATTGGTATCTGCGGGTGGAATTGATGGGCCAGCTCTGACCTTGAACGGAAATTCTGTGACAAATCTTCGGCCTGCTGTTCCGGAGCTGCCACTGAGCTAATCTGTGTTTTCTGCTTTTCCCTTCTGACGGCAGCTGCAGTCTTGCTCTGTCTCAGGGCGTGAAGACCGGTGTCCGGAGGCTTCAGGAGGTAGCAGACGATGCAGCCAGTCCGGCGACTGAAGAGCCAGAGGTTGTACAGAAGAGTGACTTCAGGTGAGGCAGTTCAGCGCTTTTATAGAATCATAGAATAGTAGAGTTGGAAGGGGCCTACAAGGCCATTGAGTCCAGCCCCCTGCTCATTGCAGGAATCCACCTTAAAGCATACTTGACAGATGGTTGTCCAGCTGCGTCTTGAAGGCCTCTAGGGTGAGAGAGCCCACGACCTTCCTGGGTCGTTGGTTCCATTGTCATGCTGCTCTAACAGTCAGGAAATTTTTCCTGATGTCCAGCCGGAATCTGGCTTCCTGTAACTTGAGCTTACAGGAAGCCAGACTCCGGTTCGACATCAGAAAAAAAATTCCTGACTGCACAGTGTGGATATTCAGTGTGGAGTGTTTTCCATTAAAAAAAAATCCACTGTGGATTGGAGTTTTCCCGCCAGACAACACATTTCTCAATGGTGGTGTAATAACTCCATCGTGGAGTTCTAAAACCACCGTTGAGAAACGTGTTGTCTGAGCTGAGCCGGAGTCTCTTTTTCAGAAGCTCACTTATTGACCTCGGCCACTTTGGAGTTGTGTTCTTTCTTCTGCCAGTGCTTACAAACTGTTTGTAAAACTGTGCGCAGAATGGGTTGAAATAGTTTGTGTATAAAGCTGAGCCAAAAGTTCTCAAGCGAGCTCATGGAGTGGGGAGAGGGAATCTCCAGTTCGCTAACCTTTTTTCACTCCTTCACAAAGGGTTTGTGGTCCTGGCTATGCCCTCACTCCTGCTGGGCACCTTTTTATAAGCCATGCCAGAGTGAGGGCTGGAAACATTGCCTTCACTCTGATTTGGCTTTGAACGTCATCCCATTGACAAATCTCTGGCCTTCACAATGTTGTCACAATGACAAATCATTCTGAAGGCAAAAAAGGAAGGAGGGAAAAAGCTCCCAAGAGGAACCAGGAGCATAATTGAATCACTAGTAATTTATATGCATATTTCATCTTTCTTCATAAGGCCCCTTTCCTCAAATGTAACTCAAAGAGGGGGCTGTACCTGAGAGTGGGAGAAGATGGGGAGGATTTCAACTCTGCCTTAATTCAGTTCCTACTCATGATGAGCATCTTTGAACAAAGTTAGAAGTTCACATCTTGAGGTGGTGACTTCTAAAACCTCATTTTTTTTTGCTGGAGGTTCTTTTCTCGATGCCCAGGCTGCCAGAAACGTAGCGCTTAGTTGGCTAACGTGAGTATGTCCTTCCTTGACATTTTCGTTTTCAGCTTTTTCCCTCCGGTGCCAGGAAGAGAGAGTTCTCTGAGGTGGGCTGGAAAGAAGTTCGAAGAGATCCCAATAGTTCACATCAAAGCAACATATAACAAGTAAGAGACCAGTTTCTCCATCTGTGGTGCTTGTGCGGACAGACCTGCCAGAGCGGGCAAGTGTTGGTGGGGGGCGGGGGAAGATCTGTGACCTATAGTGAGGGGGTCACTGTGGCGTTACACCCCACAACTCAGTTCCCTAATGTATGTCTAGGATTTGTAAGTCTATTGTGTTTATAGTGACCTGAGTGGGTGGAGATTGAATATCTTAGGAGGGAGGAGGAGGAGGATATGTAAGGGAATGACTGAGGTGATAGGGGGGTGTTTTTAAAGTACTTTGGTTCGAGGGAGAATTAGAGGATCAGGGTAGAGAAGGGTATCTTTTGAGCGTAGTGTGCAGATAGTCAGTTGGTGTATATTAAACAATCCTGATAATAAAGGAAGTTCAAGAGTGGAGGTGTGAGAGAAAGGAAAGCGTGTATGAGAAGAGAGAAAGGATTGGATGAGAGGTTTTAACAAGGGTCTGAAAAGTTTTATTATGAAACAAAGTTTGTGAACATTGAAATAATTTTTTATTCAGTTTGTTTTACTACCACAAAAATCCCACGTGTCTCCTTGGCATTTACCATCTGCAGTTATATACATATAACACCCGTTCTGACATTAATTCACCATCAGCACATATAATTTGCAGCGCGTTATTTTATTCCTGAAATTATTCCTGTTTAACCCCTTTCTCCACAGAGTTTGTAGAAAGGTGGTGTTTGTCCCTCACCTCAGGCTCATAAAGTGGTGGCGCTTAGCTTGAGCAGGGAGTGTCCGCGGACAGGCCTGTTGTAAAGAGCCCGTGTCGTGGCAGTCAGATAGGGAAATGTTCAAAGGGAGTGCGATGCCACCCCTTCACACACAAGGCTTTGACACGCACACCTCCCTCAGGCTAAGCACCACCACTTAAATACCTGAGGAAGGGGGTAAAAAGAAAAGTATAACCATTCCCTTATAGCAGAGGGAAAAGCTAAGGAGATTTGGAAAAAGGCTTTTCTGTGAATATAGCAGGCTGAAGGTTTAATGTAATATGTTCATTTACGAACTAATAGAGCAGGAGACACAGCCAAACTGACTCGTGGTTTTATGGTTGCAAAATAAAGAAAATGTTTATTTTTTATTTATTTATTTATTTATTTATTACATTTCTATACCGCCCAATAGCCGGAGCTCTCTGGGCGGTTCACAAAAATTAAAACCATTCATAATATAAAACAACAGTATAAAACCATAATATAAAATACAATAAAAAAGCTCAACCAGATAAAAACAGCAGCAATGCAAAATTACAAATTTAAAACACCATGTTAAAATGTATTTATAGATTGTTAAAATGTTGGGAGAATAAAAAGGTCTTCACCTGGCGTTTAAAAGCATATAATATAGGTGCCAAGCGAACCTCCTTAGGGAACTCATGCCACAGCCGGGGTGCCACAGCAGAGAAGGCCCTCCTCCTGGTAGCCACCTGCCTCACTTCCTTTGGCAGGGGCTCACGGAGAAGGACCCCTGAAGATGACCTTAGGGTCTGGGCAGTTACATATGGGAGGAGGCGTTCCTTCAGATAACCTGGCCCCAAGCCGTTTAGGGCTTTGAATGTTAATACCAGCACTTTGAATCGCCCGGACCTGGACTGGCAGCCAGTGAAGCTGGAAAAGGACTGGCGTAATGTGGTCTCGTCGGCCAGTCCCTGTTAGTAAGCATGCTGCCCTGTTTTATACCAGTTGAAGTTTCCGGACCATTTTCAAAGGCAGCCCCACGTATAACACATTGCAGTAATCCAAGCGAGAGGTTATCAGAGCGTGGATAACTGTAGCTAGGCTATCTCTGTCCAGATAAGGGCGCAGTTGGTATATCAACCTAAGCTGATAAAAGGTGCTCTTTGCCACTGAGTTCACCTGTGCCTCAAGTGACAGTTCTGGATCCAAGAGCACCCCCAAACTACGGACCCGATCCTTTAGGGGGAGTGCAACCCCGTCCAGGACAGGGCAAACATCACCTCGCCGGACAGATGAACTACCCGCTAACAGTAGTTTACAGTTCTTAGTTCCTTCGAATTATGTTCCAATCCTGCCTATTCTTAATAATACTGGTAGTAACCAATCTAATAATAACAATCCTTAGTCCCTATGATGTTTTTTTCACTCACTCCTCACACAACTCCTGACAAGAAATCACACAGCTAAACACATCCACCCTCCAAACCCAACCACCCACCGAACAGCTCAGACCCCTCAGCTCCCCCATATATATAGACTCCTCCCCACTTTCCACAGCATCACCAGCCACACCCGCTCAGTCCAACATTCCGCACTCACCCAGACATACCTAAGGGAATAGACATGTGGGTAACACCACAGGGAGTCTGGGTATTTCGGTTCTGGAGTAGTGGAGAAGCTCTTCGGGGCAAGAAGAGAGGGGAATCTATCCCCGGCCTGTAGCTGTTTGGGATTTTTCTTGAAGAATTTGTATTCTGTTTTCCTTCACCCTAAAAACTCCAAAGCATCGCACAGCGTTTAAAAATTGACAGTGTCCTGCCTTGGTGCAAGTTATCCCACTGCCTGAGGAGGGAGAGCACGTAGGCTGCCATCGCTTCCCCCCACTTAACGCCACATCACTCACCACTGCTTGCATGTTGGCTTGCCCTGAGGATCCTCTCAGCGTGATCCAGGGGGCAAGTGGGCTCTCTGGAGAGCTGCATCAGCCACTGTGGGAGGAGTGCCCCAGGTGGTCCTAGGACACCTTCCCATGAAGATTCACCCCACCTCATGGGAGGGCCGGCCCTGACAATTAAAAACAAACAAGGATAACCATGAGGTAAAAACCATGAGACATCAGTGGAGTCTTCAAAACCTAGGCTGAATCCACCAAAAGCTTCCTAAAAGAACCTGGGGAGAGCCAAACACCTGAGAGAGAGAGAAAGAGTGAGTGTCAGGACCCGGTGAACCTCTCCGGAGAGGGAATTCACCAAGCTTGGTGCCATTACTGAGAAGGCCCTGCTTCTAGGGGATGCCTGCCTGATCTCGTTTGGCAACGGCACCCAAAGCAGGACGTTTGCCAATGAACAGAGCATATGGGGGAGGCATATATACTGGATAAGGGGCTTGATAAGATAACCTTAAACCAGTATCATACTGCCTTCATACAAAACTATGGTGCGACCACACCTGGCACCTATGTTGTGACCACGCTTAGAATACTGTGTACAGTTCTGGTCACCACACCTAAAAATAAAAAGATGATCTAGAGCTGGAAAAAGTGCAGAAAAGGGCAACTAAAATGATTAAGGGGCTTGAAGGTAACAACAGCTGGGATTATTTAGCTTGGGGCGGGAAAGAGGTTAATGGGAAAGCTGATAGAGGTGTACAAAGTTAGGTATGGTGTGGAGGATGTGGATAGGGAGACATTTTCCTCCCTCTCCCAAAATGCTCGAACCCAATGGGGTCATCCGATGAAGCTGATTGGTGTGAGATTCAGGACAAATAAAAGGAAGTACTTCTTCATTCAGCGCATAGTTAAACTATGGCATTCTCTACCACAAGATGTAGTGATGGCCACCAACATGGATGGCTTTCAAAGGGGGTTGGATGAATTCCTGGAGGAGAAGGCTATCAATGGCTCCTAGTCCTGATGGCTGTGTACTACCTCCAGTATCAGAGACAGTCTGTCTATGTACACCAATTGCTGGAGAACATGGGTGGGAGGGGCCTCTTGCACCCATGCCCTGCTTGTGAGTTCCTGGCCGACAGCTGGTTTATTTATTATTTATTTATTACATTTTTATCCAACCTGTTTTCCTCCAAGGAACCCAAGATGGCTTACATAATCCTCCTCCTCCTCTCCATTTTTATCCTCACAACAACAACCCTGTGAGGTAGGTGGGGCTGAGAGGTTGTGACTGGCCCAAAGTCACCCAGTGAGCTTCCATGGGGACTAGAACCCGGATCTCCCAACGCTTTGGCCACTACGCCACACTGGTTGGCCCCTGTGTGAACAGAGTGCTGGACTCGATGGACCCTCGGTCTGATCCAGCAGGGCTCTTCTGATGTTCCAATAGCAGGCTTTTGGAGCATGGGTTCTTAGTGCAGATAGGGGTGGGAAGAGATGGGGGCTGGAACAAGGCCATCTTGTGAGCTGTTTGCAGGAGGGATTTGGGGACCTGGGAGGTCCAGTGCAGTCTTCCAGAACCAGATGCCCTCCAGAAGTGTTGTATTTATTTATTTAGAATATTTATATACCGCTCCACCTTGAAAAATTTTGGAGCGGTGTACAAGGTAAAATGGGGGGAAAAAACAGAATAAAAACAGTTAAAACAAAATTTAAAAGAAGCAATAACAGTAATCCAAGGCTGCATGTTAAAGAAAGGCTTCTTGGAATAAAGATGTTTTCAGGAGGCGCTGAAAGGAGTACAAGGTTGGAGCCTGCCTGTCCTCCAGAGGCAGGGAATTCCACAGGAGGGGTGCCACCATGCTGAAGGCTCTTCCCCTGGTGGATTCCAATCGGAGGATGGATCTGTGTGGAACCACCAGGAGCAGGCCCTCGGATGACCTCAGTGACCGGGCAGGTTGGTAAGGGAGAAGGCGCTCTCTCAGGTATCCTGGTCCCAAGTTGTTTAGGGCTTTGTACACAAGTACAAGAACCTTCAACCTGGCCCGGTAGCGAATAGGCAGCCAATACAGTTCCCATCATTCCCAGCGAGTGATCTGGAGTGGAAAATTCCTCCCTCCCTCCCATTCTATAAGTTTATTGACAATAATTAATAGATGCCAATGGCAAATACAGTAGTAGCCAATCTTGGCCGCTTCAGCGTTCTAATTAATGTTTTTTTAGGCCATCATCCCTAGCAAATAAGCAAGAGCAGACATATATGTCATTGATTTGTAAGCGAGGGGGTAGGGGAATAAAAATGACAAACAGATCAGGAATGAGCGCGTATTGTCCTGGGTTTTAACGATGGCAAAAGTTGTAAAAGTTGGAATAGATTAGTGGTTGTCAGCATATCATGCACAGCTCTTTGAATTTCTAGAATTAATTGGAGCGTCAACAGTTTTCAGTACCTTCATTGTTGTCCTTTTCTTAAATGTAAAAAAAAGTAAGGGAGGAATGCGTCTTTATTTTTTTATATATATAAGTATTCCAATACAATTTCTACGTAATGTACCATTGAAATCACATTAAGTGTGCTTAATTTCCTGCCCCCCTCCAATATTTTAGGTCAAATACTTGCGGTGTATTGGATGGAGTTCTTTTCTTTCCTTTTTTTTAAAGCATTGTTGTTTACTTAATGCAAGTTCTTTTACTTGTATTTAGTAAATAATGAAGTTTTTTTTTAAAAAGGAAGTAACTCCATGCTAAATTAGATCATGCTCGAGAGCAACACATTTTTTCCCAAAGCAATCTGAACGTTTTCTGATGCAAATTATCCTATGCACATTATACTAATTTTCTGAGCAGCCCACGTCATTATTCACAATGATGGGGGTTGTAGTCCAACACCTCTGAAGGCTCTGACATTGGAGAAGGCTGTTTCAGACCTTTGGAAACAGGCTTTTGACTGTGTCATTTTGAGACGCATGTTTTTTGGGGGGGTCTTTTCCTTTATGGCACCTCGTTTATGAAACACTCTCTCTAGATAAGCTTTGCCCCCAAGCTATCAAGCTGTTAAGATTCCCCGACAGCCCAGGGAAAACTGGCAGGGTGCACACATTGGCTGCGGTCGAACAACACAATTGTCCACGGTGGGGTAATAATATTTATTATTTTATTTATTTATTAAACTTATATACCGCTCCCATAGCCAGAGCTCTATGGGCGGTTTACAGATAATCACTTCGCGGTTCGTTTATCTAGTCCATGGTGTGGATTGAGATCAGCATTGAGTTGACTATTAGTCCACGCTGAGTTGACTCACTCCTCCTATGCCCTCTCCCCCACCTCAGTCCTCCCGCTAGTATCCCATCAACCATTGCTGCCGAAAATCTATGCTGCCGGCTGGACTAGAGCGACAGCCGTTGCTTTGACCACTCTTGCCTTGCGACTCTGTGGCTGACGAAATAGCCAGCGGTGCCCTCCACGCCACACGATAACCAACTCTGCGCAGCAGGGGTTGCCCTGAAGCATCCACAAGAACAGCCCTTCTAGGCACGCTCTGTCTAATGCAGTATCCTGTTTCCCACAGCAGCCAAACAGCTGCCTCTAGGAAACCCACGAAGAGGACATAAAGGCAAGTAAGTGCCTCTCCCCATTGCTGCTCCCAAGGTCCAAATGGAAGTGCCTTTTTCCCAGGCCCGGGGTGACAGTTTGCTTTGAAGAAGCAGCTTGCCTCAAGCCGGGATTGATGGTTTGCTTTGAAGATGCCGATGGGCTCAGCCAGGGAATGCCTTTTTTGTTTTGTCATTCAAGATTTTATTTTCTTCGGTCACCTAGAAAGGGGCCTTCTCTAGTCACAGGCTGCCTGTTCCAATCACACGCCTGCCATCGGTTGCATACTTTTTGATCCCGATCCAGAAGCAGTGCATGAGTTTAGTTAAAATATGGCTAAGAGCTGTAGTCCAGAGCGCCAGAAAAGTTGCCAGGCAGTCTATGGACTTCTAACAGGCTTCCGCTTCTGCCTTCTTGTCCGTCCTCTGTCCTGTCCGCAGCACTCACGTCCTGGTGTCCTCGCATGAGAACGTCCCGTTGGCCCTGTCTACCTGTGGCACCGAAGGGTTCAAGAATGCGAAGAAGTCCAGTGGCATTGCTGCACAGGCGGCTGGAATCGCGGCAGCAATAGTAAGTGTTGGCCCCATTTCCCCAAGTGAAGGGGGGGTTGCTTGTTTGCACACTTGAGATCCGAGTGGCATCGGCCTTGCTCTCTTGAATCAACACCTCTTGTTTACACAGGCAGGGAATCCCATTGTGTTAATGACTCGCTCTCTTAGGCTGCTCTTGGATCATTTGCCCAGAAATTTTGAACTCTGCCCATCCCTGTAAAGTAGGGTTAGGTGACATTTCGAGGCCAGGGACACCATTATTATTATTAGTAGTAGTAATTATTATTTATTACATTTCTATACCACCCCACAGCTGGAGCTCTCTGGCTGTTTACAAAAGATCAAAACATTAAAAATGAAACATAAAAACATACAACATATACACAAAGACAACATACATCGAAAAACAACTTTGAGCTATCTGCCAGACCTAAAAAAAAAATAGATCCGGTATCGATTAAAATCTCATCGCATGCCGCTGAATGCCCGGGGAAAGTGGATCGGCCACTGCTGCTGTCCTGGAACAAGTAAAAGGGATCTGGGTACCATTCAGTTACCTGAATATCAGCTGTGCAATAGGCCTGGGAGAAGCGACTGGATGCTATTCCAGAATTTCCCAAGGCCAGAGAGCAATGGAGGGGGGAAGAGAGAAAGAGAATTGGGAGGAAAATAGCACTTGGAGAGAGTAAGTGGGTATGAAAAAGAAAAGAAAAAAATCCCGGGGGTGTTAGTCTGTTGTAGCAAGAACAACGGTCACCTTAAACACATGCAGGGCAGAGAGAAGCCATTTAGAGTGAGTGGGCGCATAGAAAAGGAAGAGGCAGAAAGAAACAGAAAGGTACAAGGACATGTTCTGTCACAAAGATACACACACACACAGAGATGGGTAGGGGAGGGATGCATGCTGGAACGTTTCACCCAGGAATCCGTAGCAACTGAATGTTGCACGTCCCACTTGTAGCTCAGCGGTACCTGCACTGCGGCATGGAACTCCACTTAATCAATCGAGGCCCTATGAGGCCAGAGTACCCCCATCCCAAGGAGGGGATCCCTGTAGCAGCCCCGGCTGATTAACTGCTCTGCTTTGCCTTCAACTAATCGGCCTTCGCTAGAGAGAGAAAGAGAGAGAGAGAGAGAGAGAGAGAGAGAGAGTAATCCTGCCCCAACTCTACATCGGGTATGGCTGAATTGTTCCATCACTCCCAATGCGGGGCTGCAGCAAAAGTGTGGTGTAGCAGCTAAAGTGTTGGACTGGGAGTCGGGAGATCCGGGTTCTAGTCCCCACTCAGCCATGGAAACCCACTGGGGGACTTTGGGCCAGTCACAGACTCTCAGCCCAACCTACCTCACAGGGTTGTTGTTGTGAGGATAACATGGAGAGGAAGAGGAGGGGGATTATGTATGCTGCCTTGGGTTCCTTGGAGGAAAAAAAGGTGTGATAGAAATGTAATAGATAGATAGATAGATAGATAGATAGATAGATAGATAGATAGATCTTAAAACATGAATAACTTAAAAAAATTCGAAGTTCGAAGGAATCTGGAAACAGTTCCTAGTGTTCGTGTTTACTAAGGGAAGTGGGAAACCACCAGCAGAAGAAATGATTAGATTTTGGACTCAAGAATGATCCCGAGGTGGGGGGTGCACATTTATGTTAAGAATGAAGATGTTGTAGAGTGATAAGGCATATGTAATAGTTTTTGATATTTGTACTCAACAATTATTCAATATGTATGCAGCAGATATTTGATGTATTTTTTTTTCTTATTGTGTTAGTTTCAGTTATATTTTGGAAATGTTTATCTATGTTTATATAGTGTTGTTTTTAATTAAGAAAAAAAAAATTAAAACATGAATAACTTAAAAAAATCTAAGATTGAAGTAATGTTATTTTTAAAAATATATGTATATCTTTTGATAAATCTCTCTCTCTCTCTTTCCCCCTCCCTCCCAATTACCATTAGCACCAGCTACTTTTGATCCTCATCCAGCGTGGTGTAGTGGCTAAAGTGTTAGACTGGGAGTTGGGAGATCCGGGTTCTAGTCCCCACTCAGCCATGGAAACCCACTGGGGGACTTTGGGCCAGTCACAGACTCTCAGCCCAACCTACCTCACAGGGTTGTTGTTGTGAGGATAACATGGAGAGGAGGAGGATTATGTACGCCACTTTGGGTTCCTTGGAGGAAAAAAGGTGGGATATAAATGCAATAAATCATCATCATCATCTGCCTTCCGAAGGTCTGCAGCTCTGCATGAGTTCCTGTTCTACCTTTGCCTCCATCCAATCGGCCTCCTCTAAGAGCAGGAAATTCTGTCTATCTCTGCATTGGGGATGATTGGATCTTTGTGCACCTCCTGGTAATGCAGCGGATTTACCTGCCCTCGGAGGAGTCTGCGTGCGGGTCGCTGCGCTAATCCTCATCCTCCTGATTGACCTCCTCGTACATTCTCTAAAATAGGCTTTGGGAAACCTGTGGCTCTCTAAGGAGTTGTTGGGACAACCAACTCCCACCATGGCCAATGATCAGGACTGATGGGAATTGGAATCCAACATATGGAGAGTTTCAGGGTAAAATTTGCGGGCGGGGCAGGTAGGGAAAGGAACCGTGTTTTGATGTCTATCAGAAACTGCGGAAATATTGCCACAGGTAAAGGGGTTGGAGATAACCGCTAGATGGCACCCTTAGCATAGCAAAGTTGTGGTATCCAGTGTTCTCTGGAAGTTCCCGCTAGCCGCTTTGCATGTGAGAAACCTTCAAGGGAGCTGCAAGCGGGGTGAAAAGAAATGCTCTAGAACGAAATATTCTCGTTTTAGCAAGCTTTCTCGCATGCATGGGCCCACGGTGACCATCTGCAGCCGGCTTTTTTCATTGGGCGAAGGGAGCTTTTTTCCTGGCCCAGAAGCCTTCAGGGCAGGCTACCACTCTCTTACTCCCAGAATGCTCCTCTCCATTTAACATGATAGGTCTGGTAGTGAACAACGTACATTTATTCTGCGAGACCATTGGCCCATTTAGCCAGCTACTGTCTGCTTTCTGGCAAGGCCTCTGCAGGGACCGTTCTGCTCAGAGTTATTGCCCAGCGCGCTCCCTGGTATGTATTGTCCTTGGAGGTGCCAGGGATTTAACCTGGGACCCTCCAGTGTGCAAAGCGTGTTCCTTCTGCCAGTGAGCCACAGCCCTCCCGAAAACGAAGGGCAGACAACATTGAGATGGCTAAACGCACAAACCGGTGTCTTTTCTCTTCTCTCCCCGCTCCCAGAAAGCCAAAGCGAAGGGCGTGTCCCACGTGCGAATCGTGGTGAAGGGCCTGGGACCCGGGCGAATGGTACGTGGCCGTGATTTCGTTTCCGTTCTTCTTTTACGGAGTGCCATCAATGCACAGGGGTACTTATTTATTAAATTTATATACCGCCCCACAGCCGAAGCTCTCTGGGCGGTTTGCAAAAGTTAAAAACGGTGAATATTAAAAAGTATACAAAATTTTAAATCATCAAAAACATAAAAACAACAGCTCTGGGGGTCTGTTAAAAAACAAACAAACTTTGCGTTGTTAAATGCTGTTAAATGCTTGGGAGAAAAGTCTTGACCTGGCGCCAAAAAGATAGCAATGTTGGCGCCAGGCGAGCCTCATCGGGGGAGATCATTCCATAATTGGGTGGCCACCACTGAAAAGGCCCTCTCCCTTGTTGGGGAAAGTGGCAAAATCCAAGGGGGTGCCTTTCTTTCTTTCAGCCTCTGTTTTGCAGGCAGGCCCCATAGGCCAGAGGTGGTCAATTTATGGCCTTCCAGATGTTTTGGCCTGCAACTCCCATCAGCCGTCACCACTGTTGGCTAGGGCTGATGGGAGTTGTGGCCCTCCAGATGCTTGGGCTCACAAGTTGCCCAGCCGTGGTTTAGACCCGACGGAGCTAGACAGACCAAGGCTCCAACACAGTATAAGCCAGCTTTCCCTGCTCTCGTGTGAAGGGCCAAATGTTGCCATCTGAAAACGCAGGAGGTCTCTGCCTCTTTTTCAGGCAGCCATCAAAGGACTGACCATGGGCGGCTTGGAGGTGATCTCTCTTACGGACAACACCCCGATTCCACACAATGGCTGCCGGCCTCGGAAGGCACGGAGGCTGTGAAGCTGGGAGGCTGCAAGGCAAAGAGAAGACAAAGTCTGTGTCGTCGTGTTCCCCCGGATGTCTGGTTCTGAGGGAGCAGTGTAGTCCTACCCCACCACTCCCTTCCATGCAACTATCAAAATGGAGTCAGGCTCAATTTTTGCCTCTAGAACAAGCAAGAGAGTTTTTCTTTTGTAATCTTTTGAATGAGAAACATCTATAAAGTCTTTAGGTTAAACCGTTGTCTGTCTGTGTGTGTGTGTTGTGTGTGTGTATCTCAAGCTTGTACATTGAACTGCATTTTCGCCCTGCTGCTGTTTTCCTCTTCTGAACGTGGCATTTTAAAATATTGTTTATTTGTTTTAAACCGCATGTTGTAGCAAAACGGAAACAAAAGAGGGTTCTGGTAAAATCAGAAGAGGCGTAACAAGTCACTTATTGTAAAAAGAGCCAGCTACAGGCGCTGCCAAGCAATTTTCACACACATCTGCATCTGCCAAAGCAAAAGAGGGCACTTTTCCCATTACGTTCGCCTCGCTGTTGGCTGGCAGAAGTTCATTTCCCCCCCCCCCCCCTATGAGATGACTACCCAAATGTTTGGTCCTTGGTTCTTTTTTCACCCCATTGTGTATTGGAATAAGCGACCTGGCACGTTTTTGACAACTCCTTCGCAAACCTGGTGGGTTGGATCCAAAGTTGATCCTGCGGGAACGGAAGACCTGCTTCTGTTGGTGGAGAGAAATGGGATCCGGCAGAGCTTGGGCAGGGCAGCGATGCTTGGCTATTCCTCCTTGCCGCTGCAGCCTCCACGTTCTCAAGGATCCCTGAATGCTCCCAAGGAAGATTTCTGGGGGTAGAACAGGAATCAGTGAAAATTATTCTCCACGCACCTTTCCGCCCACGAGATCATCCAGTTCACTGAGTTCTGCTTGGTGTAACTCTGGATCTAACTCAGGGTCTCCTATGAGGGATCAACAAATCCACTTGCCAGGGAGGAGAATCCTCAGCTCTATGGCAAGTGGGGCACCCAGCACCGCACAGATCCGTGCCCTGGTCTCATTGCCTCAGCAGTTTCAAACAGGCAAGAAGCTGCCGGCTTCCCCTTTGCGCTGAGACACCTGCTGTTCCTCACCTTCCAGAGAGGAGCCCTCCGTGCACGCCAGAGGGCTCTGGGGAACTGGAAGCAGCAGCAAATAGTGGGTGGCTCGCAAATTGAGCCAACCTTTGCGAACGTCTTTGGATGATGTCACACTGTTATTGCCTCCCATGAATCTATTGCTGCCACGGCTCACAATTGCAAAAGGTTACCTTCGCCGTAAGCAGCAGCTGTCTGTCGAGGCAGCTTTAGCCACCAGCCAAGATCAGCGCCCACATGCACACCAAAAGCGGAGATGTTGAGAACCGTGGAGGACGGCGAACTGGGAGACTCCTGAGGCATCAATCCACTGTGGAAGCCCCTGCGAGTTGGCCAAAGACACCCTTTAAGAGTGCAGGGCTCCAATCTCTTGGGATCTGATCCAGGGTAGAGAGGCAGTGTGGTGTAGTGGCCAGAGTGTCAGACTGGGAGTTGGGAGATCCGGGTTCTAGTCCCCACTCAGCCATGGAAACCCACTGGGTGACTTTATTATTATTTATTTAGAATATTTATATACCGCTCCACCTTGAAAAATTTCTGAGCAGTGTACAAGGTAAAATGAAAATAAAAACAGAATAAAACAGTTAAAACAAAATTTAAAAAGAAGCAAAAACAGAAATCCAAGGCTGCATGTTAAAGAAAGGCTTCTTGGAATAAAGATGTTTTCAGGAGGCGCCGAAAGGAGTACAAGGTTGGAGCCTGCCTGACCTCCAGAGGCAGGGAATTGCATATGGTGGGAGCCACTACGCTGAAGGCTCTTCCCCTGGTGGATTCCAATCGGAGGATGGATCTATGTGGAACCACCAGGAGCAGGCCCTCGGATGACCTCAGTGACTGGGCAGGTTGGTAAAGGAGAAGGCGCTCTCTCAGGTATCCTGGTCCCAAGTTGTTTAGGGCTTTGTACACAAGTACAAGAACTTTGGGCCAGTCACTCCGGGGAAATGCCCACTCTAAGACATAAAAGTAGTGAGTTGCTTGAATACAAAAAGGAGAAAAAAACAGAACCTAAAGCACAAATGTTCACCCCAGGAGATAAGACTGCTCTAATCGAAGAAGAGAAGATATTATTGGACTCTTTCTCTGCACTCCCACTAGTAGAGCAAAATGAAATTATGCTAAGGCTGGAAGGCCTTAAAGGGCACTTAACAACTCTATAAGCGAAGGTGAAAGGCCGTAACCACACTGAAAGGGGAGACCACGTGGAAGATGAACTTGACACAACACATACGACTGATTTGGATATTGCGAAGGCATGTCGAATAATAAAGGAGGATTCATGTCAATCAAAGAAAAGGACTCCCAAGTTCCAGTTATATGCAGAAGTACACCAACCTCCCCAAAATACAGGGCCAAGCAAAAATGAGAAGAAAGTACTCCCAGTCCAAGCCACTGTAGTACCTGGGACATTAAAGCCTCTGACCTGGTTAGACATGAGACGTCTAGATAAGGAGGAAAACGGATCACCAGCGTCACAGACTCTCAGCCCAACCTACCTCACAGGGTGGTTGTGAGGATAAAAATGGAGAGGAGGAGGATTATGTACGCTGCCTTGGGATCCTTGCAGGAAAAAAGGAGGGATATAAATGCAATAATAAAATAAATAAATGCGCTGTGCTTTAAGGCGGCTTTGCAGTCTGCCCCGACTTCTGCTCAGCAAGTGGTATGAAAATATCCAGGGAGGCCGTAACTCAGTGGCAAAGCACCTGGTCCCCGGTTCGATTCCCACCATCTCCAGGTAGGGCGAAGAACAAATCCTGCCTGAAGGCCTGGGGAGCTTCTGCCAGCCAGTGTCGACCGTACTGGGCTAGACGGACTGAGAATCTGACACGGTATGCTTCCTATGTTCCTAACCCTTCCAAGACTACAGCTGCTGCCTATAGAACCTCTCAAGGAAGGGAGTGGAGAAATTAAGCACATAACAATACGTTGATCTCACACACCAGTACAGCGGGGGTCAGAAAGTAGGGGTTTGCCCTGCTTCACCCCCACCCCTGGTTTAAGGAACGCTGCTCTCTCGCCTGTTACCGGCTCCTGATAATCTCCCAGCTGTGGCCCACAATGTTGACTATTGCAGCCAGGGCTGATTAGTCAAAGCGGGGAAGCGCTGATTCTAGTTAATGAACAGATCGCAAACACACTTTGTTTTGTCATGACCGTTAATGGGGCGTAGATGGTTCCCTCTTTGGTCCAGCTGCCAGCTCCAAAGCAAATGTGGTTGTGTCTGCCTTCCTCCCTTTGATTCCATTATTTTCCTCTCTCTCTCTTTTTGGTTCCTAATGTTGTATAATCAACTCTGCTCTTCTTTAAAAGAAAGGCTGCCATGACAACCAGGCAGCTGTTTTTAACTCCTTGTTAGGCACTGAAACAGGCGTTTTATCTTCTTCCTTTTTTCCGCTTTTTTTAGGAAATGGTCTTGTTTTTGCTTCTAACACTTTGGATTTGACGCGATTGAAGAGCGAGGTCTAGAGAGAGAGAGAGAGATTGAAGTAATTAATTTTTTTTTCTTAAGCGAGGGGAATAATCGTAAGCCCACAACAGAACAAGAAAATGTAGAATATGAAGATTGCGTGCGAAACTTATCAGATCTATCCAGAGAAGGACAGGTACACGCTGATGATTTGTATAACAGTATGAAAAGCATCCAATGTGGAAAGAATGTAGAGGTTCATATTCCTCCCTTACAACAGGAGAACTGGGAGTGATCGACAGAGGAGTTGATTTGTAATAGGATTTCTTTTGTTTTTTAATGAGCTATTTTCTCCCCCCCCCCCCAAGAAATAAAATAGTTTGAGATGCATCACTTCCAGTACCAGAGGCAGTAAGCTTTTGTACACCAGTTGCTGGGGAACAGAGCACTGGACTAGACGGACCCTTGGTCTGATCCAGCAAGACTCTTCTTATGTTCTTATATGGCAATTTTTCTCAGGTGCAGAATTTCTGAAGTATTCATTAAGCACCCCACCAACAGCAATAGCTGTTCTCCGCCTCACCTCCAGTCTGTATACGCAGAATTAGTGGGTCGTTGACAAGGATGGCCATGTGCCCTACTTTACAGAGGACATTCTTCTGCTTGAAGGTATCCTCTATTTGAAGGGCTGACTGGTCCAAGTCTGGTTTAAAGAGTAAGAATCGTAAGAACGGAGAGCAGAAGCCCTGGAATTGGCCCACAAATGAACCCGTACAGTAGGCTGAGGAGGCACACCACACAGGTTGCTTCCCTGGTCATAGTCTTCCCCCATTAGAGTGAGACTAGTGTAAAGCCCATGTCGCCATGGGTATTCCTTCTTCTCACATCAGTTCGTTGGTTTCTGTTCACCACTCTGCTGCTAAGATCATCTTCTTGGCTCGCCGCTCTGACCATGTTACTCCACTTCTGAAATCTCTTCATTGGCTTCCAATTCACTCCAGAATCCAATATAAACTTCTCCTGTTGACCTACAAAGCTTTTCGCTGTCTAGCTCCTTCCTATCTCTCCTCTCTCATCTCACACTATCGCCCCGCTCGTGCTCTTCGCTCCTCTGATGCCATGTTTCTCGCCTGCCCAAGGGTCTCTACTTCCCTTGCTCGGTTTCGTCCATTTTCTTCGGCTGCCCCTTACGCCTGGAACGCTCTTCCAGAGCATTTGAGAACTACAAGTTCAATCGCAGCTTTTAAAGCTCAGCTAAAAACTTTTCTTTTTCTTAAAGCTTTTAAAACTTGATTTTGCTCTGACTTTTATACTCCCTGTTTGGTGCATTCTCTTCCCCTCCTTATTGTTTATTATGATTTTATTAGAATGTAAGCCTATGCGGCAGGGTCTTGCTATTTTATTGTTTTACTCTGTACAGCACCATGTACATTGATGGCGCTATATGAATAATAATAATAATAGTAGTAGTAGTAGTAGTAGTAGTAGTAATCTGAGGGAGTAACATGCTGTTCCTTGACTCCCACTTGCTCTGTCCTCCGAAAGCTGTATGGAGGTTACTTTCCTTCAACACAACAGAGGACTTTGGGCCCTCACTTACAGCTGTCACCACTGGATGACACTCGCTTCTTCCCCTCAGGCCTCACGCCCACCTCCTTCCCTCTTCCCCACATTTTACAACCCGGCTTTTCCTGGGGCCGCTTCTTCCTTTGCTGCTGCCTCAGAGGGTTCGCCGTTGTCTCCTCCACCACCATCGCTGCTGCCAATATGGCTGCTTTGAGAGCGACTTTGACTGGCCAAGCCCAAGGCCTTCTGTCTGTCCCCACCTTCGTGTTGGACTACAACTGCCAACGTCCCAAGTCAGCATGGAGCTGGCGATGATTGGAGTTGTAGTCCAACACATCTGGAGACACCAGATTGGGAAAGCTTGGGGTAGAATGTTGGATTAATACTGGGAAACCGCTAAAATTTGAATCCCTGCTTAGCCAGGAAACGTGAGCTGGTTTCTCTCTCTCTCTCTCTCTCTTAGCCTCACTTACCTCACAGGCTTGTTCTGAGAATGAAACAAAACTGTGTGCTCCTCCCTAAAATCTTTGGGGAAATGGTAGGTTATAAATAAATAAAATAATAAATAAAATTGGGCACTTTTCTGTAGATCTAAAAGCTTTTAATTGATTAAACTTGGTAACAAGGATAGCATATCCACTTCTGTATGCAAGATGGCTTACACTTTAATAAACAGAAGCTATCGCTTGATGTTATGTAAATCAAGGCCATCTGTAAGATTTTCTTTGCCTTTCTCTATTACAGTAACAGGCTGGAACTGAATTATTTTCAAATAAACAAGGGTGGCCTTAACTCACTGCACATACACACAGACAGGCTGGTGTCATGGATTGGGATGGTGGGCACCTGTCAAGGGTCCACTCCCCAATAGGGAGCCCACTGGCAAGAGCCCCTTGAACCTGCTCCTCCTCACCATGGCAACCTGCTTGTTGGCCAGACAACGGGGATGGGGAGACGGAGGAGCAGGAGATGCCACAGGTGGCTTTCTCATGGGCTCTCTGCCAGGGATGCAAGTTGAGAGTAATAATAATGCTGCTGTTGATGATGACCATGCTGGTTCTTAGCACTAATAGAGGAGAGCCAACTGGAGGTTTTCCAAAACCTGGAGTTAGTCCAGCCTATCCTGGTTGGTTTTTTTAAAAAAAAAAAAAAAAAATTACCCTATGTGGTGAATCAAATGCTTCACTCAGTTGGCCTTACAACTCTTGTGCAAGACACCCTCAGTCTTCCCTCCATGAGTCTCATGTTTTCCCATCATTGCTCCCATTTACTTTACAGGCACAGAGCCAGTGACCAAGTCGGCAGGGGCATTTACCACTCTGCCTTCCTACTACCTCTACTGTCTGGGTCAAAACAAGAGGCAGGTGGACAAGCAGGCTTCAATGGTGAAGAGGAGCAACTCCAAGAGTCCCTTGTCAGTGGGCCCCTGCTGGGGTGTGGGCCCTCGACAGGTGTCCAACCATGCCTACCCTGGCCTTGATATCAATAATGAAGTGACCCTCAAATGAGAGAAGGTCAATATTTGCACACACCATCCTCTTCCAAATCAACACAAGTTGGCGTTTCAGAGTTTGAACTGACACACAAAGGCCAGCATATGCGTGTGAAGGTTTGAGGTCTTCAGAGGCAAGGTAATAAGTTCAGGTCTAGAAGCCTAGAGTTTTTCCTGCTCAGAGGGGGTATCCCTGAGAGGAATAGTTTCATTTCCCTGGTTAAGTTTCATTTTTCCAATCAAGTTTCATATCTTCAAGGTTCAAACTGTACTTTCTGCTTTGGGGGAACAGCATATAAAAACAGAGCCAGCCAGGGAGGGCATGAAAAGATGAGAGCATGAGGAAGAAACACTTGGAAAAGCCTAAATGCAGCTAGGGTAAAAGAACATGCATTTTGCATTTTCCCCCTTTTTCTTTTAATACCTTGGTATCACACAGCTCTATTGACTTTCAAGATTGCTGTCCCAGGCTTTGGTTGTTTTAATAGTCTAGTAAACTGTTGTGTTAAAACTAAAGTGTCTGGGGCATCACTCACCCTACATCTACAGCTTAAACCCCCAGATTATTGGGAAGAGGAAGGAAAAGAAAGCAAGCAAGGCGGGATTCTTAAGGAGGCAAAAGACCTTCAAGGAGTTCCTCAGAGGGTCCAGGTCATAGAAGGAACCTGGGCAGTAAGGTGCTTCTGTTTATAATGGTGAATGTGCGGACGGACTCAAGAGGTAGCGCTTGGACCTTGCTGTTTGTCTTTTTCAAAACAAAAAACCCAACACCACCACAACGTTATAATAACATCTGCGGAGGCATAAAGATTGGTCTAGAAAGCCAACCTGTCGCTGGGAGGGGACGGACGTGAGCTCCTTATCACGTCGGTGCAATCTGGTGCCTGCTTTTCCATCCCTTTGTGTTTGCTTTGCTCTTCAGTTCCTTGCGTATCTCGCTTGGGAGAGGCGGGTTTTACCTTTCCAGCTGCCCCATTAGGCCACGGAAATGTAACATCTTGCTGTGTTTGCTTCCTCGCCAGATCCACCAGCTCAGCACAATCTTCAGGAGGGTTTGCAAACAAACTCCATCAGTCCTGTCTTTGTCTTTCGCCCTTCTTGGTGGGGGACGGGGACCTCCAGAGCAGCATGAATTCTCATCGCATGGCTAAACGAAGGACAAAGGGGAGCTCCTGTCCTGCGAGGTTTCCTAAACTTGAGGGCTGGATGTCACTAAATAGGGTCACGGGCAGCCGATCTGCCGTTGCAGATGCATACCGCATGCCTCTGTATCAGGGTGGGGCGACAATTTCATTCCAGCTAAGAATTTACCAAAATTTGCAAGGATTTCCAGAAGGACCAGAGTTGGACCCCAGCCCTGAGTTTCAGCACCCCTGCTTGGGCAGGGAGGAGAAGACGACTGGGAACTAGGCTGGCCACTTACGCTTCGTCCCCAAAAAGGAAGCGCATACACAAAGGATGTATAAGTATAGGCAAGTGTTTAGAAATGACTTTGAGAAGAAATGGGATTTGCAACCTAAATAGAATTGCCTTGCCTTGCTGGGTCATGCAAAAGGTCTACCTAATCCAGGATTTTATTTATTTTATTTCATTTCATTTCTATACCGCCCAATAGCTGGAGCTCTCTGGGCGGTTCACAAAAATTAAAAACATTCAAAGTATAAAACAACAGTATAAAACCATAATATAAAATACAGTATAAAAGCTCAACGATAAAAACAGCAGCAATGCAAAATTACAAACTTAAAACACCAAGTTAAAATTTATTTATAGACTGTTAAAATGCTGGGAGAATAAAAAGGTCTTCACTTGGCGTCTAAAATCATAAAATGTAGGTGCCAAGCGAACCTCCTTAGGGAGCTCATTCCACAGCCGGGGTGCCACAGCAGAGAAGGCCCTCCTCCTGGTAGCCACCTGCCTCACTTCCTTTGGCAGGGGCTCGGGGAGAAGAACCCCTGAGGATGACCTTAGGGTCCGGGCAGGTACATATGGTAGGAGGCGTTCCTTCAGATAGCCTGGCCCCAAGTAGTTTAGGGCTTTAAATGTTAATACCAGCACTTTGAATTGGGACCGGACCTGGACTGGCAGCCAATGAAGCTGGAAAAGGACTGGCGTAATGTGGTCTCATCGGCCAGTCCCTGTTAGTAAACGTGCTGCCCTGTTTTGTACCAGTTGAAATTTCCAGACTGTTTCCTAACAGCAGCCGAATGGACAACTCCGGAAACTTGCAAGCAGGACGCAAAGGGGACAGCAGCGGCCAATTGTATGTTCCCAGCACCTGGTCTTTGAGGTGCACGATGAGCCTCCATGATGATCAGAGCAGCAGCACTGCAGGGCAGCTGTGCCATCCTTTCCACCCCCCACCATGTTCCCCATCTAAATTCTTCTCCCCAAATTGCAACTAGCCTTATTGGGGGGTTGGGGGGGGGGTGGATTAAAGGTGCCCTCTAGATGTTTTGGATTTCAACTCCCAGGAATCCAGACCGATTGGTCAGGCCGGCTGAGGCTTATGGGAGTTGTAGTACAAAACATCTGGAGAGCACCAGGTTGGCTACTCCTACGCTAAACCATGGTTGTCCCGTTGTGCATTCGGAAGCTCAAATCAAGGCTGATTTGTGTTTTTTAAAGCTTTAGACCGTAGCATTGTATAGGATTTTATCCTCCTTGTGTAGAGGTTTAGATTGTAAGTTCCTTGGGGCAGAGACCTTTCTTTTCACAACTCTGTGTAATCCTCCTCCTCCTCCTCCTCCTCCAACCTTTCAGAGCTCTTGCAGATTTCTCCTTTTTTTTAACCTCCCTCCCATCCACTTTCACGAGCCAGTGCAGCTGCAGGGCTTCTTAACCCACTTGCTCGCCTCTCCACGTTCCTCAAACACAATTTGGCAGGGCAGGAAAGATCAAGGGCCCTCCAGTTGTTGTTTTTGTACTTTCGCAGCCCTCTCTGCTCGCAAAACACCCTGGCTTTAATTGGCACTCTTTCCGTCTCGGGAGCTGCTCGGGGGCCTTTGTTATCGAGCCAGCTAAAAGCACCCAAGAGGCCCAGGCCCTGATGGAGGGGTTCAGTAATGGAGGAAAGGGGATTTGGTAGAAGCTGTCAGGGAGCAGCTCTTCTCCATTTCTCGGAAACGCGGAGGGGAGGCGCCCTCCCTCCCTCCGCTCCTGCACGGGTTTAGCTAGGGTGAACCGTGCCCTCATTTGGCCAGTAAGGCACCTACCAAGGACAGTGCTGGCTCCATGTTTTCGTGGTCCCTCTCCCTCCAGAAGTCTACCTTTATTTATTTATTACAGTTATCTACTGCCCCATAGCCGAAGCTCTCTGGGCGGTTTACAAAAGTTAAAAACAGTGAACATTTTTTTAAAAAAGTATACAAAATTTTAAACCATCAAATATTAAACAGTATAAAACAGTATCCATTTTAAACAACAGTTCTGGGGTCCGTTAAAAAACAAACAAACTTAGCATATGCTGTTAAATGCCTGGGAGAAGAGAAAAGTCTTGACCTGGCGCCGAAAAGATAACAATGTTGGCACCAGGCGAGCCTCATTGAGGAGATTATTCCATAATTGGGGGGGCCACCACTGAAAAGGCCCTCTCCCTTGTTGCTATCTTCCGAGCTCCCCTCGGAGTAGGCACTCGGAGGAGGACCTTATATGTTGAGTGCAGTGTACGGGTAGGTTCACGTCGGGAGAGGCGTTCCGTCAGGTACCATCGCCACCAGCTCCTCTTGCTATTCGTCCTTTTTCTCATAATTTCTCCCGCTCGATCGCTTGCCAGGGCAGTGAGCGATTAGGCATTGACTGCTCTTCCTTTTTTATTTATTGCATTTATATCCTGCCTTTTTTTCTTCCAAGGAACCCAAGGCAGAGTACATAATCCTCCTTCTCCTCCTCTCCATTTTTATCCTCGCAACAACAATCCTGAGAGTCTGGGACTGGCCCAAAGTCACCCCGTGAGCTTCCATGACCGAGTGGGGACTAGAACCCAGATCTCCTGATTCCCAGTCCAACACTCTAGCCGCTACACCACACTGGCTTTCCTTGTCACCAGCACCAACGTTGCCTAGGCCAGGAGGAGAGGCTGGTGAACAAGCCGGTTGCAATGGTTCTGCAACCCACAGAAACTAGCCGGTGAAGCTTTTCACGGCGTGGAGAGAAACAGTACCAGCTGCTAAGGTTTGATGCTGAACATGCTGCCGTTAAAAAGACGAAACAGCACCATGTACACTGATAGTGCTAAATAAATAAATAAATAAATAATAAAAGAGGGTCTGTTTAAAACAACAACAACAACAACAACAACGGCATCAGTTGGTGTGAAACTCTGAACATGCTCAGAGGCCCCCAAGCCTAAAACCTTGGTAACTAAAAAGTCACCAACGAATTTGCCAAAGCCCTAACCATTTTGGGACTAAGTTACTTGAAGGACCGCCTTCACCCATATCAGCCAGCCCACACTTTAAGATCAGAAAGAGATGCCCTTCTCATCTGCCCACCAGCGTGAGAAATTAGGTGGGTGATCTACATGAGAGGGCCTTCTCTGTAGTGGCCCCACACCTTTGGAACAAGCTGCCATCGGAGGTCCACCATGCTCCGTCATTGCAGGCTTTTAAGAAGACCTTGGAAACATATTATTTTACCGTGGCCTTCTCGTGATACGAGTACCGTTGCTGCTATTGCCATTGCCATTTTTGGCCTTTTTGGATTTTAATTGCTGTTTTACTGTGTTTGTTTTGCTGCTTTTTAATGTAACTGGCTTTTTAAAATGTATTTCATTGTTGTAAGCCGCCTTGCAAAGGCTTCTGCCCTAAAAGGTGGCCAAGAAATGTTTTAAATGAACAAAATAAAATAAAATATGCAAAACCGGAACTGAAAACACCAACATGTGGCTTAGCTCTAAGCCCCGACTGCCGTGAAGACAGATGATTGCAATCTTCCCCTCCTCCTGCCCTGAGGCGAACAACTTTCCTGAGCAATTGTCAGAAATAGCTCTCTTGCCACTCTTTGCAGAACCCCGGGCTTCCATTTACTCCTGGATGGTTTATGGCAGATGCAGGTCCCTTTATTGGCTTGTCAGCACTCTGATCTGCCCAAGCAGACCCACACGACAAAGGAAAACAGGAACTGACTTGGAGGCTAGCTCCCGAGCAACGCTGGAGCGCCGTGTGCTCCAAACGCACCCTCCGCTGTTCATCAGCTCCGGGGCATTTGCAGTGAAATAGATCATCGCTTTGGATCATTTGGAGGGGCCCATTTAGTGCCAGAGACAAGAGGCAGGCAGACATTCGCCATTTGTCTCTAGAGCAGGCATGACAGGGGAACGATCCAGATACTCTTATTCCACATGCTTTGTCAGTGTGGCTGATCTTTATCTAGGGTGACCCTACGAAAAGGAGGACAGGGCTCCTGCATCTTTAACAGTAGCATAGAAAAGGGAATTTCAGCAGGTGTCCTTGGTACGCATGCAGCACCTGGAGAAATGCCCTCTTCATCCCAACAGTTAAAGCTGCCTTCTTTTGTAGCTTGTCATACTAGGCAGGGCTCCTGCAGCTTTAACTGTTGGGACGAAGAGGGCATTTCACCAGGTGCTGCATGCGTACCAAGGACACCTGCTGAAATTCCCTTTTCTATGCAACTGTTAAAGACACAGGAGCCCTGTCCTCCTTTCCATAGGGTCACCCTATCTCTAACCCCAAACTCTTCATGCTTTGATCCTTTTAAAACCCTTCCAATTATCATGCCTTGCAATATAAGAACATGAGAAGTGCCCTGCTGGATCAGACCAAGGGTCCATCTAGTCCAGCACCCTGTGTTCACACAGTGGCCAACCAGCCGTTGGCAAGGGATGCCCAAGCAGGACATGGTGCAACAGCACCCTCCTGCCCATGTTCCCCAGCAACTGGTGCATACAGGCTTACTGCCTTGAATACTGGAGATAGCACACAACCATCAGGGCTAGTAGCTTCAGGACATTACCAAATCCTACATTAGAGGCAACTTACCTTTTGCTGTGCCTAAGGGCCAGTGTCAAGAATCGGCATGGCTGGGCCCTTGCCAAGGGCTTATAGCCCAATAGGGGCTCACTGGCAAAAGCCCCCTGGAGTTGCTCCTCCTCCTCCTCCTCCTCCTCCTCCTCCTCCTCACCCTTGCGACCTGCTTGTTCCCCTGAAGAGAGACTGAAAGAACTGGGCATGTTTAGCCTGGAGAAGAAAAGATTGAGGGGACACATGAGAGCACTCTTCAAATACTTAAAAGGTTGTCACACAGAGGAGAGCCAGGATCTCTTCTCGATCCTCCCGGAGTGCAGGACACGGAATAACGGGCTCAAGTTAAAGGAAGCCAGATTCCGGCTGGACATCAGGAAAAACTTCCTGACTGTTAGAGCAGTGCGACGGTGGAATCAGCTACCTAGGGAGGTTGTGGGCTCTCCCACACTAGAGGCCTTCAAGAGGCAGCTGGACAACCATCTGTCAGGGATGCTTTAGGGTGGATTCCTGCATTGAGCAGGGGGTTGGACTCGATGGCCTTGTAGGCCCCTTCCAACTCTGCTATTCTATGATTCTATGATTCTTTGGCCCAGACAACAGTGGTGGTGGTGAGAGGGAGGAGCAGGAGATGCCCCTGCCTGTGTGCTCACTGACTCTCTGCCTGTCAAACAAGTGGTAGCAATAGAGGGAAAGAGGATGAGGAGCAACAGCAGCTGATGACCATGGCCATGAGAAGGTAGGCTCATGGAGGAGGAGGGACTGTTTGATTGTCTAGCCCAAGGACCCTCAAAAGCCTGGAGCTAGAACTCTATGGCTGTGTTCAGAAGACACCTTAAACCACGGCTTTAACCACGGTGAAAGGGCAAAAAGCCTTATTCACTGTGGTTAAAGCCATGGTTTAAGGTGTCTTCTGAACAGGACCTATGACTGGTAGGAGGAAATGCCATTTTTAAACATTTCCCCTGTTACAATAACACATCTGAGCCAAAGGAGACTCAAGAAACAAACTCCGCTTACAAGCGTCGCTGATTCAAACTGGCTTTTGACAGTTAATCAGCAGAAGCACTGGTTGATTAATCCTACTGATGACACAATAAAGCTCGCAGAAGTAAGCCAGATGCAAAGCGATACTTGGAAGTACGTAATGGACTTGGCCCAGGGTCATTCTTTACTCCCCCATGCCGTGTCATGCCATCATCTGGTTACTAAGCCAGGTTACCATGTCGAATGGGGAGGAGGGTGATAGCTCAGTGGTAGAGTACCTGCTTTGCAAACAGAAGGCCTCAGGTTCAAACCCCAGCACCTCCAGCTGAGGATCTCTGTTAAAAGGCCTGGGAAGGACCTCTGCCTGAAGCCGAGAACCACTCTTAGAATAGACAATACTGGGCTAGTTGGTCCAACTAGATACAAGGGTCATCCAAAGGAGTTGAATGACAAGGATTCAGGAGGGATTTCTTCACAGAGTATGGAATTCGCTACCACAAGATGCAGTGACAGCAAACATCTTGGACGACGTTAAAAGGGAATTGGACAAATTCATGGAGGAGAAAGCAGATCAGGGAATAGGGATTTAGCTTGTGCTGGATGGGGTTACACTCCCCCTGAAGACACAGGTCCGCAGCTTGGGTGTACTTCTGGATTCAGCCCTGAGCCTGGATGCCCAGGTTTCGGCGGTGGCCAGGAGTGTATTTGCACAGTTAAAGATAGTGCACCAACTGCACCCGTGCCTAGAGGTGTTGGACCTGGCCATGGTGACATATGCCTTAGTTACATCCCGATTGGATTACTGTAACGTGCTCTACGTGGGGCTGCCTTTAAAGAGTGTTCGGAAACTCCAGCTGGTTCAAAGAGCTGCAGCCAGATTGTTGACCGGGGCTGGTTACAGGGAACATACAACTCCCCTGTTAAAACAGCTCCACTGGCTTCCAGTCTGTTTCCGGGCACAATTCAAAGTGCTGGTTATGACCTATAAAGCGCTATATGGTTCGGGTCCAGGTTATCTGAAAGAACGTATTCTCCCTTATGAGCCTGCCCGTGCTTTGAGATCTTCTGGAGAAGCCCTTCGTTCAGTCCCACCTTCTTCACAGGCGCGCTTGGTGGGAACATGGGAGAGGGCCTTCTCGGTGGCTGCTCCAGTGCTTTGGAACTCTCTTCCCGGGGAAGCCAGACTGGCTCCCTCCTTGATGGGCTTTCGGAAGCAGGCTAAAACTTCTTTGCTCCGGCAGGCCTTTGGAGAATAATCTGGTCCTCCATCTATGTTAAGGACTTGTAAAATTGCCATGTATTTTAAACCTTTAATGTTTTAATATTGTATTGTATTTTAATTTTTGTACATCTCTTTTCCTAGGTTTTTGAAATGTATATGTTTTAATTTTTTAATGCCGCCATGAGGCCCAGTATTGGGCAAAAGGTGGAATAATGATGATGATGATGATGAAGAAGAAGAAGAGGAAGAGGAGGAGGAGGAGGAAGAAGAAGAAGAAGAAGAAGAAGAAGAAGAAGAAGAAGAAGAAGAAGAAGAAGAAGAAGAAGAAGAAGAAGAAGAAGAAGAAGAAGAAGAAGAAGAAGAAGGCCATCAAGGCCTACTAGTCTTGCTGCTATGTGATCTCTAGTATCAGAAGCAGTGTGCCTATGTACTCCACTTGGTGGAGGACATGTATGGAGGGTGCTGTTGCACTCACGTCCTACATGCAAGTTTCCAACAGGTAGCTGATTGGCCACCATGTGAACAGAGTGGACTGGATTGACCCTTGGTCTGATCCAGCATGGCTCTTCTTTTATTCTAATGTTCTTATTCACTTTCTCCCGCATTCACATTAAAAACAAACAAACAAAAAACTCAATTTCCATCCCAAATATGAGGCATATCTCTCACTCATCTGTACCAGCCAAATTCAACAGCTACAGCTATTTCCAGCATGGAGAGGTCCATATTGTACCTCCCTGCCATGTAGCTGTTAAATCTCCAGGTTGGTTGGTTTGTCTTCTATTTCAAATATGAAGAAATGTGTGGATTCTGACAAATGCTTATCAAAACTGAACAGAATTCTCACCCATCTCTGTTCTTCACACGGCGCATACACGATGGAATGCTCTAGCGCTAGATGCAATGACAACTGCCAACCTGGATGGCTTTGAAAGGCAATTAGACAAAATCCTGGTCTATAAGGTCATCAGTGGTTACTAGCATTACCTAAGCAATAGGTAATTGCTGGAGAATACAAGCGGGAAGGTCCTGTTGTGCTGTGGGTTTCTGGGATAGGGGAGGACCCCAAAGGCAATTGGCCAATGGAGAGCATTCTTACCCCTCCCTCTGCTGCAACCTACAGATGTCAATATTAGGTTTCTACTTTCAAGGAGTTTTGTTTTGGTGCAGGAGGCAGAATTCAATCATGCAGTCCTCCTTCCTGACTCCCCTCCCACTGCCAGCCTACATCCTACACCTAGGAGTGCATATCTGCTCTGGCAGCACGGTCCTGGCCTTTGGCCATGGGTCTACGGTGCTACTCACAACGTGGAGGGTGAAGGAACAGCCCTCGATCCCAATTAAATCCAAACCTTGGAAAGCTCTTTGTCATTAATCAGGGTGGAAAGAAACAACCCTGTCGCAATATGGATCACGAGAAACTCTCTCAACCAGATTTGAAAGATTGGCACTTGGATAGCATCTTCTGTAAGATGACTAAAATAAGGACCAGGGGGTTGTCCGATCAGATCTCAGACAATGGAGACAGCCCTTTCCCATGCAGAGGGTGGACAAAGAACCACTCTTTTCCACTCCAGAGCTACAACCACCACCTGTTGCCATGCGTTGAGGACATTCCCGCGATGGGAGCCGATCTGGCAGGGCCATCTCTACTGGTCGTCATGGTTACAGTGATTAGCAAGAGCTTCGTCCTGACGGGCAGGGGGATGGGGGCACGGTAAACTCTCTCTTTTCCTCCAAAGCACTCTCCAAGGGCAACAGGTACTTTTAATCCCAGCCTTGCTGTGTTTTAGGTCTCTGCTGAGCATCTGAGAGCTACCAAAGGGACAACTCAAAGCTTTGCACCAGTTGTTCAGGGAGGCCAATGAGGCGTTTGGCTTTCTTAGATTAACGTTTTAAATCACTGCCTTGGCTCGGGATGCTAGTCCAACATTCTCAACATCAGATCAGGGGTAGGTAATCCTCCAGATGCAGCCAGGGCTCTGGCCACACACAGCCCCCGACCGGAGGTAATGTAAATTTCGGCAGGAAAAAAAGGTTCCCAACAGAGTTAGATTAAAGCAATCTTGACTAGTTGGTGTGTTCTTTCTTTGTCTGTTTGATTAGAGTTTGAAATTTCAACAGCAGCTAGAACGGCTGATTTCTCCCCCAGGATTTGATTTTACTGATGTGTTAGGAATGTCATTTTCAGATGGGCGCCCTACCATTGAGACTGCTTTTAAAGAAGAAAGACCGATGTTCAATCCCTAGCATTTGTTGAAAACTGCCCAGAGAGCTTTCGACTACTGGGAGGTATGAAAATGTAATAAATATCTAAATCTCCAATGGAAGGGATCCGAGGCAGAAGAGGCAGGAAAGTCCCCTGCCAGAGAACTTCCAGCATGGCTGCCAGTCACAGTAGATGGTATGAGGCTAGATGGACCAATGGGATAATCCTTGGATGTGTGCAATTGATATTACGCAAGGAAAACAGTGCAGATAATTGAAATGGGTGTGTGTGTGTGTGTGTGTAGCTAAGTGGTCGTCATGTGCCAACAAATCCCCAGTTTCAAATATCACCATAGCACTCCATCCACTGTCTCCCGGCAGCACGGCAGCATCCGCTCTGTCGAGCGAGAGAAGGAAAGCAGGGGGGCGCTCAAGAGCACCATCAAGGGACAAGCAACTTTGAGTTCCTCCTCTCCTTAAACGTCACCATGGGAGCTAATACTCTTTCTCCTTCCCCGTTTTTTTACCCCCTCAATCCCCTCACCAGTGGCTCATTAAAGCCAATGTGACTCCGGCAGAGTGAATCCCCCCCCCCCCCGAAATTTCCCCACTTTCACTCCCTCCCGCACCCCGATTGGCCATCGCGAGGGCAGGGACTGTCTTCTTTAGTGATCAATCCTGCTGAGGTGCAGGATAAAAATACTCTAGTAGTAAATAAATGAATGAATGAATGAATGAATGAATAAATAAATAAATAAATAAATGAATAAATAAATAAATGCCATCCCCTTTCCCCTCCTCACTGGCTAAGGCAGCCTAACCACGCGACTGCACCCAGGGCCAGCCTTCGCGACACACTCATTGGCTGAGCAAGGTTGTCTTGTCATATCGCTGGCAGAGGGGCTGCTCTGCCTGTTTGGTGAGGAAGAAATTCAATTATTATTATCATCATCATCATCATCATCATCATATCCCGCCTTCTGCCCAATGCTGGGCCTCAAGGCAGCATTACAAAATTTAAAACATATACATTTAAAACCTGTAAATAGAAATATACAAAAGTTAACAATATATTAAATATGTTCCAATATTAAAACATTTAAAATGACAATTTTAAAAGTCCTTGGCACAGACGGAGGTCCAGGTTATTCGCCCAAAGCTTGCCACAACAAAAACGTTTTTGCCTGCCTCCGAAAGCACATCAAGGAGGGAGCCAGTCTAGCTTCCCTTGGGAGGGAGTTCCAGAGCACTGGAGCAGCCACCGAGAAGGCCCTCTCCTGTGCTCCCACCAGGCGTGCCTGTGATGGTTGTGGGCTTTGAACTTTTTCAAACCTTCAAAATTTTCTGCACGTCTTCACTGCTCAAGCTTCAGTTTAAAATAAAAATGAGCAGCATTGGTCCGGTAGATCTTGAGCAATAAGCCTTACAAACAAACATGGCAAACAAATTAACAAATAAACCTGGCTGTCCCTAACATCTGTCCCTTAAACCAGTGGTCTTCAACTGGTCCAGACCCGAGACCCACCTCGGATTCCCAACGTGCAACATGGGACCCACTTTCACAATTGCCCAACATGGCAGCGAGAGTTTTGCCACGACCCATCTGGACTGATCTCGCGACCCACTTTTGGGTTGTGACCCACCAGTTGAAAACCACTGCCTTAAAAATCAGGTGTATGGAAGCTTAGTTTCCGAGAGGAAAGCCTGCTTATAGACCTATGCAAAAGGCTTCCTGTTTGCACGTATAGGTATTAAGGAGAAAGTGAGGAGACAAGTCAGCGTTAAAAAATAGAATTGTGGTTTATTTTGTTCTTAATCTCACACTGGTAACAAGTTTGCACCGTAGCCTGGAGAAAAGAAACATACGAAGCGTACATATTTGTCTGCTTGTCAATTTTTCCTTTTATGCCCCCTAAAAGCATTTTAAGAGAGAAGAGAGAGGCAGGGAAGGAATGCTTTAGATAATACATTTGTGGACTTGGTCATGTGCCTAGAGGTAGCTCATTCCCCCTTCATCAACCACCCCTCCATATTTTGCATTCTAAATCATCAGGTCCCATAGAAATGTAGTGGTATCGACAAATGCTTTTTCTCTTCCATCTTTTTTTAAATATGAAGAGGGTGAGATCAACGCAGCGGAGAAACACAAGCTGTGTACGCCATCTTCAAACACCTTAACCCCAATTTCTAATGCAGCATCTGTATAACAATACCAAGATCTCATTCCTGCCTCTTCAAGATAGGATGTCGTGGTTGCTCACAAAGCTAAAAAAAGACTTTAAAAAACAACAGCATTCTCAAGTGATGGCTTCTCTCGATTTCCTTGGAGTTATAGGGCCAAAACAGATGTGATGCTAAAGGGAGGCGTGAGGCAAGTACCATCACTTCCCCAGGGGGGCTCAATATCAGCTTTGGATGCAATTTTGATCAGGAAACACAGGATGAGGAGGAACGAGTTACATATTCCCATCCTAGCACCCCTGTTCTGATAAAAACTGGAGCCAACTCAAGGGTATTTTAAAGAGGAAAAAAATGCTGGGAGACCCAGGCCATAGCTAGACCTAAGGTTTATCCCTGGATCGTCCAGGGGTCAAACCTGTTCATCTAGGTGACACACAGGGGATCCAGTGCTCAGGCAGGGGTGAACCCTGGATGATCCCAGGATAAACCTTAGGTCTAGCTGTGGCCCCAATTATGCATCTCTTGCATCACATCTGGTTTTAGGTCCTCAACGGTGGAGTCTAAAGGTTAGTGTAACTCGGGGCTTTGATAGGGAGAAGTTGTGTTGAGAACTTTCAGGAAGTGTTAAAGGGTGGCCATTTTGTCAATTAACTCCGGAAACTGCAGAACGTTTTTGCCAACTGTGAGGAAGACTGTGTAAGGACGTGGCTTAGAACTTCAGCAAAACACCTCAGGAAGTAGGTTCAGACAAAAATGAAGAAGCACGGTGTTCCAGAGCAGAAAACAATTAAGTGCTAGTGCCCACATATTCCAGAAGTATCCAAATGTGAAAACATCCGCCACAATGACTGAAAAAGTCTCTGTCCTCTATAAATCTGATCGGCGAGGGAGTGACATTGGAGAGTTTAAGCACAGGGGGTCAGAGGAAGGGTTGAGTTCATGCTTCCCGTTACTGTGCTTATTTAGAATGAGTGACGCTAGTCTGACCCGCCTCCCCGGCCATCTCAAAGACAGCGGTACTGTACGTAGAGAGAAAAGGAAAAGTGTGGAACTTACTTAAAGGTAATGTAGTGACAGTCGCCAACCGGAACGGCTTTAAAAGGGATTAGATAAATTCATGGAGGATAAGGCTAACAACGGGTACTAGTCATGATTTCTATATATTGCCTCCAGATCAGAGGCGATATCCAGTCGCTGAGGAACTCAAGCGGGACGGCACTACTGCATTCATATCCTGATTGTGGGCTTTCCATAGGTATCTGGTTAGGCTAGAGAAGCCTTTGGTTTGATCCTACACAGCCCTTCGTATGTTCTTAAGACATCTCGGAATGATGCCCCCTGCTCAGTGCTTATCACATCCTTCTTGCCCCAACCTCATCTCTAGTGCCAAATATCTACAAAAGGCAGCCAGCAAAGATCAATAAAATGGATGCAACAACACGTTTGAACTCCCGTTTCATGAATCACATCTACAAAATGCAGCCAGCATTTCAGGAGGAGCGAATGCTCTGACCATCTCCCAGTGAGCATCTGCCATGAAGAACCTCACACTCCTTTGAGGCGTTCGCTCTGCCTCCAACATGCTAGACGGACATAGCGAGAATGTGAACAGAACCACTTGCAAAGCCATTCGGAGGCCGCAAAGGCGAGAGAAAAGCAAAGCAACCAAAGCATGAACCTCCCAGAGGAAAGAAGAGCAACCAGACGGCGGCCACGAAGCTCCCAGACAATTGTCCTTGCTGTGCATATCTCTCGCACGGCCCAGCTGCGAGCACCTTGCCATCTAGCTCACATCAGGGCCTTGGCTGAAGCAGACTGCGCACAACTGAGGGACAAAACTAAACACCCACATTACCAAGCCGGGTGACGCTACTCACCAGGTCGCACTCAGACCTCCCAAGATCTAAAAGCTGTTAAGGGCCAATCCTCGATGCCACGTGGCTGAACACCGCTGGGAGAGTGTGAAACTCTGTGCATGAAGACAAAAGGCTGGCTTGTCTATATATTTTTCTCTCCACCCCCCCTCTCCCTGCTACTTTTTAAACAGATGCTTTTTCATCCTTAAACAATGATGGAAGAGCTTGCTCCCAGTTACGAGAAAAAGCTGACGAGAGATGAACAATGGGAAGACTAAACTCCTTGGTGAAACGCAAATGGTTTCTCAGTCCCATTGTGCTTATCTGGTATTACCATCCTCCTCACCCCCTAGCCAAAAAATATAGAGGTTGTTGGAGCAAGAGGACTTCACAAGATACGTTTGTTTGGCTCATATAGAATGACCAAAGGGCTGAAGCTTAACAAACATGAAGAGGAGAAGCACAATGAACTCTGGATTCATCAGCACTCATCTAACCTGTGAGAGTCAAATGCTATTGGCCAAGACGACACCTTTTTAGGTCCTCAAAAGGGACATGGCTGTTTGGTTTCCTAGAGCATGAGACTAACTTTGGTGTGTCTGTGATGAAATGCACCTACTCAACACCCGCGACCGCCATAAACGAAAAGCGCGCTATGTGCAGCTGTGACGCATATGGAAGTTGACGACATATTCGGCGTTAGTCCGTTGCACGGAAATAGCAAAGGGCTCGAAAGGGTGGAAAGTGAATGCAACCAAGCGCCGGACTGTGTGATTGATGGGCCGGCCCAGGAGTCCTGCTTGGATTTCAAACTTCAGAAGACCAGAATCTCGGGCATAGAATCTGTGAGGGAGAGAGAGAGAGAGAGAGAGAGAGAGGCAATGATGCTTTAAGGACACTCATGAAACCATGTGAGAGTCAATCTCTTGCAATTCAGCGAGTGAAGAAACAGTTCTTTTGAACAGAGTAAAAACAAAATAAACAAAACACCAGGCAAAAAAATAGGATTGTTAGACCTATATGAGAGAACAAGGCCAGAAGCCTTGATACACCTGCTCTGCATGTAGGCCTCTGTATGAAGTTTAGCTCTTGCAAGTGAACGGCATGATGGGATTGCAATAATGTATGTGCCTGAATGTGCTGTAATGCTAAAACTGTTATATCAGCAAGGAAATGCTTAACTGGAATTTCTAACTGTCAAGACCTCTTGATATAGTAGAAGACAAATAAGCTAGCTTGATAAAGAGGACTGACCATCCAGGACCATCTGACATTGCAAGAAGAGTTATAGGCCATCTATTGATAAGGTACAATGAAGTTTTCTTTGATCTGTCTTTGTTTTACTTTAGAATTTTGCTACAATGCTACAACGTATAAATACATCTGCTTTTCACACTGCCAGCTGAGAAGTTCTTTGTCTGCAGGACTTTCTCTATACAGCTGTATTACGCTCAATAAAACAGAGTTGCCTTACAACCAAACTGGATTTATTCGAATGTAAGCCTATGCGGCAGGGTCTTGCTATTTACTGTTTTACTCTGTACAGCACCATGTACATTGATGGTGCTATATAAATAAATAATAATAATAATAATAATAATAATAATAATAATAATAATAATAATAATAATAATATCCTTGACACGTAGATCCCATAAATACAATGTGGGATGCGGGGAGGAAACTTTGCTTTTTTAAGATAATGGACAACAATGGGATTAAAGCACATGGTGGATTAACTAGTGAAATGCCCACCAAATGGTGTACAGGTGGAACTTCATAGGAGAAGTGACTGTAAAGATGGACCGTAGCTGAGTGGCTTAGCAAGTGTAGCTTGAGCCTCCTCTCTCCATGGCACAGGAACTGTGCCCAACGTCTCATTTCTCATCATTTGCTTCACGGGCTGTGAAGTAGAACAGCCTTTGCTGCTCAGCTGAGAGGCATGCAACGAGGTTTGAAACAAGAGTGGGGATTGGCGTTAATGGCTGCCCATGCCGCAAAGGCACAGATAGGTTCCTAAATCAGTGATATTGCCCCAGGCAGCTCCTAGGAAGAAAAGGGCATTTGGGAAGTTCTCCGCACAGGTAAAAGGGTTGCCGATTTCCCAAACACAGTCTATTGCCTTCCCCCACCTAGGTTTTCAAGGGTACCTCTCCTGGCCATGCCAGGAAAGCAGTTCTGGAAGAGAGGGTAAAAACAGAGACTTTACAGAGGCATGAGACATTATTATATAATATTCGTCTGTATTAAGTGGTCCTGAAAAACACCCACAATTGACATTGGTGAGAATTCATCATTTTGTTCCCTCAAACTCTCTGAGGGACAAATTCATAAATCAGCCACCCCGGGAACTTTATGTAATGGAGTGGCATAGAAATGCTGTCAATCAATCAATCAATTGCCCAGCAGCATGGCAGCTATGTGGAAACTGCATTCCATGAGTGCCGAATCATGGGATTGGGAGCAGTGTTACCATCACAACAAGCCACTTCCAGGCAAAACACATACCTGGATGCCTACACGTCACTGGTCTCATAGAAAGCGGTCTTATGCCAGGTCAGACAGCTTGTCCATCTGTCTACTCTGACCGCCAGCACCTCTCCCTGGCCTCAAGCTGAGCTCTTCTTCCTCACCCACCACCTGATCCTGGTACCTTCTATATGTGCACCATCACTGAGCTACGATCCAAGAGGATCCGAATGCAATTTGGCACAACCAATGTAAGTTTTCCTTTGAAGCGGCAGTTTCCAAACTGTGTTCCAGGAAAGCCCAACATTCCTCAGAAGTTCTAATCGGCGATTCTTGGTAAGGAGGTTGGACTCCATCCCTGCCTATCATCCCTTGCAAATTGCAGCCCTGGGGAGGAATGTTGATGGGCTCCAGGACACATTCTCTACTTAAGTGTGGCAAGGGTAAGTCCACAACAGACATGGACCGTGCCTTGTATTAACCACTTTTCGACCCAGAAGTTGCCCAGAATCCCTCTGCAGTGCACTAAGTTTCTATGGAGACATTCCTGTATTTCATGGCAGACAAATATTTATTTATTTATTTATTTATTACATTTCTATACCGCCCAATAGCCGAAGCTCTCTGGGCGGTTCACAAAAATTAAAACCATAATAAAACAACCAACAGGTTAAAACCACAAATACAAAATACAGTATAAAAAGCACAACCAGGATAAAATCACGCAGCAAAATTGATATAAGATTAAAATACAGGGTTAAACAGTAAAATTTAAATTTAAGTTAAAATTAAGTGTTAAAATACTGAGAGAATAAAAAGGTCTTCAGCTGGCGACGAAAGGAGTACAGTGTAGGCGCCAGGCGGACCTCTCTGGGGAGCTCATTCCACAACCGGGGTGCCACAGCGGAGAAAGCCCTCGTCCTAGTAGCCACCTGCCTCACTTCCTTTGGCAGGGGCTCACGGAGAAGGGCCCCTGTAGATGATCTTAAGGTCTGGGCAGGTACATATGGGAGGAGGCGTTCCTTCAAACAACCTGGCCCCAAACCGTTTAGGGCTTTAAATGTCAATACCAGCACTTTGAATTGGGACCGGACCTGGACTGGCAGCCAATGAAGCTGGAAAAGGACTGGCGTAATGTGGTCTCGTCGGCCAGTCCCTGTTAGTAAACGTGCTGCCCTGTTTTGTACCAGTTGAAGTTTCCGGACTGTTTCCTAACAGCAGCCGAATGGACAACTCTGGAAACTTGCAAGCAGAACGCAAAGGGGACAGCAGCGGCCAATTGTATGTTCCCAGCACCTGGTCTTTTTGGTGCACGATGAGCCTCCATGATGATCAGAGCAGCAACACTGCAGGGCAGCTGTGCCATCCTTTCCACCCCCCACCATGTTCCCCATCTAAATTCTTCTCCCCAAATTGCAACTAGCCTTATTGGGGGGTTGGGGGGGGTGGATTAAAGGACCTGGACTGGCAGCCAATGAAGTTGTAAAAGGACTGGCGTAATGTGATCTCGCCGGCCAGTCCCTGTTAGTAAACGGGCTGCCCTGTTTTGTACCAGCTGAAGCTTCCGGACCGTTTTCAAAGGCCGCCCCACGTATAACGCATTGCAGTAATCCAAACGAGAGGTTATCAGAGCATGGATAACTGTAGCTAGGCTATCTCTGTCCAGATAAGGGCGTAGTTGGTATATCAACCTAAGCTGATAAAAGGTGCTCTTTACAGGTGGAACATTTTTTCCCCCCAAGGAGGGAAGCTTGCTTCACAGAAGGGCATCCGCAAAAGAGACACAACAGCCCAGGGTTGGCGTCCCATCTCATGAGTCGTCTCTCTCCTTCCTCTTCTACGGCCATGCTTGAGAAGCTCCCTGCTTTCAGCTCAAAGCCTCCCACTACTCAAGCGGATCCCACGCGCGCCCCCCACTCCCAGCAGCCTGCCCTTCCCATTCCTGGGCTGACCGCTTCAGCTGCAAATAGAACAGGAAGCAGGCTGCTCTTTCAATAAGTAGACACCCTCCAGATTTCAATAATGCAGCCTGTTGAATTCCTCGCATTCTTTCTAAATGGCCATTATTCTCTTTCTCCTCTTGAAAGCCCCAGCGAGGCTGGCTGACAACGGACAAGGGCTAGGTGGAAGAGCAACCATCTTAATAGCTTGAAGAGCTGGAAGCCTCTTGATAGCTGGCTTTCTAAATGGTTCCCTCCTCCGCAGGAGGAGCCATGGGGGGTGGGGGTGGAAGTAGGGGAAGGGAGGAATAAAGGGAAGGGGAGAGAGTTCTCTTCTCCCCCCCCCTTTCACCCAAAGTAAAATATGGTGTGTGTTCTGCTCGTCTCATTCCAATTCAGGGCAATTTGCCACACTCAAGAAGAGAGCCCTGTAATCTCCAAGATGGGCTCTGTTTGGTATTTTTAAATCTATTTTTGAAAAGTGCTCTGCAATCAGAGGCCATTTCCACAGGCTTGCATGCCATGGATAAATTAGGCACTGAAATGCAAGATGCGTGTCAATAAGAACAGGCATATCAAGCATTCCCCCCCCCCCCCCGCTCCCTCTGCCAATTGTTATGAAAACAGGAAGTTTACCTGCAAATTGTTTTGCTTCTAAAATGCTTCCAAATGCTTCCTATTAAGCTTTTAAGCCTCCCGAGCCCCAGCCTTCCGACATTGACAGGGGCTGCAGGCAGAAAATCGGAACACCTTCATCCCTCCCTCCCCTTTTCGCCCCACCCCGAGGCTCCATGTTTGGCTAGAGGGCAGCTGACTTGCAAGTGGGACAACCGGGGAGGGCCAGAAGCCATGCAGTCACCCAACACAGAGGCTGGACAAGCCAGCAGGCCGCAGCCTGGCGCAAGAGGAGGAGCACTGTGCGGCCGTGGGAGGAGGAGAAGCCAAAGCGTGACAATGGGACAAACCAATGGTTCAGGAGAGCAGCGACAACCATCCCGCGTGGAAGAAAACCTTAAAGCCCCTGGGGTGGGGTGGGATGGGGTGGGGGAGAGGCTCACAGAATGACAGGAGAGGATCCAAAGCAGCCGGCCAACTGGCCACCAAGAGGAGGCTGAAGCGACAGTCCTGCACAGCAGCCAGGTTGTCATCACAGCCCACCACCAGCATCAGGACCCTACTACGTAAGTAAGGCAGACCTGGTCAGGGCCTGAGGCAGGCTGAGGATTAAGTCTCTGATCCTCTCAAGGGAGCCAGGCCTGCTCCCTCGCAGCCTCCATCTCCATCTGCCCTGTTGCGTCCAGGTCCTGCTCATCAGCTTCTCGGAGGCGTCTAGTTGGCCGCTGGGGAGAATAAGAAGCTGGACTAGATCAGGGATGTTGAAACCCTTCCAGCCCAAGGGCCAAAATTGATTTCAGAGAAGCTCTCAGGTGGGAGGCGAGAAAGGCAAAGGGGCGGAACCAGAGACAAAAGGGGTGTGGCCAAAGGGACCAACAACGCAGCATACTTTCACGTACTGCCAGTAACTAAAGCTTTAGCAGAGGCATTTCAATGTTTCAGAAGAGAGGGGGGAACCGCACAAAGGCTGAGAACCACAAAACGATCAGTGGTTGGAAGAAAGAGGGGGTGGTCAAGGGAGGGGTCGGCTACCTGGGAACCTCAGTGGGACAGACTGGGCCCCAGGTCTGAGGATCCCCAGTCCTGGACTGGATGGAGCTTTGGTGCAATCCAACAGGGCTTCTTTTATGTCCTCTTGTCTCTGACTCCACCTAGCAGCTCCAAATTGGAGACATTGGTCATTCTTAAGTTACAACGGAAAGGGTGAAATCCAGCCTTCCCAAGAATATATTTCATTTCCGGCAGGCCCACCCACATGAATTTTAAGATGTCCAATTGTTAGGTTGTAGCGGAGGGCCTTCTCTGCTGTGGCACCCCAGCTGTGGAATGGACACCCTTAGAAGGTTCGCCTGGCACCTATTCTATATTCTCTCAGCATTTTAACAGTCTATACATTTGTGCTTTTATATTGTATTGTATATCATGGTTTTTATACGGTTTGCTTTATACTTTGAATGGTTTTAATTTTTGTGAACCGCCCAGGGAGCTTCGGCTATTGGGCGATCTAGAAATGCATTGAATAAATAAATAAATAAATAAATAAATAAATAAATAAATACATAATAAGTTTTTAATCAGTTTTATGCATTTGATTTATATGGCATTTTTGTATTAAATGTTGTTCCCTGCCTCAATCCAGGGAGAGGCGGGTAAGAAATAAAATTATATTGTGATGATGATGATGATGACGCTACTCAGGAGGGATGACTCAGCAGTATCCAATTCACTTCAGAATCCAATATAAACTTCTCCTGTTAACCTTCAAAGCTTTTCACGGTCTAGCTCCTTCCTATCTCTCCTCTCTCATCTCACACTATTGCCCCGCTCGTGCTCTTCGCTCCTCTGATGCCATGTTTCTCGCCTGCCCAAGGGTCTCTACTTCCCTTGCTCGGCTTCGTCCATTCTCTTCTGCTGCCCCTTACGCCTGGAACGCTCTTCCAGAACATTTGAGAACTACAAGTTCAACCGCAGCTTTTAAAGCTCAGCTAAAAACTTTTCTTTTTCCTAAAGCTTTTAAAACTTGATGTTGTGCAGACTTGTACTGTTACTTTCTACTGTTAGTTTTACCCTACCCTGTGCCTGCTTACCCTACCCTGTACCTGTTTGCATTCTCTTCCCCTCCTTATTGTTTTACTATGATTTTATTAGATTGTAAGCCTATGCGGCAGGGTCTTGCTATTTACTGTTTTACTCTGTACAGCACCATGTACACTGATGGTGCTATATAAATAAATAAATAAATAAATAATAATAATAATAATAATATCTCCCACCCTCGGTCTTTCACAGTATACCCTTCTTCTCTTTGTAACTACTGGCGATTCCTGCAGCACAATTGCAATTTCTTCCATGGTATAAGGGGCCTGTCCTTCGTGATGCCTTTCTAATTATATTCCTCGCAAGGACTGTGCCATTTAGAGTGGAACGTAAAATAAAAAAAATCACCCATTCAGAAGTTGGCAAGATTTTACAATTCGACTTCTAACATTTTTCATCCGTCACTTTCCCCCACTCCCCCAGATTTCACTTTTGAATGTCAACCTTGAGGGAGATTTGCAAGGGAGTCAAGTCCTGCTGGTTCACTTTAAGGCACAAAAGGTTAAGCATCAAGAGCAGCGTGGCACAGGCGATAAATGACTGAACAAAGAACATCCCCAGTTCACGTCTCACTTCTGCCACGAACTAACTGGTTGGCCGTAATTATTCTCCCTCGGCCTCCACATCTTCAATATTTATTCACTATTATTCATTCAGTTTTGGCCTTGCCTTCCTTTCCTACAAAAGCTACAGGTGGCTAATCACACTAGCCTAGCCTACAGGGCTGCTGCAGGGTTACAGAGACAATGTAAATGAACTGTTCTGAACGTCTGGCATGCATGCTGTACATTCTGATGATTACATTACACCTTGGTTATTGTTATGCCCCTGAATCTATGGGAAAGATTGTTGCTGTTCAGACACTTTTCTCAAGAAGAAGAAAAAAGACTCATAGAGACTTACAATAAAATCAAAACATGCACAATTTAAAACAGCTAAAATGATTGTCTACTAAAATCCAATCACCACCACAAACAACTAAAACATCAGTGAAGACCATAATTGCCATCAAATGACTGGGAGCGGAGGAAAGTCCTCACTCAGCGGAGGGCTCGGAGAACCACTGTGTTGTAGTGGCTAAAGTGTTGGACTGGGAGTCGGGAGATCTGGGTTCTAGTCCTCACCCAGCCACGGAAATCCACTGGGTGACTTTGGGCCAGTCAAAGACTCTCAGCCCAACCTACCTCACAGGGTTGTTGTTGTGAGGATAAAATGGAGAGGAGGAGGAGGAACCGCCTTGGGTTCCTTGGGAGGAAAAAAGGTGGGATATAAATGCAATAATAAATAAAATAAAAAAAAAAGTCCAAACCCGGTACTGAAAAGCTAACAACGTTGGTGCCAAGCGGGCCTCGGGAGAATGTTTCATAATTAGAAATCGCCACTAAAAAGGCCCTTCCCCTTATGACTCCAAGCCTCACTTAGCGGAGGGCTCAGATTTTGATCATAGGGCATGGGTAGGTTCATACTGGGAGGGACAGGGAAAGCAGGCACTACAGCTCAGAGGCAGAGTGTATGTTTTGCATGCTTGGGGGTCCCAAGCTCAGGGGATTCCAACAGCGGGTGGAGGCCAAAGGTGATGGGAGTGGAGCAAAAATACCAAAAAATGTATAAATAAAAATACCAATGTATTTAAGCTTTAAAGCTCTTACTGCTGATAACTAAGTCTTCAGACAGGCATTTCAGTCTTTTAGAATAGGGGAGGGGGGGAGAATGCACAAAGACAGAAAACCACCAAATGATCAGTGATTGGAGGAAAGTGCGTGGGTCCAGAGAAGGGCCGTGGCCACCTGGCAAGCTCTGGAGGGCTGGAGTAGCAAGGACAGAATTGGGCCCTGGGCCTGAGGGCTCCCCACCTATGATATCGCCATTCATCATCACAACTAGGTCACAGTTTGGACGTTCTGCTTTGGTCGAAAGGCAGAACTCTCAAAAGGCTGGGGACAAAAGAACTCTCAAAATCCCTTCCAATTGGAGGATCTTCCACTTGGTAAGCAAGCACTGGAGACGTAATAACTATTCAAAAGCTCTGAAAGGCTACATGTGGCCTCTAGCCTTCTGAACCCCCAGCTGCTGAGCCCAGGAGAAGGTGGCTATCTGCTGTTGTTTACTGCAGAAGTCTGCTGTTGGGAACATCTACAGAGTTCCTGCTTTCTGTCGGCAGGTGGGTGGGGGACACGTCACCACCTACAGACAAAAGGCCGCCCAATGGAGCTTCTCTGAGCATCAAGGACAGCAGCAAGAAAAACAAGCGGGAGCGAAAAAGCCAGGATGACTCATATACATGGAGCACTTATAACCGGGAGACAGCACGAGCAACATTGTCCCAGTGCTCACCAAGAACTTGCAGGGACTGAAAGGGAAGCACAGGCAGATCTGTTGCACAGCGGTAATGACTATTTCCCTCCAAATATCCTGGATAATAATAAAGGGGAAGGCTTTTGAACCGTTGCTCATCTTTCTAGGAAGGTGAAGAGAATCAAGGCCTGGAGTGGCTGTGCGGTATCAGTTCTTAGAAGTGTTCTTAGATGCAATTAAGAACATCCAAACCCAAGAACAGTCTATACTGGATCAAGCTAGCCTGTCAAGGTTGGAGAGGAGCCGGTTGACTTTGTCTGGGTATCTCAGGCTCTGAGATTTGTTGGGGAGAACAAAACAACCTTTGATTCATGACTTTGGGGGCATACATACTAGAGTGCAACAATACATCAGCCACGTACCTTTTAGCACTTTGAGGTGTTTGTTTGGATCAGGCTAAGGACCGTGTAGTCCAGCCTTCTCCCGGTCTTCGGAGGTAGCTTGCCCCTGTACACGGGGGCTTCATTTAGCTAACGTGTCTTCCAGTGCAGCAGAGAGGTTAGCCAGAATGGAGATAATATTCTAGTTTCTCCATTCTGGCTAACCTGCCTCTCTTTTGCTCATTTCAAAATGCAGAACGTACATAAGAGTCATGCATTCAAACCCTAGATGTAGGCGATGCTCGAGGCACTCAGCATACCTGATAGGGTGATCGCCGCATGTCTTGGGGCGCTCCATGACCGAGACCCACTTGTCGTCGTAGCTGAAGAGGGAGAGGTCAAGGTAGGGGCTGCCGCTGTACGACTGAGCACTGATTGGAAGCTGGCCCAGCAGCCGCCGTACGGCCTCCGTGTGCCCACCATACTTTGCGTTCACAATAGTGTCCTTGAATCTGAAGCAGACAGGGGGATAGGATAGAGCTGAAAGGAATGAAATGCTCCTCCACCACCCATCGCACCACCAACAAAACCACTGCGTCTTAGCCTTGGGAAAAGCAGAGATGGAAAAGGACAGGGGGAATCCCAAGCTCGTCAAAGGAGAGGAGGGACTGGAGCTTAGACGGAGCACATGTTAAGGCCTGGGAGTGCTACTGCCAGTTATTGTACAACGTTAGATGGGCCAGTCAATGGGCTGGCTCAGCATGAAGAAGCTTTACATAAGAAGGCCCTGCTGGATCAGACCCAGGGTCCACTCTGTTCACGCAGCGGCCAACCATCCATCGGCCAGGGACCAACAAGGCAGGACATGGGTGCAACAGCACCCTCCCGCCCATGTTCCTCCAGCAACTGGTGCACACAGGCTTACTGCCTCGAATACTGGAGATAGCACACAGCCATCCGGGCTAATCGCCATTGATAGCCTTCTCCTCCTTGGTACACTGCCAACCCAGTAAATAGTCTTCCACATTTTAACCAAGAATTGATTGGTACAGTGGTTTGCAAAGTGTGGCCTAGTAGGGAACCCTGTAGTTCCTTGGACATTGCTGATCATGGGCTCCTCGGTGAGAAGATTAGTGATGGTGGAACAACTTGCCCACCACCACGGACACCACTACCCTCTGCAATGTGAAACCCCAGGGCAAATTCTAGGCTGGGAAACATCTAGGGTGCAGTCTCAGTCAAGGCGGGGGCAACAGCGAGAGTCCTGGAACGTTTTTGAGGATCTCCTGCAACAAAACCAGGGCTTCATGCCACGGCAGATGAGCCCAAAGATCCCAGCAGACAAATCTATGTGGAACAGATACCCTGTTGCTAAATTGTCTGGAAACCACTGCAGGAGTTAATCAATTAAGTGCATCTGAATACTCCTAAAACTTAAACTTAGCGATGTTTTCGAGATGTTTTCAAGAAAAGACAAAAGTACAGTTTAGACCTCAATCCTATAGACACTTACCTGGGAGTAAGCCCACCAAAGTCAATGGGACTCATGTCTAAGGAGAGATGTTCAGGACTGTGCTGTCAATAAACTAAAGCAGGGATGGGGAACGCATGGCTCTCCAGATGTTGATGGGCAGAAACTCTCATCAGCCCCTGCCACCATGGCCAATAGAGAGGCAAGATGGCAGCTGCAGTCCAGCAACATCTGGAGGGACACACTTTCCCCATCCCTGAATGAAAGCTATCACTTGTTAAAAGAAAAAAAAGGCACCTCCTTTAATACATTCTTTTGGCATCTCCATCAAAGTAAAACAACAGAATCAGCAGCCTTAAAAAAATAAAAAAATAAGACTTATCCTCAAATCACAGCCCCGTTAATTGAAATTGACCCCATCAAGCAATCAACTCAAGCCTTTGTTGATTAATCTTCCAATTGAATGTTTCAGCCCTGCCTATGCAATAAACCTGCCACTTTATTCCCTAATCAGCACTCATGTTTTGTTTGAGGTAAGTTCTGAACTAAGCTGATACGAATTGGCTTCTTCCCAAGACCTCTGAGCTACATGGTATGGTGGAGATCAGAAATGGGGAGAGAGATGGATTAGTAACACATCAAATTAATCTAAGGTTTAGCGCTATAGAGGGACCTTCTAAGATCGAAACATGATGTCAAAATCCATCCACTGCAGCCATTATTGTTGAGATTAGGGGAGGAAAGGGGAAAATGCTGCTACAGGGCAAAAGGCTTTGAAGAATAGTCTGTGCTTGACCATCTGCCTGAAAAAAATCCTTCCAGTAAACAGACTAAACTAGTTTTCCTGCCTTCAAGATGGGAGAAAGCTCTACGCTCTCTTCACTAGACTCAAGTACAATTCACAAACAATCAATATTCCCTGTGTTGCTTCTTGTGCATGGAACATCTCCCCTCTCTCATGCCGCCTACCTCTCTTTATTTCAAACCCGAACTCCAAACATATCCCTTCCATGAAGTCGTTGATGTAATGCCTGAGCCTTCCTCCGCAACTCAGTGCGGTCCAATGGTTAGAGTGCTGGCCCAGGACTGGGAGACCCAGCTTCAAATCCTCATTCAGCCAGGAAGTTCATTGGGTGACCTGGCCTTGAAGATGGAGGATCATAGAATAGCAGAGTTGGAAGGGGCCTACAAGGCCATGAGTCCAATCCCCTGCTCAATGCAGGAATCCACCCTAAAGCATCCCTGACAGATGGTTGTCCAGCTGCCTCTTGAAGGCCTCTAGTGTGGGAGAGCCCACAACCTCCCTAGGTAACTGATTCCATTGTCGTACTGCTCTAACAGTCAGGAAGGTTTTCCTGATGTCCAGCTGGACATCAGGAAAATGTTCATTGGGTGGCCTTGCCTAAGAAGATGGTCAGCAATAGCATCTTATTATTATGCGACCTACATCACAACAGCAATGTCGTGAGGATAAAATTGGGGGAGAAACACATATCTTGATCTCCTTGGATGGAAAATGGAGTAAAACTGAAATACAACCAATGAACGGAGCCTATGTAAGTGTTATCTTGCTTCTGCTCATAGTCACCCGGTTATCCCCATCTGCTTGGTGGCTTCTTGGCTTTTGTACAGTTTATTCCCATTGTCTAAAAGGATGAAACGCCTCTTCTAAGGCTTAGTTACCAATAGGAAAAGCTTTAACCGGCAATCTGCTGGTAGTTTTGGTATTTTGGTCCGTACCCCTTTTGCCCAATCTACCCCTGGAATGCAGCCCCCAAGAGCTTCTGCAAAATGGAATCCAGCCTCCGGGCTGCAACAGGTTCAACTGCCCTGCTTTAAAGCGCTATATAAAAGCTAGATATTATTTTCAAAGCACTGCCTCTGCTGATAACAACGAAGCCTGTTCGACCTCATTGGCTTTGAAGACCAACCGGCCGCCCAAAGAACTCACCGACGTTGGATCTGCCTGGCAAAGTTGTTGCTCGAGGCGGAGCAAGGGAACTGCACCACCTCGCTGTGGAGCGTGGCATTCCGGAAGAGGTCACAGAAGTTCTCAAACAGTTCCAGCAACTCATCCGACGTGTTCTCAAACACAGCAATCACCTCGGTGGTCACCATGTTGTACACGACAAAAAACGAGGGCTGAGAGAGGGAGGAAGCAGAATTAACTTCAGCAGAGTTAACACGAGTGCAGGCAGAAGCCCTCTCGGTGAGTAACTTTCCCCACTTGACCAGTTAAACTAACCAAGGCAGGCGTTATTTTGTGGCCAGACAGGAGGATGCTGCATTTCGCCAGCCTGTTCATTGCGCTTTCCAGCCAAACGCAACGGGTAACAGATTAACTCTGCTATTAACGCCCATCAAATTATTTACAAAGCAATGTGAAATTCCGCCAATTCAGGTTTTGTTTATTTCAAACAGGACACATCAGCGTTCCTGTTTCCTTTCTCTGCCAAACATGGTGGGGTTTTGTGGGTTTTTTTGGTTTTAGTTTTGTTTTTCAGAACAGCAGATTTAATTTTAGTTCCTGCTGGGAAGTGATTTTTAAGCCAGGTGGTAGCTGGCAACCAATTATTCCCCCCCACTCTGTATATGCAGAGAGGTGAGAGTTGGTAGGTTTTATTTGGGGGTGGGCTGGGGGGCACTTATTTTCTTTTCCTGTCTTAATATTTCCAACATGCCGAGATGAGCCTTTTAAAGTGCATTGTGCTCCACTGTTGCCTGTAAATGGTGTACCCTTCAGAGTCCCCCGCTGCTGGGGAAATGAAAGACCGAGCGCCATTAACAATTTCTTTTGAATTACTGGCGTTCGTATCCAAGAATGTCCAAAAGCCGCAGTTTGGTTTTGCAATCAGTCACCTGGATACTTGTGAAGAAATCTTTGCCTATGCTGCCCATAGGGAAACAAATCTATGGACAAATCGTCAGGGTTATGTATATTTCTGCATGTCTAAAAGCTCAGTGCTCGAGACTATACAAAGTCTCGGGAATCCTAGATTTCATTAAAAAAAGAAGACGCAAAAAACAGTTTCGAACAGTTTCGTATCATAGAAAATGATACGCAGCATACTCGCTTAGAAAGACATGAGAAAGATCAGTTTAAAAAGTCCAAGGCAGTTGACAACAGATCAGTCGTCCCCAAGCTGGTGTCGCACATTCCCTACGGCCATACTACCTTGAACACGCCCGATCTCGTCTGATCTCGGAAGCTAAGCAGGGTCAGGCCTGGTTAGTACCTGGATGGGAGACCGCCTTATCAGTCCTTGCCAGCCATGGCTAGCTCGGCCTGATGAGGGCTGTCCCCAAACATCTGGAGGATACTGGGTGGTGGGAGACTGCAACACATCATAAAATAATGGGACAATAATTCTCAACAGACGAACAGTTGAAGGCAGCACTTGAAACACAATTTCAGCAGGAGTTAAACTCCATCAGAGGTTAAAAGCCTGGACAAATATAAAAGGTCTTTGCATGGTGCCTAAAAGAGAACTATGCTGTTGTCCCTGGGGAGTGAATTCCACTAGTGGGGCACCACAGTTGAGCATGGCTCTGTTTTCCTGTTTCATCTCCCTCATTACAGTCTTCTGGAATGGCTGATGGTGGTGACAGTTACGGGGAGATGTTAGTGCAGTGCACAGGCAGATTGATGTGGGAGCAAACAGTCTCTCAGGTGCCTGTGTCAAGCAGAAAAGGACAGCAACAGCACTTTGAATTGCGTTTGGGAATGCACTCTCTTACAACAATCCCAAGAGGCAGGGAAAGCTGGAAGTGTCTCAACCCTCACCTTTTCTGACTCTCCCAGGATGGAGACAGAGCCCCAGATGGATCAAAGGAGTAGGCCATCAGCCTTAAAGGATCATGACTCACAGCTGCCTGGGCTGGTTTTTAGATACTGTTTAAATTGGGAAGGAGCAGGGAAAATATGTAATTTGAATGTTAATTGCTCAACCCCCGAATCAACACTGGAAAATGGGGTCTGGGGGCGGGGGAAAGCCCAAGCCAGCAGTGAGAATATATGTGTCTCCTTTGAGTTGGCTGGAGCTCTTTCTCCTTCATGGGAAAGAAGAAGTTTTTAGTGCATTTGGGGATAGCTGCGGCAGGGAGACCTTTGGGATGCTAAACCATCAGCCACCCACCTGAGTAGTCATAATCCATAGCCAGGTTCTTATGTAAGCCTAATGTTTTGCTTCTATAGATAACGGAAATTCACCAGTTCTTTGGGGGCAACAGTGTTTGCTTTTGTCCCTGCTTAAGCCACAAATACAGTCATCATCAAAAGACCTGCTGGCAAATGACATCTCTTGGTCCACAATGCTAAAAAACACAAAAACTGAAGTAGGTTGCAAAGTAGAGGAGAACGACTCAAATCATGCAAATACTATTAGGCTTAAAAGCCAACAACAATCTTCATCGAATTTTTGGGAACTGGATAAAGGAACAAGAAATATCTTTTATTTTTCTTTCTTTTTTGAGCAACCTGGACTGATTTAATAAATAGAGATTGAACCCGATTGTCATTAATAGCTTGGACAGCAAAGTGATCATTACAATAAACTAGAGGCCTGCAGCCAAAACATCTGGTGGGTTACTTCAAATTAGCAGAAGAACATCGACCTTCTTCACCTCTGCAGTATCTAGCCATGTTCACCTCTCTGCTCTACATAACTCTCCCTCCCAGTTTGTCAGCCCTATATAGGCTTAGCTTTCACCCTTTCTCCCATTCCATTCCTCTTTCGCTACACCCTTTCACGTGTTCTGCCCCTCTCTCTCAGATCACGGCAGCTGAGCCAATGGCAGCCAGAGACCATCTGCCTTCCTCCGAACCTCCATTTGCAAACCAGAGGCTTTATCACCATAGCCACAACATCCCTCAGCTACATGAAAAGCCAGGGTAGCACTGAAAATAAGCAGAGCTGTTCCCTTCACCCCGGTGTCTTACATTAATCACCTGGCTGGTCACTATTGGGAACAGGATGCTGGATTAGACGGATCCTTTAATGTGACCCAGGTCTGTCTGTCTGTCTCTCTCTTTTTAATACACACAGTCTGAAAGCAGCATACTGACCAGAAGCATAGAATGCAGCAGCCTTCCCCAACATGGGCCCCTCCAGATGTTTTGGACTACAAGTCCCATCAATGCCAAACACTATTGCCAATAATCAGGGATGATAGGTGTTGACAGGAATGAGATAGGTAGTAACACAGTGATAAGAATGTATGCTTTGCATGCAGAAAGTCCCAAGCTGACATCTCTGGGTAGGGCAGGAAGAAGACTGGAGAACCGTGGCTCGTCTGTGTCAACAGCATTGGGCTAGATAGCCCAATGGACCAACTCAATATAAGGCAGCTTCCTATGTTCCTGAGTTATAAGCCCAAACATCTCGAGGGAGCCATCTGTTGAGGAAAGCTGGCCTGGAGGATTTATATGCATGAGTACAGATCAATAGCATGATCTTAATCATTTTATTAATGATTTTATTAATAATTTATTAATGGTTTTATTAATGATTAATCTTAATCATTTTATTAATGATTTGGACGAGGAGGTGCAGGGAACGCTGATCAAATTTGCAGATGACACAAAATTGGGTGGGATAGCTAATACCCTGGAAGACAGAAACAAACTTCAAAGTGATCTTGATAGGCTGGAGTGCTGGGCTGAAAACAACAGAATGAAATTTAATAGGGATAAATGCCAAGTTCCACATTTAGAGAATAGAAACCAAATGCACAGTTACAAGATGGGGGACACTTGGCTCAGCAATACTACAAACGAGAAAGAGCTTGGAATTGTTGTAGATCGCAAGCTGAATATGAGCCAACAGTGCGATATGGCTGCAAGAAAGGCCAATGCTATTTTGGGCTGCATTAATAGAAGCATAGCTTCCAAATCACGTGAGGTACTGGTTCCTCTCTATTCGGCCCTGGTTAGGCTTCATCTAGAGTATTGTGTCCAGTTCTGGGCTCCACAATTCAAGAAGAATGCAGACAAGCTGGAGCGTGTTCAGAGGAGGGCAACCAGGATGATCAGGGGTCTAGAAACAAAGCCCTATGAAGAGAGACTGAAAGAACTGGGCATGTTTAGCCTGGAGAAGAGAAGATTGAGGGGAGACATGATAGCAGTCTTCAAATACTTAAAAGGTTGTCACACAGAGGAGGGCCAGGATCTCTTCTCGATCCTCCCAGAGTGCAGGACATGGAATAACGGGCTCAAGTTAAAGGAAGCCAGATTCCGGCTGGACATCAGGAAAAACTTCCTGACTGTTAGAGCAGTGTGACGGTGGAATCAGCTACCTAGGGAGGTTGTGGGCTCTCCCACACTAGAGGCCTTCAAGAGGCAGCTGGACAAGAATCTGTCAGGGATGCTTTAGGGTGGATTCCTGCATTGAGCAGGGGGTTGGACTCGATGGCCTTGTAGGCCCCTTCCAACTCTGCTATTCTATGATTCTATGTCGAGTTAGTTCCTCATGAAGGTCAGATTCTTACCTGTGAAGGGTCCGTCACCCGTAACGTGACTACGTCCTCGCTTGTGTATTTGATGAAGAGATGGTTTTCATCCAACAGCTGCATCTTCCACATGCGCAGCTGCCTCAGCTGGTCAAAATACTGGAAGAACCTCCTTTTAGCCATAGCGCTTCCATCCTGCTCCGCCCGTCGCCACAAGTAGACCAGCAGCCTGTGTTTCAGAGAATTTATGAACGGCTCTTTGTACGGGTTCGCCATGCCTGTCTGAGAATCCCGTTGGACCTCTGGATAGACAGCAGAGAGCGTGAGAAGGTCATCCTCATAGCAAAAGCGGCCAATGGTTCGTACGTCAATGAAGGTGCCTTCAGGTGTTACCTGAAAGACATGAATGGTTTGCTGCTGTACAGACAGAATGGCCAGAATATTCTTATACAGGTAGAGTCCTTGGTTGTGGGACAGGATGACTTTGTCACATTTGAACGTCCTGGTGTCACACAGCCTGCCTGTGTGAAGGTCTATAATGTGCAAAGAGTAGTCTTCCAAAGGAGACCTAGGGTTAGGGGTCACTGATTCGCTGTTGCGGTAAACCTCAAAAAAGGGAGGGTGGGGCTCCTCAGGCAGATACGCAGCAGAGCCAACAATGACATAGCGGCAATCATCCGTGAACAAGCTACATTCGCGGTTCAAGTGCTCACCGTTGGAGGCCACATTGGTAATGTGAAGGAGAACAAAGAAACGTTCAAAGAGCCGCCCACGGATGTTGATTGACCTTTGGTCGTTGCCATTAGCCAAGATCTCCCCATCGTAGCCCTGAAGGAGATCCTCTGCTGCTTGACACCCCTGATATTCATAGATCTCCAAAGAAGTCTGATCTGAGGAGAAGGCAATGAAGTACCTTCCATCAGGGGAAAACTTCCGTAAGAAGCAGGGTGGTTTTTCAACGTTGACCACAGTAAAATTGGGGAAGACATTTTGGTGGAAGATGCGGACTTGGTGCCAATGAGTCCCAGTCTTGCCAGAGGTAATCCTTCGACGTTCCAGACGGTAGATGACGTTCTGGTTCTGGATCCGACGAGGCCTGATGGTTGGGGCCTCATGATCCATACTATGTTCTTCAAGTGGAGAATTCTCCAGGAAAGCTAGAATCAGACAGTGCCCCAAAGCAGATCATGCTGTCAAGGAAAAGAAAATATGGATGTTGTGAGAACCGGAGTTCCATCCCAGCGGAAGCTGGTTTCAGGCAGCCGGCTCGGGTCGACTCAGCCTTCCATCCTCCCGAGGTCGGTAAAATGAGTACCCAGTTAGCTGGGGGAAAGGTAATAATGGCCGGGGAAGGCAACGGCAAACCACCCCGCTATAAGGCCTGCCAAGAAAACGTCAGCGAAAGCTGGCGTTCCTCCAAGAGTCAGTAATGACTCAGTGCTTGCACGAGAGGTTCCTTTCCTTTCCTTTTCTCACCAACTACAACCAATCTATAGCTAAATCTACTATGAGAAATAGGATAAGGTGGGACTTTGGCCCATGAAACTTATGCCACAAAAAATGTGTCCATTTTTTACTTGCCATAGATATTTGTACTGAGTGCCAGAGGAATGAATATTTCGCTGTTGGCCAGTATCTTGTAAGCATGCATTCAACGCACAAAGTGTGCTTAGCAAGTTGAGCTGTAACATCATGCTTACATGGTTTTTGACAACAAATTTGACTAATATATTTGTTATATGTGATTTAAAAATTGCAAGGAGGAAAGCAGGGGAGAAAATAGTCCTACCCTGCTCTTGCAGTGCAGTAGCAATGACCTGGCCTAATAGGTCAGAATATTAGATGGGCAGCTGAACCTATTTTTTGCAGCATCTCAGGAAATATGATCCAAACTGAAACATGAACATTCTCTCAGACAATATGAAAGTATTATGAAAGGGCATCCTTGCTATTATGCAGCTGAGAGTACACCAGAAATAAAAATAAAATGGGAACCAAGATACAACAGCTTTCAAACGCAGATGCCAGACGCAGGCTTTAACAAATAAAACATCCATGCGCCAGCCAAAAAGTGAAAAGGTTTGGGAGGATACTAGAAATCAAACAGTTATAAAGGCCTCTGTAAGACCTGACTCATTAATCTTTCACACGGTGATTTAAGTTAAGTATCAGGAGATCAGGTACCACCACAATATCGGCCACAATAAAGATTTCCACCCTCCCTCAAGGAGTTCAGAGCTCCCTTGTATACATTTATTCCTGGGTTTTATTCTCATGACTGTGTTCGGTAAGTTAGGGTGGGAAATAGTGACTGGTCCACAGCCACCCAGTTCAGCAGCAGGGCTGAACAGGGATTTCAATCCAGGTTTCCCTGGTCCAAGTCCAAATACTCTATTCCCCAAATTTCTGACAAAATACAGTGCGCTTCAACTGTGTTAAAACTGAATACGTATCTGTGCTGCTGTTGTTTTTAAGAGCGTGTAAACATTGCCATAACACAGTGGTAAAGCATAAGCTGTACACTCCGAAAATCCTAGATTCAATCCCCATCATATTCAGGATCAATAATATAGGGTGACCATATGAAAAGGGGGACAGGGCTCCTGTACCCTTAACAGTTGTATTGAAAAGGGAATTTCACCAGGTGTCCTTTGTATATGCGGGGAACCTGGTGAAATTTCCTCTTCATCACAACAGTTAAAGCTGCAGGTGCCGTGCCCTCTTTTAAATCTGATCACTCTGGTGGGTGGTGGGGAAGAGGTGGAGGAGGATAGTGGGTGGGTGGGGTGACCCATATTTAGGGGTCTTGAACCAAGCATTCCTGAGGTATAGGGTGACCATATGAAAAGGAGGACAGGGCACCTGTATCTTTAACAGTTGCATAGAAAAGGGAATTTCAGCAGGTGTCCTTTGTATATGCGGGGAACCTGGTGAAATTTCCTCTTCATCACAACAGTTAAAGCTGCAGGTGCCGTGCCCTCTTTTAAATCTGATCACTCTAGTGCAGCTCCTGCAGCTTTAACTGCTGTGATGAAGAGGGGAATTCACCAGGTTCTCCATATATACAAATGACACCTGCTGAAATTCCCTTTTCTTTGCAACTGTTAAAGATACAGGAGCCCTGTCCTCCTTTTCATAGGGTCACCCTACTGAGGCAGATATGGGGCAGTGGAGGTGGGCCAGAAGAACACAAGGGGCTGGAATCAGCATAGCATGCAGAGATACAACAGGCAACCTCCTCTGCGGTTTTTTTTTGGGGGGGGGGGGGCTCAGGGGAAGTTTGAGTTACTTGACTGGTTTATTTCTCACGAAAGCTCCCCCCTCCCACGGCTCAGTGCCTTAAGGGCGGGAGCGCTGCGAGATGTCTGGAAGAGCCTTCCGGGCGGCCAACTGCCTGGCGGTGAGGAAAAGGGAGAGGGACAGACCTGATGCCAGGGTGAGGGGCGCAGGGAGACGCGTGGACGCCCCCTCTCTCCCTCCCGATCCACGAGTGGGAAGAAAGCGTCGGGCAGGGAGAGATCCCGCCTCCCCGAACCGTCTCCCGCCCGTCCCTCACGGGGCAAAACGAGAGCACGACCCCCCACAACTCACTCAGCGGCGGCGCCCGCCGCCATGTTTCCGCCGAGGGAGGAGGGCCCGTCACTACCAACGAGTTCCCCATAGCCTAACGGCACGGCAGCGGCAAGAACGTACGCGCCTCAAACCGGAAGCTCACGCGGAGAACAGACGGTTGATCTCTCGGCTTTCCTTTCCCCCCCCGCTCCACCTCCCGGCAGCGCACCCTGGTGGCCGGAGGGCGCGCGACCCTCCCTCCGCGCCTCCTCCCGCGTCGCTGCCATGGCAACCGCATCGTCGCCTAAACATGGCGCCATGGCAACCAGCTTCCTAAGAGGGAGGGCTCCGCATGGCAACCGAGGCGCCTTAGCAACGGCTACTCCGCCCCCCACGGCGGGATGCTCCATGAGTGTCATTATTTGCTCTATGGCAATAGACACCTTCAATGGTGGTGCTATAAGATCTACCCCACAAAGGAGCCTCTCTATGGCAACCTCCCCGCTTTATAGAATGGGGAGGAGGAAGCATAATGCCAGGCCCCCTTGAAGTTGCCATGCCAACCACTCTCATCAGTTGGATGCATCGCCACGACAGCCGCTACCTAGCAGGATGCCATGACAACCTGAAGCACCGTGACATCCCATACACACACACTCACACACACACACACAAGCAAGCCATGATAACAACAATGAGTGCCTCCCTGCAACATGCCAACCACTATCCTAGGATCACACATGGACCATTGCACTAGTCCGCCACCCCAATGAAAGTCTTCAGGCACCATGTCAATCTGTTTCCTCAGAAAAAACTTCACCATGGATGTCAGGAATTGCTCCTAAGATCCATGCATCACCTTGCGTGAACAATATGGCATCTGATTTTCTCCAGGAGTAGGGAAAACATATCCACACCCATGGATGCACACACATCTTGTGGTAGTAGGGTCCCTTAGGGTGACCATATGAAAAGGAGGACAGGGCTCCTGTATCTTTAACAGTTGTATTGAAAAGGAAATTTCAGCAGGTGTCATTTGTATATATGGGGAACCTGGTGAAATTCCCTCTTCATCACACCAGTTAAAGTTGCAGGTGCCCTGCCCTCTTTTAAATTTGGTCACTCTAGTATAGCCCCTGCATCTTTAACTGTTGTGATGAAGAGGGAATTTCACGAGGTTCTCCATATATACACAGTCGGACCTGCTGAAATTCTCTTTTCTATGCAACTGTTAAAGATACAGGAGCCCTGTCCTCCTTTTCACATGGTCACTCTAAGTAGGGTCCTAGTTTTGAACCCTGAAGGAACACATCTATTCTGTATTCTCCTCCCCTTGGGCGAAACTTTATGGGGTGATAATGATAATGAGGCCTGTGAGGGATTGAACCGTTTCATCAGTTCAGGGGGCTGGGGAGGGCAGGGAACTGTTCCTGCTTGAGTTCAGTGTTTGGAAAACATGTTTTAGTGGGAGGTTAGAAGAATCAATATCCCTGCTGGGTATTGAGGGTCCAAATCCAACTTCAGACACCACAGGTTCTCTCTTGCATTGATGAAAAGTGTCTGAAATCGAAGAATGAATCCATTTTTGGGATATTATGAAATGAGGTAAACAGTCGGACCCTGGTATGGTGTGAGGAACCCCTAGGAGCAACTGCTTGTGGAACCATGCTGCTATCGCAAGCAGTGACCAGCAGACTTCTTTGCAGCGATGTCATTTCCCACCTCCCCCAGCCCAGTCCTTTCAATTATCAATGGGAAGCCCATTTTCTCTTTTTCTCATACGTGGAGCTATCGACATGATATGAGTTTCTCTACATCAAACTCCACCAACCTGGTACCCTCAAGAAGTTTGGGACTACCATCCAGCATGGTCAGGGATGATAGTGGGTATCATCCAAAACATCTGGAGGGAACTGTGTCAGGGAAGACTGCCCTACATGTATACCAGGGGGTAAGTAATCTCCAGATGTGTCGGACTGCAGTTCACACCAATTCCACCAGCATGGCCAATGGTCAGGAATTATGGAAGTTTTAGCCCAAAACCTAAGGTCATCTTCAGGGCCCTCCTCCAGATGCCTCCCCCAAAGGAAGCTATGCAGAGAAAGGCTACAACAAGAGAAAGGCAACAACAGACAGGATTGTCTCAGTGATGGCACCCTATTTATGGAATAAACTTCCCAAAGAGGTCCGCCTGGCACCTACATTGTTATCTTTTCAGCCCCTGGTGATGACCTTTCCTTTCTCCCAGGCATTTTAGACATCTAGTTCTAAGTTATTATGGCTGTTCCATTGATTCCTGTATTTTTATTCTTTTAAATGTTTTGTATTGTGTTTTATATTTAACTGTTTTAAAATGCCAATTTAATTATTTAATTAGTTCTACTCTGCCCAGAGAACATTAGTTATTGAGCAGATTAGAAATGTACTTTATCATCTTTATCATCATCCTCATCCTCATCCTCGGAAGGGTACCAGGTTGCCTATCCCTAATACATACATACACATTCACACACACACATCTCATAATTACGATTCATATTCTCAGTTGTATCAATACTTAGTGTCTACCTTTGACAGAAGAGAACTGCCACCAGAAGTACAGTGAATGGGAATGAAGGAGATGTCCTTTTCTGTTTTATGCCACAAATGTGGAACACCTGTGATCTATCTTTCGATGGGCACTGAAGGCATATTTATTCTAACAGGCTTCGGGGGACAGTTTTTAGCTGATAAGATTATATTGTGATGGTGGAAGTTGTTGAGAGAAATCTTTCTTCAGTATGGCAAGGTTTTCAATGGTTGTTTTGTACTTTTGTAATGTTTGTTAGCCATTTTGTCCAGTTCTGAAATGGAAAAGCGGGAGAGAATTAATACTTAGAATAAGTTGTACCTGCTGGCTACAATTTCTCAGCTCTCTCCTTCCCTGTGTGGTAGGCAGTTCCACGATTCAGCTTAGTGGCATCTCATAGCATAACAGTAATGTATGCTGATTTACAGATATTTACATTGCATATGGAAGAGGAGACAAACACATAGTCACAGTCCAAATGTTTAAACCAGATCACTTCCTTGCAAAGAAACAGAATTCTCTTGGAACCTCTGTCTTCTTTCTGAATTACCACCTCAAAAGGTTTCACCTTGTCAACTAGCTACATGAATTCAGATTTCTTTAGCTTTTGCTGGCCATATTCTAACTACCAAACTCTTTCCTTAAGCCCTCCCATGTGTGTGTGTGTGTGTGGGGGGGTGTTCAGTAGCTAGCAGCCACAAGTCCTCAAAGGACATTCAGCAGGCAAACTATATCACAGTTTCAAGAGTCATTTACTCTCTTTTATTTTTATTTTTTTAAAAAAGCATGTGTACTTACAGAACTACCTTGACTTGTGATTGTGTATTCAGTTATGGTAGATTCACAAATATGTATTCCTCCCTGGATTTTGAAATAAGAGATGGAAGGAAGGAGAATCAGAGCACCTTGAAATGAAGAAGTAAGGGTTGCTATGTAGATGGAAATGATACTGTATGGAGAGCCGTGTGTGTGTGTTTGTGTTTGTGTGTGTGTGTGTGTGTGTGTGTGTGTGTGAGAGAGAGAGAGAGAGAGAGAGAGAGAGAGAGAGAGAGAGAGAGAGAGAGAGAGAAGATGGTGATGAAATAGTGGTACATAAAAACGTAAGTGCCATATGTGATCAGACCAAGAGTCCATCTAGTCCAGCATTCTGTTCACACAGTAACCAACCAGCTGTTGACCAGGAACACACAAGCAGGACAAGAGTGCAACAGCAACCCCCCACCCATGTTCCCCAGCAACTGGTACATAGGCTTACTGCCTCTGATACTGGAGGTAGCATATCACCATGAGGACTAGTATCCATTGACAGCCTTGTCATCCATGAATTTATATAACCCACTTTTAAATCCACCCAAATTGGTGGCCATCACTACATCTTGTGATAGGGAATCCCATAGTTTAACTATAGTGACATTGGAGTCATGGTAACATGGGGCTGTTTGGAGATTATGGAAGTCTGCACATGGAAGCTTATGACTCAATTCACTTACAACTGCAAACCATGGGACTTTTAAACCATGGGTTAGAATCATAGAATAGCAGAGTTGGAAGGGACCTACAAGGCCATCGAGTCCAACCCCCTGCTCAATGCAGGAATCCACCCTAAAGCATCCCTGACAGATGGCTGTCCAGCTGCCTCTTGAATGCCTCTAGTGTGGGAGAGCCCACAACCTCCCTAGGTAACTGATTCCATTGTCGTACTGCTCTAACATAGGGTGACCATATGAAAAGGAGGACAGAGCTCCTATATCTTTAACAGTTGTATTGAAAAAGAAATTTCCTCTTCATCACAACAGTTAAAGCTGCAGGTGCCCTGCCCTCTTTTAAATCTGGTCACTCTAGTATAGCTCCTGCACCTTTAACTGTTGCGATGAAGAGGGAATTCCACTAGATTCTCCATATATACAAATGACACCTGCTGAAATACCCTTTTCTATGCAACTGTTAAAGATACAGGAGCCCTGTCCTCCTTTTCATATGGTCACCCTGCTCTAACAGTCAGGAAGTTTTTCCTGATGTCCAGCTGGAACCTGGCTTCCTTTAACTTGAGCCCATTATACCATGCCCTGCACTCTGGGAGGATCGAGAAGAGATCCCGGCCCTCCTCTGTGTGACAACCTTTTAAGTATTTGAAGACTGCTATCATGTCTCCCCTCAATCTTCTCTTCTCCAGGCTAAACATGCCCAGTTCTTTCAGTCTCTCTATATAGGGCTTTGTTTCCAGACCCCTGATCATCCTGGTTGCCCTCCTCTGAACACGCTCCAGCTTGTCTGCATCCTTCTTGAATTGTGGAGCCCATTACTGGACGCAATACTCTAGATGAGGCCTAACCAGGGCCGAATAGAGAGGAACCAGTATGTCACGTGATTTGGAAGCTATACTTCTATTAATGCAGCCCAAAATAGCATTTGCCTTTCTTGCAGCCATATCGCACTGTTGGCTCATATTCAGCTTGTGATCTACAACAATTCCAAGATCCTTCTCGTTTGTAGTATTGCTGAGCCAAGTATCCCCCATCTTGTAACTGTGCATTTGGTTTCTATTTCCTAGATGTAGAACTTGGCATTTATCCCTATTAAATTTCATTTTGTTGTTTTCAGCCCAGCACTCCAGCCTATCAAAATCACTTTGAAGTTTGTTTCTGTCTTCCAGGGTATTAGCTATCCCATCCAATTTTGTGTCATCTGCAAATTTGATAAGCATTCCCTGCACCTCCTCATCCAAATCATTAATAAAAATGTTGAAGAGCACTGGGCCCAGGACTGAGCCCTGTGGTACCCCACTCGTTGCCTCTCCCCAGTTTGAGAAGGTTCCATTGATAAGTACTCTTTGAGTCCAATTCTGTAGCCAACTGTGAATCCACCTAATAGTTGTTCCATCTAGCCCACTTTTAGCTAGTTCATTGTGAATGAAGCAGAAGACAGCACGTGAGTTCTTGCCACCTGGTCAGTCTCACTGCAGCCTTTCAGACCTAAACAACCCAGGGATGTTCCATCCGTTCATGATATCCAAACACAAAATTATGGGTTGTTGAGAGAAAAATAACCCAGAATCAGAACTGAAGAACAAATCATGGGTTCCAACATTGGGTTCCCTCTCCCTCCAACAACCTACAATTTCAGGTTCAGACATCATGATAAACAACCCAGGGACAAAGTGTCATTGGGTTGTTTAGCTCAGTGGGACCTGGCATCTATGAGCCAGAGCGCTTGCTTCTGCTCATTCATGACTACCCAGGGTTTAAACAAACTGGGTAGCTGCGATGTGTAGGGGATTGTAGGGATTGTACCAGAAATTGTGAGGTGGTGCTATAAAAATGCTTAAAATAAATAAATAAAAGAGAGATGATTTATTAAATATCCATGGATTGGTTTCATTTTATTCCATTATTCAAGTGCTGCTCAATCAAGGACACCAAAGTACCTCTCCAGTACAGCTCCACAGAGCTGCAGTTGACCTGATTCATTTACGCTGACCCACATTGCCTTCATGCTGCAAACCACAGGTTTGCCTCCCTTGTTTGAAGGAAGTTTCTCACTCTTCCCTACTAGAGCAAGATACTTCAATGAGAGCAGAGAGTGGAAGGGGAGTCAAAAACTAGCCTAGAGCCCCTATTAGTGATGAATTCACCCAATATTGTTCTGTGGTTCGTTTGATTTCTCTCTCTCTCTCTCTCTCTCTCTCTCTCTCTCTCTCTCAAAAAAGTTTTGTTGGGAAAGAAAGCAGCTCCCCAACAGACTATACTCAAGAGCTATAATGGAGAAAGAGGAAAGACAGGGTTCTCTCATCCTTGGGCACATGTGGCAGGCTGAGGACAAACAAACAAGGAAAGGTCATGTCCCCTCTGCCTCTGGCAGTTTCATCTCTCATCTTCCATCCCTGGCATTGAAAAGTGGGGGAGGCAACGACAAATCAGGCAGCGTAGCTCCCCAGCCAATTTCTATTAGGATAATTACGAAGATCTTGCCTGGCTTTGATCTAGCCGTTCACTATTATAAGGCTGCACCGAGCTGGGTTAGAACTTCAGCCAACACATAGTCCTGCATTGTGAACTAAGAGAACACCGATATCTCCCTGAATTAACACTGGCCTATAGAAATGTAGCTGTATGTCTCCAAAGAACCTCTTTATATAAAGCACAGGTGGGCAACTTCTGGCCCTGCAGATGTTTTGGCCTACAACTCCCTTCATCCTTCAGCATTGGCTATGCTGGCTGGGGCTTGTGGGCTAAAACATCTGGAGAGCCACAAGATGCCCAGCCCTGATATATACACTTTAGTTTCCAAAATGGGTTAGAAGAAGAATGGCCATAAAGTAGATCTCCAGGTGTTTTGGACTTCAACTCAGAGATTTCTGACCATGGGCCCCAAACCCCTGGGGATCTACTGTCTGCCCACCCTGGGTTGGAAGAGAACAAAGAAGGATCAGAAAGCCAACTAGGACATTGTACTCGGACCCTGCTATCTTGTCCTGAAGCAGAATGGTGGAAGGCAGGCTTCCATCATCGAGTGGGGACTAGAACCCAGATCTCCCATCTCCCAGTCCAACACTCTAACCAATTTCCCACACCGGCTCTCATGGATCTCTGGCTCCATGTGCCCCTGGCTGACAGCATCACCTGTGCTGTTGCAGCCTGGGTTGGTATCCAGCACTTCTATTTCCTTATTATTAATGACATTCATATACCACTGAATATAATAAAATCCCCCAGTGGTTCACAATAATACACAATATTAAATACACAATGTTTAAAACACAACGTTAATATTAAAAACACAACGTTTAAAACACAACATTAAAAGCACAACCTTAAAAGTAACTGAAGGAGCAGCAACATGAGTGGCACGGTTATTTTACCTACAGCCCAGGGCAAGCCGGGGTGAAGAGGCACGTTTTTAGGAGGCATTTAAAGGATGTCACATCTTCTGCCTCCCCAACTACACGAGGGAGGGTTTTCCAGAGAGGGTGCCACTACAGAGAAGGCTGGGTACTTCATGGTGACATTCTATTCATTGTGGAATGACCAGCAAGTCCTCCTCTGCTGACCTTAAAGTCCATAGGGTGATCTTCTATTCCATAGGGTGGTTGTATAAGCATCTCTAAAAAAAAGAGGGCTCAGATTTGCATACAGCCTGCTTATACTAATGCATAGGAATAGATGCACTTGGGGAAACCATTACTATAATTTAAACAGAAATGCAATACCTCCCATCATAGCGGCAAAGGCTGTAACCAGGTGAGCTGTGTGTCTGCTCAGGCCGCTGTGCAGCTGCTGACTTCAAATGGGGTTCTTCCCTGCTCTGCCTCCTTCACCTTGAAACTGGACTTGGATGGGGCAGCTTTTCAAATACAGCAGTCTTCCCCAATGGGGAGCCCTCCAGATGTTTTGGATTACAACTCCCAAAATTCCTGACCATTATTATTATTATTATTATTATTTATTTATTTATTTATTTATATAGCACCATCAATGTACATGGTGCTGTACAGATAACACAGCAAATAGCAAGACCCTGCCGCATAGGCATACCATTGGCCATCCATGTTGGCTGGGGCAGATGGGAGTTGAAGTCCAAAATATGTGGAAGGCAATGGGTTGGGGGAGGCTGAAAGTTATTATTATTATTATTTATTTATTTATTTATATAGCACCATCAATGTACATGGTGCTGTACAGAGTAAAACAGTAAATAGCAAGACTCTGCCGCATAGGCTTACAATCTAATAAAATCATAGTAAAACAATAAGGAGGGGAAGAGAATGCAAACAGGCACAGGGTAGGGTAAGCAGGCACAGGGTAGGGTAAAACTAACAGTATAAAGTCTGCACTAATGATAGAGCACATGCTTTGCACACCAAGGTTCAGTCCCAGGATCGAACTTTCTTTCTTTCTTTTTGATTACGTTATCCTGCCTTTCCTCCAAGGAGCCCAAGGCAGCGTACAAGATCCTCCTTCTCATTTATCTTCACAACAACCGTGTCACGTAGGTGAAGCTGAAAGTCACTGATTGGCCCAAAGTCACCCAGTGAGGGTGTGTGGCCAGCCTATGATTGGGCTGGCTCTTCTTTATCTGTTTCATGTCAGAATCCAAGCTACTGTTCATGGTGGGAGTCCTGATGGACTCATCCACTCCCCCCGCCCAATACTTTCAGCAGTCTCTAAATTTCCACGCTTCCACAGCTAGGAAGGTCAGGTCAGATCTATCCTCATTGAGGAGTTATGCCTTATTTGAAGAGTTTTCATTTCTCATGCCACTGCCAGAGTCCTATTTCCCCATAGATAACATCACAGATCTTTTGTTTGGATATAAGGAGCTGCTGCTGCCTTTTTGACACATTTCAACCCAGTCTCCCTTCAGTAAATCAAAGCAGGCACTGAATGTCTCCACTCGCTCATTGTATAGAGCCGAGCATGAGACCCCTTTTAGAGTTCTGAATGAAACCCGGAGTGGATTCACCACCCCACTGACATTGGAGCCACCCACCTCCGCTGCCGGTAGACGTGTACATAAGAGTGTCGCAAAGTGGGATCAGCAAGTTATATGTATTGTATGTATAATAATAAATTGGATCTCTGAACCAAGGCCATTGTTTTCTGTGCAATTTGCTTTGCAGTAAACAGGGTATGGATTGATAGTTACTTACCTCTGTGGTGGGTAAGTGAGTATGCCCACACTTGCATCCTAAGTTTAGTTCTCAAAGATAATGATTTATCCAAGACCACCCAGTGAGTATCACAAGCCAACCATGCATGTAACCTGGAATATCAACATACCGACCCAAGACATTGAGCACTCCATCACGCTGGCACAATTCCTTGTGTTCCGTGAGTCATTAAGGTGGGTGTGCTGAACCTCAGGCCTCTGGGCTACCTCTGGCTTGTGTATGGCCACAGTGTGGCCTGCTGAGATTCCCCAGAAGGCCATGCCCCCTTTCCTCTGACTGCAGATCATTGGTGGTTTCTCCTCTTTGGCACCGTCCCCCTACCCCCATTCCAAAAGGTTGAAATGCATTTCCTTTGGATCAGTTACTGGCAGTAAAACATACTAATCATTCTTGGTATCTTTGGCCACACCCCTTTTTCATTGGCCCCTCCCACCATTGGTATGCATCCCCTGAGAGCTTCTCCAAAATTGAATTTGGCTCTCAGGCTGAAAAAGGCGTGACAGCTCTATTTTAAGGAACATAAGAAGCTTCCTTAAACTGAGTCAGACCATTGGTCCATATAGCCTAGTATTGTTGACGCTGACTGGCAGCAACTCTCCTGGGTTTCAGGCAGATGTTTCCCAGTTCTACCTGGAGATGCCAGGGATCGAACCTGTGACCTTCTGCATGCAAAGCAGAAGCTCTACCAGTGAGCTACGGTCCCTTCCCTTAGGTTGAGTTTCTCCATTCAGCAAAATACAATAGAACATTTTTGAGGATTATTTATTTATTTACTGTATTTATTAGTAAAACATTTGTATCCCCCTCCCCTATATCATTGGGATCTCAGGGTGGCATACAGATAAAACTGAACAGTATAAAACAATAAATAATGTACACAGCTAAACATGAATTAAACCATTAACAATATTTTATTTATTGAAATACATTGTAGGTTGGACTGCACCATTTCAAAATGCAGTTCAGGACACTATTTTTGAATGCTGTCCCATGTTAAAAACAAAACAAAACACATATGTTACTGGAAGTAGTAAATTAGCACAACAAGGAGGTCATTTCTAGCTAGCTTTCTGCTTTTAGGGGATCCTCTCTCTCTTTAACGTATGGGAGCATGGGGGTAAGTGGGAATGTGATCCCCACACTCACAATCAGAGTGGCACAGTCTCTTCTACCAAATCAGGACTCTACCACTCCCTTCCCATCTGCTGTATGTGTAGATCCAGCCAGAGTGCAGCATTGACTTTGCCTTGGCACCTAAGTTTTCTGCAGATCAGATGGTGATTAAGATGTACAATACAATTCCAATCATTAAAACGAACGAGGCGCCAATTCCACCGATCTCGCCATTAAAAGTTCCCCATGGAGTTGCCTTGATGCATACGCTTTAAGGTCAGAGGGGGCTGTGACAAAAACCACTGTTTGCGCCTTGTGTGTGATACAGGCAATTGAATTGCTTCCAATTATTACAATATCAAGGCCACTAAATTGTGTTTGGCTAACAGGGCATCTGTTGGCTCGAGTCCTGTAAGTCAATAGCATCGGTGGGAGTTAGGACTGGGTGGAATACGCCGTGTTGTTCAGACAGGTGCAGGAAACAATGAGCTGAAGAGTAATGCTGGGATAAATTTGCCACAGAGGGACATAACTTACTAGCCCTGCGGCAGCCAAATTATGCCACCAAAGATCCATTTCTTTCCTTTCTGACTTTCTACCTCAGGTGCTTCTAGTCTGCACTGCTAGCCAAATTTTGTTTGTCAAGTGTTGATCCAAGGTGAACTTGATCTAACTCCTCTTTCTTCTAAGCTTGGAAATGACTTCATCTAAATAGAGGAGGAGTATTATTATTATTATTATTATTATTATTATTATTATTATTATTATTATTATTATTATTGCTGCTGCTGCAATCTCTCTTTCCAGAATGGCAATGAAGAGAAGATCATCAACAACAAACATGATACTGTCCTCAGCAAACCGTTCAGGTGGCTGTTTCAACCCTTTCTCACACACCCCCACTTACATCCTGTTCTCACAGCTTTGAAAGCCAGCCAGCCAGCCTACCCTCTAGGGACGTCTCCTGCTTTCTCTCCTCACCTATCAGCAGAACCGTTTGAACACAAAATGCTGCTTTGGGGTGAACGGAAGGGAGCTTTTGACTTGCCACTGATACACTTCTCTTCCATGAAGAAATCTATCTGTATATGTCAGGGCCGGCCCTACCATTAGGCAGGGTGAAGTGGTCGCCTCAGGCGGCAGATGCTGGAAGGTGGCAGCAAGGTGCAGATATAGGGTGACCACCTGAAAAGGAGGACAGGGCTTCTGTATGTTTAACAGTTGAACTGAAAAGGGAATTTCAGCAGGTGTCATTTGTATGCATGCAGCACCTGGTGAAATTTCCTCTTCATCACAACAGTTAAAGCTGTCAACCAGGGACCCACAAGGAGGACATGAGTGCAACAGCACCCTCCCACCCATTTTCCCCAGCCAAAGGTACATATAGGTAGCACACAACCATCAGGGCTAGTAGCCATCTGCTCCAGGAATTTATCCAACCTCCTTTTAAAGCCATCCAAATGGGAGACCATCACTACATCTTGTAGTAGTAGATTCCATAGTTTAACTATGCATGGTGTGAAGAAGTAATTCCTTTGATCTGTCCTGAATCATCGCTTGCAATGGCAATTAAGCTGAGGAAAAAAAAGACAACCTTCCATTGGCACCAATGGGATCAAGAGCCAGGCAGAGGTGGTTCTATCCTGGGGGCAAGTAGAGCAGTGACCCTCTACCTGTCCCCACCCACTTGTGGCAGAGACAGCCAGGTGCATGTGTAGCTGCCAAGCGCCACACATGATCTTCTCCTGTCCTCCTTTGGCGATCTCAATAGAATATGGGACATCTGCCCTGCCCTCTCCCCTACCAGCTCCAATGGGCACCAGCCACCACTGGATTCAGAGCTGTCGGAAATAATATTCAGGGATGGAGCCCCAGGCTTAGCAATACCCCTGGGGAGGGGTTGTCAATATTTCCGAAATCGCATGTCCAGTCCTAGCTCCGGACTTATGCTTCAGTTGCGTTGGGTTATTGGGTTCTGTGTGGGGAGGGTGATAAGTACCTTCTATAGGAGCTTCTGTTCTTTGGGCTTGCTTTGAGATCTGGTGTTGGAATGCACGAGAGCTTTTAGTTGCTTGCTCTCTCTCTCTCTCTCTCTCTCTCTCTCTCTCTCTCTCTCTCTCTTCCTTAACAATGTAAGAGAGAGAGAGAGAGAAAATGAGAGAGAGAGAGAGAAGGAAATGGGAGCTGAGACGGGGGCTGTGGAGAGGGACACAGGTCCTCGCCTGTGCCCACTTCAGGGCACTTCCTCATCCCCCCCCCCCGACCCTCACAACACACACACACACATCCGTTGAAAGGGAGAATGTCAGGGGTCTCTTGAGTTCCATTTGCTGTCTGCTGGCCTGTCCTTTTTCCCCCCAGGCTGAGTGGCTTATTACGCATTCCCAGCACAAGCCATGAAGGCACTCAACGCTACATCGTAAGTGCAGTAAATACGAAAGAGATGCAGGGATGGGGGAGGGCGATGGCTGCTGAAAAAATACTAGAATTTGAGAGTTTTTAAAAATATAGATATTATTGACTGATGAGCAGGTTGGACGCCCTCTTCCATTTTGGGAGGGAAAAGCACAGTCTACCTAGCCCAGTATTGTCGACACTGTCTCGCAGCGGCTCGACAGGGTATCAGGCAAGACTTTTTCCTGCCCAACTTGGAGTTGCCAGGGATTGAACCCGGGGCCTTCTGGATGCAAAGCAAGGGGGTCTGCCACTGAGCTATGGACCCTCTACCTAAAAGCATAGGAGAACGGGGTGGTGAAGGGCTTCCTGGTTAAGTGCACATATATGCCAAGGCCGCTATCCCCCACTCTGCTGCTTCCATTGTGACTGGTTGTCAGGGTGCCCAGGGCAAAGGGGTGCAGCCGGATATCATGCCAAAGACCATCCAGGAGGCTCATTGCCGGATACATCCAACCAGGGGCAAAGGCACAGGCGGGGAGGAGGGAAGAGGCCCTCGCCGCCGTGTGCCTCAACGAGGCTTCAGGGGAAGCGCTTTTCTCCACACAAGGCCGGCAATGAAATTAGAGGTAATTGTGAGGCCCGAAGATTCAATAATAATAATAATAATAATAAAACCCTGGGAGATGTCAGGTGAGCGAAAGGGCTGCGTAGCCATTTCTGTAAATTGAACAGATGTTCCCTGCTGGTGTCAATAATCAGTTACTGATGACGCTGTTAAACAAACAGCACTGAGACTGCCTCAGGTGCTCTGAGGCTGATAGGGGACATCTGTTAGCGACACCTTTGGACTTTTTGCAGCGAGGTGGCGGGCGGAGGAGATGAACAGGCCTCTCTCGCTCGGGACCGGGCTTAATGAGGCCCGGTGCCATTGAACAATGCTAACCAGCCGCTGATGCTTATGGGAGACGAAAAGGCCACCGCTGTGGGACAGGAGTCACATCTTTCAGTTCTCATCTGGTTTAGGGCAGCCACAATGTGGGGGAGATAATCTGGAAATGATAGGCCTCCAGCTCCTGACCTCCACGTGACTCTGCCGGCTACAGCTTTCCTGCCTCTGGGTAGCTCCTTCGGAGTTCTGACTGGTTCTGATTGAAACCCGGAGTGGATTCATGGTCCCACTGATATCGGAGCCACCAGTCTCCACTGCAAAACACTCTGCCATCCTAATGGCTCCTGCTCCACCCCCGTGTAGATTTGGTTTTTAACTAGAGCATAGTTAAACTATAGAATTCGCTGCCGTACGATGGGGTGAGGGCCACCAAATTAGATAGCTTTAAAAAGGAATATGACCAGCCTTCTCTCCCACTTGGTGCCCTTCAGTGTTTTAGACTTCAACTCTCAGCATTCCTTACCATGGGTCATGATGGCTGAGCATGATGGGAATTCACATCCAAAATATCTGAAGGGTGCCGGGTTGAGGAAGGCTGGATTAGAAACATTCAGGGTGGATAAGGATATCAGTAGCTGCTTGGTGGTGACAGATTGACCTGGCTGGCATGTCAAGACAGCCCACCATGGCTTAATTTACCAGCGGGGGCTGTCGCATTGTGCCAGGCACCCAGTTTGCCATGATTTGTTGTATCATGTGAATTCAGTTGCCAGGGGTTGTTGGAGGGTTAGACAACCCTCAAATAATCCATGGTTTGTATTAGAGAGTTTTGGGGGAAGGGTTTGTCTATCCCTCAAACAATCCCTTCTGCCTGGATTCATATGACACACCAAGCCACGGTAAGCCATGGGTGCAGGTCTCTCTCTCTCTCTCTCTCTCTCTCTCTCTCTCTCTCTCTCTCTCTCTGTGTGTGTGTGTGTGTGTGTGTGTGTGTGTTTGTGATGTAACCCACTGAACCCACCCTTGGTATTGCCCTGGTTCATGGGTGTGTGGATGGGTGTGTATTTATGTGGATGGTACTTCTGAGAATGTATGTGGTAGTAGAAAGAGGAAGGTACAGTTTATCATCTTCTAGAGAAATTCATTATTAAATCAAATTTTATTTGTTTTAGCCATGGGCCATAACAAAGTTCCGGATGAAAATAGATGCAGCAGAATGAGTAAGAGAGGGAGAGAGATAGAGAGAGAAAGAGAAATGATACAAAGCTCCAAAATAAATATCATCCAAATCAACCAGATGGCAATCAAATATATTAGAGGTAAGAAAACTGAACATAGTCTACTCCCAAATGATAGGGTTCAAATTTTGCACCCTGATTGATGATGGTCTAATTCTGCATAGGTTGTGATGGACGTGCAGATAGATCACAGAGGAGTCAAATCAACAAGTATTCTTAAAACCACCTGCCCCATATTTAAGGCTGCAATCCTGTACCCACTTACCTGGGAGTAAATTCCATTGAGCACAGTGTGGCTTATGTCTCAGTAGACATATATAGGAATGCACTATAAAAGAGAGTCAAGATTTATCGTCATGACTAGGTTGTCATAACTATGTAAAGGAAAGAAGCAGGAAAAGAGAGACAATAGAATACAGGATTGGAATCATGTGTCATCCTTAAATTGATCACCAACATTCTTAACAGAGAGTGTTGACGTGGGGCTGCAGTATTGGCAAAAGCAGCTTCTTCCACAGTTAAATCCCAGTTGGCTCCTTCTAACAGGCACGTTGTTGTTGTTGTTGTTGTTGTTGTTGTTGTTGTTTGCTTACTGTATACTTAAACTGTTTCCACCCCACCCTTTGACAATAAAGTCTTCAAGGTGGCGAACAGCTGATTTAGGGTGAATTGGCCAAAATCTAATTCAGTGTAATGGTTGAGTTAGGTTTGTATCATTTAACATCATTATAAATGTAGGACAAGCAAGCAGCCCATGTTGGTTGGGGATGATGGGGATTGTAGTAGTCCAATTAATCTTAAGGGCACCAGGTTGAGGAAGATTACTGGTGCAGAGCCTGGATTAGGCACAACGTTTTTGCATCGTTTAGTCTGTTTCTGCTGACTTACTTTTTTTCCTTGTGTGTGTGTGTGTGTGTTGGTGTGTAATTGGGGCAATTTGGCTTCCAGGCCGGAGGTCCTGCCTCCCGGATTAACTGAAAGGAGCATTTCAGTGTTCTGGTCATTGGGCACATCTACACAACAGGCTGAAATGTGATTACCAGTCAATGTTTGTCAACCACATAGAGAGCATCAGCTATGGGTCGGTATAGGAATCTAATAAAAGCAATGAAATGAATATAACATTTCTTCTTCCCAGAGAAGCCTGGGGGCTGCAGTTCCATGGTCAAGGTTAGGTGGCTTCAGCATCCCCAATGAATGACATCTCTCAGGATTCTAGACGGGAGGAATTCGATGATGAGAGCTCAATGATGGGAGTTGTAGTCTAACACATCTAGAGGGCACTAGGATGGGGAAGGCTGCAATAGACCCCTGAGACCTCATCTCCAGCCCACAATCCCCTGCAGAGATAGCAAAGACCAGAACGACTGCTAAATGCTACCCAAACATTAAGTGTGACTTCCACATCATAGCGGAGAAAACACGGTTTTCACTGAGACTTGCCCAGAAAGATGTTTATACAAAACATCGTCAAGGAGGAGTTGAGATTACTTCATTTGGGGAAAACGGCCTTTTCCTTGCCAGAAACTTCGGCTGTCTGCCTCTCAAGGATCAAAATCTCAGAACGCGGCTCAGCTTGTAAATTACATTTCCAGCAGCTGCTGCAAATCCTAACCTCCTGAAGGAGTGTGCAACAGGCTTACACAAACGTTGCTTCCTCGCTCCCCTGAATCATCCACCACTCTGCTCTGCCTGTTCTATCTTTCTTTATCTGTACAAAACTGCCAAAGTGCATGTGGTTCCAGACACAGACGCACACACCGCTTATGCCTCCTAAAGAAACCACATGAAGAACATGAAAAACGATACCCTTCAATCCCTAGCCCTGGAGTAAACTTGTGCCAGATACAGTTGCTTGCACCCCATCAAGTTTGTACATTCAAGTACTTTGATACTACGGAAGAGAAAAAACATATAGCCCTCCTTCCTACTAGATCAGGAGTGGGGTAACTGATCCTCCACATGTTCCTGCACTGCAACTCCCATCATCCCTCACCATTGGCCATGCTGTCAGGGGGCTGATGGGAGTTGAAGTCCAAAACCTGTGGAAGACACCAAGCTCGAGAAGGCTGTCTTAAAAAGTAACAGTTTTATTATGGGTAGAGAGTCCATATTGTCACCTGCATGAGATTGAATCCTAAACTGAAAGGCCAATATGCACGGAGAAGAGTGAGATCAGAGGTGAATGCACAAAGAACAGGTGCCCCGCAGGCTCACATTTGTGATCAGGGCAGAACGAGGCAAGACCATGCATTCTGATCATTGTGGATATTTGTGGGATTCCCTTAGAGGAGATGCAACCTCTTTCAACCTAACAGCTGGATTCAACTTCCAGGGGGGGGGGGATGGACCACATTCCAGTGGTGGGCAGACCAAAAGGAGTGAGCCCAAAATACCCCCAAATACTAGCATATTTTAGTCTGAAGTGCTTACCATCAGGAACTAAACTTTAGAGGGCAATCCTATGTATGTTTACACACACACACACACACACACACACACACACACACACACACTACAACTCCCAGCATTCCCCAGCCAGTCGTGCATACAATTGCACCCTTAGAGACATTTCAAGCTTTTAGAATGGGAAAGACACGGTGCAAAAAGTGTGGAACTACCAAACAATAAGTGGTTAGAGGGGGGAAAAGGGGGGTGAGGCCTTCTGGGAAATGCTGGAGGGGCGAATTGGGGGCCTAGGTAGGCTGGATGGGGTGTAGGGCACACCTGCCCAAACCCAAATATTTGTAGTGCCAGAGGAGGCTGGTGTCTGTGATGTCAGCAGGGCTGTGAATCCACTCTGGGCTTCAGTCAGAACTCTAAGGGAGCTATCTGGGTGCAAACCAGAGTTCTGGTTTGCAACCCAGAGCGGATTCAGTGCCCCACTGACATCACAGCCACCAGCCTCCACTGTGTAGTGTGAACCTCATCAGAGAAGTTCAGTTCATCCCTCCCTCCCTCCCTCCCTCAGGAGAATGTCACGGCTCATATGCCGGCAGAGAAGCAGGGAAGGGATCAACGCTACCCGAGGCCTTCTTGCTTAGAGGACCATAGAGTGATGGATAGATACCCAGCACAGCTGCTTAATTTTTGAAGACAGCCTTCATCCCTCTCTTGCAGCACACCCGTGTGCCTTGGCACACAGTTGGAGAATCACCATCCTAGAGGAACGGATGGAGAGACAATGCCTGGCTTCTCAAATGGGGGAGCAGTTCATCTGCTTCCAAGCAGGACTGATGGAGTGAAAGAGACAGAAAGTACAGTATCTACTCACCACCTGAGACTATGCAGAGACTTAATGTTTGTCAAGTGCTCCAATCTCCTAAAATGAGAGGTGTTTCAGCATGGCTAAAGTACCTTTGCCATCACAGAACTTCACCTGAATGGAGGATTTGTCTGCTGCCAAATGTGCTTGTGGTTCAGAGGGAACCATGGCTGGGAAATTAGTTCTGGCCTCATTCTCTGGCAACGTCCCTGATTTTAAGAGTTGCCATGATGCCAACAAGATAGATAATGGGCCCCTGTGCATTGGCTCTGGCCCTTCTGGGCTGCCTTTTTCATGGCCTATGGATTTTGTTTCAGTCCCATGACATTCTTTGGAGCCAAATCCTTAATTTCATTGGCTGCCATCCCATGGCAGGTACTTGTCACATGGGATGCAAGCGTGCCTAACAGGCCATAGGACTGCCTGAAGCACAGTGGCTTGTAAAATCTGGATTAAATTCATGGTATTCTAACACTCTTACACGGTGATGCTCGAGCTGAAGGAGGAAAAAAATGAGGAGCAAAAAAAGTTGTTTTTAACAGAATCATCTTAGAAATGTTAGGCTTAGGGTGAACACTTTTGCATCAAAAGAAGAAGAAGAAGAAGAAGAAGAAGAAGAAGAAGAAGAAGAAGAAGAAGAAGAAGAAGAAGAAGAAGAAGAAGAAGAAATGCATACTCAAAGCAGAGGGCAAAAATAGTCCCAGTGTGGTGTAGTGGTTAGAGTGTTAGACTGGGAGTCAGGAGATCCAGGTTCTAGTCCCCACTCAGCAATGGAAGCTGACTGGGTGGCTTTGTGCCAGTCACAGACTCTCAGTCCAACCTACCTCGCAGGGTTGTTGTTGTGAGGGTAGACACGGAGAAGAGGAGTGACATATTTATTTGTTAGTGAGCCCAATTGGAATGTCTGTGAAATTTACTATTGCTTTGGATGCATGTAGAAACATCTCATAATCAGAGATCCTGGCCTGTGATTATGAAATGTCTAGCTACCCCTTGGTGAAATCTAGAAAGAAATTAGTTTTTTTTTTTTTTTTGCTTTCTTCCACCCCCCCCCCCCCCGCTTCTTGAAGGGATGTGAGCAGAATGGCAAAATACCTCCCCAAATCTAAGGACTAGATGAAGAGAAACTGCCATTAGCTGAAGGTTTGAGATGGCATTTGTGTAACCCATTCATCATGGGACTGCATACTGAGAGCGTTCAGCAATGGAGGTAATCAGCGCGTCCTGGGGGAGCAATTTGCACCTATTCTTTGGCATTTATAACTGTGGCCTAACAGTGTGTGTTTTGACCTAGAAAGCCCTAGGTGCCCTGGTTGCTGCCTCAGCTGCATTGCTCCGAATGGAACCTACATCGTTGTCAAGGCTTGTTTCGAGGGTGAAAAGCTCCCAGGATGTAACATCTTGCAGCCTTTGACTAACTGGTTGTCCCAATAAGAAAGAACAGAATACCAATATGACTATAATACAGGGATGGGGAAAGTTCAGATCATGTGCCTCACTTGGCCCACGGAGATTCCCTACCTGGCCTGTGGAGGAACTTCCCTGACTCTTGTCCCTCTCCTAAGCCAGGGTTTCTTTGTGTGATGATTGCATTCCTCTCTGGGATGGTGAGTGGCATGTGTAAAAGAGATCCAGATGGAACTTGGAGGTGCCGCTCCAAGTGCTGATGAAGTACTCTTTCTTGTGTGCTGCCCTGATTGCCTGGTGTTCTCTGTATGGTCATTTGGGGGCTCCCTAGGCAGGCGTGGCAGGAACAGTAGGCATGGTCTTGAGAATTGAGAATAAAACGACCAGTATCGTACTGCCCTTATACAAATCTAATGGTGCGACCACACTTAGATTACTGTGTACAGTTCTGGTCGCCACACCTAAAAAAGGATATTATAGAGCTGGAAAAAGTGCAGGAAAGGCCAACTAAAATGATCAAGGGGCTGGAGCATCTCCCCTTTGAGGGAAGGTTACACCAACTGGGGTTGATTAGCTTGGAGAAGAGGAGACTAAGGGGAGACATGATAGAGGGGTACAAAATTATGCATGGTATAGAGAATGTGGAGAGGGAGAGATTTTTCTCCCTCTCACATAACACTAGAACCCAATGGGATCATCCCATGAAACTCATTGGTGGGAGATCCAGGATAAATAAAAGGAAGTGCTTCTTCACACAGCGCATAGTCAAGATATGGAGGATGTGATGATGGCCACCAATCTGGATGGCTTTAAAAGGGGCTTTTCCCGGAGGCAAAGGCTAGCAATGGCTACTAGCCCTGATAGTTGTGTGCTATCTCCAGTATTCGAGGCAATAAGCCTGTGTGCACCAGTTGCTGGGGAACATTTTTTTATTATTATTTTTATTTATTTATTTAAGGATTGTTATGCCGCCATTCAGCCAAAAAAGGCTCTCACGGCGGCTTACAAAAGTATTTCTTGACAGTCCCTGCCCACAGGCTTACAATCTAAAAGACATGACACAAAAGGAAAGGGGATTGGGAGGGAGGAGGAGGAGGGGGGAAAGGAAAGCAAATTCAGGCACTACAATCTTAGTTGCAAAGTTCAGCAGTTACAGTTGACAGCAGGAGGGAGGGGGCTCTCAGCTGGAGCTGGACCCAGGCACGGTGGAGAGGTGCCTGGCTGCTGCTTCCTCCCTCACTGGTGGCCTTTGCAGAGACAGTTGACAGCAGGAGGGAGGGGGCTCTCAGCTGGAGCTGGACCCAGGCACGATGGAGAGGTGCCTGGCTGCTGCTTCCTCCCTCACTGGTGGCCTCTGCAGTGACAGTTGGTAGCAGGAGGGAGGGGGCTCTGAGCTGGAGCTGGACCCAGGCACGGTGGAGAGGTGGAGAGGTGCCTGGCTGCTGCTTCCTCCCTCACATGGGTGGGAGGGTGCTTTTGCACCATGTCTTGCTTGTTCATCCCTGGTCGATGGCTGGTTGGCCACTGTGTGAACAGTACTGGACTAGATGGACCCTTGGTCTGATCCAGCAGGTCACTTATGTTCTTATGGTCACTGGACACATCCCAACTACTGGGAAAAAGGTAGAGAAGTGCAAATCAAGCTTAGGCCAACCACAGTGCAGGCTGCTGGGATGACTGCTCAGCCAACCTGGATGTGTAGTTTGAGGGCTGGCTCCCAGCTGGACTGGCTCTTGAGCACTCCCCCCTGCCAAGTCCCATGGAGGGGCACATCTCTGGAGGACCAGCATCAAGGGTAGGCATGGTCAGGCATCTGATGAAGGCCCACACCCCAGCACACATACAAGAGTCCTCTGGAGTGGTTCCTCCTCTGCACCATTGCAGCATTGCTCACCTGCCTCGTGCTTTGGCTGAGAAAACAATGCTGGTGAGGAGGAGGAATAGTAGATTCCACCGCCTATTTGCTCACTGGCTCACTGCCTTTCAAGCAAGCAAATCATAGCAATGACGAGAAAGGGGATGAAGAGCTAGAGCAGTTGGTGACCATGGTGGTGGGAAGGCAGACTCATGAGGGAGGAGGGTACAAGGGATGTCTGGCCCATGGGCTCTCCAAAACCTAGAGCTGACCCTGGGCTGTGGGACCCTGGGCTTGGTCTAGTCCTAGTTGCACCACTGATTGGACGGTACCATTTGGGGGAGGGTTTCCTAAGCACAAAGGATGAGTGGGGAAGAAGCATCAAGGGATTCTCTGCACACAACTGGTCAACCTTCTGCAAAAAAGGAAAAAAAGAAAAGTAAAGCAAGCAAGGAAACTGAATTTGCTCAACGTGAACACACTACCTTCCAGTGGAGGCTGGTGGATCGTATTTCAGTGGTGCTGTGAATCTATTCTGGGTTCCAGTCAGAAACAGTTAGAACTCTAACAGAGCTGTCCAAGGTGCTGAACCCAGCTTTTGGGGATAGGCTTCAGCTCTCTGGATAGCTCCTATAGAGCTCTGACTGCTAAAAGGCCATCCAAAACCCTAAAGGAGATGAATTCATTCTGGGGATAGAGGTTCAGAACCGTGGATAGCTCCTGTAGAGGCCTGGCTTGCTCTGAGCTAATCAGTCAGTCCTCCTGGTACCTATCCAAGGCACCGAACCTATTTGGGGGACCTGGTTTCAGCACTTCGGATAGCTCCGAGGAGGACTGACAGGTCTAGAACCAGCCAGGCCTCTCATGGAGCTCTCCAAGGTGCTGAAACCAGGTTTGGGAGATACGGTTGAGAACTTCGGATAGCTCCTTTAGAGTCCTGCCTGAGGATTCACTGCTCCCTTGAAATAGGGGTTCTCATTCTCCACTTCTCCGTTGAGTGCTTCCCTCCCCACTGGCTGGAGGGACGTTGGGTGGGGTAGGGGGGCTTTACTGAGCAGCTTCAAAATGGCCGCTTTGCCCAGGCAGAGCATGGCAGGCGCCTGCGTGCATACTGCATGCTGATGGCATTGGCAGGCCTTGTTGCTACGGGCGCGAGCCGGGGGCTTTTGTTCTGAAGTGGATGCCTCTCCTTCTCTCTTGCCTCCCCGCCACTCCTCCTCCTGGAAGGTGACGTCATGGATGTCCACGGCGGTGACGAGGGCCACCTGTGGGCTGAGCGAGGCTTTAAAGAGACAGGCATCCGGCTGGGAGCAGGAGACCTGGCCATTGTCTCGTCCTCTCTCCGCATCGGAGGAAAAGAGGCGGACTGCTCCCCCCTCCCCTATACTCCCCCCATGCCACACTTTTTAGTCCCCCCTTCTTTTTATTGTGTGAATATTAACAAAACAGAACAAACAAACAAACAAACCATGAAAAAAAGGAAAAAGAAAAAGGAAAAAAGCACTTACTCGAAGTCTTTGCTCTGGCAGATCATCCCCCAGAGAAACTCGATCCAGACTGCCCGTGTTTGTTTCTACACGCGTTGAGCACAGACACACAGACACAGACCCGCACACACCCAAGACAAGCATGGGAGAAGCGGCAGCGGGGGCCGGCATCTCTCCATCAATCGGAGCTCCACGCCAGGAGAAATTTCCCTTCCCGGAGGAGCCCGTGGGAATGAGTGATGTGATTCATTCATTCTGTTGCAATTCGTTCTTACGCCCCAAAGAGATGACACCGGAGGTAAGAGCTCTCTCTTTCTCTCTCTTCCTTTCTCTCTCTCTCTCTCTCTCTCTCTCTCTTCTTTCTGCTTCCCCTTTCATTGGGTTTCTGGCGAGTTGATCTCTCTGGATAGGATAGAGTGAAGAAAAAAAGTTTTCTATTGCGGGTTTCTTTTCGTTCTTTAAAGATGTGTGTCTATGTTTGGGGACATTATCCTGTCTGGTTGAAGCCGGGCAGACTTTCAACAGGTAGAGCTGATCTGCTGTTTTCTGAGTGCTTGAATTAGCAGCCATTGATTGCTCAGCTTCTCTATATTCTGGCCATTTAAAACAAGAAACTGGTATATTGTGAATTATAGGAAATAGTCTTCTCTGTGTGTGAGAGATAGATAGAATATTCTGTTGATGTTCTTGAACTATCTCTAAACAATTCGCCATTCTAGCTAAATGCAAACTCTTTGTACTGCAGCAGCTGTCTTCATTCTGAGTACCAGATGCCTGGCACAAAATCAACAGGCGGAGAAGTTGTTTTGCCTTCCTTTCATGTTTGCTTGTTGATTACCCAGAGGGGCATCTGGCTGTCCACTGTCGGAAACAGGATACTGGACTAGGTCTGATTTAATGGGGTTCTTCTTGTGTTCTTAATATTTCCTATAATCATAGCAATGAGAACCAGCAGAGTCTGGAAGAATGTAGCCTACTGTCCTGGCTCTTCAGTTCTAAGACCCAGCACCAAACTTGACAGAAAAGTGTGTGTCCACACTACCCAATCCATCCTTCAGCTCCTTCATTGATGCAGGAAAGCTTCACTTCCGCACCTCCCCACTTCCTTCTCTCTTAGAAGCCAAGGGACAGAAGCAGGTTCTTGGCAGCTGCAATTTTAGAATGGGGAAAATAGTTGCCTCCTGTGTCCTCGTTGGCTTTGGTTTGAATTTCCTGTGCTGTCGCTCTTCCTATGACATTGCTGATTTATTGGATGGAATCCAACGTTAGTTTTGCTTAGAGCAGACACATTGAAATTAATCTGAACCAAATTAGACTCGTGTTGGATACAGCCTATGGTATTTTTAATTATTTAAATTATTTATATATTGTTGTTGAATGTACTTGTGGATCCTGAAGGATGGAAAAGTTGGATATTATTATTAAATACATAAGTAGGAAACCCTACATGCCCCATCCATTCCTATCGAATCTTTTGCATCCCCCACTGACCTCTTTACGTCGGCTCTCCACTTTATTGTCCGTTTACTTTCACCCCTCTTCTTATTTTTTTAAAAATCTTTCCAGATGCCTCAACATCTGTCAAAGCTACCTTGGCTCTATGGAAAGGAGACACCCCTAGACCTTTGATGGAGGTTAAGCTGGCTTTCATCTCCTTTTGCTGCTGGTTTTCAGATTCCAAAGCGCCCCCCCCCCCAATATTCCATTCTTTCTCCATGCATTTTATTTAGATTTCCAATTCACCCCCCTCCACTTTCTCTCTTCCTGGAACCAAGCTGTTAATGACACCGCAGAATCCTCTTGCTTTGCAAAAGGGGGCATTTGCCCTTTTGTAGAACTTGTTGAATGCTAATAATAGGATTCGGCAAACTCTTGATTGTGTTATTGGGCTTTAATCTAATCTTTGAGGCGCTCTCTCTCTCTCTCTTTTCACATTTCCTTAGGGTTTTTTCACTCCCTCCCCCTCTATACAAGAGGGGAGAAACGGTTTCTTTTGAATTCTCTTTAGTGCAAATTGAATTGGAGAACAATCACACCCTGGGAGCTAACAAAGGGACTTCATTGGATGTCACTGTCATCCCCAATTATCTGATTGCTGTTTGTCAAATGGTTTTTGCTGCAGAGGAGAATTCCAGCCCAGGCTTTTGATTTCTGCATTAAATAGAAATTAGGAGCCAACAACCATTCTCTTTGCTTTCCTTAATGCCAACCCATGAGAAGCACAGGTTCACTGATCTTGCTGAAGCCAGCTATCACTCATAAACCAGCAGAACCTTAAAACCTTTAGGGAGAAAGTAAACGCAGAATCGCTGAAGACTAGAGTCGAAAGGGACTTGCAGGATCAGTGCCTCCCCCAAAGCAGGACACTCAAACTGACAAGTGGATATTTTTGAGAGGAGTACTTTGAGGTCTGGAGTTTGAATGAGGGATGTAAGTTGGGGAGCCAACCCTTTCGAATTCGTCTCTTTCATTCCCACTGAAGTCATTTATTTATTTATTTTAGTTCATTCACTCTGGTTGTCCCCAGACTTTCAGAAAGGAGGAAGGAATGCTGTTACAGCTAATGAACTTTCCATGGGCTAAAAGCTGTGTCCTCCGCAATGCCATTGTTAAATAATTTAAAAAGTGGATATAATATGCTTTTGTGTCACTAGCGTTTGCATGATAATAGGCAATTTCAGTCGAATCCCTAGAAGTGGGGGGACGACTCCAAAACACTCGTGGGCAGGTGTTTAATTTGTCTGAACTGGCTCGGGTTAGGGTCATCTGGAAGGTAGCTGCTTCGGGCAGGCTATTCATTTGGGTTGGGTTCCAGCACCAAGGACTGTGGACAGCTCCCTTGCAACCAGAGATCTCCTGTGCTGAAGTATAGTTTTCAGCACGAGAGGTGCGGACAGCTCCATTTGGAGCAAATAGACAGGGTTCAGCATCCCAAGTCTTTGTAGATACCCTTGAATTTGCAACCTGCAATCTCTGGAAGGAGTCTCCAAAGACGTCCTGATAGATATAGATATATATATAGATATATAGATATATATAGAGAGAGAGAGAGAGAGAGAGAGAGAGAGAGAGAGAGTCCAGAAGCATATCAATAATAATAATAATAATAATAATAATAATAATAATAATAATAATAATAATAATAGAAAGTGAGATAGTATAGGTCTGTGTTCACACAACATTCCTGGAGCTGTTTTCACTTGCCAGGGAGCCTACTTTCAGATAATGTTATGTAGATTTTGCAATGCGGGGTGTTCTGCACACCTCTTGACCCAGAATTTCAGCCTTATCCCTTCCATGTTGCCAAGCAGATATATTTCCATCACTGTTTGGCACTCAGCGTCAAACTGACAAAAGGCCTGGATGCCACATGGTGATTGTATCTTGTTGGTCGATTTGCCTAGTCTTTTGTGCTTTTGATGGGAAGATGGATAATGGAGGGCACAGCAGTTGTTGGCGGATGTTAAAAGGAAGCTATCAGTCAAAATGGGTGGGTGGAATAGAGGCTCCACCATAGAAGGTACCATTAGCTACTTTGGTGAGGATTGCAGGAAAGCCAGTTGCTAGAAGTGTAGAAGCTCCCCTGGAGTAAAGACTGGGAGAAAAGAAGATGTGGCTGAAGAAAGCCTCTCAGGTCAGTTTCTAGCTTCCTGACATTGAATCCCATCAGAGGAAGGAGAAGACTGGGCTCAAATGCAGGTAAGTTCTTCACTATGTATCTCTATGTATGTATGTATATATATTGAAATTGGTGTTTAAGAAAAGACATGTGTCTGGTCTGAGTTCAGAGAAAGAGCATCCCATAATGTCACTCCTTTTGTATCAAGATGAACTTATGCTAGCTTTCTCCTTCAAACAGTAAACTGATATAAGCTAGGTCTGAGCACTAGAATGGACTGGTCTACTTCGCCTCTGTATATTGGAAGATTGGACTGGACTGGTCTACTTTGCCTCTGTAAATTGATTACACCAATCTCCTTCCTTTCCTCCATCATGGAATTGGGGCTGTGCAGTTGGTTCCCAGGCTGTCTGCCCTTCAAGTGCTTACCAGACCCACAGCTGCATAGCTTTATCAATCTTACTGCCTTATCTACCATTAGACCAGTTGCTTTCAAGGGACAAAAAGTGTTTCAGGCAGCCTTCCCTGGCATGGTGCCCTCCAGATGTTTGGGACTACAACACCCAGGATTCTTGACCATTGCTCACGATGGCTGTGGCTGATGGGAACCAAAGTCCAAAATATCTAGATGGACCAGGTTGGAGAAGTCTGCCTTTGGCGCACATCTAACAATATCCGTCCCAGGCATTATGAGCAGCTGAAAGATACATTGTCCTATGTTAGGTTCTATGATATCCATGGTCAGCCTTCTACACATTATTCATCCATCTCTTTTCTATCTTTGCTGACAAACTGAACACAAAGCACAGCATTCTGAGAGGGTATCCATTCCATCCATCAGCAGATACATCTTCTAGTGCATTGACTGCTTGCAAATATTCTGGGAATGTTATGAAAGATTATATTTGTAAAAGGGGTTCAGTGGAAAGGTTCAATGAAAAGTTACAGATGTCTTTTCCCTCAAATCTTCCCACATTAAAACAGACAAGCAAACTCCCTCAATGGACTGAATTAGCACAGCAAGGATGTGGCTATGTTAATCTCTCTCTCTCTCTCTCTCTCTCTCTCTCTCTCTCTCTCTCTCTCTCTCTCTCTCTCTCTCTCCACTCCCCATTTAGTGCTAACAGGGAGCTTTTTATGTAGGGTAGGAAAGCAACACCCCCCTCCCCATTCTGCAATCTAAGGTGGTTTAGCCCACCTCAGTCTACCTCCTCATTCTGTGTAATGGGTGGAAGAACTTGAAGAAATGCAGAAAGGGAATGAAGAGCAGCTTTACCTACCAAATTGCTTTAAATTGCATCCCCTCTTTTTTTTTACTTGATATTTGTGCTGCAGGAGACGTGCCCACAATTCTCCCCACCACCTCTTTCCATTCAAGTAGCGTGTTCCATATCCTGTCCTTATTGGAGCTGCTCCAATAATACTCCAGCTCACCAATCTGTTCTGTAAATGGAACTCTCTCTTACCGCGTGCGTCTTTCCGGTTTTTACTACAAGCAGCTTTTACTACCCTTATTTGAATTCCTGCCCAACTCCACAAAAGCATCCAGTATGGAACGAACTTTGATTTTATTTAAGACATTAGTATTGTTTTTATGCACTATTCTCCTTCTCATTTATAGCCACAGTCCAATTCATCCTCTAAACCATTGCATGTTAGTTCAAATCCTAGCATCAAAATGCATTGTTCTCTATATAAAAGAAAAGAAATGGGGCTTCATAGGATATGCACAATTTTTTTTTTCCACTGGGGAGGTCCCTGTGTTTTTTTCACCATCTGGCTATTTCAGAGAGTCTTATGGTATTTCTCAGCCTTGTTCCTTATTGCCTTTTCATATGGTACCAGGCTATGGCTATTGCATTTTTGCTATGGCTCATGACCATTACTTACTGCTATTGCACTTGTTCCCAGGCTCTTTCTTAAAATATCTGGCTATTGCTCTTCCTTCCCCCATTCTGTGAAATTCGACATCATCGTGCAATCATTCTGAACCCTGTTACTGCTCATTTTCTTTCTTTCTTTCTTTCTTTCTTTTTTTCTTTCTTCATTTTTGTGTAAATCTGTGCTAACCATTTGGAAATCTGTTGCTATGTTTGGGAGGTGCGGAACGCACTGCTGCAGCTATGTGCTTTTCACTTCAGATGAGAATTACGGATATTTAGCGTATGTCTAGAAAAAGCCATTGAGAAAAGGAAGGGAGAAATTGGTGGAGAGCGCAGAAGAGTCAACAGAAAGGGGAAAAACCTGCTTGAAGTCAACCGAGAAACTGCCAGATGAAAGAGAGAGATTAAAGATGTGGGGAGGGAACGAAGGAAGAATAGCGGAGGCGAGGGAGGGGAGGAAGTCAGAAGTGAGTGAGATCAAGTGAGCAATTAGGAAGTTCAGAAGAAGAAAGGATATGAGGAAGCTCAGAAAACGAAACTGGACTAAAATCAAAAGCAGAAAAAGAGCAAGAGATGAAATAATTGAAAGAGAGAGAGAGAAAACCATTCTCAAGGCAGTTCCCTGATATTACATCGTGATTTCAAATGGAGAGTACGATCCACCCCCACTTCCCTCCACATGCAAATTAAAACAATTAAAGAGCCAAAATCAGAACAGCTAAGGCTGTCAACTCCGAAGAGAAGATGCTTGCATTAGATTTAATTCCCCCAGGTTTTGAGGGCATGGAATCTGGGAAAAGTCAGCTAATGTGTTAAGAATGTGATACGGCTCGGAATATGCACCCAGCAACGTTTGAAATCAATTCCAAGTTCATTATTTCATTCACATTTCCCTGTTCGAAAGGGTTCTCATTACTTTAGGGAACCATTTTCAAAGTTTAATATCCTGCCCATAACAGAAGATATTTGGGTTCACTTAGGCTGCAAATCTGTAGCTACTTACCTGAAAGTAAGCCCCACTCAACTCAACAGGACATCATCCTCATCATCCTCATCCTCATCATGTTTATTTCTTACTCGTCTCTCCCTTTGGATCAAGGCGGGGAACAACATTAGTACAATACAATATAGATCAAATACATAAAATTAATTATGATTTTATGATTCTATGATTCTAATTAAAAGAGCATATAAAACCAATACATGTATGGACATGCTATTATGTTATTATGTCAATATGTTATTTTGCTACTATTTTATTTGTTTGCGATTGGCCTATTCGGCTAACAAGCAATAAAGATTGATATTTGATATCAAAATAACAATCAAGATAGCTTCAAGTTCTTCATTTTAAATTCATCTGGGAAGGCCTGCTGGAAGAAGTTAAACTTCATAGCTATCTTAAATTCGGAGAGCGAGTTAAGTTGACGAATCTCCTTTGGCAGGCCATTCCACAGTCTGAAGGCGACAGAAGAAAAGGTCGTCTGGGTAACAATTGTCAGACTAGTTTTGGCTGACAGAAGTAAGTTCTCCCCAGAGGACCTGAGTGTATGGGGTGATCCCGCAGGTAACCTGGACCCAAACCATACTTCTGAGTATGGGACTGCCCTGTTAGATTCCATGCTGTTCTTTCCTAGTATTTGGAGAAGGTATATAAAAAGATAAAACTCAGAAGAACATCACCTTTGTATCTGAGGCGCACCTGTAGCAAGAGTGCCCCTCCATCACTGATTACCCTATCCCCGTTTATACTGAGCCAGGGGAAGTTTTTCTTTTGAATTTGACAAGAGGTGTTACGACCAATGCAGATCACTCAGCTAAAACATCCAGTCCAATCCAGATATGTTTGTCACAGATGAGAGTCGACCGATTTTTGTCATTGAAGCTGGGAAGGTGAGAAAGAGGGATGTTGAGAGCTTTACTCTGAGCTACAGAGACATTGATTTGACCCCCACCCCCTATACTTAATACCTTTTTGTGAGTCTTGTCATGAGCAGTTTTCACAATGGTTTTATGAACATTGGGAAGATGACCTCATTGGTTGAAACAGTATATGAATGAATGAGGAGGGAAGATTAGGGGACTTGGAGTAGAAACTACAATAAAAGACTTTTAAAGTATTTTGATTGATCAGCTGTTTGCCAGTCCTGTGTTTAAAGCTTCTGTAGAATCGTTTAGTGGTTAAGAGTCTGAGCTATTGATCCTGGAATCCCAGGATTAAATCTCATTTTTGCCATGTACTTATTAGGTAGCAAACCTCTCTCTCTCTCTCTCTCTCTCTCTCTCTCTCTCTCTCTCTCACACACACACACACACACACACACACACACACATGCACATACAGTTCGCCGTAAGGATGACAACAAAATAATGTAAGCAAAGCGCTTTGGACATTTTGATTTATTTATATTTGCAGCTTTTGGCACTCAAGGCATCATACATGGTGATCTCCCCCCACCCACCCTGGCCACCATCCCCTATTTTCATTCCCACAATGACCCTGTGAGGTAGGTTAGGTTGAGAGATTAGCGATAGGCTTCAGGTCACCCAGAGAACGCTTCCTGGCTGAGTGTCCTAATCTAAGTATAGTTCATTGATTTATTCAAAAGCACACTATAAATGTGGCATCATTATCATCATCATCACCACCATTCAAAGATGATGGGATCAGCTGCTTCAGGGGAGAGGAGCCTTTTGTCCTACAGATGTTGTTGGACTCCAACTCCCATTGGACTCTGCCAGCAAGTCTGATGGTCAGGGATGCTGAAAGACCACAAGTCTCCTACGCCCGCTTTAGACTTGCATCATGCCTTGCTTCTTCCAGTAGGAAAACAATTTCTCTGTGTTGGAAATGTTTGAACAGATACATACTCCACCCTGTGTATATACCTGAAGAAACAGAGACACATTATCCTTCTCACAGCATGAGCAAAACCCACAATCACATCACCTTTGCCCCTATTGTGGGGTTGATTGGAAAAAAGAAACAATTTGGAAAAAGAAATGCTCTCCCCAGCTAGAAGAAGTTAAGTTGAGAAACCAGAATTTTGAATGGATGGAAGTTTCTGGACAGTCTTCAAGGGTAGACCCATCGAAAAGGTACTTTACTACATGTCTGCACCTGGCCAGAACTCCAAAGAAGAGAAGATTGGGGTAATGTTCTCCTCACCATTTTACATCTCTCAGAAGATCTTTGAAAGCGCTCAGCCGTTCTTGATTCACCCTAGATTTTCCTAGTCACTCCCCTTGGTGGTCCATTTAGGGGTATCTCTATACATCCACCCACTTTTAGCTTCCTTACTTTCATCACACAATTGATGAAATGGAGCCAGTGTTGCGCCAAATGAAAACAGGAGCATAGTTAGGCTTTTGTTTAATGGATGTTCTTTCCTCAAGAGAAGGGATGAATGGACTTCAGGCCTATGGGATCTACTTTGCTTTTTTGCTAGAACACTAAGATCCACAAACTGGAGTCTGGTACAAAAGCCATACACTTAGAATTAAAGAATTCTGAGCCCATGAGCTTGTGTTGTATACCAGAACTGATAGCACTGACAGTTCTTCTACTCTTGATTTCAACAATTTAATTTAAGAGATGGGGGAGGGTTAATTTTATAACTGCTATTGTTAAACAATGGGGGGAGGGATACAGAAATCCTTACTGATCTAATGCAAATCATCCAAAGATCTACAAATAGATCCAGATCTACCTTCTACTCACTGACCTCTGATAAAAAGGATACTGAGACATATGACGAAGATGAAACCCATATTTATTTAATGTACTTTTAAACCACCCAATAACTGAAGTTATGTTGGCAGCATACAACACATTAAAAACATACAGTATGAACATGAAAAAAATCACACCATCACCTCATCATTTCTTCTGCTTCTTCCTTTATTGTGAGGTTAATTTCTGTGCAGGAAAAGAAAAAAAATGTTTTGAAGTGGTTCAGGATAATCAGATTTCTCCTTCCAGACTCCAGCAATATATATATATCCTCTCCAAAGATTTATGGGAGCCAGACTTCCTATTTTTTATTAAATCGGAGATAGTCTCCTTATTCTCAGGGTACAATGCGTTCCAGGGAATAGAAGTGGCCAAATCACATGGCAGTAAGAGCTACACAGTTAAAGAATACTCATGCAGAGTATTATATAAAAACAGGTACATTTCCATACATGGATCATTGTAAATTTTTTTGGGGGGGGGAGCAGAGGAGGAGGGAGGAGAGGAGAGGAGAGGACTGTGTGTTGTACATGTAACTAAAAGGAAATCTTTTCTGCCAAATGAAGAATATGGAAAGGGGAGTCAGGCTTCTGCTGTGGCTGGGTCTCTAACCACCAACCCTGTTTCCTGTCTCCAGTATCAGGCTCAGCATATGAGCATGGAATGCAGACAGCCCCTCTAGGCACAATATATATACAGCCTATCCTGTTAGGTTTGTTAGCGTGATTATTTATCTTTTCTGCTCCATCCATCCTCCTTCCCCCCCTCCCCGCGTGCATCCTCCTCCCTTACAACAGAGCATCCAGCGCAGAGGCTGCTAATTATACTAACGATGGGCGTTCTGCAATGTGTCTGTTTGTCAGTTTCATTATTTCCTGACAATGGCAGCAGATTGGGGAGGGGGAGGAGGAAGAAGAGGGGGGGGCACTCTGCCTTCTCTGCCAGTGCAAGATTACGCGATTACAATGCCGCAGCAGTAAACATCAGAATTACCGTGGCTCCCAGGAAGCAACCAGAGAGACAGACTGCTGTAGCCGCTCTCCCAGCAAATATCGTAAGTAGCACTGCCAACTTTTAACCAGCACTGTTCCTGCAGCTAACAGCAGGTGGATGTGCAGATTTTACTATTTTAAACATTTCCACCCTGACTTTCCACCAATTTAATCCTCCGTGATGGCTTGCAAACCCAATCGAAATCAAAGATCGAGAATTATTTTTTTTAAAAAACTAAACAAAGCTAAAACCAGAAGGTGCAGCAAATAATAATAATAATACTAAAAATAATAATGATGATAATTTTTAAAAATCAGCAAAGAATCAAAGACACACACCCCTCCCAAGGCCTGTGCAAAAAAAAAAGGAACATAAGAAGTTTTCAAAAGGCATCTCATAATCACTTTTTAGTCCCGTTACAAAATCTGATTAGTCTCACTCAGTATTGTCTCAATGGCTCTCCAGGGTTTCAAAGACTATTTCTCAGTCTTCTCTGGCGATGCAGAGATTGAACTTGAGACCTTCTACCTATTGCGCTACAGCTCCAGTATGAAGCTACGTTCTCTGGAAGCCAAGTCTATGTGAGCTTCCCCATGATGTCACTGCTGTTGGCAGAGTGCTGAAGTAGATGTGCCTTTGACCTGTGGTGGCAAAAGGTAAACCTTATACTCAGGCGCAAGCCCTATTAGGAGTGAAATAAGCTGCCTTACACCAAGTCAAACCTTTGCTCCATCTAGCTTCGTATTCATCTCCTGCGTTCCCAGTAGATGGCTTTCTGAACCCTACCTGGGAATTGAACCTAGGACCGTGCGCATGCAAAGCACGTGTTCTCCCTCTACTGAGCCACAGTCCTTCAACAGATGCCACTATGGAGAGGGCCCCACCTCTTATAGTCTCCCCCCCCTCTTCGATTGTGCAGGTGAGGCATGAAAAGCAGGGCCTCCATAGATGAACAATGTATGAACAGACAAGTCCTTTGTATGGGAGCAGATGGTTTCTTCAGATACACGAAGCAGATGAAACTTCTCCTGGTGTAGAGACACTATAACGGGAATAGCATGCTTTTCTCTCTTTGTGTCTGAATGCTCTTAAAGAAGCCGAGGCAATCCCCAAATACATACACACACACAAAAATGTCAGTACGCCTATACCTCACTCGGTCAAGGTAAAGTTACCTGCACAGTGGTGAGTCTAATCCGCTTTCGTGAGAACAACTGGGACCTGCAGGAACCGATTGCAGTGTTCCAGCCAGACAGTCAGCTATACCTTCATGGTACCCTATTCCATTCCATCCCCCGCACCCAACCCCAAGCCCCAATCACCCAGCAATTCATGGTCACTGCGTATGTGGAGTCCTCACCCGCCTTTCTTTCACAAGATTTTTATTTCAATATACCTGGGAATCCTCCCAGCCTTCTGAGATTTCCCTCTTTTGTGTGGGTGGTGCCATTTGGGCGACATAAGCAACAGCACGTTTCCTTGGGCGACTTGAGATTGAGCATTAGAAAATGAGGAGGAAAGTTCTTCATCTGTATACCTCATTCCTACTTTTATAAACCTGAATTATCTCCTTGCTTGGGGTTAAATTGAGCATGAGGTCGTAAAAGATGCACTCCGCAGCACCTGCTTCACATGAAAAATATTTGCATGGGCCCCTGACCTGGATTTGAACCATGTGTATGTGGGTGAGAGAGAGAGAGCGAAACAGAGAGAGAGAGAGAAACAGGGAGAGAGAGAAACACACACACACACACACACACACACACACACACAGAGAGAGAGAGAGAGAGAGAGAGAGAGAGAGAGAGAGAGAGAGAGAGAGAGAGAGAGAGAGAACATAAGAAGAGCCCTGCTGGATCAGAGATGGGTAGACGAAGGGGTCAGAGGGCAACAATCTCGCGATTTTATGATTGCGAAATCATCACCCTCAGTTACATGTGGTGCACGACATCACGGCCACCATTTTGGATTTTGGTTTTTAAAGGGAAAGGAGCGTGCACAAACACTGATTTTTTAAAAAACTCATTGCCCCATGCCCAGCTCCCAGCTCCTCCTGGTTACTCGCAAGGCGCTGGGACATCCCGCAATGCCCGGCCAGATGTTCCACGACTGCAGAAAAAGTGGGATTAAAGTGTAGGGCCATATCCTGGGCCAAGGGAGGGATCATCCTTCCCTGATCCTTCCCTGCCCCTGGATCCTCTGTGCATCATGTGGACACACAGGGATGATTCCGGGACGATCTTGGGATATAGGCCTGGTCTAGCCATGGCCTAAGAGTCCATCTAATCCAGTGGTTCCCAAACTTCTTCAGGTCACCGCCCCCTTGGTTCCACAAACTCATGCCCAGTGCCCCCTACCTTACACTATAAAAATCATTATTCAGAATAGTGGTTTTCAAAGACCCCCTAAGGAAGATTTATTTATTTATTTATTTATTTATTTATTTATTTATTTATTTATTTATTGCATTTCTATACTGCCCAATAGCCAAAGCTCTCTGGGCAGTTTACAAAATTATAAAAATAATAACAATTAAAATTATAAATAACAATAAAAATTATAAAAAACAATAAAATTAAAAACAGTAACAATTAATTGAATATTTATTCAAAATCCAATTGCATTTTTTTTAGTTTATTCAATTAAACATAATTGATGGACTTGATCCAGTGATATCATCTTTTCAAAGTCTGATAGTCATTTAGCAAGATAGCACATTTATTAACTAGGGTAGAGTACCTCACTATTCTGTAAATTCTTAATGTGATGGATGGGCTTCTTAAACAGTATTAATACATGTGTGGATTTTTCCCCTATATGGCTTGGGACCAAACTACCCTCTCCCATAAAAATGTCCCTGGGTTTTAAGACCTTCTGGAGAGGCGCTTCTCGGAAAAGACCACTTCAAGCGCCCCCCTGTCGCCCCCTTGCCTCCTAACGCCCCCCTATGCAAGTGGGGGCAGTACCGCCCACTTTGGGAACCACTGATCTAATCCAACATTCTGTCCACACAATGGCAAACCAGCCGCTCACAGGAAAACATGGAGCGGAGCGGTTAATCCTTTTCTCCATTTTCTCACTAAAATCCTCCCCCTTTCATACTGCTATTTGTGGCAAATGGCATTTTGGGGGTAAATAGCTGTGTAGGAGGGGTTGGGTTTTTTATATATATATATATAATTTTGGGCAGGAAAATAGCATAGAGCAGGGATAGGGAACCTCTGTCTCATAGGCCAGATGCTCCCCTGTTGAAGGGTCCCTCATGCAGCCCACAAGCTTATTTTGCAGTTACATCTGATCAGAGATAAGAGGGCATTAAAGGCAATTAACCTGGAAATAATCTGCACAGAGAGAGAGAGAGAGAGGGGTTAACTCTTCTCCTTGCACCATAGCCCTGATCTGGATTGAGCCCTTTTTGCTGTTGTTGTTGTTATTAAGGAAAAAGAAGTGGTAGTTCTAAACCTGTGCTTTTAAGCTTTTATCCTCTTGTGTAGTTTGACCCTTCATCCTAATTCCCAAAGTCCCAAAGCTTTAACTTTCTCTCTCCTTCAACCATCCCTTTGACCATTTCAGTTGTTCGTTTTCTGTCCCTTCTCCAACTGTTTCCATTCTCTCCCTTCGGGGATGCCCAGGATTATAAGTACGGAGAACATATGCCTCCCTCCAGCCGTTTTGGACCTCAACTCCCATCATCCCTCACCTTCCACTCCACTGGCTAAGACAGATGGGAGTTGTAACCCCACCACATCCAAAAGGTTGAGCATTCCCCACCCTCGCTGTACATGGAATTCTAAGCCTGGTTGTTTTTTAAACGAAAACAGGGGGGAGAAACACATAATGGCATTATGGCGTGCGCTGTTTTGTTTTCTTCATCTCTTTCCTAATCATTCTTAATCAAACACCACGACTCTGACACACACACACACACACACACAGAGTGTGTGTGTATTGTGTGTGTGGGGGGAGGAGGGAAATCAAATCACTTCAAAGCGAACAGGTCTTTGCACCTGTCTCTGAGCTTCTCTTTCCATTTCCCCCGGCTTCCACAAACAGCCTGACCATCTGGACTCACCTCCTCTCCACCCCACCCCCGCCCAGGTTAAAAGCAAATGTTTGACTCCCTTATCAGTCCCTGCCTTGCTTTTTTCGCCTCCTCCCTGCCCTCCACCTTCTCCCCCACCACCACCACGCATGCCCCACTCCCACACATGCATACATACACACCTCCACTCCAGACAGATGGAGTTTGAATCTGCTCGGAGCATGAGCCTTGTAGCATTCATGTGTGTGAATGAAAAAAAAAATTGAATTATTTATCATTGCGTCAAGAAGGGCAGGCAGCCACCGCCAAATGGAAAAGGGTGGCATTACGTGACAAACACCTGTTGCTATGGCACTACTCTCCAATCCATTCTCCTCCACCCCCCTCCACAAACTCTTTCTCCTTGTCTCCCAGCTGCAGGCACAAATACATCTTCACACCAGCCTGATTCTCGATTGAGGTGAGGGTGGCTGCAGTTTTGTTCATTCTTCTCTGTTGGCTTTCTTTGCTTGGTTTTTGACTGCATCTCGGTGTTGAGCAGTTACCTCCTGGAGAGAGGGATGAACGGAAGAGAGGGGTTCTTTCTGTCTTTGTTGGAAAGCCCACATGGTGCTCTGAATAGTAATGCTAGGACGGGACAAGGACAGGAGGATGGGTTTTGGATACGGGTATCCATGCTCAGCATAGGCGTGTGCAGCACATTTCAGTAGGGATTTTTTTTTTTTAAAGGTGAACATTTATTGAATACGTAATCATAAAGGACTATATTTTTATTCATTTATTTATTAAACACTGTAGACATTGATGCCCTATTCCACATTTAGCTTGCCTGAGCATCTGAGGGCTGTTGCAGTTGAGCGGGTGGAATGAGGAGACGCTTCTCAAGCCCCAGCATTGATGGGGTGTTGGGATGACACTGGCCAGAGGAGGGGCTTGCAAGGGGATAGTAGCCTTTGGGGGCCCTCCTCCTGACCTCTTGGAAATGTGGCTCCCAGCAGAGTGATTCCTTTTCACTCCTGCTGCCGAGACCAACAGTGCTCTCTTAGGCTTTTGCTAGATGAGAGGTTAGCCTGGTGCGAGGCCCGGGCTCATCCCTGTGAGTCCAGATGAGTCCGGATCCCTGTGAGTCCGGATCCCGGGCTCAGGCAGGGGTCAAACCTCCCTGCCGCTTTTCCCAGCTACCGCATTTACTTGTGAGTAGCCGGGTAAAGCGGCGAATGGTGTGCAGCATTCCGCAGGAGTGCTGCGGCCATCTGGGCAGGGTGGGGAGATGGGAGGGAATCGGAGATCGGGGGGGATCAGAGATTGCCGGGGGAGGGGATCACGGCCAGGGTGGGGAAATTGGGGGCAGGGGGGAGCAGGGAACCTTTCCCTCCCCCAAAAAGCCTACCTTAGTCACTGGTGCGCTCCTGCGCACCCGACCCCTTTAAGTCATTAAACAAAATGGCAGATGCGACAGAGCTTTCCTTTACCCCATCACATCTGACGTGTGGAAAGGAGTGACAGCCCGCGCTACTCCTAGCGCAGGCTGGCCCCTCCTCACCACTGGATTTTAAGGTAGGTCTAGCAAAGGCCTTAGAGGCAGCAATTCTTTAGTGCGGCGGCTGGACAGCCAGAGGGCAACTAGAGGACCATTTCTGCTGTGTCTGGATCTCCCTCTGATCTCTACTCAAAGACCTCCTCAATTCAATGCTTCTTGCTTGAGACGCTAGGGTGTGCCTGGGCACACCCGGCACACCCCTTGCACATGCCTATGATGCTCAGCCGGACAGGTCCTCTAAGTTGGACTCTTTTTTAATTGCAGGAGAACTCCTCTTCAGTGGGGAGACTCAGCAAAATCTGCACACTGTCACCTGGTTAAAGGAAATGTTTGTTGATTAATGTATCAGTTTTAGTTGATTAATTGATCAATCAAACCTGCATTTAGGAAAAGGCAGTAGCTCTAGAGGCGTGGGCAGGAAGGGAGGGAAGAAGCAAATTTTCTTTGGTTTTAGATGATGTGATATATTAAATTTATACGGCCATCCTTCAACAAATATTATCTGGGAGACGAGGAAAATAAAATTAAAAACACAAAATGCAAAATAACAGCGAATAAAAATGCAGTGTAAAAAATAGATGATACAAAGGTATAGAAGAGGTGGTCCCTCTTGTGTGTGAGGGAAGAGGGAGGTGCCGCTTTTGCTCTGTAATCCTGAGAGTAAGTCCCATTGATCTCAGTCAGGATTTCTGAGTACACAGAAATACCGTATTTCTTCAATTCTAAGACACACTGTTTTTCCCCATATAAACATCTCTAAAAATGGGGTGCTTCTTAAAATCGTGGGTGTGTCTTAGGGATTTTTTTTCTGTTGGTGGTACTGAAATTAGTGTGTGTCTTACAATCAAAGAAATACGGTAGGACTGTCTTGTTAAGATGGCACTTGCCATTTGTGAGTTTTTCAATACAATTCTTTGTATTAACAAAGAATTGTTTAAGAAGCAGCTGGATGAATGTGGGGGGCACCTTCTTAGTTGATTGAAATGTTTTTATCTGATTAATCTAATCACTCAACCCAGGCTCCCCCAACCTGTGCAGTTCAATTTTGCACAACTTTCCTAATTTGCGCAAATTCCCCATGCAGATTGAATCAGCCCTGCCTTAGTCTACAGAGGAAAGTTGCGCAAATTTGGGAACTTGCACAACTTTGGGGCAATTTGCACCAATTTCAATTTCGATCACTCATAGTACTAGTGAGAAAAGTGATTCTCATAGTGATTCTCATAGTATCATGGATGCAGCTTGGATGCGGGGGCTAGAAAGGTGTAAAAGGTCTTGTAATACCATAGGCTATTAAATCAATGCCACATTTTGCTTTATTTTCAATACGAAATAGTTAGGCTTGTATTCAAGATGGCAGGTGAAAAGTCAGAGTATCAGTCTTCCCAGAGGCTGAGTGAGGATATCAGTGGTGAGGTCAAGGCAGGACTATGTAAGCAGAAATCCAGGGTTCCATTCAGCAGAAAGAGCAGGAGGGTGTTCAACTGTAGCAAGGCTGGAGTGATGTATTTTGAAGTAGGTGAAATAATACTGTGGCAATACTGCGAGTCAGTGTGGCGTAGTGGTTAGAGTATTGAACTGGGAGTTGGGAGATCCAGGTTCTAGTCCCCACTCGGCCATGGAAGCTCACTGGGTGACTTTGGCCAAGTCACAGACTTTCAGCCCAACCTACTTCACAGGGTTGTTGTTCTTCCCCAACCATACCTGGAAATGCCAGAGATTGATCTGGAGCCTGCCTGCATGTGAAGCACCTTTTCCACTACTGAGTTGTGAACGACCCGGGGGGGGCGTTCTTTCAACTGAAGGGTCACACACATTTTAAATAAATAAATGACTCACTCTCCAAACACCTACACAATGACACCTCTCCCATGTTTCCTCCAGAAAACCCATCCCCGTTACACATTCTTGATTGCTCTGCCTTTCCCAGTTATATATGCTGTATTGGTTTGACTCTGCAACAGTCTGCCTTCTGCTGATGGAAAGCCAAAAGAGCTCAGTTGTTCTTTTAGTTAAAGACATGCTAGGGAAATGTCATGGCTCTGCAATATGTTATAAACATTTGGGCATATAGACCAGCAACTGCAGGGTGTGAAATGGCTGGCTGTGCCTTGCATGGTGTCTGAGGGCTGGTATGCAAGTATTTACCTCCATATGGACTAGAGCCATTATGCATCTACACATACCTACATAGAGATTGAGCCTACAGTCCAATGTCCCATTAGCTGGGAGTAAGTCCCAATTGAACTTTGAGTAGTAATGGGAGGAACCCTCTGTCTGGAAACAACCCTGTACTGGGGGTGCATGAGGAAATTGTTTCAGTTCGCACGTTCCAGATTGAACACAGACCCAGATGCAAGCTGAAGTTGAAGTTTGCATATTTCCAGGTTTGCGATGTGATTTCTAGACCCTAAATGAATAAATGAATAAATGTATTTGACTTTGAAAGTGTGTACTTTTAAAAACTACACATAAATACGCTTTAATCAATGGGAGAAGAATGCATATACACTTCAAAGATGGGCACAATCGATGCATATATTTGGAAAAATACACATGGATTTTCATACAAAAAGAAAAGCAAAAGCTGACCATCGGATATGGATTTGATTCAGAATGAGCTTCGAGGTGGAGTTCAAAGAACTTTGGCTTGAGATTTTGCTAATTTGCAGATCCTTTCCCTTTACTCATTAACCCACTGAACGCGGTAGAGCTTGCATCTGAGCAGATACGTATAGGACTGCACTGCTAACTTGTGGATACCCCTCGGAGGGAGCTAAAGCCTGAATAATGAAAGCCATCCCCAGGCACAAACGGGGGGGACAAAATAAGAGCCATGATTTAGCAGGGAGCAGAAAATCAGAAAATTAAAGCATACATCTTTTACATGGATTTTATAGTAAACACTAAGAAGTTCATAAGTGTTTGAACCATTCTCAGGGAATCAGGGGAACGGCTCTGGAGAATTGATTAATAGTTGGGGTATGTCATCTCTTAAATTCATGGACCAGCCTTCCTCAACCTGGTGCTCTCCAGCTGTTAGGGGCTACAACTCCCATCATCCCAGACCATTAACCATGCTGATGGGAGCTGTAGTCCAAACATCTAGAGGGCACCAGGTTGGGGAACACTGCCATGGACTGATCTGATTTTATTCCCAATCCCCCCCAACCCCAACAAAGACATGTCAAGTTAGATGGGAAGACAAGGACTCATTTCATACCACCCATTGCTTACTATTTATTTTTATTCAAAACTATTAGTATTCAAATTTATTAGTATTCAAATTATGATTAGTAAATGAGGAGAGTTTAATCCTAAGGAATTCCAGTCTCACTCCAACACTCTATTCATTATATCTCACAAGCTCGCTACAGCAGGAGCAGGCAGGAGGAAAATCAGGATTTACTGGTAGATTGTCAGATGATTTGCAGTAGGTCTGTATGAGTTTCCAACATTGGTGAAGCTAGGTAGTTTTAGACCTCTGGCATAGGTGTGCACAAGGGGTGTGCTGGGAGTGCCCAGGCACACCTTAATGCAGTGGTTCTCAACCTTCCTAATGCCACGACCCTTTAATACAGTTCCTCATGTTGTGGTGACCCCCAACCATAAAATTATTTTCGTTCTTCTCTACACGATCCATTGTCATGGGATTGTTTGCTAATGAAAATAATACATAACCATAGCTTTAATAATACAAAAGATGATACATGACATAGTTCAGTCAATACAGTTTCCTAAGACCATCGGAAATATGTGTTTTCCGATGGTCTTAGGCGACCCCTGTGAAAGGGTCGTTCGACCCCCAAAGGGGTCCTGACCCACAGGTTGAGAACCGCTGCCTTAATGTCTCAAGCCATAAGTGGTGAATTGAGGTGGCCGTTGAGCAGGGATTCATAGGAGGATGCAAACACAATGGGAACAGTCCTCCGACTGCCCTCCGGCTGTGGAGTAGGGCATCCATGCCTACAGTGTTTAATAAATAAATGAATGAAAATAATGTCCTTTATGATTGATATTCAATAAATGCTTGCCTTTTTAAAAAAAAATTCCCTGGATGCACACCCTAATGAAATGTGCTGCTCACGCTTAAGACTTCTGGACTTAATGATCTTATAAGCACACACTTTAGAGTTTGTCTAAAGTTCTCCTCTCCTGCCACCCCCTCCACCACAATGCCATGCTTTTCAGCTGCTTAAACATAATCACTGCATCTTCATGACTATGGAAGTGAGGCAGGTGGCTACTAGGAGGAGGGCTTTCTCCTCTGTGGCACCGCGGTTGTGGAATGAGCTCCCCAGAGAGGTCCGCCTGGCGCTTACACTGTACTCCTTTCGTCGCCAGCTGAAGACCTTTTTATTCACTCAGTATTTTAACACTTAATTTTAACTTAAATTTAAATTTTACTGTTCTAACTCTGTATTTTAATCTTACATCAATTTTGCTGTGTGGTTTTATCCTGGTTGTGCTTTTTTTATACTGTATTTTGTATTTGTGCTTTTAACCTGTTGGTTGTTTTATTATGGTTCTTCATTTTTGTGAACCGCCCAGAGAGCTTTGGCTACTGGGTGGTATATAAATGTAATAAATAAAATAAATAAATAAAATAATATGGGAATACAATGGAGTTGCTTCTCCTGCCCTGATGCTAACCACATTCATTGGGCTTGAGCACAATTTTGTGTAAAAAGGGAATAATACAATTTAAAATTTTAAAAATACTGAGCATCAGTAACCATGTATATGCCTGGAAAAGTTTTTCTTTTAAAGAAAAAAGAAGAAGAAAAGTTGCTGTGGCAAGTAGCATCAAATAGGGATATACAGATTTTGTGAAATACTTTCTGTCTGCGTTTCGCAGACTGTCAGCTGCCTTTCAGTCCATCATCTGTTCATTGATGGAATTGGATCTTCTGTATGAGAAGTTCATTTGTTTGTGTATGTGTGCCTGCACCAATGTGTGACTGTGCAAATCCCCCCCCTCCTAAATGTAAATAACTAGTCTGCAAGTCCATGGAATCCATGCAACACAGAAAAAGTCCTTGGAATTCACGTGATTCAGAAAAAGTCCTTGGAATTCACGTGATTCAGAAAAAGTCCTTGGAATCCAGACAATTCAGAAAAAGTCCTTGGAAGCCATGCGACTCAGAAAACATCCTTGGAAGTCATGCAACTCTTGGAAGTCATGTGACTCTGGGCATGTCTAGACCTGGCAATATCACTGGGATCGCCCTGGGATCATCCCTGTGCATCCACATGACACACAGGGGATCCCGGGGCAGGGGAGGATGATCTCTCCCTTGCCCCGGGATAACTGGGATGGCTTTAATCCCGGCTTTTCCCACTTTCTCGGGATAGTCCTGAGACTATGTGTGGGCAGCCATCCCGGTTTCTTCCTGGCTCCTTGCGAGTAAACACGTGGAGCCGGGAACTGGGCATGGGGCACGGAGCTCATGGGGGGAGCAGGATCTTTTTTTAAAAAAAATACAGTTGCTATGGAGCAATCCTGCACTCATTATCGACAAAAAAACCCACCCCAAAATGGCAGCCACGACATCCTTCGTCTTCCCGGGACATCACGCTCCACATGTAGACTGAGGGGGAGGATCTCACGATCACCATATTGTGAGATCCTCCCCCTCCACTCCCCTGGTGTAGACATGCCCTCTGATGAAGCCAGTCTGCTGCAAAATTTACAGGTCGGATTCATAGAAATTTGAATCCATTTGAACCCCCTTGCCTATTTCTACGACATCCCTAACATCCACCCTGGCGCACCTGGGGTTGTTGATGCCAGCCCAGGTGTTGACACTGGGCGGGGCCTCGTTGCCACGACCCCCTCATCCACTGCCCTCTGAGGAGTCATTTGCAGACATTTGCAGACCTCGAACTTCTAGTGGAAAACAAAAGTCGGTCCTGCAAACCTAAAGTCTGCTTAGTCTTCTTCTTCTTCATACATGGCATGATGCACCTCATGGAGTTTCTCACCACCCCCTTCTTATCAAAACTGCAAGGGGGCGGTTCGGTGTAGCTCTCAGTTCTCGGTGGCGGGAAACTCGAGATGAAGCCCTTGGCTTTGCCGAGAGCATTATTAATGACACTGGAGAGGCCAAACCTGTTCCCCACAGCCTTGACACTCACAGTGGTTGCCTCAGAAATAACTGTTGCCATGGTTTCTCCCAAGACAACACATTCTCTTCCCCCCTTCCCCTCCCACCACCCCCGGCTGGTTTAACCTTGTGGCAGCGATGATGACGCTTGTCTCCTTTGGAAAGGCCACTTCTCGTAGCTATGGAAACAATTAGCTGGCGTTTTATTTTACTTCAGGGGTTATCGTAAAGATGCAGGCCCTGATTTGTCCTCCCAGGCTCTGGGTGCTTCCCTCTGTGGTCTTCTGACTGGAATGCTTGTGTCAGGAAGGTCGAAGAAGAGGTTGTCTTTTGGTGCTTTGTGTGTGTGTGACCATATGGAAAGGAGGACCGGGCTCCTGTACCTTTAACAGTTGTATAGAAAAGGGAATTTCAGCAGGTGTCATTGGTATGCATGCAGTTCCTGGTGAAATTCCCTCTTCATCACAACAGTTAAAGCTGTAGGAGCTAGACTAGAGTGACCAGATACAAAAGAGGGCAGGGAGCCTGCAGCTTTAACTGTTGGGATGAAGAGGGGATTTCACCAGGTGCTGCATGCATACCAGTGACACCTGCTGAAATTCCCCTTTCAATACAACCATTAAAGATACAAGAGCCCTGTCCTCCTTTCCGTATGGTCACCCTAGCTATTAGTTAAGAACATAAGAAGAGCCAAGGGTCCACGTAGTCCAGCACTCTGGTCACACAGTGGCCAACCAGCAGTCGACCAGGAACCCAGTGAGTAAGGCAGTTGGCGGGCAGAGAGCTGGTGAGTAAGTAGGCTTACCACCACCATTGCCTGGGCTAAAGCATGAGCCAAGTGAAACAGCAGGTTGCAATGGTGAAGGGGAGGAGCAACTCCAGGGGGCTTTTGTCAGTGGCAGGGTGACCATATGAAAAGGAGGACAGGGCTCCTGTATCTTTAACAGTTGTGTAGAAAAGGGAAATTCAGCAGGAGTCATGTGTATGCATACAGCACCTGGTGAAACCCCCCCTTCATCCGAACAGTTAAAGCTGCAGGAGCCCTGCCCTCTTTTGTATCTGGTCACTTTAGTATAGGTGGAGCAGCTTTAACTGTTGGGAAGAAGAAATTTCACCAGGTGCTGCAGGCATACAAATGACACCTGTTGAAATTCCATACAACTGTTAAAGATACAAGAGCCCTGTTCTCCTTTCCATATGGTCACCCTAATGTGGGATCACCTGTGGCCTATGAGGTATTTGTCATGGTCCCCTAATTTCCCCTACTCTAGTAGCATCGGTGATGGCTCCAGGTTTTTGAAAGCTCTTGGGTAAGGCACCCTCAATGCCCACAATCCTGCAGTGAGTCTACCTTCTCACTACCATTATCACCTGCTGGTATTCTTCCTCCTTCTCCTCCTTTTCCTCATGGCTACCACTTGCTTACTTGATAAGTGAAGAGCCAGGCAGGGGGCATTTACTGCTCCTCCTTCTTGCTGCCAGCATTGTCTGGGCCAGAGAGAGAGGGGCAGGTAAACAAGCAGGTTGCAATGATGACGAGGAAGAGCAAGTCCAGGTTGTCCTTGTCTGGGGGTCCCTGTTGGGGTGTGAACTTTTGGCAGGTGTTCAACTATGCCTACTATTGCTGCTGGCCTGGGTAAGTTCATAGTAAAGTAGCTTGTTTCTGAAGTCACCCGGTCCCGATTCATCTAGGACTTTAAGATAAGCAAATTGCATGCCACCATCCAACCCTCACTGCCTCTCTGTTTGCAAACGTAAGAACCATTTTCCTAGTGGTGTGGCAAGTTCAGTCAACTAAGGACCGATGTTCACATCACAACATTCGCCTTTGAATGTACAAGCTCCTGCCCCCAGTTCTATATCTGATGCGAAAGCTCAGCTCAATTCAAGATTCATTAGTTATCTCCTCATTTGGTTTAAGAGAGCCTATTTCAAGTGCTGCACCTGTTTCGGACTTATTTGGGGGTTCACATATGTTCTATCCTATTTCTGGAAAAGAGGATGTCATTGGCCATGCTAGCTGGCAATGATGGGAGTTGTAGTGCAACACATCAGGGCTACTCTCAAGTGAAAGAGAGAGTGGGAGAATGAGATTTCACTCACCATTTCTGACTTCTGAGGGAGGATGTGGTGTTAAGGCGAATCTTAGCTTCTGATTTCCTTGCTTTCTGGTGCTTGGTTGAATGCTGTATAGCTTTGACTTTTTCTTTACTTTTTGCAAATCATAGGCTTTTTGTTTATTGAGTTTTGTGGCTTTATGTAATGGATGAATTGATATTATATGGTTGACAACAAAGCCACTGGCTGCCAGGACATTACACCATGTCGACATCTAAGATGAAATCAAAGCCAAGGTTATGAGTTCAAACCCATTTTCAAATTAATAAATGAGCCCCAGAAGTTATGTTCTTTCTGACTTGCAACTTGATGCTACTCATTTGAACTTCTCGACAGCCAATGTTAGAAGGAGATAAAGATTTTCAAACAGTGCCCATGAAAAGGAACCATTTTGCCTTTGTGTTTGGAGATGCTTGAATGATTGTTGTATTGGAATGAAGAAACCCTTGTTAACATGCTTGGTTCTATGGCATGTTCCACCTTTATCCTCACAACATTTTATTCTCGCCACAAGCCCATGAGGTAGGTTAGACCGAGAATCTATCAGTTGCTTTTGACAGTTTAGAGTTGGAAGGGACCTTGGCTTTCATTGAGCCCAATACATAATCTAAGGTCCGCATAGTTAAAGCAATGGTATTCCCCGTAGTAACCTATGGCTGCGAGAGCTGGACCATAAGGAAGGCTGAGCGAAGGAAGATAGATGCTTTTGAACTGTGGTGTTGGAGGAAAATTCTGAGAGTGCCTTGGACTGCCAGAAGATCAAACCAGTCCATACTCCAGGAAATAAAGCCAGACTGCTCACTTGAGGGAATGGTATTAAAGGCAAAACTGAAGTACTTTGGCCACATAATGAGAAGACAGGATACCCTGGAGAAGAGGCTGATGCTAGGGAAAGTGGAAGGCAAAAGGAAGAGGGCAAGATGGATGGGTGATATTCTGGAGGTGACAGACTTGACCTTGGGGAAGCTGGGGGTGGCGACAGCCGACAGAAAGCTCTGGCGTGGGCTGGTTCATGAAGTCACGAAGAGTCGGAAATGACTGAACGAATAAACAACAACGATAATGCAGGATAATGCAACTACAACATCCTTGACAGCACCCAGCTCTGCTTAAATACCTCCACTGGAGGAGTTTCTACCTTCTCCTGAGGGAGTCCATTCCTTGTGAAAACAGCTCTTCCTCTGTGGCTGTTTCTATCAGGATCCACGGCTGTCATCCCCATTCCTTAGGGAAATTACTGCTGATCTAGGCCATATCCCGGGATCATCTCTGTGCATCCAAATGACACACAGGGGATCCCAGGAGCAGGCAGGATGACCCCTCAATTTGCCTGGGATAATCCTTAGGTCTAGCTAAGGCCCTAGACACCATCTTTTAGACCAGGCCTAGGGTTGGGCTCTGGAAGCACATCTAGAGGACCCTACCTTCCCAGAAAAGCCCTTGAAGCCAGCCCTCCTGCATCTGGAGGAGGTTGCATCACCATCCTCCAGGATTCCAGCTCTGAAGGTACCACCGCACTGCAATCACCTCCACATCATCACAACAAAGCAAGTAAGGTCCCTTTAAGGAAGAAGGACTCATTGTGTGTACAAAGTGGAGCTGGCAGCCTAAGGAAAGCTGAACTCCTACTTTATTTATTTATTTATTTATTTTATTACATTTATATACCGCCCCACAGCCGAAGCTCTCTGGGTGGTTTACAACAATTAAAAATAGTAAACATTAAAAGTATACAAAAAATTTTAAAAAATAAAAACAGTATAAAACAACAGTATCTATTTAAAAACAACAATTCTGGGGTCATTCAGAGTCTCCTAGCTGTCAGAGCATCATATAAATGAAGCTTCTCTGACCTTCAGCCCACCCTTGGAGCTCTCCGTGGTATTATCCATGGCCTTATTCTGACCTGTCTGACTATGTTCCTGGAACTACTCCTTTTTGGAAGTCCCTGTGCTGGTGCTCACTTTTTCCCTGCTTATATCCAAGACCTAACCTTGGACTTGACCTGACCACGCTTTAGGAACTTTCTGTCTGCCAAGAGATTAGTGGGTCTCCAGCTGGGCTAAACTCTTTCTTTCAACAGGGGTGCTGCCTGAAACTGAGCAGTCTCTCCTAACGTTTAGCTGAAATCTGTTTCCCTTCCATTTCCACCCAAAAGTTCTAGTAGTGATCTTTGCAGCCACAGAGAACATGCTACTCCAACCGCTTGATTATTACAGCTTCCCTTTTCTTTACTATTTCTAGCTCTACGGTAACCCCTCAATATCATATTCTCTAACATTTCATAGATGAAATAGAAGCATCTCACATCAAGTATCATCGCCTGTGCGGCGATGGCAGCAGAGCCCGGTAAACCTCCCACCCTCCTCTCCTGGCCTTACCTGGCGCCACTCCCCTCCACTGCGGAGCTCCGATTCGGAGCCGGAGCTCCACGGCGAAGAGGAGCGGAGTATGGGGGAGCGGCGTGGAGCAGAGTGGGCCGACCCAAAATTTTTGGATCGGCCCACGGAGCGGAGCGGGGGGGGGTGTCCGTGCACACCCCTAGCTTCTAGCATGTTGTGGCCATGGTCTGAATTTCATCATCATCATCATCATCATCATCATCATCAAATAATAATAATAATAATAATAATAATAATAATAATAATAATAATCTCCTTTCCACAGTTACTCAATGTAGAAAACCCTGCTCTGATTGCTGCACATGATATTCACTTCCTACTATGTAGAATATTCTCTTCCTATGCATACGATAGCCTCTCTCCTATGGGCTTCTGAAGCAGGGTGTGTTAGTAAAGCAGTCACCATATCACACACACACCCTTCAAAACAAACAGATTTATGAACATCTAACAGACCGCTTAATCCAACAATGGATTTGGTTGCTCATAAGCACATTACCACAGTCCTGATCATGTCCAATGCTATCATGACATTTTGTGCAATCCCAGGATGAATCCCAAAGGAGAGGAAGCTAACCAGAACCTATGAGATGTGGTTCCATAGAGCAGTACTAACCAAGCAGGTAATACAAAAGAACTGGAAATCAAAATGACCCCCAGGTGTGGAACAGTGGACTTAGGATCTATTGATGCAGGAAGCTCATGAATGGGCAATGTGTAGAAATAGTTTTCTGGCACTATGTATGCACCATTTCCTGGAGCTATGTTCTTTCTTTCTTCCTTTCTTCCTTTTTGATTTGATGAATGAATGAAGGACTCATCTAAACCAATCAGGAGATTCCACTATGAAAGTGGTATGAAAGACTCACTGCTGCTTTATAGCAGTATTGAAGTGCACTGCCAACTGTTGGGGCCCATTGACACATACCATATAAAGCTTTCATACCACTTTCGTAGTGGAATATCCTGCTTGGTGTAGATGCGCCATGGGCCCCAACAGTTGGCAGTGCACTTCAATACCGCTGGAAAGCAGTAGTGTGGTTCCTGCCTTTTATATACCACTTTCATAGTGGACTATCCTGCTTGGTGTAGATGAGCCCGAAGAGGTGAGGGAGATTGTGCTACAAAGGCCACAGCTAGACCTAAGCTTTATCCTGCGATCATCCAGGGTTCACCCCTGCCTGAGCACTGGGTCCCCTGTGTGTCACCTAGATGAACAGGTTTGACCCCTGGACGATCCAAGGATAACCCTTAGGTCTAGCTATGGCCTGGGTCTCCCTGCACGGGCAGCGATGGCGGCAGGGCCCGGTAAACCTCCCACCCTCCTCTCCCGGCCTTACCTGGCGCCACTCCCCTCCACTGCCGGAGCTCCGCGGCGAAGAGGAGCGGAGTATAGGCGGAGCGGTGCGGAGCAGAGCGGGCCGACCCAAAATTTTCGGATCGGCCCGCGGGGCGGAGCGAGGGGGTCCGTGCACATCCCTAGCTTCTAGCATGTTGTGGCCATGGTCTGAATTTGATCATCATCATCATCATCAAATAATAATAATAATAATAATAATAATAATAATAATAATAATACGGGAGCTATTCCCTGCAAAAGTGGCACAACCTAGAAACTTCATTCTGATAGAGGAAGCGAAGAGCAGGAGGAGGCAGTGCTACAGAGGAGCCACACCATCGCTCTTGAACGTTGTAGATTATGAATAGCGTCATCCACAGCAGAAGGCAGCAAGAATGAGCTTCTGTAGGAAAGGTTGGAGAGTTGCTTGCTTTAGCATCCACAGCTTCTGTTCCTTTTCTTTCTTCTTAATGTCCTGCAATTCGGAAGATCATGCGCGTTGGTGTCAGAGTAATTGCTGAGGGGATCATTGTCTGATAAACGTTTATCTCAGGGGAACAACTACTGCAAAGGGGTAAAAGAGAGATGGCAATTTGCTACAAGGAAGAGGAAGGTGAGAGTGGAGGCTGCCGGCCTGCCACCATGTCTCTTCCCCTGCTGCTTTTCCCTCAGCCAGTGTTCCAGTCGCAATTTTGTCACCTAGGAGAAGGCTATGAATGGCTAGTAGACCTAATGGCTATGTGCTACTGTTGAGTTATGGCTTTAAAAGCTGATTAGTTACGGCACAGACTGGGATTCTGGCACATACGCTTTTGTGTTAAGTCTCTGTCTGGGCCTTCCAGAGACTAGCAGAGATTGCAGCGGTTCTCTGCCAAGAGACAGCAAAGACGTGAATTAAGACAAAGATTCATGTAGGTTAAAATAAACCTTTTTACTGGCAAATAAATATATAATTTAGTTATGGCAGTACAGATACAAATACTTACAAATGGTCAGTCAATACAGCTCACATCAAGTTGGGTAAGGGACAGGGAAGTAGAGTGAACATGAAAACACATTTACTTTTATAGACAACCTGTACAATGATGCAACTCCTTGCAACCCTTAATTGAAGACAATCAGTTAGACAATTATTCAATTATGACACTCAATGTCCAGGTGTAGAGTTGACCTTTAAGTTTCTGCGGAGTCCTCTGTTCTTCCAGATCCTCAGCAATTAACAAAGCAATGGAAAACATAACCAAGATCCATTCCAGGATCTAACAGCAACCTCCAGTAACAGAGGCACTAAGCCTGTGTCCACCAGTTGCTGTGGAACATGGGTGGGAGGATGCTGTTGCACTCATATCCTGCTTCTGCGTTTCCCATTGGCTGCTGGTTGGCCACTGTGCGAACAGGATGGACCCTTGGTCTGATCCAACATGGCCTTTCTGATGTTCCAATGTCCTGGAGGAGGGAATGGAGGAAAGGAGGCTGGAGAGAGAAGGGATTGAGAAGAAGACATGGGAAAGGTTAAGCCCTCCCTCCTGCATTCTCTCCTTCCCCCGTCCCCTTCCATCTCTTGATTGCTGTTTGGTGGACACTTGAGCAGCCAGACTTTTGCTCTGCTGCGGAAAGTTTCATTCCGGCCCCATGAGCTGAAATGTGACTTGCTCCCAAGCAAGCATGGCTGGGATTTCAGCTTCAGCAAGAAAGTTTACCGCTCCGGAAGATCAGCCCTCAGAGGGATTCTTGCAAATGGTTGCAAAAATTCACTGAACATGACATCTGATGCCTGCCGAGAGGGAGCGGGGGCGGGGGGGGCGGGAAACAGGCTCTCCTTCGGCTGGCTGCTTCGGGGAGCCCATGCGTGCCGAAACAGCTGACTGGAGAGCTGACGGGGAGATGGAGAGACAGCTGGGAGACGATATCATGAGGCGATTCCTGGCTGTGTTCTGCCTGCACCATCCCAAATGACTGGAAAGCAACCTTTGTCTGCTGCGTTAGGCCGAGGAGGTGAAAAGATGTCTGGGCTGGCCCCTCTCAGACTGCAGGTGAATTCTCACTGAACATGCCTCATGGAAAAAAAGAAAAGCAAGTACCCCTAAAAGAAACAGCCCTCCCACACATGCATGTATAGAATAATAGAAGTCAGAGTGAAGGGTGGTAGAAGGTGCAGTGGTGAAGAGGAAGAGCCATTCCATGGGGCCCTGCTGTGGTGTGGGCCCTCAGTACATGCCCAACCATGCCCACCTGGGATTCTGGGGCTGCCTAAGCATGGTTGGGGACCTGCTGACATGGTTGAGCAACCACTGAGGCCAACACCCCCGTTGAGGACCCAGCATGCCCCATGGCTCCATACCCATGGTTCACCTGCCCTCCCAAAGTGTGTCAGCAGTAACCAGAGCAAGGAGATGGAGCATCTTCCTCCACTTCACTTGTCCACTCCTTCTGGATTGGGTCCTCTCCTTCTGGACAGTGATGTGGACTGGGCCCAAAGAGAGAGTCCCTGGGAATGTACTATGGTGGTGACAGTGGCAAGGTGGGTGGATGGCCATGTGTCCCACTAACTGAAGGTCTTCTCCATCTGAAAGGTTGTCCAGGGCAGGTATGGTTTAAAAATAATGAACCCTAAGCAGGTCGATATGCATTATATTTCTGCTTAGGGAATAGTAATTATTTCTACATGTGCACCTATCTGTATTGATCAGCATATACAAACTTTGTGCAAGTCCTTTTGTGTGTGATGCCTTTCCTCTTTGTGGAGAAGATGCGTAGGTGGTCACCCTGCAAGGAGGTGGGTCAAAATGTCAGACAGCAAAATGTCTTGGGCCAGCACGGATTGGCTACATCATGCCCAATGGTCCCAACTTTGGGGCCAAGATTGCCTTCCCATCTGTCTTATCAACTTCCTCTTGGGCCTTTTCTACACTGTGGATTTTTCCTGGGTCATCCCTGTGCATCAAAATGATGCACAGGTGATCCTGGGAGCAGGCACGGACAACCACTCCATTTCCCCAGGATAACTGCTTCTGAAGTTATCACAGTTTTCCCGCAGTCCCGGGATGATCGTGAGGGCTGTGGGTGGAAAACCCGTGGGTGCCTGTCCTGGCTTCTTCTCTCTTCCCTGCAAGTAGTGGGGGTCAGCAGAGGGAACGAGCTAGGCCAGGGGGAGTCCTGGGAGAGAGTGGGGTCAGGGATTTTTTGGTTTTTTAACTTACATTTCGCTGGAGTGCAATTGAGCTCCTGGCTCCTCCCTGTTTCCTTCTGGGACGTTGTGTTTCCGTTTGGACACCCAGGGAGGATTGCAGAAGCAGGTAAGTCCGTGATCCTCCCCCCCCTCTCCAAATCTACCCAATTCCTTCTTGCATACCCCACCCACCGGCCACCATCCAGAAGTGTTCCCCATTCCAGTCCTCAGTGATGTTTTAGCTATCAAACTCTCCAGTGATACACATACTATACGAGCTTTCAGGGCTTCAGTCTAGTTTCCAGCAGTCAGTCCACGTGTGTGCCAGTGTGTGAGGGTTAGTCAACTCATCAGCAATGAATCTAATTAACCTGCAGCATAATCTATAATTTGTGCAAACATGTAGTGGTTATTCAACTATAACCAATCTATCCACAGTTCCTAATTGCAAGGAAATGGCACCGGGGGGAACCATTAGGAGCATTCTGCCCATGCTTAGACACCTTTTGGTTGGCCTCAAGCGCTCCCAATTTTGTACAACTTGTTCCAGTGTCTGCCTCCATCTGGTGCCTTTGCAGGAGGTGTAAAGTCATGCATCAACCTTTGATATGTGGTGATCCCTTCCGCTTGTATGGCTGATTGGGCATTACATCTTATTCGTGTGTCCTCACCTTTCCAGCTTTTATGACTAAGTAATGTGAATTTACTCTTCCGCTTTTTTGATGCACTATCCCTCGCCCCCTTTGTTAGGGTATCTTTCTCCTTCCTAGGATGATCCCAAGCAGTCAAGAATCATGCAGTGAGTGGGACTCTATCTCAATGGTATGTAGATTTGTGTGCAGATGTCACTGAACTGGGCCTGCAGCAGCATCCGGCATGATCAGATTAGGGATGTCTGTCGCTGGGAAATCCAGTTCTTTTTTTTATCTGACAGAGTGTGCTGTGTGGACTTGATTTATGGGCTTTCCCCCAAACTCTGGGAACTTCTTTTGGCACATTTTTTCACAGGTTCTGTAATTTGCATGAATGATGGTCGAATTTGCATGAAATATGGTCAAATTTGTGCAAATTATTAGGGATGTGCTCCGCTTCTAATCGGACCGGCGAATTAGAAGCAGAGCGGGGTGCTTCGCCTCCCCTTAAGGCGGAGGCGAAGAGGATTGGGGGGCTGGCGTAGCGTGGCGAAGAAGATCGAGGTGAAGGCGGATCCTTCGCCTCGATCCAGAGCTCCGCCGGAAAGGTAAGTGGGGTTTACTGGGCCCTGCCGCCCGCTAACCCCCCCCTCCTCTCCCTTACCTGCCTCCGTCCGCGGTCCGTCGGCTTCTTCAATTGAGCCCGCGGTTCCACCAGGAAGTCTAGGCCGCATTGCGGCCCAGACTTCCTGGTTGAACCGTGGGCTCAATTGAAGAAGCCGACAGACCGCAGAGAGAGGCAGATAAGCCCCCCTCCCCCTTGGTCCCTTACCGGGCTCTGCCGCCATCGCCGCATGGGCGGTGACGGCAGCAGGGCCCGGTAAACCCCCCCCCCGCCCTCCTCTCCCTTACCTGCCTCCGTCCGCGGTCCATCGGCTTCTTCATTTGAGCCTGCGGTTCAACCAGGAAGTCTAGGCCGCAGGGCCTGGTAACCCCCCCGCCCTCCTCTCCCAGCCTTACCTGGCGCCACTCCCCTCCACTGCGGAGCTCCGATTCGGAGCCGGAGCTCCGCGGCGAAGAGGAGCGGAGTATGGGCGGCACGGAATGGAGCGGGCCAATCCGAAATTTTCGGATCAGCCCGCGGGGTGGAGCGGGGGGGGGGGGGTCCGTGCACACCCCTACAAATTATGGTTGACTTTGTGTGAATTACTGTCGAATTTGCGCAAATTATGGTCAAATTTGTGCAATACAATGTTGGCGCCTGCCTGACCTCCAAGGGTAGGGAATTCCAGAGGAAGGAGGCCACTACACTGAAGGCCCTGCCCTTGGTGGACTCCAGTTGGAGCATAGGAACATATGCTATAAAACCCCAAATACCTAAAACAAGGATGTAGTACTTCAGATCTGGGGGTCAAATTGGGTCCCCTGGGTTTCCACAAATGGCCACCTCCACTTCCCCTGAGCCCACCCTTTTCCCTGCAATCACCAACCAATTTGGGGGCCTCACCAGTGGCGAAACACCACTGGCCATAGATCTACACCCTTGCTTCCCCTCACCGCAGCCAGCACCGCTCCTCGCTGCTGTCGGAGAGACCCCTGCACCCCATCCTAGACCCCTCCATCCAGCACATCTGGGGCTTAGGATTGCTCTGTAAGGCAGAGTTCCCATGCTCACCTACCTGGGAGGAAGCCCTGCTGAACACAGCAGGACCTACTCCTGAGCAAAGATGCATAGAAGCGCAGTGTAAACAGACCCAGCCTGGTGTGCCTTTAACACAGAATGTTTTATCCTCAACAGCATAGGCTTCAGGTTTGCTTCCAAGCATGCTTTCATTATTTCCCAAACAGTCCTTCTTCCACCCCCTGATTTCTGTTTTCTGTGACATAAAAAGAAAATCTTTAAAGGGGGTGGGGGGTGGGGAAGGACAACAATGAGCACTCAGCTTGTGGCATTGTTGGCTAAAGAAAGAGCAGGGGAGGAGGCGAGAGGAAGAGACGCCAAAAATATATATTGTGTTGGGTGTTTTTTTTTTTAAAAAAAATATATTTAAGACAAGCTGTCTCTCTCTCTCTCTAAAAGGGATTAAAAAGCAGCCAAAGTAGTGAAGGGTAATTATCCCTCCGTTCCAGCTGAAATACAATTAAAGCAGCTCTCAATGAGCCCCTGGGAGATTGTGGTTTACTAATTAACAAGCGGATATTCTGTGGCCCCTGTCAGGGCAATTAACGCACGAGTTAGGCTTCAGGAGTTCTAATTACACATCAGTCGATGACATGCGCAGCAATACAAATTAACAAGGGCCCCTGGCTGGCATAGGATGGCATTTTCCGAGTGAGCAGGGAGGCGCCGCCAGCCAAAAAGTGAGGCAGGGCTGAGATGGCAGAAAGAAATGACACTGCAAGATGTAGTGATGGCCACCAATTTGGATGGCTTTGAAAGGGGGGGGGATGGATAAATTCCTGGAGACAAGGGCTATCAATGGCTATTAGCCCTTTTTAATATATATATATATATATATATATATATATATATATATTTAATATAATAACATACACATTTACATTTCACATAAAAAAACAACAACAACAACTTACTGCATAATGTTGAATATTGAATACATAATATCTTATCTTAATAACATAATCAAAATTAACATACAAGTGCACCCCCCACCTCGGGATCTCATTCCTGATTCCAGAATCTCATACTTTCTTCCGCTGGCGGTTTCCCACTTCCTTTAGAAAACACAAATATTAGGAACTGTTTCCAAATTCCTTCAAAATCATTTGATTTAGCTATACCTCTTCTCCATTTAATATTACTTGTTAATTTATCATTAATAGCTATATCCCATACTTCTTTATACCATTCTTCAATAGAATATTCCCCTTGAATCTTCCAGTTCCTAGCTACAATCAATCTTGCTGCGATCAACAAATTCGTTATCAGTTCCTTAATTTCCTTTTTACATTTAAAGTCTTCTTCAAATAGTGACAGCAATGCAACTTTTGGTGTTCGTTCTATCTTCATTTCCACAATTTCTTCGGCTACTAGCCCTGATGGTTGTGTGCTATCTTCAGTATTCGAGGCAATAAGCCTGGGTGCACCAGTTGCTGAGGAACATGGGTGGGAGGGTGCTGTTGCACCATGTCCTGCTTGTTCCTCCCTGGCCGACGGCTGGTTGGCCACTGTGTGAACAGAGTGCTGGACTAGATGGACCCTTGGTCTGATCCAGCATCAGGGCTCCTCTTATGTTCTTCTTATGACCCAAGGAGAAAGAAAAGGTTTTTTTTGCTATCCCCCCCCACCTCACATAGTAGCAAATACAAATGCCAAAAATGCAATATATATGAGAAAACAAAAGCAGGGCTGAGGCACATCAAGGGTTAACTCAAGGGTATTGAACATCTGCTATCCAGATTCAATTGTGGAGAATTTCTTGGGGGGTCACATCCCTGTGGTGGGTGGGGCTAAAAGCAAAAGGGCCAAAATACAGAGAAATACCAGCATATTTTATCTTACAGCTCTCCCTGGGCCTGTTCAGATGACACGATAAGAGGCCGCTAACCCTTTTGCAGTGAGTGGTTGGCGAGCATGTTTAAACTGTGGTTATGTAGCCACCATGGTTAGGAATAGATCGCATGACACACTGGCTGACTTCGGATGACACGCTAATAAACTGGGGTGGGGTGGGGGTAATAGGAACAGAATGGGAAACAACCATTATTTAGCATGTCGTCGGAACTCAGCCACTAAGTCATCATGTTTAGCTCAAATCATTTTACCACTATGGTTTAGCGTGTTGTCTGAACAAGTCCATTGTCAGTAACTAGAGCTTTGGCTACTGGGAGGGATAGAAATAAAATACATAACAAAGCCATAGGAGAAGGCATTTCAATGCCTGAAAACTGTCAAAATTGAATTCCACCTTCAGACTGAAAGGTATTTAACCGTGTTGCAAATAAACAAACCAGTTTCAGACCTGTTCCGGCATCTTGCTTCCTGACCAAGAACCCATGGAAATGGTAGGGCTATAGGTCTCCAACCGAGCCTTTGCAACTCTCCTCACCAATCTACAAACCTCAGGGTGGTTTGCGGGAAGCCATTACGCTCCGTCCGGTTTCAGAGCAGTTTTCCCATTTGGAATGTGGCAGCGGCTACCCTGAATCAGCTGTATCAAAACCGATGCTTAAGAAAGATCCAAATGCAGGAAGCAGTGGATCCAAGCTCTTTGGCCTGCTGCCCTCCAGCTGTTTTGGATTACGACTCCCAGAAGGTCTGTTCATTGGCCGTGCTTGCCAGGGCTGATGGAAGTTTGAGTCCAAATATCTGGAGAGCCATAAGTGGGAAAAGGCTGGCTACGAAGGCCCTAAAATACAGGGATGTGTTGGTGTCCCCCCCTTCTCCCAACAGAGGCCAATAAAATGGCAGGCTGCTTTTTGCAGCCATTCCTGCTTTGCTGAGCCTTTAGCTAAATGGCTGAGGAAATATTTCATTTAATTCAACTATTTCGCAATGTCGAGGCAGCGCCTCCAACTCCAGCTGAGCTCCTGCAAATGCAATTTGCAAAGAGCGAGTGGAAAAGCAGCTGCAAGGCCCGGCGCTAAGCACCTGGCTTCTGAGACAGGAAAGGGAGCCAACCTTCAGCTTTTTCCTCTACATCCGAGGGGTTCCTGGCTTTAAAAACACAAACACCAACAACTCAGAATTAACACAGATATTGTTATTGTGCCTTAAAGAAGACCCATTTGCAAGGCAGCAACAAAAGCCTGATCCATCCATCTTTGGTGCAATTCATTTGTCGGTGTTAAGAACGTAAGAACATAAGAAGAGCCCTGATGCTGGATCAGACCAAGGGTCCATCTAGTCCAGCACTCTGTTCACACAGTGGCCAACCAGCTGTTGAATAGGGAGCAATAAAGCAGGACATGGTGCAACAGCACCCTCCCACCCATGTTCCCCAGCAACTGGTGCAAACAGGACCCTGAAACCAGGTGGCAATTTGCTGGCAGGGAGGGGGCATTTTAAAAAGTTTTGGGGGAGGGTGCTCTTTGCAGTAGCAATGAATGTAAAACAAAACTAGGGCATCTGCTACAAACCCATAATGAAAAGTGATCTCTATAGCCTGTTTTAATACGAGCCCCCCTGAAGAGGGCCCAAAATCAAACCGGGCTGAGATGTATTGGGTTGATCTTGGAATCAAGCACTTATTTTACCTTGAGATGTGATGGATGGCTTTAAAAGGGGAGACGGCTATTGATGGCTACTAGTTCTCATGGCAGTAAACTTGTGTGCACCAGTTGCTGGGGAACATGGGTGGGAGGGCGCTGTTGGACTCATGTCCTGCTCGTGGTTCCCTGGTTGAGAGTTGGTTGGTCAATGTGTGATCAGAGGGCTGGACTAGATGGACACAGTATTCCAAATGTGGTTGCACCGTAGATTTGTATAAGGGCAGTATGATACCGGCGGTTTTATTTTTGATTCCTTTCCTAATTCTGCCTCACATGAAAGTTTCCATTTTCACAGCAGTGGCACTCTGGTTTGACATTTTGGAGCTATCCACCACAATCCCAAGATCTCTTTCTTAATCAGTCACCGCTAGCCCAGATCTCATCAACTTACATGTGAAGTTGGTTATCCCCCCCGCCGCAGCGTCATCACCCCACACTTGCTTATACTGAACCATGTTTGCCAATTTGATGCCCGTTTCCCCAGCTTGGAGAGCTACTTCTGCGACCCTTTGCAATCCTGTTTTGTTTTAACCACCCTAAATCATTGGGTGTCATCAGCAAGCTTGTCCACCTTACTGCTCACTCCAGATCATTTATTTTATTTTTATTTTTTGCATTTGTGGGGAAATTTGAATCATTAGCGCTCATTCAGCAGTGTGCATATGAGCCACTGTAATCAGAGCCATGCATAGATTTGATTGTCATTGAAGTACCTTGGACCCAAGCGGTAATGGGTTTGAGCAGGCCTATTTCATCTCTCTCCCCTCTGCACCCCACCCACTGCCTTCCATTTCCACCCGCTCCCAACTGGCAGCCTAAAATGATGTGTCTGAAGCACAGATGCAATTGCTGGTCTGAATCACACAAGCTGCTCTGGTCCCTTTAGAGCACTCACCTCTAACCTGGGGCATATCTACACCTAAGGGCATAGAGGGAGGGAGGGGGATCACAGACTTACCTACTTCTGCAATCCTCCCTTGGCGTCTTTATAGCCATGCGATGTCCCGGAAGGAAAGAGGGATGTTGCAGTAGCCATCTATCTATCTAGCCATCCATCCATCCATCCATCCATCCATCCATCCATCTGGGGAGATAGACCACAATTGTGCTCCATGGAAAAGTAAGTTGAACACACATACCCCAAACCTGCTCCCACCCCACCCCACTTGGGCACGGAGCCTCCCCGTATAGCTCTGTGCTGTTTTCAGAGCCCTGCTACTTGCGGGGAGGAAAGGAAGAGGCCACACCACCCACAGTCCACGGGATGCTCCTGGGACCGCAAGTAACATTGGGATTTCCACGGTTCCCAATATCAAATGGAAGCTTGTGGCTGTCCCCGCTTGCCCCCAGTATTCCCTGTGTGTCATATGGATGCCCAGGGACCCACACGAGACCAAACCAGATTTAATGGCTGGTGTAGACATGCCTCTGATGTCCTCCAGATGTGCTGGACATGGCCAATGGTCATGTTGGCTGGGTTAGTTGCAGGAGCGTTGGGCAAGACTGCTTTTGACTCTTCCCTGCTCCATCTCTGGGAAGAAAGTGTGGGGTGCCTGTAGAAATCAATGGAGCAATCCAAGGTTTTAGCATAACTGAGATTGGACAGCAGCATTTCATAGAATCATAGAATAGTAGAGCTGGAAGGGGCCTAAAGGCCATCAAGTCCAACCCCCACTCAATGCAGGAATCCACCCTAAAGCATACCTGACATATTGTTTATGATGATGGAACCCATGACCTAGGGAGGTCGTGGGCTTTCCCACACTAAAGGCATTCAAGAGGCAGCTGGACAGCCATCTGTCAGGGATGCTTTTTTAAAACTGCCCAGAGAGCTTATGGAATGATCTCCTTGAAGAGGTCTGCCTGGCACCAACATTGTTATCTTTTAGGCATCAGGTTAAGGTTTTTCTCATTTCTCGGGCATTTGACAGCATACAATGACCTTTAATCAGGTCCTAGATTCATTTTATGGTTGATCGCTGGAAGTTGTTTTTAGTTATGTATTGTCTCTGTGTATAATGTCTTTAGATATATGTTGTCTCTGGCCCTGTTCAGATGACACACAGAGGCCTAATCTACACCAAGCAGGATATTGCAGTATGAAAGTGGTATGGAAGTGGTATATGGGTCAATGGGCCCCAACAGTTGTCAGTGCACTTCAATACCTCTATAAAGCAGTAGTGTGGCTCCTGCCTCTTATACATATACCGCTTCCATAGTGCAATATCCTGCTTGGTGCAGATTAGGCCTAAGACACAGTGGTTAAGCATTTTGAGCTAAACATTATGGTCATGTGAACCATTCCTAACCATTATGCTTTAAGGTGGATTCCTGCACTGAGCAGGGGGTTACATTCAATGGCCTTATAGGCCCCTTCCAACTCTACTAGGCCAGATCTAGGGTGGTAGCTTTAGATCTAGGTAGCTTTAGGGTGGATTCCTGCATTGAGCAGGGGGTTGGACTAGATGGCCTTGTAGGCCCCTTCCAATTCTGCTATTCTATGATTCTATGATTCTATGATCTACACCAAGCAGGATATGACACTTGGAAAACGTTTTGAAAACTGTATATGGAGTGTGCCCTGGGCCCCAACTGTCATCACTGCTGTTATAAACTGTTTTAAAGCAGTAGTGTAGATCCTGCCCTGTTCTATGACTGTACATCCTCTTTTCCCACCCCAGAATAAAAGTGCAGCAGCAAAGGCAGCATTCAGAGTGAACCTGGCAAGTTCCATATCCACGGGGCAAGTTATTCTAGAATTTCTTGTTTCTAGACAATATTCTATGAGTTGTCGATGCTCCCAGGCCTTGTTAGGCCATTTGCTCACTCTCTCTTCTTCTTTTTTTTCAAACTGCGTGCCCAAGCAGTCCCTCAATTACATTGGCACCGCTGCCTTATTTTTGGGTGACCCTGTTCTGCTTCCAAACAGATTGGCTCTCAACCACTTGAGTTTGCTATTAGAGGGAAGATAATGATGGCTAAATGGAACTTATCTAGAGGCATTATATCTCTAAATACTGGATTGTGGAGATAGATAATAGGAGAGGCCAGTTGCATTCATGACCTTATTGTGAGCTCTACGAATGCATCCAGCTTGCCACCAGTGGAATGAGGATGCAGGACTAGATGGACCCTTTGTCTGATTTACCGGGGCTGCTCTTACCATCTCACAGTGCCCACAGTGCCAACTTGCCCTCCCTTATTTGAAACCTCAAACCAAATTTGTACCCTTCTATGTGCTGCAAACCACTTACAGATTCCAGATCTGCAATCCTTACCTCTTGCTCTTTCTACATGAGTCTTTATAGTGCTCTGGTCCATCTGGAGGTGACAGGGAAATGAGAGATGCAAGATACAGCGAAATGTCATCTTTGATGGCTGCCAGAGAGCATGTACCTCTGCCCTAGTACGCCATAAGCCATAAGGCACTGAATGAGGGATAGAGCCCCTGCTGCTGTCAGAACATAGTAATTTTATTTTATTCTCTCCAACTCCCCCTCCCCTAACTTGCATGACTCATTCTTCTAATGGGTATGCAGGTGAATAACAGCTTTCACAGCCAGGTTGTTAAATTCTAGAGGAGAAATGAATTGGCCCCATGAAGGCATCTCAACCCCCCAAAACTGCAGATTTTGATGTTGCATATTTCCTAAGTTTTCAATATCTAATGTCAGTAACACATATACCACAGACAGTGCTTTTCCCCCTATGTATGTTTCAGTATTGGTCACTTGTTTTTTTTATTATTATTATTTTATTAACAACTGCTAGTATTGTCCTTCAATATATATTTTTCCAGAAGCTGTCTTTGCATAATATGGAAATTTGGTTTAGTTTTCTTTTTTAAATGCACAAATCCTATTTCTGGCAGTGGAGGAATTTAGGACCATAGTTAAGGCAGGTTTAAGGAACATTAATTACAATTCTATCCCATTTATGACCTTGAGCTGATATGGAAACAAACCCATGTCTCCTGCCCAGAGCTCCATTTTATGCCCGCAACAACAACCCAGCATAGCATATTAGGCTGAGAGATAGTGAGTGACCCAAGGTGAGCCGGTGAACAACTTGGTTGAGTTGAGATTTGAACCAGGGTCTCCATGGTTCCCATCTGACATGCAGCCTTCCCAACCTGGTCCCCTTTTGGATTACTGACCATTGGTCATGATGCTGGCTTGAAGGAAATTGAAGTCCAAAACATCTGGAAATCTACCTTCTGCCCACTCCTGCTCTAAGGCAGGGATCCCCACTTCTTTGGTCCCATGGGCATATTTGAGAATTTGAGGAACCTCCACAAAATGGCTCCCATGGAGGAAGTGGACAGTCGCATAATGGCCAGTGGAGGGCGTGGCTCCGATTTCAGTGGGTTTGTGAATCTGCTCCAGGTTTCAGGCACAACTAGCTGGAGCTCTTAAGGAGCTATCCAAGGTGCTGAACGTGTCTGGTGGGCATCAAGTTGGGAAGGCTAAACTAACTACTACACCACACTGCCCTCAACATTTGGGAACATTTTGCAGATGGAAATAGGCTCGTGGCTTGTAATACCTCTTTTTTCAAACCAAGGACAACTGTGCCAGACCCATCCAATTCAAGATTACACTAGTGCTGTGCTGAGAATTTTGATTATTCTATTTTTGGCAATTGGAAGGGGTGAAAAAGGCTGAGACAGATGAGAATTTCAAATAACTTTCTCCTCGGGGAGGAGGACAGGATTTCCACATTCCTTTTTAAGTGTGGGCGGTGACTGAAGGAACTTCTTTCTATTTACTTTTTAAACACCCCTAGCATTTGCTGGAACCCAGGATTCTTTTATTATTATTTTTATTATAGTAGAATTACTATGTAATTTTATTATAGTAAAATTACTATGTTCTGACAGCAGCAGGGGCTCTATCCCTCATTCAGTGCCTTATGGCTTATGGCGTACTAGGGTAGAGGTACATGCTCTCTGGCAGCCATCAAAGATGACATTTCTTCTCCAACTCAGTAGCTCTTTCTGAACTCCAAGGAGATCATGTGACCTCACCCTCTCCTATATACATTCAGGAAGGGCTCTGGGGCCGCAGAAGCTCTGCAAAGCAAGAACAAATGTGGCATTAATAGCTTTAGGGGGGAAACACCTTCTTCCTTGCAGCTACATAGAGCAAGCAAGATAAGAGGTCCCCCCACCTAAAAGTTCTAGTTTGCAACAGCCCAGGACTGTTTTGCAAAGCTCCTGCAGACAGGCAGTTCTTGCTGAAGGCCCTATTGAAGAGGTAAAGGTCAAGTGGCCTCATGTGGGCTGGAGAAGCCACTCTGTAA